>NC_060065.1:57277821-58586988 GCF_020283565.1 Trifolium pratense | reverse complement strand
GAAATGTACAAATAAGTAATCGATTTTCTGATACAAACTATCTCCAAATTACAAATTAGTCGGATAATAGAATTCTCCTCAACTGATAATTTATTTTCAAATGCTAGCTTAGAGAACTGGTTTGACTTAAACGTCCCTCCTTGAAAATATATGGCCTTCTTCTATAATGAATTTGGATGACTGAATGAGAGTTTAAGTTTCATCCCTGGAAGTAAACAATACGGGAGAAAATCAAGCAAAATCAATACAAACATGAAGCATAGGAATCTGATTTTACATTTAACAATATAGTCCAACTTGAAATTTGGAAAGAAAAAAAAAACAATGTAATGTGTTTCCATTCTAAGATAGAAAGAGAAGTCACATATACTCGTTATGTATCATTTTGGTTTTGATTATCATTGTAATGTGTACTATAAATAGAGATAACAAACAAATAAAAGGCCAGAATAATAAGTTACACAAACCTTGTGAAGTGCAGGAGCATCATTCGTTCCATCCCCAGTAACAGCCACAACATGACCCTTCCTCCTTAATGCTTGTACTAACAATAGTTTGTCATTGGGAGATGACCTTCCCATAACCTAATAGACAATATTCATTAATAATGTATATCACTAAGAGCACAAAAATAAGGATGCCATAGTAGCTAGACTCTACCGATATTGAGTCCGCAATTTCTTCTCTTTCTGAATCTGACAAGGCTCGAAATGTTTTGCCTTCAATGACAGTTCTCTCAATAGCATCAGCAAGTGAACTAAGTATTCCACATTCCACAGCAATTGCCTTTGCAGTTTTCACATTGTCACCCGTGACCATCTTTACCTGGGATCAGAAATCCAAACGGTGAAATCAAAAAATTATATATAAAAAATGCATAAGGAAATTTCAGATGATCAATTTGCAAGCCATTGAAAACCAAATGAGTTTAATAATATGAATTTGGATCCTTAAAATCTTTGGGGTCAAATTAGAAAGAAAATACAATGCATATGTTGACACAGTCCATCAAATGATGGTCCACAGGAGCAATGTCCTCACAAATACCCAAAATTGACAGTTTTCAATTTAAGTGGCTAGAGTTATATTAGTATGCAAGTCATGTTGTACGTTTCACAATTTTAACATAACTTGCATATTGTCTACTATCACTGCACCAGCATCATGACAACGATGACACTTCGAAATGAAAAAACTAAACATGTTCATTCAACAATAAGAGCCTTTTGGGACACTAAAAAACATTCAAAACCAGAGATTTATAATACCTTAACCCCGGCTTTTTGGCAAAGCTGTACTGAATCCTTGACACCAGGTCGGCAAGGGTCCTGTATTTTAACACACTATTAAAAAAAATATTCAAAAGCCATGTAAATTTAACCGGTGGAAGCATATTCCAGAGACATGGTGTCAGAAAGAAACTATAATTTTCAACATTTCTTTGTGTGAGAAATGTACAGATAGACAACTCCTTCATAAATTATAGGTAGAAATTGAATATTTTTAATGAAATCATTATTATATGTCTGCAGTCATATAACAGCGGCATGACATTAGTAAAGGTAAAAGATATGCAAAGAAAAATGGACCAAGAATGCAAACCTTTTCAATATATGCAATTGTACGATGAGCATCCAATTGGCAGTCATCTGGTAGAAATGCAGCCGGGGTGTCTTAATCCACCATCGTCACTCACCGACCGACATCAATCTTTGCTACCAAGAATAGGATGTCTGTTTGAAAATCAAAAGAGAAAATAACCCTTTCC
Source organism: Trifolium pratense (assembly GCF_020283565.1). NCBI lineage: Eukaryota > Viridiplantae > Streptophyta > Magnoliopsida > Fabales > Fabaceae > Trifolium > Trifolium pratense. The sequence continues at coordinate 58,585,220 of NC_060065.1, read as the reverse complement.
AAAATTTATATCCATAGATAACACAAGGAACCGAAATGAAAATAATCTTTAGTTATGCAAGTTTCATAGAGTTATTAGCCATTTATACCTCTGCTCCATCATCAGACAAATAGCTACCGTCCTCAGCTTTTCTTTTGCTTGGTAAGACATCAAGCAAATCTGCACAAAGAGCAGGAAAAGCAGGAAAGAACATACTTAATGCAAAAACAGGAACTGAAAAAATAATCTGAATAAAGTATACATTGTAAAGCAATACATAAAGCTAAAAAAATGGTATACCTCTATTGGTCTTAACTTCTTTAGGATCTTTCTTTTCTTTAGCTACCCCAAAAACATCATGGCACAAATCTTTCATAGTAGTAGAAACCTGCAGCACCCATTCACAATTCATTTAAATTCATGAACACCACTCACAAGCTTAATAAAATCATCACACATTAGATATTCATTGTACATATAAAACACTTACACTGGAAAATTCAGCTTCAGATGTACCAGAGTTCAATTAGCTTAATCTTATCAACTTTGAGCTGCAAAGAACAATCACAAATCATGTCATTACAATATATAACCACATGCCATGTGTTTGTATTGAGATTATTACAAATGTACCTTGTGTTTCTTTGCACATAAATAAAAAGCAACAGCCATAAACACCGGACTTTGTATCATATTCCAAATCAATTTTAAATGTTGTTTGTTTCGCATAATGATGACAGAAAAAAAATCTTGGCCAATGTTTTTCATCAATAGCCAGAAAGAATCATGTATACATGAAAGCTAAGCATGAAATAATGGTTTTATCTAACATACACAAATAAAATAGTTTTGCAGGATGCATAAGTATATTTTTCACCATTGAATTAATAAGTCTAATCTTATCTCATTTCATTCGATGGCAAAATTTATTGGCAAGACTTATCTCACATAAACAGAATATAACCTAGACCTTCAAATGTACTGTTACAAAATAGATTAGGAGAAACCACAGCACCCCAATAAAGAAAAGTAAAGAAATGTAATGTAGAAATGTAATGTAGAAATGTAAAGAAAAGTTTGGTTTTGAATATATTAGCTACAGAGGTACCTGTGATCATGGACAACATCACCAGCAAATCATGCAAGGTGGATTCCCTGGTCTGTCTGCAGGACAGTCAGTTCTACCAAGTTTGGAGATTGTCCATCAGCATGCTTTAGATTGCCTACATTCAAATTAGGAACTTGCAGCTTCTCCAAAGTTCTAACAACTTCATTCATGTTAGGCCTGAACTTGGATTCTAATGATAGGCATTGCAAAGCAAGAGTGGCTACCTTGTATGCCTCTTATAGACCAAGTTGTCTCTTCCATATTTAGTCATGTCAAGTACCAACTCACCAGTTAATATTTCTAGCAGGACAACTCCAAAACTATAGACATCACTATTAGTAGTAAGATGGCCTACAATAACAACGATTTTAGCGATTAACCGTAAGTAAGGCTACTAAGTTGAATCAGTAATACCTTAACAAAATTTAAAAAAATGAGAAACATCAAGCCGAAAATACCCGAGTCTACATATTCGGGATCTGCATATCCCTCGGTTCCCATTATCCTGGTGGAGACGTGGCTTCCGTTGTCATTCGGACCATCCCTTGCCAGGCCAAAATCAGAAAGCTTTGCATTATAATCCTGTAATCAAATCCAGAATTACGATTCGGACATGTTATCCAAATAATCACTTGCATTTATCTATCCTAGGTTTTCAGCAACACATTTTAGTCTTTTTTCTCAATAGCATTTCATCAAACATGTAGCAGACATTATTAAAACCACAAAATCAATAACTTACAGCTTAAGACCGTCACGAACATAAGGTATAATCCGAACACAACCGAATTGAATCGCCAATTCTCTCACATCTAGCTTCAACCTAAAACACCAAATTCATCAATTAAAAAACAGGAAAATCTAAATAAATCAAAAAATAAATCTATAAAAGGAAATTATAGATTTAATATAAGCTCTTTCAGACATTCCACTTAGTTTCACCACAGAGGATCGATGGAAGAGAACACCATCCACTATAACCACCACATCCTCACCAACAACAAAAAAAAAAAAAGCAACGAAAAAAAAACAAATAAATAGAGCATACAATTTGAGATCGAACCAGAGGAAAGAAGGAGCAAGAAGCTTCATTGCCGCCGTTGCCAAGCACCGCCGTGTCACCACAAACGGCCACAAGAACTCTCTCAGCCGGAACTCCTCCTCCTCGCCAGAACTTCTCTCCCGTCGGCTTCTGTCACTCGGCCACTCCCTCACTCTTACGAGTGGTTGATTTGTAGATGGTGGTGGAGGCTGTGGTGTGGATGTTATGGTGAAGGATGAGATGGGGAGGAGAAAGAGAGATGAAAGTGTGAGGAGAAAGAGTGAGAGCGTACGAGAGAGGAGGGGGGGGGGGGGGGGGGGGGAAGAGAGAGAGAAAAATTTGACAAATGAAAAAACATTGGGAAAGTAATCATAAAACCACAATTGTTTCCATAAACTACTTGTGCCAATTGTTTCTATAAACCAGCAATCTCAAAACCAGCCAGTTGTTTGCAGCAATTATAGGAGGGTCCACATGAGACATGCAAAGAATTATATTAAGCCATGTGTAAGATGGTATATGAATATAAACCTAAACCTAGAATGAATGTGAAGATTGAAACCTAGAGATGTCAAGATATGATTGGCCAATATACAAAGGTGTAAAGGGTTCATTGGGCAAGGGATTAGGGTTTCAAATCACCAAAGAATTAGGGCTTCCAAAACAGCCTTGCCTTTAGTATAATAAGATAAGATAAGATTATGATTTCTTGCTGTTGTAATTTTAGATACTAATAGGAATTTTAGTATGCAATTTGTAAGCTATACTAGCTCAATTGGTAGTGGGAATGGATTGAACATGTACTTGAACCCCAGGGTACATGGTTCGATTCCCACGGAAGGCAAAAACTCCACCAGAGAGGGGGGTGGAGAAGGTCGTGAGGTGGCAGTGCCGGGATCACCTAAGTTGGTGGGGCCTGTGCTGTTACACGAATCACCTAAGTAATCCAAGCCAACCCACATTACCCAAACTCTCTGGTAAGTAACCCCACTATTGTATAAACCGCTTCTTCGCCTAAAAGAATACATCGGAGAAGAGCATGCTGATTGAAAGAATCACATGCATGATTAGATCGGAAACCAGCAGCGGAGGCTGTGGTAGTCTTAAGGAATTCCCTCCTCGAGACAGTCAATATAGAGAATTGTCCGCAATCGCGAGTTTACTCGGAGCAGGCTTCCAAAAAGCCTTACAGTAAAGGTAAGTCATCCTATTCTTATAATTAGCCTGAAGGGTAGCTAAGACGCCCCCTTCCCATTCATTTTCTCTTGGGATGGTCAAATTCATCTCTCTCCTATTTTTGTATTCTAAATTAAAACTTATATGCTTGTTTTTAATTCTGTCTCCGTGTCTGTATTTTGCAGTAATATTATTGGGTTTTGAAATACTGTAATAGCTATTTAGATATTAAAGACTTTTGCTCCTCTAAAGTGAGGAAAATGAAAATATTATGATTTGTTATGATATACTTGCAATATTCCCCCATGATTTGTTAATCAGTGGTCCATACATACTACTCACTTTATTGTCCAAAGTGTGTTGCTCACTTTGGAGGAGTCGGATCACATAGACTACATTTTATTCCTATTAATTAGTGCTTTACCTTTGTGATTACTGATTAGAGTCACTACTTAACTTAACCCTTTCAGCCTTAAAATAAAATTAACATTGTCAATGTTAGTAATTAGTTCACACAATTAGCTTTAGGGTAACTATCTTTAGGTTACAAATTTAATGGGTCTTGCTAAAGAGTGCCCCGGGGACACTCGTTAGCATTTGCCTTAAATAATTAGTTTTCACTTTTTCTTAAACTCCCAAACCAGATCTATTTTCTAGACCAGTTTGCAAAGTCTTTAAGCATTTCCCTTTATTTTCATTAAATGAAAACTAATGCCATCTCCTAAATTTTTTACAGTTTTGGTTGCCTCTCAATTTGGTACCCTTTGGGTACCTTGTCACACCAATCCTATATATTCATACCATTTTAATGAAAAGCCTTTCCTTTATGAAATTTGGCTTGGTTCTGCTGTGACAAAAGTTGATTTTCATTGGATTGATTATATAAAATTGATTTTGGTTGAATGTGGGTTGCACATAAAGTTTGGATACCTTCACGAAATGAAGTGATTTTTATAAATTCATGTTTGAATAATTTTTTTTGTGTGTTTATATATATGTCCTTAATTATGTCGTCCACTTTTAATAATTTTGAGAATTGAGTCTATGGTATTGTAGAGGCTAGAAATATTACCTTTTAGGTAGAATTGATTTTGGATATGAAATCAATTTTGAGGCTGGAAGCTAAATGTAACAAATTTGTAGTCAAATCACATTAATCCAAATGTGATTTTGGGAGGTCTAGACGTTGAACAAAACATAGGCTTAGTCTACGACCCACCTGGTTTTTTTTTTCAATGGAAAAAGAACACTTATTAGTGAAGAGTGCTACAACGAGGGATGATAAGTTGTTGTCCAAAACAGAGAAATGAATTAGTTAGGAATGTAGAGAAAGGTTGTCTAGTCTATCTGCATGTCAGAAGTAGAAAATCCCATGAAACTGCCACAGACCCAAATATGGGAGCCATAGTGTAATCTTTCTACTTTCTTTTTATTTTATGATATGTTTATTTAGTCTGTTCTCATTTGTTTATCAAGATTTTGAAATTGTGACACACAGATTGTAGAGCTTTGATACTTCAGTCTATCACGCTTTGTGGATTTCCTTAATGTATTAAATTGGATTACCCCTTAAATTCAATCAGAGTCTGTAAGTCAAGGATCTGACCATGCAAACAGCATTTTATAGCCATCATGTATTCTGCTTCTCTTACAGGTTGATTCTCCTTTTTTTTTTCTTCCTCAGTTTTATAACGTCGGTTTTCTTTAGCAATATTTAATTGATTGTAACCATATTGCAGAAACTTAAGTACAAATGCAAAGAGTAGTTTGGTGAAGATTCGTGCACCATATATCTCTCAATTCGATTCAAAATGCGAATTCAATAGGAGGCCTTGTATTTATAACTCGCCCGTCACCATTAATCAAAAGCGATTGTTTGTACTTCCTAACACAAATGATGGCCACCCAACTGCTTCTACAATGGATGATGAAATGAACACAAACCATGTTCCTAATGTTATATCACCAATGTTTCTCAGCAATTGGTCACCACCAAGGTACCTATGGAGGGGATTATCAGTTTTAATCCTAGCAGGGCAGGTGATTATGAAGATTTTAAAGGGAAAGGTTCATTGGAGGAATACTCTTCAACAACTAGAGAGAGTTGGTCCAAAGTCGGTCGGAGTATGTCTTTTAACCTCAGCCTTTGTTGGCATGGCATTCACAATACAATTTGTGAGAGAGTTCACTAGGTTAGGGTTGAATAGATCAGTAGGTGGTGTTTTAGCTTTAGCATTCTCTAGGGAGCTAAGTCCTGTGGTTACAGCGATAGTCGTCGCAGGACGCATTGGAAGTGCTTTTGCAGCAGAATTAGGAACTATGCAGGTTTCTGAACAAATCGACACATTGCGAGTTCTTGGATCAGACCCTGTTGATTATCTAGTGACACCGAGAGTGATTGCTTCTTGTATTGCTTTACCTCTTTTGACCTTGTTATGTTTTACATTAGGGCTGGCGTCTAGCGCCCTACTCGCTGATGGTGTTTATGGAATTAGCATTAACATTATTTTGGATTCGGCTCAGCGATCGCTCAGAGCATGGGATATTATTAGTGCAATGATCAAGTCAGGAGTTTTTGGTGGTATTATATCTATTGTGAGCTGTGCTTGGGGAGTTACAACTATGGGAGGTGCTAAAGGTGTTGGAGAATCAACAACTTCAGCTGTTGTTATTTCTCTTGTTGGTATCTTCATTGCTGATTTTGCGCTTTCTTGTTGTTTCTTCCAAGGAGCTGGAGATCAGCTAAAGAATTGCATTTAAGCAACTGATTATGTGTATGTAGTTTTTGCGCATATGTACAAAATGAATTTGGTATGATTTTTTTATTTTTTTATTTTTTTTTATATACCTTTGCTTTTGTTGTACAAGTCAGGTTCTTTTCCATAATTTGTTTCCCTTGAATAAATAAACAAGAATCGGTCCCCATTTGGTATGATTATGTGTTAACGTAGTATTTTTATAAAATATTTGTTCATTTTATATGTAAAAATCTGTTAATAATTTGCATAGCACTCGTTAAGAGGATTTTACATCCATACAGTATTTTAATGAAATACTCCCTCCGATCTAAAATAATTGTTGCAATTTTACCGTGTGTACTATTCATTCAAACTACTTTAACCGTATTTTTTTACTAATGTATATAGAAAAATATTAGCATATGAAATCTTGTTAGATTTATCTCGATGAATACTATCAAATATCAATTTTTCATCAATGTGTAATTATATTGAATATGAACCCGTTTGGATTTGAATTATTTTAACCTTGTGAAAATAGGATATGCAAATAAATAAACTTTTATGTTAATTCATAAGTTTTCACTTACAAAAATTGTATCTTTATAAGTTGTTTTCTCATGGTTAAATATGTTATTAGTCCCTATATTTTGCGAAATTGTTAAGAATGATCCAATACATTTTAAAAATGGTTAAAAAAAGTCCCATAAAATTTTCCGTTATCGAGATTAATCCAATCCGTCAAGTTTTTTCCACTTCACTAACGAAAATCTTTTGTGGCTAAAATGTAGGGACCATTCTTGACAATTTCGCAAAATGCAAGGACTAATAACATATTTAACCTTAAACATTTTAGTCCTTCATTTTGCGAAATTGTCAAGAATGGTCCCTACATTTTAGCCACAAAAGGTTTCCGTTGGTGACGTGGAAATTTTTTGACAGATTGGACTAATATCGATAACGGAAAATTTTATAGGTTTTTTTTTTTACTATTTTTAAAATGTAGGGACCATTGTTGACAATTTCGCAAAATGTAGGAAGTAAAAACATATTTAACCCTAGTACTTAAAAGCGTTTTTATTTGTATAAGTTGTATTATGGGTCCGTTTGACCTGGCTTTTTTAGGTCTCAAAAGCTAACTGGAAGTTAAAAGTGAAAATAAGAACTTTCAAAAAATAGAGCAAAAGTTGTTTGGTAATTGTTGTTTTTTTTAGCTTCAAAGTTATTTTTAATCTAAAATTTGTTTGGTAAAATATTTTTTTAAAAAAAGATTTGTACAAAAAAAAAACAAATTTAAAAAAAAGATAATAACAACTAATAATATTTAAATGAAAAAATAATAAAAAGAGCCTTCAGCTATGAAGCACGGACACCTCTCAAATTAGGCGTGTCGGTGTTGGACACGTGTCTGTGTCCGTGTCAGACACTGACACCGACACTTATGATTACACTAAATTATGTAATTTTTTAAAATTATTATCGGTGTCGAGGTGTCAGTGTCTGTGTCGTGTCCGGTGTTCGTGTCGGTGTCCATGCTTCATAGGCCTTCAGTAGGATTCGAAGCGTGATCATTGCAAAAAAAGCTCCGGATTTTTTTTCAAAAGTAGGTTTCAACCTCTTTTACTAGAAGCTCATTTAATTCAATTTTGCACATTGAAAAATATATGCTTTCTACTGTTAAGAGCTTTATTAAAAATTTGTTTTGGCCCAACTTTTGATTAAAAAGAGAATAAAAAACTAACAAAAAGTCGGGTCAAACGGAGCCTATATAAGCTCAAAAATAAGCTCAAATTTGACTTTGAGAAATCAGTTTGAAGACAAAATAGCGGTAGAAGAACGGATGATGACGCAGAAAGAGAAGTCTCGAAGTTAGGCTGCATGGACAACATGACAAGAGAGAAGAAGAGTGGTGATTATTTGGCAACGACAACAGTCACGCAGAAGAGTCTTGGAAGAGAGAAGACAGAGTTACAAAGACGAAGGAACCAAAGAGACAAGACTAATTGTCTATGTGCACATATAAAAAATTAAATAGCATTTGTTTCATCTAAGGATTGTGGTTTAACCCTCTCATCTCTCATCATAAGAAGTCTTCTCACTTAATAGTTCCCCATATATATATTTGGATTATAATCTACTTTCTACCAAAATAAAATAGAAAAAATAATTTATTGTTTTCTCTTGTTAGATAGCTTATTGGGAGGGTTGACAATAGGCTAGATCGAGTTAAGTTTGATTTGTCAAAAAACTTAATGCATTAGTCTAGCATGTGCCCTCGTATAGGTTTATGTTTAGGGGCTATGTCTGGTCTTTTGAAAGTCTGACATGACATATTAATCTGTTTAAAAACTTATTTCACATGAACATATTTAAATAAATAATTATATTTAAATAAATAGTTTTAAATTTACTAATGAACTAATAAACCAATGATGTCAAGCTTCCTTTTGATATTTAACATGATATTTTAGAGAATTTGACTATATATGATATCATATTTCAATTTTAATTTATAATAATATATTTATATATGTGAAAAATTAATGTAGATTAATAAACTTAAACTACAGAAAAAAGTTAGTAGATTTATAATTTAATTAATGTACAAATTTTAGGAATTTTTTCCCTACCCCTACAATTATACCTCTACCCCTACAAATTAATGTTTTTTCCAATTTTACCCTTTGTTTTTTTTGTTAGAATAATTTTACTCTTTATTATTTGAGATTAAAAGAATTTTGACTTTATAGTGACAGACAAAACTGACACTAAAAGCAAAAAATATGTAAAAACAGCTCGCATTCATCCGTACCGGTACTCTTTTTCAAATTATTCCGGTACAATATTGTTTACCGGAACACATTCTTTAGGAATACTGATGAAATTTGACTTATAGTGACAGACAAAACTGTCACTAAAAGTAAAAAATATGTAAGCATTCAATGATAATGTATTCTGGTACAATATTGTTTACAGGAATACATTCTTTAGGAATACCAATATACTAATTTAAATACAAGAAATTTGACTTATAATGACAGAAAAAACTGTCACTAAAAGTCAAAAATCTGTAGATGGATCTCATTAGCACCAATACCGGTGCTCTTTTTCAAAGCACTTTAGTATAATATTGTTTACCGGAACACCTTATTCTTGAGAATAATCCGGTTCATTATTTCAAAGTAAATGTGACTTTTAGTGACAGTTTGATATGTCACTATAAGTTAACTTCGACTTCATTATCTTAAATAATAAAGAGTAAAATTATTCTAACAAAAATATAAAGGGTAAAATTTGAAGAAAAAAAATTGTAGGGGTAGAGGTATAGTTGTAGGGGTAGAAAAATGATTTTTCTAAATTTTAATATATAATAATAATAGTTATGAAAATATTATTAATATTTACTTAATTAGGCCAGCCTACTAGGCGTAAAAGACTTTTTTAACGGTATGAAGTCTGACCTTTAGCTAAATAGTTTTATAAAAAAGTTTTGACCTAAACCTATATATACTAGGCCGTAGGCCCCTATAGGCTAGTCTGACTTATTCCCAACCCTATTTATTGGATAAAAATTTCATTCTAATGTGGATAAGTGAGGTGTCCAATATTTTAACTTCGCCCGTGCATATAATATACTATGACTTTGTTTGGTAAAAATAAGCTATAAGATAGCTTTTAGCTGATAGCTGAAAAACTTGTAGAATAAAATTAAAGTGTTTGGTAAATTTAGCTGTTGTAACTATAAAATGACATGAAAATTATTTTATGTGAGTGAATAGTTATTTTTGTGTGCGGATAGTTTTTTATTAAAAAAAAATTAAAATAATGAGGTTAAAATTGGAATGAAAGGTAAAAAACTATAAGTCATAAACTCAAACGCTACTTGAAATAACATATGAAAAAAAAGCTATAAGCTAGTGAAAAAAGTTTGTTACAAAACACCTCTAATTTTATGAAACAAGCTTATAAGCTAAGTTTATTTTGTTTACCAAACAAACACTATTTGTTTACCAAACAAACACTATGTGTGTTTGGTAAGTCCAATAAGGTAGCTTATAGCTTATTGGACTAATTAATAAGCTTTTTTGGAAAAAATAGATGTGTTTGGTAACGAGCTTCTTTAAGGGCCCGTTTGGTGCGCATGATAGGATAGTGACAGGATAGGATATAAGACAGGATAATGATAGGATATGATATCAGCAGAATAATTGTTATCCTCAGTTATCATATCCCGTGTTTGGTGCGCACATGATAACAAAGATGATAACTATTATATCTTGTTCTTAATACATATTTGCTCATAATAATATGATAAGATATATAACAATTTAAATGATAAAGTTACTCTTGCAAAACAATTGTTATTTTTTTAAAATTATTTTGTAATACTTTGAATTTTATAAATAAAAAATATAAATAAGTAATCAAATAACTTTACAATTTCAAATAAAAATCATGAGAAAATAATCAAGTTTAATTTTATATACGAACCATGATCAAATAAATAATTCAATAATATATACATGTTAGATAAGCCAAATAAATTTATGATATATCTCATACGTAAATTTTAAAACTACTATTGCAAAAGAATTATATTTAATTTTTTATAAAGTTTAAATTTGTCCCTATTTTTCAATTTTTAAATAATTATTTTACTTTGAAATATTGTAATTTTAGTAAAATTTTGATTTTTTTAGAATATATTAATTACAAAATTACCCCTATGAGAAAATCACAATATATTTAAAAATTAATTATTATATTATTTATATTTTATTGATTTGATTTTATTTATTTTAAAATATATTTTACAGAATAAATCAGTATTTTCTTTTCTTCTTCTTATCCTATCCTGCCGGTAACCCAGCTCAAATTCAGGATAAGAATTATAACTACAGAGACAGGATAGGATAAGCTTCAGGATTAACTTATCTTATCCTGCTGTGTTACCAAACACTGGATTGCGACTGGATATGATACAGTTATCCTATCCTGTCACTTATCCTGTGCACCAAACGAGCCCTCAAAGGTTTTCTTAACCTTGCTGTGAAGTTGCCTGATGGGTGTTATAAAGCCAGACATGGGCCCAAAAACGTATATTGCTTATGGATTTGGTCAGGAGCTTGGACGGGGTGATTATGTGACTAAGCTCCATTATGATATGTCGGATGCAGTATGTTTGTGATTTTTTTTAATGTTTATACTTTTATTTTTTAATTGAGTATCATATTGAAAGGTGCCTAGTTTGTATGAGCTGTTAGTCTTGTAGTTTCGAGTACATGTCTTGAATTTTTGCTCATTGCACGTACTCATTTGATTAGATATTTGGTTTGATGTGTTTTTTTGTTGGTGTTTTTGTAATTGATAACTTTAAGTACTATTATTTTAATGATTAGTTTTGTCATTTGATAAGTATTTTTTGGGATTCGAAATATTGATGCCTATGGATTAGAAAGTTGTAATCAATGTATACTTCTATCTGATGCATTGTCTTTCCTGATCAATTAATTATTTGTTTGTGCTTTATATTTTTTGCTTTGTGCCTCTAAGTGCATACGCTATTATGATTTATGAGGAAACTGAAATGTTACTTCCTAAATAATTTGACTTTTTAGGTAAATGTGTTGACTCATATTGCTGAAGTGGAATTGAAACCTGATAGTATTTATGCCGTTAAGAAACTGACACAAAAGCACCTCAAGCAAGACCAGAGGGAGCTATGTCTACGTGGTGATGATCAAGATGGAGAGACCAATGTTGGTGTGCTTGATAATGCACCATCTTCCATAAATGCTTCAGACAAGCAAAATAGTGTATGACTCATGGAAAATGAAAAGGGATTATGCAATGGGAAGGCTAATGATGATGGCCTTTCTTCTGGATCAGAGCTCAAAGGTGGGGATTCTTTAGATGGTGCTCTCTGGGATATATTTCGGAGAGAGGATGTACCTAAATTGGAGGAATATCTAAAGAAGCATTTCAGAGAGTTCAGGCATGTACATTGCTCTCCTTTAAAGCAGGTAAAATTAGTTAAGTTAATTTTCTATTATTTGTTTGGATACCCTTTTTAACTTGAGTCATAACTTACTGTTGCAACACTATTGTTCTGTTTTTTTACAGGTGCAATATAATTGTTAGAAAATAAAATAATATCTTTTCAAATCTTGGCTTATCTCCTAGGATCCGATTTCAATCTTGACATATCTTAGATTATCTTTTAGGATTAATTTTCATATGTTTTATTTATTATTATCTGTTCTTGATTTCCCTATTTATTTAGGATTGAGTCCTATAATAGGTATTAGTGTTTAGTTTTATGTATCAAGTTATTATCAATACTATTCAAAGATTTTGTTATTTTCTCTCCTCCTTTTATCTAGAATCACACAACTACAACAATAATCTATAATGATCCCTGTATTTTTAATATTTGGAGGGTTGCACCAATATAAAATTGATGCGTCTTTCATTTTCTTCCTAGCTCAGTTTTTTTTTAATCAAATATACATGGCACAAAGGATAGAGTGAAGGATCAAGCTGGTAATACATAATGTTTATTTTCTTAAGAAAAAACTAATAATTAGCACATGAGGTGCCAAAAATTAGAACAGGAAGTACAAAAGAAACAAATATAGAACAACCCAACCCAACCCCAGAAGAAATGAACAGTCTCCCTCTCTCCCACAAACTGAAAATACAGAAAAAACACTCGACAAACTGGCACATTCTATCAAGACCCGCCAATAAATGACACAGCCGACTACACTCCTTCGACGTTGAGAATGAGAGAAATGTATCATCACGAATAAGGAAATGTATTGGCATCGTTTGAAAATATTGACCAACTCTACAAATCACGATCACCGCAAACTACACATGTACTGCCGATCATGTATCACATGCCAAATCATGAAGAACTATAATCAAGAACTATGAACCTAGAGCACAAACCACATACATAGAAAACATTTGTGAATATAGATGCTGAAATCCATGTTATTCCACCTGCATTATCCATGTTTCACATGTCTAGTCCCTTAGTATGATGGGGTGTGTTGAGAGTCCCACATCGACTAGATATATGTCCAATGTAGTGCTTATAAGGTAAGAGAATCTTTACCTTTTGAGTTGGTTTTATAGGGTTTGAGTTAGGCCTAACCCAAATTTTAGGAATGGTATCAGAGTTTGTCCTCGATCTCTAATTGGGCTAAGTTATTTGTTATTCCACCTACATTTGCCCACGCTCTAGATGTCAATTCATGTGTGCGAACAAGTGTGTTCTGGTCCATATTCCATCTGTATTATCCACTCTTCAGATGTTTTGTTTTAAGCGTGAGGGGGAGTGTTAAGAGTCCGACATCAACTAGAGATTTGGCCTATGTACTATGTAGTGCTTATAAATAAACCTTAGATAGTCCTTGCCTTACAAGCCAAATTTGTAGAATTGAGCTAGACCTTGACACATTATCATCAAGGATTTATTTGCATAAGACAAAAGTCGTCACGATTCAATAGCCCTGTATGGAAAATCCCTAGAAACAGAATTACGAGAGAACTCTCATTGTTAATTTAACTCATGAAAAAGGTGAAGAGGAAACTGTTTTTAAAAAAGAATGAAACAAACTTATTCCAAAAGGCTTAAATAAATAAGTAAAAACCGTCAATAAATAAATAAATAAATATGTAAAAAAGTTATATTCCTCATTAACCGTTGTGGGACTTAGTCTTCAAATTTTCAAATAAAATAAAACATCCAACATATATGATCATCATTCATCAGCATTGATACATATCATATCATATGTATTTGAGGTTATTAATTAATTAACTAATTAATTAATAATAATAACTAAAGCCCAAATGAATGGAGAAAAATATAATAATCAAAGGGTGCTATTTTTAGCACCTCAGTTTTTGCTACTACCATGTTTTACATTTTCTTTTGTTTGCTTATTCATTTTTTCATTAATTAATTTAAGAAATGCATACGGAAGTTTATATAAATTATTTGACAATTTTTATGTTTTTAATTGAATGATGATGTGTAATCAATAGATGCTTCTGTTCAATGACCCGAGAGAAGGGAAATGCATTATTAATGTAGTTACCAGTCCAAAAGATCATTGGTTGATTAAATATGTTTTATATCTCCATGACAATTTTCAAGTGAATTTGGCATTCAATGGCTGCTGTATGTAGAGGACTGGTTAGTCTGACACTAGCTCACTCATTATGTATGCATATCTTGATTGACATATTCTATGGTAATGTAGGTTATTCACCCCATCCATGATCAGACCTTTTATCTGACTCTGGAGCATAAGAGGAAACTTAAGGAGGAGTATGGTTAGTAATGTTTATAAATTTTCTTATGTTTTTGGGAAGTGGGCTGGTTTGATCAATTAAACTACCATTTTGTTGACAGTTCACCATTGACTCGTAGGAATTGAGGCTTGGACTTTTACTCGGAAGCTAGGAGATGCTGTTTTCATTCCTGCCGGTTGTCCTCACCAAGTCAGAAATCTGAAGGTAATGCATGATATAAATTTCCTTGTTTGCCTTAAAAACTTAAGTTTTGCTAGAAATGTGTTTCCTAAATTTTATTACAGTATTTTGTATTTTTTTTCTAGCCAACAAAGCAATTTTTTAGCCAATTAACACTGCCGATTTGTTTAAGTTAATGTGTTGAATATGTCATGAATATCGAGGCCTAACTCATCCTTACAAAACCGGCTTGTAAGGTGAGGATTGCCTCCTCTTTATAAACTATTCTCAAGAATCCTATCTATCCGATGTGGGACTAAATCCCACCGAGTGTTGGCCGTTAACACACCCCCTCACGCTTCAGCCCGGCCCAATGGGCCTGAAGCGTGAACGATGTAGGAAGCCCAACGATAGACCCGGTAGGCTCTGATACCATGTCATGAATATCGAGGCCTAACTCATCCTTGCAAAACCGGCTTGTAAGTGAGGATTGCCTCCTCTTTATAAACTCTTCTCAAGAATCCTATCTATCCGATGTGGGACTAAATCCCACCGAGTGTTGGCCGTTAACAGAATACATGTCAGTTCTTTTTGAAACATTAAATGCTATAACATTTTCGTGTTAATGTCAATACATGCATTGTCTTTTTGTAGTCATGTATCAAGGTTGGGCTTGATTTTGTCTCACCTGAAAATGTTGGTGAGTGTTTCCGTTTGACAGGAATTCCGTAAGCTTCCGATAAACCACAGATCCGCCAAGGGCAAGTTGGAGGTCTGCTATACTGCTACTCTTGATTCTATTCTGCTGTTTATTTGCTTACCAATGTTGGTATATTGCATTTTCTATTCTGTCATTAGTTTCTTCCAAATGGATTTAGTTTTAGATTGTAGCTTAATAGCAGTTCTATACTAAACCTACTAGAACAAGCAAGTGGTTTTGATTGGATGCTTTCAATTACTCCAAATGTTTAGCACTGTTATAAAATGTTTGGCACTGTTATCTAATTGAAACACTGATATCTGTTAACTGGTCCTAACATGTTCAACAAAATAAATTGAATTGGACATTTCTTACCTTGTAGACTGTAGATTCTAAACTGCAAGGTGATAAATAGTTCAATCTGTAAATTGTAATCTAAGATATTAATTACAGAAGAATTGATTAGAAAGATAAAAAATAATGGTTCAATCATTTATAGTTCGTACACAATTTGTACTCTTAGTTATTTTTTCTTTGAAAAATCACTAAAAGCTCTAGTGTTGGTTTCGTGTTGGTTTTGGATTTATATTTCATTATTGTATTATCTGGTATTGTTCTAAATATGTAAGCAACTCTAATTTAGGATAGCAATCATGTTACTGTATCACGTCGCCGTGTCAATAGTTTCTTATTGCAATTTTATGTATTTTTTCCTGATTGTTGTTTCTTTTGTAACAGGTGAAGAAAATCACTATATATGCTATGCTTGACGTGGTTAAAAAATTGGAGGAAGCAAGGTTAGATTATTGCAAACTTTTGGCTCTTTGGTTATGGATTTTATATACTGTTTTGCTTTTGCTGTCAAAGTGAGTGGTAGATTATATACCTTATCAGTTATGTACACATTTTTTTTTGTTAGGTTCTCTAGGCTCACAATTTAAGATTTGCATTTATTGTGTATTTTATGAAATTGATGAATGTAATTCAATTTACAGGTCTGAAGAAAAGAAACCAATTATTCAATGTAAATATATCTGAGAAGTCCAATTGGGAATGTACATTTTTTTGAGTCACTTCATTAGGTTCACTAATCTTCAGTTCTTTGTATTTCAACTGTACAAGCTACAAAAGGTTCCATATTGTGTTTTATATGGCGCACCTTGATTAGGTACATTTGAAACATTGTACTTATCAAACTAATGAATGCATGATGATGAGATTCTATGTTGCCCTTGTTTCGGCATATTTTGCACACTGTGGGAGTTGTTGATTTGATATGGTCCTGTGATTGTTTTTGCTACTAAAAGATATTCCTTGCATAAAGAGGATGATGAGGATGATATTTCAATCTACAAATAAAGTATAGATAAGTCTTTAGTGAAGGAAAGTATATTGATTGAAACATAATATGTATAGCAAAAGAACTTGCAGAAACATTTAAGCTTCAAGATGCAGAGGAGACTCTTGATAATGGGTGTTCCTGCTTGAAGCCTGTTAGGAACGCCGATGACATAAGCAATAACACAAGGAAGGAAGCTTTTTGTGAAGATTCCGTTGACATCTTTTTATATTGTCCTAGAGCTGTAGATGTACATCGTGAAGATTTATGACATTTTCAGTGCCATTGGAGCAAAGGGAAGCCTGTCATTGTCAGCAATGTACTTGAATGTTCATCTGATTTAAGTTGGGAACCACTAGTCATGTGGCGTTGTTATAAAACGGTTTACTGACTTTATAAAAAACAGAAAAGCGAATTTTCAAAATTGGCAACGAATTAAATTATTGGCTGAGTCGCGTACTAGGTCGCTTTCTTTAAGACGTTTCGCGGAACTACTCGAAGAAGTGCACTGTAGTATATCGACCGCGAAGTCCCCAGGATAAAACAGCCGTTTTCGAAGAAAATACCGATAAACTACTGCACTGTAGTATCGGTCAGAATAACACCAAATATGGTACGAAATATCGAACCACTCTATTGATATACGAATATCAATTCTACGGTTTACAACCGTTCAAATTTTGAAACAACAAGAATTTAACGAAGAAGAAAAAATAGAGAGGAAAGAAAGCAGTTTCTCAGAATTCAGAGAAAAAGAAAAGTGATTTAAAACTGAAGAGAGTAAGTGGTATTTATAGGCAAGCAGGGAGCTGGAATCAGAGGATTTTCAGGAGCTGAATTAGCTCAGTCAAAGTTCCAATCGTGGCACAAAAATAGGGACACGCGGGACACATCATTGTTGACCGTTTAACAGATAGAAATCCGTTCAAGACTTGGTCGAAGCACATTTAACATGTGCGAAATAAGGGACACACATAAAAGAAATTTAAATTCAAAAATCTCTTTTTTCTTAGTATTAAAAAATTAATATATCACCCAAGCCCAAGCCCGGCCCGGCCCGAACCGAACCGAGCCGAGCCGAGCCGGCCGGTCGGACGGACGGCGGCGGCGGCGCGCGCGCGCGCGTGTGATATTCGACATTGTGTGTGGTCTCCCTTTCTTACAAAAGTGGGTACCCCAAGGGCACACCCTTGGTTGCCAACTTGTGATATATAAACACTACCAAGTGGTGTGATTTTTCCAATGTGGGACTCAAAAGAGTCTTTTTTCAATTCACACTTCACATGGTTCTAACAAATGTGTTTACTTCAATACCAAGTTTCCTCTTATTCCTTCATCATGTTCCAACAATCCCCCACTTGAATTTAAAAAAGTTGTTTCATTCATAACGTTAAACGTTCCAGTAAGATTGTGCATAAGCGAAGGTGAGCTAAGTCTTGGAACCTTCACGTAGCCAGTAAGAGCCTGATTAAGCAAGAGTGACGTTTAGTCTTGGAACTCTATCTCAGATTTTCCTCAAACCAGCACACAACCTTTCGTAAGGTGTTTTCTAAGGCCCGTGCATTAATGGCCCTGCACGTCTATCCCAGTTTCATGAATGCTCTAGGAATTCGCCCCGAAACTCCAGAGGAACCGGCCTCAGTTCCACATTCATATAGGTGATTCTATCAAGAGTACTCCTGATGTACTCCACTCCTATAGAGTATAGATTTCATTAAGAGTTTTGCTAACTCAACCTTTATCATTACAGGATTCATGCCTCTTAATTTGCATGTTCATCTCATATTACTCACAACTTGTTGTTTACCCATTGGAACCTAATTCTTGGGATCTCCAGTCTTTTAGGTTGGGTTACCATCATAAGTAATTCACTTCATAGGCATTAGTCCCATCTTGACAGATGTATTTTGGACTTTCTCTCTAGCCAGTCCTTTCGTCAAAGGATCTGCTAGGTTATCATTAGTGCGTACATGATCCACTCTCACAGCACCTGTAGTGATGAGCTCTCTCACTGTGCTGTGCTTTCTTCTAATTTGACGTCTTTTACCGTTATAAAAACGATTCTCAATTTTAGCGATAGCTGCAGTACTATCACAATGGATCAAGACAGCAGGCATAGGTTTTTCCCATAAGGGAATCTCAGATAACAAGCATCTCAACCAGCTTGCTTCTTCACTAGCAGTTGCTAGTGCTATCATTTCAGATTCCATAGTGGACTGTGCCAAAATGGTCTGTTTCTTAGACTTCCATGATACAGCTCCACCGGCTATACTAAATATAAAGCCACTAGTAGCTTTGGAATCATCTGACAAGGTGTTCCAATCAGCATCACTGTACCCTTCAAGTACAGCTGGAAATCTCTGATAGTGTAATCCGAGATTCATGGTCCTTTTCAGGTATCTCATGACTCTCTCAATAGCGTGCCAATGCTCATTACTGGGTCTGCTGGTAAACCTACACAAGAGTCCCACGACATAGGCGATGTCGGGTCTAGTACAATCAGTGGCATACCTAAGACTACCAATGATGCTCGCGTATTCTGTTTGTCTTACGCTATCACCAGTGTTCTTAAACAGTTTTACACTGGGATCATAAGGTGTGCAGGCAGGTTTACAGTTAAAGTAGCCGTATTTCTTTAGGATCTTTTCCACATAATGTGATTGATCTAGGGATATCCCCTTCTCAGACCTAGTGATTTTTATTCCAAGAATCACACTAGCTTCTCCGAGGTCTTTCATATCAAAGTTGTTACTCAACATTGATTTCACATTATTTATGGCAGAAAGGTTTGAGCCAAATATCAACATATCATCTACATAGAGACATATTATAGTGCAAATGTTGCCATCACTTTTATAGTAAATGCATTTGTCACTCTCATTGAGTCTGAACCCATTCAATATCATTAAGTTATCAAACTTTTCATGCCATTGTTTCGGAGCTTGTTTAAGACCATACAGAGATTTATCTAACTTGCAGACCTTAGTTTCTTGTCCATGTATAACAAACCCTTCGGGTTGTTCCATATAGATTTCTTCTTCTAAGTCACCATTTAAAAAAGCAGTTTTAACGTCCATTTGGTGTACAATTAAGTTATAAATAGCTGCTATTGAAATAAGTACTCGAATGGACGTTATTCTAGTGACCGGTGAAAATGTGTCGAAGAAATCTATATTTTCTCTTTGTCTAAAACCTTTGGCTACAAGGCGAGCCTTGTATTTTTCAACCGTGCCGTCGGGTTTTAGTTTCTTTTTCAAAATCCATTTGCAACCAATTGGTTTGCAACCGGGAGGTAAGTCTACTAAGTGCCATGTTTTGTTAGATTCTAGAGAATCCATCTCATCATTAATAGCTTCTTGCCAAAGATCTGCATCCATCGATGACAAGGCTTCTTGAAGATTTGCTGGATCTTCATTCAATGTAAAGGTCGCATAGTCTGGACCATAGTCTTTAGCAACTCTTACACGTTTGCTTCTACGAAGTTCATTTTCTACTTCGTCATTGCTATCATCATTTGGTATCACTGGTAAGTGACTCGACTCAGGAATATTATCCTGTTCAGTGCCCCCACTATTTCTTGATTTAAAGGGAAATTTATTTTCATAGAAATCTGCATCATTAGATTCTATGATCACTTTTTCATTTAGGTCGAAGAACCTATATGCTTTACTGTTTGCTGCGTAACCAATGAATACACATTCATAGGCTCTACTAGCGAGTTTAACTCGCTTCGGGTCCGGTTTACGGACATAGGCTAGACATCCCCAAGTTCTTAAATAAGACAAGTTTGGTTGTCTTTTCTTTAATATTTCATAAGCAGATTCGCTTCTTTTAGATTTGGGAATTCTATTCAAAACAAAGCAGACAGTCAATATTATTTCCCCCCACCAATGTTTAGCGGCACCAGAATTTAACATAATAGCAACTACTAATTCAGTAAGAGTTCTATTCTTTCTTTCTGCTTTACCATTCATTTCAGGGGAATATGGTGCAGTCGTTTCATGTATAATTCCGTGTTGTTTATAAAAATCATTAAATAAACTAGAATTATATTCGGTTCCCCTATCACTACGAAGTCTCTTGATTTTCGTATTAAATTGATTTTCTATTTCTTTCACAAAAATTTTGAACATATCAAAAGCATCACTTTTATTTTTCATTAAATAAACAAAAGTATAATCTGAACAATCATCAATAAAAGTGATAAAATAACGTTTGTTATTCCTAGTCATGGTTCCATCTAGTTCACATATATCAGAATGTATAAGGTCCATTGGTTCAGATTCTCGTATTACTGATTTATGTTTGCTCTTTGTTATTTTTGCTTGACTACAAAATTCACATTTTTCTATTTCATTAAAACTAAGTTTAGGAATTAATCCTAAGTTACTAATATTCAAGATTGAGCGTTTATTAACATGACAAAGTCTAGAATGCCAAATATTAAAATCACACAAAGAGTAAACAGAAGGAGAAATTTTATTCATAACATTAAAATCAACATTGAGTTTAAACATGCCATCAGAGGCGTACCCTTTCCCAATAAAAATACCATTCTTAGTGATGGTGTACATATCAGCCCCTATAGTTTGATTAAACCCAGCCTTATTCAAGAGGAAACCAGAAACAAGATTCTTCTTCATCTCAGGAACATGAAGGACTTCCTTCAAGATAAGAGTCTTTCCAGATGTGAACTTCAGAACCACATCTCCAACACCAGCAACATCAGAAGTGTGAGCATTACCCATCTGCACCTTCTTATTTTCAGCATTCGTGTATGTTTTAAACATAGCACGATCATAACAGACATGGCGGGTAGCGCCAGTATCAATCCACCATCCATCAGTACCACCGACCATATTAATTTCGGTGATCATAGCAGCATATGGCTCATCAGCCACATTCACATTAATATGTGCAAGATTAGCCGGTTTAGGCCTCTTTGGATTTCTGCACTTCTTTGATATATGACCTGTTTTCCAGCAATTGAAGCAGTAAAATGGCTCAACAGCGTCATTTCTAGGAGGTGGTTGTTGCTGATGTGGTTTAGCAATATGGCCCCTAACCGGGTTACCATTCTTAACTCGGTTTTGTACGCGGCTCTGATTCTGATTTTTCAACGGTTTGCCCGTAGGCTTCAGAGCTGCACCGAATTTCTTTTTATTGGTGTTAGAAACAACCAATATCTTTTCTTCCTCTTTCATATCCTGTTTCCGGGATTCTTCTTCTATACGAAGACGGGTAATCAGACCCTCAATGGAAAATTCCTTTGTCTTATGACGGAGCTGATTCTTAAAGTCTTTCCAACTGGGGGGCAGCTTATCAATAATGACAGAAATTTGAAATTGCTCATGTAAAGGCATACCTTCAGTTATTATCTCATGAGCAATCTTTTGCAGTTCATGTGACTGCACTTCCACCGACCTCTCATCAACCATCTGGTATTTCAAATACCTACTCACAGCATACTTCTTCACTCCAGCTTCCTCAGTATCATACTTCTTACTCAGAGCCTCCCACACATCACTGGCTGTATCATAGGTTCTGTAATAATCATACAGATCATCCTCCAATCCATTAATGATATAGTTTTTGCAAACATAATCATTATCAATCCAGAGCTGCCTATCTATTTCTAGTTGCAGCGATTTTTCTTTAAGCTGTTCTGCCGTGGCCTTGCCTTTGTCTTTCTCGGCAGAGACAGCATCACCGTTGGTGTTAACGGTCTGTTCATTAGTTCCAGAAGCAGAAGCCGAAGCTTCAGTAGGAACCACAGGAATGGGCTGTTTCAAAACGTAGGCACACTTTTTAAGAGTTAGAAAGAAAAACATTTTTTGTTGCCAACGTTTGAAATGGTTACCCTCAAACTTAAACGGCCTTTCGGTAGCACCGACAGATGAATTACCAATAATCTCTTCGTTTGCCATGATATTTTCGAAACGTCTTAAAATTGTTATAAAACGGTTTACTGACTTTATAAAAAACAGAAAAGCGAATTTTCAAAATTGGCAACGAATTAAATTATTGGCTGAGTCGCGTACTAGGTCGCTTTCTTTAAGACGTTTCGCGGAACTACTCGAAGAAGTGCACTGTAGTATATCGACCGCGAAGTCCCCAGGATAAAACAGCCGTTTTCGAAGAAAATACCGATAAACTACTGCACTGTAGTATCGGTCAGAATAACACCAAATATGGTACGAAATATCGAACCACTCTATTGATATACGAATATCAATTCTACGGTTTACAACCGTTCAAATTTTGAAACAACAAGAATTTAACGAAGAAGAAAAAATAGAGAGGAAAGAAAGCAGTTTCTCAGAATTCAGAGAAAAAGAAAAGTGATTGAAAACTGAAGAGAGTAAGTGGTATTTATAGGCAAGCAGGGAGCTGGAATCAGAGGATTTTCAGGAGCTGAATTAGCTCAGTCAAAGTTCCAATCGTGGCACAAAAATAGGGACACGCGGGACACATCATTGTTGACCGTTTAACAGATAGAAATCCGTTCAAGACTTGGTCGAAGCACATTTAACATGTGCGAAATAAGGGACACACATAAAAGAAATTTAAATTCAAAAATCTCTTTTTTCTTAGTATTAAAAAATTAATATATCACCCAAGCCCAAGCCCGGCCCGAACCGAGCCGAGCCGGCCGGTCGGACGGACGGCGGCGGCGGCGCGCGCGCGCGCGTGTGATATTCGACATTGTGTGTGGTCTCCCTTTCTTACAAAAGTGGGTACCCCAAGGGCACACCCTTGGTTGCCAACTTGTGATATATAAACACTACCAAGTGGTGTGATTTTTCCAATGTGGGACTCAAAAGAGTCTTTTTTCAATTCACACTTCACATGGTTCTAACAAATGTGTTTACTTCAATACCAAGTTTCCTCTTATTCCTTCATCATGTTCCAACAGGCGTGCATTCCGTCAAATAACCAATTCCAAGCACGATTATTGTGTAATGCCAGACATGGGGCCAAGAACATATATTGCTTATGGATTTGCTCAGGAGTTTGGACATGGTGATTCCGTGACTAAGCTCCATTGTGATGCGTCTGATGCAGTATGCTTCAAAACCTATTTGTCTTTCCTGGCCTGTTGTTTCCAGAACTTAATTATTTGAGTATTTTTTTCTTTCTTTTTTCGAAAGTTTTTATTGTTATTTATAATCAAGTATCATATCGGAAAGTGCATATTATATAGGACATGTGCATTTTTGTCTTTGTAAGCCATTGCATTTATCTGTTCATTTTCTTATGAGCTGATTGTTGTTTAGTTTCAAGTACATGTCATAATGTTTTGTTCATATCACTGTTATAGAAAATTTCCTCAGTTGATTATGTTTGATTTGTTATTTGGTGTTTTGGTAATCAATGATTTGAAAAAGAATCCTTTTTATGACTAGTGGCATAAACTACAATGTATATTTAGGACTTGAATAATGAATGACGCGTTTCCTGATCAATTTGTTATTGATGCTTTATAATTATTGCTTTGTTTCTCCAAGTGAATACTCTATTATGAGGAAAATAAAATGCTGTTTTTTTGGCTATAAGGTAAATGTGTTGACTCATATCGCTCAAGTGGAACTGAAACCTGAGCAAATTGCTGCTATTAAGAAATTGACACGTAGGCACCTTGAGCAAGATAAGAGGGAGCTACATGTTGATGGGAAGGTAGTTGAGATATTTCATCAACACTCCGGCACTAATGATGATGACCTGTCTTGTAGGCCAGAACTCAAAGAGGTTGAGAAAGTAACAATGAAACAAGAAAACAGTTCATTTGCTGGAGGGGATTCCTTGGACGGTGCTCTCTAGGATATTTTTCGCAGAGAGGATGTACCCAAATTACAGGAATATATTAAGAAGCATTTCAGAGAGTTCAGACATTTCCATTGTAGTCCCTTAAAGCAGGTAAAATTACTTTAGATGATTTTCCATTACCTAGCTCTCCGGGTGCCCCTTTTGACCATTTAGTTTCTTTGCTGCTCATAATAATCTATAAATATCCTTGTGTGTTTTTAACTTTTGGAGCTAGTACTTTCTTCGGAGTTAAGATTATTATAGTTTTATTTATTTTTTAATCAAATATGCATGCTACAGGATCGGGCGAAGGATCCAGCTTGTAATAAATAATAGTTGTGAATGGTTACTTTTGAAGATGGAAAGTAAATGATACGTCTAATTAAGTGTATGTTAATGTACCATCATGAATAAGAAATTTTGTTGATGTGATTACCTGTATTCAATATTGAAACATCATATATAGTCTGACTGGTTTATTAATTTATGGCCCTTTCATTATTATCATAACAATAGATTCTTCTGTACAGTGATCAGAAAGAAAGGAAATGCATTGTTGGCATAGTAAGCAGTCCAAAAAGTAACTGGTTTATATAATATGTTTAATATGTTCCTTGACAAATTTGAAGTTTAATTGGCAGTTTGCTTGCTGTTTTATCTTCTTGAATGAGATTTCCTTTGCTAATGTAGATTATTCACCCAAGGAAGTGAACTTAAGGAGGAGTATGGTTAGTAATTTTATAAATATTCTTTGTTGTTTAGGGAGTGAACTGGTTTGATCATTTAAATTGTACCAATGTGTTGACATTTCATCGTTGACGTTTATTCAAAAGCTAGGAGATGACGTTTTCATTCCTGCTGGTTTGCCTCACCAAGTCAGAAATCTGAAGGTAAAATTTACACACATGGTACAGATTTCTTTGTTTGCCAAGAAATTTATAAAGTTCCTTCAAAAAAGAAGTTTATAAAGTCTTTAAAAGTTGAATAACAGCTTGAATTAGATTAAGATCTGAATTGAGATCTGATTTATATTTTGTTTTAACTCTTATCCTTTGTACTCGCGTTCTCTAAATTAAAGTAGATTGGTTAGTATTATCTTTCTGACCAATTTTGCTTATAGTATTTTGTAAATTTCAAGGCTAGAGTTGAATTAGGATATTTCCTAATTCGGACATCACAAGCTCACTTTTTATGTCATGATTGTTTTTCTTTTGTAAAGATGCATGAAATGTTTGTGTTAATGTCAATGTATGCATCATTCTTTTGCAGTCATGCATCAAGGTTGCACTTGATTTTGTCTCTCCTGAACACATTGGTGAATGCTTCCGTTTGACAGAGGAATGTTGCAAGCTTCCGGTAAATCACAAATCAGCTGAGGACAAATTTAAGGTTAGCCAGACTACTTTTTATTTATTAGATTCTACTTTTCCTATTTATAGGGGATACACGACTCTTAATCCTCATTGAATATGGAATTAATTCATGAAAATAACCAAGTAATATGGAAATTAATCTTAACAGATACTCCAAGGTAAGAAACTAATCCTATGAGATAAACTAAGATAAGCTCAAGGGAAACTAAGTACAATTTCATATTAGTATTGCTCACAAATTTCTTACATCTAATATTGACTGTTTCAATTCGGATTAAATCCTTGTTGAATGTTTGAAATCTCGATGGTCATCCTATTTCAGTTCTATGTTCATGTGTCATGTCATAATTTCAATAGTTTCTCATTGGGGTTTTATGCATTCGTTTTTTCCTGATTGCTGCCTCTTTGGTATCAGGTGAAGAAAATTGTCATACAGGCTATGCTTGATATTAAAGTATGCATGACGGCAATCACCGAAGGCATGACAGCAAATCACTAAGTAACAGGGGTTGACTTATTTGTAATAATTGTAATTGCTATATCAAAGGGATTAGATACATCATAGACTTGATTTTAGTAATTATTCCAAATTAGGCTCTCTACACTTTGTATATATCTCTGTATCATTATTCTTTGTATATACAGAAAACATATTTCACTCCATTTTTATATGGTACCAGAGCACCGATCTTGGTGACTGGGGATACCAAACCCACCTTCCGCAACCACAAGTAACCAATGGCAGACAAGAAAGATGTCATTGGGGATGAAAATCCACTCAAGTTGCACAACTCAGACAGCCCAAACCTCATATTGGTCTCCAAACTCCTTGAGCCAAACAACTATGGACAATGGAGTCGAGCCATGCACATTAGCCTGAGTGCCAAAAACAAGATTGGGTTAATCGATGGATCCATCCCGAAACCCTCGTCCACGAACAAAACTCTAAATGCCTGGCAACGCTGCAACGACATGGTGTTGTCCTGGATATTGAATTCCGTAAGTCCGGAGATCGCATCTAGCATAATCTACATGGACACAGCAGCGGCCGCATGGAAGGATCTTAAAGATCGACTTTCACAGGGAAATGACACAAGGATTTACCAGATTCAACAAGAAATTGTTGAACATCGACAAGGTACAGACTCAATCTCAATCTACTACAACAGGAAGAAGGCCTTATGGGATGAATTGGCCTCCTACCAAGAATCATTCACCTGCACATGTGAAGGAATGAAGAAATTCAATGAGAGGATGGAGAAGGAAAAGCTTATGCAATTTCTTATGGGATTGAATGAAACCTACACTACAGTGAGAAGCAACATATTGATGATGAAGCCGTTACCAAATACTCAACAAGCTTTTTCTATGGCTATGCAGCATGAACGACAACTTGATGTCGTTTCTCGACGCGAGGGGACCAGCAACAGTTTTCAAGCAATGGCTGTGAACCAGGCGGGCAGAGCATCGAAGGGCAGCAACACACGAGAGAATCTCTCTCGCAATGGAGGAACATCAAAGAAACTACTCAAGTGTACATATTGTGATCTAGATGGACACAATGTGGAAGATTGCTATTATTTAAACGGGTTTCCACCTGGTCACAAATTCCATGGAAAAAGTGTACAGCCAAGAAACAAGAGAGTCGTAGCTAACAATTCTATTGCATCAAATATGCTCAAGACTCGATCAATCAAACAGGAGGGTCCATCCTTTACAAATGAAGAATACAATCAAATAATGGCCATGCTCAATGAAAAGAATGGTAATGCCTTTGCAAATGTTGCAGGTAAACAAAATTCTTCCACCACTCTATATTGGATAATAGATAGTGGGGCCACAGATCACATTTGCAATTCAGAGCCTACAAACCTTATTAAGTCCTGTGATTTTGTAAATTTGCCTGATGGGAGTAAAGCACAAATCAATTCTATTGGATCGCTCACATTATCTGCAGATTTAAAACTTGATGGAGTGTTACATGTTCCAAGATTCAAAGTCAATTTACTCTCTGTTAGCAAACTTACTCATTTTTTGAGATGCATAGTAATTTTTTTTCCTGATTTTTGTGTGATACAGGACATGGATACGAAGAGGACGATTGGCCTGGGCAAGCAATATAGTGGCTTATACTACCTCTCACCAAGTCAAAACCCTCATCTAGCACATTGTGTCAACAATACCTCAAGCCTTTGGCATCAAAGATTGGGCCATCCTTCCACCACACCTCATCAAGCCTTGTCCAAGTCTACACCAGAAATAAATTTTGATAACAAACATGTTTGTGAAGTTTGTCCATTAGCCAAACAAACCCGTTTACCTTTTCCATGTAGTTCTATTTCTTCAAATGTACCTTTTGATTTAGTCCATTGTGATATTTGGGGACCTCATAAAATAAATTCTCACACCGGAGCTAAATATTTCCTTACTATTGTTGATGATTTTTCTAGATTTACATGGGTTCATCTTATGTCATTTAAATCTGAAACTCAATCTTTATTAAGATCTTTCTTTTCATGGGTTAAAACTCAATTCAATTGCGGGGTTAAAATTTTTCGTTCAGACAATGGTGCTGAATTCCTTTCTATGGAATCATATTTCAATGAACATGGCATAATTTTTCATCATACGTGTCCCTACACTCCTCAAGAAAACGGAGTTGTTGAAAGAAAACACCGTCACCTTTTAAATGTTGCACGAGCACTTCGATTCCAAGCAAACTTGCCCTTAAAATATTGGGGAGAAAACATACAAACAGCTTGTTATCTTATTAACAGATTACCCACACCATTGTTATCGCTCAAAACGCCATATGAACTTCTTCATGGTGCACCACCCTCATATTCACATATTCGTACATTTGGTTGTCTGTGTTACGCTACCAACCTCAATCCCAAACACAAATTTGATGCTCGGGCAAAACGGTGTATTTTTATCGGCTACCCTCAAGGACAAAAAGGTTACAAGGTACTTTGTCTTGAATCTCGTCGAATTTTTACCTCACGTGATGTCCTCTTTCATGAAACAACATTTCCCTTTTCCCATGAACCACTAGAAATCCAAGATGATCAAATTGTGCTACCTAACCCTTCTATTCATAACCCATCCACAGAGCCTGACCTTCCCACTTTGACCCATCACACAGAACCTTCACCACTTAATCCTACCTCACAAGCAATGGATACACCATCACAAGATCACATTCTTAATAGTAATATCCAACCCATCCTTCAGGAAACCATTGATAGAACATTGTCATCTCCAAACAACACCACTACAACACCACCACCGCCGCCACCACCGCCACCACCAGCACTACGACGATCCAACCATATCACCAAGCCTCCACCCTTATTACAAGACTACCACACTTATCATGCCACTCTTCTTGATCCTGGGCCAATCTCCTCCTCAACCACGCTCTCTACACGACATCCATTACAAAGGTATGTTTCCTATTCTCAATTGTCCACCTCCCATAAGAAGTTTGTTCATAACATCTCTCATTTGGTCGAACCAACATCCTATGAGCAAGCTTGTACAGATGCCAAATGGGTTGCTGCTATGCAATCCGAAATCGATGCTCTTGAAGCCAATCACACATGGACCATGGTGCCTCTACCAACCGGTCATCGTGCCATCGGATGCAAATGGATATACAAAATTAAATATCAGTCGGATGGTTCTATTGAAAGATACAAAGCTCGACTTGTTGCAAAGGGTTTTACTCAACGAGAAGGCATTGATTACAAGGAGACCTTTGCTCCAGTTGCTAACTAGTCACTGTTCGTTGCCTCTTGACTGTTGCCGCTGTTCGGAATTGGCATTTGCACCAAATGGATGTCCAAAATGCTTTCCTTCATGGCGACTTACTTGAAGAGGTTTATATGCAGCCCCCACCCGGTTTTTGTCGACAGGGGGAGAAGCTTGTGTGTCGACTTCATAAGTCTCTATACGGGCTTAAGCAAGCATCTCGAAGTTGGTTTAAAAAATTCTCTTCATCTGTTGCTAATATGGGCTTCCAACAATCAAAAGCTGATTACTCTTTATTTATCAAAGTTGATAGTGCATCATACACCGCCATTTTACTTTACGTTGATGACATGATCATTACAGGAAATGATGAGGCTACCATTCATAACCTCAAACAATTCCTCAATTCATGTTTCAAAATCAAAGACCTTGGCCCTTTAAAATACTTCTTAGGTATTGAAGTTGCTCGAGCCAAAACAGGCATCACCATATGTTAGAGAAAATATACTCTAGACTTGTTAGAAGAAGCCGGTTTACTTGGTGCTTGTTTACTTGGTGCCAAGCCCACAAGATTTCCAATGGAGCAGACTCTAAAACTCAATCTAGAGGATGGTGAGGCTCTCCATGACCCGACATGTTACCGAAGACTCATTGGGAAACTAATCTACCTCACAATCACACGGCCGGAAATCACATTTGCAGTTAATACTCTCAGCCAGTTCATGCAACTCCCAAGAAAGCCTCATCTTGATGCTGTTTTTCGCCTCCTTCGTTATTTGAAGGGTGCTCCTGGCCAAGGACTTATTTTTCCCTCTTGTGGATCATTAAAACTCACAGGTTATTGTGATGCTGATTGGGGTGGTTGTCAATCCACAAGGAGGTCAGTGACTGGTTATTGTGTATTCTTGGGAAATTCCTTAGTTTCATGGAAGAGTAAAAAGCAATCTACTGTGTCTAGATCGTCTGCTGAAGCCGAATATCGAGCCATGGCAGCAGTCACTTGCGAACTCACTTGGTTGAGATATCTTTTGCATGACTTGAGAGTTGCACATCCTGAACCAGCCAAGTTGTTTTGTGACAACCAAGCAGCTCTTCACATTGCTGGAAATCCAGTATTTCATGAACGCACAAAGCATATAGAACTGGATTGCCATACTATACGGGAAAGGATACAAAGAGGAGAAATCAGCACCGGTCATGTTCGCACTGGAGACCAAATTGCAGATGTCTTTACCAAACCATTGGGACAAGGAGCCTTTCACTCTCATGTTAGCAAGCTAGGTGCGATAGACATTCACACTCCAGCTTGAGGGGGAGTATTAAAGTATGCATGACGGCAATCACTGAAGGCATGACAGCAAATCACTAAGTAACAGGGGTTGACTTATTTGTAATAATTGTAATTGCTATATCAAAGGGATTAGATACATCATAGACTTGATTTTAGTAATTATTCCAAATTAGGCTCTCTACACTTTGTATATATCTCTGTATCATTATTCTTTGTATATACAGAAAACATATTTCACTCCATTTTTATACTTGACGTGGTTGAAAAATTAGAGAAAGCAACGTAAGTGATTGCAAACTTCAGGTCCTTTGGTTATGGAATTGTATACTTATATTTCTTTATCATACTGTTCACTTTGCTATCAGAGGCATTGTTATGTACATGCATTTTTGTTAGGTTCTCAAGGTTCACGATTTAAAATTTGCGTTTATTGAGTGTATGTCATGAAAATTGATAACTGCCATTCAATTTACAGGCTTGGGGAAACCAAGGCTCCTGTGTAAATACTGCAGAGAGATCGAATCAATTTTGGAATGTAATTTATTTGAGTCACTTGATTAGGTTTGGTAAACTTGGATTCTGTATTAAAACTGAATGGTTCCGTATTTTGTTTTATCTGATGCATTTTAATTTTAATGAGACGTTGTACTAATCATACTTCTGGTTGTAATAATAATAATAATAATAGATAGATAGATAGATAGATAGATAGATGAGATTCTAAGTTGCCCTTGTTGTAGCATGTGGAAGATGTTGATTTGATGTCATGTTCGGTAATAATTGTTTTTCCTACTAAGTGCACAGATATAGTACAGTTGAGTCCGACTGAAATAAACTATATTGGCTCAACTCGATAAAGGGCTATCTGGTCAAAGGATCTATTAAACCGAGGGACACAGATTTTACCATCTATTAAAGGGCTATTATGGCTGAAAATGAGTCATTCTGAGCCAAATTTAATTGAGCTCGACTCGATAAAAATTAGATCAGTTCGAAACTCAATTCAGCCTTGTGATGAACTTCTTTTTCAATGTGAACTCAGTTCAATTTAAGTTCATTAACAATTCGGTTCAATTTGATAGTTCAAATCAACTCAGCTCGTTAACTCAAATCAAATGAACCAAAAATAACTACGGTTTAAATAAGAAAAAAATGGCTCCTTAATTTTTTAATTGGTCAATTAAATGGGTAACAACACTTTTAACCAATTAAATAGACAACAATGATCTCAAATCACTTTCATCTTTTTATAGATAATTTTCTCCCCATCTTGCATAAAACTGTCTATGTGGGGCTAAACATCTTATAGTTACCAATATTTTTTTCTTGTCTTATATGAAGTGATAATCCACTGAAATTAAATACAAATAATTGTGAGATCATGAGTTCGAATTCGGGTCACGACATTCGACCTAACAAACTTAATACTCCCTCTAGTCTTGTATATAAGCAAAATTTCAAAAAATTACACCCTTTAAGAAAGTAAGTTAAGTGCATTGATTGAAGAGAAAAAATATTTTATTT
Source organism: Trifolium pratense (assembly GCF_020283565.1). Lineage (NCBI taxonomy): Eukaryota > Viridiplantae > Streptophyta > Magnoliopsida > Fabales > Fabaceae > Trifolium > Trifolium pratense. Next base: position 58,552,904 of record NC_060065.1, on the reverse strand, counting down.
TCAATTATACCCTTCTTGAAAAGTGTAGAACATTGTATTTATTGGTTAAATCAATATTTAATTTAAGGGTAAAATTGGAATAGTGGCATAAAACATAATGATATTGAAGTAAAAATTTGCTTATATTTGAGACTTTTAATTTTTTTATTTTATTGCTTATATTTGATACCGGATGGATTACTCCTCATTCTTATACTCCCTTCCATAAAAAAGATGAATGAGGTAATTGAACATTTTAGAAAAATCATAATGGCAGGTCATTAAAATGTTTCAATTCAATTTCATTCGATTCTATTGTTTTTTCGTTTGGATTGTTTTCAAAAAAATTCAAAAAGTCAAGGAAATAGTCTCAAAAAATATAATAGGGACCAAATTGTAAAATTTGAAAAGATTTAAGAACCAATTTGAGATTCATATTTTAGGTGGTATTTGAAATTTTTGTATTTAACTTTGACCAAATACTTCAAAAAATCCTTTCATTTTCAAAGTTATCCAATTTTTTCATCCAAAGAGTAAAATTTAAAGAAACTAGACTCCAACCCGTGCGTTGCACGGGTTTTATGGAGTGTAAGATATACAAATTAAATTGTTATAATAAAAATTGCAAGTAAAAAAAAAAATCAAAATATGAATTTAATGAAATTGAAATAATAAGATATTATATATAGATTGACTACCAAAAATTAAAAATAGATGTATTCTTTCCAAACAATTAGCTTCATGAAAACGACAGAATTGGTTAAGAAATTTGTATAAATTGCAAACAATTAGCTAAATTAGTTATACAAAATAAAATAAAAAGAGATTAAAAATATATTATCTTTCCGATCAACTTATTAGCCTAACAATTTGTCAAAAAAAATAAAAAAATTATTGGCCTAACAAACACCACATTTTAAAACAAATAAATCAAATATTGAGGCGAAAATTTTATTTCGTAACGATTTCAAATTTTCATATATAAAAGAGAACTTACTTTAATTTATACTCCACAATTCTATTTAAAAATAACAAACCAAAAAATGTAAAAAAAAAAAATACCAGGTAATTTATATAGATTATTAATATGCAAATATGGTAGTTTATATAGATTATCAATAGATCCTGATTAATGAGCAAAATAAAAGACATAAAATGCACTTGAGATACGTGGGCCTCGTAAAGAACACCAATAGAATTTAGTCACTATTAATTTGCTCGAAAATTAAAAGCAAACAAACAAAAACCTAAAATTCAAATTATATAGGAAATAGGATGCATAGAGAATACCAACAGAAAGAATCTGTATTAATTTACTTAATAATATATTTGATTCATTAGCAATTTAAAGAAGAAGAAAAAAAGTGAATTATATATGATTGGGCCGTTGTCCTGTTGATACTATTTTTTTTCCATATAAATTGTTATCGTTACTTACTATTATATAAAGATTTGATAACAAAAGAATTAAAACTGGTGCGATGAACACAATGATACATATCAAGTTAAAAGTTCAAACAACCATCATCATATCTTTGTAACAATGAATTAAGAAACATAAGACTCTTCCAACTACTTGATTTCTTGTCAAAATAAGGAGACATCCAATTGAAACCTGCTATTCGACTGTCAATAAATAAATAGAATGAAGGAACAAAAGGAAGATCAGTGAAGAGACAAAACATATTATTGAAAGGAAATAAAACATACTAACCTTAACTATATGTACTCATTAGTCCAACTTTCAATTTTCACCTCCAATTAAATTTCACTTCAAAGTTCAACACCTAAAAAAAAAAAACAGATAAAAAACATGTTACAAATTGAATAAAAACTCAATCTTTGAACAAAAAACCCGTTAAAAATTACACTTTCAATTTGAATATTTTTTCTATATATACCGCAATCAATCTGATTTTTCAATTGAAACTTAGAGTGGAGTGTATACCCGTTAAAAATTACACTTTCAATTTGAATATTTTTTCTATATATACCGCAATCAATCTGATTTTTCAATTGAAACTTAGAGTGGAGTGTATATATATATATATATATATATATATATATATATATATATATATATATATATATATATATATATATATATATATATATATATATATATTAAAATATGGGATCGTAAATTTTTGAGAATTTGTTACGTTGTATATATAATATAATAATATGGGATATATTTCAAAAGAGTTGGTTCTATCGTGTATGTATATCAAATAAGTGATCGTAAATTTTTGAGAGTTTGTTATGTTGTATATATATAATAAAATATATTATTAATAATAATAATATGAGATATATTTCAAAAGTTTTTTTTTCCTTAGACATTAGACATATTACCCGTATTCAATTATTATTATTATTATTATATAATAATAATAATAATAATACCTTTATCAAAAAAAATAATAATAATAATAATATATATATATATATATATATATATATATATATAATAGAAAGCTAATAATAATAATAATAAATATTTAACATGGTGAGAGATTCCATATTTATTAGATGTTGATTGCAAAATAATAACAAATTTATTGATGTAGTGTAGTGGCAAAAAACACAAAATAAATCTTAAATGTTGCGGGTTCGATTCTTGGTGTGGCTTTTTTTTAACATTTTATTTTAACTATTTTAGGGTAAAATGAGAGGGAAAAAGAGCGGGAAAAAAAATTAGGGTTAAGAATAGCAAAACGGAACAAGCTTATAATATAAGAGATAATTTGAATTTCCTAAAAAAAATACATTATTTCGTTAAAAAAATTCATCTAAAGACACTAACGTTTTTGTTATTTCTTAATCATAAAATACGAAATAAATAGTCACTAAAATTTATTAATAAAAAATAGGACAAAACTTACATGCATTGCGTGCATTTCTTATTTTTCCTCTCACAAATAAGTAGTTTTTTAAATTAAAAAACAGTTTTATTTATTTTTTTTAAATTAAAAAACACTAATAACCACCACTTTGTAAGTGGAAAAGTAAGAAATGCACCTAAAACAATGCAGGTAAGTTTTGTCCTAAAAAATATTTAAAATAGAGGAAGGCTAATAGTTAGTTACTAATGACAATTTAGTCAATATATTATTAGTAGCCTAAAAGCAAATGTAATGTGTTTAAAAACTAGAAAACAGTGTCAATTTATATGGGCGATATACAGCTCAGAAGCGAAGATTTCATGCGGTTGGATGAGATAAAATCACTGTTCCTAAGTGGATGAGAGGTTTAGGACTAAGGAAACTTGACGTCATGAATCAGGCGTGCTTGATTAAGCTTGGATGGAAATTACAGTCAGGAGGTGAAGAGTATTGGTGCAGTGTACTTCGAGGGAAGTATAATGGTAACATCGGACAGAACCGTAGAGCTGAGTCAGGTGTAGGTCCCAACTTGTGGAATGCACTGAATGATATTAAGCCTATGCTTGACCGCTTCAGCTATTGGCATGTTGGCAATGGGTGTGACACTTGGATTGAAGAAGGACTATGTCTTGACCAACATATAAATATTCCAAGTCAGTTGAAAGGCAAAAAAGTGTGTGAATTATTAGATGAAGAGGGGCGATGGTACTGACTCTTGAATGCCAACTAGTTTTCAACAAAAAAATAGCAGTTGTGTTGCCTCCTCATGTGGACAATGGTAGAGATGAAAGAGTTGGAGTTGGTGGAAATAAGAAAGATTTCTCAGTCACAAGCATGTATAATAATTTGCGTGGCTTTAACAAATATGATGCTCACTATATGTGGTGTAAAGTCTGGAAGTTAAAAGCTCCTGAGAGAGTTCGTACATTTATTTGGTTAGTAATGCACAATAAACTCCTCACAAACTCTTTGAAAAGTGTGACGGGGTTAAGCCATGCGATGTGTTCTTATTGTCGTGTAGTAGAAGAGACAACACTGCATGTGTTGAGGGATTGTACTCTTGCGAAGGAAATATGGGGTCCCGCTGTTCCAGTAGCAAGCCGAAGTGATTTTTTCACGGGTGGACTACTGGAATGGACTTGTTTTAATTTGAACAACCCTGCCATGGGGATTTTTGTGAAGGGAATTGGAATGCTTTTTGGGCCATGGCTTGTTACTTGTTGTGGAATTGGAGGAATAAGGAGTTACATGTGCGGCCAAATAGACCAGTTCACCAGGTTAAGAAGATGGCAGCAGCAGACTATATTCATGTTATGCAAAACAACAACATTATGGTGAATAGAACCCAAGTTGCTTCAATGGTTGGCTGGGTTCCCCCGAAAGATGATTTTATTAAGCTCAATACAGACGGTGCGAGTAAAAAGATGCAGCTGGCTGGGTGTGGAGACCGGAGGGGTTGTTCGTGGCAGCCAATGGAAGTGGATTCACTACAAGAAAACAGCAATTTAGTGACCACTAAAAATGGTCACAAAGTGGGAAAAACGGCCACAAAGTGAAAAAATTGGCGAAATTAGTGGCCACCGTGTTTGGCCACAATTTTGCTGGCCGCTAAGACATACCGGCGGCCCAAGTGGCCGCAAAGTTGAGACAGACTGACACGGTTTTCAGAAAACTTACCGGCCGATTTGGTGGCCGCTAACTGCATATTTGTTTTAAAAAAAAAATTTATTTGCTGCTGGTAAGTATTTTAATTACTTTGTTATTAATTTTATTTCTAGTAAAAAATATTACTATTATTTTTCTTATTATTAGTAGTAACAAAACTCAAGAAAGAAAAAAAGTAGTAGCAAAAGCTAAAAACAGAAATATATATATATATATATATATATGCATAATATAAGAAGTAGCAGTAAAAGATAAAAACAGAAATATATATGGATAGTATATGCATAACAGCAGGAAAAACAACATAGCAGGAAAAAAAACGAGAGATCCCACAATATATGCATAATAAAATCTATACACAATAAAATTACATTAAGCTCTACAAAATTACAAAAATATATACATAATAAAATCTCCATAAAACTTTTACATAGAAAAATTACAAAAAAAATATACATAAAAATCCTAAAATCAGTACCCTGCATCCCAATCATGCTTTCATCAACATAATAAAAGTGACGAATTCATGTTGAGAAGTTATTATTAAGTGATGTTGAGATTGTTGTTGAAGAAATTCCGCTTCATGAGCTTTTTAAGAAAGGGAAAGATGAAGATTTGAAGGAAGGAAAAGGAAAACCAAGGTATCATATGAAAGATTTGGTGGCTTATGGTAGTGTTGGATATGAAGCTTTTGTTATTTTCTTGCTTTTGTTGGATATGAAGCTTTTTTTGGTGTGAAAGGGGATAGAGAAGAGAAGAGAAAAGGAATGTGATGGAAGAGAAAAGTCTGAAAGGGGATAGAGAAGAGAAAAGTGTTAAAGTGGATTTTTTCTGGTGTTTTTTTTTTTATTTTTTATTACCGTGTAAATTTTGCGACGGTTTTGACCGTCGGTAAATTCTGGCGTTTTTTAATTTCCAAGACACTTTGTGACGGTTTAAACCGCCGGTAAATTTGGCCGCAAAGTTTGCGACAGTTATGGCCGTCGGTAAATTCTGGCGCTTTTTAAAAATTTCCAAGACACTTTGCGACGGTTTAAACCGTCGGTAAATTTGGTCGCAAAGTTTGCGACAGTTTTGGCCGTCGGTAAATTCTGGCGCTTTTTTAAAAATTTCCAAGACACTTTGCGACGGTTTAAATTGTCGGTAAATTTGGCCGCAAATTTTGCGGCGGTTTTGGCCGTCGGTAACTGCAATGGTAGTTAAAATAAAAAAAATTATTTACTGGCTGTTTTTTCTTATTTTGTGGCCGTTTAGGCCGCCACAAAGTTAGTGGGGGCTAAAGTGGTCAGTAAGTGCAAATTGAATTCCCCACTAAATCAAGGTTTTCTTGTAGTAATTGGAGGTTACGCAAAGTGTGTCAGAATATGCAATGCATTTGTGGTGGAGTTATAGGGTGTTCTTGAAGGATTCGGTTTGTCAGGAGCATGAGATTTCGTAAGGTAGAACTGTGTATCAATTCACAATCTGTGGTGCAAGTAATTAAGAATGGTTGTGTGCAAAGCTCAATGGGTGGTTCCTTAATTATTGAAACAAATATGGTGTTTATTGGATCTTGATTGGAATGTGGATGTATCACATACGTAGAAAGAGGCAAATAATTGTGCTGATGCTTTAGCGACGTTGGGTTGCTCGCTCGGCTATGAGATCACAACTTTTGAAGCGTGTCCGTCTCACATTCGTGAGTTATACGATGCTGATTGTATGGATATTATTGAGCCCGTTTGTTTCAGCTTTAAAAAAATAGATTTTTTCTTTGTATTTTAGAAAATAGATTTTGTAAAACCGTTTTTCAAAATATTATAAGTTTTTTTTATTCGTTTTTTCTAAATTGAAACATTAATTTTGACATAAATTTACATTATTGAAGTTCAAAACATAGTCGAAATCGCAATTCTTTCATAAAGTTGTATTTCAAAAATGATTTTTGTGAAAATTTATTTGAAATAGCTTCAAAATTAAGTGATTTTTTGATTTTTTTTTCTCAATAAAATGATGAAATATCTAAAATAACATTTTAAGAATAACTATTCAAACAAATTTTTCATTTGAAGCTTTTATAAAAAATTTCTTTGTAAATTTTTTTATACAAAATTTTCTAACACTACAAAAATCTATTTTAAGAAAAATAATAAAAAACAAACGGGTTCGTTACTACCCTAGATTAATCATTGTGTAATTTTCTTTTTCTTGGGCTTAGCCCTCATCATTAAAAAAAAAAAATACTAGAAAACAAAATTTATGTGTACATGAAAACTTGCATTTGACTATTTTCAAGGTCACTCTTGTGATGCATGAAGTTTTTTTTGTGGAATCTAAGTGTTCTTAGATCGAGTTTTGAGCAACAAAAATCATGTCACGATATAAATTCACCATGAAAACGAAGAAGCTACAAAACTAAGCTTCTATCAAAACATGAATATCCACCGCGATTCTAAAAAAACCGCCACATAACCTAGCAAACACTAAACCTCATATAAGGTTCCGGCACACGATTGACATTCAAAGATTGAAAAGCATATATCATTCTGTCTTTTAGAAAGAAAAAATTTTGTAAGATCAAGTTGTGTTGAGTGAGATAGGAAAGTTAATTAATTTTCGAAAATATAAAGAAAATTTTGATTGTGCAATTTTTTTTGAATTTAATTTATATGCACCGTCAGTGTAAAATTATTTTACACATACATCCAATAATATACCAACACATCATGTATTGTGTTTAAAAACACATGATGTGTCACATTCATTAAATGATGTGGCAATACATCATTGGATGCATGTGTAAAAAAGTTTTACACTGACAGTGCACAACAATTAAACTCATTTTTTTTTGGGTTAAATATGTTTTTATTTCCTACATTTTGACAAACTTTTAAAAATAGTCCATACATTTTTTTAGAGATTTAAAACATATTTAACCCAAAAAACTTTAATTTACCTTAGGTAAACAACTTTTTTAGTTTTTGAGTTTGTGAGAGAGCCTCCACATTCATTACACTCACTTGAATTTTTTAAATGGGTACCATTTAATGTTTTATATTATTTCACACTTCTCAATTATTTTCAACAACTTAACTACATTTTTCAAATATACATACAACTTATAAAAAATTCTAAAATAGGTCCCACTGGACCCACGATATATCTCACATTTATAATAAAAATATGCACATGTTAAACAATCAAAATTGGTAATTTTTTATTGAAAAATAACAATTATTTATTAAAAATTATATATGTAATATAAAATGCACAAGTTTCAATACAAACTTACTGTTTTGCATTTTTTAACATGTGCAAATTTGCACATGATATAAAAAGTTTAAACCCTAAAAATAAACATTGGTCATATCACATGTGTATCTAGATGTGTGTATGTGGTCTTATTATAATAATTAGAGGCAAAATTACACCAAAAATCATTTGTCTTATTTTTTTCAACACATTGGTCAATGATGAGTGGTGAAGATGGATGATGATGTTCATATATATATATATATATATATATATATATATATATATATATATATATATATATATATATATATATATATATATATATATATATATATATATATATATATTTTTAAATTTAAATTATTAATAAAATTATTATTTCAGTGTTTTTTTAATTAAAATGATAAAAAGGATTAAATTGTACATATTTTGTTAGATAAATGACCTAAATGAGACAAAAAAATATAAGGGACCAATGTTTTACAGATAAATAAGATAAAAAACTTTTGGTGTAATTTTGCCGTAATTAGATTAAATATCTTATTATAATAATAATTATTAAGCTTAATTGCAGTTTTGGTCCCCTTATTTTTATCATTTTGCTGATTTGGTCCCCTGTTTTAAAATTTGACAGTTTTGGACCCCCTATTATAATGTTTAACTATAAATTGAGGATGTGTTTTTTTGCTCTCTCTCTGTAGCCGCCACTCCTCTTTCCAACCCTAATTTTCTTGAGTTTTTTTTCTTGTTCATCCATTAGAGAGGGGTGATTTAGGGTCAATTTTGATCCGAAATCACCCCTCTTGATCGTTTTGTTATTTATTTTCATTCTAATAAGTGATTTTCACATCTTTTTAGGTTTTGTTTGTATTTTTTTTTCTGATTTCTTGTTATTTGTTTTGAAGTCTCGTCTTGGTACGGTGTTTTGTTGTGATTTATCCCGTCCTTGTACGGTGTTTGTTTTGCTATCTCGTCTTTGTACGATGTTTGTTTTATTCAGGTTTACAGGTTTGCTTCGATCAAATTCAGCGCAAATTCAATGATTTTAGCGTCTTCAACGTTGCAGATCCGGAGACATGACTACTCCGGACATTTTAATTTTGTCATATTAATTGTAGGCTGTGTAATAAGTCCGTTCTATGCTATTAACTCGGATGCTATGAGCTTGTTCGTAGATTCATCCTTTTTAGTTTTTAGCGATTTTGAAGATGTAATGATTTTGATTGATGTACTTACAAACTTGATCAATGAATGAATATCATTACGTTTTAGTCAAAAAAAAATATAAATTGAGGATGTGATATGTTTTAAATGGCATGGTATATGATCTGCTGACGAGAAAATACAACATCGATAAAATTGTAAGAAAAATCCTACATAAAGTTAATTTAAAACATGTTATATCACCATATTTTAGACAGAATATGTGTTAGAGGGACCAAAACTGTTAAATTTTTAATTAGGAGGACCAATTCTAAAAGATGGTGAAAATATAAGAATCAAAACTGCAATTAAACATAATAATTAATAAGTTAAAGGAAAGGAAAAAAAACGTTCCTGAATAGAAACACGGTGCCAACTTCAGGACCCACTTTGATCGGTAAATATCAAAGCAATCCTCACACAATCACTTTGGTTTATGTGAGGAAACCGTGGAAAAGTACCAATATGCATGCTCTTAGATGCTCTTGCAATAGTAATTGAAGCTTTGGGTTTGTTTTGATATACAAATTATTTGCGGTTCACAGCACGAGCGAAATGCTTATGTAGGAGTTCATGAAAATTGCTTTCTAAGCCTCCTTAGTTGCTCTCAAGCCCCCAAAAACTTCAAAATACCCTTAGTTTACACTTTCGGATTCTAGAATCCGAAAAAGAACTAAGTTCTGTAATGTTAGTTTACGAACTCACATGCAAAAAGTTAAAAAACTTAATTTCGGATCATAGGTTCAAAAATGAAAAAAAATTGTAACCAAGTTTTGGCTTATTATAACAATCAAGTTCCATCACCAGCGATTGAAAGCACCGATTCCAAAAATTTTGGCTTTATCTTTTACTGCTGAAGAGTTCAACATCACCACCGAATTGTATCAAATTGTTTCCAAACACACCTTTCCATTCAACTGGTTTTTTTTTTCACAAGATTTCTTAACAAATTGATTATAAGATGAAAGCTTTTTTTTAGTATTGCTGGTCATGAGTTTCACTTCCCAGTAAGTTTAAATCTTATGAGTTATGAACATAAATGATTTTTACCTTGATCAGAGTCGACCAGACGGTGGTGCACGGCGGTTGTGATTTCGTTCCGTCCAAGTGAACCCGGAGGGGGGTTGTGTACTTGCAGACACTCCGACGCTCAAGTCAGTTGAGGTGAAGTGAATGTTTTCAATAGAGGATAATACGTACTTTTGGCAAGTGTGAGGTGCTCTATATATATATATATAGCCCCAGCGCTTGGCCAAGGCCGTTGATGGGCAGTTAATGTCCATAATGGCTGTCGGAAAACGGCTGAGGAGCCGTGATGAGCATTAAATGCTCATCATTCCGATGTCGAGCGTTACGGGACGCAGGGGAGACGTAAGCTGTCCAACGGTCAAGTGGACTTGGACCTTATGCTTTGGGTCTTGCTCGACGGCCCAAAAGAGGATGTCCTCAACGTGTTGGGCATTTAGGCCCAGTCCAGAACAGGAGCCCCCAAGTCGTCATGCTCGGGCACAAGGATGGTGACTTTAGTTAATCGTAGCTCTGGTACTTAAGTTAATAACGTTGAGGTTTTGGATCTTTAGCGCCGAGCATAAGAAATCCCTTTGCTTGTTGGAACGGCGACAATTTGTTTGTCGAGGAGGGAGATTTCATAGAGATTTGTTGGGATGTTGAGATGGTCGTATCATGAATTTCTTTGTCCGTTGACCGTTGTCGAGATCCATGATTTTGCGAGGTTTCCGTGGAGATAAATTCGAGCATCTATCACGGATCCGCGAATCTCTCCGGTGATTTCGTGCATCAGTAATTCGACCAAGATTTCGGCGTGATTCTCTAGGGTTTCAATCAGGCCTGTGCGATCAGAAGGACGCGACTTGAAAGGACAAGCCGTTTCGTCTCCTTCTGCCACTTGTAGAGGTTATCCTCTAGCACTCGAGTGTCTCTTAGTTGGTTTGAATTTCGAGGATGCGTTGGAGCCGTTAGATCTTCGCGCCCTTTCACTTCTTTGATGCTTGCGTTTGGGCCGTTGGATCCTTGTGAATCGTGGCCTTTGGATCAAAGCAACGATCCGGATCCTAGTGGCGTCTATTCGTCTTGTACGGGTGCGTCCACTGCTGATTTCCTATATATAGAAAAGTGGAGGGATTTTCAAAACATTTCTGTTTTTCCAACTTCTCGGATTCTCCAAGCTCTCTATCCTCTCAACTTCTCTCAACTCCTCTCTGCCTTTAATCTTTCAGATTTCAAGCTTATTTGTTGGATTTCATCATCTTTGTTGTTTATCAAACTACAAGTAAGTATTCTTGTACTAGTTTTCCCGTTTGTTTAAAGCTTTGATGTTTGGATTTTGCAAATTGTTTTTAAGCATTTTCCTTCAAGTTTTCCTAAGTTTTCCTTTATTTTACCTTTGCGGTTCTGTTCTCTGTGGTTTGAGGGTTTTGAGTGGTGATTAACACCCTTCCCTCCCACAAAACAGAAGAAACGTTGTTTTAGTTGATTTTAGGCCTTTATTTGAGAGTTCACTGGCGATTTTCTCTTTGTGAACTTATTTTGGCTTTCTGGATTCCATGAATTAGGTCGGGCATTCATACGAATGTGCGAGCATTCATATGAACGTACCGAGCATTGTTCGTTTTGAGACGATAGAAATAATTGTCGACCATGTACACTTGCATGGATTTCGGCGTCCTCACCCTTTCACTTGATTTGGCGGTGGAAGGGTGAATTTGATGTTTTAATGTCAAATTCATCTTTCTCCTCTGCTCTTTCAGGTGTAATGACCGAAGAACAACCTCCAGCCTCGACTTAGAATGTTGATGGGGACGATTATGCGTGGGTGGCGATGAGCCAAGGACCACGGTCTCGAAATTCTCCCTGAATGGCGGGGATGGAATGTTTAGGACCGTTGAACGCCCTCCTGCGGATGACTGGAAAGCTTGTATACCAAACACCTCTCGTCGAATTTGTAGTAAATTCCACTGGGGATCTTTGCGTTCGAGCACATGGGTTACAGGTTGCCCTTCAGCGATTTCGAAGTCGCAGTCTTCAGATATCTACATCTCACACCTTCCCAGTTGCATCCGAACTCTCTGGCCTTCATAAGGGCCTTTGAGATGACAACGGCATACTTGGGATTCATGCCGACCATTCCACTATTTTTCCATGCCTTCCATCTACAGAGGTCGAGGCCCAAGGGTGATGCCGCCAACAAGTTCGGCTGGGTTTCGCTGAAGCAAAGCGTCAAATTGTTTGAAATGTTTTTAGAATCTATTCGGGGTTTCAAGGATAGCTATTTCTTCGTCAAACCCCTTAACTCTGTTTCCTGGCAAAGACGGCGCCACTGATCTTTACCTTGATCAGAGTCGACCAGACGGTGGTGCACGGCAGTTGTGATTACGTTCAGTCCAAGTGAACCCGGAGGGGGGGTTGTGTACCTGCAGACACTCCGACGCTCAAGTCAGTTGAGGTGAAGTGAAGGTTTTCAATAGAGGATAGTACGTACCTTTGGCAAGTGTGAGGTGCTCTATATATATAGCCCCAGCGCTTGGCCAAGGCCGTTGATGGGCAGTTAATGTCCATCAATGGCTGTCGGAAAACGGCCGAGGAGCCGTGATGAACATTAAATGCTCATCATTCCGATGTCGAGCGTTACAGGACGCAGGGGAGACGTACGCTGTCCAACAGTCAAGTGGACTTGGACCTTATGCTTTGGGCCTTGCTCGACGGCCCAAAAGAGGATGTCCTCAACGTGTTGGACATTTAGGCCCAGTCCAGAACAATAAATGTCCAAGATAGTTTGGATTCTACAATCCAATTCATTTAGCTTCAGAATTTAACTTAATCTTCGTAAAATATGCTTCCGAAAATGATTTTTAGGGCGATTTTACAGGGATTTGAATCATGATTTTGGAAGTTACAAACAAAAATGCACATTCATGGTAACTTCGGAACATAGGTTCCGAAATACTCCACTCGCTCTGTTCAGCATAGTAGAGGAATGAACCATGGAATAGCAGAAGAATTGATTTTTCAAGTTATATTTCATGTCCTAAAATTGATAATTCAGGTTCACAAATTGCTAACCAAACCAAGGATGTTACTTGTTAGCCAACAAGTAGTTCGAACGATGTTACTTTTCATTTTGTATCATCATGATTTTTTCCTTACACTTTGAAAGAAATATGTGCTTGATTTGGTTCCTTATGCGATTAGTTCTTCCATCTGCAGTTTTTGTTCTTACTGTTTGGTCTTAGTGTGCTAAAAATAACAAGAAGAATGCTGCATATTGGATGAGATTAGTGTGTTAAAAATTGACAACAAATGAACAAGAATGTTGCATTCCCTCTGATTAGGGGTGTTCATGGTTTAAAAACCATACCACACCAAACCTAATTTATGGTTTGGTTTAAGCCCAACATTTTTTATATTTGGCCCAAATCATCATTTTTTAACATCCTTTTTATTACAAACTAGCGGGCCAGACAGGCGCGTTCCGCGCCTGCCTGTGTCTAACTTATGTCCAAAATAAATAAATAAATACATGCCCCTATGGTAAGTTTGTTAATAAAAGATTTTTGTTACTAAAAAAAAATTAAGGGTATTATTGGTATTATGAAAAGTCTACACCAAATTTTTTTTGTATCCTTTTTATATATAGTATAGATGAATACTTTGATTTATAAACAAGAAAAAAAAAATTTGACAAAGCCCAACATTCTTTTTTTTAAAGGAAGGCCAACATTTTTTTTATTTGGCCCAAATCATCATTTTTTAACATCCTTTTTATTACAAACTAGCGGGCCAGACAGGCGCGTTCCGCGTCTGCCTGTGTCTAACTTATGTCCAAAATAAATAAATAAAGACATGCCCCTATGGTAAGTTTGTTAATAAAAGATTTTTGTTGCTAAAAAAAATTTAAGGGTATTATGAAAAGTCCACACCAAATTTTTTTTGTATACTTTTTATATATAGTATAGATTTGAAAATATCTAATAATAAAAAATATTGATATGGTTGATCGGCAACCATGGTGGTTTGACGGCAACCATGGATTTGGAATATCTTAATCTGGAATTCGAGCAAGAAGCCATAGATCAGGGTCAACAAAATTTGAGGGATCGAAATATGACATGAATTCCGAACTGAGATGAAGCCATGGATCTGGGTAAAAAAAAAATTTCTCTGCAATATGAGGTTTTGAAACCATTCGGAAGATAAAATTCAAACCAACATAAGTTTGGATTGTAATTTCCGAATTGGAATTAAGGGTAAAAATGGAACTTTAGGGGTAGAAGTAACTTAGGGGGGCTTAAAAAGCAAAATTCGGAGTTCATAGCTGTCAAATGGGCCAGCCCAATTGGGCTTCACATTAATGATCCTGAGCACGTCCGTATGGGCCTTATGGGCTGATCCGACTCATTTCGTTTTATTTTTTTTCCTGTTTATCCCATCTTTTTTTTATATGATTTTGGTGTATTAGTTCCTCGTAACTATAAATTTTATTTAGATATATTTGTATGCAAGTGTAAATAATTTTTACATCAACACTAAATATCAATTAAACTCTAGTTTGATCCCTAAAAAAAATATAAATAAAAAACTTAATTTTTTAAAAAGTTTTAGGTAGTTATAACTTGTTTTATTAAGCTTACACATTTAACTATATTTTTAATAATAATTTTTAAGAGGTATGCCCTGTTTGTCGGAAGGCATGTCTGGATAGATTTGGGGAGCATGCAGTTCATTGTCGAGAGCTCCCAGGCTTCAAATACAGACATGATTTTGTTCGGGACATCCTTTTTGATGTTTTTAAGCGCGCAGGAATATCTGTGAAGAAAGAGGCACCTGTGAACTTCTTGACTGACCCACTGGAGGGAAGATCTACATTGAGGCCAGCCGATGTTTTGGTGTACGGGTGGGTAGGAGGAAAACATGCATGTGTTGACTTGACTGGAGTCTCCCCACTTGTGGGATTGTCGAATGGAGATTTTACTGTAGGACAAGCGGGCCTCAAAGCTGCTTCCAACAAAGTGGCTAAACATGAGAGAGCATGTTCTGACAATCAACATGCATTTATACCTTTTGCATTTGACACGTTTGGTTTCCTAGCACCAGATGCTGTGAATATTTTGCAAAGAATTCAAAGAGTTATGCATAGCAATGTAGTGTCTCCTAGGTCTGTAGATGTAGTATTTAAGAAAATTAGTTTTGCGATCCAAAAAGGTTTAGCGGCGCAGCTTGTTGCCCGTTTGCCTTCTATCCAAGTGTAATTAGCTTATATATATATATATATATATATATATATATATATATATAATAGTTAAGATTTGGTAAAAAAAAAAAAAAAAAATTAGATAATAATTTTTTATGTATTTATTGATATAATTTTTATAAAAATAGCATAATTCTTTTATAATGGCACAACCTGAAGCTCAGTGGACTAGCTCAGCCGAATTATTATTTGGGTTACATTGGCTTGGACCAGAAATGCCCAATTGCAATAGGACTAGGTGTTCAAAAATCCAATCTACCAAGTCCGTGGACTGATGGACCGACCCATTAACTCGACCCAATTTTGAAAGCTCTATAGGAGCCTACACAAGTTATTTTCATAGTATATAAAATAAAATAAAAGTGTTTGTGTGAGGATTGCTTTGATAAAAGTTTAATTCAAGTAAATAAAATAGACTCTTTGTGGAACTATAAAGTACGTAGTTCACAAGTAAATTACTTTCGACGTCAATGTGGTAAGTCCACTGAGCTCACTTATAGCTTATTAAAGTGGCTTATAAACTTATTTCATAAAAATGAGACGTGTTTGATAACAATTTTATCTAATCAAATTAGCTTATAACATTTTTTAAGATTTTATTTTAAGTAGTGTTTAAGTTTATAGTTTATAATAACTTGTTATTCCTTCCGAATTTATATATAAACAAAATTTGATTTTTTAGATTAATTGAAAAGGTAATTATTTTTTTTAGATTTATTGAAAAAGTTATGTATTTAGTAAAATATAAATCAGATACATTACTTTTTTAGTGAATCAAAAAAGTTAAATTTTACTTATGTATAGAACCGAATAGAGTACTTTCATTTTATTATTCTTCTGTTTCTTTTAAAAATACATTAACTACATACTAACCATTTACTTTTATACCATTTTGTATTTTTTATGAAGCATATCATTTTATACCTACAACAATTAAATTTGTTAAATACTACTTTAATTGCATTACTATTTTTTCAGCTACAATCTATCAATTGTTAGCTATAAACTAGTTTTTCATAACTTTTAATTTTACCAAAACCTTAATTATTTTTGGCAAATTCTAACGTATATCCTCAAGACACATGTAAACAACTTAATACAAAGGCTCTGTTTGGTAAACATAAAAAACTAGCTTATAGCTTATTTTGACTAGCTTATAACTTATTTTTAAACTCTATTTCAATTAGCTTATAGCTTACATCTTATAGCTTATTGTCTTTTCTTCCACTTTTACCCTTATTATTTTAACTAAAACTCAATTTTACACTTTAGTACTTATTTTGATTATTATTTTGGATTAATATAATTTAGTCAAAATTATCTTTTTTGAACGAGCATAATTAACATTATTTTAATATTTATTATATTTTTATTGCAAAATTTATATAACACTTGTGCTCTATATGACGAGTAAACATCTTCACAATTTTTTTGAACTAACTTTTCACTCTCTACTTTTACAAAATTGACTTTTTAACCAAGTTAATTATAGGAGCTGTATATTTTTTCCACTTGTTTGCAAAATTGACTTTTTATTTGTAAAAGTAGTATATTTTTGCACCCACATATCTATACAAACCAGTTAATTTACTCTATTAATTTTTTTTTAAAGTAATATACAACTCACATAATGTACCAAAAAAAAAACTCACATGCATTGTGAAATATCGAATCAAATTAATATAATATTATTATTATTTATTCGTTGTATAGGTTGCAATTAAGTTTTACAATAATATAATTTATATCTACATATTAAATATATTTTACTGTAATGTTTACTTTTTTAATAAAATGTAAAAATATTTAAAATCATTTTTTTAAATAAAAAATATTTTTTAATAATATCTTAAATTTTAATTGATATAACTTTTATTATAAAGTGATAATGATCTTTCATATAATTTTACATTATCTGCTAGTTAAACCGCTAATTCTACCAAACACTTCAACTAGCTTATCAGCTATAAGTCATAAGCTATAAACTATAAGCTATAAACTATAAGCTAGCTTATCAGCTAAACGCTATTTTTACCAAACATAGCCAAAAATATTTTTCTTAAAAATTGTATATTCAACTTTTCAAAAATTAAATTATTATATCTTTTTAATGAATTAATGCTAGTTGTAGGGTGTGTTTGGTTTCATCTAAAGAAAGTCCTCGTATTTTCTTTCCAATTCCATCATACCAATTCAGAGTAGAAATCCTCTCTATTTTTTAAAAGAAATGACAAATGCAAGTACTAAAATTTAAATGTATAAATATTCAAATAATATAAATGATTCTCAAAAGACGTCCATTTATATTATTGATTTACATTTAAAAAATATAGTAATTATATTTACCATTTATTTAAAGAAATGAAGAGGTTTCCAACCCACCAAACCAACCAACCCTTAGGAAGACACGTTGTTTTGGAAAGACATCCTCCATCCATTAGATTGATCTCACTCCAGCCTCTGGAATTGAATTTCCAATGGCGGGGGAAGAGAACGACAGAGTCACACATACAGAATCACAGCTCCAACTAAAGCGAAAGCCATTTTCAAGTGATATACGGTAGAAGAAAACGCGGAAGAAAGAATTTTGCACAAATTGAGAGGACGAAGAAAGAGGAAGCGTTACATAATGTGATTACGTGGCAGCCCGAAGCTCTATTTCTGTTAAAGTTGCCGGAAAAAATCGCGGTAGAAAGAGGAAAACGGAGAAGGAAGCAGAAATGGGAGAAGCAGCTGACGTGGCGGTGGAAGGTTCTGGTTCTGTTGATGTCAGAAAGAATGAACGACCGAGGAAGAAGGTATCTTTTAAGGAGGTTGATTATTTGTCAGATTTGGATGAGGAATTGAAGACTAAGGGAAAACGTTGTAGGAAAAAGAAGATTATTTCTGATTCTGATGAAAGTAATGTTGCTGCTGAAGAAGGGGAAAATGTGAAGAAAGAGGAGAAGAAGAAACCTAAATACATTCAGAACGCAACTTTTATCTAAGGGGGGACAAAATCGTGTATATCTGAGTTGTAAGATAAAAAGGACTATAGACCTAAAAGTTGCGTTCTGTTCTCATGTATTAATAAAAAGGAAATTTTTAGTTCTGGTGAAGAATTTGAAGCTGAACAAAAGGGGGGAGATATGAAAAAAGAGACTGCTGCAGGAAAGAAACCTAAATACATTGAACCGAAGGTGACAAAATTAACCGATAGAACTATGGTGACATCACATGATCTCTTTGCTCTTTTATATTTCATTTTGTAGATATATGTATGTGTTTGAATTTGGTGTTACATGTGATTCTGTTTCTAAATTTACGGTGGATTGTAGAAGAGTCCTTAAGGTGCCATCCAAGGTTTTAAATAGCGGTAACGGTCGCGGT
Organism: Trifolium pratense; assembly: GCF_020283565.1. Lineage (NCBI taxonomy): Eukaryota > Viridiplantae > Streptophyta > Magnoliopsida > Fabales > Fabaceae > Trifolium > Trifolium pratense. The sequence goes on along the minus strand of NC_060065.1, from coordinate 58,534,301 downwards.
CGCGTCAAGGATTTCGCGATTTCGGTTGTAACGGCTGTTGCGTTACGAAATACGGTCGTCGCGGTGTGAATTAATCACAATATCGCACAAATCTTATTAAAATTATTTGTACTATGATATATGTATAACAACTTAAATATGAGATGAATGTAAAATTTTGAACTAGGAAAGAGTTAAAAAGATATAACACTTTATAATTTATGTTCATATTTGTACTAAAACTGTGATTTTTATTCATTTCTATTGGAAAAAATAGAAGTCTCTATCTATTAGCATTTTGTCGCGGCCGTATTGCGTTTCGTTGCGGCTGTATCGGTGTTTCGTCGCGGCCGTAACGGCGTTTCGGCGTGATTTTTTTTCACCATATGAAATCGGTGAAAAACGGTAACGGTAGGTGCCTAAACCTTTTTGTCGCGGCCTTTTTCGCGGTAACGGACCTTTATTTAAAACCTTGGTGCCATCAATGTCATAGAGAAACGATAAGGGCAGGGTTGTCAGATGCACACAATGCAAACCGAAAAGATTTTGCATATCTTGTCTAACTCATTGGTACAGCTTCTTTTCATTCTGAAAACTCTTGTTATTGGTTATGTTGTAATTGAATATGCCTTATGTTTTTTTGTTGTGTCTTGTTAAGGTATCCTAAATTGAAAGAGAATGATATCGCCAAGGCATGTCCTGTGTGCTGTGGTAATTGAAATTGCAAAGCATGCTTGCGATCTTATAAAGTTATCAATGTCATTATCAGCTCTCATCTCCCCTCTAGACTAACTATTCTTCTGATTTTTCTATAGTCCTATTTTACATTTGAAATGTAACCATCTAGTTTACTGTAGAAAATGAAGCGCTGGGACAAAATAATCAACACGGATGAGGAGGTTAGGCTCTCTAAGTACCTGTTGAAAGTACTTCTTCCATATTTAAGACAGTTGGATGGAGAACAAATGATTGAGAAGGAAAGAGAAGCCAAAAGACTAAGTATTCTTCTATAGTCATAGTTCACTTTTAGCTTCATATATTTTCCATTTTTTAATTTGCTTTTGCGATGAACATTACAGGGATATCACTTTCTGAGTTAAAAGTAAAGGTAGCAGATTATCCTAAATATAAGAGTGTGTACCGGTAGGGGCTTATTTTATATATTTTTATTTTTTCAGTTATTCTAATTCTATATAGTTAATGATTTAACGCTTTTTTTAGTGACATGAACCTTGTCAATGATCGAACTTAAAACAACGGGCGGCCTACCTGACTGACAGCTATCAATCATGAACTAGCAGGAGTCAATATTTGACTACCATAGAAGCTATACAAAATGCTCTTTTGACATTTGTCTCCTCTGTTGCTGTGAGCTTCGTGGTGGGAAGCTTCTAGGGAGTGCAGATCCAATTGAGTGAGTTTATCTTCCGAGGGCGTAATTATCCACATGGTGGAAAAGAAGAGACAATAAAGAAAATTGAACCTCGTTCTGCTGCCCAGCCTGAGATTCGTGAATGGTCAAGATCTGGATGGCATGCATGTAGGGATGGTAGCATTCCCTGCCCAAAATCCATTAATGATTGTGATCATGGTTTCCTTGAACCGAGAAGCATACTTGGACCAAATTGCATATCTGAATTAGTATGTAAAGCAAAAGAACTTGAAGAAACACTTAATTTTGTAGATGCAGAGCAGACTCTTGATAGTAGGTGTTCTTGTTTGAAGCCTGTTAGAAATGCGGATGGTATACACAATAACACAAGGAAGGCATCTTCTCATGAAGATTCCAGTGACAACTTCTTATATTGTCCCAGGGCTGTAGATCTACACAAAGAGGATTTTAGACATTTTCAATGGCACTGGAGCAAAGGGGAGCCTGTAATTGTCAGCAATGTACATCTGGTTTAAGCTGGGAACCACTTGTCATGTGGCGTGCATTCCGTCAGATAAGCAATACCAAGCACAAAACACTTTTGGATGCGAAGGCAATTGATTGCTTAGATTGGTGCGAGGTCTGTTCAATTTCTCAATCTTGAGCATGAATTTTGTTCGGTGTCTAAATCTGGAGCTTGTATTGGTCTTTGCTAAAATTCAAAATTTGCTATCTTTTTGTTCTTATTTTATGTCATTTAGGGAATAATGTTGCAATATTTTGTATTGTTGAATTTCATTCACGTTTCTGAGTTTGGTATTATTTCCACCTTTTTGTGATTAACTGAAGTTTCAATGTATTTAATTTTGTCCGTTACTCAATTCATATGCCATACCTGTATTGAATGTCTTAAAAAAATAAGGGAGAGTTCCATGTTACTATTCCAACTATTTTTTGGAGGATAGTTGCTCTTTAAGAAAAAGTATCTAGATGGTCTACTGTCAGGGTTATGAAGAGATACTAGTACAAGGTTAAAGTCCTATTTATGTGCAGATATATCTAATTACTAATTAGGATTGTAAGCTAGAAGCCACTTTTCTGACTTTAATTGGAATGTGTTAGTCAATATGTTTTGGTCCATGAAGCTTGTCATATGCTGTTCTCCCCAACATTATCAACAAATTTGGATGTAGTGTGCTTAATTTATACAGCCTTAATTATAACTTCTCTCATCGTTCTGTTAGTCATTGGTCTTCTTTTATCTTTCAGCGGAATCTCAATTTCTTGAACTTTGGTGTCCCTGTTCTTTTTGCTTGATCTACCCAGATAATTTCTTGTTGCCCTTGCATCCTTTGGTTCTGTTTTTCTATTGTTGTTTTTCCCTTTTCTTATGCATACTCAGATTATCTTGTCGGAAGTTGGGGTAAGATTTACTGCTTTTTTATGTTCTCTAGTTGAAAATATTGTTCTCCAATTGTATTCATTTTCTATCTGCTTAGTTTTACTAGTTTTTTCTTCCTTTACGTGACATGTCTACCTGTTGCTGGTAATTTCTGATTTTTTATTTTTTTTGAGTTGTTGATTGAATGCAGGGAGATATTAATGCTCACCAATTCTTTACTGGGTACACAAATGGTTGCTTGGATTGGCTTAAGTGGCCACAAGTTTTGAAATTAAAAGATTGGCCTCCTTCTAATTTATTTAAAGAAAGTTTGTCCCGTCATTGTGCTGAGTTCATATCTTCCTTGCCGTATAAAGAATATACAGACTATATCAGGGGTTGTTCTTAACCTTGCTGCGAAGTTGCCTTATGGTGTTCTAAAGCCAGATATGGGCCCAAAAACATATATTGCTTATGGATTTGCTCCGGAGTTTGGGCGGGGTGATTCTGTGACTAAGCTCCATTGTGATTTGTCTGATGCAGTATGCTTCTTACTGGGTTTTCTAGAACGTCTTATGATTTTTTTATTTTATTTTATGTTTATTATTTTATAATTGAGTTTCATATTGGAAGGTGCATAGTCTGTAGGACCAGGATGTATACAATGTCTTTGTAAGCCATTGCATTGTTTTCGGTAACACTCTCACTCCCATCATTTGATTAGATATTTGATTTGATGTGTTGTTGTTGTTGATATATTGGTAATTAATAATCTGAAGAAGTATTATTTTAATTATTAGTTTATCATTGGATAAGTTATTTTTTGTACTTGAATTATGATTGATGCTTATGGATTAGAAAGTTGTAATCAATGTATACTTCTATCTGAAGGCATTGTCTTTCTAGATAATTTTTTTTTTTTGCTCTTATTTTTTGCTTTGTTCATCTAAGTGCATCTCTTTTATGAGTAAAATGAAATGTTATTACCTAACTAATTTGACTTTTTAGGTAAATGTGTTGACTCATATTGCTAAAGTGGAATTGAAGTCTGATAGCATTGAAGCCATTAAGAAACTGACACAAATGCACCTCAAGCAGGACAAGAGGGAGCTACATCTATACGGTGATAATCAAGATGGAGAGACTAATGTTGGCATGCTTGATAATTCATTCCCTTGGGGGGATTCTTTAGACGGTGCTCTCTGGGATATATTTAGGAGAGAGGATGTACCTAAATTGGAAAAATATCTAAAGAAGCATTTCAGAGAGTTCAGGCATGTACATTGCTCTCCTTTAAATCAGGTAAAATTAGTTAAGTTAATTTTTTATTATTTGTTTGGATACCCCCTTTTTAACTTACTGTTACAACACTATTGTTATTCATATTTTTTGACAGGTGCAATATAATTGTTAGAAAATAAAATAATATCTATTAAAATCTTGGTTTATCTCCCAGGATCCGTTTTCAATCTTTGCATATCTTAAATTATCCTTTTGGATTAATTTCCATATCTTTTTTTTTGACAAATTTTTCCATATCTTTTATTTATTATTATTTGTTCTTGATTTCCCTATTTATTTAGGATTGAGTCCTATAAATAGGTATTAGTGTTCAGTTTTATACATCACAAGTTATTATCAATATTATTCAAAGTTTTTATTATTTTCTCTCCTCCTTTTATCTAGAATCACACAACTACAACAATAATCTATAATGATCCCTGTATTTTGTCACAAAGTGTAGAAAATAATAAGTGAATACTGTTATGTGTTATTCCTCAGCTCAAGGCTGGTTTAAATAGGAAGTGTACAAACATAAAAGGAAATAATAGATAGGCTTAGAATCTCCTAGAAATAACAAACTAGGAAACTAAATATTTTCCAACACCCCCCCTCAAGTTGGTGCATAGATATCTATCATGCCCAATTTGCCGATCAAATGCTCAAAGGTGGGTCTTGCTAAGCTTTTGGTCAAGATATCTGCAGTTTGCTGACTCGAAGTTACAAAAGGTAGACATATGATTCCGGCATCTAACTTCTCTTTTATGAAATGCCGATCGATCTCAATATGCTTGGTTCTGTCATGTTGAACTGGGTTATGAGCTATGCTAATAGCGGCTTTACTGTCAGAGTATAATTTCAATGGAAGCTCAATTTTCATCTTAAGCTCTTCTAGGACTTTGTGGATCCATAATCCTTCACAAATACCTTGAGCTATAGCTCTAAACTCAGCTTCTGCACTACTTCTTGCTACAACTCCTTGTTTCTTGCTCCTCCATGTCACAAGATTACCCCAAACATAGGTACAATATCCGGAGGTTGATCTTCTGTCAGTGACTGAACCTGCCCAATCAGCATCGGTAAAGATAGACACATTTCTTTCATTAGTCTTCTTAAAAAATAATCCCTTTCCAGGATTTGCTTTCAAATATCGCAGTATCCTATAGACTGCCTCAAGATGTTCCTCAAAAGGAGAATGCATAAACTGACTTACTACACTAACCGAGAAAGCAATGTCAGGTCTAGTGTGTGCCAAATAAATCAGTTTCCCAACCAATCTCTGGTACCTTCCAGTATCAACAGGAACACTACCTTCTTCCCAAAGTTTTGCATTAGGATCCATGGGAGTATCTGCTGGTCGACATCCACTCATTCCTGTTTCTTTCAATAAATCTAGAATGTATTTTTGCTGGGAAACTACAATACCATCTTTTGATCGAGCAACCTCCATACCAAGAAAATATCTCATGGATCCCAAGTCCTTGATTTCAAAGTCTAATGCTAATTTCTCTTTTACTCTTGCCATTTCAACTATATCATCTCCAGTAAGGACGATATCATCAACATAAACAATTAGGACAGCAATTTTTCCATCTTGGGAGAACTTTGTGAACAAGGTGTGGTCAGCTTGTCCTTGAATGTACCCTTGTTTCTTCATGGAATAAGTGAACTTTTCAAACCAAGCTCTAGGAGACTGCTTTAATCCATACAAAGACTTATTTAGTTTGCATACATTTGATCCAAACTTGTCTTCAAAGCCAGGAGGAATGTCCATATATACTTCTTCTTCTAAATCACCATTGAGAAAAGCATTCTTAACATCCAACTGATGTAGGGGCCAATCTAAGTTAGCAGCAAGAGACAAGAGAATTCTGACAGTGTTCAATTTTGCAACAGGAGCAAAAGTCTCTGAGTAGTCTATACCATAAGTTTGGGTAAAACCCTTAGCCACCAATCGAGCCTTGTACCTTTCGATTGACCCATCTGAATTATACTTCACAGTAAACACCCATTTGCATCCAACCGTCTTCTTGCCATCCGGTAGTGTCATAACACTCCAGGTTTTGTTCTTTTCAAGAGCTTTCATCTCCTCAAGTACAGCTTCCCTCCACTTTGGAACTTCTAGAGCAACCTGTACATTTTTTGGAATCTCTACACTAGACAATTTTGAGGTAAAGGCAGAAAAAGACGAAGACAAATTTGAATATGATATAAAATTGGACAATGGGTATTTAGTGCAAGATCTAATAGGTTTTCTAACAGCTACAGGATCATCGATATCGGGATACAAAATACGACTCTCAGAAACAGAGATAGACTTACCTTTTCTTTTTTTAGGAAGTTGATCATCCCCCGGTTCAGATTCATGACAGTGTTGAGATGTGGACTCATCACTTTCTTTGTGATTCTTTCTCACAAAAACCTTTCCTTTCCAAGTCTTGTTTCCTGCTTCAAACCTATTATCTTTATATGACTCATTATTTTGTGGCATTTCAATTAGATCATCATTATCATTGTTTTCAAGATTCTCATTGTTTTCTTCATGAAAAAATGTAGGCTCGGATTCACCAAGCTCACTTCTCATAACAGGAGTAGGATTAGATAAAGAATCATGGCCATTTTTCGTTGGTGCAGAAGTATAAGTCTTAGAACTTTGTGATACCGGCAAAGATAAATTATTAAAAAAACTCATGTCCTCAGTTTGAAACGAGTTAAAAAAACTCATGTCCTCAGTTTGAGACGAATCTTCATTTAAATTTCCCCCCTGAAGATGCGTGTCAAAAAAAGGTTTGTTTTCAAAGAATGTAACATCCATGGTGACAAACATTTTCTGATTTTTTGGATCAAAACATTTATATCCCTTCTGGGTTGGAGAATACCCAACAAAAACACATTTTATAGCACGCGGTTCAAGTTTGCTAATATTCTTATGTTCATGAACAAATGCAGTGCAACCAAAGATTTTTAAGGTCAAATCGTTTGAAACACGATCATTAGGAAAACATTCTTTGAAAATATGAATTGGAGTTTTAAAATTAAGAACTTTGGAGGGCACTCTGTTAATTAAGTATGCAGCAGTTAAAACTGCTTCACCCCACAAATAATTTGGTACTTTACTTGCGAAAAGTAAAGCTCTAGCCACCTCCAACAAGTGCCTATTTTTTCTTTCTGCAACTCCATTTTGTTGGGGAGTGTTAGGGCATGAACTTTGATGCACAATTCCATTTTCACGAAAAAAATCACTCAACATTGTGTTAAAATATTCTTTGCCGTTATCACTTCTAAATACTTGAATATTTGTTTGAAATTGATTTTGCACCATTTTAACAAAATCTTTTACGGCCTGACAAACGTCAGATTTCCCCTTTAACAAGTACACCCAACAAACTCTTGAGTGATCATCTATAAATGTGATAAACCATTTTTTATGAGAAAGTGTACTCGTTCGGTTAGGGCCCCAAACATCACTGTGAATAACAGAAAAAGGTTTTGATGGTTTGTAGGGCTGTAATGGAAAATGAGAACGATGATGTTTTGCAAATTCACATGCTTCACATTTAAACAAAGATAAATCCTTATTACGAAATAACTCAGGAAATAAGTGTTTTAAATAAGGAAAACTAGGATGACCTAATCGTGAATGCCATAACATAACATCATCATTATTATTATTCAGAACTAAAAAAGATTCAAAGCATGAACTTATTGGTTTGGAAGGTAGTTGTGATTCAGGTTCAATGTCGAAGTAGTAGAGTCCTCCACTCTCCTTAGCACTACCAATCATCTTCCCCGAGTTCAAATCCTGAAAAACACAATGAGTATGAAAAAAATTAGTTTGACAATTTCTATCTTGGGCTAATTTACTGACAGACATGAGACTACAAGATAGATTTGGGACATGAAGAACATCTTTAAGGGTTAGACTTGGAGACAACACAACCGAACCTTTACCCGCAATGGCTGAAAAGGATCCATCCGCAATTTTTATTTTATGGTTACCTGCACATGGACTATAAGAAGAAAACAGAGTAGAATCACCTGTCATGTGATCACTTGCACCCGAATCTACTATCCAAGCACGACTGGGACTGACACTAAAAAGGGCAGAAGTACCTTTGGGGGCAACAGAGCCAGAAAGAGTGTTAGATTCAAGAATTTTGTACAGTCTGTCTAGTTGTTCCATCGTGAATGAAAGCTGAATTGAAGAAGACTGATGCTCTTGATCAGAATTACTGGCTTGGAATGTATGACCCTCACCTCCACCTTTGTTCTTCTGATTTGAAGGTCGCGGAAGACCATGTAATTTCCAACATTGAAAAATAGTATGTCCCAAACGATGACAATATTTGCATTCACGACGGTATTTGAAAGTGGAATATCGTCGTCGAGAATAAAAAAACATCATAATTAATAATCTTAGCCAAGTAGTACCGGAAGCAGCAAAGAAAAATTAACACAGGTGAACAGTACTCGTGAACAGTAACCACGTGAACAGTGCGTGCGAACAGTACCGTCGTGAACAGTACCAGCGAATGAACAGTGCGTATGAACAGTACCACGGGTGAACAGTGCCGCACACAAAATCAGTTGTCGTGGTCAGATTGTAAACACGACGGCGGCTAGGGTTTTGCGGAAGCGAGACCCCCAAAATCGGGAGCTCTTGATACCATGTAGAAAATAATAAGTGAATACTGTTATGTGTTATTCCTCAGCTCAAGGCTGGTTTAAATAGGAAGTGTACAAACATAAAAGGAAATAATAGATAGGCTTAGAATCTCCTAGAAATAACAAACTAGGAAACTAAATATTTTCCAACACAAAGCATTGAGTGATGGATGCAGCTGGTAATACATAATAGTTATTTTTTGTATAAGGTAAATTGTTTTTGGAAAAACTAATAATTAGCACAAGATGTGCCAAAAATTAGAACAGGAAGTACAAAAGAAACAAATACAGAACAACCCAAACCCAGAATAAATGAACAGTCTCCCTCCCTCCCTCCTACAAACTGAAAATACATAAAAAACACTTGACAAAATGACACATTCTATCAAGACCCGCCAGCAAATTAATGAAACAGCCGACTACATTCCTCCGATGTTGAGAATGTGAGAGAGACATGTATCATCACGAATACGGAAATATATTGACATTGTTTGAAAATATTGACCACCAACTCTACAAATCACGGTCACGACAAACTACACATGTACTGCTGCCGATGCTTATAACAAAAAAAAACACATGTACTGCCGATCACGTATCACATACCATGTCATGAACAACTGTAATCAAGAACTATGAACCTAGAGCACAAACCACAAACATAGAAAATAATTGTGGATATAGATGCTGAGATCCATGTTAATCTACTTGCATTATCCATGTTTCAGATGTCTAGTCCTTAGTGTGATGAGATGTGTTGAGAGTCCCACATTGACTAGAGATATGTCCTGTGTAGTGCTTATAAGGTAAGAGAATCTTTACCTTTTGAGTTGGTTTTGTAGGGTTTGAGTTAAGCCTAACCCAAATTTTAGGAATGGTGTCACAGTCTGTCCTGGATCTCTTATTGGACAAAGTTATTTGTTATTCCACCTCCATTTGCCCACGCTCTAGATGTCAATTCATGTGTGCGAGCGAGTGTGTTCTGATCCATATTCCATATGTATTATCGACTCATCAGATGTTTTGTCCTGAACGTGAGGGGGAGTGTTAAGAGTCCGATATCGACTGGAGATTTGGCCTATGTAGTGCTTATAAAGCTTAGACAATACATACCTTACAAGCCAAATTTGTAAAATTGAGTTAGACCTAGACAAAATTATAAGAATAGATAGGCATGAAGCAGTGAAGACACGCTATGCATAAGACAAAAGTCCTCACGATTCAATAGCCCCGTATGAGAAAACCCCTAGCAACAGAATTACGAGAGAACTCTCATTGTTAAGTCATGAAATAGATGAACAAGAGGAAACTTTCTTTTTAAAAAATAATGAAACAAACTTATTCCAAAAAGTGAGTTGCTGGGGGTTTAAATAAATAAATAAGTAGACTGCTGTGGGGCTTAGTCTTCAAACTTTCCAAATAAAACACAATATCCAACAGATATGATCATCAGGATTGATACATGTCATATATATAGTCTGACTGGTTTATTAATTTATGGACCTTGCATTATGATAACAATAGATGCTTATGTTCAAAAGGTCATTGGATGATTAAATATGTTTTATATCTTAATGACAATTTTGAAGTGTATTTGGCATTCAATGGCTGCTGTATGTAGAGGACTGGTTTGTCTGATGCTAGCCCACTCATTATGTATGTGTATCTTGATTGGCATATCCTAAAGGAGGAGAATGGTTAGTAATGTTTATAAATTTTCTTATGTTTTTGGGAAATGGGCTGGTTTGATCAATTAAACTGTACCATTTTGTTGAAAGTTCACCTTTGATTTGTAGGAATTGAGCCTTGGACTTCTATTCGGAAGCTAGGAGATGCTGTTTTCATTCCTGCCAGTTGTCCTCACAAACTCAGAAATCTGAAGGTAAAGTTTACATGCATACATGGTATAAATTTCCTTGTCTGCCTTAAAAACTATAATATTTTGCTAGGAATGTGTTTCCTGAATTTTATTACAAAATTTTGTATTTTTTTCTTGCCAACAAAGCAATATTTTAGCCAATTAACTCTATTGATTTGTTTAAGTTAATGTGTTAAATATATGTCAGTTATTTTTGAAACATTAAATGCTATAACATTTTCGTGTTAATGTCAATACATGCATCATCTTTTTGTAGTCATGCATCAAGGCCGGGCTTGGTTTTGTCTCACCTGAAAATGTTAGCGAGTGTTTCCGTTTGACAGAGGAATGCCGTAAGCTTCCGATAAACCACATGTCCGCCAAGGACAAGTTGGAGGTCAGCTATACTGCTACTCTTTATTCTATTCTGCTGTTTATTTGCTTACCAGTGTTGGTATATTGCATTTCCTATTCTGTCATTAGCTTTTTAATGGATTTAGTTTTAGATTGTTGCTTAATAGCAGTTCTATACTAAACCTACTAGAACAAGCAAGTGGTCTTGATTGGATGCTTACGGTTACTCCAAATGTTTGGCATTGTCATACAATGTTTATCCAAATTGAAACACTGATATCTGTTAACTGGTCCTAACATGTTAAAAAATAAATAAAAATGAATTGGACATTTCTTACCTTGTGGTTCAATTATTTATAGTTCGTAGACTACTTTTAGTTGATTCTTTTCTTTGAAAAATCACTAAAAACTCTAGTGAATACATAATGGTTTCGTGTTGATTTTGGATTTCTATTTCATGATTGTATTATATGTATTGTTTTAAATATGTAAACAACTCTAATTTAGGATAGCAATCATGTTACTGTATCTAGTCGCCGTGTCAATAGTTTCTTATTGCAATTTTTTGAATTTAAACCTGATGTTGTTTCTTTGGTAACAGGTGAAGAAAATAACTATATATGCGATGCTTGATGTGGTTGAAAAATTGGAGGAAGCAAGGTTAGATTGCTGCAAACTTTTGGCTCTTTAGTTATGGATTTGATATACTGTTTTGCTTTGCTGTCAAAGGCATTGGTAGATTATATCTATTGTACACATTTTTTTGTTAGGTTCGCTAGGCTCACGATTTAAGATTTGCATTTATTTGTATTTTATGATATTGATGGATGTAATTCATTTTACAGGTGGAAGAAACCAATGATTTAGTGTAAAATTGTAAATACATCTGAAGTCCAATTGAGAATGTATATTTTTTTAGTCACTTCATTAGGTTCCCTAATCTTCAGTTCTTTGTAGTTCTTTGTATTGCAACTGCACAATATCTTTTGCGTTTGAATTGCTCGTTAAAAACCTTACTAGGAAAACTCAATGGGACAAAACTATGGTGAAGGAAAAAAGAGTGCAGAACGCATTTATACCTCTCCCTCATAAAGTCAATTATATCTGAGAAGGAGACCAATTCTTCTTCTATATAGTTAATCAAAAGATTTACTTGACAACGACTTTGTAGAAAGATAATATAGTTGATGAGAAGCTTTACTTGATGGTGACTTTGTAGAAAGATTTGTTTTATCTTCTTTAATATACTCTTCATTGAATTAGCCATTGATACGATATAATCTTATTCAACTTTCTTGTATACGTAGAATCACAAACTTCAACAAAATCATAGTCAACTTTTTTGATTCAATACTAAAAGTTTCACATAATTGGAGGATATTGTTGTATCTCTAAGATATAGTACAAATTATATGACTCTGTTTTAAATTTTTGATTTATTGATATTGACAAGAATAAAATACTATGAGATATATAATAAGCAAAATGCAATAGTGTTCTCAAGTGAACTAAAATGTGGTACTTACCACTTAAAAAACTTATAATTTTCTTGAGGTATGGAATCATCTTTGTTTACATCCAGTGACATCGCAATTATTCTAGTACAAACATATTATAGGTGTTTATATCAAATTGTTTTAGTTTCTTGATGCCCAAAATCTCGTTAAAATATTAAGTTTGCAATTCCAAACAAACTTTGACCATTCAACATGTAATATGATCAAATTTTATATTATCATCATAAAAATCAATAATAACAATTTCTTTTTTTTTTCCTTTAAAAATGGACAATGTTGTCATTCACATAATTCTCATTTAAGAATATTCACTAAAAATATTATACACATGCTATATTCAAATATAAAATCTTTAATCTCAACAATTAATTATTGAAATTTTTACACTTTTATTCTTGCCTCACCTATTATGTTTAGATATGGATCATGCTAACTTCGAGAAACTATTTAATATACGTATAAAATCTTTTTTTTTTGAAGCAATATACGTATAAAATCTTGATCGCAATAAGATATGAAATTTTTTAAAATTTTAATAAAATTTAACATAACGTAGTGATATAAAAATTAAATTCAACGCCATATATTGTAAAATTCATATTGTTAAAATCTAACCAAACCTCCGCGATCTAACTAGAAAGAAGTTTAGTGGTAGCATAAAATCTAAACCACGTTCGTGTTGTCCTTTTGGATTCAGAGTAATGATGACGGCAGGTAGCAAAGGCGATGGCGAAAACAACGGCGCTTCTTACCAGTCACCGACGGAGGAAACGGTAACACCAATCTCTTCCTCATCCACAACTCCAGACAATTCATCAATTGACGCGCCGTCACTTCCGTTCGATCTTGTTACAGAAATTCTATGTTGGATCCCTGTGAAATTCCTCCTCCAATTCTGTTGCGTCTGCAAGTCATGGAATTATCTCATCTCTCATGATTCCGAATTTCAAAAGAAGCACTTTCGCCTGTCAACCACAATTCACGACCGCCTCCATCTCATCCTAACTCCTAGGCCCTTCTCCGCCTCATGTGAGTTCCTTCTATCTGATATTTTAATCTCTTCTATTTTCAACAACAACCTTTCCACTATTACTGCTACGCACCTAAACTACCCTCTCATTCCTAACAAAGGACGCTGTTTTGGGGGAGTTTCCTCCCGTGACGGCATCTTCTGTTTTGCGATTAATGAATTGTCAGCTCTTTTATTTAACCCTTCCATTAGAAAGTTTAAGTTATTGCCTCCTTTGAAAAACCCACCACTAAATCACTATTTACAAACCATTTATACCTTAGTGTATCATCGTTTCACTGATAATTATAAGATTGTCGCTGTTTCTTCGGATATTGGTAGACAAATTAATGTTAATACTCATACTTTCGGTACTGATCATTGGACAAAGATCCAAAACATCCCGAATTGTTGCCGCTTATGTGGAATGGGAATATCTGTGAATGACACCGTTAATTGGTTGGTATACGATAGTTCTTGTTCTCTATGGGTCATTCTTTCGCTTGATTTGGAGGATTATTCGTATAGAAAGTTTTTGCATCCTCTCTCTAACGAGCGATCCAACTCTAAGATGATCTTCCAAGAGTTAAAGGGTTGCTTGTGCATCCTCTCTCAATGTGCCAACTATGCTGATGTTTGGATTATGAAGGAACATGGAAATGAGCAATCTTGGACTAAATTATTAAGTGTTCCGTACATGACAGATGCTAGGTCTTTTGCGTATAGCAGAGCAATATATGTTTCGGAAGATGACCAAGTGTTGATGAGGTTTTTTAAGTCGAGGAAATTTGGTTTGATCATCTATGATTTTAAAAATGATACTTTTAAGATTCCTACAATTCAAAACATCAATGATCAGATGAGACCAACCATCTATGTTGAGAGTTTGATATCACCTTTTTCTCAATATTAAGATGTAGTTGTTGTGCTAAGTTATCTTGCGCTAGACCCAACTCCAACATATATGTTAATTTATGATGATCTTGTTATTTATATTTATTTTTTCCTTGTTTTGTAACCGGTGATTTCATGGTTATTATTGATGTATGGGTCAACTTGAGAAATTGCTATGTTATTTTTTTCCTGTCAGAGTTGTTGGTTCTGTCATCGTTCATTACATCTTATATCATTTACAATCACGGATTATTCATTTTATGAATTGAACGAGTTTGGATTCACTCCGTTTACTACCCTCCTTTTATCCTCTATTTAGGAGAGAGATAGACACAATAGAAGATTTGTGGAACCCACTCATTAGTGGGACCCACTTTTAATGAGTCCCACAAATCTTCTATTGTGTCTATCTATATCCTAAATGGAGGATAAATTGAGGGTAGTAAATGGAGTGAATCTAAACTCGAATTGAACAAATCAAACTTTATCATGCACGTGTTCTTAATGAAAGTTGGGATATCTTTGAGAGACAATGAGGTGGTCACAATGAATATTTAGAAATTATAAATTTAATGTTTGGTGCACCAAAGTTAAAGATTACTGTCATATAGAAATGATACGTAGTCCATTTTCTGGGGTATTGTAAGTTAATATTTTGCACTTGTCACTTGTAAATAGCAAAGACTTGAAGATAGAAAACACTTCTCAGATAAAGGAGGTTAGCTTCTGGATCTTTTGTATTCTGAATATGGTGTTCCACATAATCGCAGGTGACACCCTCCAATTCTGTTCCCAACATTTGTCAAGGTTATTATCCCTATAGTGGGATTAACCAGAGCACAAGAGGCAGTGGAGGAGGTTGTGTTGCGTTGAGGTCATATTTTCAGCAGTGTTGTTTATGGAATGCCATATTTTAATGAATTGTTAAAATATAAAAAAGGACATGTTATTTAGACTACCTGTATAGCAATTTGGCTGGATTTTGGAATTGGAATGTCATAGTGGGAGTGTTGAACGAAGTGGACGAGCAGTAAGTTCACATACTTAACGGCAATTGATGTGGAGGAGGAGGATATGCTCGTATGGAAACTCAACAACAAATGCATCTACACCGTGAAATCGGCGTATTGGCGTGCAGTGGAGTCTGGACAATGAAAAAATAGAGTTCGAAGTGATTGGATGCACATGTAAAAATTGAAAATCCCAGAGTACATTTTTAGTTGGAGAGGTTTGAGGCGATGCTTACCTATGCGAGTTAGACTAAAAGGTAAGGAGTAGGTTGTTCGGATATTTGTCTTCACTATCAAAACAACCTTAAAAACAAATGACATTTATTTTTTTATTGCTTAAATATACGATTTGTTATGTAAGTTTGCGCTTTTTTGGTTTTCATCCCTGTGTCTTCTGGTTAATAGTCCTTTTAGAATAGGCAAAATAATTGTGAATTAGCACACCCCCTCCCCCCCAATAGATTATGGAATGTACTTTATCAATTGGTTGTCCGACGAGTTAAAAACGGCTAGTTCGAAATCCTTTATTTTTTGGACCAATCGCTCTTTTGATTTTGGAAAAAAAAAATCTTTATCAATGGAGATTGAGTTCCACGAATATGCAAGCTAGAAAGATGCTATTTGCTGCTCTTAGTTAATTTAACACTTTTGACGCATCTTTCTACCTTTCCTTGATTTTTCTATGTGGCTTAATGGTGGGTAAACCAAGCCCAAAACATTTTCTTCCTCACACAGGCTCAAGATTCCTCAGCAGAGAGCAAAGCTACCAACCCAGTTAATTAAAAGAAACAGAGATCCCTAATGGTTTACATATAGGTATAAGAAGTTAATTAAGTATTGGTGTGAAAGAGTACCAACAAATTACTAATGGTTTAGAGACGGGTATAAGAAGTTTCTAAGAACTTTTGTACCCAACAAACCCTTTAATGGTATGGTCTGTTTGCAGCATTACCTTCTGTCAGTTGCATAGAATTATTGTGTGCATTATTTCTTTCGATGATCTACATTAGTTCTCAATTTCTCCCTCACATACTTCTAGTCCTTTTGCATGTAAGTGAATAAAGATCTCATAAAGTTATCTCACATACTTCCATGAGTTTTTTAAGGATTTAATTTGTATATCTTTTGTCTATTTATTTGTTATATTTTTTTGGATTGGCATGATATATGTATGCAGTTTTCATTGTCGTTACATTGACTAATTTTCATCAAGGAACATATCCCTACTGAAAATTTTCTATACGCATAAGTCATGACCACCTGCTTAAGGATCCAAAAACCTTATCACAAGGACCAATTCATAATATAATTTTTTGTATTTTTATATTGCGGAATTTGGAGGGATATATTTTTACGGAGAAACAACTTTCTTGAGAAATAGTGTTATATGAATAATGCTCTCAAATTCTTATTTTATTCATCATATATATATATAAAGCTACAAAAATCTATGAAGCATGGACACCTCTATGATTAGACGTGTCGTGGTGTCTGACACTCGTACAACACGTGTCAGATAGCTCAGATCGGTGTCAAAAAAAATTAATTTTTCCTTTAGTTTGACACTCCTTTGATCGGTGTGTGACACCTGTAAGACACCCGTACAACACATGTCGGACAAGCGTCCCCAAAAAAAATTGTTTTTTGTTTCTTATACTCTACTTAGGCACATATTAGATGAAATTCTGACGTAGTCCAAATGGGGTACCAGATGTTACCACATCGCGTACCACATCTCGTACCAGTACAGAACAAGAAAAAACAAGGTAGAAATAAATTGCAAAGAAAGTAAATGACACAGTATGTTGTTAACCCAGTTCGGAGGAACCTCTCCTACTCTGGGGGATACCAATCCAGGAATGAATTAACTACTATAGTTCTAGTTCAAATACTCCAAAACACCCCGTTTCTATCTTATCGCCTAGACAAGACCTCATGCAATTCTACCTAGGAACTCCTAGATATGAGATGTCCCGTCTCACTTCCTTCAAACAACACAGACAACATTGCTTACAGACGATTACAATCAAATGGTGGAGACACACTCCTAGACATAAATAAACTTTACTCATGCTTAAAAGCTCTTGAGTAAATCACAAACAACACCTCCATACCTAAGGGCTTAGGCGGCAACAGAGAGGTGTACATGAAACCCTAAAGCACAAGGCTTACAAAGACACAAAATCCTAAAAGACTACATCTTTTATATATTTGTTTAAGCTTCGGTTTTGGTAAATAAAATACCTTTAGCAACTTTCTTTATATAGGCTTCACAATACTTCAGCTCCAAGAAATCTTCTAAAGGAAAAATATATACTTTTACTAAATCTTCTTTGCATCAAAATATTCCTTTCATAAATATATTTGTTGAAAATGTATTTTAAAATTAAATCTTCTAACTTTCTTGAAGCACAAACATTTATTTGAAATAAATCTTTTATATTCTCTGCAACAATCTTCACAAGATATATTTTAAAATCAAATCTTCTTGATTCCTTAATATTTTATAATAGTCTTGAGAACCTAGTAACCTAATACATCCGCCTTCTGAAGATTAATAAACCACGTGCATATTCTTTTCTTCTGAAACAAATCTTACAGAGATTTGATATAAAAATTCAGCGCATATCCGTAGCAATAATGTTGTACTCCAAATGCTGCCACATCTGACCCTACATCTGACTAGATCTTGTTTTTGCAAAATGTAGCCAATTAAAAACCCAACATTAGATATATCTAAAAAAGTTAAATATGTGTCGAAACAACATTATTGATCAAAGAGGGATTGAAAATATTACAATATTTCTAGGTTTTTTGTAGAGTAGATGGATAAATAAAGGTAAATACTACCGTATCTTGTTTTAAAACTTTTTTTAAGAAATAACTTCTTCAACTTAGATTTACACGTATATGTTTTGATTTTCAATTTATATCTTTTTATAGAAATGTAGCGGTGTCATTTTCCTATATTTTTTACATTAACGGTGTCCTAGTGTCCGTGTCGTGTTGGTGTTGCGATGTCCGTGTCAGAATCCGTGCTTCATAAACAAAAATAACAAACTTATAAATCATATATTTAAAATTAAAAAACTAATCCTAAAATTTCTAAAAAATCATCAATAATAAATTCTAATATTATTGTTACAAATAAAATTCGAGAGCTAAAGATAGAGAAGATAAGAGTTTTGTGTTCAACTCTTCACATGTGTGTCGTTACACTAAACCAAGGGTCATGTTTATAGGACACAAATAAGCAAGTCAATGATGAGAAATATTTAAGGATCACTCACCAACTTAATTATTCATAACACACCTCTTTACATGTTCGTCGAGGATATACCTCATTAAAACCTTACTATAAAACTCCAATGGAAAAAAATGAAGGATAAAGAGTACAACGTCATTTGCGTTTGAACTGCCTCGTTAAAAATCTTGTCAGAAAAATCCAATGAGACAAAACCACGGCGAAGGAAAAAAGAGTGCAAAACACATTTATACCTCTCCCTCATAAAGTCAATTATATCTGAGACGAAGGATACCAATTCATCTTCTATATAGTTTATCAAAAGAATTACTTGACAACGACTTTGTAGAAAGATAATAATCTATATAGTTGATGAGAAATTTTACTTGACGGTGACTTTGTAGAAATGTTTGTTTTATCTTCTTTAATATACTCTTATCTGAATTAGTCGTTGATATGATATTATCTCCTTCAAGTTTCTTGTATGCGTAAAATCACAAACTTCAACAAAATTATATTCTCAACTTTCTTGATGTAGTCCTAAAACTTTCACATAATTAGAGAATATTATTGTATCTCTAAGATATAAGATATAGTACAAATTATATGCTTGACTTTCTTTCAATATATTTGATTTATTGATATTGACAAAAATAAAATAATATGACATATATAATAAGCAAAAAACCTGTTGTGTAATTATCTTTCAATATATATGAAATTATCTTTGTTCACATCAAGTGACATCACAATTATTCTAGTTTTAGTACACAACATATTGTATGCGTTCTTATAAAATTGTTTTAGTTTCTTAATGCATAAAACCTTGTTATTTTTGTTAAGATATTAAGTTTGGAATTTCAAACAAACTTTGACCATTCAACATATAATATGATAAACTTTTTTTTTTAATCAACAAATTTGAGAAACTATTTAGAATTTCTGATCAAATTTATATTATCATCATAAAAATCAATTATAACATTTTTTTTCTTTAAAAATAGACATGTTGCCATCATTTTCATATTCCTCATTCGTGAATATTCACTAAAAATATTATATACATGCATCTTGTTACACATTAAAAATAAATCTAAACTATATTTAAATATAACATCACAATAAGTTATGAAACAAGTTTAATTTTTTATTGATTCAAAAAAAAAGTTTAATTTTTTATAAAATTTAACAAATATGTGACCTATGTGATATAAAATTTAAATTCAACTGTTGTTAAATTCATATTATTAAAACTTATTTTACGGTGTAATGAGTACTACTACAAGTACAAAATCCAAGAGTGGATTTTGTAATATATATATTCGTACATCAAACTAAACTTCCGCGATCTAAAGTCTAAACCACGTTCGTGTTGTCCTTTTGGATTCAGAGTAATGATGACGGCAGTTAGCAAAGGCGATGGCGAAAACAACGGCGTTTCTTACCAGTCACCGACGGAGGAAACGCTAACACAAATCTCTTCCTCATCCACAACTCCAGACAATTCAATTGACGCGCCGTCACTTCCGTTCGATCTTGTTACAGAAATTCTATGTTGGATCCCTGTGAAATTCCTCCTCCAATTCTGTTGCGTCTGCAAGTCATGGAATTATCTCATCTCTCATGATTCCGAATTTCAAAAGAAGCACTTTCGCTTGTCAACCACAATTCACGACCGCCTCCACCTCATCCTAACTCCTAGACCCTCCGCCTCACGTGAGTTCCTTCTATCTGATATTTTAATCTCTTCTATTTTCAACAACAACCTTTCCACTATTACTGCTACGCCCCTAAACTACCCTCTGACTCCTAATAGAGGACGCAGTTTTGGGGGAGTTTCCTACCGTCACGGCATCTTCTGTTTTGGGATTGATGAATCGTCAGCTCTTTTATTTAACCCTTCCATTAGAAAGTTTAAGTTATTGCCTCCTTTGGAAAACCCACCACTAAATCACTATTTACAAACCAATTATACCCTAGTGTATCATCGTTTCACCGATAACTATAAGATTGTCGCTGTTTCTTTGGATATTAATAGACAAATTAACATTAATACCCATACTTTCGGTACTAATTATTGGACAAAGATCCAAAACATCCCGTATTGTTGCCGCTTACGTGGAGTGGGAATATCTGTGAGTGACACCGTTAATTGGTTGGTATATGATGTTTCTGGTTCTAGTAGTTCTTTCTGGGCAGTAGACTGGAAGACCATCATATCCCATTATAACTAAAGCACACACAGCCTTCTTAAGTTGTCTATAAACCTTGATGTTGGTTGAAGTTTCTCCTTCGAGTATTCCACTGAGAACTTCATAATATATATGTCCATCGAAGGTGACTTCATGAGATTCACTAAGTGGAAAGACTACCACGTTTACGCTTTGTATTGCACCTTTCATAAAATTCCCGGCAAAGCAAGTGTTGATCATCACTGTTAGTGTCGCTTCCAGCGGCACTTTCGGCATGAATTTTGTAGACAAAAAATGATCCGTTATAAATTTAGAATCGGAAGTCCAAATTCCAAATTTATCAACTTCAAACTCAATGGAATGTCCCGCTATATACACAAAAAGTATATCTTGTGCATTAGCTTCTTCAACTAACAATGTTAGTTGTCTTTGAATTGCCACTTTTGTTGGATGCGTATACTTGTTGGTGTCACACAGTATCGTGATATCTTGGTCTATGAAATTGAAGTTTTCCATTAAAATTGTTTTCATCCCTTCGACTTCATCTAAGGTATGCAACAGTCTATCTTCTCCAAACTTGTAATACATCACCCCAATTAAAACTGCCTTTTTTCTTGGCACAGCTGGTGTGTTTTCAGCACTTCTTCCTCCACTACTTTCTGCCTTGGTTGTCTTTCGTTTTTTACGACGACCTTGCTGCATAGCCTTTAGCATGAGTAACTTTGTATGGCTTGATCTCTTGTTCAAATACATTCTAACTTGATCATCTGTAATAGCATAATACATGCAGGTGAGACGACTATGTGAAATGTATCTTAGCAGGATAGAAATGGACTAAAAGAAGACATGCAGGTGAGACGACTATGTAAAATGTATATTAGCAGGATATATACTTAGGCGCATAGCTAAATTTGTACTCCTACCAAGCACCCTCCTAAAGTCTTAGCAGAGTTGTAAAGATAAGATGTCTAAGTGCATGGTCATTTATTTTATCATTGAATCAGCATATAAAATGAATTACCTTCGGCTGCATAAACAGGATGAGACACCAGTGTAATATGACTGCTTCCAAAGCTCCTCAGCCTCAACAGCAATTTATTAAAATGAATTAGAATGAAGAAGGCGAATCCTGTTTCCAATAATAAGGTGAATCCTTTTGCCAATAATGTTCCTCCGTCAACCATAAAAGCTATTCCTCCACGACCCATGGGGATCTTCTCATGTTTTCTCACAAAGTTTTCATTGGCATTTGCCTGAGTTGTGTGTGGGCAACTGCTACTGTGCTCAACTATAACATATTCAAAAGGAAATTCCCAGAGAGGAGAGTCACCCAATGGATATAACTTACTCCCTCCAATCCTATATCAAGTAGAGTATGAATGTTCATTATATATATCATATCTAAGAAAGAAATTGCAGGTGATCAAACTGGTAATACTTATTATCACTAACCATAAGTTTGGTATGGTCTGGACATTTTCTGGAAGAATACCACTAAACAGATTCTGTTGAATGTTCCTGATAAAATAGAAAAATTAGTAAATGTCTGAGCAAAAACTGAAATAAAAATCCTACAACTATTACATATAGCACCTGAGTGCAAGATATTTAGTTAAGGTAAAGCTTGATTATTAGCTGGGGCTAAGCAAAAGTAACAAATTGATGTCAATTAAGGTAGGTCTTATAAGACTCCAATGCTAGCTGCCATTAGTTCAAGCATAAAAGAAACTGTGCTATAAACTAAGGCTAATGTAATGCACTTGGGTGTTTTATTCTCCAGCTACTTCCCCTTCAGCATGAATACAAAATAGACTTTACTAGTCTTATGGAAGTAACATGCTTTACATGATCAAAAAATATATTTCACAGGTAACCCTTGCAAGTACATATACACATAGTTGTTCAAGGAATTCTTAAGCAACACTCAAAGCTATCTAGCTTTTGGCTTATTTTTATTTCTAGTATAGTTTCTATTATTACTTAGTCCATACTACTTTTGCCTTTGTCAATTATTAAAATTGGTGAGTTTTAAATTGGCTTCATCTTAGTCAGTTATTAAATGCATGCAGAGAGGCTAAAGTTTCAGTCGAAAACATACATTTTTTCCAGGTTATCTAAGCCAGTGAACACATTGCCAACGAGTCCAAACAAGAAATTGTGGCTTAAATTCCTACAAGAGAAGAAGCGATAATTTCACAGCCACTTTAGAGATGAATCACTATCTCATACTAACAAAAATGAAAATGTACTAAAATCAAAAGTATTTGACTCACAGATGCCTTAGTTTCTTCGTTGTTGATAAAGAATGGGAGATATTTTTGCTCAAATAGATGCAGCAAGCCATGTTCCTGGAATAAAATTGAGTCGTCAGAAAAAACCCATTGCTCAAGACACAAGCACTCATAGAATGACTCATGAAGTAATATAACAAACAGAACACTAGGCTTACATATGAGTGGAATTGGGAAGCAGACTGTATGGTATTGGTATCACACCCACTATGTTGTGAGAGCTGACATCACTAATTAAATAAACAAGAATGTATAACTAAGTAAATAACATATGTTACAGTAAACCAGAAAAACTTAAAACAGCATAGTGGCTTCATCTTAGTCAATTATTAAATGCATGCAGAGATGCTAAAGTTTCATAGAAAACAAACATTTCTTCCAGGTTATCTAAGCCAGTGAACACATTGCCAATGGGTCCAAATAAGAAAGTGTGACTTAAATTCCTGCAAGAGAAGAAGGGATTATTTCACAGCCATTTTAGAGGAATCACTATATCATACTAAAAAAATGAGAATGTACTAAAATCAAAAGTATTTGACTCACAGATGCCTTAGTTTCTTCGTTGTTGATAATGACTGACGGATATTTTTGCACAAATAGATGCAGCAAGCCA
Source organism: Trifolium pratense (assembly GCF_020283565.1). Classification (NCBI taxonomy): domain Eukaryota; kingdom Viridiplantae; phylum Streptophyta; class Magnoliopsida; order Fabales; family Fabaceae; genus Trifolium; species Trifolium pratense. Next base: position 58,510,641 of record NC_060065.1, on the reverse strand, counting down.
TGTTCCTGAATAAAATTGAGTCATCAGAAAAACCAACTGCTCAAGACACAAGCACACATAGAATCGGCTCATTAAGTAATATATATAACAAGCAGAACAATAGCCTTACATATGTGTGGCATTGGGAGGCAGACGGAATGGTATTGGTATCACACCCACTATGTTGTTAGAGCAGACATCACTAAATAAACCAGAATAACTAAGTAAATCACATATATGTTACAGTAAACCAGAAATCGTTGTATTTATATGTATAACTACGTAAATGACACATAGTGGCAAAATTAGTGTATGTAACTTGTACCAAAACACTGAATAAAATCACAATATCTCAGGAGTAAGAAAATAGAAGTTCAGTGCACGAAATTTTCCTTCCATTACTACCTATGTAGAGTGCATACATTGATTCATGCATGAAACTTACAGAAGTAAATCTGATTATGAAAAGTTCCATTCCTTCCACACAATAATCAAACTTACAGATGTTGCAAGTTTTGTAGATTGTGGAGCAAGCCTCCAACTCCTTTCCATCCTTGGAGCACCGGTGAGTAGTTCAAGGTCTTGTGTAGGTCCTTCACTGCTAATTAAAAAGAAATTAATTACAACCTTGTTTTAGGAACTAATTCAAATTGAACGGTGGATTCTAAGAAAATCATGTATAGAAGAAATTAATTCCATGGGAGGAATCTGCCAAAGGATTAGTTCCTAAAACAAGGTTGTAATTAATTCCATGTATGAAAAAGAAATTAATTACAACCTTGTTTTAGGAACATTATAGAAGAAATTAAAATCAGTTCAAAGGAACATACCATGTGAGGAATCTGCCAAAGAAATCAAAATCACGAAGAAGATGAAACGTGCAATGTAACCAGACGCCATATCTGCAAATGACTGAAACCAAAATTCAAAAAAGGAAAAATAAATAAAATTAGGAACCCTAACCTATAACCAGAGTAATCACAACTCTTAATTCAAAATGCAAATATGAAATACTATATATTATTAACTGGAATTCAAGATTATGATTAGAAAAGAAGGGGGAAAAAATGTAAGCGAAGAATATCAAAATCAAATTCAATGAACTTAGTTCTTCCTTGGCGAAGTAGCGATTGAAATGAATTATGATTCTGAGATCGAGTGTATTCTGAGATCAATTACCTTCGTCAAACAAATTCCATATCAAGAACACTACATAGATCAATTTTCTAGCAATCAACGAAAAGAGTGTTACCTGATGATTCTGCGATAAAGGTTGGGAATCGCAAATGCAAATTCAAACTTGTGGTACACGTTTGGAAAGATCTTGGAAGGTTAAAAGCAAACAAGATAGAATGAAGGAGAGAGTGAGAGCGCAAACTTCAAAATTCAATTTGAGCAGTGGAGGGAGGAATAATGCGCTAGTTAGTTACTAACTATATGCTAATGTGTCTTTTAGAATGGTCCAACTAGACTTCTCCACCAATGGTACAATACTTTTAGCCTTTGATTTAATATTTAAAATATCCAAAGGCTGTGATGCAAGAATGTACACTTGCTTTTTTGGTGACTACTATAAACAAAACAAAACAAAACAAAACAAAAACTTTTGTATATAGAATTCACAAGTCACAATTCAACGAAAAGGATTTTTTGGGATTTGGATTCGGTGCAGTTGGACTGCATGCAGTCAGTGCATATGGACCGTCCGATTGAAATCAGATTTTATGACTAATTTTAGTTGTTTATAAAAAGCTTATATTCTAGATCATCCGATCTAAATTTGAAGGTGATTAATGGGCCGACTGCACACAACCCAAATCCGATTTTTTGACATAGTTTCCTGCTGTAGTAAATTTGAGCCGTTCATTTATGATCAGACGGTACATATTACACACAGTTTTATATCCAAAATAATACATTGGAAAGTTTCTTTCACTAAAGTTTCACGACTTTTGGAAATACTAAGGTTTAAAGATTAAAAAAAAATGAAGTAGAGATGAAGTCATGAGGTGTGTTTGGTTGTGAGAAGAAAGTGAAAAGAGAGAAATTGGTGAGAGAGAGTCTGAGAAGAGAGAAATAGGTGAGAAATATAGTAGATTTGATGCATCGATTGGAATAAGAGAAAATACAAATAAATAGAAGAGAGAGAAAAGTGTGGTTGATTTTTAAAAAGACAAAAATAACCTTGTATTTTATTTTAATATAATTTAGTCATTAATTTATCACCAACACAACAACGTTACTATTCACGTTTTTGGCAATAGATGAATACAAGGAGTCAAGGACAAAATTGGAACACAGTAACTGTTTTTTATTCTCTCGCCTGTTTGTTTCTCCTCATAAGAGAGAAGACTCTAAAATTAGTGGGTCCCATGTATTTTAACTCTCTCCCCTCTTTCTCATCACAACCAAACAAGAGAAAAAGTGATATTCTCTTCAATCTCTCTCTCTCTCTCTTCAAATTCTCTCTCTTCTTTTGATATTCATTCTTTGATATATCATGTATTTGCATAGTTATGCTTTATATTTAGGGTTAATGTAATGGGCTTTGAGACTTATGAGGTGTATTAGATTGACATTTTATAAGATTGTCCTTGCTTTTAAGATTCTTTAAAATATATTTTATAATAATCATGATTTTTCAATTTGGATTTTGATGGAATTATGGCAAATATCTTTTATTATAATGATGATTTTTCAATTTTTATTTTGAAAGATTTTATGAATTTTTAAAATTTGAAAGGATTCATGATTTTTTGTATTTTATAAAAGTCGTGACGAAACATTCATTTAATGTCACATCAAAATCAACTTAGGAGATTGATTGAAATTAGGTGAATTCTTCGGTACACGTATTATGTGGACGTGTACTGGTACACGTATTATGTGGAATTATGGCAAGCATTTAATACAAATTTTATTTCTTTATTAAGTTTTTTTATTTTAAACACTATTTTTTAATATTTGCACATGTATCCTTCACATAATATTAATGATAATCTCAACTGAAGCAAATATGGAAGATTTGTTCCAAAATTAAACTAAAAAAACTGGACTTTTTTTTTTGAACCAAACAAACTTACTGCATTTCATTAAATATCAAAAGTTCAATACATGAAGGAATAATCTCAAATCTACGGAAACCAGTCCACGAATTGGCCGCCCTAGCTAATGTGTGAGCAACCGAATTCACTTGTCTCCTAATAAACTTAACTTCAAAGTTCACACATGATAACATAACAAGGATAATTTCATTAACGATCGAAAGAAACTCTGAATTGCCACGTCGTTTGGTACGAATAGCATCAACCAACACTTGAGAGTCACTTTCAAACTGAACCCTTTCAAGACCTCTACTCTTAGCTTCATTCATTGCTTGCAATAGTGCCCATGCTTCACCCTCCTCTGTTGATAAGGTCAGTTGCTGCCACTGCGTAATAAAAAAACTGGACTTAAACATATTTATTAGTTTAACAGAAAGTAATAAAACAAAAAATTATGCTTGACGAAAAATAATGATATTGCGGACTGTGAAGAGGAAAAACAAGGTTTTGAATACTTACTTAAAGGTCCGTGCGGCGTGAATGGATATACGCGAGAAAGAAGCATATGGCAATGAGAACTCACAGCGGCAACACGACAGTGGTTCTGCGTGAAAACAGCACCCCTTTACAAAGTACCCCTTTAACAAGAGAGAAGACCAATTTCCCAATTAAACCCTAAAAATAGAAGATTAAACAACAGAGAAGAGAAGAAAATCCTAAAAATCAATTTTTCGGAGTGAAAGAAAAACGACGCCGTGGAGAGAGGCGGCGCCGCCGGAATTAGGAAAATGAAGACCAGAGAAGAGAATTGTCTCTGCACGAGAGAGAGAAATAAAGTTTCAGAAGAAAGAGTGGCTTATAAAAAAAAAAAGAAAGAGTTTTGAATTTTTAACAAATTACTGAAACATTATTTCAAGATTTAAAAATTACAATCATTCCTATGGTGTCATTTTGAAATTTTTGTAAATTAAAAGAGTAATTTACAAAACTTATATTTAAATAAAGTTTGAAATGACATGTTAAACTATCATTACACGTGGACAAATTAAAATTATACAACTTAGCGGTGTACCGGTACACCTCCACATAATATGTGTACCGGAGTGTTCACATTTTCAATAATAGTTCTTAATAAGCACTAAATCCCTCCAACCCAGCACCTCTTCAAAAGTTCTAAATGGGTCCCGTCAATAACTCCATCACAATAAATTTTTTTTTTTACTAATCAATAATTTATTATTTAATAATTCATATTTTATACTATTAAATTAATTGGATTATAAAATTACAAAATTAATATGTACTATTTTTTTATAATTCAAAATAATAATTAAAATTCGAAAATTAATTTAAAATAATATTGCCAAATTTAAAAATTACATAATTAAAAAATAATTTAAAATAACATTACATAATTTTAAAAATAACTAATTTTGTTGATCGTCATGCCCAAAACATTGTCAAATATGCTCGATAAGATCATGTTGAAGTTGAAGATGAGTTCGTCTATCTTAAATTTGTGCTATTCTTTGAAGGTATGGTGCGAGATTTGAATGAGAACCATTATGTGTGTCACTTGTTGAAACATCATTGTTGAGATGTTGATCATAAGAATAATTAATTAAATGACCAGCGTACGTGTGTCGTTCATCTTCCATAATCATGTTATGCAATATATGGTGTATGTTGGTATTGTATGAATTAATACTAGCCAAGCATCAACGCCCTTTGGTTTGGTATTAATTTTTTTTTGCAACAAATTTATGTTTGAAGTACTCCTATACTACTATATTAATTAATTATTTAATTATTAATAATATCTAAAAGTAAGCGGGTCCCGTAAAAAAATATATTTTAATGAAAACTAAGATGGGCCCCAGAGAAGAGAGAAAATTCTTATTTAAGAATCGGTTCCTATTAAGAATTCAAAAGTGTACTGCTCTAATGATAGATCTTATTAAGAACTGATTCTTAATAGTATAAGATCCACCATTGGAGATGGTCTAAGTTTCTAGGAAGAGGTAAAGTTGCATTTGTCTGGTGGGTTTACCCGAATGGCACATGATAGATTAACTTATTAAATTATAGCCGAAAGATATAATTAAAATCTATGGTCGACAATTGGTGTAACAATTTTAATACCAAGGATATTAAAGTAATTTTAAATTTTTTCGGTGGTGACCATTGCCCAGCCTAGGCCCGTACCAACGCATGCACTTAGGGATGACAATGGGTGCCCATGAGTGAAGGTTTTGCAATCCACGTCAAAAATAAACACCCAAACACAAAGGTTATTTGGGTGGCAAATCAAAACTCACGCTCACGCCAATTGAGTTCGGGCTTTTCCACCCAAACCAAAAAACCATAGTTAAAACACGCATAATTAATTAATTACCTACCAAAACTCGGCCCGAATTATTTTTGATAAAATGACAAAGTACAAATACAAACAAATGACAAAATAACATAGTTTAACATAATTTGCAAATGACAAAATACAATACAAAATATCAAAGTTCAACATAATATATATACATAGATTTAATTAGATAATTTCACATATATTTGAATGGGTGCATGGATTTCGGGTGTGAGTTTGAGTGTTTCCAAACCCACGCCCATAGTTTCGGGTGTCATCCAAACTCAAACTCAGTTAACTCGAGTTTCGCCCATTGACTTGAGTTTGAGTTCGGGTGGGCCTGTCGAGTTTGAATTTTCCTGTCATCTCTACCTACACTTGGACTAATTTCAACTACATGCATTAATTTTCGTGTTTTTTTTTTCTTTCTCTTTCTCTCCTACCAAACAAGTCCATAAGATTTGCTCTGAATTTGAATTATTTATTATTATTATTAGGCTTAAATATGCAAAAGGTCCCTGTACTTACGGGTCATCTGAGTTTTAGTCCCTGCATTTGGAAAAAAAACAAAACACACGCAATCAAACCGCCGGTTTCGGAAAACCGTCGGTTCAGCGGTTTTTCTGGTTTTTAGTGGTTCATTCCGGTTTAACTACATGTCCGGTCCAACATTTAAACCAGACCGGAGACCCATCCGGTTCACGGTTTGACCGGTCCAACCGGCCGATTTGGTCTGGTTTTTAAAACACTGAGCCCGTACCAACGCATGGACTAATATTTTTTATTTTTTTTGGTCTCGGAAGAAGTGATAATCCACTAAAATTAAACTCACAAATAATTGTGAAATTCCGGGTTCGAACCCGGGTCACGGCGTCCGGCCTAACAATTTTAGCATTTTTGCGGGTCTAATTATATAATTATATGCATTAATTTTTATTGACTCCTACCAAACAAGTCCATAAGATTTGCTCTGAATTTGAAATATTTATTATTTTTTTAAAATTGAAGTTTAAATTAGGTGTGTGTATTATGAGGCAGCCTATAAATAATCTAAAAAAGCGTGCGCTATTCAGATCTTCTTCACCAAAGTTTTCATCATCTCCCCTTCGTCAAACCCTAACCTTGCCGTAATAAAAAAAAAACCCCTAACCTTCCCATCCACCCAAACCCAGCCACCGCGCCGCCGCTCCTCCAGTGACAACCACAGCCACCGTCTCCTCTCTCTCTCTCTCCGAAACTAAAGGGAATAAAAGAGAAAATCAAAATTCTAGGTTAATTGTTCAATTTTTTCCTTTTCTAATTGGTAATTTCTTCTTCTTTTATTCATTATTTATTGTCCAATTTGTTGTTATTGTTGTTGGAACACTGAACAGGAATAAGGACGTTGTTGTTGATGATGTTGTTGTTGTTGATGATTCAAACTAAATAAGGATTTTGTTGTTTTTTTTACGGTAAAAGATTTTAATGATATTTCTAGAATTATATCCTATATTCTCTTAATTTTATTTGGAGGAAAAATGATATGCTCTACTATAAAATAGTTTTATGCTGTCGAGCAATCACAACCATATTTTCTGTGTTTGGTGAATTTAGCTTTTGTAACTGCAAAATGACAAGTGGGTAGTTATTATTATTTTTTTGAATAGAAGTGGCTTTTTATTATAATTTTTAAAAAATCATACATAGATATAATACAGGTAAATATGGAATAAAATATAAAATTAAGAGGCTATTTGAAATAGGCCGTTTATTATAATTTTCAAAAAATCATAAATAAACCTATAAGCTTGTAGGCTATTTTGAAATAGCATCTCAAAAAATGCTATAAGCCCGACGCTAACTTCTGGGGCTTATAAAAAAAAAGAGGCTAACTTATGGGGCTTACCAAACACATCTAACTTATTGTTGGTTATTTATTACTTCAAAAAATGCGACTTTTTTAAGCATCTAAAAAGTATTTAGATGATATTGATTAATTAGAATATAACCTTTTATTTATGTTAGTTACACTATAAATAACTATTTTTGAAGTTGTTGATTGTATTTGTAATTTAAATAGATGATGTTCTCTTAAAAAATTGAAATTTTTATTAAGGGTCCATTTTAATACTTCCAAAATGTCAGGACCTTCTCCGGCTATCCCCTCTCATTCAAGAATCAGAACAACTACAATGGATCTCAAAAAATCAGTAAGGTGCCAAGAAGATGTTGCACTCACCATCACAAAGCATTTACTCTTAAAACAAGATTTTCAGCAAAAGAACCTTGTCTTTTCTCCCTTGTCTCTCTTTGTTGTTCTTAGCGTCGTGGCAGCTGGATCAGAAGGCCATTCTCTCGACCAACTTCTTTCCTTCCTTCAATTTGACTCCATTGACAATCTAATTGCATTCTTCTCTCAACTCGTTGCTCTGTTCTCTGACGATCGTATGTGTTTTATCAATGGAATGTGGGCTGATGAATCAATTCCCCTCTCTCATTCTTTTAAACAACTTGTGGCCACTCATTACAACACCACTTTGGCTTCAGTTGATTTTAAGACTAAGGTACGTACTATCACTTTCACTTTCATATTATACATACATCTTAAAGGGAATTCCGCTTATGCGGTGTTTTTGTTTGTTTTGTAGCTACTCTTTTACCCGTCTGTTGTTCTTATTTTGGAGAGACCTGGTTTTAATTCCTCCAACCAAACATTATGGAAATGTTTCTCAAGAAAACTATTCATTTTGATTTTGATTTTGATGTTTTTTGAAGGGTGGTCAAGCATGTCGTGACGTTAATTTGTGGGTTGAGAAAGAGACAAATGGCCTTATCACAAAGCTTCTTCATCCTAGTATGGTAAGCAATTCAACCGAACTTGTCTTTGCAAATGCATTGTGCTTCAACGGTGTATGGGAACACATGTTTATGCCTATATCAGTTCCGGCTGGTTTTCACCTCTTAAATGGCACCAAAGTCATTGCTCCCTTCATGCTTAGCAAGCAGAGGGAGCACTTTATTGGTATTTTTGATGGTTTCAAAGTACTACGTCTTTCTTATAAACAAGGCAGGGATGAAACTCTTCGGTTCTCCATGTACATTTTCCTTCCGAATGCAAAAGATGGACTTTTGGCATTAATTGAAAAGCTAGCTTCAGAATCTGATTTTTTGAAAGACAAGTTCCCTCAGCGGAAAGTGGAAGTACGTCGATTTACTATTCCAAAATTCAAGATTTCTTTTTCATTTGAAGCTTCTAATGTTCTGCACGAGTTGGGAATGATTTCACCTTTCGTTCTCACAAAAGTGGTAGAGGGAATGAACCCTCCTTTGGGCGTGGAAAGCATATATCACAATGCTTTCATTGAGGTAAATGAAAAAGGCACCATAGCTTCAGCAAACACAATTATGCGGGCAGCAAGAGGTAAACGTTGTGCCACCCCTACAGACTTTGTAGCTGACCACCCTTTCCTCTTCTTAATTAGAGAAGATTTCAGCGGAACAATTCTCTTTATTGGTCAGGTTCTCAATCCTCTTGATGGTGCAAATGAACCTACGATTAGCAAATAGCATCTTTCTAGCTTGCATATTGGTGGAACTCAATCTCATTTAGAAAGGTTAGGGACGGAGCTAGCAGAGGCCTACATTTTTTAATTTTCGTTTAATACTAATTTATTATTTTGTCAAAAAATATATTATTCTATTATTATTAGTTTAATTTTTCTTTTGGTCCCTCTATTTTATTAAACTCGTGAGAATGAACTTAATGATAAAATATCACTTAAGACTAAAAATTGATTTTTTTAAATGTAAAAGTCACAATTTTTATGAAAAAAATTTGCATGATTTGATATCAAAATTTCAATAAATGTGAAAATAGAAGGGGTAAAAAGTTTAAAAGTAGTCATAAAATGCAGATACACATCGTTAACATTGAATTTATCTTATATATGTAAAATAAGTTTTTATATTTACTAAATCATACTTTTAATTTCGATTTCCCCTCCTTACTCCTTAGTTAAACTCGAACTAATGTCACTTAATACCTATTAACGGTAATTGATTTATTGAAAATCTACCGAAGATTCCAAAGATCCCTTACTCAATTATATTCGTGTCAATTAAGAACCCTTGTTTCACTTAATCATAAATTGGTCGCTTAATCATAATATAATGCATTTATATACATCTTCGGTGCATTTTTTATATGATCGAAACAAAATGCAGTAAAGAACATAACCAAACCAAAACATTATGGCCTTTTGTTGTAAATTGGTCCATATTAATCTTTCTAAAGACATAATTTTATTATTTTATATACAGCTTCCAAAACAGGATAGCTAATTTTTGATTACAATGACAACTTAATATTCATTTTATGTTCTCGAGAGATCAATATTCAAATTTCAATTGATGGAACTCAAACACTTCCAACAATATCTGCATCCATTATTATTTTTTCTCTCAGGATTATCAGCATTTTCTATTTTCTCATTGTCATGATCATCTTCAATAAACCTCTTCCAAAACCAATGTTGCTTCCATACTCTCTCAGTCATCTCTTCAATTGGTATGTTCTTTGTCTCGGGCACCAAGAAAAACACAAAGATTGACATCATCAAAACCCAACCAGAGAAGAACAAAAAGATGCCAAACTTGAAATGACATAACATGGATAGAAAAGCTTGTGCAATGACAAAGGTGAAGAGCAAATTGACACAAACGGTGACACTTTGTCCGGCCGACCGAGTCTCCAATGGAAATGTCTCACTTGGAATAAGCCATCCAAGAGGACCTATAGACCAAGCAAAAGCAGACACGTAAGTGCAAACCATGATAACTACGAAAATTGCGTAACCTTTTGAAAGATTATCTGAATGATCCGTGACCTTGAACCCCAAAATGATAGCTATTACAACTTGAGACAAGAACATTTGTACACCGGCTTCCAATAACAACACACGACGACCAACTTTGTCCACCGAGTAGATAGATACAATTGTGGAGAGGACATTCACAGCTCCTGTTATCACAGCGGAATAGAGCGAAGCATCGTTCTTGAATCCCAATGTGTTGAATAACACTGGCGCATAAAACATGATCGCATTGATGCCTGTGAATTGTTGGAATATCTATTTTTTAACACAACAAAAATGAATCAACAATTAGACAAACAATTTATTTTTCGATGTGGTAGAAATATTGAAATCATTCATTACTTTTAAAATAGTCATTATTAATAAATATTAGAATATGCTAGTACTTGCAATGCGACCGAAATCACAAGTTGGGGACGGTTTTTGCGTTTGAGAAGGTTTCTAAAAGGGCGCTTAACCTCTTTAGCTATACGACTTGCCTCAACAAGCTCCAAGAACTCTGGTTCAACATTTTCAGTGCCACGAATCTTTTTGAGTACGGCTTTTCCTTCATCCATTCGACCACGTTCTATGAGACTATTAGGAGTGTCCACAACTAAGATGGCACCAAGTGTTAGTAGAAGTGCTGGGATGCCAGCCAACCCTAGAGATAGCCTCCAACCCCATCCACCTTTGATTCTGCATTTGGTCACAGCATCAAAAAATTGTTACTCAACAAGTGTCTGAACTCTCAACTATACATTAAAAACTCATTTATTTCTTCTCAAAATAATTTCTTCACCAAATAATTGTCAATACATTTTTTTAACATTTTAAATAAAACAATTATTAGTTTCAAGGGCCGTAGTCACTGATTAAAAGTTGCATAGGACAAATCCATGTTTCTATGAAGTTAGTGTTTACTTTAAAATCCAAGCTGACTTGTCGTGTTGTTAGCGGAGAAACACACTTCAAATAAACAAGCATGTGTTAGACTTTTAAACCATTTGACCAAAATTTTGTTGTACATACATACTATCATATCCATTAATTCAATTTGCTAACTACTACTGTTGGGATTACCACTCTTCTGATTATGACTTGTGATTTATTATTCATCAATCATCTTAATTGTTTTAATTTCATATTAACAAACAAAACTTACTTGTTGGTTCCATAATTGACAAGGTTAGCAAACAAAATGCCAATAGTGACATTAAGTTGGAAAAGTATATTCAAAGCTCCACGTATTCTTGAAGGAGCGATTTCGGAAAGAAACACCGGCACAGCCTATAATCAAATTAAACAAAAAACATTTAGTCACATATTGAACAAATTTAAAATTAACTAACACTTGTGGAATTCTTCGTTACACATTTTATATTTGTGTCCAACATATTTTAACACCTAGGCCTAGCTACCTGATTAGCAAAGCCAACACCACAACCAAGTAAGATTCTTCCAACAATGAGCATGGCAAGATTTTGAGCAGCAGCATTAAAGATAACTCCAGCAATGAAGAAAAAGCCAGCAATCAACATCGTGAGTCTTCTCCCCAAAACTCGAGTGGTATAGGATGCAAAGAAAGTGGCAGTTAAACCGGCTAGATATAAGGAAGACGTAAATAACTGCAATCCTTGATTGTCATATTTGCAGTAATTACTGTCTAATCCTTTCTCTAACACCGTCTTTCTATATACTGCTGGGAAGAACTTCTTCAAGAATGGTGGCATAGCTGTCACACCACCTGTCACCACAATACACTTTTTTTTACTCTATAGAATCATTGTATTTTAATTTTGAGCCAAAAATGGAAATGAGGTCATCAATTATATGATTAAAAAAGATGTAGTTCATTATATTAATTTTATAAAAATATATGAAATTTTTTATAAAAATATTCTATTTAAAAAAGCAACATAATAATATAATTGTTAGGATAAAATTAATATTTCATTGATATGTTAAAACAATATATACAAAATATTATTGTTTGCTAAGATAATTTACTTTTTAATAATTTTTTTAAATGAGTTGAATTTCGAAACTCATGAGAAGCTGATAGGCCTCTCCACTTAATTAGTGCCTCTCCACTTAATTAGTATACCAAAACAAAATTGATTTTGGTTTAGTGAGGGAGAATGCCATTTGAACTTGATAGAATATGCGGTTGAAATTTCGAAAGTACCGTTACGGGTTTTTTTTTTTTAAAAAAGAAAGCATCATAGAAAGTACCGTTACGGGTTATAGACTACGAATTTTGGGACTTTTTCAAAGTTCGGGGAAAAAAAATAAAATGTCACTGAATTCTCGCCTAAATTGATCCAAAGACATATTATAAATGTTGGATAGAAGATTCTTTAAACAAAAGAGATCGAAAAACAACTTATTCATTTCGATTGTTTTTTTTTTACAGTTTTCGTAGGTCATATACTATGAATTTTGGGACTTTTAAAAAACTCGGGGAAAAAAATAAAATGTCATTGAATTCTCTCACAAATGAATCCAATGGCATAATATATGTGTTGGATAGAAGATTCTTTAAAAAAAGGGATCGAAAAACAACTTATTCATTTCGATATTTTCTTTACAGTTTTCGTGGGTTATAGACTATGAATTTTGATATTTTTTGAAAACTCGGTAAAAAAAATAAAACGTCATTGAATTATCGCCTAAACGCATCCAAAGACACACTATATGTGTTGGATAGAATATTCTTCAAATAAAAAGGACCTAAAAACAACTTATTCATTTCGATAGATTTTTTTTATAGTTTTCGTGGGTTACGAATTTTGGGACATTTTCAAAATTCGGGGAAAAATATAAAATGTCACTGAATTCTCGCCTAAATTGATCCAAAGACATATTATATATGTTTGATAGAAGATTCTTTAAACAACAGAGATCGAAAAACAACTTATTTATTTCGATGGTTTTTTTTTTACAGTTTTCGTAGGTTATATACTATGAATTTTGGGACTTTATCAAAATTCTAGAAAAAAAATAAAATGTCATTGAATTCTCCCACAAATTGATCCAATGGCATAATATATGTGTTGAATAGAAGATTATTTAAAAAATGGGATCGAAAAACAACTTATTCATTTCGATATTTTTTTTACAGTTTTCGTGGGTTATAGACTATGAATTTTGATGTTTTTTGAAAACTCGGTAAAAAAAAACGTCATTGAATTATCGCCTAAACGCATCCAAAGACAAACTATATGTGTTGGATAGAAGATTCTTCAAATAAAAAGGACCTAAAAACAACTTATTCATTTCGATAGATTTTTTTTCATAGTTTTCGTGGGTTAGACTACGAATTTTGGAGTTTTTTCAAAACTCGGTAAAAAAAATAAAACGTTATTGAATTATCGTCTAAACGCATCTAAAGGCACACTATATGTGTTGGATAGAAGATTCTTCAAATAAAAAGGACCTAAAAACAACTTATTCATTTCAATAGATTTTTTTTATAGTTTTCGTGGGTTATAGACTATGAATTTTGGGACTTTTTCAAAGTTCGGGGAAAAAAAATAAAATGTCACTGAATTCTCGCCTAAATTGATCCAAAGAAATATTATATATGTTGGATAGAAGATTCTTTAAACAAAAGAGATCGAAAAACAACTCATTCATTTCGATTATTTTTTTTTACAGTTTTCGTAGGTCATATACTATGAATTTTGGGACTTTTCAAAAACTCGGGGAAAAAAAGAAAATGTCATTGAATTCTCTCACAAATGGATCCAATGGCATAATATATGTGTTGGATAGAAGATTCTTTAAAAAAAGGGATCGAAAAACAACTTATTCATTTTGATATTTTTTTTACAGTTTTCGTGGGTTATAGACTATGAATTTTGATGTTTTTTGAAAACTCGGTAAAAAAAAAATGTCAATGAATTATCGCCTAAACGCATCCAAAGACACACTATATGTGTTGGATAGAAGATTCTTCATATAAAAAGGACCTAAAAACAACTTATTCATTTCGATAGATTTTTTTTCATAGTTTTCGTGGGTAAGACTACGAATTTTGGAGTTTTTTCAAAACTCGGTAAAAAAAATAAAACGTCATTGAATTATCGCCTAAACGCATCCAAAGACACACTATATGTGTTGGATAGAAGATTCTTCAAATAAAAAGGACCTAAAAACAACTTATTCATTTCGATAGATTTTTTTTATAGTTTTCGTGAGTTATAGACTACGAATTTTGGGACTTTTTCAAAGTTCGGGGAAAAAAAATAAAATGTCACTGAATTCTCGCCTAAATTGATACAAATACATATTATATATGTTGGATAGAAGATTCTTTAAACAAAAGAGATCAAAAAACAACATATTCATTTCGATTGTTTTTTTTACAATTTTCGTAGGTCATATACTATAAATTTTGGGACTTTTAAAAAACTCGGGGAAAAAAAGAAAATGTCATTGAATTCTCTCACAAATGGATCCAATGGCATAATATATGTGTTGGATAGAAGATTCTTTAAAAAAAGGGATCGAAAAACAACTTATTCATTTCGATATTTTTTTTACAGTTTTCGTGGGTTATAGACTATGAATTTTGATATTTTTTGAAAACTTGGTAAAAAAAATAAAACGTCATTGAATTATCGCCTAAACGCATCCAAAGACACACTATATGTGTTGGATAGAATATTCTTCAAATGAAAAGGACCTAAAAACAACTTATTCATTTCGATAGATTTTTTTTATAGTTTTCGTGGGTTATAGACTACGAATTTTGGGACTTTTTCAAAGTTCGGGGAAAAAAAATAAAATGTCACTGAATTCTCGCCTAAATTGATCCAAAGACATATTATAAATGTTGGATAGAAGATTCTTTAAACAAAAGAGATCGAAAAACAACTTATTCATTTCGATTGTTTTTTTTTTACAGTTTTCGTAGGTCATGTACTATGAATTTTGGGACTTTTAAAAAACTCGGGGAAAAAAATAAAATGTCATTGAATTCTCTCACAAATGGATCCAATGGCATAATATATGTGTTGGATAGAAGATTCTTTAAAAAAAAAGGGATCGAAAAACAACTAATTCATTTCGATATTTTTTTTACAGTTTTCGTGGGTTATAGACTATGAATTTTGATGTTTTTTGAAAACTCGGTAAAAAAAAAAACGTCATTGAATTATTGCCTAAACGCATCCAAAGACACACTATATGTGTTGGATAGAAGATTCTTCATATAAAAAGGACCTAAAAACAACTTATTCATTTCGATAGATTTTTTTTCATAGTTTTCGTGGGTAAGACTACGAATTTTGGAGTTTTTTCAAAACTCGGTAAAAAAAATAAAACGTCATTGAATTATCGCCTAAACGCATCCAAAGACACACTATATGTGTTGGATAGAAGATTCTTCAAATAAAAAGGACCTAAAAACAACTTATTCATTTCGATAGATTTTTTTTATAGTTTTCGTGAGTTATAGACTACGAATTTTGGGACTTTTTCAAAGTTCGGGGAAAAAAAATAAAATGTCACTGAATTCTCGCCTAAATTGATACAAAGACATATTATATATGTTGGATAGAAGATTCTTTAAACAAAAGAGATCAAAAAACAACATATTCATTTCGATTGTTTTTTTTACAATTTTCGTAGGTCATATACTATAAATTTTGGGACTTTTAAAAAACTCGGGGAAAAAAAGAAAATGTCATTGAATTCTCTCACAAATGGATCCAATGGCATAATATATGTGTTGGATAGAAGATTCTTTAAAAAAAGGGATCGAAAAACAACTTATTCATTTCGATATTTTTTTTACAGTTTTCGTGGGTTATAGACTATGAATTTTGATATTTTTTGAAAACTTGGTAAAAAAAATAAAACGTCATTGAATTATCGCCTAAACGCATCTAAAGACACACTATATGTGTTGGATAGAATATTCTTCAAATGAAAAGGACCTAAAAACAACTTATTCATTTCGATAGATTTTTTTTATAGTTTTCGTGGGTTATAGACTACGAATTTTGGGACTTTTTCAAAGTTCGGGGAAAAAAAATAAAATGTCACTGAATTCTCGCCTAAATTGATCCAAAGACATATTATAAATGTTGGATAGAAGATTCTTTAAACAAAAGAGATCAAAAAACAACATATTCATTTCGATTGTTTTTTTTACAATTTTCGTAGGTCATATACTATAAATTTTGGGACTTTTAAAAAACTCGGGGAAAAAAAGAAAATGTCATTGAATTCTCTCACAAATGGATCCAATGGCATAATATATGTGTTGGATAGAAGATTCTTTAAAAAAAGGGATCGAAAAACAACTTATTCATTTCGATATTTTTTTTACAGTTTTCGTGGGTTATAGACTATGAATTTTGATATTTTTTGAAAACTTGGTAAAAAAAATAAAACGTCATTGAATTATCGCCTAAACGCATCTAAAGACACACTATATGTGTTGGATAGAATATTCTTCAAATGAAAAGGACCTAAAAACAACTTATTCATTTCGATAGATTTTTTTTATAGTTTTCGTGGGTTATAGACTACGAATTTTGGGACTTTTTCAAAGTTCGGGGAAAAAAAATAAAATGTCACTGAATTCTCGCCTAAATTGATCCAAAGACATATTATAAATGTTGGATAGAAGATTCTTTAAACAAAAGAGATCGAAAAACAACTTATTCATTTCGATTGTTTTTTTTTACAGTTTTCGTAGGTCATATACTATGAATTTTGGGACTTTTAAAAAACTCGGGGAAAAAAATAAAATGTCATTGAATTCTCTCACAAATGAATCCAATGGCATAATATATGTGTTGGATAGAAGATTCTTTAAAAAAAGGGATCGAAAAACAACTTATTCATTTCGATATTTTCTTTACAGTTTTCGTGGGTTATAGACTATGAATTTTGATGTTTTTTGAAAACTCGGTAAAAAAATAAACGTCATTGAATTATCGCCTAAACGCATCCAAAGACACACTATATGTGTTGGATAGAAGATTCTTCAAATAAAAAGGACCTAAAAACAACTTATTCATTTCGATAGATTTTTTTTCATAGTTTTCGTGGGTAAGACTACGAATTTTGGAGTTTTTTCAAAACTCGGTAAAAAAAATAAAACGTCATTGAATTATCGCCTAAACGCATCCAAAGACACACTATATGTGTTGGATAGAAGATTCTTCAAATAAAAAGGACCTAAAAACAACTTATTCATTTCGATAGATTTTTTTTATAGTTTTCGTGGGTTATAGACTATGAATTTTTGGAGTTTTTCAAAGTTCGGGGAAAAAAAATAAAATGTAACTGAATTTTCGCCTAAATTGATCCAAAGACATATTATATATGTTGGATAGAAAATTCTTTAATCAAAAAAGATCGAAAAACAACTTATTCATTTCGATTGTTTTTTTTTACAGTTTTCGTAGGTCATATACTATGAATTTTGGGACTTTTAAAAAACTCGGGGAAAAAAAGAAAATGTCATTGAATTCTCTCACAAATGGATCCAATGGCATAATATATGTGTTGGATAGAAGATTCTTTAAAAAAAGGGATCAAAAAACAACTAATTCATTTCGATATTTTTTTTACAGTTTTCGTGGGTTATAGACTATGAATTTTGATGTTTTTTGAAAACTCGGTAAAAAAAAAAAAAAAACGTCATTGAATTATTGCCTAAACGCATCCAAAGACACACTATATGTGTTGGATAGAAGATTCTTCAAATAAAAAGGACCTAAAAACAACTTATTCATTTCGATAGATTTTTTTTCATAGTTTTCGTGGGTAAGACTACGAATTTTGGAGTATTTTCAAAACTCGGTAAAAAAAATAAAACGTCATTGAATTATCGCCTAAAAGCATCCAAAGACACACTATATGTGTTGGATAGAAGATTCTTCAAATAAAAAGGAGCTAAAAACAACTTATTCATTTCGATAGATTTTTTTTCATAGTTTTCGTGGGTAAGACTACGAATTTTGGAGTATTTTCAAAACTCGGTAAAAAAAATAAAACCCTAAACCCTAAACCCCAAACCCTAAACCCCAAACCCTAAACCCTAAACCCCAAACCCCAAACCCTAAACCCTAAACCCACCCACAAGAACCACCAAGCAAAACAGACACAACCCTAGGCTTTATCTCCCTCATTGAAGCATTTCATCAAACAACTTATCTTGCTTATGGAGTTGATTGCAAAATTTGAAACCGTGAACATCAATGTTCCATTAAGATCTAATCTAAAATGTATCCATCACAATATTTGTGCTCATGAAAGCCGCAATGATGGAAGCAGAAACCATGGATTCATCATCGATGAAGAGGCCAGGTAGACGTTACAGAACAGGACCTCTCAAACCCCATTCTCGGCGTCGTTTGAATCTCTACAATCGCTTCGCTGAAACTAGCATTTTCCCTTTTACAAAGTGTAATTACTAGGAAATCCTAAGCAATTAATCTAAAATTCAAATCGTAATATTGAACTAGTTTCCAGACCCGTGCCAAGCACGGATAAAAATGCGTTAGTAGATTTATTGACTTTTAAATAATATATTTTCCATTAAACTAAAGTTAAAATGACACTCTATGATAAAAAAAATTAACCGTAAAATTTAGTTAATTAAAAAATTTGTTTAAATAGGTTTAAACTCAATTGGTAGAAAAATAAACACCTCACAATATTGAAATTGGTTTTTTTTTTCTTCAACATGTAAGTTAGCATAAATTAAATTTAAAACAATTATTTTACTTACATTACTAATATTTGGGTTAGATTCTATCAATGACATATTTAATCACAACTTGTATTATTATTTTTACTAAAAATTATATCATAATATATTGACACTATTGATCAAAAACATATTTGATCCATGGTTATGATGTTTGAATATTATAAATTATTAGAAAATGAAATGATATATTAAATTAGCTATATGTACCAAAAAAAATTAGCAAAAGATAAATGTTTTTGAAAAAAAAATAAAAATATTATTTGATCAATATATGTAGTTTTGCTCTAACAATTTAATTAAGATAAAAACTTATGTGTGGTGCCATAGATTTTCTTAAGAAAGATTCATCTAGTCCGTATTTTTTTTTATCAAATTAAAAATGTATCATAGTTGTTGCTTTTATTATTCCCCACTGAAAGAAATATAAAATTGATGAAAAATAATTTCTCTATGAGATATATAGAAGAGGCTTTGAGGTGGATATGAATAAAAAAAATAGAAATCAATTCCCGTATTAATATAGACTTTTGTATTAATATAGACTATAAATAACAAAAAAAATAAAATAAAATCAATTCCCGTATTAATATTTAAGCAGAATTGTAGGATCCATTGAAAAAAAAAAAGTCTCCCTATTAATATATCACTAAAAATATAGATTCCATATAAAAATTATAAAATAAATAGGTCTTCGTATTACTATTTGAGTAAGAATATATATCCAAGTATAAATTATTATAAAAAAAAGTCATTCGTATTATTGCATAAGTTGCATAGACCCCCTTATTGATGTATGAGTTGAAATATAAATCATGTATAAATTACAAAAAAAAAAGTAGGCTTTCATATTAATATATGACTTATGAGTATAAATATAAACTGTAGTATAAATTAAAAGAAAAAACAGATCCCGTATTCGTCAAAAATAAAATAAAATAGGTAAGGGAAAATGAAAAATAAAATAAAATAAAATAGGTAACCGGACCCGTGCCAAGCACGGGTAAAATGAGACTGAAAAAATTAACATTTTAATATTAAAATTTTCATAATTCTCAAATAAAAAGAATGAAAAATGAAAAATTATAACATAAAAAAAGTAGGATCCCGTATTCGTCAAAAATAAAATAAAATAGGATCCCGTATTAATATATAAATATAGTTCCCGTGTAAATCACAAAAAAAGCCCCCCCAAATAAATTACAAAAAAATAAATCATGTCTATTAATATATACGTAAAAATATAGACTCGTGTGTAAAATTTTTTTTAAAAAAAGCCCCCCAAACAAAAAAAAAAGTTAAATTAATCTTATAAAATCCATAGTAAAATAAATATGAAATAAAAATACCCTAAAAAAATTATATGAATATTATATTAGTTAATTTTCACATTAATATCCTCCAAATAAAATAAATATAGAACATCGTATAAATTATAAAAAAAAATATGTCTTGTGTTAATATATGAATAAAAATATAGTCTTTATAGTAATATATTTTTTTCGTATTAACCCTCTTGTTCTCGTGGAAGAATTCCCGGATAATTCAGAGTTCAACCGTCAGATAAGTATAGCCCCAAAATAATACATATGCAAAAATATTTGTCCATATAAATTATAAATACAACAATCTCCCATAATTTATAAAATAAAAATAGATTTCCGTCTTAATATATGAATATAAATATATAGTCTTCATATAAATCAACAACAAAAAAAAAGAAGGTCATATATAAATAACAAAAAATAAATGAACACATGCCCCATAAAAAATACAAAAAATAGGTTGATGTATGAATATATGAGTAAAAGTATAAAATCCCGTATAAATATCTTAAAATAAAGCCCCCAAAGCAAACAATAAAAAGTTAAATCAACTTCATAATATCACAAGTAAAATAACTATGAAAAAAAATAGGAAAATGCTAACTTGTCCCCTTGGAATTAATGTAACACAAAAGTTAAGCGAATATTTTGATTTTTGGATTCTTTAACATGTACTCTAAGGATTAACAAATGACCCAAAATTTACTTTACCGTAAAAAAAAACAAATGACCCAAAAAATTAGTCATTAATTGCGGACATAATTTCTTATTATTTAATCGTACACATTAATAGTCTCCAATTATTTAATTGCGCGAGATAATTTTTCTAATTTTGAGTTTTTAAGAGACATAAATTAAAAGACAAGTCTCTCAAAAAGATGTTGAACTATTACAATTTTTTTGAAGAATCTATTACAATTCGATCATACAATTTGAATTTAAAAAAAATAAAAAGAATATATTATTAATCTATCATCTTCAACCGCAATCATCTTTGTCTTAATTAACCAATAAACATCCCATAACTTCTGCAAATATATGAAAGGTTACAAATGGTTACATCCAACAAAAAATATCAAAATAACAAAATTATAACAAAAATGATAAATTTGTGAGCACGCCTATAATAAGTGTCATATTCACTTGTAGCTCTTTTTTTTTTTGTCTTGGGCCATTATGAAGGAGTTTGTGTGATTCATCAAACTTGTACATGTACAGAAAGATTCAAGTTCAAATGAATCAGATGAGTAATGCACGATTTATAACTCAATTCAACCTAGGAGGAAATTCAAACATACAAAGTTATACTCTTATTCAATTAAAAAAACTAAAAAAATCAATCATACAAAATCTTGATTTATGGCACATACCTTTCATGGAGCTAGATCATTTATAGGCGGACATGTTGAATCCAGATGCATATCATGAAGGCAAAAAAAATTCAATCAAAGATCAAAATAAGAAGAAAACTAAATGCGAAGATAATAATAAGAAAACCAAATTATTTTAATGCATAAAAAAAAATATGCATAAGAATGATGCTAGAAACCTAGGACACGACAATATATGTATACTAGAGGTTAAAAAATTGATGATAATTAAAGGTTAAAAAAAAATTAAAGACATAATCAAGAACATAAACTTAAGTAGACATCCATAAATAAATAAAAATTGTGATTAATTCCGCCGTTCAAATTTATTGAAAACGGGGTTAACATATTAGGATTGCTAAATTCTTTCATAATTGAAGCACATGATTTAGCGGTTGAAAGATTTTATTGTAAGTAAGGGATGCAGGTTCGATGACAAATCTGTATTTTTTTAATATAAAGCTGCAATAAAAAAATAAATAAATGAGAGGGGGAAAAATTTGGTTTAGGGTTAGCTTATGTTAGCAAGCTTATAATATAATAAATTATTGGTTTTTAATTGTTTAAATTGTGCAATGAAAATTGATGGTGCTTAATTGTCGTATGAAATATTTCCTATGAAAGTTGATGGAGCTTAACACTTTGTGGACATGATTTAAATCACAATTGGTCTGCTAGTGCATATTGTATCAATTGATCATCGGTTAATATTAAATCTGCAATGTTAAAATCAAAATAATGAATGTGATTAGTGACATGACCATGGTTGTGTTTGGTTGTATTGCAAAAAAAATTGATTTAGTAGAATTGAGTTTGATAATAACTTTCCAAATTACACGTGATAATAACTTTCCAAATCTCACATGATAATTATTCTCTAAATTTATGATTCGGTAGAAAAAAAAATATTGATCAGGAAAGACATAAAAATATTTCGTGATAAATAATATAGTCAACAATAATTTTAATATGATATACTTTTAAAATTGATGGTGCTTATCAATTATTGCACATAATTTTAATCATAATTGGTATACTTGCCATAGTGGTTGGAAATATTGCCACCCATTGAAGGATTGCAGGTTCGAATCCTAGTCAAGACAAAATTGTAATATTTTTTAATAAAAATTGCAAGATAAAATGGAGGGAAAATAGAGAAAACAAATTAGGGTTTAGGATTTGCTTGTGTATACAAGCTTATAATATAAAAGATATGTTATATGTAAATGGAAAAATGCCAAGAATGGAAAATTAGTAAATACAAATAATTATATTTATTGGGTGTCAATCAAATTATAATGTGCAAGTTGTAATTGTCTTGTGCAATTTGGTGTAGTTAATGATATTTTCTTATATTAAATGTGTGCTGATTTTCCTATTTCTATTTCTATAATAAATATGCTTAAATCAATTTAATGTCAAAACAATTGTACCATTACCAACAAAAAAAGAAAATCCACTAAAAATAATTTTGTTATTAATCTTTGGCATAAAATAAAAAAACGAATTAAAATAAGTATTTTTCGAAATGTTTTTTTTTATATTGTAGGGAAATGTTTTTTAATTTTTATATTGTAAAGAAAAGGTTTTTAATAGTTTTTTTTTTTTTTTTTATTTTTTTTTTTTATTTAAAATATAGGTATATTTAAAACGAAATAAAAGTCTTACAAAAAAAAAAACGAAATAAAAGTATATGTAATTAACCATTAATCATGTCTAAATAACCGTAAAATATGTGTCTAATGCGGTCAAAATGGAAAAGAGAAATAAAAAGCATTAAATACACATAAAACATTTTAAGGTTAATTGGGATATTCCTTTTTTATGTATGCGTTTTTTATTGGTCTATATACAATGGTCAACTATTTAATTAATTTGATTATGAGACATTTATTGCTAAAATAACACTTGCTCGAAAAAAAAATGATTAATTGCATTGATTGTCAAATTGCTGTGGGGAGAGGAAATTCTATCAAAAGCTCCTAAATAATATAATAATAGATGAGCCATGAACACATTCAAAATGCAATCTTTTATTTACGTTTCTGTTTTGTTGCCATATATGAATTTTGTTTTTGATATACAATTCAATTTATTATTTTGTAGAATTGACTTGAAAATATGCTGAATTAAATAGGTTAGATATACAATAATTCCACAATCTGTAATAATAACGTTTCAGTACAAATTTCAGCTTGATAATTTCACATTATTAATTATTAAAAACCATTCAATCACATATTCATCTACTACATCAATTGCGTGAAAAAATCATTGTTTTTGCCTCTTCTTCTGTTTCATGGTTTAACTATGTTGTTTGTTTTGTCTTCCACCTCACTGATCATGAAACTTGACACTGATTTTCTTTTAAAACCCATTTTCCTACATGGGTTATCTAGCATACTTCATGTACTATTGCTTGTGGCTCTTTTAGTCTCATGGGTTTGGAAAAAAACTACAACTTGTGTTGTGATCAATAATGATTTTAAGGAGACACCCAACAACACTTGGTTTAAAGTGACAAAGTTTTCTTGTATTGGTTTTTCTTCTTTCAATTTTCTTTTGTTTATCTTTAATTACTTTTATTGGTCAGAAGAAAATGTTGTTACCCTTTTTGATTTAGCTCTCAAAACAGTTACTTGGTGTGTTGTTTTTGTATGTTTACATAAAGGATTCTCCTTTTTCTTCAGTTCAGGTCAAAGAAAAAGAACAACGTTTTCATTCTTCTTTAGAGCTTGGTGTGTTTTTTATCTCTTTGTTTCTTGTTATTGCTTTGTGATCGACATTGTTGTTTTGTATGAAAATCATATTGAGTTAAGGATTCAATGCATGGTTTCTGTTGTGGTATCCTTTTGTGTTGGTTTGTTCTTCTGTTATGTGGGATATTGTGTGAAAAATGAGACTGAAGAAGAAGGTGATACAACTCTTCAAGAACCTCTTTTGAATGGTAATGAGACTAAAGGGAGTGACACTGTTACTCCCTTTTCAAATGCTACAATTCTAAGCCTTCTCACCTTCACTTGGGTCGGTCCACTCATTGCATTTGGCAATAAGAAGACCATTGACCTTGAAGATGTTCCTCAGCTAGATAGTGGTTATAGTGTGGTTGGAGCTTTTCCAACTTTCAGAGACAAAGTTGAAGCTGATTGTGGTGCAATCAATAGATTAACAACAATGAAGTTGGTTAAGTCATTGATAATCTCAGGGTGGAAAGAGATTCTTATCACTGCTTTTCTTGCATTGGCAGACACTTGTGCTTCTTATGTTGGTCCTTATCTTATTGAGTCTTTTGTTCAATACCTTGATGGAAAAAGGCTATATGAGAATCAAGGCTATGTTATGGTTTCTGCTTTTATATTTTCAAAGCTCGTAGAATGCTTCGCAAAAAGACATTGGTTCTTTAGGTTGAAGCTACTCGGAATTCGAATCCGAGCACTGCTTGTAACTATGATATATGATAAAGCCTTAACACTTTCATGTCAATCAAGGCAGTGTCACACTTCTGGAGAAATAATCAATTTCATTACCGTTGATGTCGAAAGAGTTAGTAATTTCAGTTGGTACATGCATGAGTTGTGGATATTAGCTTTGAAAGTTACATTGGCATTGTTGATTTTGTATAAAAACCTTGGGCTTGCTTCAGTCGCTGCTTTTTTTACAACCATCATTGTTATGTTGGCAAATATTCCATTTGGATCATTACAAGAGAAGTTTCAAAATAAGTTGATGGAGTCAAAGGATACTAGAATGAAGAGCACATCTGAAACTTTAAGGAACATGAGGATCCTCAAACTACAAGGATGGGAAATGAAGTTTCTATCGAAAATAATTGAGCTCAGGAATGCCGAACAAGGCTGGTTAAAAAAAATTCTTTTTACCAAAGCCATCGCTACATTTTTCTTTGAGAGTTCAGATACGCTTGTATGTGTGGTTACATTTGGTACTTGTATGCTCATAGGGATCCCACTTGAATCAGGGAAGATTCTGTCAGCACTTGCAACACTCGGGATTCTTACTGGGCCTATTTATAATCTTCCGGATGTAATTTCAGCGATAGCACAAACTAAAGTTTCCCTTGATAGGATCACGTCCTTCCTTCGTCTTGATGACTTGCAGTTTGATGTTGTCGAAAAGCTTCCTGTAGGAAGTTCTGATACTTCAATTGAAATGGTTGATGGGAATTTTTCTTGGGATTTATCTTCACCTACTCCAACTTTGCAGAACATAAACCTCAAAGTTTTTCATGGCATGAAGGTTGCTGTTTGCGGTACTGTTGGATCGGGCAAGTCTACTTTACTTTCATGTGTATTGGGAGAAGTACCAAAGATATCAGGTATCCTTAAAGTTTGTGGGAAAAAGGCCTATGTTGCTCAATCACCATGGATTCAAAGTGGCAAGATAGAGGATAATATATTGTTTGGTGAACACATGGTTAGGGAAAGGTATGAGAAGGTACTTGACGCATGTTCCCTGAAGAAAGATCTCGAAATCCTGTCATTTGGTGATCAGACGGTTATAGGCGAGCGAGGAATTAATTTGAGTGGTGGACAGAAACAAAGAATACAAATTGCTCGTGCTCTTTATCAAGATGCTGATATATATCTATTTGATGATCCTTTTAGTGCTGTGGATGCTCATACAGGATCTCACCTTTTTAAGGTAACTCATTTTATGTGTTTTGTTAATTATGTGCAACATAAACTGCCTATTTCCTCGATTCACGATTCAGATACTTTCAACAGCATGAAACTTGTGTAATTATATTAGTCGGTGAAATTATTTGCTTAAGTATGTGGCAGGAATGCTTGCTGGGTGCTTTAAGTTCAAAAACAGTTGTTTATGTTACTCATCAAGTGGAGTTCTTACCTGCTGCTGACCTTATATTGGTGAGTATTTATTGTTATTCTATCGTCATAAATTTAAATTGATGGATTTTCTCTTAACTTTTTTTTCGGCCCTTGTAGGTCATGAAAGATGGAAAAATTACTCAAAGTGGAAAGTATGTCGAGCTTGTTAACATTGCAACCGATTTTATGGAACTTATTGGGGCACACAGAGAAGCTTTGTCTACACTTGAATCATTTGATGGAGGAAAAACATCTAATGAAAAAAGTACATTAGAACAAGAAGTAAATATCTCTGATATTCGTGAAGAGGCAAACAAAGAAGTGAAAAATGGTAAAGCAGATGATAAAGGTGAACCGAAAGGCCAACTTGTTAAAGAAGAAGAAAGGGAGAAAGGTAAAGTTGGGTTTTCAGTCTATTGGAAGTATATCACAACTGCATATGGAGGAGTTTTCGTACCGTTCATATTATTAGCTCAGATTCTTTACAAAACTCTTCTAATTGGAAGCGACTATTGGATTATGTTGAAAACTCCCATATCAGCAGATGTGAAGCCACCTGTTGAAGAAACGACTCTTATTGAAGTCTATGTTGGTTTGGCCATAGGAAGTTCTTTATGCGCTCTTGTTATAGAATTGTTACTTGTTATAGTTGGTTATAAGACAGCTACTATACTCTTCAATAAAATGCACTTGTGCATCTTTCGCGCCCCCATGTCATTTTTCGATTCTACTCCAAGTGGAAGAATCCTTAATAGAGTATGTCATACCGCGATTCTTTCTGTATCTTGTCAGTTGTTTTTAATAACTATAACTATAACTATGGATTACTTTGTCTTTTATCGTTTTCTTCCTCGTTATTGTCTTGCAGGCTTCTACTGACCAAAGTTCAGTGGATACAACCATTCCTTATCGAATTGGCTCATTTTCCTTTATTGTGATCTCGCTTCTGGGAACTATAGCAGTGATATCTGAGGTTGCATGGCAAGTTTTCATTGTCTTTGTACCCGTGATGGCAGTCAGCATTTGGTATCAGGTATTATTTTATTTGGAACATCAAAGCTTTAACATCACAAATTAAATACCATTTTTTTTCCGTTGCAAATTTGACTCCATTCTATAACATTATAAGGTGATGCTTAAGAACTTTGGAACTTGTAATCTGCAGCAATATTATTTACCATCAGCCCGTGAACTGTCACGTTTAATTGGAATATGCAGAGCCCCGATGATTCAATACTTTGAGGAAACAATTTCAGGTACTTCAACCATTAGAAGCTTTGATCAACAGTCAAGATTTCATGAAACAAATATGAAATTGTCTGACGAGTTTTTTCGACCAATGTTCAACATCGCTGCTGCTATGGAGTGGTTATCTTTCCGCATAGATATTTTATCTTCCATCATATTTGCCTTTTCCTTGATATTCTTGATATCGATTCCACCTGGAATCATAAATCCAAGTACGTAATTCAAGTTTGGTATCATATATCAATCAAAATTTACCCTGCTTGTGTCATGAGTAGTTGTGCATAATTGTTTCTCTTTTGTGTCATTTGTCTGATTTTTTAAGGCATTGCTGGTCTAGCTGTTACTTATGGTCTAACTTTAAACATGGTACAATCTGTGGCGATATGGAATCTTGGTAACTTGGAGAGCAATATTATATCGGTAGAAAGGATCCTTCAATATACAACCATTCTTAGTGAGCCTCCCCTTGTTTTAGAAGAAGAAAATAGACCAGATCCTTCTTGGCCTGCATACGGCAAAGTTGATCTACGGAACTTGCAGGTAGCAGGAATTTTTTCACCATTTTGATGCCTAATATGTTAAGGTTCTCTATTTTCTTTCATTTTGAAATCAATTGATTGTTGAAATTCATGCTAAGGTTCTTTTTCCTAAATGGTTAAAAATTGGCTTATGAATTGTGCTCTGGATACAACATGGTCCATAGTGTAATTTTTTTTTATAAGATGTTTATGCTCCATTCAACATTTGTAATTATTTGTTCCGTGATGAAGGTACGATATGCTGCTCATCTTCCGCTTGTGTTGCGTGGCCTGACATGCACATTTCATGGAGGATTGAAAACTGGCATTGTTGGTAGAACAGGTAGCGGCAAATCAACTCTTATACAAACACTTTTCCGACTCATTGAACCTACTGCTGGGGAAGTTATCATTGACAGCATCAACATCTCTTCAATCGGACTGCATGATTTGAGGTCTCGACTAAGCATTATTCCGCAAGATCCAACAATGTTTGAGGGGACGGTGAGAAGTAATTTGGACCCCCTTGAAGAGTACACTGATGAACAAATATGGGAGGTCTGTTGTTTTTTATTCGTCGAAATAAATGCAATGACAGTGACACTTGTTTTAACCAAAATTTTAGACTTGCAATTGTTCTTTAAATATTGATTTTCATTATTTAAAATAGGCATTGGATAAGTGTCAACTCGGAGATGAAGTTAGAAAGAAAGGAAAGCTTGACTCTTCAGGTTTGTCTTCTAGTTTTGCTGAACATAAATAGAGTATATAGTGTTTATTTCTATACTCTTGATTCTTAAACCTATTGCTAGCTAATGTGGAAGTTGATGGTTTTATAGTTAGTGAAAATGGTGAGAATTGGAGCATGGGTCAGAGGCAGTTGGTTTGCCTAGGTAGGGTTCTATTAAAGAAGAACAAGATTTTGGTGCTTGATGAAGCCACTGCATCAGTTGATACAGCTACAGATAATTTGATTCAACAAACTCTTAGGGAACATTTCACAGACTCTACTGTCATTACCATTGCACACCGAATAACTTCTGTTCTTGACAGTGATATGGTTCTACTTCTTAGTCAAGGTTAGGAACAAACACCGTTATTCTTTATTAAAATAAGTTCCTTGTTTTGTTTTTCTTTCTGATTTTTCTTGTGTATTGGTTTAAAGGACTTATTGAGGAGTATGACTCCCCAACCACATTGCTCGAGGATAAGTCATCATCTTTTGCTAAGCTTGTTGCAGAGTATACCATGAGATCCAACTCAAAATTTAGAGAAATTTGTTGATCAGTACCGTCCGAAATAAAAGTTTCTTGTTGAAGATGAAAATTTTGGGGGAAGAAGGGGGAAGTATCTTATTAGTAGGGTTTGTAATTCTTCTTCCATTAAGCATGTTTGATAGAAAAATCCAATAGGGAAGAATTACAGAATGAAACTAAATCCAATTACTTTAAATGCATTAATTGATGGTATGGTTATGATAGTTGCTAAGGCATCAATGCAATAATTAGCTTCACAATAGGTGTAACAGACCTTCAATTTCCTCAAGAATAAAGCTCAACCTATGTATTTAGAAATTGACTTTGCAGTGATTATATATTTAGAACCCGTTTAGTTAAATTTTTCACACATACTCATAAAGGAAAAAAAGTTGAATATGATTATTTAACTGCTATATATTTTAACTCTTTAAGTAGAAATAAACTCCTACACTTCAACTTAGTTTATTGGTAAAGATCTTCAAAATTTAGAAAGGTTTTTGTCAACCATATTTGTATATTCATTCCTTAGTTTTCTCATAGTTGTTTACTATATTTGTATGTACATGTATGCTAATGCACAATTTTGATCACTAATATCTTTAATTTTCTATTAGTAAAAATTATAAAAACTTTGAGAAATGTATAATTTATCTAAACCGGTCCAATTATGTAACGGGTAAATGGATTTTAGGGTCGAAACCGGTAAAATCCAAGTCACAAGAGTAGGGATTCCAAGATTTAGAATAGAATCCGGTACAATTATGAAATCATGTAAACATATATTTAGAGTTTTTGAGAGAGAAGTGTTTATTGAATTATTTGATTGATTGTCAAATGAAGCACAAATGCTTCTTAAATACAACACCATAAAGGCTAAAATAGTAAAATGACATAAAATAAACTATTATTTAAAATAAACTATTAATTCCTATAACAATACCCTCCCCTTCAAACATCCTTGTCCTCAAGGATGAAAATTTCTATGTACCATGTTTAGGAGGTAAATCCCTTCATTTGAGCATAATTTTAGTAACAAGAACATGTCCTCTGTAGATCATCTTCCTATGCCAAATAGTCATACTTTCATTGCATTGGAGGAGTAGCTTAGATCCCTTAGTGAAGGAGCTGATAATAGCATAAGGAGGTGTTCTTCCAAGCTTCCAGGAAAGAGAATTATAGACATGAATCAACCAACTTTTTACAATATCCAAGTTAGCTTCTACCCAAATGTTTGCATAATTGATAACCAGCATCAGCACATATCCATAAGTTCTCACCTTCATATTATAAGTACATATAACAACATCAATTAAACCTGCACAGTAATCAAAATAACAATGACGGTCTTCCAAGGAATAACGGTAATTATCATAAAAAGGAGCATTCAAGTAGCTCCAAATGTGGACATGTTGGAAGTTCAATTGCCATATGAAAATTGCAGGTAGCAGCCTCCAAAGTTTGGTTGAGCTTAGCTTTAAAAACAAAGCACAATTGAGCTCCTTGTTGAGAAACTTGAGTAAAGCACTTGTTGATCAAAATAATCTCAACAGAAAATGGCATCACTACTTCTCTGATAGTAACAATATGCTGCAAAACCAATGTGCTTCTTTCAACAAAAGCTTCATTGTATAGAATAAGTACTTTTAACCATGACTCTCCTAACATATTTGCAAATACAATATCCTTCAAACTGTAGCAGTGAGAGTGTTTATTCTTCATAAAGAGGTATGGCAAAATGATGATATCTTCATCATAGGCTTTAAACCAATCATCCAATGTGATAGAAACTTCCGTAATCATGTTATATATTTGGGTAATAACAATAATTGCTCTATATGTACCATATGTTCTGAACATGGCCAACAATTTTGATAGCTTCAAGGTAAGGATAATTGAATTTGCAAAAAGTATCCATTCTTTTTTAGCAAATTTAATGAAAGTTTCTTTAACAATAAATGACCAGACATTTCCAATTGACTTTCTCATTCTCCTATGGACAAAATGATTAATTCCTATGACATGAACTATAACAAAAACTTCAATTTCAGCAGCAAAATGCATAGTCACCAAAAGTGACAATCTCCTAAATGCATCATCAATTGTCATACCAGAACATTCAAAGGCGAAATTTCTAATAGCATGAGAAATCATATCTAACCCATAGCTATTGTCAATTGGATATGTATAGAGCTTCATGAAAGATAGCAATGAAGCAAATTCATTACCACCAGCTTTAGAAACAAAATCAAATATTCTGACCCCTGCACTATCATCAAAATAACAGTGAATATTTGCGAAAACAGAACTAGAACCACCATAAAAAATATCACTACAATAACTGCAAGTGTCAGCAAGTTGTGGTTCAGGTGCCAACACTTTTGGAACCTTGGTGCATAATCCATCTAGTAATGGTCGAGTTACCTTTGCTTTTCCACACTCAACAGCCTCCATCGCATGTTGGATTGAATTCTTCTGTTTAGCAATCAGTTTCTCACATGATCTTTGACTGGACACTTGAAGCTTTCTCTGGAGTAAAGAGAGAAATGCAGCTTGTGGCATAAAATTTGGAAGACCAATCCACTTAACCTCTTTCAAAACCTTAATTCCTTCAATTATAAAATTCTTTATAGGATCACTTTCAGCACAATTTTCATGATTACTTGCATATAGATTAAGCATCTCCAGTAACCGAGTGGCACAAAGCATGTGCTTGTCTTCAAAATCACCAGGGATAGTAGGCATCCTATGCATGTCTTTGAACAAATCAAAAGCAACAGCCTGCTCATTATTCAGGCACCTGTTGATGATGGCACTCCAAGCATCTATGTGGCACAATGACATATTATCAAACAGTTGGAGTGAAGTTTGTAACATCGAAAATTGCTTTGCGGTGGTAACCAATAGAAACAAATTGAGTGAAGACGCCGGAATGACACCCTATCGGGTGGTTCTGGTGGCATTGGCGGCGGTAATGTCAGAGTCTCCATGGTAATAGAATTGTTGTTCGGTAGTGTGTTGAAGAACAACCTTTCAAATATGGCACGTTTAAGCTTTTCCCAATCCAATTTTGGATCTTCCAATCTCAATTGCCTTACCCAAAACCAGGACAGCCTTTGCAATTCATATTCATATTCACACGCTTTTGAATTTAGTCCAGGTGAAGTTTCCATAGTTAGAAAATCCACCTTTGCTGGAAGTGTTTGTGACATAAGTCTTTCCTCATTCACATGCTGCACAACTGATGGTGAGGATTCTTTAGCTGGCTTTGGTTTGTCCAATAACTAGTTTTTTTACCGTGCTATAGCACGGTTAGTATCATACTTTTTTTTTTTTAATTTATATTAAATAAACTAATATAACTTATATAAATTATTAACATTTGCAAGAGTTAAGTGTAGTATAAAACAAAACGGGAATTTAGAGAAATGCAAAATGATATTGTCCATATAAAAAGCGTACATCACAGAGTGTTGTTACATATATGAGTATAATAGTCCACTAACAATACCATTAAAATAAAAGCTCCCCATGTTAACCCCCGAGTTTCTATAAATTTGGTGCCAATTTGGATGGACTAATTTATTTCTTAAAAAAAAAATTATAGAGAATAAATAATTTATTATTTTATTCAATAATTTTGAAATACTTCAGGATATACAACATTTGTATATTATCATCTGTAATAAGAATAGTAACACCAAATTAAGAAAGTGTATTTTTGCACCTTATCGATCTTTCTATTATAGCCTAATTTTTTTTTTGGAATATATTATACCCTAAGAAACAAAAAAAATAGGAACAAAACAAAAACAATAAAAAAATCATATGAAAAAGTTTAGTAAAAAAAATAGATACAATAAAAAAATTATATAAAATATAGTCAATAAAAAAAGTTAGGAAGGAGAGTATAATAAACAAAATATAACCTTAAATTATCAAAAACGAAAAATAATTTGAAACAATTTTTTTATTTATAAAATGACAAATAAAAATGAACGGAGGGAGTAGATAATAAAGATGTTGAAGGTTCCATCCATAAATATAAAATTTATTCAAAAAAATTATGGATATTAAGAAAGTTGATTCTAGTATTACATATGGATGTTGTAATTTTGATGTGTAAAAATCATAATCAATCCTTTGGTTTTTGTAGACAAAGGATTTTAAAATTTGGGTGTAGAATTTGTGTACAGTCTGTAAAGTAAGACTTTGTTTGATTTGTCTTGATGAATATGTTTTTATAATTTTTAATTTTTTACTAATAAACAAATAAATATATTAGTGAATTTTTTTTTGCATTGACGTACATTCAGTAGTCAAACAAAATCTTATAATTAGGGATAAATGTAGTAATAAATACAATCATTAACAAAACATGTCCACAAGCATACTGACATTGTATTTATTAGAAATGTTTTTAATTTAGGGGAATGTTAACTTGTGTCCTTAAGAGCACATGTTAAAAAGATCAATATGGTAAAAATTTATTACAATACTTTTGTAGGTAGCTTTTGTATCATTAAATATTATATTTCCTTTTTTATCATATGCCCTTAAGACACATGTTAACGTGACCCTTTAATTTATTAATGCATGCCTAACTAATAAATGTAATTCCATCCAAATTTAATTCCAACCCACCCGGCCGACGTGGCACCATGTATTCATTCAACAGTAGCAAATTTGGACATCCAAATTGTAAAGATACTAGTGTGTTTTCACCCGTGCAATGCACGGTTTTTTTAAAAAAAAAAAAAAAAAAAAATTTTTTTTTTTTTTTTTTTTTTAAAAATTTCCATTAAGCAAGCATTTTTAACAATACAATAATATTTGTCAACAAAAAAAAAATACAATAATAAAAATCTTAGAAATTGGATGGTCATCTACAAATTCTTTGAAAAACTTCAGGATAAACAACATTAATGGTACTTGTTTTGGCTAGACCATCATCACCGACTATGAGAATCTTCAAACCTGCTCTAGTTTTAACACGAGAAACAGCAACATATAACTGACCATGAGTAAAAACTGGTCTCGGAAGATATAAACCAACGTGACACAATGTTTGTCCTTGACTCTTGTTAATTGTCATGGCAAAACAAACACAGAAGGGGAATTGGCGCCGTCTGAAACTTATTGAAACATTCGCATCTGATGGTACCAAACTCATTCGGGAGATATAAACAATATCACCAGTATTAGTTCCTGTTACAATTTTAGCACCAATAACAATGTTCCCCATGTAGAAAACAATAAGACGTGTGCCGTTACATAGGCCAGACGAAACATCAATATTCCTTAAAAGCATAATCACAGTTCCAACTTTGATAATAAGTTTATGATTTGGCATTCCAGAACACTTGATTTCGTTCAAAAACTCAGTTGTAATCCATCTAAGATCCACACCAACATCATCATCACCTTTTGAGATTGAGTCACAACTGAGATACTCTTTCGCATCACCGGGCATTAGTGCAAGTACATAATCATTTATTTCTTCAACAACATCCAATGTTGGAGCAAGAATAGCCCTATCTTGAAAGAAATCTGGAACATGTATATTTTCAAGCAAATTTGGATAAATTGCCTCAACAATATCACCTATCGGGTTCAGAGAACTCTGAACTAAAATATCTCGAGGAATTTCAACAATTGACTCACCATCTTCGGTAATACCTATCTTACCATCTCCAATATCAAGGATCCAGCTGGCAAACTCCCGTAATTGCTCATTTTCAACTGAATTGGATGAAAATTGTAAGCGCATATTTTTTGTTAATCTCAAAACTTTGCATCCGCGCCAAAGGTAGGATGAATTAATTGTTGCATGAACAACGTCAGCGCGAGATCCTTTTGGAATAACAGGCAGAATTTGCCTAAAGTCTCCACCAAAAACAACAGTTTTCCCCCCGAATGGCAAAGATTTATTCTTAACATCAACTTCACTCATTATATCCCGAAGAGTTCTTTCAAAAGCTTCAAAAGCCCACTTATTAATCATAGGAGCCTCATCCCAAATAATTAAGCTAGTCATAATCAGCAACTGTGCCTTTTTACTACCTTTATCAATTTGGCAACAGGATTCCTTGGTAAGAACTAAAGGAATTCCAAACTGTGAATGAGCAGTTTTACCACCGGGAAGTAGGATAGAAGCTATACCACTAGATGCAACATTTACTACTATTTTTCCCTCCGAACGAAGTCTATAAGAAAGAGTTTTCCATAAGAACGTCTTCCCAGTCCCGCCATATCCATCAACAAAAAACATAGATCCAAGTCCATTATCAACAGCCTTATAAATATCTTCATATGCAATCAATTGCTCTGAATTTAAGTTACCAACATGTTCATTGTGAAGAATCCTCATATCATCATAGTCATAATTAAATTCATTCTCGAGCAAGATGTTATTGAAAATACCATTATTTTGTTCTTTTAACTTCGGCATGCATTCATAGTCCTCCAGAGATTTACCATTTGCCCGCAAATAATTGTCAATCTCAATGAGACATGATTCTTTCAAATCCTCGTCGGACATAACAAAATCTGAAGAAAAAAACTATTAAATAAAATATAAATGAAAAAAACATAAATAAACTGTTAATAGATAGAAGTTCACCTGGCAAATTCAACTCACGACGTTTTTGATACAATATTCCATCAGCCAGAATTTCCCATAACTGTTCCCAAACATTAAAAGGATCACTCATTGAGTTAGACATCAAAAAACACGAAAACATCTTTCGAATAGAGTATCCAGATCCAATATTTGCAACTTCAACAATAGCATTGATAAAATCTCGATCATCTTCCAATAACCTCAAATCAGCACAAGCTTCCCTAAATGAATCATGGACATGACCATTTACGGTTCGAAGATCCTCAAAACTGGTGCATCCAACTTGGGCAGTCAACAACAATCTTAAATAAAAAAGCTCACGCGAACCGTGTGGAATGTAGGTCAAGCGACCCACCGAACCACCACTTTTCCTCGGTTTCCAAAACCGACCATCAGAATCATAAGTGAATAAGGTTGGAAATTGAGCATATGTTAGGTGACGACCTTGAGGATATTGCCTGTTTGCAGCCATCCAAGCTAAAAACATGGTACCCTTTTCACTATTGGACTTAAGAACCTTCTCTAGATTAGAACTATCATTGAAGACCACTCTCTGATTACCTTGGGTATGGAAAGTTAATCTAGTGACTGGAGGCCACCTAAAATGAATCTTATAAGCAAAGATCCTCCAAATAGATTCCGATGGAGACAAAAACCGGCAGTCATAGTACTGCTGTATCTCATCAACACATTCATCATCACTTTTATATAAAGTAGCAGTCACTCTATCAACTCCTTTGTTAATATACTTAAACAAATATTTAATGCAATTTGATTTGTTACAATATTCTATATTAACATGCGCTTGATATTTCATCATCAGTTTCGGATTGTACGGAACAACACTTCGATTATCTAGAATTGCTTCCTTTTTAATCACAGTGTGCCCAGAGTCTCTGCGCCTATAAATAGGATATCCACTTGGATCAAAAGAGGTATGCGACACAAATTTTTTTGGATAAAATTTAGAACAACGATGATGATCTTTCATGCAAGGAGATTCGGTGAAACCATTCCCACATGGTCCATGAATCATGAAATTTGTTACAGTTGAATAAAGTTTAGGGAACAACTTTTTATCGGGTAATTCAGCACAAATCACCGAGTCAATTGCAGCCGCTGTAGTCAATTTATCTTGAGGATCTAACCACAATAAAATGTGTGCGTGAGGCAATCCTCTCTTTTGAAATTCAATAGTATACATACCTTGTAAAAATTGATCAATAATCAATATTAAGAAGCAAGTTTTAACAATAGAACAATAAAAAGATAAAAAAAACTAAGGCAAAACATAATAAATAATTTCACAATAAAATATAGCAAATTACTTACTTGCAACAACCCTACCGAAAAATTGACCCTTTCGAAAATCTGCCATCATTAGATTTAATTTCATTTGAAATACACGACAGGTAATATCAGGTCTATATACTGAATAGTTACCAGATTTAGCCATGTGGCGTTGTATTTCCGGCCATTTTGGGTTGCAGGTGAAAGTAAGAAATAAATCAGGATAACCGAATTTTTTGCAAATGGCCATTGCATCTTGACAATTATTGAACATGTAGCGCCTCCCACCAGTAAAAGAAGACGGTAAAACAATTCGAGACCCAATGGAAGATGCAACACAATCACCACGACTAACAGCTTCTTCTATTCCCGCAAGGAAATCCGATCGAATTTCTTCTTGATTAGACCTTACCCAGGATAACCTTTGAGATTCAATCATCGAATAAAGGTCAACTACAAACTGCTGGAATAATCTTCTACTCCTAAGAATAATAGAATCTTCGTTCATTCTCTCTTGAAGACGAAATGCTATAAACGCACGCATTGGAACACGAGTTCTTTTTTTTTTGCTTGTTGAGGCTGTCAAACGGTTAAGAGGGATTTTCTCTTGGTACTGATCTTCACCAAAAGGAAACAACAATGGGTATTGCAACGGAATATACTTTGCATGAGTTTCATGAATTCTCTTCAAATATCCATTTTTTTTGCGTACGACGATATCTCTTCCATCCTCATCGTCTCCAATATCACCAACAACCAATGCAGCCACTTCATCAAGCCTAGGTAAATTATAAACTCGGGGATCTCTTTGTCGATCACGAAATAAACGTAAACTTACAGAGACACTTTGATCAGCATCAAGGTAATCCCTAACCATACGAAAACATTTCACCAACAAATTGTGTTCATCCATGACAGCCAAAATTTCTGCCACCAACAATGGATCAAGTGCTTTTTTAGAATCCAGGGAACTACGAAAGAACAAAAATCACATGTTATATGTCACCAAAATTAAACTATCTACATTACAATTTATTAATGCAAAACAATAACATAATTGAAATATATTAAATCGAATATATAATTACCTGAAATGGGATAATCGATTTGAAACCTCATTTTGAGTATCGTATATATATAAATGAGCAAATTTTGGAGATTCACCATGTTTAGGAAGTAAGCTACCAATTCGGTGGTAGTTTTGCCCAGCAATAACAAAATGAGGAGGACCATGTCCATCATTAGATGGAGTATCAACTCTTCCTCCAAGTGAAGTGAAAGAAAACATATTATTGTAAGATCTTATATTTCCAAAAAAATGAGAACTTTTTGGGTGAAATCCATTGAAAAGAGATCTTATTAGTGGTGGTGGTTCCTCCAAATATGGTATCAAGATCTTGCCCTTTTTACAACAGAAAGAAACTCTAACCGCATTGCTCCGAGGATCCTTTTTAGCTCTCTCGTGATACCAAATCATTGCGCCACAATCCGGACACACAATATCCATATCACCAATATCCATATACTCTGTAATTTGACAATTACATTATAAATAACTAAAATTACAACCATTAATTAACTGCAAAATATACAATAAGAATCTATTCATTAGTTTGTAATCGTACCTACTACTTCACTTGATCGAAATTTCCTATTGTTTGTAAAATCAGCCTGTAGAGCATTTTCATCCTCGTATGAACAAGCAGCACGAGCTGGATAAAAAATTCAATGAAATTACAAAAAATTCCGACGATACCAAACACGAATTACAATCTCCAGGTGCGATTCGAACCAAAAATTGGATGAACAACATTCAGACTTCTCTTTCCCCTTTGTAGATTTGTATTAATCAGGCATTAGAACCAACCGATCTCCATAAAGGTATAATGATATTTTTTTCTCAGTAAAAACCAGAAGGATTTCGCCCAAAAATTTAAGATTTTCAACACCAATAAATAAGAACAATCTTATGGTTTTTTTTTTCCACTGGAAGATGATAGTTAGTTTCGTTTTTCAAAAGGGATGGAATTTTTGACTTTTTTGTTTTGTGTTTTTAGTATTGATTTAGATTTGAATTTTTTCTATTACTATGGTTGCCTTTTTGTTTTTTATTTTTTCATAAATTTTTAAGTGTGTGATTTGTTTTTTTATTTCTTAGTTTTAATTAAAACCAACTCAATTTTAGAAATAATGGGTCAAGTTTTCTGAATTTTTTTATCACTTTTTAAGTAGGCCCAAGTGTAAATAGTGAAAAGGATTCCCAATAATAGCTTTAAAACTACAATATTTAGGACTTAGTGAATTTTTTTTTTAACAAATAGGACTTGCTCAAACTTACTTTATGAATAATGGAAATAAAATAATGTGATATATTTTAGTCCTCATACAATTTAAATGAAAATAAAAAATCTATAATAGTATATAAAAAGATATGAAAATTTGGGCAAATTTTTTTTTTGTCATCAAAATTATACGAAAATCAAATATCTATAACAAACCCACAATAACACAAGACATTTTTTTTTTACATAACCTAGATAGAGAAATCCGCAGAAAGAGCTTATGAAGCACGCTAAAACAATTGGAATAAACAAATAAATATAATTGGTTGTGCTCTAAGTAATATGAAGTATCATTACATAAAGAAGAAGAATTGTTAGATGAATTTGAAATTTGTTGCTCCAACAAAAGCATCCCAGCCTTTGACCGATACACTGGTAAAAATAATATGAAAATTGTTACACAAAAAGAAAAAACCTTCGTA
The DNA here is from genome assembly GCF_020283565.1 of Trifolium pratense. Taxonomy (NCBI): domain Eukaryota; kingdom Viridiplantae; phylum Streptophyta; class Magnoliopsida; order Fabales; family Fabaceae; genus Trifolium; species Trifolium pratense. The sequence goes on along the minus strand of NC_060065.1, from coordinate 58,470,453 downwards.
CCATATTAAAAAACTACTGAATTTAATTAATATGCACCATTGGTGTAAAGTTATTTTACACATGCGTCCAATAAAAAACCGACACATCATGTATGGTCATTAAAAAACATGATGTGTCACATTCATTAAATGACGTGGCAACACGTCAATTGATGTATGTGTAAAAATAATTTACACCGACGGTGCACAACAATTAAACTCAAAACTACTAAGCAAAGTTAAAAAAATTATAAAGAATAAACTTACATCCACGTCTAATACTAATTTTTTTAATAACTCGAGTTCTTTGCAGACGTTTAAGTTTCATTTTTTCTATACGAATGCGTCGCATCAACCTGCTTAAATTACAATGCCCTATTGAATCAACCGTCATTATCAAAATTATGAATAAACTTGAAAAATAATTGTGCAATACTAAAATGAACTAAAGAGTTGAGAGATGTCAAAAAACATCCATATGTTCTCAAAATACAATGAACTGAGACAAACACCATTAAGTATTTATAAGAAAAAAAGGATGAATGAAACAACATAAAGGACAAATTGGGAATTTATAGATCTAATAATTGAACCAGAATAAGACAAAATACATTATTTAACATCAATATAAATAATAATATATAAAATAGCCAACCTTAAGCTAAATTTAACTATGGTTGAAGACAAATAGACTATAAAGAAATACTCAATATGTCGCTTAATTATTTTATTTTTTTGCAATTTTTCAACTTAACTAAAATAAGTTAATATTATGATAGATGTGTATTTTTTGAGAATTAAATTACGATATTATCTTTTGAAAGGTTGCTTATAATAAGACACTTCTTAATAACTGATTACTTAATCAATTGAAACTAACTCAATAATGCATCTTTCCTAGACTATGTAGTGTGACTCAATAATGCATATTAGCTGTAGCTATGACATATAGATAACAGAGGGAATAGTAACCTAGTGAATGACTAACCAAAACAAAGAGAGGCAACTTGACATCATAGGAAAAAAAAATCAAAATACATCTTAATCGGTAAATTTTAATATCGAGAACTTCATCAAGTAGTTTACGATAAACCAGTTATAAAAAAATTATAGCGAATACAAATTAAACAAAATCTACCGTCAATGAGTCTTGAAAACCCATCAAATAATTTTCAAAAAATTTTAATGAATATAATTTATACGATATAAATTTTTAACCAAATAATATATTTTATAAAATTCTTATTCGATACATTACTCATCTATGATGGTGAAGACTAAATAATTAGCCATCAAATAATTATCCTTTTTAATTCTCATATAATATGATAAAATACACCACATTAATCAATTGTCTGCTGATAATCAGAAGAGAAACCACTGAATAATTTTAGCTACTAAATAACTATACTCTCCTTTGGGAAGACATAGATTCATAATTAAAAACACACAAACTAAATCAATACAATTATATTTTTCATCATAGTCCAAGAGAAATAAAAACACCATTAGTTAAAAACTCTGATACAATACAACCACAAGAGCCCAGGAAATAAATCAAAACGAATAACACTAAAATCAATACACCCATAAGAAAATCAACAAATTAACTAACGTGAACGACGGCGACGACGCAGGATCTGGACTTGGATAACATTATCACCAGTGGTGGCATTGAAGATAACCTTATCTCTGAACTTCAAGTTGTTCTCAGTCACAAATTTCTTCCAACAAGAGTAAACATATCTGTTTTCTTTATTTTGACCTGAAGTGAAAATCTTTGAATTGTAAACTCTTCCAGATGCAACATCAATAAGATAGATCTTCCTGTCAGAGTTCATTAAACAATTTCTGGTGTATTCCCTGGGAAAATTCTACAAGCAAAAATAACAAAACACAATATTAGAACATCCCAACAAACGCACATAAAAATCGATATTAAGTAATAAGCTAAAGATCGAAAACAAATCAATTAAACTATACCAAGACATTTCTACCCCTAGAGATTGAGGAAGTAACGACCAACTCCCACTTGAATGAGGATCGAAATTGCATTTTTATGGAACCGCTGCACATGGTTTTTCGATCGATTAAGAAGGAGGAAGACGTAGATAATCTAAAAATCAACGAAACTGAAAACTCAGATAAAAAATAAAAATATCAAAACACAAAGATGCAAGGAACCACTATAGATCAAAAAACCTGACGGAAGGAAATTCCATTGAATTTTTCATTGAAAATTTTCTTCTCTGCAATGGAAAATAGATCTAATAATGGAGAGGCAAAAAGTATTCATCTACCATGACAGATTCTTGCAATACAACTGCTATGAGCAGTGTCTTGCATCTTTAAATGCACACAGGTGAATAAAAAATACATATAAGAAAACCTATTAAATAAAATACCCACTTGGCAAAACCCAACTCATTCAACTCCATGGGCCAGCCACAAAAAAGGGGAACACGAAAAAAATAAACAAATGGCCCACTATTACAAACATCAAACAGCCCATAATTGGAAAAAAAATTGAACTGAGACTAATATATAAGATTCAGAGACTAAGTAACATAAGCAAATTACTCAAGGGAAACAACACAAAATTCACAAACACCAGACAAACAATAAACTCCAAAGATTGCCAAGTTCATAATATCAACACCATTACAACATCATTCCTAAAGATTAAAGAACAAACACTAAACCTGGATATATTTTAAATGGAATACTCCATTGTAATGTGAAAACATTCACATTGATTCAAAATAAGCAGGACAAATAAGCTACTACTACATTGTCTAACCTGAGAAGCATAAATATTCATCATATTTCAAAATAAGAGTCTACAAATTTCAACAAATAAGACAACTGATAACTTAATGATCATACACCACCAACATAATTAATTAAGCCTAGGACGAACCACTCTAGATTTCCCAGCAGCAGCAGAAGAACTTTCTGCATCGTCGCATGGCGGATTCCTTCGATAAACCGGTCCTAGATACTCGTCAAGCAAACGTTCGGTAGTGGTAGCAGGAGATCGATACACCTTTTTTTTCATCAGATTGCATTCTGGATCAATCAAATTTGGAACAACCTGCAAATTAAAAAAAACCAGTAAATTACAAATTTAAGTATCAAATTTATAAATTATGCAGACCATTAAATTGCAATACAATCCTAAATTCGAATAGTCTAACAAACCTTTGAAGGAATCCTGCAAAGACCCATGCTAGCATAAAAATTAATCACCTGAGGATCATCGGACACACAACGAACCTCATATACTGGATCAAGAAATTTATCAATGTGAACTGTCTTGTGCAGAATCAAAACTATACTTTTGCCCATTACCGAGTCAAATGCACGGGGAAAAAAAGCCGCAGGCAATATCTACAAAAACAAATTGATTCAACAATGATAAGAATATAAATGACAGATTCAATACATTGATTCAACGAAATTAATGGAGCACCAACCGGATTATTTGGGTCAACCAATGAAATAGGAAGCATAACATGATCATAGGCCTCAATAAAACAGGCACCAGTTTCATCTTCTAGCACCATTTTAACTCTATACCTAGCATGATTATACAAAAATACATCATATAATACTAAAATATAAAGTTTAACCTACACAGAACATTATTCAAGCTAATTTGATAACTTAAATTATATATATACTTTGGAACAGCAGAAAATTCTGTTGCGTGGCAGTTCTCGCAAAAATAGGCACCGAGGTAGCTCTCAACAATGATATCACAACGACACACCGGATACCACCACGGGTTCAGTTCAACCATATCAACTATGCGAGCATTAACAATAAAAATACCAGTCTGGGGGTCATCCAATAGCTCAGAAATTGTCTTGAATTGATAACTGACATCAAACCTAAAGCCAACCGATTTATCCATCGGACAATTGCCAAGAAGTCTCCTGGTCTGGTTCAGTGCCAGAATCAATCTACATTCACAAAATGTCATCAAAACTAAGTCTCAAAATAATAAACTTGCCACATAAAAAATTTAACCTAATAACTTAAAAAGATACCCTGTCTTGAATTGTATTGATTCAGGAAAGACTGGATTAACATAGAGCCTTGTGACACGGTCAACACTTTGAACAACAATGGAACCTATTAGTACATCACATAATTCAGTTAAGAACACAAGCAAAGACACAACACAAAACAATGTATTAAGCACACAATAAAACTAATTTTGAAAAAACACAAACCTTGTTGCATAGTTATTTTAGCAAACTGGAGGACAACAATGGGCAACCCTAGTGGTTGGTTCTCCATCAATACACGAAAAAGATCAACATAGTCACCACACAGCTCACAATCATACGAATTTCTACAGTCAAGCAATGACTTAGACATTTCTAAAATAAAACACATAACTAAATAGAGTAATTAAATGTTATAAACAGGGAGAAATAGCCAAATAAGTTATCTTAAAATCTACATCAACAGATAATAAGCTACCTATGATCCGTAAGCTTGAAAGAAACTGTCGTGGATATCGTCCCATCATCGAAATAGTTTTTATTGTGTCTGATGAAGGTTATCACACCAATTACATCTGCAAATTTTTAACTAAACAATTAACACATGATTTCACCAACAGAACAAAATGAACTCAAAACAATCTTTGAATATAACTCACCAACTAAATACTTGAATCTTTCGGAAAGCTGGAGAACATTATCGGATCCGATGAGGGACATTCCATAATGTGCAATAGATGAACTCGAAGACAGATTCACATTAGTGTTAACATTAAACACAAGCATGTACCTATTATAACTTCCAAGAATCTCATGCAAGTTGTAAGTAACAGATAAATTAGACATAACATAAACATTACCCTCATCTATTAGGTTATCGAAAAGACACAACAAAAGATTAGGAATGGTTGCTTGGATTTTATGACCCTGTTTAACACAATAAAGAAAAATCAATTTAGACATTTTTCATAACTTTCCACTCAAAAAGATCAATACTTAGAAACACAATAGACTGTAGAGAACAATAATCGACATAGAAACTTACATTCCTGTCGATCAACACCATATCAACCGATTCAACATTTCCAGGAAAAACACTGTTAGAAACGGTCCACTTTCTCAAAACCCTTAACTGATACTCACCAGCAGCATTTCCACCCTTGATAAGCATTATATCATCATAAAGTTTTCGTGTTTGAACTTCGGTGGAAGACATTGAAGCGAAGATATGAGAAGGAAAATGGGGAAATCTCTTTTTGGATAGGACAGCACTGTAGCAAGCGTACATCAGTTGCAAAAGCAACTCTGTGTTTTGGTATCTCCAGAATCAAATAGCAGAGGAAGTTTAATATATAAAATACACGCCTATGACATTGTGAGATATCTTAGTCAGTAAAAAATATCATCAACAGAGTAATAATACATCTCCTAATTATTAGATTTTCTTTTTTAAGTATGAACACGAAGCCAAGACACGATATACAACACGAACACTAATATGTCGATACCGATAATTTTTTTGAAAAATGATTTAATTTAGTTTAATTCTAAATATCGGCGTCGAATATGGACTCCGACATGTGTGCAAAAAGGACACACCTAATTTGAGGATTGTGATTATCTAAGCACAATGAGTATGTGATATATCTAAAAAATATTAAAGACTAAATAAATTAGAATTTCAATAAAACTAAAAAAGTGAAATTTATTTATATTTAGGATCGAAGAGAATATTAGAATCGATAGTTAATAATTGTTGTGCTACAATTATAAATAAAAATTATACCTGGTGGGTACAAAAAAAGAATTTGGTCAATGAATACAAAACACAAATTTAAAAATATATAATTTCAATAACAAAAATTATTAAAAAGCACACCCCTAGATTCGAAAAAAATACCACTGATTAACCCAATTGGGTTTAATTTTTATAATTCTTATATCACAAAACAAAATTAATACACCTTCGGGGCTTACTCATAAACAAAAGTTAACTTTTTAGACTTTTTTTTTTTTTTTTTTGGCTTTCACCACCAGTTGAATCTGGTTCGGGGTCAGTTCTGGCATCAAGTGGTTCCAGCCCCCTCCCGATCGTAGTTGCGGGGGATCGAACTGCGGTCCTCCCTACCAAGTTCAGCATCAATCACCACTGAACCAACTAACTATTGGTAACTTTTTAGACTTTTTAAATACGATTAACTTATGTAAAAAAAGCGAATTGAGCTTATAAATTTATTTATAAATCGAACAAGAAAATCAAATTTATTATAAATTTGACCAAATAAAGTAGAATAGCTTTTGAAATATAAATTAGAGATTGTCTGAGGACCACACATCATTTAATTATTACACATAAACTTTACCCCAATTATTAAGATACTTAACATGGATAGCTTAGATATATCAGTACCAACTTATAAGTTGTCTCCATTATTTTCCTATATCATACAACTTTCACATTATCATTCTTTGAATGCTTCTCTACATTTTCTTTCCCAGCATTAGCAAAAGCTACATGAATCTTGCGCTTTCCAAGTCTAGATCCAACGAACATGGCACCAGTAGGATTTTCAGTGTAATCAACACCCAAGCCATTATCACTCAGACACAATTTCTGAAAAAATAAACACAAATAAAATGTAAATAAATTTGCAATTAACATCTTTTAAATGGAAAATAACTAAATGAAACATAAGAACAGAGTAAAACCATTAACTTGCAGATTAATGAAAACAAACTAACCAGTTTGGAATGGTTTGGATCAACATGATTATCAACAGCAGTGGAAACATAAGGAACACAACCATCACCATGGATTTGAACAGAAAAATCCAAATAATTTGATACTTCAGAAGAATCATCAGCAAAAGTTGAACCAGAGCTCAATTTCTGCAGAAAGAAGCACCTAACATGAATAAGAGTTTCCAATTTTTCACTGTAAAAAATGACGAAAATGATAGAAGCAGAGTAAAATCATACAGAGGAAATGTCCAGCACAGAAGGGATATATTGATCAATGAACTCATTGACAACAACTACTTCGTTGCAAATAGAAATTACTTTAAATTGAGGCAAACCAATATCCTTCTCCAACTCCATTTTCTCAACCTTAAACAAAACACCATCTCCATACATACAATCCATCTCAAAAGGGAAGAGTGAACACGACTCTCCCTGCAAAACTCGGAAGAAAATTATAAGCAATAGGTAGTAAGAATACAAATAATCCATGAGCTAAAAGAAAATACCATTGCAGCCAACAATGGACAGGTCTCAATTGCCAAAAACTCAACCTCTTCATCGAACAAACAGAACACAGCAAATTTCTCACCATCCTTAACCATCACTTTCATTCTGAACCTATAGTCAAATATAAATAAAAAACATTCTGTTATAAATAAAATGAAACCACAAAAATATTCTGTTTTATTGTAACCTGCAAAAATTAATCATACACCACAAGTTCTAAAAAACATAGCATCAACACCTTGGTTCATCTTTCCTTGACCTATCAGGATACCAAACATCAATTCCTTCGACAACGGACTCAAACCAAGCAACAACAACAAAAGGACCATTTTCTTTACAAATTAATAAATCTTGAAAATTCTTAATTTTCAAATCACCAATGAAATCTTTCAACTTATCAGATGGATTACTTTCAGTTCGATTCATATTAAAATTAATAATTTGATTCTCTAAATGAAGTTGAAAACATTAAGTACTGAATAGAAAAGAGCACACTCCTATAAATAGAATTTGAGAGGTGAGATTACCCTATTTCGAAATATTGAATAGGAGGGAAATTTTAGAGAGGAGGGAACACAAAAAAAGACAAACAGAACAAAATTTCATTCAAATCTAACAATCTATAATTAACAAAATAGAATAAGCAACAAATCCACATCAATAATTCAAGCATGAGTTAAATTAGCTCTGAGGAAAAAATGATAAGTTACTATTATAAAAAAAAAATGATAAGTTACTAAAACAGGGCATTCTCCATAATAATTTATCGACACAAAAATCCAAAATTATAGAATGTGAATAAATTATAAAGAAAAAAGAATAATCCATCTATGTATTTTTTATAAAAAAAAAATTAGAATAACCTAAATTATCATACTAAAATTTGCACCATAACGGGTAGGCTAAAAATCCACATTTTCGGTACGGGCACGGGTGTGGGTAATTACCCAATAAAATAACCGGGTATGGCGCAGGTAGAGGCACCTTATAACAACCCCACCGATAATCACATAATATATTAATTTATGTTATATATGTTTTAATATAATAACATATGTATATTAGTTTAAAAATATACAACAAAAATAAATTATCGGACATTTTTCATAAAAATGTTTATTGGGTAAACTCGGGGAATTCATTCACCAAATGGGTATAGGGATGGGTACGGATATTTTTAAAAAATGCGGGTATGAGATGGGTACAATAGTACCAAACCCATTTTCTACCCATTGTTATTACTATATATCCTTAATAATGATTGACATAAATTAATACGTTAATATTTATATTAACCCGCATCTTTGATGTTTATATCAAATCATAATGTGACAATGAAATAAACTTTAACATGAAAAATAATTATATTAAAATGATATGATTTTTTATAATCAATCAATTTATTTTATAAAAAATTCGGGTAACAGGTACGGGTATGGATACTTAAGTACCCATAGGGTATAGGGACGACGACAAATAACGTTAACCATATGGGTATGGGGATGCGTAGAAGAATTTTTTATAAATACGGGTATGAGATAGGTAAGATAGCACCTAACCCATATTCTACCCATTTTTATCACTATATATCCTTAATAATGATTAAAATAAATTAATATGTTAATATTTATTAAAGAAATTAAATAATAATATACCAACAAATTGGGATTCAATTATTATATATTGAACTTAGGAAAACAGATGTAGGGAAAAAAAGATAGAAGTGGCCTTTTTAAATAAAGTTGTTGTAAAGGTATCTTATAAAATGCTTGTGATAGTGACTTTCTACAATGGAAGGTCAACCCACATATTTTTTTTTTCACACTAAAATCCAGTTCACAACTTTTAGGCATATGATCCCACTCACCAATAAGGCAAAATGGTCCACACCAATCACCTTTGAAAGAATACTTTGCAGGAGAATAAAATGGAATTAAAGGACATCAACCTTTGTTTTTCAACCTTTGTATACTTCCAGAAAAAGACATCACATGCACCAAACAACTTAAACTATTAACCCAATCCAACATCCCCCACCAATAAAGCAACAGTATCCATTATTAATAAATTTTTAATAAAAAAACAATTGAAACATGAGCAGCAAAGGGTACAATACGTGAGAGATCAACAACAATTCACAATCACATATAAAACATCTACCAATTAATGTACATACATTCCAACATACAGCAATCCCACTTATTCAATAACATACAAGAGGCTACTATAGCACCAAACTAACTTAGAAACTACATTAGGCAAATAAGCTCTAACACTTATCAAAAGCCCTTGGAAAGAACAAAACAAAACACTAACATTATAATGGGATGAACACAAAACAGGAGGTAAAATAAGATCAACATTCATTCTTTCTCGATCTTGATCTTCCTCAGACGCTTCTTCTTTTCATCTGGTTGAACACTATCAAAAGAACTGGACAGGCACCTTTTCACAGTATTCACCACAATGTCATTTTTAACTGGACTATAACCTAGGCCAGGAGGTGTAACAGCAGTGTTTTTCATGAGTGCAAGTGGCTGGGTTTCTTCAACAAAATCAACATCAGGAGATGCAGCATCAGAATCAAGATTAATGACTGGAGAAACATTCTGCATAAAAATGAATAACATCTTTTAACAACTAAACTACAATTAAAAATTGCATGAGAAATACCTATAATTTTTATTATAACACTAACAGACATGGAAAAACTTAGATTACCCTAACAGGAGTAAGATATGGTCCCTCAGCAACAAAACTCCCAATAATCTTAGAATCCATGCACACACGCTTCACTCTAAAAGTTCCATCATCAATCCTAGTAACCTTCAATCCCTTATCAATTATAAACAACATCTTCTTACCGACGAGAAGCTCAAACTCAGCAGGGTATGAACCATCATCAGGAGCAGCCTATGGAATTAAAATAATCAAAATAACCAAGTAGAAATTCATTCCAATTAGAATAACTAAAAATCATGAAACAAACCTTGGATCTTCCAACGAAATGAGCACAAGATTTCTCTAAAATGTAACTCATATCAGTATCAAATAGAACAAAAACACAAGTAGAAGCACCATCAGACACAGCAATCTTCACCCTAAACCTAAATTACAAAACTTCATATTGGTCAATAAAAGATCACCACATAACCAGAGTAAAGGTAAAACACATGAAATATAATGAAATCCAACCAAAGAACTGCAAAACATTACTAAATTACAAACCATACATTTCATTTATTTTACCTTGGAACAACTTGAAAAACATGCTTGTTGCATCCATTGCAAAAGTAAGCCCCAGAATCAGCAATAACAGACTTATGACACTTGCATGCAGGATACCACCAATCCTCCCCAGGAACAATAGAACTAACCACCCCAAAAACAGCAAAAACCCCTTCCTCTTCCATTTCACTTAGTTCAGATACAGTTTTTTTTGGATACATCCTCAGAAATTCTTCATCCATAGCAGGTTTGGCACGAGCCCCAATCACAGCAACAGTGGCATCCAACATAATACCATGCACACCAATGCTGAATAATAAATAAACTTTTCACCATTGACATATAATTACAACAGCCAATATGCAAAATAAATAACAATAAACTAAGCAAACCTATCCTTAAATGCATCAGCTTCAGGGATATCAGGATTCACAAATATCTTTGTAGTGTTGATGACATTTTGAATGGATGCTTGGTCTACAAGAAAAACCAAATAAATTCAGAGTATATTCACAAACATAATTAAAAGAATTCCAAATTTTAACATTACCTCTAAATATCTTAACCTTTGCAAACTGAATTACAACCACAGGGAGACCTCCAGATGTCTTGCCCAGTTTCTTGTTTAACTCATCAACATAATCCCCAAACAAAGCACATTCACATTTCCCACTATAAAAAACAACACAATAAACAATCCAGCTTAAACTCCAAAACAGCAAATACAAAAAGAAATAAACAAACCAATCAAAGAGAATCAATAGACAAATTAAACAATACCTAGCATCAGTCAACTCTATCACAACCATCTTTGTAACATTTCCATCCCTCACATATTCCCTCTCAGCAGAAATCCCAGATAACAAACCCATCACATCTGGCAAAAACAAACTTAGTTTCTTAAATCAAAATGACAAGCATATTAACAGGAACCAACATAAACAATGAACAAAACTTTAAAAAAAACATAATGTTAGACATACCAACTAAAAATTCATAATCATGGACATGACTACAAACTTCAGCCAAACTTGTCAATGTGAGACCATAATGAGATATATCAGAACTCTTAACAGCTACAACCTTTGTCTTAATTTGGAATAATAGCTTGTATGGATGTAGAGTAGTTCTGTAGAAACCAGTCTGAGGAACAACGGAAAAATAGGACATCTGATACACTTGTCCTTCTTCAATTTTAGACTCAAACATATACAAAAACTGCTTCCTAACAGAGGCATGAATCTTTCCACCCTATTGTAAAAAAGTAACATCAATTAATAAATCACAAAAATACAAAATCTCAATTCAATTCTTAAGTGAGTAAATTATCATCAAGACCAAAATAGAATCGCTAGCACTAGCACTAACCTTTTCATCAACCAAAACCATCTCAATTGAATTGACATCAGAAGGATTGAGGAAGGAAGACGTCTTCCAGATACGAAGAACACGCACCTTGATTCGAACACAATCCTTGTTTGGTAAAATCTCAGAAACACAATCAAACTTCTTACAAACTTTGGCCATAATGATTAAATCAGGTTTTACTTCAGGTGAGATAGAGATTTTGATGATTAGTGGTGCAGACACAACACATATTTATACCCAAACAATAATTAGATTTGAAATTCAAAACACCAAGAAATTTTAAGGATAGAGGGGGAAAATAATTGAACTCATCAATAATTGAATTGAAAAGATGAAACCCTAAAGGAGAAGAAGTAAGATTTGCGGCGACAATAAACCCTTTCCCAAATAAACCCTAACCTGAATAGAACCTGACAGCATCAGACAATTTTTCGTCCACCTAGGCAAATGGGAAAACGACGAAAGGGATGGAAAAACGCAACCCACCATTTTGGTGATTCTACAGTGGAAAATTTTAGACACTTATTGTCAAGATTATAGATTTGATTTGATGTGGGTTTCACTATCTCCGTGTTGATGTTTGTGGAGGTTGAGGTTGATTTTGAGGTTTGGGAGTTACAAATAGAAACACAAGGTAAATCTTCAGCAATCCCATGAACTTCCTCATGTTGTTCTACCGATGTTGGAACTGGGGTTGTGGTTGTAGCATCTGGGAAAATCCTTTCAACCTTCGAATCTTCATCTTCATCAGTATCCATCATTGTTATTTGAATATTTGTATGATGAAGCAATTGATGTTCCAAACTAAAAGGTTTATCACATATGAAACATATACCCTTTTCCATCTTTTCTTCAGCTTCTTAACACTCAAAATTTTCACTAATTTGTGCTTAACGGCCATTGAATGGAAGGCTAAAGGAGAAAGTCTTTCTTTCTTGGGCACATACCCAACACATGACATTTTGGGCACACATACATCTTTAAAAAAAAAATTAAAGATTAATAATTTAGTCACATCATTTTATATTAATCAATTCTTTTATCTTTTAATTTTTTAAAGTTATGTTTGTGTGTCTAAAAATAATTAATTTAGACTTGTGTCAATGTAAGAGTTTCTCAGGCTCTGGATATCAATTGTAACGGGTAAATGGATTTTAAGGTCGAAATCGGTAAAATCCAAGTCATAAAGTAGGGATTCCAAGATTTAGAATAGAATCCGGTACAATTATGAAATCATGTAAACATAGATTTAGAGTTTTTGAGAGAAAAGTGTTTGTTGAATTATTTGATTGATTGTCAAATGAAGCACAAATGCTTCTTAAATACAACACATAAAGACTAAAATAGTAAAATGACATAAAATAAACTATTATTTAAAATAAACTATTAAATACTATAACAAAGTACACCCATAACTATAAACATTAACATATACAGTACTCTAATTATTCTCGTGAAATAATTGAATTTATTTACTCCTTTGAGGAATGCATAATTTATCGAGTGATGTACCAATTTCTTCAATTACATATAAGAAGAACTCAAACAAGAAATCTTCAAGGCCTGTGTACATCTCTAAATTAATGTATGTGCCTACTTCTCCTACGGTCCAACCTAATCTTTTTGGACACATCATATATTCACGAGATGCAAAATACATTGTCGTCCAATGTTAGGGGCAATTTCTTGTAATATTTTTTGAAAATATTTTACTTTCTTAATTAGATAGAGTTTAACATATGCAACCTATATGTATCTCAAATTTCTTATAAAAAAGTCATCTATAGCAACGTGATATCTCCTATGTTTCAAGATGCAATGTTTAACAAGATTAATTTTATCATCCAAAAAGAATTAACGGCTCAGTTTATTATCAAGGGATTGGATAATGGAACGCCAAAGAAGAAGATGTAAGGTTCACCTGAGCGATTGTAAGTTGGAACATAACAAGGGATTGTAAGTTGGAACATTATTATTATTATTATTATTATTATTATTATTATTATTATTATTATTATTATTATTATTAGAGTTTCAGTTTTTAAATAAAAACAATTAGATTAACAAAGTGATAAACAGTAAAAAAGAGAAAAAGCAACTCATAGATAATAAACTGAAACATTTTATAGACACGGTCATTTTACAGACACAATCACCGAAACATTTTTTCTGATGGACAATCACGGAAACAATCATGTCTTATCTAATTATTATAACTTCACCAAGCAGAGCTTCAAGTTTCATCAACGAACATCAAACCAGTAGAGCTCACTCCCCTCTAACAAATGACATACTTCAGTTTTTCCGGAACTGGATCCTAGTAACATGAAGGCGGGGTGGGATGGACTACAAGGAGACGTATCCATGTGACAAATGGAAATCGCATTTGCAGTCTTGATTTCAGTCTCATTGAATAACTCAACATCATACAACTGTCTCATTAAATGGATTTATGAAATATTTATAGAATTAATCCTCCGTCGACTGGCTCATCCATCCTTAAGGGTGTGTTTGGTTGTAAGAAGAAAATGAGAAGAGAGAAAATAAGTGAGAGAGAGTTTGAGAAAAGAGAAAAAGATGAGAAATAGAGTAGATTTAATGTATTGATTGGTATAAGAGAAAGAAAAGAGAAATAGAAGAAAGAGAAATGTGCTTAATTTTTTAAAAGACAATTATATCCTTGTAAAAGAAATAATAAAAAACTGTGGGGCCCAGCCAAATGTGTCTTTGATGAATTGTAATGAAAATGAATAATTGATAATGTAAAGGGCAAAAATGGAAACGAATCAAAAAGTGATTTCTCTTCCCACTTTCTTCTCTATTTTGCAGAGAAATAAAAAGGTGGTAGGACCCACCAATATTGAATCTCTCTTCCCTATTTCTATGATGTCCAAACACAAGAAATTGTCTATTTCTCTTGTCTTTCTCTCTTCTCTTTTTCTCTCTTCCCTTTTTCTCTTAAACCAAACGCAGTGTAAACAACCACTACAAGAAAATTGTCACTTTGCGACACTTCCATTGCGACCATCTCACAAAACCGTTGCAATGTGCTAAATTTTGGAATTTTACAACAGTTCATGCGACACTAAGAGAAAGAGCCAAAACATTGCAACGGTTATTCTTAGGGTGTGTTTGGTTCAATGTAAGAAATGCTCTAACACTCAAGTCAGTTGAGTTCAGAGAAAGAGAGGTTAGAGAGATGATTATTTAACTGCTATATATTTTAACTCTTTAAGTAGAAATAAACTCCTACACTTCAACTTTGTTTATTGGTAAAGATCTTCAAAACTTAGAAAGGTTTTTGTCAACCATATTTGTATATTCATTAGTTTTCTCATAGTTATTTACTATAGTTTTTCATAGTCGTCTTCAGGGGCGGAGGAGCAGCCCGGCCAGCCCGGGCACTTGCCCGGGCTTCGGCAAAATATTTTTATATTTTTAAAGTTAGTTTAGGGCAAAACTGGTATTTTTAGGGATTAATTTTGGGCAAAACTGATATTTTTTGTTTAAAATTGAGATTTTTGGCACTTGTCCGGGTTCCGATAAAATATTTTGGTATTTTAAGTGTTAGTTTAGGGCAAAACTGATATTTTTAGAGTTAATTTTGGCTAAAACTGATATTTTTTTGGTTTAAAATTGATTTTTTTTTTAATACTACAATTTTGCCCGGGCTTTACAAAGTTTCTAGCTCCGCCACTGGTCGTCTTCTCTCATGTATGATGCGTGATGACTGTGTGAGCATTCTTATCACCAAAAAATTGAATTGCATCGTCTACAATTTAATTTAGTAAATGACTGCGCCGCCTACAATGTTTTTGCCTTGTTCGGCAATTTACAGGCAGGGGCGGTACTGTGTAGCAATTAGGGGGTGCAGGTGCATACCCTGAAATTGTAATTTTTTTTACTAATATCTCTGTTTTTTGCACTTTGCACCCCCTGATTTTTTTTGTATTGCACCACTTACTTAAAAATTCAAAAAATATTTTAGCACTCTCATTCTTCTCTTCCAACTTCTCTTTAAAATTAAATCCTCTCAAACAAAACACCAAGCCAAATATGTACAATAGTGATAAATTCCCCCAACATCCTTGAAACAACACTAAGGTAACCAATAAAAAAACTAAATTTAAGATTTTTTATATAACCTCAATAGTGATAAATTAGTTGATTGATTGTCAATTGGCTGTTCTAATAACATATTTGTGTGCTTGTTGGTTGGTTGTTAGTAGCTTGTAGTTTATAATTTGGTCCAAATGGCATATCTATACTAATATATAAAAATCAATTACCGCCAAAGTTGCGAGTTTATCCTCAGTAGGTTTAACCACGTTCCACAATTTATATCCTTCATTGTAATTTTACTAAAACAAATATATAAAGATACAAAAAAAAATTATATTCTTAAATATAGGAATAAAACAAAAAAAAAATAAGATAAATACAATAAAAATATGATATGCATAAAAATTGGAAAAAATAAAAAAATTATAGATAGGAACGAAATAAAACAATTTGTACACATTGAAAACGTAAAATATAGAAATAGAATATAGAAAAAAAAAATACATACACATAAAAATATAAGCATGTAAAAACATAAACAATATTACTATCAATACTAATATATAAAAATCGATTACCATCAAAGTTACGAATTTATCCACAGTAGGTTTAACCACGTTCCACGATTTATATCCTTCATTGTAATTTCACAAACAAAAATATAAAAAAAATAGAAAGATACAAAAAAATTATTATATGCTTAAAAATAGGAAAAAACAAAAAACATAAGATAAATACAATAAAAATACGATATGCTTACAAATAGAAAAAAAAAATTATAGATAAGAAGGAAATAGAACAATCTGTACACATTGAAAAATTAAATTATAGAAATAGAATATAGAAAAAAAAAAACATAGACATAAAAATATAAACATATAGAAACATAAACAATATTACTACTAATAATATAATTAATTAGGTTTATCTATCATGTGCAAATTTGCACATGATAATACTTTTTAGGGTAAATAGTATTATACCCCCCTGCAAAATAGACGAGTTTTGCGTTACCCCCCTGCAAAATATTTTTTTGAGATTACCCCCTGCAATGTCAAGATTCTTTGCGTTACCCCCCTGGCTTAACAAATGGGCATATGACATGGAAGAATCTTGACGTGGCATGACACGTGGAAATTAATTTATTTTTTATTTATTTTTAATTGCCAACTCATTAATTAATGTGGGTTTTTAATTAAAAAAATGAAAAAAAAAAACTTAAAAGTTGTTATATTTTTATGAACTTACTTAAAAGAAAGTTTTGTTTTTTTTTTTTTGACTAAAAGTTGTTATTATATATAATAAAAAAATTCTTAAATAAATATAATAACTAATAATAGAGTAACCAACAAAAAAAACGAAGATGAAAAAAAACTAATAATAATAATAATAGTAACCAAAAAACTAATAGTAATAATATTATTATTATTAGTTTTTAATAATAATAATAGTAACCAAAAAACTAATAATAATAATATTATTATTATTAGTTTTTTTTTTCATCTTCGTTTTTTTTGTTACTCTATTATTATATATAAAACAAAAAATTCTTATATATAAAAGTTGTTATTATATATATAAAAAAAAATTCTTTTATATATATATATATATATATATATATATATATATATATATATATATATATATATATATATATATATATATATATATATATATATATATATATATATATATATATATATATATATATATATATATATATATATATATATATATATATATATATATATATATATATATATATATATATATATATATATATATATATAATAACTAATAATAGAGTAACCAAAAAATAAACGAAGATGAAAAAAAAACTAATAATAATAATAATAATATATAATATTATTATTATTAGTTTTTTGGTTACTATTATTATTATTAAAAACTAATAATAATAATATTATTATTTTTTTTTTTTGGTTACTATTATTATTATTTGTTTTTTTTTTTCATCTTCGTTTTTTTTTTGTTGGTTACTCTATTATTAGTTATTATATATATATAAGATTTTTTTTTTATATATAATAACAACTTTTAGTCAAAAAAAAAAAACTTTCTTTTAAGTAAGTTCATAAAAATATAACAACTTTTAAGTTTTTTTTTTCATTTTTTTAATTAAAAACCCACATTAATTAATGAGTTGGCAATTAAAAATAAATAAAAAATAAATTAATTTCCACGTGTCATGCCACGTCAAGATTCTTCCATGTCATATGCCCATTTGTTAAGCCAGGGGGGTAACGCAAAGAATCTTGACATTGCAGGGGGGTAATCTCAAAAAAATATTTTGCAGGGGGGTAACGCAAAACTCGTCTATTTTGCAGGGGGGTATAATACTATTTACCCTACTTTTTAAATAGGAGTAAGTTTTTATTGGAACTTGTGTTTTTAATTAATGAACAAGTAAAAATATAATAAAGTTAATTACTTTTGAATTTACTAAATTACCGTAAACAATCCTAATAAAATTTATCATCTAATGATCATAATTATCTTTTTCTTCCACTCAGTAGGGTTAATCATGTTCTAAGGGCCCGTTTGGATAAACAGCTTATATGAGTGCTTATAGCATTAGAGCTTTTAATACGAGAGCTTATGCTATAAGCTCTTATGCTTAATAAGCTATTTACGTTTGGATATGTACATTAAAAAGTACTTACATAAATTGAAGTGTTTGGATGTCTCATCACATAAGTAATTAGTATAAATTTAAGATTGACTTTGCATAAAAATAAATAAATTTAATATTGACTCAAAAAGATAAATTTTTTAAAAAAAAAGTGAGATACTTTTAAAAAGGTAAGTGTGAAAAAGAAAAACAAATAACCGTAAAAAAACTAGAAGATAAGTTTAAGATTGATTCAAAAAATAAATTTTAAAAAATATGTTAATATTGTATAAAACTAGTTTAGAGACCCGTGCATTCGCACGGGTCATTAATTTTAATTCGATATTTAAGTTTATTATTTAGTTAGAAAATTTATTTAAAATAAAATATTTAAAATTTTGTTAAAAAATATTCTTATAATATATGTGAAATTATTGTGCTCTCGTAAAACTTGTTAAATCAATATGTAACACCCCGAACTAACTACCCTTAAAAGACGTGATCTTAAAAACTTTTTAAAGATAAGTAGCCGGAGCGCTACGGAAAAACATTTTTATAAAACGATCGTGCACAGGACACGAAACGTCGCAGCGGAAAACATAACATAAAGGATTTTCAAAGCAATGAACAAAATAGTTCAAAAGATAATTCATTAACATAAAACATAAGTTAAGATGTTCGCATCGATATACGACGGAATACAAACGATCCCCGACTCGATGTTACAAACTACCAGAGCACTAATATACATCTCAACCAAACTAAACTTAACAAAACTATACAAAGGTAGCCTACACTAGCTCCTCACCAAAAGTGCTCCACACCAAAACGATCTGCAGCTAAAACTCGTCGAAAACCTCGACCTGAATACCTGAACCCCCAAAGGTCCAGCACATAACAATTAGGTAGAGAGTTAGTAAACATAATCACATACATACGAATATAGAAACGCACCTATATTCAACCTATCACGTATTACTAACTCACACACATGCTTCAATAAGCAATACACCAGATAACACATACTCACAAATACACAACCAGATAGTTTCACGTCGTTTCGGACAACACAAAGAACTCACATAACACATAACACATAATTGCACATTTACTCAAATGCGACTAATGCCAAACATTCAATGTCATGCCAACCTAGACACGACTAATGCATGTGGTACCATCTTCTTTATCAAGGAACTTACCATTGATATTCTTCTTTATTGGACAAGTCCAATATCCTTCTTTATCAGACAAGTCTGATATCCCTAAATAATGCATGAGTTTATGAATGTCATGCATTTACCAAACATATGATAATCACTTAGCACGAAGCTACTGCTCACTACATGGATAACATAATCCATTAAACTTCTTTATCAGACAAACTGATATTCTTCTTTATCGGACAACCCGATATACAAACATACATATACTTCTTTGACATTTTATGTAAATGCCATTACACAACACAATTATTAAACATGTATCAACAATCATGTAAGGATACCCTTAAACCATGATACAAGTGCCTAATCACACTTACAAACATTAACAAAAGTTGCAGGTTCAGTACTGTTCGCTAAGCGAAGCCGTAGCGAACAGGTAGCGAACTTATTCGCTAAGCGAAGCTCAGTTCGCTGTAGCGAACCACATCAGAGGATTACAGGTACATGGCGAACAAGTAGCGAGCTCGTAGCGAACATGTTCGCTGCAGCGAACTCCTGGTCGCTAAGCGAACAACACCAGAAAAATATCTGTTCTTGAGTTTTCCAAAGGCGGTTTAACACTCAAATCCATCCAAAATACATTATAACATGTTATAAATGCATAACAAGTGATAAATCATGTATATACCATACATATATACATGTATTAACATTGACAAACACCAAAACACACCACACATACAAAATCATGCCAATTTCTTGCAAAATAAGCAAAGTTGCATAAACATGCAAAACAATCATCAAACATATACATATTCCCTCCTAGATGTTCATTAAGCATACTAAGATGAAAAGACATGTTTATGATAAAGAAAATTCACCCAAACCCCAAAGAAATTGGATGAGAGAGTTTAGGAATGGAGGCTAGACACCTCCCCTCTCTTGGATCACCCAAGCTTATGCTTAACCACTCTCACCTTAGATTGAATGATGATTCTTGGCCTCTAAATCTCTTCTCCTTGCTCGTGTTCCTCTTCTTGCTCTCCTAGGGTTCTTGCTTTGCTTCTAAGCTTACAACCTCTAACTTCTCATGAAAAATGAATTTGTGAGACTATTCATTGGTTTGACTTGGTTACTTATACTACTCTCCAAAGGTCATGAACCAAGCCCAATGGCTTAGGCCCATTTAAGCTCTCACACGCCCAAGCCCACTAACACGACAAAGGTTTCGCTCACAAACTTATGTTCGCGATAAATAATTATAGGTCGCGTAAATAAATATTTAACACTAACCCAAAATATATGCAAATATATAAAATATCGATTTACTAAAAATTGGGTCGTTACAACTCTACCCCCCTTAAAAGAATTTCGCCCTCGAAATTACCTAAGAGATAAAGCGGAGAACGAACCCTCAACGCGGCATCTTCGGTTTCTTGCATACCGGACTCTTGTGACCTTCCTCGCCACAATTGAAACAAAACACTTTCACTCGACAAGCATCGGCCTTGTGCCCAAACTGTCCACAACTGAAACACTTGTCGCTTCTCCTCGGGCAATCATATGACATATGACCCCGCTCTCCACATTTGTAACAACTTCCAGTTCCTTGCTTCTTCTTTCCACTTCCATTGCCCTTGTTCTCATACGGCTTACCACGATCCAAACCTTTTCCTTTCCTATCATTCAGAACCTTATAGTAGTTGGTCTTGGCTTTGCTATCTTCATCACAAATCCTTGCCTTGGTCATAAGGGTCGGAAAATCCCTGATTTCAGAAAATCCAATCAAAAGCTTGATATCCGGACGAAGTCCACTCTCGAACTTGACACACTTATCCTCTTCGGCTTCCACCGTGTTGTAGTGTGGACTAAACACACACAAAGCTTCAAACTTAGCCGAATACTCGGCGACCGATAAATTTCCTTGCTTGAGCTCCATGAACTCGATCACTTTCTTATTCTTCACATCAGCCGGAAAGTACTTCCTTAAAAATTCCCTTTTGAAAGTTTCCCAAACGATAGCAACACCGTCCACTCCTATCCTGAGTCTCACATTCCTCCACCAAACGATTGCCTCCTCTCTAAGGGCATAAGTTCCCAAAGTAGTCTTGTTCTCCTCCGAACAACACATTGCTTCAAAGATGATCTCAACCTCATCTAACCACTTGATAGCCCCCTCCGGGTTATAGCCTCCGGTAAACAGAGTCGGTTTATGCGACATAAACCTTTCCAATCTTTTCTCACTATCCCTTCCCGGGTCATTATCCCTTACCACCAATGTAGTCAAAGCAGTCAAAGCTTGTGCAATCTGAGCGTTGGTCCTAGCAGCAGCCATGATTCCTGAACGAATCACAACTCGACGTTAGAATGTATTAACAGTGTACCCAACACATGCTTCATACAAGAGAAAGAAAATCCTAATGGCTCACATGAACCGACCTGCTCTGATACCAACTATTGTAACACCCCGAACTAACTACCCTTAAAAGACGTGATCTTAAAAACTTTTTAAAGATAAGTAGCCGGAGCGCTACGAAAAAACATTTTTATAAAACGATCGTGCACAGGACACGAAACGTCGCAGCGGAAAACATAACATAAAGGATTTTCAAAGCAATGAACAAAATAGTTCAAAAGATAATTCATTAACATAAAACATAAGTTAAGATGTTCGCATCGATATACGACGGAATACAAATGATCCCCGACTCGATGTTACAAACTACCAGAGCACTAATATACATCTCAACCAAACTAAACTTAACAAAACTATACAAAGGTAGCCTACACTAGCTCCTCACCAAAAGTGCTCCACACCAATACGATCTGCAGCTAAAACTCGTCGAAAACCTCGACCTGAATACCTGAACCCCCAAAGGTCCAGCACATAACAATTAGGTAGAGAGTTAGTAAACATAATCACATACATACGAATATAGAAACGCACCTATATTCAACCTATCACGTATTACTAACTCACACACATGCTTCAATAAGCAATACACCAGATAACACATACTCACAAATACACAACCAGATAGTTTCACGTCGTTTCGGACAACACAAAGAACTCACATAACACATAACACATAATTGCACATTTACTCAAATGCGACTAATGCCAAACATTCAATGTCATGCCAACCTAGACACGACTAATGCATGTGGTACCATCTTCTTTATCAAGGAACTTACCATTGATATTCTTCTTTATTGGACAAGTCCAATATCCTTCTTTATCAGACAAGTCTGATATCCCTAAATAATGCATGAGTTTATGAATGTCATGCATTTACCAAACATATGATAATCACTTAGCACGAAGCTACTGCTCACTACATGGATAACATAATCCATTAAACTTCTTTATCAGACAAACTGATATTCTTCTTTATCGGACAACCCGATATACAAACATACATATACTTCTTTGACATTTTATATAAATGCCATTACACAACACAATTATTAAACATGTATCAACAATCATGTAAGGATACCCTTAAACCATGATACAAGTGCCTAATCACACTTACAAACATTAACAAAAGTTGCAGGTTCAGTACTGTTCGCTAAGCGAAGCCGTAGCGAACAGGTAGCGAACTTATTCGCTAAGCGAAGCTCAGTTCGCTGTAGCGAACCACATCAGAGGATTACAGGTACATGGCGAACAGGTAGCGAGCTCGTAGCGAACATGTTCGCTGCAGCGAACTCCTGGTCGCTAAGCGAACAACACCAGAAAAATATCTGTTCTTGAGTTTTCCAAAAGCGGTTTAACACTCAAATCCATCCAAAATACATTATAACATGTTATAAATGCATAACAAGTGATAAATCATGTATATACCATACATATATACATGTATTAACATTCACAAACACCAAAACACACCACACATACAAAATCATGCCAATTTCTTGCAAAATAAGCAAAGTTGCATAAACATGCAAAACAATCATCAAACATATACATATTCCCTCCTAGATGTTCATTAAGCATACTAAGATGAAAAGACATGTTTATGATAAAGAAATTTCACCCAAACCCCAAAGAAATTGGATGAGAGAGTTTAGGAATGGAGGCTAGACACCTCCCCTCTCTTGGATCACCCAAGCTTATGCTTAACCACTCTCACCTTAGATTGAATGATGATTCTTGGCCTCTAAATCTCTTCTCCTTGCTCGTGTTCCTCTTCTTGCTCTCCTAGGGTTCTTGCTTTGCTTCTAAGCTTACAACCTCTAACTTCTCATGAAAAATGAATTTGTGAGACTATTCATTGGTTTGACTTGGTTACTTATACTACTCTCCAAAGGTCATGAACCAAGCCCAATGGCTTAGGCCCATTTAAGCTCTCACACGCCCAAGCCCACTAACACGACAAAGGTTTCGCTCACAAACTTATGTTCGCGATAAATAATTATAGGTCGCGTAAATAAATATTTAACACTAACCCAAAATATATGCAAATATATAAAATATCGATTTACTAAAAATCGGGTCGTTACACAATACATTTAATTTATTAATGTCATAGTCCCGTGTGTATTTTTAAATAAATCATATTATTTTTTTGGGTCAAGTAATCTAATTTTACATTTTTTCAATATAAAAAAAATTATGTGTTCAAGATTCGAGCCAGGATTTCACTTATGCATAGATTTGCTCAACTTTGTTGATGTTATCAGTAACTTGAAATGTGGTTAAACCTACCGAGTGGAACAAAAAGACGATTATGATCATTAGATGATAAATTTTATTATGATTGTTTACAACAATTTAGTGAATTCGGAATAATTAACTTTATTATATTTTGACTTGTTCATTACTTAATTATATTATTAGTAGTAATATTGTTTATGCTTCTATATGTTTATATTTTAATGTGTATGTATTTTATTTTTCTATATTCTATTTTTATATTTTACGTTTTCAATGTGTACAGATTATTCTATTTTGTTCCTATCTATAATTTATTTTTTCCTATTTGTAAGCATGTCATATTTTTATTGTACTTATCTTTTTTGTTTTATTCCTATTTTTAAGCATTAAATCTTTTTTTTTTTGTATTATCTTTCTAATTTTGTTATATTTTTTTAGTGAAATTACAATGAAAGATATAAATCGTGAAACGTGGTTAAACCTACTGAGGATAAACTTGTAACTTTGGTGGTAATCGATTTTTATATATTAGTATAGAATATAGAAGATTAATAAAGTATAGATAGATATAGATATGTATTTTATTTTTCTATATTCTATTTTTATATTTTACGTTTTAAATGTGTACAGATTGTTCTATTTTTTTTTATAAGAACAGATTGTTCTATTTTGTTCCTGTCTATAATTTATTTTTTCATATTTGTAAGTATGTCATATTTTTATTGTACTTATCTTTTTTTTTTTGTTTTATTCCTATTTTTAAGCATTAAATCTTTTTTTTTTGTATCTTTCTAATGTTTTTATATTTTTTTAGTGAAATTACGATGAAAGATATAAATCGTGGAACGTGGTTAAACCTACTGAGGATAAATTTGTAACTTTGGTGGTCATCGATTTTTATATATTAGTATAGATGGAGCAGGCGAGATTCGAAGCGGGGTCCTTTTTCATAAGCTCCATGTTAAGCCCAACGATAAGCATATTATACGAGCTTATTAAAATATGGCATAAGCAGCTTATGAAATTGTGATAAGCACTTTTTGTTAATTTATCCAAACACTAATATAACGACTTATACGAGTGGATAAACTTACATAAGCTTAAAACAAGTCAATCCAAACTGGGCCTAAGTTACTAATAACATCAATAAAGTTGAGCAAATCTATGCATAAAGTGGAATCCGGACTCGAATCGTGAACATATAATTTTTTTTTTTTGAAAAATGTAAAATTAGATTACTTGACCCAAAATAATAATATGATTTATTTAAAAATACTTACGGGACTATGACTTTAGTAAATTAAATTTATTGATTTAACAAGTTTTACGAGAGCATAATAATTTCACGTATATTCTAACAATATTTTTTAACAAATTTTTAAATATTTTATTTTAAAAAAAAAATTTAAACTCAATATAATAATAATAAACTTAAATATCGAATTAATATTAATGACCCGTGTCGCACGGGTCTTTAACTAGTTTGGATTTTATATTTTATTACTGTTTCTAGTTAAAACATACACAAACTAGTTTCAATTTTAGGTATTGGGAAATCAGTGTTTTCACGTAGCCTAATTTTGTGTTGTTATTGAATACTCAAGTGATAGATAGAAATAATTGACCAACATTCAGCAATGAGAAAAATAACCACAAGATTGTGTATTTTTGTTGTTACCATATCAATACTTATGCATTATCTTTTATTTCTTTTTTATTTGATATACATTTCTCATGTAGTCAATATTTTTGTTTTTCTTAAAGCAATACTTATTTTGAAGAGATTTGTTCAACAATATAAATAACTAATTAGTTAGTGATTCAACGATTTAAAAGATATAAAACGGCATAGTGAATGAATGTAAAATATATATATATGGAATTTGCTAATTTAGACCCTAGTTGGGTATAAATTAGCAAGGTGCACCTTTTCGGTTGAACAAAAATACATTTTTTTTTAATTTTTGAAAGAATAGAGCAAAAGCGGCAGTTCTATAATTTTAAGGAACAGTACACGCGCCCCCCGTCCACTTCTCACACCCCTGGACACGTGGCGCAATCCAATTGATCCAAGCAGCACGCGTGCATCACACGCGCGACAGGGGCGCGTGAGTGAAGAGAATCTGGAGAGAGAAAATCAGTTTTATAAAAAAGGGGACACGTGGCAGCCTCTGGTTTGCCCGTCAGTTTTTTACCCATTTAATACTTTAAACTCAATTATTTCGTTGTAAATTTAATTTTTATTTTTTTTTTATTTTTATACCAAAATTCATAATTTTTTTTTGTCTACAAATAGAGACTTGGTTCATTTAATTTAATTTTTTTTTGAGACCTGAAACTATTTTTAGTTAATTAAATGAGATAAAATGGTAATTAAAAATATTATAATTCCGTAAACAATTTCCAAAATTTTATGTACAGTACTATGAATTATTTAGAACCCTGGTGTGTACCTCACTCTCCATAGTTCAAGCATGAAATTATTTTCACAAAGTACGCTGATTAAAATATTTAAAACCATTTAACAATAATAATAATAATTTTACATAATTGTTTACTTCTGAAACCATTTTACTAGTATAATGGTTGCACATAGTGGTATTATATAAAGATAATTAAGATAGTGAAAAATTGAGTTTTTTTTTCGGTGTCCAAATCAAACGAACCAAGTCTCTATTTGTAGACAAAAAAAAATTATGAATTTTGGTATAAAAATAAAAAAATAAAAAATTAATTCACGACGAAATAATTGAGTTTTAAAGTATTAAATTGGTAAAAATTAACGCAGCCAATCAGATCAGGACACGTGTCCTACTTTTTAAAAAGTAAAATTTTCTCAGGCGTGATCCCATGTGACGCAGGCGCTGGCTTATCATGGATCTGGATGATCTGGGCTGTCTGATTGATCAGACAACCATAATGAGATCATCTCTTGGCCGTGGGATGGAAATCAACGACCTGTAACGATGGTCCTGCGGTAGTCGCGCGACACTGGATCCGCGTCAGTATGATTTTTTTTTTTATATATAAAAAAAGAAAGAGTATTTTGGTCCAACTGAAAATGTGCACCTTGCTAATTTAGACATAACTGGATCTAAATTAGCAGCCCCCTATATATATATATAATTATTATTAAAATTTTGATTAAAATTTTGCACCTCCTGAGTCAGGGTCTGACTACCACCACTTTACAGGGGTAGTGTGTGATTTTGTTTTCTGTATGGGTGATCTTGGCATCCACGTTCGGCTCAGCGTCGTCAGTTTTGTTGCATGCTCTGTCAACCATGATGTGCCGTTTTCTTCCATCGTGAATTCCACAATCTCCATCTTTTATACTCAGTGGCACTATCAACATGGAATATTATCATCATCATCATCATCAGCAGTTCTATTTCTATTGAACTTTTATCTCACGAAACATCACGACTTGTTACTTAAACTTCAGAAACCGCATAACCATACACAGTTAGAATAAGTTTGAAAAGTCGAGCCAATGAAATTATAACAAGTATCATTCATGAAAATTACATGATATGGAGTAAACCTTTATTTTTTTGCTTGAAAATGAAAGAGAAATAATAAATTATAGGAAAGTCTTCTATTTTAATTACACTCCTTTTAACCCACTTGACTTGAGTTATCCAGTAACTAGTGTCCCATTCCGTGCTAAGCACAAGTAAAAATATGACTAACAAGAATAATATTTTAATATTTTAAATTTAAAAAATATGAAATAACAAAAAAAATGATAAATTATAATATGCATAAATGAACATGCTTAAATAAGTCATATCGAATATTTTTATCTTTTGACTATACATAGTAAATATACTATATTTTAAGAGTTTAATAAAAATGCACTTACTGTGACTGTATAAAGTATCTTTATAGGATCATCTCCTAAAAAATTACCAATTTGTCAGTTCATATCAAAAGAGTGAATTGGATTGAGATGGCGTGGCAAGAAACATGCGCTGATATTTTTTGAAAATG
The DNA here is from genome assembly GCF_020283565.1 of Trifolium pratense. Classification (NCBI taxonomy): domain Eukaryota; kingdom Viridiplantae; phylum Streptophyta; class Magnoliopsida; order Fabales; family Fabaceae; genus Trifolium; species Trifolium pratense. The sequence continues at coordinate 58,442,103 of NC_060065.1, read as the reverse complement.
TAGGGTATAATTGTCAAAGAAAAAGCCAGCCCAAAAAAAGGGTATAATAGGGATTATAAAAAATCTACACCAAACTAAATGGGTGTATCCTTTTTATATTTAGTATAGATTATTATGAGACTTTGGGTGTACCTTAATTGGTATTTCAAAAGTTCCTTTGATACTTGTTATTTTCTTAATTTATATATATAAAAAAGTTTATTTTCGTGGAGCAATAGATAATCATTTATTTGACAAAAAAATTAATTTTTACAATTATCATGGGTTGTAGACTTCAAATTCTGGGATTTTTCCCAAACGATGTAAAAATAGGATTTGTTTGATATCTCTCACCTAAATGGATCCACAAACACACTATATATGTTTGATAGAACATTCTTCAAAAAAATGGATCAAAAAACAATTTCTTCATCTCCGTAGTTTTTGTTACCATTTTTGTGGGTTATAGACGACAAATTTTGGGATTTTTCTAAATTCGGTGAAACAATAGGATTAGTTTTGATATCTCTCACCTAAAAGGATCCAAAGACTCGATATATATGTTTTGATAGAAGATTCTTTAAAAAAAAAAAAAAAAAAAAAGAGGATCAAAAGACAATTTTTTCATTCAGGTAGTTTTTTTACAATTTTCATGGGTTGTGGACAACGAATTCTGGGATTTTTCCAAAATCGATGAAAAAATAGGATTTGTTTGATATCTCTCACCTAAATGGATTCACAAATGAAAATAAAGAGGATCAAAAGACAATTTTTTTATTCAGGTAGTTTTTTTTTACAATTATCATGGGTTGTAGACTTCGAATTTTGGGATTTTTCCCAAATCGATGAAAAAATATGATTAGTTTTGATATCTCTCACCTAAATGGATCCACAAACACACTATATATGTTATGATATAAGATTCATCAAAAATAGGCTTCAAAAAACAATGTAATCACTTCGGTAGTTTTGTTTTTCAATTTTCATTGGTGACTACGAATTTTATGATTTTTCTAAATTCGGTGAAAAAATAGGATTTGTTTGATATCTCACCTAAATAGATCCACAGACACATTATATATGTTTTGATAGAACATTCTTCAAAAAAATGGATAAAAAAACAATTTCTTCATTTCCGTAGTTTTTGTTACAATTTTTGTGGGTTATAGATGACGAATTTTGGGATTTTTCCAAATTCGGTGAAAAAATAGGATTAGTTCTGATATCTCTCGCCTAAAAGGATCCAAAGACTCGATATATATATATTTTGGTAGAAGATTCTTAAAAAAAAGATGATCAAAAGACAATTTCTTCATTCAGGTAGTTTTTTTTACAATTTTCATGGGTTGTAAAGACTACGAATTCTGGGATTTTTCCAAAATCGATGAAAAAATAGGATTTGTTTGATATCTCTCACCTAAGTAGATCAACAAACACACTATATATGTTTTGATAGAAGATTCTTAAAAAAAAAAGAGGATCAAAAGACAATTTCTTTATTTCGGTAGTGTTTTTTACAAATTTCGTGGGTTATAAATTACGAATTTTGGGATTTTTCCAAATTCGGTGAAAAAATAGGTTTTGTTTGATATATCTCACCTAAATGGATCCACAAACACACTCTATATGTTTTGATAGAAGATATATTAAAAAAAAGAGGATCAAAAGACAATTTCTTCTTTTAGGTAGTTTTTTTTACAATTTTCATGGGTTGTAGACTATCAATTTTGGAATTTTCTAAAATCGATGAAAAAATAGCTTTTGTTTGATATATCTCACCTAAATGGATCCACAAACACAATCTATGTTTTGATAGAAGATTCTTAAAAAAAAAAAGAGGATCAAAAGACAATTCATTTCGGTAGTTTTGTTTTATAATTTTCGTGGATTATACGAATTTTGGGATTTTTCCAAATTCGGTGAAAAAATAGGATTTGTTTGATATCTCACCTAAATAGATTCACAGGCACACTATATATGTTATGATATAAGATTCATAAAAAAAGGCTTCAAAAACCAATTTATTCACTTCGGTAGTCATTTATTCAATTTCCGCGTGTTATAGACTACGAATTTTGGGATTTTCCAAAATCGATGAAAGAATAGAATTTGTTTAATATCTCTCGCCTAAATGGATCCACAGACACACTATATATGTTTAGATAGATGATTATTCGAAAAAATAGGATCAAAAGAGAATTTCTTCATTTAGTAGTTATTGTTACAATTTTCGTGGGTTATATAAACAACGAATATTGGGATTTTTCCAAAGCCGGTGAATAAATAGGATTTATTTGATATCTCTCACCTAAATGGATCCATAGACACACTATATATGTTATGATATAAGATTCATAAAAAAAAGGCTTCAAAAAACAATTTATTCACTTCGGTAGTTTTTTTTTTTCCTTCAATTTTCATGGGTTATAGACTACGAATTTTGGGGTTTTTCGAAATTCGGTAAAAAAATAGGATTTATTTGTTATCTCACCTAAATAGATCCACAGACACATTATATATGTTTTGATAGAACATTCTTCAAAAAGATGGATCAAAAAACAATTTCTTCATTTCCGTAGTTTTTGTTACAATTTTTGTGGGTTGTAGACGACGAATTTTGGGAGTTTTCTAAATTCGGTGAAAAAATAGGATTACTTTTGATATCTCTCACCTAAAAGGATCCAAAGACTAGATATATATGTTTTGATAGAAGATTCTTAAAAAAAAAAAAAAAAAAAGAGGATCAAAAGACAATTTCTTCATTCAGGTAGTTTTTTTACAATTTTCAGGGGTTGTGGACAACGAATTCTGGGATTTTTCCAAAATCGACGAAAAATGAGGATTTGTTTGATATCTCTCACCTAAATGGATCCACAAACACACTATATATGTTATGATATAAGATTCATCAAAAATAGGCTTCAAAAAACAATTTATTCACTTCGGTAGTTTTTTTTTTTTTCAATTTTGATGGGTTATAGACTACGAATTTTGGGATTTTTCCAAATTCGGTGAAAAAATAGGTTTTGTTTGATATATCTCACCTAAATGGATCCACAAACACACTCTACATGTTTTGATAGAAGATTCTTAGAAAAAAAAAAGAGGATCAAAAGACAATTCATTTCGGTAGTTTTTTTTACAATTTTCGTGGGTTGTAGACTACGAATTTTGGGATTTTTCCAAATTCGGTGAAAAATAGAATTTGTTTGATATCTTACCTAAATAGATTTACAGACACACTATATATGTTATGATATAAGATTCATAAAAAAAAAAGGCTTCAAAAAACAGTTTATTCACTTCGGTAGTCGTTTTTTCAATTTTCATGTGTTATAGACTACGAACTTTGGTATTTTCCAAAATCGGTGAAATAATAGGATTTGTTTAATATCTCTCGCCTAAAAGGCACACTATATATGTTATGATATAAGATTCATAAAAAAAAAGGCTTCAAAAACCAATTTATTCACTTCGGTAGTCATTTATTCAATTTCCGTGTGTTAGACTACGAATTTTGGGATTTTCCAAAATCGATGAAAGAATAGAATTTGTTTAATATCTCTCGCCTAAATGGATCCACAGACACACTATATATGTTTAGATAGATGATTATTCGAAAAAATAGGATCAAAAGAGAATTTCTTCATTTAGTTAGTTATTGTTACAATTTTCGTGGGTTATATAAACAACGAATATTGGGATTTTTCCAAAGCCGGTGAATAAACAGGATTTATTTGATATCTCTCACCTAAATGGATCCATAGACACACTATATATGTTATGATATAAGATTCATAAAAAAAAGGCTTCAAAAAACAATTTATTCACTTCGGTAGTTTTTTTTTTTTCTTCAATTTTCATGGGTTATAGACTACGAATTTTGGGGTTTTTCGAAATTCGGTAAAAAAATAGGATTTATTTGTTATCTCACCTAAATAGATCCACAGACACATTATATATGTTTTGATAGAACATTCTTCAAAAAAATGGATCAAAAAACAATTTCTTCATTTCCGTAGTTTTTGTTACAATTTTTGTTGGTTGTAGACGACGGATTTTGGGAGTTTTCTAAATTCGGTGAAAAAATAGGATTAGTTTTGATATCTCTCACCTAAAAGGATCCAAAGACTCGATATATATGTTTTGATAGAAGATTCTTAAAAAAAAAGGATCAAAAGACAATTTCTTCATTCAGGTAGTTTTTTTACAATTTTCATGGGTTGTGGACAACGAATTCTGGGATTTTTCCAAAATCGACGAAAAATGAGGATTTGTTGGATATCTCTCACCTAAATGGATCCACAAACACACTATATATGTTATGATATAAGATTCATCAAAAATAGGCTTCAAAAAACAATTTATTCACTTCGGTAGTTTTTTTTTTTTTTTTTCAATTTTCATGGGTTATAGACTACGAATTTTGGGATTTTTTCAAATTCGGTGAAAAAATAGGTTTTGTTTGATATATCTCACCTAAATGGATCCACAAACACACTCTATATATTTTGATAGAAGATTCTTAAAAAAAAAAAAGAGGATCAAAAGACAATTCATTTCGGTAGTTTTTTTTACAATTTTCGTGGGTTGTAGACTACGAATTTTGGGATTTTTCCAAATTCTGTGAAAAAATAGAATTTGTTTGATATCTTACCTAAATAGATTTACAGACACACTATATATGTTATGATATAAGATTCATAAAAAAAAGGCTTCAAAAAACAGTTTATTCACTTCGGTAGTCGTTTTTTCAATTTTCATGTGTTATAGACTACGAATTTTGGTATTTTCCAAAATCGGTGAAATAATAGGATTTGTTTAATATCTCTCGCCTAAAAGGCACACTATATATGTTATGATATAAGATTCATAAAAAAAAGGCTTCAAAAACCAATTTATTCACTTCGGTAGTCATTTATTCAATTTTCGTGTGTTATAGACTACGAATTTTGGGATTTTCCAAAATCGATGAAAGAATAGAATTTGTTTAATATCTCTCGCCTAAATGGATCCACAGACACACTATATATGTTTAGATAGATGATTATTCGAAAAAATAGGATCAAAAGAGAATTTCTTCATTTAGTTAGTTATTGTTACAATTTTCGTGGGTTATATAAACAACGAATATTGGGATTTTTCCAAAGCCGGTGAATAAATAGGATTTATTTGATATCTCTCACCTAAATGGATCCATAGACACACTATATATGTTATGATATAAGATTCATCAAAAAAAAGGCTTCAAAAAACAATTTATTCACTGCGGTAGTTTTTTTTTTTTTTCAATTTTCATGGGTTATAGACTACGAATTTTGGGGTTTTTCGAAATTCTGTAAAAAAATAGTGTTGGATTTTTGTATGTTGGCTACATTTTGCAAAAACATCCTTTAGCCAAAGTGTTGAGACACATGTGCTAGTGTCAAGTGTTGAGACACATGTGAGCACATTTGGAACAACACCTGTGTTCTGTCAAACGCGCGCCAGCTTGCGGTTATTATTTTGTGCTCAATCTTTTGAAGATTTGATTAGAGAATTAATTCATGGTTTCTTATACAACAAGGCGCACGTGATCAATGTGTTTTGAAGGCAGCTGAACCCTAGTTTTATTTTCTAAAGAAATATTATTTTAGAAAATATGTTTTATGGAATTCAAAAATATAATTATAGAATTCAGAAATATGTCAACTGCTGCCGCAATTGTGAAGACCTAATTTTGTCTTGGAGCTCAAGTTATTCTACAGCTATAAATAAGGAGGTCAAGACATTGTACAATTCATCTAAACCGTGTTATTACAAAGCGTGTGTTTTAGGGTTTAGAGTGTCAATTGTGAGCCTTTCTTGCATTCCATTGATGCAAGCTTAGGACCTGAGTTTATTGAGTTGTAACTGTGAACTTCTCCTAAGCTTTGTAGTACGGAGATTGTTCTTAAGGTGTGTGTGGTTTGCTCGCAAGCTTTTAAGCAAGAGTGGACCTTGGTTGTCTTAGGAGGGTGTCTCCATCATTGTTGCTGTATTGTTTCAAATCCTTACTGGGTTGTAGGGTTGTGAGGAGTGAGCGGAGGTTCTCATATCTAGGATTTCCTAGGTAGAATTAGCACGGGTAGTGATTAAGTGCGAAGTTGTAAACGGGCGAGTTTAACTTCAAATTGATACTATCATAGTGGATTCCTCCTGGCTTGGTATGCCCCCAGAGTAGGCCGTTGTGCTGAACTGGGTTAACAACTTTATTGTGTTATTTACTTTATTGTTGTTATAATTGCGTTGTTATATTGTCTGCGTGAAAGGTGTGTCGACAAGTGTGGCTACACTTGTCGTTCGAGAGACAAGTGCGAAGACAAGTGTCTCGACAGTACCAACGACACTTGTTTACTGTGTGCCAGGAATTTCAATTGGCATCAGAGCAAGCACCCTGTTCTGAATATTAGGGTGAGCTCCAGGGAATACTTTTCTGGCAAACGATGGAAAAAGAAGCATTCATCAGCAAACCACCACTCCTGGTTGGTAATTCAAACTATGATTATTGGAAGTCTCGTATGATTGCCTATCTAAAGTCTATAGATAGCAAGACCTGGAAAGCAGTTCTAAAAGGCGGGAGCATCCTGTGATAGTTGACAAAGAAGGAAAGTCAACTCTTGAATTAAAACCAGAGGAAGATTGGTCCAAAGAAGAAGATGAGTTGGCACTGGCAAACTCAAGGGCTATAAATGCTATATACAATTGTATTGACAAACACATATTTAAACTCATAAAGAAGTGTGCTTTAGCAAAAGAGGCTTGGACCGTTCTCGAGAACGTTCATGAAGGCAATTCAAAAGTCAAAATGTCAAGGTTGCAGCTGCTTACCACCAAATTTGAGAACCTCCGAATGAAGGGTGATGGCAGCATTCAGGAGTTTCACATGACCATACTTGACTTTGATAATCAATTTGATGCTTTGGGAGAAAAGATACCTGAAGAGAAGCTAGTAAGGAAAATGCTTAGGTCTCTGCCTAAGAAGTTTGATATGAAAGTTACAGCTATAGAAGAAGCCAAAGATATCTCAGAAATAAAACTGGATGAACTTGTTGGGTCACTTCAAACCTATGAAGGGGCCATTGATGAAAAGCTTGAAAAGAAGACTAAAAGCATAGCTTTTGTCACAAATGCTGAAAAAGATGATCAACAGGGTGAGTCAGTATCTGAAGATGATATGTCTACTGAGATGGTGCTCCTTGGAAAACAATTTAACAAGCTTCTGAAAAAGATGGACAAACGTCCTAAGACAAGTGCGGGCAACACTGGTCGCAACATCAACGGGAACTTCAGGAAATTTGGGTCAGAAGAGAAGGACATCCAAAGTAAAGAAGTTCAATGTCATGAATGTGAAGGCTATGGACACATTAAATCTGAATGTCCAACCTTTTTAAAGAAACAGAAGAAAGGGTTGACTGTCACTTGGTCTGATGAAGATGACTCTGAAGGAGAAGCTGAAAATACACATGCCTTGACAGGTGTCTGCACATCTGACACTGAATCATGTGATGAGGAAGTAACCTTTGAAGAACTGGCAAAATCCTACAGGGAACTATGTCATAGAAGTGAAGAAGTCTGTAGAACTTCAGTAAAACTAAAGGAGGAAATCTCAAAGCTTCAAACTGAAAAGGTCAAACATTTGGAGACAATCACTGAAGTTGGCATAAAGTGTGAAGAAGGAATGAAGATGATAGAAAGGCAAAAGGGAATCATTCAAACTCTGGAATCTGAGAAACTTGACAACTTAGCTGAAATTTCCAAACTTCAAGAAGAGGTAACTGAACTACAAACTCATCTTGATCACTTTAAAAAGCAAGTTGGAATGTTGAATAAAGGAACAGAGTTACTAGATGAAATACTAGAGAAACTTCCAACTCCTAGTAGAAGCAAAACAGCCATTGGTTACCAATATAAAAATGTCAACAGTATTAGGGACTACAACAAAGATTCTCAATATATGTCAGAGGCAAGCAGACGAACTACGTTTGGTATGAAGTCCCCACAATTAGCTGGAAAACCTGTGAGGAACTATCATGGTGGTCAGAGACACTGTCAGCACATATGTCTGCACATTCTCAAAACAGGTATAACCCTAAATTTATACCCAGACATGCAAGTCAATATCGCTCATGGAGATGTCATCATTGTGGTAAAAAGGGACACATAAGGCCTTTCTGCTATAGGCTATATGGGTATCCAACTGACACAGTCCATAATCCTCCTATTATCAATACAAAGAAGGAATGGAAGCAAAAGGATGAGGAACAAAAGGAGGATACTGATACAAATGAAGCAAGCTTGATTGCTCACACCTCTCTTAAGGCCTCTTCAAGAGATGATTGGTACTTTGATAGTGGATGCTCTAGACACATGACCGGTGTGGAAAAATATCTGGTAGATATCAAATCTTATGCAAGTAGCTTTGTAACATTTGGTGATGGTGCCAAAGGAAAAATTCAGGGTATAGGAAGACTAATTAACAACGGTCTACCTAAACTTGAAAATGTTCTCCTTGTAAAAGGACTGACTGCTAACTTGATAAGCATAAGTCAACTGTGTGACCAAGGGATGAAGGTAAATTTTACTAAAGAGGAGTGTATCGTTAGCAATGACCAAGGAGATGTCCTGATGAAGGGAGCAAGATCTAAAGATAATTGCTATCTATGGGTACCTATAGAAGAGACAGATGTGTCAACATGTTTAAGAATCAAAGAAGATGAGGTAAAAATCTGGCACCAAAGGCTGGGACACTTGAATCTGAGAAGCATGAAGAAAGCCATGTCAAAGGAAGCCATCAGAGGCTTGCCTAACCTGCAGATAGAAGAAAACTCCATCTGTGGTGAATGTCAGATTGGAAAACAAACTAAAGTGTCACACCAACTGCTGCAACAGTTGTCTACATCCAGAGTCCTCGAGCTGTTACACATGGATCTGATGGGTCCTATTCAGGTTGAAAGCCTTGGAGGTAAGAAATATGCCTTTGTTATAGTAGATGATTTCTCTAGATACACTTGGATAAGTTTCATAAGATAAAAAACAAATACTTTTGATAACTTTAAAGACATGTGTATACAACTTCAAAGAGAAAAAGGCTGTGAAATTGTTAGAGTTAGGAGTGATCATGGAAAAGAGTTTGAAAACTCCAAGTTTGTTGATTTCTGTGCTTCAGAAGGTATACTCCAGGAATTCTCTTCACCTGGTACACCACAACAAAATGGTGTGGTAGAGAGAAAGAACAGAACTATACAAGAATCTGCTAGAGTTATGTTGCATGCTAAAAACCTACCTCTGTATTTTTGGGCTGAAGCCATGAACACTGCATGTTACATTCACAACAGAGTTACGCTAAGGAAAGGTACTGATAAAACCTTGTATGAGCTATGGAAGGACAAAAAACCTACAGTAAAATACTTCCATGTATTTGGGTCAAAATGCTACATCCTTGCTGATAGGGAACCTAGGAGAAAGTTAGATCCTAAAAGTGATGAAGGAATATTCCTGGGATACTCAATCAACAGTAGAGCTTACAGGGTGTTCAATTCCAGAACAAGAACAATAATGGAATCAATAAATGTTGTAATAGATGATTCTGCTGAAGAAATGTCAGATGCAGAGACAAATGTGGCGACACTTGTCCCAATACCTGAAGAAAGTGAGCCAGAGACAGTTGCTGCACAAGATTCTGACATGAATGAGTCTAACACAGAAGCTGTGAAACCAAGCAAAGGACCATCTATCAGAACACAAAAGAACCATCCCTTAGATTTGGTAATTGGTGATCCAAAACAAGGAATTACAACTAGAAGGTCAAATGATGTAATCTCAAATGCATGCTTCATATCCAAAATTGAACCAAAGAATGTCAAGGAAGCATTGACTGATGAATATTGGATAAATGCTATGCAAGAGGAACTGACTCAGTTCAAAAGAAGTGAAGTGTGGGACTTGGTCCCTAGACCAGAAGATGTTAATGTCATAGGCACAAAATGGGTGTATAAGAACAAAACTGATGAGAATGGCACCATTACAAGAAATAAAGCCAGACTTGTTGCACAAGGATACACTCAGATTGAAGGTGTGGATTTTGATGAAATATTTGCTCCTGTTGCTCGTCTTGAATCCATAAGACTGCTCCTAGCAGTTGCATGCATCCTGAAATTCAAGTTATACCAGATGGATGTCAAGAGTGCTTTTCTAAATGGTTACCTAAATGAGGAAGTATATGTTGAGCAACCTAAAGGCTTTGTTGATCCGAGCTTTCCAAATCATGTGTACAAACTAAAGAAAGCTCTCTATAGTTTGAAACAAGCACCTAGAGCATGGTATGAGAGGTTGACTGAATTTCTTGTTAATCAAGGATACAAAAAGGGAGGTCATGATAAAACCCTGTTTATGAAAGATGTGGAAGGTAAGCTTATGATAGCTCAAATATATGTGGATGATATTGTGTTTGGAGGAATGTCGAGACAAATGGTGGAACACTTTGTCAAACAAATGCAATCTGAATTTGAAATGAGTCTTGTTGGTGAACTCACCTATTTTCTGGGTCTGCAAGTCAGACAAATGGAGGATTCAATATTTGTATCTCAAGAGAAGTACGCTAAAAATATTGTGAAGAAATTTGGTATGGAAGGTGGGAGTCATAAAAGGACACCTGCTCCAACACACTTGAAACTTACCAAAGATGAAAAGGGTATTGATGTGGATCAAAGTCTATATAGAAGCATGATTGGAAGTTTGCTATATCTCACTGCTAGCAGACCAGACATTATGTTTGCAGTTGGAGTATGTGCAAGATACCAAGCTAGTCATAAGATGAGTCATCTTGCTCAAGTCAAAAGAATCTTTAAATATGTGAATGACACTTGCAACTATGGGATTCTATACTCTCATACTGAAGACTCTACCTTGGTAGGATATTGTGATGCAGATTGGGCTGGTAGTGTTGATGATAGAAAAAGTACCTCAGGTGCATGTTTCTTTTTGGGAAATAATCTTGTTTCTTGGTTCAGCAAAAAGCAAAATAGTGTGTCTCTATCCACAGCTGAGGCTGAATATATAGCTGCAGGTAGCAGTTGCTCACAACTATTATGGATGAGACAAATGTTGAGTGAGTACAATGTGGAGCAAAATGTGATGACACTTTACTGTGATAATCTAAGTGCAATCAATATCTCAAAAAATCCTATTCAGCACAGTAGGACTAAGCATATTGACATAAGGCACCATTTTATTAGGGATCTTGTTGAAGAGAAAATTGTCACACTTGAACATATTGCATCTGAAGAACAGTTGGCAGACATCTTTACTAAGGCACTTGATGCAAACCAATTTGAGAAGTTAAGGGGCAAATTAGGAATTTGCCTATTTGAAGATCAATAGCAGTTATTGCATGGGGAGCGTGCAGCAGTTACCTTTTCTCCCCTTCCACATGTTGCGCACGCTTACATAGGGGAATCATTACAAAATTTATTTGGTTTCCTTAACCACCCCACTCACACGCATTCTTCACTCCAATTTCTCTCTCTTTGCAATTCGAAACTTCTCTCATCTCTCTCACTCCATTCAACTTCCATAAACTTCTACATCATGTCTAATCCAGAAAAATCCTCACCAATGAAGCACGATGACGCTCATTCTCCTACTGCCGAAGATGCGTCAACTGTGATTGTGAAAGCTGTCCCAATTTCAACTGTTCCTCCTACTGATTCAACGAAAAAGAAGAAGAAATCGTCAAAGAAGGACAAGCCTCTGAAAGTGAAAACAAATCCTTCGTCTTCTCCTGCTTCCACAAAAGAATCGACGCATAAAGGAAAGAAATCAAAATCTGAAACGAGCAGAGCCTTCACCATGTCAGAATTGCATGTTAATCCAATTACTCCAAATGTTGCTACGCCTGTCGTTGATTCTGCTGAAGAGAATGTTGAAGCACCTGGTAAGACTTCTGAAATTCTAGATCACGAACACACTATTGTTGATGAAACCCTAGGAACAGAGAATGTGACTATGTCTAAAAAATTGGGGAAAAATGATTTTACTCCCTCTGTTACTGTTGATGAAACCATTGGTGCTCCCACTAAGACCAATGTTGTTGTTGCTGAAAAGTCTCACAAGGACACCATTCCAGAGACGAATGTTGAGTCAAGTGTGCCCACAGATGGGGCCACTAAGACAACTGTTGTGCCAGATGCTGCCACATCTTTGGCACATAAGGCTGGAGAACCAATTCTTGAGCAAGTCATGAATCCCACTGTTGAAACTACTCAAACTGGTACTGGTATTGTATCTTATTCTGAGTCTGATGAAAGTGAGAAGTCTCAGTCTGATAAAGAGGCTGATAGGACACTTTCTGATGATCCTGATATTGTTATTAATGATGAAATTGTTGCTGGTGACAAGTCTATCACCACTAATCCTGAGGCTAGTGTAGCCAGAAGAACTAGAAGTAGGGCTGGCAAGGGGTTGACAACTGTCAGCACACCTGTCCAGACTCCTGACCCTGCTAAGTCTGTAAAGGATACAGGAAAGAATAGACTGTTTGGACCTCCAAAAGATAAGAGTAAGGTTGCTCCTAGCACTGAGGAGAAGAAGAAAAGCCTGAAAAGGAAAGCTCCTCCCTCTGATGCTTCTGATGATGATTATGGAACAGAAGTTGCTGCATCTGGCAGCACATCTAGAAAAAGTATTGGAAGAAGAAAAGTTCCACTGTCTGTACCTTATGCTCCTTTGGACAATGTATCCTTTCATCTGGAAAATGGTTCCTCTAGATGGAAATTTGTGTACCACAGGAGGTTGGCTCTTGAAAGAAATCTCAAGGAGGACATCCTCAAATGCAAATCTGTTAATGAAGCCTTGGAGTATGCAGGCTTGATGAAAACTGTGTTTGGCCTGGACAAGTGCTATGACAGGCTTGTCAAGGAATTTTTGATTAATGTGGCTGAAAATTGTGATGATCCAGAAAGCCCTGAATACAGGCAAGTTTTTGTTCGTGGGAAGTGTGTCAAATTCTCACCATCTATTGTGAATCAATACCTGCAAAGGAGTGCTGATGATGCTGCTGAGCTTGAAGTCACAGATAATACTATCTGTAAGACTCTCACAGGTGGTGTGTTGAAGGTATGGGGCAAGAATGCCAAAGTGGCTGCTACACAGCTTACTCCAATGTATGCCATCCTAAACAGAATTGCTGCACACAATTGGGTACCTACTACTCACTCTAGTGATGTGTCCAGAAGTTTAGGGAAATTCATTTATGCTGTGGGTACTAAATTTCCATTTGACTATGGCTCCTACATCTTCTATGAAACTCTCACTCATGCTGTGTCTTTTGCTGTTGAGAAGCCTATTGCTTTTCCCACTCTACTGTGCAACATTATTTTGGAGCAGCACCCTGATATCCTTACAGCTGCTGATGTTACCTGTGTGAGGCCAGGGAAGCTGGTCATTGAGCAGCGGCTGATTGCAGAGACAGATGCTGCAGCAGGTGTTGGCCCATCTGTCCCAAAGAAGACTGCTAAACTCTCCAGGAGGCAGATGATAGCTGATCTGACTGAGACCAGTAGAGCACTTGCAGCCAGAAAATTGAAGATTGATCGTGTGATTGAGTCACTCAAGGCTGAAGAGGTTGCTGCATCTGGTAAGGGTGAGCATAGCAAACAGATGGAGGATGAGGAAGCTGATTCTGATCCTGATACTGATGAGTCGGTGGACCACTCTGGTAGTTCTTCTGATTAATTTTCTTTTGATCTGATGTACTTTTGGATCTCTCTCTTTTGTTGCGTTTATGGGCTAGGCCCTGGATTTTTTAGCACCTGTGTGTGCCTATGGTCTGTAATATTTGCACTCTGGATCTTTTTCTTTTGCTACTCTATTTTCCTATGCATGGTGTTTGTCAAAATTCTGGCTAAAAAGGGGGAGTAGTGTGTGTGAGTTCTCTGTGCAAGGTGTGTAGACAGATGTGGTGACATCTGGTGACTGGAGTATGTTATGTGCTTATGATTGCTTATGATTGCTCGTATTGAGGGGGAGTGTGAGCTATACGCATATGTTGAGGGGGAGTAGCAAATTATTCTTTCTCTATTCTGATTTACGTATGCATGAATTCAGGGGGAGTGTGAGTGTTTGACTCTTGATCGCCTGATTATTTTTTTATGACAAGTGTTGTGCCAAATGTGCTGGCACCTGGACCATTGTAGTCCACTATTGACTGAGAATTTATTTTTCTCACATATTTTATAGGAATTTAGTTTTCCTCTGATATGTTGTGTGGGAATTTATTTTTCCCTATTGAATCTTATGAATGGATGTGCTCTATCTAATAGGAGTTTATCTCTCCTACCTTTTGAATCCACTATGGGAGTTTACTCGTCCCTTGTGTTGTTCCATGAGGCTAGTTGTTTTTATTCCGCTGTTGCATTGCCTCTGATGCTACTTCAAGTTTTCTTAGCTAAAAAGTTTTTCTTGGAAGTAGTCTTGCTACGTGTTCTTTTCTTTCCTAAGGTGTGTGTTCATGTTGACTCGAAGGAAAGGTAATATTGTATCTCTCTTGCACTGGTCTAATATTGCCAAAGGGGGAGATTGTTGGATTTTTGTATGTTGGCTACATTTTGCAAAAACATCCTTTAGCCAAAGTGTTGAGACACATGTGCTAGTGTCAAGTGTTGAGACACATGTGAGCACATTTGGAACAACACCTGTGTTCTGTCAAACGCGCGCCAGCTTGCGGTTATTATTTTGTGCTCAATCTTTTGAAGATTTGATTAGAGAATTAATTCATGGTTTCTTATACAACAAGGCGCACGTGATCAATGTGTTTTGAAGGCAGCCGAACCCTAGTTTTATTTTCTAAAGAAATATTATTTTAGAAAATATATTTTATGGAATTCAAAAATATAATTATAGAATTCAGAAATATGTCAACTGCTGCCGCAATTGTGAAGACCTAATTTTGTCTTGGAGCTCAAGTTATTCTACAGCTATAAATAAGGAGGTCAAGACATTGTACAATTCATCTAAACCGTGTTATTACAAAGCGTGTGTTTTAGGGTTTAGAGTGTCAATTGTGAGCCTTTCTTGCATTCCATTGATGCAAGCTTAGGACCTGAGTTTATTGAGTTGTAACTGTGAACTTCTCCTAAGCTTTGAAGTACGGAGATTGTTCTTAAGGTGTGTGTGGTTTGCTCGCAAGCTTTTAAGCAAGAGTGGACCTTGGTTGTCTTAGGAGGGTGTCTCCATCATTGTTGTTGTATTGTTTCAAATCCTTACTGGGTTGTAGGGTTGTGAGGAGTGAGCGGAGGTTCTCATATCTAGGAGTTCCTAGGTAGAATTAGCACGGGTAGTGATTAAGTGCGAAGTTGTAAACGGGCGAGTTTAACTTCAAATTGATACTATCATAGTGGATTCCTCCTGGCTTGGTATGCCCCCAGAGTAGGCCGTTGTGCTGAAATGGGTTAACAACTTTATTGTGTTATTTACTTTATTGTTGTTATAATTGCGTTGTTATATTGTCTGCGTGAAAGGTGTGTCGACAAGTGTGGCTACACTTGTCGTTCGAGAGACAAGTGCGAAGACAAGTGTCTCGACAGTACCAACGACACTTGTTTACTGTGTGCCAGGAATTTCAAATAGGATTTGTTTGTTATCTCACCTAAATAGATCCACAGACACATTATATATGTTTTGATAGAACATTCTTCAAAAAAATGGATCAAAAAACAATTTCTTCATTTCCGTAGTTTTTGTTACAATTTTTGTGGGTTATAGATGACGAATTTTGGGATTTTTCCAAATTCGGTGAAAAAATAGGATTAGTTTTGATATCTCTCGCCTAAAAGGATCGAAAGACTCGATATATATATTTTGGTAGAAGATTCTTAAAAAAAAGATGATCAAAAGACAATTTCTTCATTCAGGTAGTTTTTTTTACAATTTTCATGGGTTGTAAAGACTACGAATTATGGGATTTTTCCAAAATCGATGAAAAAATAGGATTTGTTTGATATCTCTCACCTAAATGGATCGACAAACAAACTATATATGTTTTGATAGAAGATTCTTAAAAAAAAAAGAGGATCAATAGACAATTTCTTTATTTCGGTAGTTTTTTTTACAAATTTTGTGGGTTATAAATTACGAATTTTGGGATTTTTCCAAATTCGGTGAAAAAATAGGTTTTGTTTGATATATCTCACCTAAATGGATCCACAAACACACTCTATATGTTTTGATAGAAGATTCTTAAAAAAAAAGAGTATCAAAAGACAATTCATTTCGGTAGTGTTTTTTACAATTTTCGTGGGTTGTAGACTACGAATTTGGGGATTTTTCCAAATTCGGTGAAAAAATAGAATTTGTTTGATATCTTACCTAAATAGATTTACAGACACACTATATATGTTATGATATAAGATTCATAAAAAAAAAGGCTTCAAAAAACAGTTTATTCACTTCGGTAGTCGTTTTTTCAATTTTCATGTGTTATAGACTACGAATTTTGGTATTTTCCAAAATCGGTGAAATAATAGGATTTGTTTAATATCTCTCGCCTAAATGGATCCACAGACACACTATATATGTTTAGATAGATTATTCAAGAAAATAGGATCAAAAGAGAATTTCTTCATTTAGTTAGTTTTTGTTACAATTTTTGTGGGTTATATAGACAACGAATATTGGGATTTTTCCAAAGTCGGTGAATAAATATGATTTGTTTGATATCTCTCACCTAAATGGATCCATAGACACACTATATATGTTTTGATAGAAAATTCTTCAAAAAAATGGATCAAAAAACAATTTCTTCATCTCCGTAGTTTTTGTTACAATTTTTGTGGGTTATAGACGACGAATTTTTGGATTTTTCTAAATTCGGTTAAAAAATAGGATTAGTTTTGATATCTCTCACCTAAAAGGATCCAAAGACTCGATATATATGTTTTGATAGATGATTCTTAAAAAAAAAAAAGAGAATCAAAAGACAATTTTATCATTCAGGTAGTTTTTTTTACAATTTTCATGGGTTGTGGACAACGAATTCTGGCATTTTTCCAAAATCGATGAAAAAAATAGGATTTGTTTGATATCTCTCACCTAAATGGATCCACAAATGAAAAAAAAAGAGGATCAAAAGACAATTTCTTCATTCAGGTAGTTTTTTTTTACAATTATCATGGGTTGTAGACTTCGAATTTCGGGATTTTTTCCAAATCTATGAAAAACTAGGATTAGTTTTGATATCTCTCACCTAAATGGATCCACAAACACACTATATATGTTATGATATAAGATTCATCAAAAATAGCCTTCTAAAAACAATTTAATCACTTCGGTAGTTTTTTTTTTTCAATTTTCATGGGTAATAGACTACGAATTTTGGGATTTTTCCAAATTCGATGAAAAAATAGGATTTGTTTGATATCTCACCTAAATAGATCCACAGACACATTATATATGTTTTGATAGAACATTCTTCAAAAAAATGGATCAAAAAACAATTTCTTCATCTCCGTAGTTTTTGTTACAATTTTTGTGGGTTATAGACAACGAATTTTGGGATTTTTCTAAATTCGGTGAAAAAATAGGATTAGTTTTGATATCTCTCACCTAAAATGATCCAAAGACTCGATATATATGTTTTGATAGAAGATTCTTAAAAAAAAAGAGGATCAAAAGACAATTTCTTCATTCAGGTAGTTTTTTTACAATTTTCATGGGTTGTGGACAACGAATTCTGGGATTTTTCCAAAATCGATGAAAAAATAGGATTTTTTTTTTATATTTCTCACCTAAATGGAAAAAAAAGAGGATCAAAAGACAATTTCTTCTTTCAGGTAGTTTTTTTTTTTACAATTATCATGGGTTGTAGACTTCGAATTTTGGGATTTTTCCCAAATCGATGAAAAAATAGTATTTGTTTGATATCTCTCACCTAAATGGATCCATAAACACACTATATATGTTATGATATAAGATTCATCAAAAATAGGCTTCAAAAAACAATTTAATCACTTCTGTAGTTTTTTTTTCAATTTTCATGGGTAATAGACTACGAATTTTGGGATTTTTCCAAATTCAGTGAAAAAATAGGATTTGTTTGATATCTCACCTAAATAGATCCACAGACACATTATATATGTTTTGATAGAACATTCTTCAAAAAAATGGATCAAAAAACAATTTCTTCATCTCTGTAGATTTTGTTACAATTTTTGTGGGTTATAGACGATGAATTTTGGGATATTTCCAAATTCGGTGGAAAAATAGGATTAGTTTTGATATCTCTCACCTAAAAGGATCCAAAGACTCGATATATATGTTTTGATAAAAGATTCTTAAAAAAAAGAGGATCAAAATATAATTTCTTCATTCAGGTAGTTTTTTTTACAATTTTCATGGGTTGTGTGGACTACGAATTCTGAGATTTTTCCAAAATAGATGAAAAAATAGGATTTGTTTGATATTTCACCTAAATTTTCATGGGTTGTGGACTACGAATTCTAGGCTTATCTAACATGTATATATTATTGAGTTATTTATTTGATCATGATTCATATAAAAAATTATACTTGATTATTTTCTCATGATTTTTATTTGAAATTATATAAAGTTATTTGATTACTTATTTATATTTTTTATTTATAAAATTTAAAGTATTACAAAATAATTTTTAAAAAATAACAATTCTTTTACAAGAGTAATTTTGTCATTTAAATATGTTATATATCTTATCATATTATTATGAGCAAGCATGTATTAAAAACAAAATATAATAGTTATCATGTTTGTTATCATGCGTGTTCCAAACACAGGATATGATAACCGAGGATAACTGTTATCCTGCTGATATCCTATCATATCCTTATCTTGTTTTATATCATATCCTATTACTATCCTATCCTGCGCACCAAACTGGCCCTAATTATCTTATCATCTATACCAATTTGTTTTAAAATTCATTTGATGTCTTTGAAAAACAAAATTCATCTTAAAACCGATTTGATCCAAATTAGTGTATAATCAAAAGTTTAAAAATAAAGATTGGAAGGAACTAGTTTCACCCAAAAAAAATTATTCATCAACAAAAAAAATATATATATTTCAAACAAAGTTGAAATACCACACAACATTTTTATAGAGTTATTCCTAATTTTTCTTCAAAACCAAAAGCAACTCTCCTCAACACATGCAACTTATAAACATCAAGCATTTTGTTTTTTTTTTTTTTTGTTTTCCAGCTTATTTTACACACAGACCCCCAATTTTCTATAATAGCTACCAAGTAAATCATTTACACCCCCGCCCCAACTATTTTCTACCAGATATTGGTTATAGTAGAGAGAGAATGCTCCTCATCTTGACAGAAAATGGAAGATTAGTAACCTAACTCTTGACAGAAATTGGAATTTGTTAGTTGTTTGAGAAAATTAAATAATTGAATCTAACCACGTGAATTGGTGTTGTTTCAGAGTCTAACACCAACATGTGTTGGACACCGAACATACCTTTGATCATAAGTATTGGTTAGAGAGAATGTGCTCCTACTCTCTTTCAATCGCCGTGCTTCAAGGCTAACAAAGATAAGCCAGAGACAGTAGTAGAAAATTCTATTGGGAAACAAATCTTGAAAAATCATCTTCACAGCATAGGACAATGAAACTATTGGACAATGAAAATGGATGAAGGTTTAGGATTAACTTGATGTAGAAGTTATGAAGAACCTGCAGCAAAAACTTTTCTTTTGAACAAGATCAAGGAGAGAATCAAACATATTATAAGTGATAGAGCAGAGACCAAAATAAGGTATGGAAGAGTTTTATTATGAATGTGATGAAAGGAAAACTGAACACAAAACCAGGCAAAGCTTCTCACACTACCTAACCATAAAGGTGATAACTAGGGATATTAATTTAAATTTTATAAAAATTAAAACTAAATAAAATTCTTTTGCAATAGTAGTTTTATTATTTACGTATGAGATATATCATATATTTATTTGGCTTATCTAACATGTATATATTATTGAGTTATTTATTTGATCATGATTATATAAAAAATTAAACTTGATTATTTTCTCATGATTTTTATTTGAAATTATATAAAGTTATTTGATTACTTATTTATATTTTTATTTATAAAATTCAAAGTATTACAAAATAATTTAAAAAAAAATAACAATTCTTTTACAAGAATAATTTTGTCATTTAAATATGTTATATATCTTATCATATTATTATGAGCAATCATGTATTAAAAACAAAATATAATAGTTATCATGTTTGTTATCCTGTGTGCACCAAACACATGATATGAATAACTGAGTATAACTATTATCATGCTGTTATTATATCCTATCCTTATCCTGTTTTATATCATATCATGTCACTATGCTATTATAACACCCTAGCTAATTTATCTAGAATATTAGCCAAGACATAAATAAAAGGATCGGGATACGTTAAAATTAGTGAATTAAACTCGTTGTATATACCCATAAAACATAAAAGCCTTGTCATTCTACAAGTATTGACTAAACTGAATGATAACATTCCTGTCATAATGTAACTTAAAAACTTACATCAGAGCCATAAATAACTGGTCAATACATATATACTATGACACTAAATTATACAACAGCTTAATAGAATATCCAGATAAACAATGACAATAACATCCAATGCCACTTCACTTCTTCTAGTCCATAGTTCTCTACACTGCAACCTGTTTATCTGTATCAAAAGGGATTGGGGTGAGACAGTCACTTCGTCTCAATGGATTCCTCGCTACCCATCTAGGTGCAACTATCTCTTACGAACCATTTTGGAATCGATCGTTAATTCATTACATTCATAAGAACAGCTTAAACGTAATAATAATTCTCTTAATAGAAACTAAATATGTATCACACAATAGTTATCTTGATTCATTTTACAGGAAGCTTCCGAGGTGAGTATATCTCGAAAGGTCCACTAAGGATGTACTCCTCTTAGGATGTTCTCCACTTAGGATGTTCTCCACTACCCGTTGTGACATAGCTATGTCACGTTGGTCTTACTCACATTTCTTAACTTATCGGAATCCTAAACAACGGATAATCTTAGATTGTTTACCGTGGCAATTCGGGATCAATTACCACTCAATCATTTAACCAATTATTAACCGGTTCTAGGATGTTAATAGCAGCGCTATACGCTATAGCGCTATAGCGTAGCGTTTTACCACCTCTCTGCTATGCTATAAGACTGCTTTCCGCTATTTAGAGAAGCGGAAATAGCGGCTGCTATTTGCAGGAAAATAGCGTTTTGTTAGCGTTGGCGTAGCGTTTTGGTAGCGCTATTTGACCGCTTTAGGGTTTTGGAGGGGGGAAAAATTGATGAAAATCTTTATTTTCGAAATAAATCATAAGTGAGGGGTATTTTGAACTTTTCTGCACATCAAAAAGCAACCAACACATCACAACACTTGATTTACTTTTCTATTTGAGTTGTTTCTTCTTTCTTTTCTCACATCGCGCTCTTCTCCTCTTCTCCTTCAACGGACTCCTTCACCAAATCACCTCTTCTCCTTCAACATCTCCTTCACCAAATCGACTCCTCTGTTTCCTTTCTCCAAATCAACTGCTCTTCTCCTCTTCTTACAAGGTTTGTTCCTTTCTCAAACCTTAATCTGGTGGAGCTTAGAAGTGAAGATGAGGCAGAAGCAGATGTGGTCTCAAGGGCTTCAAAAGATTAATGGCTTGTCATTATTTTGTTTACTTTTAGAACTTGCTTATGCTCTACTATTTTAATGGGATGTCATTTTGAGTACTTCTAGAATTTTAATGGGATGTCATTTTGAGTACTTCTAGAACTTCATGGAGTGGTATTAGTCTTTATTTAGAACTTATTGATGGTAAATGACAATATTTAGTATAATTATTAAGTAAGAAAGTCCTTTTAATTTTGTGTATTTTTCTATTTTAGTATTTATGTATGTTGTTGGAATTTATGTTTAATTTGTACATGACCGCTATACCGCTATAGCGCTACCCGCTATACCGCAATAGCATTTTTGAGGGTCGGCGCTACGCGCCGCTATCCGAGATTAACAACATAGAACCGGTTACTTTTAATTAACTTAACCCACAACCCAGGGAACCTCTGCATCTCTATGTTCTCAAGAGTAACGTTCACTTATAACGCTACTAGGTTCTAACTATGCAACTTACTAATTACACTTAATCTATTGGCGACATTACATACATTATAGCAACTCTTGGATACAAAATGTTTTTGGGTAAAAATATGTATCAGCACCAAGTCGCTACTACAATATAGAACAATGATTAAACATAATAATAGCAAGTATAACATGCTAATTTCTTCGCTACATCAAGCTCATATCCGGTCATCGATATTTTACATACATTATGATATCGTGCTAAGAGTTAAGAATTTAGTTACAAATGTTTGTCATACTTAACGCGTTATCTCAATGTAAAACGATAATCAAACATGATCTTGGTGTATCAAAGTATAGGGGAAAATAGGCTATTCTTAATCCAATTCCAGCCTAGTTTTGCCCCAATTTCTCAAGACCCATAATCATACTTCTAAGGGTCTAATTTATACCTACTTATCCCATTTGAATTGGAAATAAATCGTACTCTTTTGATTAAGAAAATTACTTATGTGAAGAACCCACCTGAAGTCCAAGAAAGAGAACTACTGCCTTGTACTCCAAAATCAACCTTTAAGGCTCCATTTGTATTTCCAATAACTCGTAAGATGACTATGATGCTAACTTCAATCCAAAATTCTGCATCTGATCTTGGACTTCAGACGCGTCTCTCGAATTTGTTACAGCTTTCCAGTTCACGAAATTGGCATCCAAACGACCGAAATTTCGTTAGCTAACCATAGAAACAAAGGGAATTTAAAACGGAGTTAAGAGGAGAGAGTACTGACCATTTTAGTGAGACCCTGTCCAGAATACAGGTTTCACATACTTCTTTCAATTATTCCAAAATCTGTTTTTAGCTTAACAATCCAACTGTTGCTGTAGCACAACCACCAACAATCAACTTCAGAGAGTGCTTTAAGGGGTAAAGACAACACATGAAGTGACCAATTTCGAGTAAGAGGTGAAGAATAGGTATTTGGATAATTGGATTAAATGAAGAAAAACTCATTGACAGTTTGGAAAGGGAGAGTGAGCTTTTTCCTTCTTACCTCAAGCTTCTGAACAATAAACTCAACCCAAGTAAGATCTCTAACATGCAGTAGCTGTTCTTTGAGAATTTAGGTAAAAGGATTTTGAGCATGAGGGAGAAAGATTGGGTGAGGAGTGACAACATCTAGCCACAAATCTTACCTATTAATAACCCAAAGGATTGCATGTGGTGATTGATTCAAGATGGAGAGAAGTTGATGGTTGTGGTGAGAAGAGAGAAAGAGGGCGTGAGAGTACAGAGAGAAAGATGAGGATTATCAGATTTTTGTTTTGTGCAAAAGAATGAATAGGGTTTTATTTTGGCTCAATTGTCTTTATATATCCTTACCAACAGTTTTCCACTTTTGCCCTTCATTAATCCTTCATTCTTATTATAACAATTCTACTATTACGAACTGGATTTGATGCTGTAGTGTTTTCACGCAGTTCCACGCGATTATCGATTTCGGCCGTCCGATCAGAAACTAATGGTCAAGATTAAAAATTGAGTTCAACTGTCAAATCAACATTGAATAAATATAAACCTTCTGATCAAATCTCTACGGCCGAGATCGATAACCGCGTGGAACTGTGTGAAACCACTACAGCATCAAATCCTGATCCCTACTATTACAGCCTCCATTTAGTAATAAAGTGTTGGGTTATTACAAACTTACTACAAACCAACACTGTACTCTTAAAGAATAATTTCCAATTACTCAATAAATTCTTAATTTTATTTTGTAGTTGTCAATTTTAACTCTATTATTATTTACACTGTGTTTGTTTAGGTAGATTTACAAAAGAGAGAAATAAGAAAGAGAGAGATAGCAAAGAAATTAATTATTTCTATAGTTTGGATGAGGAGAGAAATAAGGAAAGAGGGAAATATAATGGTTAGTAACTGCCAAAAATAAATCTCTCCATATTATGAGAGATTTGTGTGACAAGTAGTGAAATAAATAATTTTACAACAATACCCTCATTCAACTAGTTTATTTTCTTGTAAAAAAGGGTAAATTTGTTATTTTCTCATTTTATTAATTTCTCTCTTCTCACTTCTCTATTCATCCAAACCATATAAAATTTCCATCCAATTTCTCTTCTATCTCTCTTCTCTCTTATTTCTCTCTTCACTATTTCTCTCTTCCCTATCTCTTTGGCATCCAAACATAGTGTTAGAGTTGGGTTGTTACAGCTATCGTGTCACTATTTCTTATCTTTTTCTCTTTTCTCATTCTCTCTCACACCTATTTCTTTCTTCTCACTTTCTTCTCACAACCAAACACGAGAACCATACCTGAAACCAAGATGAGAGTCAATTCTATCTTTAAAAAAAACAATAAAGAACAGTCAGCTACTTGATTAGTCAAAAAAAGACAGAGAGCACAGAAAAGAGAAGCAAAGCGCAGACGGAGTTAGAGAGTGGAGAAGAATACGATACGACGACGATGGTATCGTGGGAGCGAGTAATAGAGATAACAAAGTGGTCACAAGAGAAGAAGACGGAGGCTGTTGTATGGTCGATTGAGGTGAGCTCATGGCTCAACAAGGCGGGTGTGTCGTTACCGTCGGTGGAGCTGGCACACCGTCTGGTATCTCACATATGTTGGGAAAATAACGTGCCGGCGACATGGAAATACCTCGAGAAAGCGATGGAAGTGAGAATGGTACCTCCTTTCCTGGTCCTGGCTCTCCTATCCATCAAAGTAGTTCCCAACAGACACCCAGTTCTCCACCCCGCCGCTTACTCTCTATACCTACACCTCCTCAACAGACACGCATTCTCTCTCTCTTCTCTAGTCAATTCGCCTAACTATCCCTCTCTTATGAATTCCATTCACCACGTTCGTAGTCTTTCCCAACTTTATCATCATCATCATGATCCTTCTCACCCTCACCCTCACCCTGGCGTTGTTCTAGTTCAATTTCTTTTCACTCTTGTCTGGCAGTTACTCCAAGCATCCTTACAAGACGAAGGCTTACTCCAACGCCACAAATCCTTATTATTCGTTGATGATCCCGGTCTCGATCTCACTATGGAATTGAATAACCCCCACCACCTGCACGCTAAAAATACCGCAACCGCAATTCAATTCATTGCGCGCTTTCTTCATCACAAACTCACTTCAAGGATCCTCTCCTTAGTTCAACGAAACATGTATGTAGTAACTCACTTACTAATTCGTTTTTCCTTTCTTAATTTCTAGTATATTTATTATTTAACTATTTATTTATTTGTAGGTCAACGCATTGGGGAGCTTTCGTTGATGAACTTGAGCAGCTTGCGGCAAACTCCTTGATTTTGAGGAGCTTGAAACATTTATCTCCAGATTCATTTTTTCCTTTGAATTTAAAATCGAACTGGCCTATGTCTTGTGAACCTAATAATAATAATAATAAGAAGAAGAAGAAGAAGAAGATGAAGCTGAGTTCAATGTTGGCTGCAAGTGCTAGTGCAAGTGCGGTCCAATCTCATAATGATAGTTCACTTTGGCTTCCCATTGATCTAATACTGGAGGATGCAATGGATGCTCATCATGTCATGGCTGCCACTGTTGAACTTCTTACTGGTTACTTACTCTCTCTGCCTTCATTTTTTTTAATATGCCCATTCACAACTAATACATAACCTTCTTTTTTTTTTCCTTTTCTTTTTCATTTATCGCTTGCAGGGCTGGTGAAGGCTTTACAAGCTATTAATGGTACTGCATGGCACAATACATTTTTAGGTTTATGGATTGCTGCACTGCGACTGGTTCAACGGGTAAGAAACAACCCATTTCAGGCAATTGATTAACTAAAACCTCTTCTGGGCTTCTGGCTCATTTATGTCCCAAAAACTGTTTGATGAGCTTACAAATGTGTAAGGTGCTGTCAAATGCAGAATTTCAGCCATAAAAATGAGTGAAAATGTTGTGTCCTTTACATTCTCTGTTTTCGCTGTCAGATCTACTGCTTCTTGACTAAATTTGAGTTAGGGACACTGATAGCTTGCACACTGTTGGATTCTATTAGCTCTTTTTGAGACTTAACATATTCATTTTCCTGTTCTTTTAGGAGAGGGATCCTAGTGAGGGTCCTGTACCTCGCCTTGATACCTGCTTGTGTATGTTATTGTGCATTACGACCCTTGTGGTTACTAATCTTATTGAAGAAGAGGAAGGTGAACTGATTGAAGAAGCTGAGCGTAGCCCTACGAATCAAAGGAAGGACAAGCCGGCTATGGGAAAGCGTTGTGGGGAATTGGTTACAAGTTTACAGTTATTGGGTGACTATCAGGATTTACTCAATCCACCTCAACCGGTTATTTGGGTAGCTAATCAGGCTGCTGCCAAGGCTATCATGTTTGTAACGGGACATAGTGGATATTTGGAATATATGAATGTGAATGACTTGCCCACAAACTGTTGTAAGTGTTTGCTTTTGTGAATATCTAAGTGTCAGTTACAGAAGGAACTCCAGTCATTATTTGCACTAGATGATATGTTCAGATACGGGAAGAATGTAATTAAAATGTTGGGGGCGTAAAATTTAAATGAATGAATGGTTTTAGGACGAATTCAAAACAAATTTCATCCAATTATAACTATTATGTAAGGAAACTTCATACCAAGAACAGTGTGGGCCTACTCCTGGCTCTTGAGTTCAAATAGTTAATATGGTCCCTACTACCTAGTATATGTACACATTCATTTATCCTGGTAAGTATTTCTTAATAAAATTTCTGGGGCAGATGACCTGATCCTTATCTCTGTCATTATCTTGGCCATCATAATTTTAGTCTTGAATTGTTTATCATTTCCAATTTAGTCTCGATCCATTTAATTTAATAATTTTTTTTTGTCAATGATCTGGTTTTCTGTTTTCTTCTGTTGATTTGCTCTCGGATGGTGATCTTTTCATGTTAGTCTTGGGCTCTCCTAATTATGCCTCTTTTATGATTCGTTGCAGCTGGTAACCTATGGCATCTGATTATTGAGGCTTGTATTGCGAGACATCTGATCGATACCTCTGCTTATTTTTGGCCTGGTTATGTGGGTGCACCTTGCAATCAACTGCCTCGTAGTATTCCTAACCATTTGCTTAGCTGGTCATCATTGATGCAGGGTTCACCGTTAACTCCTCCATTGGTTAATGCCTTAGTCGCAACTCCTGCTTCCAGGTATGCTGCTGCCTCATATATCATTGTTTCCTTAATATGCCACATGCGCTCTTTGTGATAGTTGCTCTTCCTACATGGAAAAGTAACAGCGATGAAAATTATTCAATATTATCTGGCCTAGTTTTTCTATTTATCTTTTACCTTCCTCTTCTATACAGCTCCCACCTCTTGGCTGTGTTCTTTCCTTGGAATTTTTAACTTGTGCTTGACTTTAAAGCTTCTATCTTTTAAATCGATTAAGTTGCATTATAAATTCCATTAGAAACCCTTGGTGTAACTTTGGGCATTCCAAATTTGTAGTTCATAATAATACCCCTTGGTTGCTTCCATTCACTCTGCTCACTTAGATCACTCTTAGTTTATCAATATCGTGACTTGCCAGTATTTTGGGCTTTTCATTGTAGGATTGTATATCCTTTTACTACAGTTACTCTAAACGAACAAGATTATACTTTTTTTTCTTTAGGATTTATAATTGGATAGTTAACTTATTTTCTCATAACTTCTCTCGTATATGAAGTAAATGTTTTAAGGCTATAAGTCTATAACCGATAATCAAGATTCAATTTTTTAAAGGAATTCCTTATCACTCCTAGTTCATTTAGACCTGAAGATCACCCTCCTTTCTATTGTCTTTACTCTCTCTTACTCCCTAAGTTGATCTCCAGACTTGTCTCAGCACCCACCAATTTATTATACAGTAATCATCTCGCAGCAATATATATTGGACAACACCATGTTGTCATGTGTACCGTTCTTAAAAGAAAGGTTTGCGGTTTCTTGTCTAATGTCCATGGTTTCATTACCCTTTTGTCCAGTTCTGTGTATTATGTTGATGGGTTCTCAAATGGAAGTAATAATAATAATAATGAAATAAAATGATGGAAAACTGTGATTGCATTGGATGGAAAAGCAACTACAGATAACAGAAAATACAATAGTAATGGTAACAAACTGATAGAAGTGTCTATCAGTCCCAAAAGCTCATAGGCTCCCTCAATCACCAAGATGGTGACCCCAATCTTCTAACAGAATTCTAGATACCCTATTCTCTCTCCCTCCTTCCTATAATATAGTAACTACTACCTCATGCACCTCATGCACTCTGACTACCAGGTGATCATTCTTTTATTCCCTTTCCATGCTTCCTTGTGTATACTCTCCAGTCCACACCTCAGGCTTAGGGTCAAAGTCAAGGCTCACTTCCTCATCTAAGTCTCTATCAATACCCACCCCTTCAAAACAACCTTGTCCTCAAGGTTGAAATTTGCATCCATCAAAACTTAGTCTATCAAATACAAAGTTGAACAATCCATGAAACATAAGTAAGCCATTCCAGCAATAGTCGCAAGTTGTAGCTGCCATAGGAAATTGAGTTCTCCTGGGCCCCATTGTCGGAATGCACCCAATAACATAATTCCAAAAGGAAACTCAGTCTTCATTTCGTCCAAACTCCCCATCCATGTATTCCAAAATTGGATAAGTATCTCGCCCAAAGTAGTTGCCAACCAATCATTCATATCAACAAAAAATCTCACTCCATACCTATTCATCTCCTTCCCATTTGGCAACAGTGGATCAATACATGCTATGAACAACCTCATGAGAATTCTTGAACATATCGGCACCAGCAACCTTATACTCCTAAAGTATTTAAAAACTTCCACACACATCCCTTGTTGTGCAAACTCATTGATCAAGGAGTTCCAAATCGTTGAAAATGGTAACATCCCTCCATTTCTATTCCACCTGCAAACATCAACAACCCTATTATTCCGTGTCTTCATATTCCCAGGTAGTTGGCCTTGCATCTGATCTAATGGAGTTGAATCCAGAAGTATACATTTTGGATCCCCGTCATAAATTTGGATCAGGCCCTGAAGGCTTAAGTTTTGATCCAACTGACCCACTAACCTTTTTTGTTTTGCTCACAACTTCGTTTCTCTTCTTTAAGAGGTTGCACCAAATTAAGCTAAAAGTCTTCTAAAGATTAATGAAAATTCCTCAGGCATTGTAGTTGCTTCCCTTCCAAAACTTCTACTATCATTCAAAGCTAAGAAACTTATTGAACTTAATACCAAAACCACATGAAAACCTAAGTCATGCTCAACAAACATGTCATTTCTTACTTGGTATGGAGGTGAAGGATATCTCTCCTCAAAAGTCTTGAGAAACACTTTCTTCTTTGTGATGCGCAACATCTCTTCCATTCTCCATGGCGGCAAATTCAGCAATCCGATTCCCAACTCTGAACTGGATTTAAGCAGCTATACAACCTTACCTGGAGATTCTTGTAGTGGGGACCTTGTGTTCAAAGAAGATTTTTCTTCCGTGCTTCCATTGTTGCTGATTTTGTGTTTTGTTAATATTTTTATTTTGATATCTTCTGCGTGCACCCTTTCAAGTAATTCTTAAAGGGTTTGCCTTTTTGTTTTTTTTTTTTTTATGAACAAGGGTTTGTCTTGAATAAGACCCAAAACACTTGGACCCTGTACTGATATGAGATCATCTAATTGGGTCAGTCCCATTATTTCTAAGTTTCGGCCTAACTTACAAAATGAAAAATTTGCCCTCCTATCTTCATTTTTCAACCGGGCCGGGTTTTGACTCCAAATTGTTGTTAGTTTGTTCATTCCGCAGAAACCCCATGGCCACCACAAGCGATACAACGACCGACGGTTCTGGTTGTGAAGGGGCCGTCGCCGATAGGTTTCCAGTCGGTGAGAACGCATCTGGCGCCTCCGGTGGCTCTCGCCATGAAAGGACTTTCACAGGTTAACAGTTAACTAATGTTCCACGGATGACCTCCACGTTGCACCTCTCAACCTCCATGTCTTGTGGTTTCGACGGCGGTCACAAGTCCACTCTATGTGCACGTTGTCTCTCATCCTTCGTGCTTGGTGACTTCCTCATCTCTGACTTTCCCGATTGGACACATGCGTTGAAATTCTTCTCGGTACCATTAGATGCCTCGTTCACTTTCCACATTGAATCCTCTTTGTTATTTGACTCGTCGTGATTCTCTTCTAGCACATCAACCACAGTCGTGTGGTTCTTCGTGAATGATGGTGTCACCCTTAGTTGTCGCGGAAATTTTCGATCTAATTGCTCTGATAGATTCTGCAGTGATCCATAATCTATCTCTTTCGCTGCATACTTCACCTTCTTTCCGGAGAGACGCGATTCACTGTTAGTTATCTCCAACTGACGTCTCACTTTCCTACGATGTCTCTTTCTGGCCGATCTGTTTGCTCAAGTCACTTAGAATCAAGCTCCGTTGTTTCATTTGTTGAACTAAAGCTTGCAACTTTGATTTCCTATCTCCCATCTGCTTTTCCAATGCTTCAATCCTTTCTCCCATCTTAGGTTGTCGTGGCATCTACAATCACTGGTGCGGTGTGGTTTTGATCCGATAGGTCGGACCAATTGATGGGTTCTCAAACAGAAATACTAATAATAATGAAAGAAAATGATGAAAAACTGTGATTGTATTGGGTGGAAAAGCAACTACAGATAACAGAAAATACAATAGTAATGGTAACAAACTGGTAGAACTGTCTATCAGTCCCAAAAGCTCATAGGCTCCCTCAATCACCAAGATGGTGACCCCACTCTTCTAACAGAATTCTAGATACCTTATTCTTTCTCCCTCTTTCCTATTATATAGTAACTAGTAACTACTACCTCATGCACTCTTACTACCACGCATCATTCTTGTATTCCCTTTCCACACTTCCTTGTGTATATTCTCCACACCTTAGGCTTTGGGTCAAAGTCAAGGCTCACTTCCTCATCTAAGTCTCTATCATATGTATTGGGCCATTCTTACACGGATGAAAGGCAATGAAGCACGGACTCCAACACGGACACCGCGACACGATACGGACACGGACACCGCGACACCGCTAATGTAAAAAATATAGGACACCGACACCGCTACATATTTATAAAACATATAAATTGAGAATCAAAATATATACATGTAAATCTAATTAGAGCAAGTTATTTTTTTAAAAAAAAATTTAAAACAAGATATGATAGTATTTTACCTTTATTTATCCATCTACAATCGAAAAAACTAAAAATATCGTAATCAAAATGTAATGTCTTAAATTCCTCATTGATCAATAATTCAATGTTGTTGTTTCTACACATCTTTAACTCTTGTAGATATGTCTAATATGTGCATAAGGAGAGTATAAGTAGAGAAAAAATAATTATTTTTGGGACACTTGTCCGACACGTGTCATACGAGTGTTTTACAGGTATCGGACACCGATCAAAGGAGTGTCAAACTAAAGGAAAAATTGAATTTTTTCCGACACCGATATGAGCTATCCGACACGTGTCGGAGGAGTGTCATACGAGTGTCGAACACGGACACGTGTCGGACACCGCGACACGCCTAATCATAGAGGTGTCGGTGCTTCCTAGATGAAAAGTAGGCGGGCAACAAGCTGCGCCGCTAAACCTTTTTGGATGGCAAAACCAATCCTCCTAAAAACCACATCCATCGACCTGGGAGATACAATATTACTATATTATATATTACTAATGCAAATCTTATTTTGGCTTGAATCTTTTCCCTATTTCATTGTGGTTTTATGAACATATGCATGTCTTTTTTGTTTCCAAAGTGGTTTTTTGTTGGATATTCAGTGGAACTGGATCACTCTTTTAAGCTGATGCTCGGGCGTTCTCCTGTTTCTTTTTTTAGTTGCTGCTAGGAGAATTCCTGATCTTATTACTTCTGTATTTCTCTTTTCTTCAATAAATACTTTTTAAAAAGGAAAAAAAAAAATGCTCAGTGCTTCTATTTAAGACAATGATAAGGTAATGTGATAGGTAAAATATTATATAGAATTTGTATTTAGGTATCATAGATAATATATACCATAACTAATATTGAAAAGGTTTTGCATAGCACCTTGTCCTATAAATCTGGGATAAAGTGACTTGTTTCATCTGGAAATGAAGAGATATTACTTGTTTCTAAGCCAAATTAGACATTTTCACCAGACATGCATTGATAGAGATTTCTATGTTTGAAAATGGCAACTGTCTAATTGGTTGTAGTTTTTCCTAATATCTGCCTTCAGTTTCCCCTTTCTTTTTCCTGAAATTGTGTGTATCAATGCTCTATTTTTTATATTGTTAGTAATGCAACTGAATTTTAAGCTTTTGAATTTGATGGAAGCTTAGCAGAGATTGAGAAAATTTTTGAATTTGCAATCAATGGCTCAGATGAAGAAAAGATATCTGCAGCTACCGTTCTTTGTGGGGCATCTCTAGTACGTGGGTGGAATGTGCAGGTGATCTCACTTTCTCATAATATGAAAACCTTGTCTAGCTCATTTCTTGTCTCTATGCTCCTTTTTCTAATTTTTTTCTTTCCTTTCATGATTATAACGACTGTCTTTGTTTGCAGGAACACGTCGTTTTTTTCATCATAAAATTGCTTTCTCCTCCGGTTCCTACTAAATACTCTGGGACTGAAAACCATTTGATTAGCTATGCTCCATTTTTGAATGTCCTTCTAGTTGGAATTTCACCTGTAGATAGTGTTCACATTTTCTCCCTACATGGTGCGGTATGTTCAAATTTTATAAACTCTGTATTCTACCACATACTTGTACATGCACAATTAAAGCTTGCATCTTCAATTCACTTCACTATTTCCTGATTTTGTGAATTCGTTTTACCATCTTTTTTCAGGTTCCACTACTTGCTGCTGCACTAATGCCAATATGTGAGGCTTTTGGATCATGTGTTCCTAGTGTCTCATGGACTTCTGCAACTGGTGAAAAGCTCTCTTATCATGCAGTGTTCTCTAATGCATTTGTTCTCCTGCTGAGATTATGGCGGTTTAATCATCCACCTGTTGAACATGTGATGGGAGGTGCAGCAACTCCAGCATTAGGATCACAGTTGGGTCCTGAGTACCTTTTATTGGTTCGGAATAGTATGTTAGCATCCTTTGGGAAATCACCAAGAGATAGAATAAAAAGCAGAAGAATTTCAAAAATGATAAGTTTTTCTTCAGAGCCTGTATTTATGGATTCCTTTCCAAAATTGAGCACGTGGTATCAACAACATCAAGAATGTCTTGCATCAACTCGATGTGCTCTTGTTCCTGGAGGGCCTGTTCTTCAGATTGTTGATGCACTCCTAAGCATGATGTGCAAGAAAATAAATAAAAGTGATCAATCATTGACATCTTCAACTTCAGGAAACAGCAACTCTTCCGGTTCTTCATTGGAAGACGCTTTGGTGAAACTCAAAGTGCCAGCATGGGATATCCTTGAAGCAGCTCCATTTGTTCTTGATGCTGCACTTACAGCTTGTGCTCACGGAAGACTCAGTCCCCGTGAATTGGCTACAGGTTTGCCCAGTTTCCTCATGTTTTATTTTGCATTATCATTATGTATCATTAAGAATTATCTCAGGATTGTATTGAGCCTTTCATGCTTTAAAATTTAAACTAAAGAATGTCGGAACTATGGAATAAAGATATCCTTGGAATAACTAAGACAGTGAAAAGGCTGAATATAAATATTTTCTAAAACCAAAGATATTTTGATACCAAATTCTGATGACAGCCTTTCTACTCATTTACTTGGATTAGTATTTTCTAAATAAAGTATTGTTTTTCTCATTTTAATGTTGGAATATTCCTTGTTGAGATTTAGGGTTTCATAATATAGGATTTATGGTATGTGCATTTCCATTTGATTTGATTGTGGGGTAAAGGTGTAGTGTAGGAATTCATGAAATGTGTTGATATTTAATAATTATTAACAAAATGTAAAAGATAGAGGGTACTGGGACTGTTCATGGCTTGGTTTAGGAAGAAAACTGAACCGGACCGTGACAATGGTTCGGAAAAACTGAACCATTAATGGTTTGGAATTCATGAAATGTGTTGATATTTAATAATTATTAACAAAATGTAAAAGATAGAGGGTACCGGGACTGTTCATGGATTGGTTTAGGAAGAAAACTGAACCGACATGGTTCGGAAAAACTGAACTCATTAATGGTTCTTCCGGAGCCAAACCAAACTGTTGTTAAGGTTCGGTGAACCGGTTCTGTATTTTCGAACTGAACTGTTTTTTCTTTGCAAAACTGAACTGTTAACCTTTTAGGAA
Organism: Trifolium pratense; assembly: GCF_020283565.1. NCBI lineage: Eukaryota > Viridiplantae > Streptophyta > Magnoliopsida > Fabales > Fabaceae > Trifolium > Trifolium pratense. The sequence continues at coordinate 58,407,609 of NC_060065.1, read as the reverse complement.
CCGAGCTGTTTTTTATGGAAAGTGAACTGTTTTTATTTTTTGAGCCGTGTATTTGGAGTTTTAAAGAACTGAATTTATATTTTTTTAACCTTTATTTCTACTCCAAAATTACACTATTTTATTAATTCTTCTCCAAAGACAACAATTAAACATCAAAATCATCATGAGCAGTAGAATTCAACCTCCATAAAGCCAATCAAAAGCTGATTACCCATCATTGTTTCAGATTTTCAAGATCAGAAAATCAAATTTTGGACAACATCAAATTTGAGAAATTAAGAACTTACAAGCTATCCTCAGTAACTTCTAAAAATGTTCAACTTAAAACAAACCTGGGACAACATCAAATAGAAGAAACAAAATAACTTAAACAATAGCGTTAGCATAACTTGCAAGGTTGCAATCCTAGACCACAGATCAGCACACTACCAATTGGACCAGTGATGGCAGAACCTACAATTATAAGCAAGACCATATTAAGACAATTTGTCTTGGCTACTTCTTTCAGTCAGTGATCAGCACAGTACAAAAACAAAGGTCATAAAAACAGTCAGTGACCAGTGATCAGCACAGTACCAAAAAAAAGTCATAAAAACACAGCATGAAACTATTTGCATTTTGCAGTCTTTCTTTCAGTCCCAAAACCAATTTCCTCTTGGCTACTTCATGGGACCACCATGTTTCCCTTCTCTCACTTTCTTTCCTTATTTTTTTTCTATTGCATTTCACATAAACCATTTCCAACAAATTAGTGAAACTGGGTAAAAACAATCCAGAAATGCAGAAACACAAAAACTAAGCAGCGCAAAAATGCAAAAACGAAGAACCGATTAAATGCACAAACACGGAAACATGATTTTATCAATTGTACCTTAGTTCCTTTGGGGACCTTTGTGGTTGCAGAAACAAGTTCCTTTGGTAACCAATTATTTGTTTTTGAAATTTTTTGCTTAATGGTAAGTCTATGTGCTTGCTTCTTATCTCAGGTCTAAAAGATATTGCTGATTTTCTTCCGGCATCTTTGGCAACCATTGTAAGCTATTTATCAGCTGAAGTAACACGTGGTGTATGGAAACCAGCTTTTATGAATGGAACTGATTGGCCCAGTCCTGCTGCGAATTTATCCATTGTCGAGCAACAAATCAAAAAAATTCTGGCAGCCACGGGTGTTGATGTCCCAAGCCTCGCAATAGGTTTGCAAATTCACTTTCTTAGATGATACTTGCTGCATTTATATCATTTTCATTCTGTAGGCCAACTAACTTTTATGTGTTTTACATATTCATAATTCTCTTGACCTTCCCATAATTTTTTTTTCTTCTGACCTGTAATTTTTGGGTGATGATAAACTCTCAAGTCTCAATTAACAACCAGATTTATGATTGACCTGGAAATATCCATACTTCTTTGTTACTGAATGCACATGCTATTTTTTTGTAGACTGATTTGTTTACATTATATATTTATATGGACAAGGTTTACAGTATCAATCTGTTGACACTACATTTTGAACTGTTGCAAGCAGATGGGAATGCTCCAGCTACACTTCCTTTGCCTTTGGCGGCTTTTCTAAGTCTCACAATAACCTATAAACTTGATAAATCTTCTGAGCGCTTTCTTGTTTTGATTGGCCCTTCTTTGATCAACCTTTCTGCTGGTTGCCCCTGGCCTTGCATGCCCATTGTAGGTTCTTTGTGGGCTCAGAAGGTGAAGCGTTGGAGTGACTTTTTTGTATTCTCTGCTTCTGGAACTGTCTTCCACCATAGCAGGGATGCTGTAGTTCAGCTCCTAAAAAGTTGCTTTATGTCTACTCTTGGGCTTGGTTCTTCCTGTATTTATAACAATGGTGGTGTTGGCGCCCTCCTTGGTCATGGATTTGGTTCTCACTTCTTAGGAGGGATCTCTCCAGTTGCTCCTGGAATTCTCTACTTGCGAGTTTACAGGTCTATTAGAGATGCTATGTTCTTGACAGAAGAAATTGTATCTCTTCTAATGCTTTTGGTTAGAGATATAGCAAGTGATGGGTTGCCCAACAATGAAGCGCACAAGCTAAAGAAGACTAAATATGGAATGAGATACGGACAAGTTTCGCTTGCTGCATCGATGACACGTGTCAAGCATGCTGCCCTTCTTGGGGCTTCTTTTCTTTGGATATCTGGTGGCACTAGTTTGATTCAATCTTTGATAACAGAAACTTTACCTTCATGGTTTTTATCAGCACAAGGGTTGGAGCAGGAAGCGGGAGAATCTAGGGTTGTGGTTGCCATTCTTAGAGGTTATGCTCTGGCATGTTTTGCTGTACTTAGTGGGACATTTGCTTGGGGTATTGACTCTTCATCAACAGCATCTAAACGACGACCAAAGGTTATTGGGATTCATCTAGAATTTCTTGCAAATGCTCTAGATGGGAAAATTTCACTTCGCTGTGATTGTGCAACTTGGCGTGCCTATGTGTCCGGGTTTATGAGCTTGATGGTGAGTTGCACACCGCTGTGGATTGAGGAACTTGATGTAGCCATGTTGAAGAGAGTGAGCATGGGATTAAGACAGTTGAATGAAGACGACTTGGCTCTGCAATTATTAGAAATCAGAGGGACAAGCCTCATGGGTGAGGTAGCTGAAATGATTAGCCAAAATGTATTTTAACGGGTCAGAACTTGGGAACATGGTGCATTGAGCTTGTGGATCCGAACTTGTTGGTTGCATGGAATCTCTAACTGTAAGGAATCTAGATCCCAGACTAACCAATTTTTGTGAAGTTAGGGATGATGATATTCTTTTCAGGAAGATAAACGGTGCACTTCATTTGCTACTTGCTACTAGTTATGTACATAATGTAAATTTCTTTTTTTTTTGACAACCATAATGTAAATTTCTTAAATTCATATTTTCCGTTGAATTTTGTGCAGTTACATTTAACTAGCGTATAAACAGTTAAATCATAGCAAGTATTACGATAAAAGATTTTGTCGTTCTGTAGAAGAAAAAAAATAAAAAAATTGGTGTCGGTCATGTGACTAAATTTTGCGGCAATATTTTTGTTCCTTATATAAAACATCTTGTTGGATAGCACTCTTGAGCAGTGACTATGAAGATAATTTTGTTGTAGAATCCATCCTCAGTCTGCATCAAACATCTACCAGTGAGGAAATTAGTTGTTCGACATGCACAACTATGACATACCATCATTTTTATGATTTGATTTGGTGTAATGTATTTTAAAGTATGTAGATAACTTGAGATATAGGTTAAAATACATCAAAAAAAAATTGAAATTAGTAGACAGACACCACTACCAAATGAGCATATCATAATTTCGCCCTTAATCCAAACTCAACCTTATGGATTGAAAATTTTGGAGCCAGAGAATTGAATTTGAATAAAAGAATAGCCTAACATAACATAATGTTTTGAATCCAATCATCATATATATAACAATAAAAATCCCTAAAATGATGGTCTGTCATGCATTCTCTTTTGTATGCATTCGACAATTAATTCATTTATGTTAAGAAAAAACCATTAAAATTTACTATTTTAATCACAAGTGAAATACTTCCACAAAATATTTAATTAAATAAAAAGTATTCGATGTTTATTTACATTATATTTTTGTCGGTTATAAAAAAAATATTAATTTATAATTTAACTGTTTCAATAATAATAATAAAGAAGACATAAGACATTATTAGTCGTTACAAATAAATTATAATTAATAAAATAAATTATTCGATATATATATTTAAATGTGGGTAACCAAAAAAAAATGTGAAATAAAAAATGTGTCGGCTAACTGCAAGTCTTAATTATTAAAATAAACGTTTACATATATTCTTAAATGCAACTTAAAAAAAAATCGGTTACATGCAAGTCACAATTAATAAAATAAACGTTTCGATATAGTGAAGTTGTAAAAATTATATTATTAAAAGTTATTAAAATGAAACTTCTCAAAATTAAATTAATTATCATAAATTAAGTGATTTTCTTACAACAAATTCACATATTTTTAGGGATGAAAGCATGTGATATTTTTTATATGGACAAAAAACCAAAAGCTCAATGTGAATTTTTTTATAGGGTTAAAAACCAAAAGTTGATTTTTTTTATCAAAATACTCCTGTAAAAACAAAATAATAGCAAATTACTCTATCTTTTAAAAAAAATACCAAACTACCCTACTTTTTGGTGTGAGGGAACGCTCCATCCAGAGGATAATGTCCATATGAAGGACGCGTCATCCCCAAGGTAGCATTCATAGGAAAGACACGCCATTGGGAAGCAAGCGTCCAGTTTTGGATTTTTTTAGAATCAACAATGGATTTTAATTGTTGCCATAGGACTCAAAAAAATGGTTCCATAAATAATTTATTCATTTCGATAGTTTTTTACAATTTTCGTGTGTTATAAACTACGAATTTTGGAATTTTTTCAGACTTAGTGAATGAATAAAATTTATTTGATTCCTCACATAAACGGATCTACAAATACATTATGCGTGATGGGATGGAGGATTCTTTATTAAAAAAAAATGATTCGATAAACAATTTATTCATTTCTATAGTTTTTTCACAATTTTTGTGGATTATAGACTACGAATTATGAGATTTTTCTAGCCTCGGTGAGTAATAAAAAAAAAATATGCCTCAGTTAAATGAATCAACAGACACACTATATATGTTGTGATAGAAGATTCTTAAAAAAAAATAGCTCAAAAAACAATTTATTCATTTTGATAGTTTTTACAATTTTCGTATGTTATAGACTACAAATCTTAGAATTTTTCCAGTCTTAGTGAATAAATAAAATTTATTTGATTCTTCATCCAAACGGATCCACAGACATACTATACGGGTTAAACCGTGGCATATGTTTAAGGAAACGGTTTAAGCCCTAATGGTATTTTTTGTTATGAAGAGAAAATGAGAAGAGAGAAATAAGTGAGAAAGAGTATGAGAAGAGAAAAAGATGTGAGAATTAGAGTAGATTTGATGTGTTGATTGGTACAAGAGAAAGATAAGAGAAATTGAGAAGACAAAAATGTTGATTGTTTTTTAAAGTACAAAAATGTCTTTGAATTAAAAGCACATTCACCAAAATTAATTTAATTTTTTTTCAATTCATTATTTAATTCAAGGGTATAGAAGACTTTTTAAGCATTTTGCAACTTCTTTCCTCTTTCTTTTCACTTTAGAGGAGAAAACAAAAAGATATGGGACCCACCAAATATTCTTCCCTCTTCTCAATTTCTCTCCTTTCCAAACAAGATAAATTCCCAATTTCTCTTCACTTTCTCTCTTCTCTATTTCTCTCAAACCAATCAAAGTCTAAGGCAACAGTTAAAACCCATTGTCGATTCTAAAAAGCGAAGAAGAAAAAAAACGCTGGATACTAACTTCCCAATGTCGCGTCCTTCCTATGAACGCTACCTTTGGGGATGGCGCGTCCTTCCTATGGACGCTATCCTCTGGATGGAGTGTTCCCCTCAAACTAAAAAGTAGGATAGTTTGGTATTTTTTTCAAAAAGGTAGGGTAGTTTGGTATTATTTTGTTTTTAGAGGAGTATTTTGATCAAAAAATCCCAAAAGTTCAATGTGATAATAATGTTTATTTATAACATAATGCAAATACAATGTGAATATGTCAACAAAGATATGAACTTTAGCATGGGGTTAGTAATTATTTTATTTATAATTTTTAGTAGTCAACATTTAAATATTTGAATTTTTTTAATTCTATTAAAATGATATGATTTTTATAATTGATCGATTTATTTTTTGTAAAAATGTAGGTAACCCATACAGGCATGAGTAATTAGGTACTCATAGAGTATGGGTTTGGGTAAAAATATTGTTACCCACACATGTATGAGAATGGGTACATGTATTTTTTTCAACTCATAAAATAACTCTATTTTGTTTCTCATTTAATTGTTGGACTAAACTGTATCTCAAAAAGAAATAATGTTGTTAATTAATTCATTTACCGTGAAGTCTTATAAATAGAGCTGATCCAAGCCACCAGAAGGGTACTATTTATTGAACCACTTGTGTGGTCATCAAGTCAAGCACTTAAATACACCGTACTTTACGGTGGATCGCATTTCTCTATTTCCATAAATTAAATAATAAGTAATATTTAATTATTTACTTACTAATAAGTCCTACTTATTATTTTATAAATAAGTCGATCTTACTTATTTATTTCTCTCATCTATCTGTCCTTTGTGTGTGACTCTATAGGTTCTCGTAACGTTGGAAATAATATTAAATCACATATTTAATATTATAAACAGTGAGCGGTATCTAGCAACACATCACTGCTACCCAAGTGACGAGAATGTCATGTGATCTGACGAAACCTTTCTGTGATAACAATCGTGTGTATAATTACTCTTTTGCCCTTATATATATATATATATATATATATATTGAACACAAGGCATAGATTGTGTCACCATTGTATGGTTCAATATCTTATTTCTTAATCCCAGAATATACTGAGCAACGAATAAGCTCAATATCTCATATGACTTAGTTCGGCGTGGCCGCGTATTTTATCAGTCATATTTCATCAAGAGGCCTACAGATATTGCTCCTGTTATGTAGGAGGGGCAAATTCCGTCTAGGTAACTCATGTCCCTCAGCATGATTTGAGGAGTACCCATCAATCGACTTTATAGTCATCCTGTTACGGACAATGTTTGAACGACAATTAAGCAATCTACTCCACATCTAGGGTCCATAGTGGTTTCAGGTCGAAGGACGGTATACACGATTATCACTATGAGAATAACTTATGACACTTTTCATAACATATCATGTAGTATTCTCATGGCGGGTCAATCAAGTATAAACATTACTCTTAATATTTATATTTATGTATAGACTTAATATCTCCATATTCATGACCCGTGAGATGTGGTCATCAATCTCAATACATAATAGTCTTTGCGCTTTAATATTATCTCAATTCACATTAAAGATTGACTATGGATACTTTAAGAACAGTGTCCTTAAGTTTAATGGAGTCTCACTATTAAGTCACACTTAATGTTCCATTAATTAGACTAGCTATTCTAAGGACTTTATTAGTTTGAAACAAACATAATAAAGAAATGTCTTATTATATATATTAATATTAAAAATATAAATCAAAGTCATGATAAAAAAAAAGATTCAATCAAAATAGATTGACTTTTAGGGTTTACTCCAACACTATGTTTTTGTAACTTTTACGAGGACCTATTATATTCATATATTAATATAGGGTTTTATTTGTTTTTGTAATTTATATGAGATCTTTTTTTTTATTAATTAGAGATTTATCTTTATGCTCGTATATAATACGTAGGTTTTTTTTTTTAATTTATACGGGTCTATATTTATAATTATACTCATATTAATTTGAGCGACTTTTTTTTGTAATTTATATGGGGCTTATATTTACACTCATTTTAATACGGGTCTTTTTTTTGGTAATTTTTACGAGCACCTATATTTATACTCATTTGTTAATATAGGGGGGCTTCTTTTTTTTAAAATTTATACGAGGCCTACATTTATACTCACAAAATAACGTGCCCTGTAATTTATATGTATGTTTGCCTATATTTGTACTAATATATTAATATGAGGGATTTTTTTTTTTGTAATTTATATAGGGATCAAATTTATACTCATATATTAATAGATGAACATATTTATTTATATTTTTAATTTACATGTAGCCTATATTTATACTTATATATTAATACGAATGTCTATTTTATTGTAATTTATACCGAGGAACTTTTGTAATTTATACGAAACTATATTCTTACTGATATATATTGACAAATGTACAGTGTTTTCATATTGTCCGTGCCTTTAAACCTATAAAATTATGTGACTTTTGAACATGTTTTCATATTAAATACTATTTGAATTTAACACAGTTACAACTTACTCCCTCTGAATTTTTTGAAATTGTCTAGACTGATTATCCATTCAATCGCTAGATCGCTCCGAATTTTAAAATATTAAATATTACTGTTAATTTTTGTGTTTACTTTGAACTTATTCTTTATTTATGCTAATTTAATTTACATGTAAACAAACAAAAATATATACTAATTTATGCTAACTTAAATGAATTCTTATCACTGGTATCAGGAGCACCGCTTCCCTATACAAGTATTTAGGCTTCCCAATCCTCCAAGGGAGTGTCAAGAGAAGTGATTTCCATTTTATCATTAACAAAATGCAGTCACGACTTGCTTCTTGGAAAAACAGTCTATTAAACAAACCAAGTCGTTTGACACTAGCTTCCTCTGTCCTCACCTCCATCCCCTCATACTATATGCAAATTGTTTGGCTACCTCAAAGTATATGTGACGACATTGACCAAATTACTCAAAATTTTATCTGGAAAGACTCCAACAACAAAGGTATCCACTTAGTGGGATGGAACAAAATTGCTCGTCCTAAGCAGTGTGGCGGTTTGGGTGTCCGACAGGCAAGGGAAGCTAATATCTCTCTCTTGGAAAAACTTGTCTGGGATATGGTGCAATCTTCGGATAAGCTTTGGGTCCACCTACTTTCTAGCAAATATCTCGGTGGGCCAAGTTTCCTCTCCTCTAGCAACTCCTCTAGTGGCTCTTCAACTATTGGTCTTCTATTACTCGAGCAAAAAACATTCTCAAAGATGGCTTTTCTTGGCGTGCTGATTCGGGATCTTCTTTCTTTTGGTCCACCCCTTGGACCACTCTTGGCCGTCTTAAATCACTTGTTCCTTATGTCGATATACACGATCTTCAGCTCTCTATAAAAGATGTGCTTTCTACAGGAAACCCTCATACACAGAATCTCTACACCCAGCTCCCTCCGTTGATTTCTGATGTCATCAACAATACTAACTTCAAGTTCAATGATTCCATCGAAGACGCCTTCATTTGGACCAACAACAAAAATGGTACATACACTAATAAAAGTGGCTATAATTGGTTACTCTCCATGAGAGACCCGATAACAAATCATAACCCCTCACACTCTTGGTCGTGGATATGGAAACTTTAGCTCCCTGAAATGATTAAATTCTTCTTTTGGTTGGCTTGTCACAACTCTGTGCCTACGCTCTCTTTACTCAATCATCGCAAGATGAACCCTTCTGCCACCTGCACTCGTTGTGGCCTCCAAGATGAGTCATTCCTTCATTGCATTCGGGACTATGAGTTCTCCCGCAGCCTTTGGAACCACATCGGTTTTAACAATTTGGATTTCTTCTCAAATCTAGATGTGTACGATTGGCTTAAACTAGGGGCCACATGTTCAAATGACCTCCTTTTCTCGGCTGGTCTGTGGTGGTCTTGGAGACACCGCAACCTGATGTGCCTGAACAATGAGACTTGGTCCTTAAGTCGGATCTCCTTCCACATTCGAGCTATGGTCGAAACCTTCAGCAACTGCTTCTCCCCCGCTTCTAACGAAGGGTCAATTGATAGATATATCAAGTGGAACCACGACAACTATCCCTGTACCATTCTTAATGTGGATGGAAGTTGTCCCGATTCTCCCGTTCGATCTGGATTTGGCGGTATTATTATAAACACCTTCGGTCACTATCTTGTTGGCTTCTCGGGCTTCATTCAAGGGTCATCTGACATTTTGCTCGCTGAATTGTATGCTATCTACAAGGGTCTCTTGCTGGCCAAAGACATGAATATCGACGAACTTGTCTGCTACTCGGACTCTTTACACAGTGTCAACCTCATCAGAGGTCCTCATGCCAAGTTTCATACCCATGCTGTATTGATCCAAGATATAAAAGAGCTGCTCTCACAAACCAATGCTTCTCTCTATCACACGCTTAGAGAAGGGAATCAATGTGCAGATTTCTTCGCTAAACTTGGAGCCTCCTCAGATGCCGACTACCTGATCCATGCTTCTACTCCAGATGGTGTTCGTGATCTTCTTAGAAACGACGCAATGAGAACTTTTTTTCTTCGTGAATAGTCCCTCTCTTTTTTCTTTTCTTTTTTTAGCTTCCTTACCAAAAAAAATGAATTCTTATCCCGTACTTGGCTCACACTAGTATTATTAATTTTATGTTGGGTGATATATTTTTCTTTTTAACTTAGATTGTACTTATTTGTACGATAAATATGGGAACCAATGAATGTCAACCAGTTGAAATTGATGATGAGCCTAAAGAAATTTTTGTTGGTTAAGTTGTGAATAGCAAAGATGAAGCATATAATTTATAAAGGAGAGGATCCAAATCCAATTCATACCAAGAACAGTTTTCAAAAAAAAAATTATACAGCCTTCAAAATAGGTTTCGGTGTGAGAAAAGGAAGGGGGTTATATATTATGATAATGAGAGAAAACACACACGTTCCAAAGAGTTTTATTGTTTTAAAGAAGGGTCTAAAAAAAGTTAGCTTAATTGCATATTTGATCCATTATCTTTATTTTAGATTTCAAGTTGGTCTCTTATCTTTTAAAAGTTTCAATTTGGTCCTTTTAGTCAAATTTTTATTTAAATCGTCTACATGGCTAATGAGTTTGCGTACGCTGACCATTTAGGAGGGTACTATGTGAAAGTTTTAGAAGAAATTAACTCAAAATTTAACAAAAAGTTAGAAAAAATTAACTCAAAATTTAACGAAAAGAACCGATTTATGTTGAGTTCAATAACATAGGGACCAATTTAAAACTTTTAAAAGATAAGAGACCAACTTAAAACCTAAAATAAAGATAAGGGACCAAAAATATAATTAAGCCAAAAAAGTTCAAAAGAAATTGGGTTGTATCTGAAACTTGAGTTTTCTGATGCAGAAGTAAATATTCAAGTCTAAGGTTTTTGAAAATGTCATTCACAAGAGAAGGCTTTTAATAATAGAAGTATTCTGTTTCAAAAAAAAATAAAAAAGAATAGAAGTATTCAGTAAGGACTGGAAATTGGTTTTGGGAACAGTTTTCTCAACTTCTGACAAAAACAATATTTTAAATATGTCAAAGCTTCGATGGGGTGTGTTTTTGTGTGTAGCAAAATGTGCAACCTCCTTAGTCTTAATAAACTTACAAAAAGAAAAGGGAAAAGACAAATGTGCACAAGATATATCAGGATTCACTAACAAAACCTTGCGTAACATAAAGCCTCCACACATAACAAGATTTTTAACTAAAGTAAATTAATTTCAAATATCAATGCTAAAACATTTCATGAATATTCAAATAGCTCTACATAGTGGTACACTTAAAAGATTCTCAACACTCATGCAGAAGTCACAGTATTAATTGAGCTACATAATATCAAAATGCAGAAATTTCCATCAAATGTAATGATTGGAGGAGATTCGCAATAGGGATAAATATTTTTGATTTTCAAATAGGATCAAGAGGGATTTACTTCCACAACAGACTCACTAGGTAAACCTTTTACTGTGATAGTAATATGACAAGTGCGCTTTAGAATTTGGTTAGCCCGCCCTTGAGCTCGTGCTCTTATTCTTTTCAAAGTTTTCCCTTCGTTGACCTCTGCTTTACTAATAACTAAACTTGATTTGCTTAGACCTAAGTTATTGCTTGCATTTGCTCCAGCAGAAAACACTATCTTTATAATGGGTTCACAGGCTCGATAAGGCATGAGTTCCAATATCATAAGTGTTTCCTCGTATGGACGTCCACGAATCTGATCGATTACTCTTCGAGCTTTGTCAGCAGACATACGAATGTGTCTCCCTACAGCATACGCTTCTGCATATGATTTGTTGCTTTCCTGTACTGCAGTGCAGCATTAAATTCAAATGTATGTTAGTTGTTTTGTCATATCCTTCTAACATCAACACCAAATACATGATGATATATTTATATTATATACTGAAAACTGAAAAGCAAAAAAATGTGAGTAATTGAATTATGTCATGCATGCCTTGTGTGAGACACACACACACACAGACATACATACATACATACATATATATATATATATATATATATATATATATAGGGAGCATATCTGGCGAGAAAGGGGGTCCTTATGTGAGAGTGAGAGCAGCTAATTTCCACCGTTAGATTAAAACAAGCGGCTAAGATTAAAACAATTATCAAATGATTCCCATGGTCCTTCTCTAATCTAGCTTTATTTTAATTTCTTTTAACGAAACCTTCTCTCTTCTTCTACCTCTTTTCACCAAAATTGAATCCCTTGTACGAAATTTTCGCCGAATTGATACATAAATTCTGCAAACTCCACACAGTAGTGGCTCGCAACTTGCAAATCCCTAGTAACCCACAAAATTTCACCCACCAAATCAATCATTACCTTGAAAATTTTAAGAACTAAAATTACAGATCCCATCCAAAATCAAATAAGAAACCAAATCCAAGGTACTCTTCTTGTTCGAGACTGACCGACCACCTCCTTTGAGCATCTCTGTGTCAGTCCCGTAGATCTCCACAAAGCCCCGTGTTCTTGCTTTGAACCTTCTGTTTTTATTTCATTTGGTTGCTCCTATCCAAATTTGTATGTTGTGAGGTTTGTCTCTTAGTGGTGGAAGGCATTTATGATCGTGTGAAAAGAGCATAATTTTCCATGAAGGAAATTCAATGTTAGATAGAAGGTTTCATTAAAAAAAAAAAAATTAAAAAATTAAAACAAAAGCTAGAGTAGAGAAGGACCACTTGAATCATTTGATAATTGTTTTAATCTTGCTCTCACTCTCACATAAGGAACCGCGTGTTTTAATTTGAGTGATATGTTTTGGAGATCTGTTAAGATTAATGGCGTTCAATAAAAATGCATAAATCATTAATCTTGGTGGTTGATTTAAGACTTTTTTAAAACTGAACATGAATGATCGATCTGTATTATATAAACTTTCAATCCAATGGTGGATGAAATTTGTATTTATTGAGCTGTGTAGCATCACTGAAATGTTACACTGGTGTAATTTGATCTCTCCCTATATAACCCTTGAAAAAGCTCAAGTATCACCCCCCTCAAAAAATTTGCTATAGAAAGGAATCGAGTTTTCACGTTCACAGTACAATTCTGGGTATAATAACTATTAACTATGTTCACAACTTAATATTTTGTTGAGCCTAAATACCCATCAATCATCCAGTGAGGGGAATTAATTAATCTAATGTAGATTTCTTAATCTAAGTTTGATTCAAATATTCAATAGACTGGACTAGACTAGACTAATAATAATAATAAGAAGAAGAAGAAGAAGAAGAAGAAAGAGAGTTAAAGAGCACCTCCGAACTGGGCAGTGTGAAAGCGACAAGCGAAAGTGTTGTTGTTGTCGGTAGTAGTTTTGAGGGTAACGTCATTGAAAGAGGAGGAGGAACATCGAATTCGGGTGGAGGGTATCGGGAATTTGACTGGGTTGGGGCGGAATTGGAATTGAGGAGAAAGAGGTTGTTGGGGTCGCAGGTTATCGCGAACAGGAGGAAGAAGATTAATGGCTAAAGAAAGAGCCATTCAGAATTTCGAATGAATGAATGAATGAAACAATGAACACAGCAGCAGCAACAGGCACACTTCAACTACTTGCGATAAGATAGATAGATAGATAGATAGATTGGGTGGATAAATAAATAAATAAATAAATAAATAAATAAATGAAATTGTGTCAAAAAAATAAATAAATGTTTTTTCATTTAAAAACATTTTATATTCTCCATATTCATTTTCTTTTTCTTTGCTAATGTACCAAAAAAATAATATTCATTTCTGTTTTGAAAATTAATTCTCGTCGATGATATAATAATATTACTACTATTTTTAAATACACCTTTATTCTCTTTGAATTTTTAATTGAATAATTAATTAATTATTTATATTATAAAAAACAATTAATTATTTATTTAGAAACATACTAGTCCTAATTACTTTTTTTTGTAATTCCTCGCTGCTAATTATTGATTGATTTATATTTATTAAGTTAATTAATATTTTTTTCATCATCGGTTGAATCTGGTTTGGGGTCAGTTCTGGCATCAAGTGGTTCCAGCTCCCTCCAGATCGCAGTTGCGGGGGATCGAACCGCGGTCCTCCCTACCAAGTTCAGCTCCAATCACCACTGAACCAACTAACTATTGGTTGTTTCTATTACATTTCAACAAGGTCTGTTTTGTATCGTCAAAAAAAAAAAAAATTTTACTTAAAAACATATTTCAGAGTTAGGATCCTCTCCATTTCCAATTTTTTCCATTTCCTCCATTATTATGTAGTTTTGGGAATATAAATGCAAAAATGTGACATTAAGTGGGTCCAAATATCATTTATACACCCCAAAATATTTAAAAACTTTGGTAATGGAAGAAATGGAAAATATGAGAAATGGAGAGGATCCCAACTCCATATTTCAAACGTTGGATAAGATCAATTTTTTTTCTTACATGTGGTTGAAGTCGACGAGTGTTACTTTAGCTTCAAACTTACATAGCCGGTGGTCTAATCATTTACTCTATTTGGACCTTGTATGATTTTCTTTCTGTTTCTTCTTTTTGACTTGTTGTAAACTTTGATAGTCTATCTCGGTACACATTGCACTTATGAGACTGTTATTTTGGCTTGTTAAAAAAAAAAAAATTTCAAACTTTTAAGGTATCATGCAATGTCAAAAACACTTGGATGTGAATAATAAGTGGTTAGAACGAATTATTTCTTGTATTAAATTTGTGATGATCGAGTTTTTGGATTCAGAGAGGTAGGATTCTGTGAGACCTATCAGCGCCGACACTCACCGCACACCGATCAGGAGTATGTTGAGATGCTCCAGACATTGGCATTCCCAGGGAGAGACTGACATTATGATAGTCTCATGCAGGAGACCCCGTCTCGTTTCTTTTCTGCTGGTGGATCTTCATCAGGGTCGGGCAGTAGATTGAGATATTCTCGTCGTTCCCTTCCATCTTTATCTTTTATTTTTTGCATTTTTCATTTATGTACTTTTTATTTTTCTTTTTAAGCAAAACAATTATGTAATAATGTCATTTGCTGACAACCTCCAATTAAAAAAATGAAATAATTGTTTGCTCGTTTATTATTAAGTGCATGTTAAGCTATAGGCAAAGTTCTAATGCGACGTAAGAAAGAACTTTGTAATAATAGTTCACACCTTAATACAAAATCATATCTCACTAAAAATTGTTCCCACCAATTAGAAAGAATTTTAATCTCATCAAATCATATCTCACACTAGAGAAGTGAACTTGTTTGTTTTCTTAGGGGTAATTAATGTCCCATGAACATATAATTTAGACAAAATTACACTACTACATGTACTTTATCTTTTCTTTTTTTAACACTTTGGTCTTTATCTTTTTTTTAACACTATGGTCTTTTATTTTTTATATTTGTAACATTTTAGTCCTTTTTTTTTTAATAGTTTGGTCTTTTATATTTTTTTATTTGTAACACTTTGGTCATTTATTTTTTATAAATAAATAAAATAAGGACCAAAGTATTACAAAAATAAAGATAAAGGACCAAATTATTATAAAATAAAGATAAAGACCAAAATGTTAAAAAAAAAACTAAGATAATATTTAGTAGTGACATTGCAATATAGTCGGAGTTCTGACCAGGATTCCCTATTTATTCGTTTTATATATCAACACAAGGTGTAGTATCAAATATGAATAGTGCCCAGACTCATATATATACAGAACAATTACCGGATAGTGCCTATATTTGGTAAAACGTGCATATTTTACGTTGAAAAATTCTCATCCCCCCGCCCCTGCATATCTTTTCTCCCCTCCCCCCTAAATTCCATTTTTACCCTTGAATAAAAACTTCGGAACACAGTTTTTTTTTTTACAGTTTAACAAAGCAAACTATTCCATCGTTCTTTAAGGGCCTCATAGGCCTGACGACAAGGTATAGCCAGCAACCCGTGCCTTCCATCAATACAAGTTTCAGTTGCTAGGTTTAGCCTTAATAATGTATTGAGTGCCTTGTCAATTGGCATTTCAACCTGGAAATTTCAAAACATATAAGAGTGCAAATTAAGCAAAGATTATTAACTTCAGAGAGCAGAATCCCCTCAATACATCACCTTCACTTTAAACACTTCATACATGAATCTCTCACATTTCTCTCCTACACTTCGGCAAGAAGTGACCTGAAAGTAAGGAATGTTACACATGATTTATGTATCATTGAGAATCAAATAACATATGATGGATTTGCAAACAATTATTCCTAACAAAGAAACTACATGAAAATGCATAGCAGAACTCAAAATAGCATAACACGGTTGGGAGAAGATTCAACAAACCTGACCCTTATCTGCGTTGAGCAGGACTGCATAAGCCAAAATAGCTTCCTTGTACTGCACATGTAAAATTTTGGGCGAAAGAAATTAACAAAGGTCAAAATGCATAGTAATAAGAATGAGGTTGGAACCTATGTTTCAAGATCAGACCCAGATTAATTTTACGACTTAAATATTGTGCATGACCTTATCCACTATTGTGGCTGGGACTTCTGTACATTTGATTTCTTAACGTAAACCACAATAAACTAGTTCATAGTTGTTGATATTTAGTAAAATTGAAGACTTTTACAAGGGCAGTATGTTGTATAAGAAGAACGGATACATAATACAATATGACTTTAGTCAACAATAAAAAAAATACAATATGACACAAATACGAGTATAAGTGAAATTTTTAAAATTCAAGATATGATATGGCCAAGATACGTATATTGCATCATATTCAGAAGATTAGTGTCATCAGAAACATTTTTCTTCTTTCTAACACAGACTACCCAAGACTTGGGCCTTCGCGCACTGATCTAACATTATACCTTAAAATTGATAAACAAAAATAGATGCATGGCAAACATAAGGAGAGGAAGTTTCTCACTTGCTGCTGTTCAGAAGCATCTAAAAGAAAATGCACTGAGCCAAAGCCACTTGCTAAGGTCTTTTCATAAAGTGTCTTGTTCACTAACAGCTACAATATAACATTTTTGACAATTCAGATAGTTTCATTTCCATAAAATGCAAAAGGTAGAACTATATTGTTTTGGGATAAATAATAGTACAGGAAAATATCATCTTAATCTACCTGATACCGGTCCCATGTCTGTTTGTAACCTAGAACCACGCGGCTCCCATATATTATTAGAGCGCTTACAGCAACTACATCAAGTAATACAGCTGATCTGACATAAAAATGAAAGTAAAGTATTGTAAACAAGTGCTCCAACAGTTTCACAAATGATGTAAGTAGGAAAGTTATTGGTGGAAGGTAGAAATGAGGTGTTTCTTTTAAGTCCATCGAAAAAATGTGTGTGTGGGTGCACGCACATGTGCTCATATGTACCATAATCTAATTTGGTATATGTATATATGTCATAGTATCCAAATATCTAAAGCCATATAATCAATATACAAACAATTTCTTCAGTAGTTTTTAGGGCTAAAATAAAATTGCAAGAAGATCCAATAAATGAACAATTAATTTAAAATAGCAAATAAAACAGTATAGGAGAATGATGATAGTTAACGCTATATGTTGAAAATAGAGGGGTTTTTAAGGCAGAGAGGGAGGAAAGAAGAGAATAACTATTTCTGAAGGGAAAAAAATTAGGGTCTGTTTGGCAAGGCAAAGAAGCTAGCTTTTAGCTTTTAGCTTCTGTCTTATAAGCTAAAAGACCTGTTTGGTAACGGTCTTTTTAGAAAGAGCTTTTAGCTTATTTTGCTGACTTATAGCTTCTTTTTCAGAAGCTATTTCAAGTAGCTTCTGAGCCAGAAGTCAGGAACTAGAAGCCAGAAGTCAGTAGCTTCTCAGCCAAAAGCTATTTTTGCCAAACAGAGTCTTAGTCTATATTGAAATATGGACCTACGATGTAATGTAAATGATGTGTTACAAAAGACATAATATTAACCCCCGTTGTCCTAATTCTAATTAAATAAGTGAACAAATAAACTATTACAAAGCAAAATAAAAATCCCTAAGAATAAGAGAAGGTTTGAAACAAAATAAAACCCTATTACTAAGGTAACATATATTAAAAAAATATATTCCTAATATATCGTTATGTGTCTTTCTCTCCCCTTGTAGATATTCAAACATCGGGTTATGCTCTGCTCAATACATTTCCTATAGAAACTACCATGCTTGATTTTATTTTATTTTTTGATAGGACCATACTTGATAGTTGACAGTATTATTCTGAAAAATTGTTTGAAAAGGGAAAAGGTCCATTATTAAGGTAGCTACCCACATTGTGAAAAAAAAGAAGAGGCAATACCTATACCTTTCTAGCATCAAAGATAATTGAGCCTAACAAAGATGAAATTAGAACCATAATTAAAATTGCTCCAGTATTAATTAAATATCATTTAAATGCAGAAACATCGGTTTAGGAATATCATCAATATCATATGGAATTAAGATGTACATACGGGGAAGATAAGACATTCTCAAATTTGTAGTTTATAAAATATGCCAGGAGCCCCAAAATTGAGGCAACATCCAAGCGCACCTGTAAGTTTGCAGTTAAAAGTTACAACATTAAACAAATAGGGATTAATAAAGGTACCTTTACAAACAATATTCTAAAATTATTTCCTCATTGCATTCTTATTAAATTAGTACAGGAAAGCATGCTATACTTATATTATATATATCTGGAGGCTCATAAAATCCTTATATATCTGGATTACCCAGACATGTATTGGCTTGTAAACTGGGCCAGGTTCTGATTTTAAAAAATGATTGCTTTGCTCTGGAAATATTTAGTAGTAGAGAGGAGAAAAAGCTAAGTTATATCATGATTTATAATAAATACAGAATAAAACATATAGAAACACTTATAGACATAGCATACAACTTTCAAAAGAGTATAAAAAAACCACAAACAAGAAGCGAGAGATCTAGAAGGTCTCTTACAGTGTCTATGATGCGGAATGATAGTTTTTTGTGAGGAAAAACTACCTGCAAATAAATTGAATATCAACTGAAGAATTTTAAACATATAAAAAATATAAAGATACAACAGGAAAGACACCAAGAGTTTTCACATCTGACAGTCCATGTAGAGGCAAAATAATTACCGGTAAATCGGGAAAAGGAATTCTCTCGTATATCTTTAATTGCAATGATGGAACCTCAGCTTTATCTTTACCATTTGTTTCACCAACTTCCTTCGTATATAGTAGAATTAATTCTTCAAAGGCTGGTTCCTATTTTGCAAACGAATAAGATTTGGATCAATTTTCCAGCACAATTATATTAATCCTCGAAATAACAATACCAGTAAAGAACTCCTACAGCTAACGCAAGTATGAACTTACTCAATCCTTGTCTGAAAAAATTGAAAACCTCTATAAATTATTATTATTATTAGAAAATTAGGAGAGTATCATATTTTTATAAAGAATAATATATGTGTATCTATCTTCCACCTTTTAGCCAAAATGCTGAAAAAGGAAGGGAATCCCATGTAGGCATGCTCCTAAATACAGATTTCTGTAGCCCTACCAGAAATTGTAGATTATGGGTAATACTAATACCTGCAGGACTGATTGTGAGAAAAGTATGGAAATGGAAGTTTTTAACATTTTCCAAGGATTATTTCCACAGTATTTCCTTGTTGCAGGTCTCCATGTATCACTAAGTGATATCCTTGATAAGAAAGTAGGCCTGGATGGAGAATTTCAATAATTGGTCATGACAAACGATGATGCTTCAACCAAATTACACTATACTAATAACGTAAACATGAAATCAACACATTTTTAATTTGGAGATATATGATCACTCCAGGTGCATCCAATCTATTTCAATTTCAAGGAGCTTCTAGTAGAGCTAAGATAACAGACATTAATAAAAGAGCTGTTTGTGGAGCGAACCTTAGATAAGGTTCAGGGGGTTCACCATCATTTTCGACCTGAAAATGTGTTTCTGGTGTAGGGGGAATAAGTCCAACCCAAGAAAGCAATCTCCTCAAGAGCCTTTCACGGGGACCAACAGGTGACAAAATCCCTTCATATCGGGCTACTGCCCTCTGAGCTGCCAGCCAAATAGGGAGTTCTGCATTTGGTACTTGCTTTACACCTATTTTCTCATCCAAATCATTGTCATTATAGACCTGTGACTTTTGAAATACTGACAGTTCCTTTATCCAAAGCTTCAATCTTTCTGTCCAATTGTGCACTTCATGTAGCTGACTGAAATTTTCATAAAGCTGCAGAAGTGAACATGACATATTATACCCGATACATAAGTTCAAATTTGTAAGATTATTTTTACAAATAGACAGTCATGACATCATGCATAAATCGTGCCAAACTAGAGTATTCTATGCCCTTATAGATAGATTAATGTCTTATAGAAAGATTGAGAGCTCCGATAAATTAATTGAACACAATTTAGAGATAAACCATATCAAAAGACTTATTTTCTGTGTGCAAGCGAGAAAACAAGATGCTAGACAAGTGACAATTGTTTATGGTTCTCATAAAGAAAATAGGTACCAGTGACCAGTCATCCTTGGCAATGTAATAACTTTTATCAAGAAAACATAGAGTTGCAGGATCATATATGAAGAATGAAAGTACTAATGAAGGAATCTGTAGACTATAATATATAGATTATGCGCATAATCAGAAAGAATTATGATTAAAGAAATCCCGGTGCACATATTTTCAAATTTAAAAGTGATTGATGA
Organism: Trifolium pratense; assembly: GCF_020283565.1. Lineage (NCBI taxonomy): Eukaryota > Viridiplantae > Streptophyta > Magnoliopsida > Fabales > Fabaceae > Trifolium > Trifolium pratense. Next base: position 58,386,927 of record NC_060065.1, on the reverse strand, counting down.
TTAATTATCATTCAGATAAATCTACTAATATTTCTGAAATTTGTCTAGTGATGTTGCTTAATTACAAATATATTTCCAGATTTCCGAAATTCTATGCCTATAAAATCTGTTATAAATTTCGAACATCAAAATAGTCGAATATTATATGTGAGAAGCTTGTATAAAAGAATATAGTAAAAAGAAAATCAGTTTCTTCTCACAGCATATTTTTCCATAATCGTGGAACTGGTTTGGTTTTAAAGTATCTTGTAGAATATCTCTTAGGATTAGATTTTATATTACTTATTGTTATTATTATTTGTTCTTGATTTATGATTGAGTCTGATAGGAACCTTGAGCCTTATGAGAGTGCAGACCCAATAATGTGACTAGGCCTAGTACTTGGAAGGTGTACGCGAGGAGGGGCAAAGTGGGGTCAGGAGGAAATAGTGGAAAATAGTTATGGGGAGATCCTAGTCTGCTCAATCACTTCACATACCGGAACTCTTGACTGAATTCCACTTATCAGCAGCAAGAGGCCACTCGGAGTTTCTCAGGAATTACCGAAGAATAGCAGGGAACTTGTATTGGGCAGAAGTACACAGCGGCTTCAATGGCGCGGCTGCTTCAGCCTTTACCAGTTCCGCAGCAGATTTGGGAGATCTCTCTTTGGATTTTATCACTAGATTACCTAAATCCAAGGGGTATGAAGCTTTATTTGTAGTGGTAGATAGCCTATCAAAATACAGTCATTTTATTCCTCTAAAGCACCCTTACACCACCAAAAAGATAGATGAAGTCTTTGGTAACGAGATTGTATGCTTACACGGTACTAAGTTGAAAATAAGCTCGTCTTACTTCTCTTTAAAAAAAAGCTCGTCTTACCACCTGGAGACCGATGGTCAGACCGAGGTGGTTAACCGGTTTTTCGCTTCAGATCAACCAAAGAATTGGTCATATTGGTACCATGAGCAGAGTTGTGGTACAACACTACATTCCATGGAATGACGGGAACTTACACCATTTGAAGTAGCTTACGGAAGGAAACCACCTTCGGTGGTGAGATTCTCACAGGGGGAGATAAAAGTAGAGGCAATAGCAAATGAGTTGCTAGACAGGGATGAGACGTTGAAACAACTGAAGCAACACTTGCTGGATGCTCAGGAACAAATGAAGAAATTTACTAATCTGAAGTGCACAGACTTGTCATTCAAAGTAGGTGAATGGGTGTCCATCAAGTTGAAACCACCTAGACTAGACAACAGACGGCGGTTAGGAAAATTAACCAAAAATTGGCTCCTGGATTCTTTGGACCTTTCCTATCCTGGAAAAAGTGGGTGTTGTATCATACAAACTGAAGCTGCCAGAAACAGCAAGAATCCATCCCGTGTTCCACATTTCACAGTTGAAGAAGGCTGTTGGCGATTACTCAGTTGAAGCTGAATTGCCTGAAGGGCTGGAGGTGGATATAGATGATCTGGAAGTTAGTTACAGGGAGATCCTAAATTCTTGTAGGTGATTATATGAGAGAGAGGGAGTCTAGGGAAGGCTCATTCCAGAATATTGTTCTTAGTTCTTACAGTTTAGGAGAAAATATCTCTCTGGTTTAGGAGTCCCAGACTCTGGTTTTCACCTTCTATCCATTGTAGAGCTTATGCTCTTTTCTCTTGAAAATCAATAAATACTCAATTCCACTTTTATAATTGTGGGAGTTCTATCAGAGTCTTATGTATCCTTATGAATAGGGATTAGTATTTAGCCTTTTATAACAAGTCAGTATCAAGCTATTATCAATAATACTCAAAGTTCTTATTATTATCTCTCCTCCTGTTATCTGAAATTACACAACTTCATCAGTCCCAATTATTCAATCTTATGCAAATTTTCATTTTATAACACTGCTAGTCACTAGATATGATACAAGGATAGAAGTATTTCCAGTGACGTAAGTCTACTTGACAAAGCATAGGTGATCTCACTTGTTATAAGATCCTACATATCCTACATGTCAAACCCTGCCTGTATCATATTCTAATATTAGAAGGTGAAAGATTATCTACCTAAATTAATTGATTCCATTGAATGAATAAATATACAGACAATGTCAGCATGGGATCTTCATAATATAATCCATAGTCCATGTTATAATCTTCTTAACCTTGAAAACGGTTATAACCTTTACCTTTATCTAATCATTTGAATATCTATAGAAGATCAAAGACGGTGGAAGCATTCAAGAAATATTGATGCATCTTATGAAATATCTATATTAGATTGACAATATATTCACACACAACAATGTATGTAAATAATATTCTTTAACATGCCAGAATAATGGGATGATTCTATGTCTCTACTCAGATACCAAGAAAGATAAATGACGAAACTACCACAAAAAAAAAAAATAATAATAACCTTGCTTATCCTGGTGCCAAGTTTTGCTAGTGGTTTTGATATAACAAAGAAGATTGTTTGTAGAAGCTTGGACTGTAAGTAATCCAGTTTTTCAACAATTAATAGGCCATTCTGCTTCTCAGTTGCATAACCCCGCCTACAATAGAAAAGGATAATACACTACTCTCAGATAAACATAAGAAAATGCCAAGTTATATATTCTGCATTACTTATGTCCATGTTTTCATCTAGAAGGTTACCTAAACCAGAAGTTTAACTCGCCAGTTAGAACAAATATGTATATTGGGTCAATAATCTACTAAGAAATAACAATACAAAAATATAATAGAACAAAATAAAAGTATAAAACAGCACTAGAAAGTTTCAAACAAACATAGGAATTCCCATTATAGTTAACGGTAAAAATAGGTGAATTGATAAAGGGGGGAAACTATGCAACAACCACAAAAAAAGTGCAAAAATAAATGCTAACTGACAATATCCAAAACACCCAACAAGGGGAAGGAAATATGAGCATTGTTTCTGAAATAAGGGAAATACAATATAAGCTAGTTGTTTACTGAAACTATAGCATTCAAAAATTCCTAGTGTGCCATATAATATTTCATTTAAGCCTTCTCAAAGCTTAAGATTAATTTTTGAAATTTAATTTAAAATTTAGGAATAAATAACAAATATGCAGAAAAAACGTATATTACCTTACCTAAATATTATGGCATTAGACTCATATGCTCTCTCCCAATCAACATATACTGGCAAGGTAAGGAGGTAGTCTGTATTCAATGCAGATGTTAACATTAGATCCCGAGCTGATAGTTCTTCAAATTGTGCATCGGAAAGAAGTTGCATGAAAGCATGTTGGAAACGAGTAGCAATGGTAACTCTGCCAATAAGATTGGAAAATGAGTTAATCAAAGCATTATTTTGGAAATACATGCATACAAAATTAGAAAAGAACATGCTTGAATAGACTGGTTCTTCTATACTTTTCAAACTAACACTCGCTGCCTTTATTTGTTAAACAAATTGTACTTCCCTCCCCTGCAACTTTGTGATATACTAATTTTGATTCGTTTACGACTTATATCGACTAGAACTACAATCGCAGTTTTTCTTTTTAATCTATAGAGTAGAGAGCAACAATTGAATTCAAACAAGCACATTAATTAGAAAGGAGCGGAATGGTCTCTGTTGGAACAAACAAACCTGGAAACCATATCATAATCGTTGCTGGGAGTTCTGTCGAGAGAGCGCAAAAGAGTCCCGAGGTTGAGAGCATAGTCGGAAAGCATAGACTTTTCCGGTTGAAGCGGGATATCCTGATAGACCTTCCCGTTCCCAGATTGAATAATGCCATTGGCCACAACTTGTGTCTCTGGTACAAGAGGGTCCTCATCCTCATAGTGAGTTTGGAGTTCATTGGTGAGATGATAATCGGAACGCATTTCCTCTAAGATGGTTTTGTGCTCAGCATGAAGTATAGAATCCAAACATCTGTACATTATAATATAATACCTCCGTTTCAAAATGAGTGTTTAAAGTTTTTGCACACGGATTAAGAAATGCAATGATGTTGTCAAAAGATACGACACTTTTACAAAACTAACCTTATTAACTATTAGTCAAAGTGAAATACAGGCTCTGTTTAGCAGTGCCAAATTTTGAACTTATGGCTTATAGCTTATAAGATCGTATTGGGAAAAAATACCTATTTGGTACCATTATTTACTCACTAGCTTGTAGTTTATTTGTACTAACTTATAGCTTATCTTTTTTTTTTCTTCAAATTATAAGTGAAACACTACAAATTCAATCAGCTAGCTCATCTTCTTCTATAAGCAAGCTCATAAGCTATAAGCTATAACGGCATCCACTATAGGCTAGTTAGTTTATGAGCCGCTATGTTTTGTGAAATAGAGCCATAATGTTTTGGAATAAGAAAGTGATGAGGCAGCATCTTAATTGAAATGAATATAAAAAAAAAAAAAAGTGTGAATTTGAAATTGAAAGTAATAGTAATAGTTACGATTACGAGGTGAGAAGGCGAAAGTGATGAGCAGCATCTTGATCAAGCATGATATTAGAGAGGATGGCATCTAGAAGTTGGGACTTGGAAACAGGGATGTGTTTCTGCCTGGGGACTTGTATTTTAGAAATTCCCACTTCTCCATCATCATTCTTCTTCTTCTTCTTCTTCTTTGAGGATGGGTTGTTGGTGTTTTCATGATGTTCTTCTTCAGCAACAGATATTTCCTCAAGCCTTGAACAAGGAATTAGCCTCTGTCTGAAAAGTGAACAACAAGAGAGTAACTGCTGCTGCTGCTGCTGTCGTTGGTGGTATGGGAAAGAGGAAGAGAGGGAGTGATGTTGTTGTGGCTGCCAAATTGAGAATGGACAATAATACGAATATGATGACATCTCTCGATGCGATGAGATTTAGAATGATTAAATAAATAAATGTGGTTGGGAGTCGAAGATGATGAAGGAACAACAGCCATCACCACCATATCAGAACCACAACACTAAATGCTAACCGTATCTTCATTTCTTGTGTTTCTAAAATTATCCAAATCAAACAAAACCATGATTCTTTATTTATGGTTTAAATAGAGTTTTTAGTCTATTATATAAAAAAAAAAAAAAATAATAATAATAATAATAATAATAATAATAATAATAATAATAATAATAATAGAGTTTTTAGTCATAGAAATATTTCTTATTTTATTTTACTAAATTTATCATGAAAAATAAATCCTCCCTAATAAAAAGAGACAATGTGTCCCACCAAACAACTCCACTTTCGGCACAAATATTTCTTTCTCCATAAATATGAGAGTGTAAGAAGGTGATGCAAAAATTCAAACACGTATTCCATCTGATATGAAGCTTCCATGGAACTATCGAAGGGTTACCAAAACCCCCGATAGCTAGATCTTCTTAAATTGGTGAGAAAAAAAAATTATGGTCGATGGTCGAAGTATTAATTGGTTGAGGTGAGATAGAATGGCATTTATAATGATAATGGTAGTCTAAATTTACGTGATGTTGAAAGCTTCAACTTAGTCATGTTACGCAAACAAAGATGGAAGCCCGTCACTAATTCTTCCTCTCTCGTTACCTGCGTGCTCAAAGTTAAATATTTTTCAATAAGTGGTTTTTTGGATGCCAACATTTGGCATAATCCAAGCTATACATGGAGGAGTATGTAGATAGAGGTGGGAATAGGTTAGGCCGAGCTAGGCTTTGTCAAGTCTGAGTCTGGCCTATCAAAAAATCGAAGGCCTGAGCCTGGCTTGTGGCCTATCATAGGCCTAATTTTTAGGCCTGAGCCTGGTCATTTAAAAGCCTGATGTGGCATGTTGGCCTGTTTAAAAGCCTATTTCATATGAACATATTTAAATAAATAATTATATTTATTTTTAAATATACTTATGAACGAATAAACCAATGTTCCTTTTGATATTTAACATGATATTTTAGAGAATTTGACTATATATGTCATCATATTTCAATTATAGTTTATAATAATACATTTATATATGTTAAAAACGAATGTAGATTAATAAATTTAAACTACTTAGAAAGTTAATAGATTAATGTGATTATTCATATTAAGTTAAATAGGCCGGCCTAATAGGCCTCAAAGGCTTTTTTAATGGGCTGCGGCCTGACCTTTTTAGCTAAGTATGCTTATAAAAAAATTTTGGTCTGCTCTATTTAAAGAAATAGGCTGGCCTGGCCTGTTCCCACCTCAATATGTAGAGCACCAGCTCTTTGCTCTCTCTTGCCCATAAAAGAGAAATTGGCGACCAAAGTAATATAAACGCATGGTTTAACCCATGGATTCATTCTCGTGCTAATATGCGACCATCCATCGCCCTTATTGCAACCTATGCAAACTTGTGTGTCTCTCAAATTTTTTATCCTACTCTAAACTCTTGGAACAATGAGTTGCTAAACATGATGTTTAACGCATAAGATGATGAGGATATATGCAAAATCCCACTTCACCAATCGGTAAATATTCTGTTAAAACTGCTTATCACTTTTGTTTGAATCTTCTGCAGCATGATATTTCTCTTTGGATAAATGGTGACTAGCGTAAAATTTGGGATATGTCTCTTCCTCCAATATTGAAGCATTTTCGTTGGCTCCTAGCTCATGTGAACCTTCATAGGCGTGGTGTGAATGTCAGACTATTTGTCCTCATTGTAATGTTGCAGCGAAAGATGAATTACATTTATTTACAATTTGTGCACATGCTATTTTCGTGTTGGATGAAGGTTAATCTTTGGAATAATTTAGAGCATCAATTTCATCAAAGCGGTAGTTTTTCATCTAGTATTTTTCTCTATTTCCCCTGCCATGGCATATGCATAACAATTGTTGTTTGCTGCTATCCTTTGGAGTATATGGCGCGCTCATAACGCTTGTTTTTTGGAGAATAAGTTAGCTAATCCGGTTTCAACGTGCTCGATCGCTTCAGAACTATTACACGACTACAACTAGTGTCATAATTCTCTTGTTTCAACATATATGTTTTCTCACGCAATGACTTAGGAGAAATCAATTGTTGATTGGTTGAAGAGCAACATTGACGGAGTTTTATTTGCGAATGAGAAGAAGTTTGGCATCAGAGTTCGCTTTTGTGATAAGCTTTGGGCTCCTTTGTACAAGCTCATACAAATTATTTTTTCTTTCAAAGTCACATACTCTGAATGCGAAGCTAGCACTTTGAAGCATGTTTTTCTTCTAGCCATATCAAATGGTTTTGAGAGGGTCATTTTTTAAAATGATTGTTAACTAATTGTCATTTTTTAAAATGATTGTTAACTGATTGTGAATAGTTTCATGAATGATTGTATGCAAGATAATAAATAAATTAATTACCTTGCTTATTAGTTGAAGATTCAATTAGTTGGATCCGAATTCAACCAGGTCGGACTATTTTTAATTATATATAAATCAACAATAAATAAATTAATTAAACAATATTCACAGTTTCACAGTTCGCACTATTAAAATGTTATAATAAGCCAACATGTAAAATTAAAATATTACACATAATATATAATTAATAATTTTTGGGTGTGATGGGTAGCTCAGCTGGTTAAACTAGTTGAGCTAAGGGTTAAAGAGCAGGAGGACCAGAGTTCAAGTCCTGGCAAAGAAGAAAAAAACTAACATTGTAATACTAACAACTAACATTGCTTATCAAAAAAAAATTTATTTATTTTTTGGTTTATAATGAGCTGGGAATCGAACCCATGACTAGGGATGGCGATGGGTGCCCATGGGTGCGGGTTTGATACTACCCAAACCCACACCCATATATTCGGGTGCCACCCAAACCCAAATGTTATTCGGGGTGAGAAAATGAAACCCACACCCGCACCCACTGGGTTCGGGTTTTTTCACCCAAACCCAAAACCCATTCGGGTGCCACCCAAACCCAAACCCAGTCAACTCGGGTTTCGCCCGTTGACTTGGGTTTGGGTTCGGGTGGGTCTATCGGGTTTGAGTTTTTCTGTCATCCCTACCCATGACTTATAACATACTACACAAATCCCTCACCACTAGACCAAACCTAATAGCTTAATAATAAGAGCAGGGATCCGTTGACTCCAGGAGTAAGTCTGAAATTAATATTTGTTAGTAGTAGTACCTTCCGTAATTTGTTTAAACCATGAATAAAACGTAAGAAAATAGAGTTTTTAAATTAAACAAAACAATGATTATTTATTTATGGTTTAACATAATACGATTGAATAACAAAAATAATAATACACAAATAAAAATTGATCGCTATTAGCATCATATAGCTCAAAAATATAAATCTAGCAAAAATAATAATATTAAACTTCCCAGAATGGAAGAAAAAAAATAAATTACAAAAAATACAGAACAATATCACCTCAAAATTGCAGTTAGGATCTCTCTTTTTTTTTTGTACAGGAGTTAGGTTCTCTATTTCTCATTCTTTTAATTTCCTTTATTATTATATAGTTTTAGGAATATAAATTTAAAAATGTGATATTAAGTAGGTCCAAATATATTTTGTACACCCAAAAACATTTAAAAATTTTGATATTGGAAGAAATGGAAATGATAAAAAATGAGAGGATCTCAACATCGTTTTTTTAAACATAAATTGATCATTGACAAAATAAAAATGGAAGAAAAAGAAAATCGTAAAACTTTTATTATTTAATTTGTTAAACTGAAGTTAGTATATTTTTTTATAATACAATAATAAGGAATATAATTCTTTTTGTACTCCTACATACTACATGCTATGCTCAGGACCCTAAACTAGGTTAAATGGATTAACAAATTTGGATTATTTCTCGATTTGTGCATGTTATCTTTGCATGAGTCATGCTGATCTCTTGCTCATATTTTATTTGAGATTTATTTTTGTCACCTTACCGGTTTCTTGCGTGCCCTACGAATTTCCAGTTTTATCCTTTCGTTACTTAAGGAGCGAATGTTATAAAAATGAGAAATTTATGAAAAAACACCCTACATAAAAATTAAAGATTTTAACAGTCCTCGACTTAAATAGTTGACGTTATAAAAATGTGAAATTTGAGGAAAAAACACCCCCTAACAAGAAAATTCCACATTTTTATAACGTCCGCTACTTTTAAGCAGCGGACATTATAGATTTTTGAGAAAAAAATACCATCCTACCATGAAATTTTTAAGATTTTAAATGTGTAATCCACTTTTTAAGTAGCGCATGGGTGTATTTTGATAATTTTGTAGGGCGCGCAAAAAATAAAGTAGATGACAAAAGTAAATCTAAGTTTATTTTAGCCAAATAAACTAGTGACTAAAAATTCAATCCACAAAATTACTTGGGCAAAATAGCTAGTAAGTCTTCTTGTGTTTTTTCAGATTGGTGTAAGGATCCATTAAAATGCATTATTAGCATGTAATAATCGCTATAAGAATTGTAAGGGTCGAGTACCCCTTATACTCCTTATGATTCAATTTTTGCTTATAAAAAAAAAAACTTGGCCAAAATAAAATAAAATCTGCCAACTGAGTTTGAGACTCTTCGGTTCTAATTTTATTGGATATTTTTTATTCACCATTTATTATTATATTTTTTTGGGTACATAAACTCACCATTTTTTATTTATTTATTTATTTGACTCGAAATAGTAATTTTCCTTTCAGAAAAACAAAGAAAATAGTAGTTTTTTTTTTTTGACAAACAAAGAAAAGGGAAAAATGAAGCGCGCGAATAATCAAAAGCCTAACCTAATTTCCGCATTCGCCTTGGAGTGAATAATCAAAAGTCACAACAGTATTGGAGCAATTCATTCATAATAATAATCTGAAGTGTAAAACCCTACCAATGTCAACGGCGAACAAACTTGTTACTAGACGGGAACTACTGGAACGTTGGAGAGGCATCGAGGAAGAAGAAGAAGAAGGGAACGCCGACGATGATGACGTTGTTGATCCCTCCATACACCGTCGCCTCCAGCTCCACAAAGAGCAATGGTTATCTAATTTATTTATTTATTTATCCTTTTTATAAGCACGGGGAACAATCGAATCGAATTTAAAACCAACTAATCGCTAGTATTTGTTTTAATAATAATCATTGAGCTGCAATGTTACAACATTATTATATATTTCTTTTGAATTGTAGTAATTTTTTGTCTAGTTGCTGTAATAAAAATAAATTTAGTGTGAGCATGTTTAAGCTTAAGCTATACATATCGGCCCTCCCTCTAGATTAAACCTGGTGAATTTAAATAACAATCAATCAAATAATATGTGAATTGTAACGCTTCATGAATATGTGATTGCTGTGACTTGGGATTGTATTATTCTCTTCTTCTCTGTAAAAATAAACAAGTTATGTCTTTATCTTGACGTTGTTTCCTTGCTGATTCGTATCTCCTGACCCTTGGCAGTTTCCATAACACCTTTAATTATTGTCAGGTTTGCAGATGCATATAATTTTCTAATCTGCTTGCCTAGTGAAAATCATATTTGGTGTGGTATGTGGGAATTAATGGGGCCTCTTTTAGAGACTTTTTACAATTACTACAAAGACGACCGCAAAGATTCACCTCTTAGGCGGCTATGGAAGAGAATCTCTGATGAAATGAAGCACTGCCTGCAGTGCATTTCTCAGCATCATCAAGCCCAAGACACATATAATACGGAGTATGAGTCTAGCTCTATCGGTCCTCTTCTTGATATCTTGCAAAAGCTTGATCATGAGAGGGTGACATCACACCTGAGTGATATCAATGCAAGAATAACAGGGCAAAAATATGATTCTGCTCGTGATAATGCCGAAGTTGTTATTGTCTTGTATGAGGTAGGTTGTTTTTCTGATGCTTTCCGTCAGACTAGTATTGTTGATATATTAATTTATATCTATTTATTATTGGAATTGCATAATCTGATAGTGCTTCTCTTTATAAGTAGAGTTTTTTTGTTGCTCCTGAATAAGTACTAGAAATATGTTGATTGTATTATTATTATTATTATTATTATTATTAATACGTCCAAATTCGTTTTCTGTTTTTCTTGATATACTATTACAAATCTTATTTTGTACTAAAGTTTTTGTAACTGGCTGGAATGAGATGTTCAAGGAGAACTATAAATTGAATGAAGCCACTAAGGTTGTGTGAGGAATCTAAAGCTTTTATTCAGTGGTTAAACAGTTATTCTGTTCATGTTATTATAATAACTGCTCTTATGTATATCTTAATTTCATTTTATTTTTCTTGTGTATGAATTTTCTAATCTGAAGTTCAGAGTTTATAAACTAATTTTTCTCCCTCCATAATTTGAAATAGGTATTGATGTTCCCAATTCTCTTAGATTATCAGCCTCTATTCACTGAGTTTGAGTTGTTTGTTGAAGCTATTGATAATAAGCACGAACTGGCTTTGTCTGGACATCAACAATTTCCGGTAATTTTTGTTTCTTTTCCTTGCTGTGTATTTCTGCAGATCCATTATTTTATATTTCTCTTTACACATTGAACTTATTTTCTTCCAGGGAGTGTATGCATTACTTTTTTGCAAGAGAAGCGTTCGTTCTGTTGGATACCGTCTAGCAGGATCAATGGGAAGAGTAAGGTACTCATTGTTTTTTGCATGTAAAAGCTTCAGCTACAATAGTTGCGATTTCATGTAGTAGTTGATAATGCGCTGTGGAAGTTATGTTTTATGAATGCTTTTTCTCTGTGTATAAATCCCATAAAAGGTATTTAATAATATCTTATCTCAAAACAAAGTTTTTTGACTCAAAATAGCTACGAAGATGTGAATGGTTAACCCAGAGTTTTTCAATGCATCTTAGGATATCGTTATTGCCATTTACCATTGATAGATTCATGGAAATATACCTTGTTGCTTATCTTTTATTTGTTACTGTATTCAGATATATTTTTCTCCTACGAGACACTTTAAGCATTTCTATCTTTTTGGTAACTGTTAATAATTGTGTGTGCACGCACTTAGGAGAGCAGCAGACTTGGAACCTCTGCAACCACTGCTTAAGAAGTTCATTGGCTGTTTAGAGGCAGATGCTTTACCATTGGTTATGGAGACTTCGGCACCAAGAACTCCACTGGATCGCATGTCCATATGGATTGGTATCAAATCACTGTAAGAAGTGTGTTTTTTCTTTTATAGTATCAAGATTCAGCCTAGTCACCTCTTTTCTAATATTTAATATGGTACATTCTGACGTATGTTTTGTGAAGACTTGGCTTCTTGGATCCTCCAGCTTTTGAAGAAGGGATATTAGAAAATTATCCCTTTTTTCTTGATATTGTACTCAATCATATTAGTGGCGATTCACTTGAATTTTCACATGCTGGTACTTGCTTGAGAATACTTTTTGAAATGCTCGGTACACATTTTCCTTTTCCAATTCCTAAAGTTAGTTTTTTTTCCCTTTAATTTATTATACATTCGTTTGGCTGACTTTTTATTTTGTTCTTTTGCCTTGGCTTAAGGCTGTAAGCTTTGGTTAAGTTCTACACTGTCTCCAAGTGTAATGCGCAACACTCTACTTGGTCAATGCTTCCATATTCGCAATGAGAAAATCCACAAAGATATTTTTGGTCTATTCCAACCCTTTCTACAGGCATGTGCATATTGATCTGGTGTTTGTTTGTTTGCTTGCTCTGGTCTATTCCAACCCTTCTCTATTCCAACCCTTTTTTGTTCTGTTGTTGACATTATTTGGATGTCTGATCAAATGTTCCAGTCTCTTGAAGCTTTGCATGATGGGGAGCATGAAAAGCAACGTAGGCATTTTCTCTATTTTCTCCTCCATCAAGTGCCAGTGAGCAGTAACTTCAGCATTCTAACAAGGAAATTGGCATGCCAGGTTATTACATTTAGATTTTTGTGTGGAGGCTTTTGCGTAGCTTGTGTAGATTTAGTGATTGATGAATGCAAGTTGTTTTGGCTTATCTTAGTTGCTATATTTTCAGATAGCACTTCTTATTGTACACCGAGGTTACAAGATGAACCCGCCGTGCCCTCCTTTTGAGTGTGCACATATGTGGTATGTAGTTCTATTCTCCCTCTTGTCTCTCTGGGTTTAAATTTAAAATCTGGAACTAAGAAGTTGTTGTTAACTGAAAAAGAAGTTAGTTTACCTATCTTCAGTTTAACAATATAGAAATTCGGGACTAAGAAATTGACTTTATAGGGATAGAACTTTAGAGGAAAGGAAAGTAAATGGCTCTATAGAGTTTGTGTGGATAACTTTTGCAATTTTCCGTTGGATCTATTACTCATTGTCATCTCTCTCTTTTTGTTTCAAACGGCCAAAGTTAATAATTAATTGTTAGTGTCAGTATTTTTCACCTTCGACAGGAGTTGAACCCTGGACCTTTTCTCATTAACTCCTTTCACCCTTAGCTCAAACCAGTTGAGCTACCCACCTGCTCATTGTCATTTCTAAGTATGAAAGCAAGACAAATATAAGAAATAGTGGCTACATATTGTTCTGGCAAATAACTTAGAAAGCAGTCATGCTTTGGATAGGAAAATTCTATTTTCCAGGACACAATGCAACCCTTTTAATGATACTTGTTACTGAAAATGTAAGTTGTCATATATACAGATAATCCTTTTGTAGGTACGTTAAAACTTAATGAGAAGGCAAAAAGTTGTTTGAGTTTCTTAATCTCTATAGTAAATATCCCTATAGGCCCGCCTTATCCTTTGAATCTAGTTCCCAGCATTATTGATCCTGCTTTTCCCATCAAAGGTACTCTGCACTAACTGTCTAGTTCACTAATCACGATCTTCTTCTGATTCTAAGCACAATGGAAACTTTGGATTAACAACAAATCTTTGCATCCTTTAGTTACTGATTCAATCTGTTGCTTCCAGACAAGGATTTTTTTCATCTTAGCTAAACAGTGAGAGAAGGTAAATGGTGCTGATGTAGTATAGGTACCAAGAGAGTTGTTTCCTGTGCAAGGTAAAAAAATACTAAAAAGAAAGCAATGGTTCAGGCCCAAGAAACAGCTCCATACCATAGCAGGAAATCTTTTCCAGAGAAAATGGGGAAAAATTAAGCGAAACTTGGAAATGGATAAAAAATATCAGCAGAGTAATCATATCTGTTACCTTAGCTCTAATCTAATCTAACAGAATTGTAATCGACCATCTCATTCTATAACAGACTCTAAATAACTCTAACAGCTGACTGCATCAGCTCTGTAACAATTATTGCACATGCAGAAACACCTTCACAGAACAGAGACTGAGATACACACGTCGTACACTCTAATCATGTTACTGCATTCTACTTATTGCTCAAAAAGTCAGGAAAAACTCAAATAGTGATTTTAAATTTTAATGAGTTGAGGCACAAGCACAGGCCTTGTTTGGTGCTTCATTTCCATTTCCACAGCAGGAAGGCATGGGCTAGGATACTGTCTTCATTGTGAATTGTATAATGTTAGTGTACCTACCGAACTGTCTGAGAACTTATACAGAACAGCTTCTTCATATATAATATGAATGAGCTTAATCGGATGGTGACATGTTTATGATATTCTTGGATTACTCTTCTGTTCATTACTTGATTATTTCTCAACATTTATGTTGGACAGGGGACCTTCACTCGTTTCATCTCTGAAAGACTCCTCGCTTCACAGTTCTTTGAGGCAACCTGCTTTTGACCTTATACAGACAATCATAGTATCAGATGCTACTGCTTTAATATATTCAGTACTGAATTGCTGCACAACTAGTAGCATTGATAGCAGCATGTCATGTGATATCCTTAAGTTGGATGATGAAAATGATGATATTTGGTTGCCTTCTATTCCAAATGGTGATGAGCAGGATTGTAGAAGTTCTTGGAGTGAATTCATTATGCAGAGTGAAATAGCCTCTCAAGAGTGCCGAGAGTGGATGTGCATTCCAATGTTATGGGTTGATGTTTTAGTTGATACCAGTCCCTCAATTCTTCCACTTTCATTTTCCAAAGCCGTTTTTTGGGCACGATCCCGTTTTCCGATGTTAGAACTTGAGAGCAGTGCTGAAATGATGCTTCCAGTCAGATCCTGTCATTCATCTTTTGCTGCAGAAATATCATCTGCATTTGGGTGGAAAGTTCCAACTGGATCTGATGATGGTGGAGATGGAAACAAATCAAAGAACTCAGTTGAAGTGTTGACCATGTCTTTTCCTTTAATAAGAACATTTAACAGGTTGAACACCAGCTCGATTCCATATTGATTGTATGCTATATTGAAGTTCGAGGGCCTTGTGCTTTTAAGTTAGAAGTAGGTTTTTAATATTGACTCAATAATTTGGATTTGCACCTCAGGTTCACTACACATTTTCTAGTTCAGATGAGACAAGGAGAACTTCGAAGTCAATGGATTTGGGAACCAGTGATGAGTCAAAGCTTGATCCTTTCGCTATTGGATCCAAATGATGTAATATGCCCAATTTATATAGAACTTACAGATCCCATGTTATTGCCCTCATCGAAATGTGATGAATTTTGTTCTTATTCTTTTTCTTATTTGTGGAATAGATCCTAAGGTATGTACATTGTTTTTTTCCATGCAGGATATTAGACAGTTTGGAAAGTCTATGTTGGAGCAAGTTTCTGAAACTCATGGTCTTTCTTGTGGATTGAAGTTTCTTTGTTCTTACAGACCCTCATTGTGTGCAACTATTTTGGGCCTTAAACATGCTATGAAACTGGTAATATTTTCAGCAAATGTTACTGGAATATAATGTGTGTAGAAAATAATAAGTGAATACTGTTATGTGTTATTCCTCAACTCAAGGCTGGTTTAAATAGGAAGAGTACAAAAATAAAAGGAAATAATAGATAAGCTTAGAATCTCCTAGAAACAACAAACTAGGAAACTAAATATTTTCCAACACCCCCCCTCAAGTTGGTGCATAGATATCTATCATGCCCAACTTGCCTATCAAATGCTCAAAGGTGGGTCTTGCTAAGCTTTTGGTCAAGATATCCGCAGTTTGCTGACTCGAAGTTACAAAAGGTAGACATATGATTCCGGCATCTAACTTCTCTTTTATGAAATGTCGATCGATCTCAATGTGCTTGGTTCTGTCATGTTGAACTGGGTTATGAGATTTGCTAATAGCGGCTTTATTGTCAGAGTATAATTTCAATGGAAGCTCAATTTTAATCTTAAGCTCTTCTAGGACTCTGTGGATCCATAATCCTTCACAAATACCTTGAGCCATAGCTCTAAACTCAGCTTCTGCACTACTTTTTGCTACAACTTGTTTCTTGCTCCTCCATGTCACAAGATTACCCCAAACATATGTACAATATCCAGAGGTTGATCTTCTGTCAGTGACTGAACCTGCCCAAAAGAGCCAGAAAGAGTGTTAGATTCAAGAATTTTGTACGGTCTGTCTTGTTGTTCCATCGTGAATGAAAGCTGAATTGAAGAAGACTATTGCTCTTGATCAGAATTACTGACTTGGAATGTATGACCCTCACTTCCACCTTTGTTCTTCTGATTTGAAGGTCACGAAAGACCATGTAATTTCCAACATTGGAAAATAGTATGTCCCAACCGAATGAACAGTAGTACATGAACAGTATCACTGGATGAACAGTGCCACACACAAAATCAGTTGTCGTGATCAAAATGTAAACACGACGGCGGCTAGGGTTTTGCGGAAGCGAGACCCCCAAAATCAAGAGCTCTCGATACCATATAGAAAATAATAAGTGAATACTGTTATGTGTTATTCCTCAGCTCAAGGCTGATTTAAATAGGAAGAGTACAAAAATAAAAGAAAATAATAGATAAGCTTAGAATCTCCTAGAAATAACAAACTAGGAAACTAAATATTTTCCAACAATGTGGTTGCTATCTAATCCTTTCTTTGCGTGTGTAAAAGAGGGCAGCTCATTAGAGAAAACAAAAATACAACTTCTAGAAAGGATACATATTCTTTGAAACAGAAGCCAGATAGCCATAAAAGCAGCAAAACTATTGTTGAAAGTACTCTATTATTTCAGAGTATGTTTATTGCAATGTGAAGGTGCTCCTTTTATAATTATAGGAGAGAGTACATACAGACACTCCACAAATTAAGGAGTGATTTAAGTAATAAACATAAAACACAATTAACATAAAATCAAATAGTATTGAGACTAATATTAATTAAATATTTCAACAACCATTCATTCTCTTTGCATACTCAAAATGTCTCCCACTTGTACAAAAGAGGTGAACTCATCTAGCCTCATTCTCTTACGCACAAAACACTAGCCTCACAGTTGCAGCACTGATTGCTCAAATGCATCTAACATCTCCATGCGAACTCGTCTGCAAAAGAGGTGAACAATGTTGTAGAGTCCATACCCCATAGATCCCAACAGACAAAATATTCCTTTTAATCCAAAATTGATATGCCAACACATTGTTATTTATGACAACTGACATCTCAACTATGCTAGCACCTCAACAACTGATTATTATTTGCTCAACTATGCAAGTTTTCAATGAACTCAACTTCAATGAGCTTAACACTGGGCTCTATTGCGTTGAATTTAGCTCCACCAAAACCCAGTCCTACCCTTGCTCACTGTAGTGATTTTGAACTTGTTGATTTGTCAATTTGTCCTTTGATTTTGAACTTGTTATGCTCTTTTTCTTTTGCGCTGAGTCGTGAAACTATTTTTTGATTTGTGTATCAATTTTGAATTATAACTGTCTGATCTGATCTGGTCACTGGATAATTTTATTAGATTGTTGAATATTTACTATGCATATAGTATCAAATCATCTTAGGTAAACATAACTTTTGTATTAAGTAATCTCTTACGAGTTTGTTAGTCGAGTCTGCAGAGATTCCTGGCGCAAATTCTAGAATTTGACAATCTTGGTCTAGTGATCATTTGACCGACAGCCCTCTATTTTTTTTTCAATTTTACTAATAGCATTGTGTTTCCATGCTAGGTTCAACTGGATTCTGTTTTGTTGAAGTTTCATACTTTACATCATTTTTGGTTTCTTTTATGCAAATTACTCAAAGATGAGGGAGTACTTGGCCCAGAGTTGCCCGGAAGTACACACATTGACTCAAGGGTGCCAAAGTTTTCTTCACAAGGCGGGTTTTTGAAGCAGCCAGCTTTTGATTCTCTGCCTGTGGATATTGATAAACATGTTATCAACGTTGAATTACAAATAAAGGAAAAATTTAGTTGCTTACTATCTGAAATGGCATGGCCTGTTTTCTGTAGGTGCCTGGTAAAAGGCAAGGAATTTATTGATTATAATTTCTGCCAGGTATTATGTAGTCTATTTATCCTTTGTGAATTTTTTTTCTTCCCCTTTTCTGCTTATGTTTAGTGGCATTTTAAAATACTTTGTTATTCCAAACCCAAAGAACATTCAGCATGGTTCTTTTATTATGCTTTCATCATTTGATGGAATGGAAATATGAAACTTGGCTACTGTCCATAAGTTATTAGTGAACATTTTTGTAAATGATTTTATACGTCAATATTTACTTCTAATTTCCGAGTTCAGGTTAAAATGAGTAATCGAGATTTCATCCCATTAGGGTTTTAGCTTTTCCCACTTCACTCTTTGATTTTTTCTCTTAATATAAATAAGTTTGTTGTTTTACAAAAGAAAAGTTAGCTTATTTACTTTTGCAGCTCCACATCATCTATAGGTTGTAGAAGCAGGAAGTTCTTCACCTTTATAGTTCCTTGTTGTTTCAGATGACTTGTGTTCGGTTACTCGAGATTCTTCCTGTTCTTGTTGATAAACTCTGCCTATTTGGTGGAAAAGAGCATAGAAATTTCACAATGCTGGTAAAAAATAAAATGGGTTTCAAATGGCTTCACAATCTCATGGAATGGGGAAAGTCGTCACTAAAAGTTGTAATTGTTTATTGGAAGAGAGCACTCAGTTATTTACTGAATCTGTTCAAAGGTTCTTGCGATAAAACTTCAGCATCAACAATCATGACCATTGAAAATCTTATTACGAGCAGTGAGTTTTCTTCTTTTTCCTGTGCTTGTTTTCTCCTATGATTGAGTTTTATGCCGTTAATATGTTCTGTTTTTGTTTTGCATTATCAATTTAGATGGTTATGCCTCGGAAGAATTGACAGAACAGGTCTCTCGCTTGTCCATGTCTCTATCTAGCGAAGACTCTCATGATTTTCAGGAGGGAAATGTGAAGCTCAAATCTTTAGTATCTAAAAGTTTGCCTTTTGAAAAGAACTTTTTAAGTTCTGATATTCATTCTTCATCCATGGAGGATAAAGGTTTTCAAATTTTGGACTCTGAAGTGATGACTGGCAAAAATGATACTGAAACTATAGTTATTCTTTCAGATGATGAAGTTGAACCAAAAGTGTTTTCCAATTCCATTCTATCAGTTAGCGAGACAGGTCAGAACATATCTGATGGAAACCTAATGCCTCATACTGCTGGTAATAGTTTACCAGCTTCTGACCGTGCAATCCAGAATGTTTCGTACATGAAAACTTCTAAGGAAACAGAAGAGACCTTCCAGAAAAAAGATACTACTGATGTTTTCAGTCTTTCTTCTCAGAAGCGAGTCTCTGGTAATTTACAGAATAAGCTTGCAGTTACTCCATATATTGATTCAAAGGGCCCAGAGAGTTGTAAGAGGGAAGTAACCTCAAAAACCAAGGACAGGGTCAATTTGATAAAATCTTCTGTTGAAGCTGTCGGTACTAAAAATTTGAATAAAACTTGCAGTAATATAGCTTCCAAAATTAGCGAAACTGTGTCAAGTACTGGTAACAAAATTTCAAGTGATTTTCGGGATTCTGAAGATGATCCGCTAGAGACTGCATTGAAATCTGTGGGACGTACACAGTTGTATGTACCGAAGCCTACTTCAATTTTGAAAAGACAAGTTATTCAACTAAAAAATACTCTTGAAAGCAGATCCGCTTGTCTTCATAAGGTAGAGGACCCAACGAGAAGATTCAAGCCACCAAGTTTGGATGATTGGTATAAACCTATACTTGAAATAGATTATTTTGCAATAGTTGGTTTGGCATCTGCAAGAAAAGATGAAAGCCGAGCTGTTAACAAATTAAAGGAAGTTCCGGTATGTTTTCAATCAGCTGAACAGTATGTCGAGATATTTCGGCCATTAGTTCTGGAGGAGTTTAAAGCACAACTTCAAAATTCTTTTCATGAAATGTCTTCGTGGGAAGAGATGTTTTATGGAAGCCTTTCTGTGATGTCAGTTGAGAGAATTGACGATTTTCATATTGTTCGTTTTGTCCATGACGATGGTGATACTTCAACATGTAGGAGCTTTTCAGAAAATGACATTGTTTTGCTAACGAAAGATCCTCCCCAAAAATCTAATCACGATGTTCATATGGTTGGAAAGGTATACTGTTCTCTAGGTATGATTTATCTAGGGAGTTTTCTCTCTAGTCTATGAATATGAAGTCTTGCAGTTGATTGTTTTGGGCTATGCATGATAGGTAGGTGTAAAAAGTGAATGTTGAAAATGAAGGGAAATATCTCGATATTTGCAATGTACAACCAAAACGCGGAAAGTTTGCAATTGTTTTGCAGTCCACCTCACATATGCTGGCCAATCCAGTAAGAGATGGCAGTTAAAAGTTAAAACCTTTTTATCCCATTCCACATGCCCCAGCGTTTCTTACAAATAATGATATTTTTTTTTGGCAATTTGGCATATGGATCCACTTTATTGGCATTATCATGTTTTGTTGAGAGCTTTAATTTGTATGAGGAATTGTTTAATCCTATGCAGTAAGCCATGTCCATTTTTCTGATATATGATTGCTAATCCAACACACCTTGAGTTGTTTTTCACTTTAAATTCTAGTTACTAATTATTGAGATTAAAGGTTAAAGAAGAATTGAGAGAAGATGTACAAGTTAACTTCATGAAGAAATCTTAATATAAATTGTTATTTCTCATTTGACATAAATGTCTCCTCATATTTATAGATGAGTGAGCTATAGGAAAGATCATTAGATCAGTTACATACTGGTAAGACTCTTCAAAGTGATGTGCATTTATTGCCTTTTTTATGAACTAAAATTAGCTGGCTCCCCAATGTGGCAGACACTACCCTCAAGCCAATTTGTTTTTTTTTTCCCCCTCCTCCTCAATGCTACTTGAATAAGGGAACCGAACAAATCTCTGTCATGCTAAATCAGTCAATATGTGTTTGCAGGTTGAAAGGCGTGAGAAAGACTATAAAAGAAGTATTAGTATCGTTTTCATCCGGTTCTACTTTCAAAATGGTTCTTCACGTTTAAATCAAGCTAGAAGAAATCTCACTGAACGAAGTAAATGGCATGGATGCCGAATAATGAGCATTACCCCACAAATTCGAGAATTTCATGCTTTGTCATCTGTTAAACACATTCCCTTACTTCCGCTCATTTTAAATCCCGTCAAGGATTCCTTTTGTCATGATGAATGTAAAGAAGCAGATCTCAGCAAGCTGTGCCAGTCATTGCAGCAAACTTTGAGGTCATCGTTTAATGTCACTCAGCTCCAAGCAATAAGTGTTGCTATTGGAAGGGTTAAGCCAAAGAAAACTGTTGAATTATCTCTTATTCAGGGTCCTCCAGGTATGCGATCTACCCTGAGCTATCTGTTGACTTTGCAGATCCTATAAATTTTTACTAGTTTTTTTACTCAGAAGTTTGCTGTTATATATATGTAGGAACCGGGAAGACGCGTACTATTGTTGCAATTGTCAGTGCCCTTCTTGCTTCTCCACATAAGACGAATGGTTTAAAAAATCCTTTAAATGAAACCATGACCCAAAATTCTTTTTCTACATATTCAAGACCGAAGATTAACCAGAGTGCTGCCATTGCGAGGGCATGGCAGGATGCAGCCATGGCTAGACAATTAAATGATGATGTCCAGAGTTCTTCAAAATTTTCCGAAAACTGTGCGAGACAAAGGATTCTTATCTGTGCTCAATCTAATGCTGCAGTAGATGAATTGGTATCAAGAATTTCTTGCCACGGTCTTTATGGAAGTAACGGGAAAATGTACAAGCCTTATCTTGTGAGGGTTGGAAATGTTAAAACAGTCCATCCAAATTCACTGCCATTCTTTATTGATACAATTGTTGATCAACGTGTAGCAGAAGAGATGCATTCAAAAGATGGGAAGAATGATTTGAGGGTAGATTCATCAGCAATGTTGCGGTCTAATTTGGAGAAACTGGTTGATTCTATCAGGTTCTATGAAACCAAGCGTGCTAACTTAAGGGATGGGGATTCTGATGTTAAAAGTGGTATGGGGGATAAGACAGAAATGTCTGATGCTGAAATTGAAATGAAGTTGGGCAAACTGTATGAACAAAAAAGGCAAATATATAAAGATCTTCGTAATGTTCAAGCTCAGGAAAAGAAAGCCAATGAAGAAACCAAGACTCTTAGGAATAAGCTGCGGAAGTCTATATTAATGGAAGCTCAAATAGTGGTAACTACATTGAGTGGATGCGGTGGGGATCTTTATGGAGTTTGCTCTGAGAGAATGTTATGCTCCAAGTTTCGGGGTCCTTCTGAACATACCCTCTTTGATGCTGTTGTAATTGATGAAGCTGCCCAAGTATATATATCTCTTCTCTGCTATAAGTAATTTGTCTGTAATCTTCTAATTTCCATTTTGCCTTATGACCTATTTCTGTTGTTACAGGCTCTTGAGCCAGCTACTCTAATTCCTCTTCAGCTTTTAAAATCAAGTGGAACCCAATGCATTATGGTAAGAGTTTCCCGCTCAGGCTTTTGAGGTTCTGATATAGGTAAGTAGTTTGACATATCTTTATTATTTATTCAAGGTTGGTGACCCAAAGCAACTTCCTGCAACTGTCCTATCAACTGTTGCAAGTAAATTTCGTTTTGAGTGCAGCATGTTTGAACGTTTACAAAGGGCTGGGCATCCTGTTATTATGCTTACTGAGCAGGTACTTTGTTTTCTTCTGGATATGATCCAAAAGTGTGCTTTTGTAAGGGAAGTTAATAAGGAGCCTAATACTAAGCCTCTTCAAGTTTATCACTGAAGGAATAGGAATTAATATTTTTTGTATTTAAGTTAGTTTGTGTTCGTTTGTTTTGGCTGTTTTGTTAGTTAATTAGGGTGGTTGCGGTCCCTTTAGCAATCGTTGTTCAGGAAGCCTATAAATAAGGGTTCATTTCCTTTAGGGTCTGTTTGGTTCAATAGAAGGGAGGGGAGAGGAGGGATTTTAATTGAGGGGAGGGAAGGGGAGGGAAGAGGAAGGGAGGGATTTTAATTATTTATGTGTTTGGTTCAAAATAGAGGAGGGGAGGAGAGGGAAGGGATTTTGACTACAAATATGTTTGGTTCAGAGGGGAGGGGAGGGATTCTAAAATTAATTTACTTTTTTATCCATATAGTCTTAACACAGTTTCATGAACAATTGAGCAGAACATGAAAACTCAATTGACAAAAAAAAAAAAACCGTGAAAACTCAATAACCAAAAACTCCATAAATAATAAAACACAAAAATTTTAACAAAAAATTCATTGTTAAAAAATATTAAAGCACTTCTAATACATTACAATAAAAAAAATTATAAAACAGTATATTAAAAATAAAAAACAAAATGGTTAAAAAATTACTGTACAAAATAATAAAAAACATGTTTGTTACCAATGTTGGAAATGAATAATTATATGTAACAATGCTTAAAAAAAGTATATGTAACAAAAAAAAATTGAAAACATAAGAAAAAATGTATTCGTAAGGTATAAAAAATATTACGTGCTTATACATATATAAAAAAAAATTATGTGTCCTGTCAAAAAAAAAAATTATGTGAAAAATAAAATGGATATCAAGAATTTTATTTTTTTATGGAATGGATATCAAGAATTAGAACAAAGAAGTTTGCATTGGATATTAAAAGTATATATGTAACAAAATGATTTGAAAAAAAAAATTAGAAACTTGCAAATATAAAAAAAAGGATAATTTTGGTATTTTAAAATAATTATAAGGACAATTATGTCAATATAATTAAAATTATAATAACACACTTCTCCTTGCCTCCCCTCCAAATCCCCCCAATTTGGGGGGAATCAAAAATTGGGTTTTGGAGGGATTTTGCTCCCCTCCCCTCCTCTCCCCTCCTAAAATTTGAACCAAACACATTTAACTAAATATATTCCCTCACCTCCCCTCCCCTCCAAAAACCCCCAACCAA
Organism: Trifolium pratense; assembly: GCF_020283565.1. Classification (NCBI taxonomy): domain Eukaryota; kingdom Viridiplantae; phylum Streptophyta; class Magnoliopsida; order Fabales; family Fabaceae; genus Trifolium; species Trifolium pratense. The sequence continues at coordinate 58,362,780 of NC_060065.1, read as the reverse complement.
ACAGACCCTTAGGAGGGATCTTTGAGAGCATTCTATCTTGTGTACCTTTTATCTTTTCAATCAATAAGCTACCAGGGACGAATAAACTCCCTTTCCCTTATTGTTCTTTCACAGAACTCTAACAATTGGTCCGACCTGCCGAATCATAATGGGCCGATGAACAAGAAAAGTTGATGACAGAAATGAAGACGGAAATAGATTACATCAAGGTAGGTTTGCTAGACATGATGCAGATCAAGGAATTGTTGTTGGAAATCAACAGCCTCCCTCAGAGAATGATAATTCTATTAAGGAAGGAGAAAAGGAAACAAGAGAAAAAAGAAAACCCTAGATTAGAGAACCTAGAGCTGTTGATACCATGTGGAAAATAGTGAGGCAAATGCTGTTATGCTTTATTCATCAATCAAAGGCTGTTTATATAGAGGGATTACAATCAATTCTCTTCCTTGAATCAAGGAGAGATTTTAGGAAACAAAATCATAACACGATAATAAAAAGGGAAGAATCACCTAGATTCTCCAACACCTTCCTGGATCTAGAAAGGACTCTCCCTGATCCGATAGGTGTTTGACATTTGGATTCATAGGAGTGTCAATTTGGTTTGCTGTCATGTCACTATTCCTAAATCTCCGCAAGAAGCTCTTCCTTAGCCTCGTACACTCTTGACAGGCCCACTGATTGTAAGCTCTAGTACCAACTGAGAATAGGGTTTTGGTACTGAATGGCTTGAGAGATTAGCCACCAACTTGATATTGTGATAATGGAAGCTGTACAAAGAGAATTCCTTAATTAAGGGAATAATTCTGGACTAAACCAATCCTAGTAAAAACAGAATTATATACAAGGAATATCTTAAAAGCAAAGACTCAAATCAGTGCATATCTCAATAGTGCCCTCAACTTATAAACGTTCCCTATGTTGTATTTTTTTTAAAACATTTTATGGTCATTTCATACTAAAACATGTTTGCTTTATATTAGGTTTGAATATTGGTAGCAATGAACTTTTAATTTTACTTATGAATGTGTAAATTTTGTCTATTCTTCTATTTTTGAGCTTTTATTTTTGTATGGTACTATGGTATAAATTTGTTGTATTGTACATTCCCGAAATTTCAACGTTGCAGCCTGCAACGTTGAAATTTGCAGCCATACCGCTATAGTGCTTTGAGACCAGCCGCTACACTCCACTATCCACCTTTGACCACATAGTCTTGTTATTATTATATATTCTTTCATCATTTTGGTGCACAGAGGGTTATATATTTGTTATCCTGTTTTATGTATAAGAGCTAAATCCCTTCCCTTTGGTTTTTCTCACAATGGCAGTATAGAATGCATCCAGAGATATGCATGTTTCCTTCGTTGCATTTCTATGACAACAAATTACTAAATGGTAGCCAAATGTATAGCAAATCAGCACCATTTCATCAGACCGAGGGTCTTGGACCTTATGCATTCTATGATATTATTGATGGTCGGGAGGCTCATGGGAAAAACTCTGGTGCAATGTCACTTTGTAATGAACATGAAGCTGATGCTGCAGTTGAAATACTAAGATTTTTCAAGAAAAGGTTCCAATTTTCTCTCTCTCTCTCTCTCTCTCTCTCTCTCTCTCTCTCTCTCTCTCCCCCCTTTATGTTTATTATGGTTATGATGACTGCTTACAAAATTTGTATGCCTCCTTAGGTACCCAGCTGAATTTATTGGTGGAAGAATTGGCATTATTACTCCATACAAGTGTCAACTTTCTCTTCTGCGGTCTCGTTTTCTTAATGCATTTGGTTCTTCAACCATAGCCGACATGGAATTTAACACCGTGGATGGTTTCCAAGGTAGAGAGGTGGATATATTGTTGCTTTCTACTGTAAGAGCAGCTCATTCAAGCAGTGCTGCATCTGAAATAAACTCAAGCTCTATTGGATTTGTTGCTGATATAAGACGGATGAATGTTGCCTTGACAAGGGCCAAGTTATCACTTTGGATTTTGGGTAATGCAAGAACTTTACAGACAAACCATAACTGGGCAGCTCTTGTTAAAGATGCTAAAGAAAGAAACTTGATCATGACGGCTAAGATGCCATATCATTCAATGTTCAAAACAGCTAAAAGTAAGTGTGTTTTTGAAATTTCTGATAATCATGCAAGACCATTGAAGCATGAGAAGAAGGTTGATGATAGTGGCCACAAAGTACCAAAAAAATTGGTTAATGACAATGATACCCAGGTGGGGAAAAATAAATGTGTTTCTGAAGTCAAGGACCGGAATAAGGGTAGTTGTGATGAGAATAATTTTTCAGTTTTGGAAAAAATTGCTCTGGCCAAGGAAAGAGATTCCAAGAATAAGCATATTTCCATAAAGAAGGATACACCATGTGTAGATGGTGGAAGAGAAGGCAAATATAAAATGAAGATTAGCTTGGGAAAGACACCACCAAGTAAAGGGCAATCAAAATTTCAAAATTCAAGGAACCGTTTAGACCATCCGGTGAAAAAAACAGGTGGTGGACATAAAGCATCAAAACCTTCAGAGTCAGAAAAACCGGCTATGTATTCCAGAGGGGATATGAGCAGTTCTGCAGAAGTTTCTGCTTCCTCAATGAAAGAATGTCACAAAGATAGAGATGCAAATAATCAAGGTAGAGCTTCTAATCAAAGTATGGGTGCTGAAATTTCAAAAAGGAAACAGCAGCGTGAAGCTGTTGATGCTATTCTTAACTCATGTTTGATATCTACGAAGAAGGAAGAGAGATCGACAAAAGTTTCTGCAAAGAGGTCCTTTTCCTCATCTGTTGCAAACGGTAGTATGAAACCACCTAAGAAAAGAAGAGGTAAACTTCCTCATCTATGCTTACTAATTTTGATGATGTAGATGTTGTTTACCTTTAGTTGATGCAAATGTGATGATGCTGTGAAAACAATATTTTTGGAGCCATGGTAATATACGTTAAGTTTTTATGGATCTTTACTTATCTTTACTCAATTTTCTCTAAATAAAATAAGTTATTCTCCGTGTTCCTATGTTTCTGTCTTTATCTAATTATTACATGATCATTAGTTGTCATCCTAAAACTGCTATTGAAAAATAATTTGATTTTATCATCTTCTGCATCATCATCTTCCATTGTATTTGTGAAAACTGAATATTCTTATATTTCAAGTTATGAATAATGTATAATCACTAATGTGTATATATAGACTATTCTAACCTAACGGGAGACATTCTTACATAGGCACAAAAATATAGACACAAAAATATACTACATTATTTTATTTCAAGTTATGAATAATGTACAACCACTAATGTGTTTATATAGGCTATTCTAACCTAACGGGAGACATTCTTACATAGGCACAAAAATATAGACACAAGATTTAGGCACGCACACATCATTTAAAAAAATTAAAAGAAAAATAAAATAGTCACATCAATTAATATAACTTTAATCATTTGTTCTTTAATTTTTTATTTTTTTTTGCTTATGAGTGTGCCTAACAACAATTTATTTGTGTTTGTGCCTATATAAGTTTTTCTCACCTAACGGGCTCATGGGCCGAATACATATTACTAATAAAAATAAAATATTGCTCCTAATAATAAAGGATTGCTTCTAATATTAAAATATTTACTATTTATTTACAACACTCCCCCTCAAGCTGGTGAATGAATATTTATCATTCCCAACTTGGAAACAATTCTTTCAAAGTTATTGTTGGTCAGCCCCTTAGTTAGAAGATCTGCAAGGTTGCCTTGGGAAGAGACATATGGAGTGTAAATTAGACCACTCTCCAATTTTTCTTTGATGAAGTGTCTGTCAACTTCAATATGTTTGGTCCAATCATGTTGCACTGGATTATGGGCTATGCTAATAGCAGATTTATTATCACAATAGAGTTTCATTGGTTCATCACTCTTTATCCTCAAGTCTTCCAAGATGTTTTTCAGCCATAGTAATTCACATATCCCTGTTGAACAGCCATCAAGTTACTAACCAAAAATAACTTTGAATGACATTAGAAGACAAATTTACAGCAACCAAGATAAACACATTAGAAATGGTAAGCCAGATGACCAGGGACTGACCCATGAAGCTTGTAACGCGATAAAATTTACTGGAAAAACCAACCACGACAAAGAAAAACCCAGGTGACTTTTCTACTGAGACCTCCATGCTGGTGGTCGTCCCAAACGAACCAGAATGGCAAGGCGATTTAAATAAGTGATGTCGTGCAAAAACAGCAGTGGGAAGACGACACGTGTGGCTCATGCGCAGGAGTGTGCATAACTTTGTGGCGGTGCGTGGATTGACTTATGTTGGCAGTGCTTCAGCGATTGACGGATAGGTGCCCTTTGATTCCAGTGCCGGTGGCAGTGGCTCTGACAACCGTTGAGACCCGACGGAAACCAAACTATTCAAGACTAGGGTTAGCCTTGACAGTGGTTAAACCCAAAGATAACCTTGCTCTACATACCATCTTGAATAGGAATATTTCTCATTATCAATGAAAAGGTTTGAACAACTATTTATATACATTAGAGATATAATCTAAATAGGAATGCAATCCTATTATAATCTCAAAGGATACTAACAAATCATATCATATTATAATAAATATCAATATCTCAACATAGATCATGTCACTCCAAAAATGCTATAAATGAACAGAAGACTTTCCACCTCTTGGTGTCCTGTAATTACTTTTTTTCTTCAAAATCTTTGTTTTTAAATGTTGTGGTTAGGGAAGGGAGAATATATTCAAAATCAAGAAGGGAAAATAAAACTGTAAATTATGCAATCCTAACAGGAATTGTAAGATTCTATGAAGTTCATAAAACAAATATACTTATAAATTGGTTTATATGTATAAAAAATAATTTATGTGTGTTAGATTGCAAATAAAAGATGGTTATGTGTGTTTTGTTTGCACATCCCCCTAAATTTGAGACTTTTTTCAGTGAAACCTGATGAGTGAGCACGAGATTATGGAAGAATAAACTTTTCTCTGAGGATTTATGCTGAAGCTTTTTCCTGATTCTGTTGTGATCACCTTTTTGACTTGGCATCAACTTTTCTCTGAGGATTTATGCTGAAGCTTTTTCCTTTTTTGCTTCTAATAGGTAAGTGGATTTTTATTACTGTAACATGAAATCACTGGAAACTTAAAAGCGATTTAATTTATTCTGCTGGTTGTTGGCTAAACCGAGGAACAAAAGCTATTTGTATATATGGTGGCAGATTGGTGTAAATATAAGAAATTTTGTTCGTAGTGGAGTAACTATATCCTTTTCTTCATAATGGTAAAATGGAATAAATGACTGCATCAGACAACTCTTCCTTTATCATATATATATATATATATATAAAAGGATGAATATATTGACTCCAAGAGTAATTCTTTACTCCGCATTTTGTTTAAATCTAATGGACTAAAGTTAATTGTCATTCAATTCCCCTACTATTTCTCACAACATTTATGATTTCCTCTTTGTCAATTTTTTGGAAAGGTCCATTTTTGCCCTTACTTGAACCACATTTAGCCATGTGGCTTTATTATTTTTATAGTTTAGTTTAGTCGTAATTAGTTAAATGGTCCTTTAAAATATTTTAAGTTTTACAATGGTCCCTTAAAGAAAAAAATGTTCGGATTAGTTCCTTAAAGACATCTTTGTTAGTCACATTGGTCCCTTCCGTTAATTTATCAACCACAAATGTATTAGGTGAACCAACATTGAAGGTGATCCACCATATGCCACAATATATTTTTTATTCTTAACCATTGGATTTTTTGAAAGAAAAAGAACCATTGGATTTTTAATCTTAACAAGATCTAAGAGTGCACCATCACCAACAAATTTTTGTTTCAATTTCTTCATCTTCTTCCTCCATTCCTTCATCATTTCTTCATTTTCTTTCTCAATTCCTTCATCATTTTTTCATAGCTTCATCATTCAAACTCAAAATTTCAAAACAAACCCAAAAATAAATAAATTACAAAATTGCAAAAGCCTTTTATTTTTTTTTTTGATAATGATGAGGGCTTAAGCCCATGCAAAAGCCTTTTAACTTTTATTAAAATTTGATATTGTTCATTTCTTTGTTTAGCCGCCGCAGCGATCTGATTGCAGCACACAAGACCTTTCATTCTTTTCTTCTGTTCAAACTAAACCTTAATTTTTTAATGAAGGGTCTTCACATAATCACATGTATATATCATTTTTTTTACGCAACACACACACATATATATATATATATATATATATATATATATATATATATATCATGAAATCAGTGTTTCTTTCAATATCTCATATTTTTCCCTTTCTCATTTTTTATTCCTTTGTTTCATCTTCTTCTATCTTCTTGCAATTGCAACACAAGATCCGGCAATTACAAGGCCTCTTCTTTCCCTTTCTTCTTCTAACAACACCCCCCTCTTTAAATCCATCATCACCACCACCATTTTACTCATTTTTTCTGTTTAAAATTGAAGATCTAAAAACCTAGATCTGACATCATTATTTCATATATTTTAATTTTTCCCCATTTCAATTTTTTGATTCAATATGTAGATTGACTTTTCAAATAAAGCAGCAACAATAATTTTCTAAAATCTGATTGTCTTGATGCGGCGAAGGATGGTGCTGTTGGGGTTGAAAAAATATTTAATTTTTCCCCATTTCAACTTTGTTAGGGACGATGAATCTGAACTATCATTCTTATTTTATTTTAGTTAAAAAATATTTCTCTTAAAACTTTCAATCTGAACCATTGGAAATTTTAAATGACATATGTCACATATCTGTTAAGGAAATTGGTATTTGGCCATATTGCTTACCTTAGTATATCTGGACCCATTGACAACTTAACGTTTTTTTAGAAAATTTAACAGAAGGGACCTGTTTGACTAACAATGTATTATTAAGGGATCAAAATGGATTTTTTTTTTAAGGGACCATTGTGAAACCTAAAATATCTTTAAAATATCATTTAACTAATTAAGCCTTTAGTTTATTACTCCTTTCGTCCCTGAAACGACAAGTAAAAAGGAAAAGGAGGGAGTATTTTATTATTATATTGGTCAAATACATCCAAATTTTCTTAAGTTTTTTGTTTGTAATAGATAGATTTTTATGTAACAAATAAGTTTTTTAAGTTTTTAATTAAATGCACCGTTACGCTTCAAGTTATTCTTCGTTACAAAACGCTGAATTAACTTAGTGAAGTGGTAGTGAACATTGTGTTTTGACTTCCAAATAACAAGAACCAGCGTTCAGTGCCACCTCACTAAGTTAACGTTTTGTCGGCTCTTTTGTAATGAAGGTTGAAAGGGTAATGATGCAATATATTAGAAATTTATAGGACCTATTTGTTACATAAAAAATTTAAAGGACTTATACCAAAAAAAACTTAAAGGACTTATCTGTTACAAACGCAAAACTTAAATGATCCTTGGAGTCAGTATATCCTTCATTTAAAAATAGTTTAACCCGATTGAACTCTGATTTGACCTGATCCTTGAACCTTGAACTTATAAATATATTGATTGAACGATCAATCCGGTCTAGTTCTGATTATCTCGTTAATAAGTATATGGCTTAAATGCAGTTTTGACCCCCCAAATTTCCTAATTGTGCGATTTGGCCTCCTAAATTTCAATTGTGCGATTTTAACCCTCTAAGTTTTACAATTGTGCGATTTTGACACCCCAAGTTTACTCTCTTTTGCATTTGCTAGCATCCGCTGACTTTTTTGACTAAAAATTGCTTATGTGACAATTTAAAATTAAAAAGTATAATTAGTTTTAATTAAAATTCAAAAAAATTATTAATTTTTTTAGTGAAAGGTTTAATCATTACTGTTTTAAAAAAATAGTCTATAAAATTTTAAAAAGAAAATATTTTTTAAAACAATTTTAAAAATAAAAAAGTATTTTTAAAACAAATTAAATTTAAAATATTTTTTAAAATTAAAAATGTATTAATTTTATTTTAATAAAAGGTTGAATAATTATTGTTTTTAAAATTTAAAAAATTAGTTCATAAATTTTTTTAATTTATAAGTTATTTTTTTTAAAAATAATTTGTCATTTACTTTTAATTTTTTTAAAAATATTTGTTTGAATTTTAAAATGCCACATAAGTTTTATTCAAAAAAGTTAACGGGGGACTAGCAAATGCAAAAGGGGATAAACTTGCGGGGCCAAAGTCGCACAGTTGAAACTTGGGGGTCAAAATTGCACAATGGTGAAACTTAGAGAGTTAAAATCGCACAATTGAAACCTACGGAGCCAAAATCGCACAATTGTGAAATCTGAGGGGTCAAAACTGCATTTAAGCCTAAGTATACAAAAGTTGATGCGGCAATTTTGTTTTCCTTCTCAGCATTAAAATTGAATTTGAAATATGATATCTAAATGTTATATAAAAATATCTAAATGTTAACCCACTTGGGTTGGTGCATTGATATTGAGTTGGGATCTGAGATTGTGCCCCTCTTGAGGTCTGAGGTTCGATTCTCTCTGGTGTCAATTTGGGTGGGCTAATTTAGCTTTTTCTTCAAAAAAATCTAAATGTTATCTAAATGTTTTTATATTACATATCTAAATGTCGAATCATCATAAAATCTTTTTATTTTTTAAAAAATTAGTCCGATGAATTATCATATTTGTTTATAAAAATTATTCAAACTTTTTATTTTCTTAAAAAATAGAATAACTTATTTTTAATATAAAAATATTTAATGATCAAATGACAAAATCTTTAGTGTTTTTATAAAAAATATTTCAAAAAACATGACACTGTTGGGTCGGTGGATTTTTTTGGGTTGGGTCCGGTTTTACCCGGAACCCGATTTTTTTAATGGATTTTTTTTTTAAAAATTCATATACACCCACTTGCCCGACCCAATCCACTTTTTTGGGTTGGATTGGGTGGTTTTGACCGGATCTACCAGATTTGCCCAATCCATATACATCCCTACAAAAGATTCGGTACAACCCGACCCATGGAGCAAAACGTAATTGTCAGTTCCAAAATTTGACCATCTTCATCCACTCTCTTCTCCATAGTGTTCCTCTTTCTTATCGTCACTGTCATTGTTATAGCTTTTGCAACCTGGGTTATTTCCTTCTTCCGATATCCACTACCACATCAACCCTCCGTAATGTTGCTAAAAAGAATTTCCAAAGAAAAACAAATTGATTGTGAGAAAATGATAGCTTCTCTTCCAGCCCCATGTTTCTTTTTTCCCCTGAATTTTCTTTTTTATCCTTCAATAAAAACTTCGGTTTCTATTTATCGAATTCTTTTTTGCCTTGAAAAAAAATTTCGGTTTCTGTTTACCGAATTTTTTCTGAATTTGTACTAGAAAAACTTCGGTTTTTGCATTCCGAATTTTTTTCAAAAGCAAAATAAATTTTTTTTTGGGTATAAAAGAAACATGGGAGCCGGAAGAGAAGCTATCAAAGGGAACTAGAGAGTTGGTTGATTGGTTGTGGGAGGGCCCATGCTGGAAGTTGAGCAATCATGTTAAAAAAAAAAAAAACACAATAGTAAGAGCATCTCCATTAAGGGTATCTAAGAGAGTTTCATAGACTAATAATACGGTACCTTATTTTTTTTATCATCGGAGTTCCATGACGTGGTAGATAGTGTATCAAAATTGATGATACCAGTACCTTAAATAAGGTACTGTATCATCAATTTAATGTTATTATTAGCTTCCATATATGTCAAAATATTACCGTTGACATTCAATGACCATATCTTCTTTTTCTTTTTTACTATAGGAAAGTTTTATTTCTTTGTTGCCTTTCATTTCATAAGTTTTCTTCGTGAAAAAACAAATCATCGACAACTCCAAGCAGATCTCGTCGAACACATTTGGAAGCGTTTCAGACGAGAGAATAATCAAAATTAATTCTTATATTTTTCATTATATATTTTCCGTCATATTTATGCATTTTTCACCATTTTTTATTTATTGTCATGTATTTCTCGTTATATTTAACTATTAATTTATTTATCTAAGTATTTATTAAATTAAATAATTTTTATTTTTATTTAAACAAAATAAAAAAACAAATATAGAATGGACCATTGTTATTAATGTATGATACTCAAAAAGTGGTATCATCATTGAAGCAAAATATGTATGAGTTGCATAAATATAAATGACATTGTTGGGACCACTTGTTAGTAATGTCTGATACCCAAAGTGGTATCACCATTGGAGGTGCTCTAACACTATACTCGAAACAATCATGTTTTTGGCTTACGATGGAGTTATTGAAGATCAAATCTAGACCTCATGCATACTATTTAAACTAGGGATGTAAATGAATATCTGTTGGGGCGGATAATATGATATATGTGTCCACTCTGTCAGATAAATACGATATCCATATCCACTCCATGGACGTGCAGGTATCCACTAAGCGGTTAATCCACAGATTTTGAAGTATCCATTGATATTTATAGATATCCATGAATAATAATTTTTTTTACAAAAAATTGTGATTCTTGTAAAGAATTTTTATTTTAATTACTTGAAATTTGTTTATCTTCTCTCTAGAGAAACAAGAAAAAGATTATTAACACATAATAATATTCATACATTTCAGTTTCAATTTAACAACAAAAGTCAACACATTTATTCTTATTCTTTTCACTGAAATATAATACTATCCATACAATTCTGTTAAGAAAAAACTTCATACATTTCACTTCTAATCAAAACAAATAATTAAAAAGACTCTTTATATTTAATAACTAAGAATATTTATATAAATTTCTTATTTACTAACGAATATGGATATCCGCGGATACGAATACCATTAAATTCGCATCCGTATCCATTAACTATCGGGTAGTTGAAATATCCATTTATCATACCCACGAATATCCATTAGACTATTCAATCCGTGTCTGTTGCGGATTTTATTTGCTGATATCAACGAATACGAATATTTTTGCCATTCCTAATTCAAATATCACACCACTATACCAAACTTAGTAACTTTAAACGTTCACCAAATGAACATATTAAATTGTTAGTATTTGTACATTGTTAGTATTAGTATTATTTTTTTTACAAATAATAGAAAATTACTCTACAAACCCTAATATATATTTACATAATACTCCAAATTACATTTTGCTTGCTCTTTTCTAATTTAAATCACGGGTCTCATTTACGTCCCTACCTAGAACAAGATGTAACCATCTTGATTAATACGAATGAATACACTTATTATGGCTCCCTCCCCTGCATGTAAACCACCTTAAGGATTTTCTTCTGTTGGAGTTGATGAAGTGTGTGGACTTATTGAGCTTCCTGAATTTACAAGCTGTGGGTCGCTCATCACATCCTGTAAAATCAAACATCTCATCTCATTAGGTATTTAATTAATTAAGCATCATTAATTATTTAAATTAAAATAAAAATATAAAGAAATGAAAGAAAACCTGCTGCACAGAAACTTCACTGTGGTTGGGGGAAGGTTCAGCACTACCACTACCACTACTACTAAAAGTAATGCCTCCTCCTAAAAAGATGGGACCCATATTTTCTTCAGCAAACTCTCTGAGTTTAACAAGCTCAGGCAACACTACTTTGGCAAGGTCTGGGCGATCTTTTCGTCTGAGTTGTGCACAATTTACAGCTATATTTGCAAGGGTGAGGGATTCTTGAATGGGCCAGTGAGATAGAGATTGGTCAAGCATTTCCTCAAATGTGCCATTCTCAATAGACTGCTCAGCATGGTGAGCCAATCCCATTGGATGTCTTCCAGTTAATAACTGTAGAAATATAATCCCCAGAGAATATACGTCCGATTTCACACCAAGCATTCCTGTTTGCTGATACTCGGGATCAATATAACAGAATGTTCCCGCTGCTGATGTCATGCAACACTGTGTTACATTTTCAGCCATCACAGGGACCAGCCTTGCCAATCCAACATCACTAATCTTACATACATAATTCTGGTCCAGCAAAATGTTGCCGGGTTTCAAATCACGGTGCACCAAAGGTTCAGGCTTCGTCTGATGTAGGAATAGCAAGCCCGTGGCTATCTCTGCAGCAATCCGGAACCTCAGCTGCCAACACAGAACCCTACCACCCTTCTTTTTTCGATTTAGGCAATCTTCTAAGCTTCCATTCGCCATATATTCATAAACCAATATACCATATTCTGGACACGCTCCTAAAAGAAGCACCAAGTTTGGGTGGCGCATACAGCTCAGTATGTCAACCTGTGGAGGGATATCTAGCTATTAGAATATTCCACAGAATTATAGAAGGAAATTAACATGTCATGCTCAATTGCTCATGCTAGTGCCAAACAAATTAATACAAAATTAAGTAGTATAGAATTCAATTACTCATGTCCATGCACTTGTTGATCACCTCTTGCTGAAACTGTGATTTCCCTTGAGCCGCATCAGGACTTAAAACCTTCACGGCCACTGGAGTGTGATCAAGGTAACATTTATAAACAGGTCCATAACCACCTTCCCCAATTTTTAGTTTTTCAGAAAACATGTTTGTGGCGGCTTCAATCTCCTCAATACTGTATCTCCTATATCTTACATCAGTTTGGGCTAAATTATCCAATAGCTTCCTCATGTCCTCTGCTTCTTTAAGAGATTTAATTGGAACCCTTGATTTTCTATGTGATTCCACGTTTGCAATTTTTCTAGCTGCTTCAGCTGTTTCAATGGCTGCCTTACTTCTTGCTTTCTCTTTCTCTGCTATTGCCAGTGCAGCTTCTTGGGACAGTCGTGCCTCTTCTAATTTCTTTTCTTCTTCAATTTTCCAGTTGCTCATCTCCATTAACTATTATATACATAGAAAACAAAATAGTGATATTACCAGTTACAATCACAATAGTTAGTAACACATCTAATCTAATCTAATCTATAAAGAAAGAGAAAAGGAACTATCAGATTTTACCTTGTTTTGTGCTGTAAGCGCTTCTCTGCATGCTGTATTGTACATTTCCATCGTTTGTTTTAACTCAAGCTTCAGCCTCCTCATATCAGCTTCCGTTTCATCCTAAATTTTTTAGCAAAAGGAAATGGATGATGCCATTAGTGGTCGGGTAATTTGATTCCATTTGTTTGTTCTTAGAAATATGAGTGAAAATGATCTCTAGAAGATAAGGTCTATTATTTATGCGTTCTTGATACAAATGAATGGATTGATATATTATGGTATAGGTATCTAAGTACATTTAATTCTGTTTGTCATGACATTGATATTTAATCAATTGAAATCACATATATCACATATATACATCTGCGTGTTAATTAGAAAGTGCAATGCTCACCATGTTCTGTGATGAATATGAAAATGATGTTCTACTGGTATCTTGTGAAAAAGAGGTATCTGGTGAACCGGGGTCAGTGAACTTGATTCCCAATCGGTTGGATCCAAAACTACGATCTGAACTGGTAGAAACTCGTGAAGTTCGACCGGAGTCAATGTAGTCGTACAAAGAGGATGAACAAGCACTGCTTGGCCTCCCAGAGCTTACAAATGATATGTCTGTGTCTGATTCTGTGAAGTCTACGCATAACATTCCACTCGTGCCTCTTGCTCCTCTTCTAAATGGAGATCTGCTGGAAACGAAACCATGTTTACATTAATTGTCTGTGTCATATTATTCAAAACAGAAAGTACACATCCCTTTACCCACCCCCAAGCAAAAGGAATCTTATATGCTTGGAAATGTTGTTTTATATAATATAAAAAAGAAGACTTACCTCATGGATTCATCCTGCCAACCGTGAGGTTTCATCGACGTCCTGTCTGCCGCATACACACACATACATCCATGTGAACAAAACATGATTATAAACCTAGAACTGCAATAAGTAGTAAATAGCTTAGTTCTTTTAATTTACAGAAACAAACAAACAAACAAACCTCTCAAATTCATACGTCTAGAGCATATCTGATCTGCAGATTGATTTAAATCCTGATTATTTAGATTGTTATGTATATGGCTCAGAAGTGGGGAGGTATGTGGGGCCGGACGAGAAGAATTCCGAACTGATGAGATTTTACCCTTAGATATGACATAAACATTACAGAAATCTGGCGCCCCCTTTGATATGCTGCTTGGCGTACTTGATGACTTAAATCTGCACAAAAAAGGCCGCGCCACAATTAGCAACCTACATACACAATAAACACTGATTGATTTTCTTGGGCAATCTTCCTTACTAATTGCTGCTGCTATATAGATACAATTAACTTAGAGATAGATAGATAGATAGATAGATAGATAGATAGATAGATAGATAGATAGATAGATAGATAGATAGATAGAGCACCTCACACACCTAATAAATCCATGCCTTGAAGGCGAACCAATGACCAAGTTCTCAATTGCAGCATGAGAAACATATTCGGTTATTGCTTTGACAACATCAGTGTCTTCAAGTAGGACATCGAGACATTGTATCTAACAAAATATTATATAATTAATCAATCAATTGTCGAGAAAATACATTTGTAATTTATATTTCCCTTAAAATTGAATTCATGGCAATGGTTAGATGTCTAGTTGCTCTGAATATCTTTGCATTGGCCTATTATAGTATTTATGGCCATGGATGAATTATAGATTGATAATTTTAACACATGGTGCACAATTATGGTTTTAAATCTTCAAGTTGTCACATGAACCAAATAAGCAATTGATTGATTAAAGGGAGATATAAAGTTAAAGTTGTGATTAGTCAGACCTACATCTTTGCGTGTGCAATAGCAATGGAAAGTAAGAAAGAGATCCTTGGTAGCGTTATCAAGTTGATTTCTCTGTGGAGATGATGCAGCTGAAGTACTGCTGACGTTGCATATAATGGCGGCCTCGCTACCTCCTGAAATGCAATGCATGCAGCAGTTATTTAAAATGATTATAATCATCAATAAAATTTTCAATTTCAGGTTAATTGAATAATTAATGTATCCGATAATAAATAACATAAGTGAATTTGTTAGTTATACATATATTAATTAAAGATATGATCAGAGGGAGGGAGGGAGTAAAAAAAACATGCATTGTCTTGTTCCTTGAGATGCAAGCAGACTTACTGGAAGAAGAGGAGGTGGTGCCGGCGACTTGAGAAACATGAATTAGAATAACGGTTTGGCCTCTGGTGAGAAGATTATCAGCGGCCCATTTAAGAGCGTATTGGCTTCCTTTATCTTTGTCAATAGCCACTGCCACCAATCCATTTCCTCCTCCTCCTCCTCCTCCGGCTCCTCCTCCCTTTCTACTCCCCTTCCACATTTCTTTCTTTTTCTCTAATTCCCACCCAAACTCTCATGTCATAAATCTCTCTCCATTTTTCTTCTACAATTTATCCGTTTAATTAAGTAACAAAATTGTTTTACAAAATACATTGAAATCAATTTATAGAAACTTATCCCTAATTTATGCATAATCAATCAATTTTTACTTTTATTGGCCTAAACATCAAATAAACATAACTAGCACCACAAAATACATTCTACTCCCATCCCTTTCCTAATGGATTAAAGGGCAATATTATTTTTTTCAAAAAATAAATAAATTTATTAATGTTATTTTGTTTTTTTATGCTTAAATATACATATTTTCCCTTTAAATATATCAACTATATCAAGAGTTTCAATTACTTATCGAATTCTCTTCATTATGTTGGTGACTCTTTGAATTTGTTAAAACAAGTTTTTTAAAGTTTTATTGAAAAACTACTTTAAGATCGTTAATGTCACAAACTCACAAGAAAGATTAATGATCTTTTCATTTTTATGTATCGAGAAAGATATGATAGAAATATCGTCGTTTAGAAATGCAAGTAGGAATTATTTTGTATAAGTATTTGGATATTAAATAAAAAATTCAATATTTTTTGGGTATTTAATTTTTTGGCAAAAATACATCGGTCCTTTATCTTATTTATTTGTAACACTTTAATTCTTTATTTTTTTATTTGTAACATATAAAAAATCGTTTATCTTGTATATTTGTAATACTTCAATCTTTTTTCTTATTTTTTGCCCAATTTTTTTTTATACTACTTAATTTTACGGGCCAATTCTCCCTTATGCCACCAAAATTTCAGAACCACACCAGTTCATGGTCGCCTCAAGTGTAACTGGACGGGGCTGGTGAATTCGTGATTACCGAAGCCTTTTCATTCTAGTTGTGATTCTAACATTCTCTATGAGAGGGTCAACACAATTGAAGGGGAGGTTGACAATCAGGGAAGCTATGTGTGAAACAATTCAAAAGGTCTCTCTCATGTTACTTTTAAAAGTCATTAAAAAATTGTAGTGATGTTATTTCTTATATCTTTCTCTCTTCTCTTTTACTATCTCACACACACCTTTTTCTCCTTATTTTACAAGTCACACCCATTAACAAGCAAATGTTCCACAAAGAATAGTCAAACACAAAGCGAAATCACAACCGTCAACGCGACCATGGATTCCGATAAGCTTAGCAACATCAACTCTATACATGATGATCTTGTATTCTACATTATTTCAAAACTTCAATCAAATCATTGAAGTATTTTGGATGCGTGCACAAATCTAATAACCATGTACCGCAACGATCAGGGCCGGCCCAAGCCCAAAGCCAACAAAAGTAGGGCTTTAGGCCCCAAAATTATTGGGCAATTTGAGTCTAGAAATTAGGCCCCATATTTTGTATATATATGTTACTCCGTCTCTAAATAATTGTCGCAATTTGACTTTGTGCACTATTCATGCAAGCTACTTTGACCATATTTTTTTACTAATGTATAAAGATAAATATTAGCATATGAGATCTTGTTAGATTTGTCTCGATGAGTACTATCAAAATATCAATTTTTCATAATTTTTAGTAATACACAACTAAAGATATTAATGATCAAAATTGTGCATCGGCAAGTGTGCAGTTGTAAAATATGACAATTATTTTGGGACGGAGGGAGTACGTTATAAAGCATTGTAAACAATTGTAGTGCAGCCGAGCGGCAATATTTTCCCAATTGCATCAACATATCATGCGTTCAGTTCATACTCATGGCAATTTTTTACTACTTTATTATTATGAACTATTTTTGAAGGATTTGCTACTTTATCATTACCATTATAATATGCACCCAAATGTAATAAAATGTATCTCTCCTTAGCTTTTCTTCACCAGATTTATCAAAACAGTTCATAAAAGGTAAATAGGTTGATTTGAAATACCGTAGTTTTTTCCTGATGTTTCAACTTTATCTTCAAAAAATGGCATGAGACACTAGAATTATTGGAGGGCATGCATTTTTTATTTGATTAATTTAATCTCCTCTTTAAAATAACAAAAGAGAGTGCAGAAGCTTGCAGTTCGTCAAAAATGGTGAAAATGTTTTTCGAACTATTTACCAGCTCTCTTTTATAAAATATAATCATTAATTTATTTTTTTATAAAATATTATTATTAATTTAAAAAAAGGCCTCATATAATAATTTGCTTTAGGCATCAGAATATGTTGGGCCGGCCCTGGCAACGATTGCATATCTATTAACCAATCTCATGATGATGATTCCCATATATTTCTCCTCATACATCTTCCTAAATTTCCTGTCACATATGATTATTGTAAGTTGTAACCACACACATTTGCTCCCTCCTGATTTGACTTTTAAGAATACACTCAAATGAAATTTTCCACCTTCATTTCAAGAGGATTACTATTTTTAGAATTTATGAGGCCTATACTCAACCACAAAAGCTAGCTTGAGAGTTGAGGTTTGCACTACACTTATAAAGGCTATCTTTACCATATCTCTAGCCAATGTGGGACTTCTAACAACTATCATCTTCAGATTTTGGGCTTCATTGGTGTTAACGTACGGCATTCTTTGTCTCAAGCAGCATAAACAAGGACAAGATGTAAATAAGGTTCATGGATTTGGTTATGACAAAGTTAGAGATGACTATAGTATCTAACATTTGGTCACCAATAACACGAGACCCCTTGTTTTAGATATATAGTCTAAAAAACATCTCTTGGAGTATACTTGTTGCAAATTGCCTTGAAAACATGGAAGACAGCAAAAGCTGTTGTTTTGGCGCCCCGGACGAAATTCTGGTGCCCCGGGTGAAATTGTGTAGCAGGAAAAGGGGCTGGTTTTTGTTTCGGCGCCCCAGGCATGAAAACTGGTGCCTCAGGCGAAAAGTTCGTCCCGGGCGTGAAAATTGGTGCCTCAGGCGAAAAGTTCGCCCCAGACGTGAAAACTGGTGCCTCGGGCGAAATTCTGCGCAGTGTTATATATATGTCACGTTTTCTGATATTTGTAACAGGATTTTAGGGTTTTTAAGGCCAACAAAAAAGCTAGGGTTAAAAGAGATCATCTTGGGAAGATTCTAGGGTTGGGGAATCACCCTATCATCTTGGGAAACACTTGTTGATTGAAATCTCTTGGTCATGAGAAGAGATTTGGGAAAAGGATAGAATTAGGGTTGAAGTCTAATTCTTGCAACTCTTGTATTGAATCTCGTTGTAATCAAGTTTTCTATCGATAGTGGAACGGAGATTCTCTCCCCCCCAGAGTAGGTCGGTTTTGACTGAACTGGGTAAACAATTTCATCGTGTCTTTTATTGCTTTTGGTAGTTCTATCTTTTGTTGATTTATTGATTATTGCTCATCCATTTTGATTTGGTTGCTTTAATTCATTTGTCCCACACACTAAAGTATTATTGGTGTTGTTTTCGATCCGGATTCACAACAATTGGCGCCCACCATGGGGCAAAGGGTTAAACGGATTAAGTACTATGGGTTCAAAATGGGTTATCAAGGGACTTTCTAGAGACAATTTAGAATTGTGGAAAGTGAAGATGGGATTAAGAGCAATTTTAATGTTTGGGGATAAAACATGGAGTGTGATTATCCGGTGCCTCGGAGGTAAAAAGCTAATGGAGATTGCGATGAAGGTCGGCCTGGAGAGGCGGTGGTAATAATACTCAACATCGGCCTGAAGAGGCGGTGGAATAATACTCGACATCAGCCTAGAGAGGCGGTAATAATAATACTCAACATTAGTCTGGAGAGGCGGTGCTAAGAATACTCAGTTACAAGGTGGAAGACATAGTGGATATACCACTTTGAGGCTTTGGTGGAGGAATGTCAGTTTGAGGTGGAGGTACACCAAAGTGGTATCACTATGGAGACCTTGTGTGGAAGCAACGGTGATCAAGCTTGGTAACTTGTTAGACTGCTGAAGGTAGTTGGACACAAGGAGAGTTTGAGGTTGCAGCTTGTGAAACCACCTAAAATTCCAAGGTTGGTTGGAAGCAAGCATATCTTCAAGAGTACGGAAAGCTACAATCCGGGGTTTGAAGGGGATACGGTGTAGCTTGTGGATTGTCCTAAAAATCCAAGGGCAATTGGAAGCAAGCGTTTTTCGGGAGTACAAAGAGGTAGACTCCGGGGGCCGAAGAGGGTGTGGTGTAAACAAGTGGATAGAGCAGCACGATGGTTGATGAGAAGTTGACATCACCATCGTTTTAAAGGCAAGGTGGAGATTTGTTGCAAATTGCCTTGAAAACATGGAATACAGCAAAAGCTGCTGTTTTGGCGCACCGGGCAAAATTTTGGTGCCCCGGGCGAAATTGTGCAGCAGGAAAAGGGGCTGGTTTCTGTTTCTGCGCCCCAGGCGTGAAAATTGGTGCTTCAGGCGAAAAGTTCGCCCCAGGCGTGAAAATTGGTGCCTCAGGCGAAATTCTGCGCAATGTTATTATATATATGTCACGTTTTCTGATATTTGTAACAACAAAAAAGCTAGGGTTAAAAGAGATCATCTTGGGAAGACTCTAGGGTTGGGGAATCACTCTATCATCTTGGGAAACACTTGTTGATTGAAATCTCTTGGTCACAGAAGAGATTTGAGAAAATGGTAGAATTAGGGTTGAAGTCTAATTCTTGCAACTCTTATATTGAATCTCGTTGTAATCAAGTTTTCTATCGATAGTGGAACGGAGATTCTCTCTCCCCGAGAGTAGGTCGGTTTTGACTGAACTGGGTAAACAATTTCATCGTGTTTTTTATGGCTTTTGGTAGTTCTAGCTTTTATTGATTATTGCTCATTCATTTTGATTTTGTTTCTTCAATTCATTTGTCCCACACACTAAAGTATTATTGGTGTGGTTTTCGATCCGAATTCACAACAATACTCGTGACCCCTTGTTTGAGATATATACTCGCAGACGAAGAACTCAAAATGTACTAGGATGAAATGTTCATTGGATGGGATCACAACATAATGGTAAAATGTGTTTGGTTTCATATTTGACTCAAGTGACGAGGTGTTCTCTATATGAGACGTCACTAGGTGGTGTTAAATGGGTCAATTTCTTTGATCTCAAAACTCAAATCATAACAACAATAATACTAGTTTAGAAATATCACTTTTGGGTGAGGAAATCATGGATCAAATTGTTTATTTTTCGCCCCATACATTCCTTTGACCGGAGCCCAATTGGAGTTGGGAAGAAGGGATATATTTTCTTTAGAGAAAAAAATGATGAACTAGCATGAATTGATCTGAGCATTCAAACAGTTGATCGAGGAGATCGGTGTTAAAGAAGAGGTATTTAGTTGTATTGTATGATAGGAATTTACAAGGAAAGCCTTCTTCCAATTGGAAATAATTAGTTTTCTTTTGTTATTATTATTTTTTTTCATTGTCTTTTGCTATTTTAACCCAGAGGTATATGACTATGTTATTAGGATGTTTACCTGTATACAAAGTGATTTTTCAACTGCTCAAACCATAATTATTATTAAGTACTTGTCAAATTAAGCGGCCCTTTGGTGATATGTTTATCAATGTTTACTCTTTTTCGATTTGCAGATCTTGTTTCTATTTCAATTGTAAGAATGATATTATTTTTTTCTTTACTGAACGTGCTCAAATTTTACACTTATGTATCTCTCCTTCTGAACTTCAATACATTATGCTTGAAATATATATACCGCTGTGTATAATATCGTTCTTTAGTTTTTGTACCGATCCATATCAGTTAACTCAGCATGTACAGGCTTCATGGTTTAATAATTGAGCTTATGAAATTTTAACAGTGGTTTTGCAAACAAAAATGTATAATATCCAAACCCACTTGTTTTAATTTATGTCTTACTATTAGAGTTTGTTAAGTGTATGTAAATACCCCTCCCATCTCAATTCTTTATCTCTTTATCGCGGAATATTGCACTCGGTATTCAGTTTCTATCTTTATTTTCTATGAATTTAGAATTTCTGTTAGAGCTGTGGAATGCCAAGAAACCTTGCAACAGTACAAGGGGTGGTTTTAATTGCACAAAATTTACTTTGTTATAAAGTAGACAAGTATGAATATATGGTCAGTTATTTGCTTGATGATTTTCCTTTCAAGCACTCTCAGTTTCTCTATTTTTGTGCACTTGAAGGTGATTTTTTGTATGCTCGTTCGTTATGATGCTCGCTCGGTAAAGACCTATTGTGTTGGGATTTATAGTCAATCCATATATAGAGGTGATTTAAATTTTCATTGAAGTTTTGTTTCCCTTTTTCTACCTAAAGCTAAAAAATGTATGTTTTTGTCTTGGTGATGTCAAAGACATTTGTGACTTCAAGCTTGACAAACACCATAGTTTCACCTCAACATCAGATGAAATCCATTGCAGATTAGATGAAACAATCCAATATTTCCAAGAACGAGTTCAGGTTTCTTGATGGTTAAGTTCACTCCTCACTCCAACAAATTTGATCCCAGCTACGACTCATGTTGAGTATGACGAAGACACAGAAGGTGGCAAGGGGTGGCAGGGGAGCCGAGCGAGCAAAGTTCTATATCTATGCTTTGTTGTAACACTAAATTTTTTAATTCATTCAAGTAATAATATAGAACTACTCACACGTTTCCGAACTACGTAACCAAACAATTGTGTTCATTTTCTGTGATTTTCGTTTCTATTTCTATTTTGTTACCAATTGCTGTTCTAACAAATCAATAATCTAGTTGAAAACTAGTTATTGCCTGTTATCAATTAACAATATATTGATGAATGCATGCATGTTTTGCGCAAATGACATGTAGTAAGATTTTAAAATTAATTGAGAAAATGTTTGGTACAGAAAACTGTGAAAGACATAGCTTGATTTCCTAAACCTAACTAACCAAAGTAATAGTACAAATGTGGAGTTGAATGAATTAGAGAAGTGAGGGCAAAAATACCTAGGCTGGCTATATTATTAACAAGAAGAAGACATAGACACAAACAAAAACTAATTAATTAAGTAAATGAAAGAATTAATTCAAGGTTAATTGATTTCATATATTGATTCATGTTAATGGGGAAAGCCACCATGGACGCGTACAATTAGCAGCATGGTAGCTAGCTTCCAGGCCAATTCCAAATAAAGAGTGACAGACATAGCTAGCTAGATCGATCGATCAATCACACAGCTCTGTAAGCATCCCTTTCAGTAGTAGTGGTGGTAAGGGAGGAAGAGTATTCTCCAACAGTATGATCAGTAGTACTTGTTTGACCCTCATTCAAGTCTTCAATCTGCTCTAAAGCCTCTTTGATGTCCAACCTTCTTTCTACATTCTCCTCACAACAACCGAGTCCAATCTTTAAGAGTTTGAGCAATTCAGCTTTACTAGTACCTACTCCTCCCATCTCTACGTCAAATACATCACTTGTGCGTTTCTCGGTAATCATCATATTTACCCAACTAGCTAAGTCAGAATCACTATTATGCCTTGCTGTAATATAGTTCTCTGGGAATTTACCCGTAAGAATCTCCAATATTAGAATCCCAAAACTCCACACATCAGTTTTCTTTGTAATGCGCCCAAGTTGAGCATACTCCGGGGATTTGTAAGGCATGATGATTTGTTGTGCGTGGTCAAGATTGATCAAAGGACTGAGCGCATAATCAGTGAGCAGAGGTTCAAAGGATTCATCTAAAAGTACATTGGAAGATTTTAGATGACCATGAGGCACAATCACGCTTGGGAGTGCACTATATAGATATGACAAACCCCTCGCTACACCTTTCACGATTTTCAAACGGGTTGCCCAATCAAGTCCTGGCTTCTGGTAGTTGTGGTTACCTGCAACTAAGCAACGTTAATTAACCCGTTAATTAATAATTAAGCATGCATGTGCATATATGTATGTGTATATTGATTATTAATTATAGACATACCATGAAGATGACTGGCCAAGCAACCATTGTGAACAAAGGAAGAGATCAAAAGTTTTTCTTCTCTTCTATAATAATAAGAAATGAGAGGTAGAACATTGGGATGACTGAGGTTTCCTAGCCTTCTCATATGCTCATGGAACTCTTCTCTTTGCACATTGTTCATTTGCTTGTACCTCTTGACAACCACGGCTTGGCCATCCAAGATCACGGCTTTGTAGGATGAACCGAATGACGCGCTTCCTAGAATTTCAGCGGAGGCCTTTAGTAAATCCTGTAAATCAAATTTGAGTCCATCCTTCCTGAGAAATATAAGTTTTCCTTGTTCGCCCTTTTCCTTTTTGGAATGACCATGACTGTACTGATCTGGCTTAGGACTTCTGGGATCATAGTGTTCGGCCAAACTTTTAGTTTTCACATAAACTGCAGGAGGCTTAACATATTTGCTAGATGCTTGTGTATGAAATTTTGACGTTGTAGAATAATGTTCTTCGTTTAATTGCTTCTTTTGGGACCTCAAACGGGAGATGACCACTATTGAAACCACAATGGCTACTATAAAGGCTATCATCATCACAATAAGTAAAGTTTTCATAACAAGCATTTTGGGATTTGCTAATTCACAACTATTCATCAAAGGAGGCCCACATAGAAGTGTGTTTCCTTTAAAAGAGGAGGCGTCGAAGGTTCTTAGATTAGGTGGGATGGGACCTTCTAAGTTATTGTTAGAGAAGTTGATAATCTTCAAATTATTCTTGTGATGAAAATTGGGGATCTCACCTTGAAACTTGTTTGCGTCAAGCCTGAGGACGAGGAGAGTAGGCAAGATAGCGAGAGAGGATGGAATTTTACCGGTGAACTCGTTATTGGACAAATACACTTTCCTCAACCTAGGCATACCCGTAAATGCATCGTCAGGTATCTGTCCTGAGAAATGATTATAGGACAAGTAGATAGACCTCAAATGGGGCAACATCTTGATGTTGGGCAAGGGACCCACAAAGGTATTGTTCATCAGGCTAACCATCCTCAACATCGGCATTGAAGAAAGAGATTCCAATTCCATATTTCCGGTTAACCCCATGCTCTCAAGGCGTAACCCCAGCACCCTCCCATTCAGGCAAAACAAGCCCACCCAATTGGAAATGTTTCCGGTGCAAGGTGGTTTTGGGTTTATGGATGGATCCCAACTGCTGAGGGACACCGCATTTGTTAATGAACCCTTGAACTTTATTAGAGCCTCAGCATCCGAAGGTGACATTGACATGCTTGTGCATGAAAGTAGTAATAATACCACAAAAACAACCAAGGCCTTGACATTATTATTATTATTATTATTATTAATATTAAATGCTACAGGTGCGCGCACAATCGAATTAGAGCGCGCGCCCATTAGCACCGGTTATGAGGAGATGACCAGGACGATAGACCAAAACTTGCAAGATATCTCTTATTGTTATTAGGAGGGTATTGTTATTGGTCGGGTTCTGCTGCATATATGTAATCCTTTTGTCCTAATTTTCTCCTTATTTTTATTTTGAATATTTTTATTAACAATTAACAGCACCATCTCTGATCATTAAGGGCCGAAAAGGGCCAATGGTGATGGTGTTGTTAAGGGCTAAGAAAGACTATGTCGTGATATGGTAAGAAAAGGAAATATTGATAACAAACAAATCAAAGGAATAAACTAAGAGTGCGCTAATTTTTTGGGTGTCATCAGAAGATGAGTTGTGTGTTTGAGACTTATAAGGAGGTCCTCTAATTTTCTTCTTTCTTTTCAATTTGTATAATTTAAGCTGTCAAACCGTGTCCTTTCGCTTGGATTGGATTTTCCACCGTTAGATTTTTAACAATAACCAACACAATAAACACATAAGATTTCGAGTGATGACTAAATTTCATCTCACAATTTTCTCCTAGTCCAATTTAATCTTTAACAAAAATAAACTTAAATTAGTTACATGGAGGACAAATTAATTCCGAAGTACACGTATCAATCATTACTTAATTACTAGCAAATTAAATCATGAGCTAGGAGCTTGTCAAAAAAAATAAAAAACATGACCCAGGATTGATTTGTAGTACTAGCTAGAACTACCAGAAAAGAATCTTGTCATGCAGTTTATCATTTCCCTAATAGGATATATGAATAAAACTTTCTCGTGTTAGTAAAACTTGTGCAATCTATTAAAATGAATGAGTGAGTCATCTTAGTGCAAATGACACAATCATATATAGCCTTGATCTGTTACTTGGATCACAAGCTAAGTCTCTTGCTACTAACAAACTCTTAATCTCCTAATAATTGAATTAATATACAACAATTTCATCGCTACTTATTTCTCCTCAAGCTTGGAATAGGAGGACTGATTCATAAAATGCATTATACATGGCCGAAGCATGGAATTTATGTTAGAAACTTAGAATGAGATCTAAATTAAGTTGAAGTGGTAATAATATGCCTCTATGTTAGATGATCTACTGATCATTACTGAAAGCAACATACATAACATAAAGATTAGTAAAAAGAAGAAAAAAAAATGAAAAGGTGAACTTAACACATGACTAATACACGAGTTGGCATATTTATGGATCGAATATAAGTTATAAAGGCCGGATAGGGAATATTTATGGATCGAATATAACCACACAGTGTGGCATTTATCCAAGGAAGATCGATACTACGGTCCATAAAGAGAACACTAGCTAGATTATGGTGTCTTACTTTCCAACGGTAGAGGAAAGTGTAATGTGGAGCTATTGATATGCTCTTACTCGATTGGTAATGGTGCAGTTATAAAAAGGTTGAAAACAAATTAAAGAGCATCATTAATCTCTTTGTGTTTAAAGAAGCAAAGTGTACACCCTTTTGGGTTCTATGTGTATTTACTCTGTATTCTACGGAAACAGATTTCCTGCCGTCCATTATCACATAGTTTACACACAGTAGTTGACCAGGACCGTCCGATCTAAACTGAGTGGTTGAGATCTTAAACTGTGAAAAATCATAGAAATCTGTGCTGCATAATTACAGCTGTCTGATTAAAAATCAACGGTCATGATTTAGACTATTGTATATAAATGGAAGTGTGAATCATGTGACTTATGATTGAATTTATCAGAGCTCATATATCCAAAGTATTAAAGTTATATATAATAGCCTGATACAAGATGCCGCATTTTTGTAAAATTGCATCAAAGAGAATAATGAAAAGGAAAAGTATCAAGTACATCAATAAATCTAAACTCAATTATGTTTGACGACGTAGAAGATGCATTTACCTGCTTCATCCGTAACATGAGTTTCTAGCCAAAAGTTAAGACATCCAAACATGTAGATTTGATTTTTATTTTTTTATTTTTTTAATTGCCACTGTTTAAAACCAAAAATACCACAACGCCACCTTTTGAAAAATATATACTCCCTTTTGTCCCAAAATATAAGCAAACAAAATATTTTCATACTTATTAAGAAAAATAAAATATGATAATTTCAAGGATGACTTTTTGTGTTTTTGATGAAATAAGTTTCTTGGGAAGATGTAAAAAGAATTTTTATTGGTTATTAATTATGGGGAAAAGAAGAGAGAGAGTAAATTAAGTAAAAGTCTATCTTGAAAATGATATAAGTTAATTTTTTTTTGCTTATAATTTGGGTCATGAAAAAATATTTTTTTTGCTTATAATATGGGATGAAGGAAGTATCTATCTATATATATAATTCCTAGATAGTTCTCCTACTATCCATCTTAACCCTAATCCACATCATCCACTTACATCCAATTAAATCACACAATAATGTCACATCACTTCCTTATATTATATCATTCTCATCTCTATTTTTTTTTTATATTATATCAATCTCATAATAAATAATAAAGAATTATGCTTCTCCAATTATCCAAAAATTGATGTCACAAGATGTTACAATTTTCTACATTATTATTGAATTATACCTCTCCAATTATCCAAAAATTGATGTTATATATATAGATTCCTTAGTGACAATAAAGATGAGCATAGTTGGATTCTCTTTCAACATTTATCCCATCTAAATGTCAACTGTTTTCATAGAAACAACAAAGAGTTTATAAATTAGTCACACAAAAAAATACGAAGAGTGTATACATTATTGACTTAATTACATTTCTATTGAGTTTAGTTTTTAGTTTTAAAAAAATTACTCTTTCAAACCATAACTCCTATCTACCCTTACGTGTCTGCTATAGTATCTGGAAAAGCAAATCTAAAGTTGAAAGTTCGAATTGTTCATGTGTGGAATGTAACAGACAAATAGAAACTAAACTGAGGTTACGTCTATGAATATGTTGTTTGTTGATGTAAATGTGATGTACTATCTTGATATACTTCTCACATTTTCACAAAATCTCTATTGATTTTTTTTTTATTATTATTGATTTTTTCTCTTTTTTTACTTTGATCATCCAGTGTGATAAAATTCTTGCTACTTTGGGAAATAGTTTGGTTTCAAAGATAAAAAAATTGGTTGAAGAAGGATCAACATATAAGGTTGAAAATATATTGGTTGGAGGAAGTGATAAGTACATCACTTTATTATTATTATTATTATTATTATTATTATTATTATTATTATTATTATTATTATTATTATTGTTATTATTATTTTCATTTTCACAACACTTATTGTTACAATTTATACGAATAATTTTTCAACATTATAATATAAAATACCACATAATACTTGTGCATCGCACGGGTGTGAGACTAGTTTTATAAGCAATTGATATTTTAGGTTCATTGTATATATTTAGACTCTATTTTACAAAAATAGCGGATGACTAATAAGCTAATTAAAGTGTTTGGTAAAATTAGTGGTTCAACTAGCCGTTAAATGTAAAATGACATTCTTATATTTAATAATAAAAATTATAATTTAAATAGTAATTTTTTTATTAAGGGGAAAATAAAAAGACAACAAGACAAACTAACGAGAACGTTGTCTCAACCAATCAGCACATTCATTCCATTCTCTAAGAGTATGAGCGAAAGATAAAGACCAATTAGCGTCCGGAGGATACGAATCTGATCAAGAACAATTGTGTGAGGGTGAAAATTATTGTCATCTTCAAGGATGAGTTCAATATCTGAAATTATGGTGTAAGATTAATATAGTTTTTTGGGATGAATTTTGGCTTAGGTGATTAACTATGAATTGTGATTTAGTTAGTTCTTTTGATGGTTTATGGTTTAGTTGACTTATATAATGTTGACTTATATAATGAATGAATGGATTATGGTTTAAATTGTGGTTAAGTTGATTTTTTTTTTTTTTTTTGTGTTTAAGTTGAATGTATAGTTTATTTGTGTATAATTGATGACAGATAAATGACACAAAAGTGGAATCAAAAGGACTCCACTTTATTTCTGTTGCAGGTTTGTGATTTTTATGGGATACTAGTTGTTATTTGTCTTTTTATTTTAAAGAAAAGAAAAAGATTAAGTGATATGTAGTTCGAGAGTATTAGCTTATGTTTGTTTTTTAAAGGATGCTTTTGTAGTTTTTTAGGATAGTTTATGGACTATTTTGTTACTTTTCAAGATAGTTTAGAGACTAAGGATGACAAGTGAAAAAAAGCTAGCTTATAGTTTATGTCTTATGGCTTATAAGTTAAAAGACTTGTTTGGTAACAGTCATTTCAGAAAGAGCTTATAGCTTTTACCTTATAATTTTTTCTTCCAATTTTACCCTTATAATTTTATCTTAAATCCAATTTTATCCTTTCTAATTTATTATGGTATTATTCTAAAATAAAATAAAATAAATACGTTAGTTATGTTCCGATTGTTTTCTAATTCTTATATTTTACCTTTACAGTTTGTCTCTATTTCAACTTCAATTTATATACTTATACTATTCATTGTTCAATCAGACCGGTCAATTTTTAATCTACTAAATGTAACGTAATTGCCGATGCTTGTATTTCAAAGATAACATTTACCAGTAAACATAAAAATATACATTTATATACAATATTAGTTTATATATAATGAAACTAAATATCCTACATACAAATAATAGATAATTATACCAAAAAAAAATGAAAATAAATATTAATTTGATATGAAATAAAATTAAAATACTATATAAATGGATATAAATGTTTAAAAGTTAATTATAAATAAATAATCAAAATAAATAAATACAGTAAATAATTATAAATAATTAAAGTATCTCAATTTTATTATGAGTTAATAATGTCCTTTTATGTCATTTTACATTATCAGCTAATTGAACCGCTAATTTTATCATATACTTCAATTAGCTTATCAATTATCAGTCATCAGCTATAAGCTAAAAGCTATCGGCCATCAACTAACTTATCAGCCAATCGCTATTTTTGCCAAACGTAGCTTAAATTGAAATATTTTAATAGTTTAGAAACTACTAACAACCACTTAATGGAAAAATTAACCGAGGAACTAAATTAATGGATGTGAATATAATTTAGAGACATTTTAATTACTTTGGATAATAATAGAGATTAAGTTAGGGAAAGAGTAATAGTTTATTGGCCAAATTAGTCTTTGGAACTCCTTATCCTCTATTATTATGATTTATTTTTTTTGACTAATCTTATTATGAGTTTTAAAATATAGTAATGGATGGATGAGATTAAAAGGACAAAGGTACTGCCACCTACCTACATGTAATGGACAAAGGTACTGATCCACTTTGTGATCTATAAACTGATTATCTCTCTCTCTGCCCCGCCCTAGCTACATCATCATCATCATCATCATCATCAATTATCTCATTTTTCTGCGAACCCTAGATCCCTAATTGTTATTAGTTAAATCCTTCTTGCTTTGTGAAACCCATTCATTCTCCTCTTAATTAATTAAATTGAATAATAACAATAATCTCCACTCACTAACGTTGCGATTTGTGGAATCAAAATTCCCCTTTCTTGATGCTGTGTTGTGTGCTTCGATTCAACGAACAATTGGGGGCATCTGTTTGTTACCATCCATCCATAATATATGTAGTTAGTTAGTTAGTTATCCTTATCCAATCCAATCCAATCCAGGTAACAAACTATTTTCCTTCTTTCTTTATTTATTTTTCCTATATTACTCAACTTGACTTTTCAAATACACTGTTGTTCATTCATTTTTTTGCAGATTGTGCTGAAATGGTATGTTGTAATTATAGCTGTGCCAATGAAACTAATTGTGTAATCCTTATTATACATTCTCCGAAATGCAATTAGCTTCAAACACTGACAAGGATGATGATGATGATGAATGTTCAGAAAGCCAACCCATCTTGAATCACCAAGACTCCTCCTCCTTTTCCTGTGAAATTATTCCTGCCAACACTGATGATGATGATGATGATGATGATGATATAGAGAATGTTCCCGTTGACGACTCTTCTCATCTTCTAAATGCAGATCACCCGCAATGCCGAATATGCCTTGATCTTGGAGGTCTATAACTAATACACTATTCCATCCATCCATACATACATACATATAATTAATTAACTTTTGTTACTTATTATTACTAACCTTTCAATCAATTCTCTTTTAGGAGAAGACTTAATTGCCCCTTGCCATTGCAAAGGTACCCAAAAGTATGTCCACAGATCATGTCTGGATAATTGGAGGTCTACCAAGGCAAGTTCATTTGTCCTTCTTCATGTTCCTTATCATTGATCGTAATAATGCTAATGTCTGATTCAAATGTCCTATTTTATGATTGTACCATGCTTATCCACTTACTTTTTTTTTCTCCTTCTGTTGTACTAGGAGGGCTTTGCTTTTTCTCACTGTACAGAGTGCAGAGCTGTCTTCATATTACGAGCAAATGTCCCAAAAGATCGGTGGTGGTTGAGGTTGAAATTTCAGTTCCTTGTTGCCAGAGATCATGCATTCATTTTCATCATTGTTCAACTGGTATGTAATGTATTATCTCACGTCTTGTGAAATTGGTACTCACGTTTTGTCCTTTCATACTTGTTTTCTTCTGGTTAACGAATTAATATGAACAGTCCTTTATGTATTCACTCACCATTCCCCTGTCAAGTAAAATGTTCTTGAGTCTTACTTGTTGATATTGCCGTTGTATCCCCTAGGAGTATGTGAATATGCACTGTCCAAGTTGTTCTGATTCTCGGGTGAAACCTTGGTTGTTAGTTTTGCTATCCAACTGAACAAGTTGGTTTATGTTTGATTTCTTTATTTTTGCTCGTCCTGCAAGGAAAGAAACAAACCCAAGTAATTCAATATTTTTAGCATGTATAAGCATAGTATCAATAGTAGGTGATAGCACCGTCTCGGAGCAGAACAGCTGATGTGCGCTATTTGGACTTGATCGTATCGCATTACAGTTTTGGTCCCCATATTTTTTAACGAGTTTTCTTGTAATTTTATGACTGTTGATCATTCAAATCACTAGGCCGCATATCACATCATTTAAAATATGTAAGGTCACTATTTTAAAGGACACAAATTTGATGGAGGGACCGAAAACTGGGTGATATTGAAATGGGGGGACCAATTTCATGAGTGAATGAAAATATGGGGACCAAAACTGTAATTAAGCCAAGATAAAATAGATTGTCTGATGGGATATTACTACTATTTCAGAGAATGTCTGTTAATTTCTTTTCCTTTTCTAATTGCACAGGTTGTTGCTTTCTTGGGAGTGCTTATTTACAAATTCTATGGAGATGAACTTAGAGAAATGTTTGGTTATGAAGAACATCCATATGGATTTTATACAATGGCTGGTATTCCCCTTTCTTCTGCACTGTCAATTTGATGCCAATGTTTGCAGCTTTTCCACTCAATTGTGACATTTTCACGCTACGATGTTATATTTTCTCACTTATATAGTAAATTCAACACTTAAGATTTATAATAGTTGTGCTATCTTAACCTATCAACTTATTCCATGCAATGGGAACTTGATAATATTTATTTGTTTTGCAGTTCTCGCCATTATTTTGGTGGGTTTGCTCTATGGCTTCTTTATAGCGATAATATGTGGCCAAAGAATCAATGAACGCCACTACCATGTTCTTGCGAAACAAGAACTGACAAAGGTCTGCTATGAATAAATGCTTTCAAATCATTTTGACGTACCAATTACAAGCTACAGAAAACCGAAGCATGTTACGCAAAACTAGTAATATATGCTTGCTACTAAACAGGTCTTTGGTCATAAGATATGCAATTTCGGGGAAACAATCATTTAATTACTTGTTCTTGTATCATTTAAGGATTATAGTTGATTTTGTATCATACAACGATTATATTAATTTTATTATAAAAAAATTAAGGTTTTAAACTCCTCACTTTGTTCTTTACAATGTCATTGTCAGGAATATGTGGTAGAAGATCGAGAACATGTAAAGAATGTGCCTGAACTCGACCCCAGCCATGTGACAGAACTAAGGATGTTGGGCCTTTACTAGCTGGTATATGTATATTTCATTCTTTCTTGTTAAAGTTTTCAGTTTTCCGTTTTTAGATGTTAAATTAGAAATGGTCTAAAGAGGAAGGGAGACCAATGAAATAGTCTTTACAAAATATTATGATGTTGTTTGATCCATGACCATGTAGTGTACTCCACCTAGTGGATAAAGATTTGGTTGTTGTTGTTGTTATAAGTTCAAGAAGATAAAAATTGCATGTTTTGTGTCCCTAATTTTGTGAAAAAAAAGTGCTGCTAAATATTACGAGGGAATTTGGAGACGAAAGGCAAGCATGTGCACATGGACATTGTAAAGAACTCAATTGCAGTTTCCTTGTTTCATGGAAATCATGTGGTGGGTGGGCGTAAATGTAAAATCAATGGACCAAAGTCATTCTTGTCTTTCGTTATTTAGGCTATGTTTGGTAAAAAATAGCGGATAACTGATAAGCTAGCTTATAGCGGATGAGCTTATAGCAAATAGCGAATAAGTTAGCTGATTGAATTTGTAGTGTTAGGGAAAATTAGCGGTTGAACTACTTATAAGTATGAAATGACATAAAAAAGATATGTTTAATTAATATTTAATTTTTTTCAAGGGGTAAAATTGGAAGAAATAATGATAAGCTATAAGCTCATAAAACTACTTGAAATATCATCTAGAAAATATGCTATAAGCTAGTAAAATAAGCTATAAGCTCATAATAAAAAAACCGTTATCAAATAGAGCTTTTAACTTATAAGGTATAGGCTATAAGCTAGCTTATTTGTCTTCCCAAATAGAGCCTTACTATTTCGTCATAATCAGCATTATCCTTTCCAATATATGTAGCATTCAAGATCCAAAATCAATTCCATTTGGCAGGATGCTTCTGATTTCTGAATGGTGATCTGTTATAAAGGAGTGTATATAATCCAAACTATGATGTTATTTTTTTAGGAAACAAATATATGTTAATCCAAGGAGACAAATATATGTGGTTGCTCATTTTCTTAATTGGGTGGCCACATATTGGTCTAAGATCTCTATTTTTCATTCTCTGCCATTTTGTATCTTGAATTCTATTAATATGATATGAGATTGTTTCAGTAGAAAAAAGATCCGAAGTTACAATTTTTTTTAATGTGACAGTTTTGTGGTAGTATAAAATTCAAGGCACAAATTATCAATATATGTAATACTTTTTGGTACAAGATGAAAAAAGAAAGAAAAGACAAATAAGAAAA
This sequence comes from Trifolium pratense, assembly GCF_020283565.1. Lineage (NCBI taxonomy): Eukaryota > Viridiplantae > Streptophyta > Magnoliopsida > Fabales > Fabaceae > Trifolium > Trifolium pratense. Next base: position 58,328,860 of record NC_060065.1, on the reverse strand, counting down.
TTATCTAGAAAATAGAATCCTACTAGCATCAGCTAGCAGGAGGAGACTCATTCCATTTTGCGGAATTGCTATAGTAGAATAAGCTTTTTGGTTGCGAGCTCCTATCTTAGCTAAGTAGTCTGCACAAACATTGCCTTCTTGGAGAGTATGAACCACTCTAACCCGCCAGTCTCTAGTGAGGAGGTCCTTTATGTTGCGGATGATCGATGCATAGTGGTGTCATTCGTTGACATGATCAGATAACAACTTGATCACAGTTATAGAGTTAGAATAGCACCACAAATCTTTGATATCCAACTCCCACGCCAAAACTAATCCATAGTACATTGCCAATAATTCTGCACGAAGGATGTTCGAGATTCCTATATTTCCAGCAAAACCATGGATCCACCCACCATCAGAGTTTCAAATAAGTCCTCTGAAGCCCAATACACCAAGACACCAAGATTACCAATGCTACTCCCATCAACATTCAAGATCATACCGTTACCACCCTGAGCATTCCATGGACTTAAGTTTTGTTGAAGAAAACATATTGATTTAATGGCAATCTATTGATCCAGTATCAAATTCATTCCATGGACTTAAGTTTTGTTGAAGAAAACATATTGATTTAATGGCAATCTATTGATCCAGTATCAAAAATAAATTTGTGTACCATAGATTTGACATGTTTTTCATGTTATCTTTGTGTGCGCAAAAGTGCAAATTTATCAATCGTTAGTTGGTCCAGTGGTGATTGGTGCTGAACTTGGTAGGGAGGATCATGGTTCGATCCTCCGTAACTGCGATCGGGAGGAGGTTGGAACTACTTGATGTCATTATTGATAATTACATGTCCATATTTGTATTTAATATAGTGCAGATTTTTACTAGTCAATGTTGGAATTTCAATTAGGGTTAAATATGTTTTTTATTCTTACAAAATGATAACTTTACTATAGTTTAGTCTTTACTTAAGTTTTGTTATATTTTTAGTCCTAGAAAATTATTTTGCACTTAGTTTTAGTCAATATTGTTAAGTCAATGTATATTTTTTAATGATTTTTTTCGTAGATATTTTTAGAACATAAAAAATCGTTCCTCTACAAAATTGAGCTCAAAATTTGATTTCTAAGTTATGATTTTCATTATTTTTATTTTGAAGTTTTACCGTTTACAAAATTCATATTTAATTCTTGTGTTGAAAAATTCCAATTTTTAGTGTATAAACTTTATATGATATATGATATTTGGAACATCCAAGCAAAAAATTATTCAAAAAATTAAGTGTTTAATGATAATTAAACAAATTTAATTTTAGTATGACTAAACTATGTGCAAAGCAACTAGGTTTGGTTTAGTAGTGAGGGGTTTGGATAGTATGCTATAGTTCCTGGGTTCGATCCCCAACTCATTATAAACCAAACAAAAAAAACTATGTGCAAGAAAAACTTAATAGGAAGTGAGAATATAATAAAAAGGGTCTTGCTAACGAGTGCCCCCGGGGCACTCTTTAAGCATTCCATTTAAAGAAACTTTTTATTCAAAAAGTTAAACACTACAATTTCCAATGCGTTGACTTTACGCATTCCGATAAAAATTCTATAAAAAACTTACTATTTAAGGGCTTAAAGAGTGCCCCGGGGGCACTATTTAGCATTTGCCTAATAAAAATTATGTAAGGATTAAGCTTAGAATATTACTAGGAACCAAAAATAAGAAACAAAAATATATTTAAAAATAAAAAATATCTCTCGAGTTCTAGTACTCAAAGCGTGTTTTTGAGTTGTATAATTCGAATTGGGTGAAAATTAAAAAGCATGATAAGATCAACAACAATGACAATAACATAAACATAAATCAAACACAAATAAGATTATGGATGAGTTAACTAATTACTTCATCTTCATCGTCTTTAAATATGTAGTTGCAATTTTATTAAATGTTCTTGACGAATTAAGTTTGAATAGCTATCTTAAACATATCTCATTTTGATGGATCCTAACTAAATCTGCCCGTCTTGTGCGATTGATGACATTTTTCTTTTTTACGTAAGAAAATTTATGTCATTTCATTCATAACAATAGTAGTAATACTGCGAGAACTAGCATGAGATAAAGCATGGGATTACATTATTTATAAAGTATTATGTACTAACTTCTTAGAGATCAGGGCAGAAACACCTAGTTTGAGTTCTAGAATCTAAAATTATGAAGAGCAGATAACAAGTTTTTTTTTTGAGACAAGCAGATAACACGTTTTGATCTCTAAAAAAATTATTTTACATTGAATCATTCTATCTTTCTAAATTTTTATGAAAGAGATTTTTATAATATTATAAATTAGATTAAAAAAAATTGTTAAAAAAATATGAAAAGTATACCCGTTAATTTAGTAAAGAACCAAAAATCATGTCAGACACCAAACTTGTGAGATATTTTGAAAAGCCAAAATTTTATTTAACCCATTTTGTTTAATCATGTCACTTTACATATACATCGTCAACAAAAAATAAAAAAACTTTACAAATACATACTTCTGTAAAAAAAAAAAAAAAAACTTCACAAATAAAATAAGGAGAAAACTTAGATCAAATACCATACATCCTTTTGATCCTGTCGGCTACTTAAAATTTGACACATGAACAATTTTTCTCCCTAAAATGATAGGGGAAAGAAAATGAAAAATAAAAAATAAATGAATGAACGACCGCAAGCGTGTGCCTAGTTATTAGGCATAATATCTATCATGATAATGATGCATCGATAGATTTGATTCAATAAGCAAATGTAGATGGTGTTTGTTTGTATTGTTTCTATATTTGGATAATGAAATACAAAAGAAAAGAGAGTATTAATATTAATTAGTTAACTAACATTCTTCCAGCAATTAATAATAGCATTGGCCAATAATAGGCAATGCTTTGAGAAAAATGGGAGGGAGATTGTGTTGCGTTGTTTGTGATGATGATTCCGATTAATTATTACATTTGGATTTGAAATTGCAATTGCAATTTGCATGCATGATGAGAGCGAGGATTAGGGAGGGATTCATTCATTGATTGATTCATTGATTGATTGAGGAAGAAGAAGAAGCAATATTAGCATTATAACAAACAACAACATGACAACGACGGATACAACATCACGCGGTTCAACTTCGTCCTCCAATGGACTCCTCACCGTCACCATTGCCAGCAGCACTCACCCTCACGGCCTCTCTGCTAACGAGGATGACGACGACCTCCTCGTTGATCCCGACGATCCTTTCAACATTACTCAAACCAAGAATGCTCCTCCCCAAACCCTCAAGCGTTGGCGAGTAAGCAGTCATTCATTCATTCATTCATTCTGTTTTCTTCATTCATTCCATTAATATCCCAATATCTATTCATTTATTTATTTGCAGCAAGCAGCATTTGTGCTCAATGCGTCCAGGCGTTTTAGATATACTCTCGACTTGAAAAAGGAAGAGGAGAAAGAGCAAAAGAAAAGCATGATCAGAGCTCATGCACTAGTCATCAGAGTAATAATTATTATTATATATTATTATTAATAATATCAATGCTTTAACCTTATTTTCTAATCCATCATCAACTCTTTTATTAGGCAGCTTTGCTTTTCAGATTGGCCGGTGAACGCGAACTAGGTATGTATACTTATTATTTTCTTATAAACTTCCACAATCTTTCTCTTCTCACTGTTTATTTATTATATATATATATAAGTAAAGACAGTTCTCATCTTACAAGCCTGAGATTTTGTAAAACTGAGTTAGGTCCAACCCAACATTCTAAAATGGTATAGGGGTTCCACATTGGATGAAAGATGGCCTAAACATATTTTATAAGTAGAGTTAGTCGTGACCTTAGAAGCCGGCCGGTTTTGTAAGATTGAGTTAGGCCCAACACAAAATTCTAATACCTTCCAAAACCTCATTCCTACAATAATACCTTTCTTAGTAGTATTAACTAGGGGTGTGCATGGTTTAAAAACCATACCACACCAAACCATATTTATGGTTTTGGTTTAGAACCAAAACCATTTTAATGAAAAATTGGTTATTTTGCAAAACTAAGTTGGATATGGTTTATAATCGGTTCGAAACCAATTTATAACCGGTTTATAATAAAAAATAGGTTACTTATTTATAACCGATTCATCTTAAATTTTATTTTATTTTTTATTTTTTTAAAAAATGCATTATTATAACTTTTAATTCCTATATATTTAAACTTTTTTTTTTACAATAATTAAGCCAATTTTTTTTTGTTTAATTGATTAAAAGAACATACTTAATAATTATTGTTTATAAAAAAAAACATAATTTTTCTTTAATTTTATGAATTATTGGTTTATAATCAATTCATAAAAGTTTTTTTTCTAAGCCCAAACATATTTCAAACTAAGCCCAACAAAACAGATTTTTTTAAGCCCAAAATAATTAAAATATAGATTTTTTTAAAAAAATAAAACCATCAAAAATCTGTTTTTTATAATTATTTTTAAAATAAATAAATTTTGTTAAATAAAAAATAATTAAATATTAAAGGGTGGCTGACGGTGGCCGGCCGCCGGAGCGCCGCCGCCAACCACCACCAACCACCGCACCGGTCGCCGGAAGTTCGCCGAAGATTGCCGGAAAATCGCCGCCCGCCGCCGCTCGCCACCGGAGCGCCGCCGCACCGGCCGCCGGCGGTCCGGCGTTGACCGCCGGTTGACCACCGGTCCTCCACCCCTCTTTTAATTAATTATTTTATTATATAATAAAGAATTTTAAAAAATTGAATATTGGGCCTGAATTAGCTATTGGGCCTAAATTTTCAAACCAATTCCAAACCAAATTACAAAATGTGGTTATGGTTTATAATTGGTGTTTTATTATTGGAGTGGTGTGGTTTTTTTTTAAATGGATTTTACAAACTAAAATTGGATATGGATTGGTTAGTAATTTAGTTAAGGATAACCAAATTTTTTGCACACCCCTAGTATTAACATGTCCTTTGCCCACCTTTCTAAAATGGCAAGTTTGTGCAATAAATAGAGCACAGCCAGAGTTCATCACAAACAAGGCAGCATTGATTGTTGTCAACTGCTAACATAAAATCCAAACTATACAACACATTGGCCTCGATGCACGCCTTTTCAGCAGCTGCATTCAGTTTATTTCCATTTTTCTTAAACTTGCCACTTGGAAAGCTATAAAAAGTCATGTCATTTAGAGATCAGTACTAGCAGCAGGCTGTATCTGCATAACCAGTGAAAGTCATCCACCAATCACCATTATAGAGTTAATGTAATATGACCTGTTTTTAGGTCCTAGCTGGTATTTGTTCTATACTCTTAAAAATTGAATCTTGGTTCTATCCCTTAATTAGTTTCTGTTTATGTTAACAACGATTGTTCCTTTACTTTTTTGGTTTATATTTATAAACAAATCTAAATTTGTATAACTATGTTCACTGAAACCTAGTTATTTTGAGCTGTGATGAGCTTTTTAAATTGCTTATAACATGTTTAAATTAATATTTTGAATTGCAGTAACAAGAAGTACATCAGTGGCACCCACAACTGCAGGTGGTGACTATGCAGTTGGACTCGAACAACTTGTTTCAATGTCCAAGAATCAAAATATTTCTGCTTTACAACAATATGGAGGGGTAAGTCTACTTCAACATAATTTTGTATGTCATATTTTGTTGAAGCCATCTTATTTGCTAATACTATAATATAGTGATGTCCTTATTCAGGTTAAAGGCTTATCAGATTCTCTAAAATCAGATCTGGATAAAGGGATTAGTGGAGATGACGTTGATCTATCAAGGAGGAAAAATGCATTTGGAACTAATACATATCCTCGGAAAAAGGGTAGAAGTTTATGGGTATGTGATATTTTTAATTTTCTTTTAAAAAAAAAAAGTTAGCATTGTTGAATTAGTTCCTCTGCCGGTACTAATTATTTACAGTTGTTTTACAGAGGTTTCTATGGGAAGCTTGGCAAGATCTGACCCTTATAATATTGATTATAGCAGCAGCAGTATCATTAGTGCTTGGAATAAAAACAGAGGTGTGATTCACTACTCCTCATCAATCACAACAGTAATTTGAGCATTAATAGGTCCCTTGGTTTTGTGGGAGTATAGGAAGCTTAATAATTGAGAAATTAGGTCTACACGTGTTTGATACTTATGCTGTGTGAGGCTTAAACGAAAATCTTAACTGAATTCTGTCATTGTTAAGCTAGGCACACTGCATACACATAACAATAAAAAGTGAATTCATTGCATTTTGTTCACAAAATAGATATTCAATTTCTTTGTTTTATTTTCATTTTGTTATTTCTATATTTTATGTGTTTATTTCTATATTTTATGTGTTTATTTTGGGATTTTTGCATTCTCTTTCTGTCTTGTCAGTGCTTGGTTTCATTGTAATTTTTCTTTAATTCTAGGTTTTGACAGCGCTTGGTTTCATTGCAATTTATTTTTTCATTCTACTTAATTATATATTCTTCCTTGAAGATTTTAGCTTTATCTTTATTTGAAATGGCCAGGGTTTGGAAGAAGGATGGTATGATGGAGGAAGCATTGCTTTTGCAGTTTTACTTGTCATTGTAGTTACAGGTAATGGAATCAACATTTTCTTTCATTTTGATGAATAGATATGTATTTACTCTTGATAATTGGTGTAGAAGAAATCATAGGACATGTTGATAATTCAAGTTTGATATACAAGGATTGATAGTTTATACTCTATATCAATTATTGAATCATGTAAACTAAGTTACTCCATCTGTTCCTTTTTAATTGTCGTTTTTTAACTAACTCTACACTCTATAGTTTAGTACATAGAACATGGAAAAATGTTTTAGTCTGTATAAACTATAAGAGTATATAAGAATTTTCTTAAGCTAAGCATAAGAGACTGTTAGATTAGAGTTTTGGAAAATTGTCTATTAATTACTCTGGTATAAGTTGTACTAGTCTACGAAATTTCAAAAAGTATGCATGGTATTATTAAAAAATTGAGATAAAACTACTAAATGTGAAATATAATCATAATCATTTATGTTTTGAGAAGGAAAAACTTAATACATCTAATTTAAATGACTGATACGATTTATTTATAAAGAATATTAAAATTCCTAAGGCAGAGATTAGGAAAGTTCTTAATTTATTTATATTAACTTTATGCTGTTACTTTTATCTTTTTGTCTGTCAGCTGTCAGTGATTATCGGCAATCTCTTCAGTTTCAGAACTTGAACGCAGAAAAACAAAATATACAACTGGAGGTGTGTAGCATTATTATATTATTAAAAGATAACATCATGTGGAAGTTGAACTGATCGATCATGTACTCATGAACTCGCTACAGGCCATAAGAGGTGGTAGAACAATAAAAATATCGATATTTGAAATTGTTGTTGGTGATGTACTGCCCCTTAAAATAGGAGATCAGGTGAATTTCTGTAAATCTCAGTTTCTTTCTTCGGTAATTAAATATTTTTGTTCTACGTTAATTACTCTATTGATATATCAGGTTCCGGCTGACGGAGTTTTAATTACTGGTCACTCACTTGCCATTGATGAATCCAGTATGACTGGTGAAAGCAAGATTGTATGTTGTTCATATATTCGATTGACCTAATTACTAGTTTTTAATCCGTATTGAATTTTAAGCAACGAGTGTTCTGTAGGTTCACAAGGATCAAAAAGCACCATTTTTAATGTCAGGTTGCAAAGTAGCAGATGGAGTTGGTTCTATGCTGGTATAATATGAAATTATATTCTCTCCGCTAGTCTGCTTGTTATTTTAATGAGCAACGGCATAATTGTTTTTAGTGTTTGAATATTTATAGTGCAAAAGGTTTCTGATTTATAAAGTTTGTTTCTGCATTATGCTCTTTAGCCACATGAATGCTAATATATTTTTTTCCGTAGTTTATCTTTAAAAATGACTTACTAATCACTATATGACATCATTGTGTTATTTGATTGTGAACGTTTCTTAATTGGCAGGAAAAGACTTTGTTGTTTTTGTTTTTATGGTACTTTTTTTTACTCAAATAAACTTACTGCATATCATTAATCAATAAATGTTCAATACAAAGGAGGATCATTCTCAAACACCTTGTGACTAGTCCTAGAAATGGCTGCCCTCGTTAACGAGTGAGCAATCATATTCGCTTGTAGTCTAACAAACTTGACCTCAAAATTAGAAAACACAGATAAAATTTCTCTAATACTAGAAACAAGGGAACTAAACTCTGACACTCCCAAACTATTAGAACTAATAGATTTAACTGAAGTTTGGGAATCACTTTCAAAAATAAAACAAAATTAAACCCTTGCTGCCTAGCTAGATGGACTGCATCAAGCATAGCCGAACTTTCACCCTTGAAGCCTGCAGTTGATACCACTGGGATTGTGCTCGCATGAGAACACCATTGCTGGTTCGAAACACGCACACAGTAGAAATTATACCCTTTCTCGCGAAGAAACCAGCATCAACATTACACTTTAGCCACCCATCACTTGGTCTCTCCCAACGAGCCTCGCTGTGAACCCACGGCTGATCATATTGTTGCTGCACCTTGTTCACTTCAAACCAATCCTGCTACGCGTCAAAAGCTTGTTTTATGGTATTTAAGAACAAGTAAAAAATCCTTTTACAATGCTTCTACCCTGACACATTTTATCCTTCCCTTTGTAGGTAACTAGTGTTGGTATAAATACTGAGTGGGGATTGTTGATGGCAACTATCTCAGAGGATACTGGAGAAGAGACTCCATTACAGGTTGTTTCCCCTGCCCTATCCAAAACAAAGAAGGAAAAGGCTGTTGCTTTGGCTGTACCTTAAATAAACCTACACCATTTATGTGATAACCTTGTTTTCGTTGGTATTTAATAGGTACGATTGAATGGAGTAGCAACTTTTATTGGTATCGTTGGGCTTACTGTAGCTGCAGCTGTTCTTGTAGTCCTCTTGGGAAGGTAAACATAGATTGCTCTATTGGATGTACTAACTTATTAATGGAAGCTTGATGGCAACTTTGATTATCTGTGTAATGACTTTGGAATGTTAGATACTTTTCTGGCAATACGAAAGATTTAGATGGAAAAGTTCAATTTGTTGCTGGAGAGACTAGCATCAGCGATGCTGTAGATGCGAGCATCAAAATTTTTACCATTGCAGTAAGTGTGAATTCGAACTTATGTTAATTACATTGTTTTTTTCTTCTTTAATTTTTTGTAATAGTTTTTCTCAACTAAATATAGAGCCACGCAGGTAACAATTGTGGTTGTTGCAGTGCCAGAAGGTCTACCTTTAGCAGTTACCTTAACGTGAGTACATGTTGCTAGTTTATTTCGATGTACAACACAAGATGTAGCCAAAACTAAGCTGATTGATGTTGTTTATTCTAATCTCTGTAATTTATAATCTCAACCACTCTGATGACAGCCTGGCATACTCGATGCGGAAGATGATGGCAGACAAAGCCTTGGTAAGTATCTTATTATTCTCCAACAGTCATCCCAGTATTCTTGTAATTTTTGCTACAATTTGACATATTTAGCGTTAAAATATTTTCTAACAATGGTACAGGTACGAAGGTTGTCAGCTTGCGAAACCATGGGATCTGCTACGACAATTTGCAGCGATAAAACTGGAACTTTGACCTTAAACCAGGTGGGTTCCGTGATCGGAGGATTGGATAATCTAAGAGGAGTTATGCCATAATTTAGATTTTTGTTTGTGAAGCTTCAAGAGTTATTTAATTGATGCAGCTCACATTGGTATCGGATTTTGTTGAAAGAGAGTGAAAATGAGACATATGGTAAAATCGTGTGTCTGAACTTCACAGCGAAGACAATTTTATATATAGACTCAAAGTAAAGATTACAAAAAATAAATATAGAAGATACTAACTCTATTTACATGATATGAGTTTATAAAGAGTTTCTAACACCTATACAATAAATATAAGACCTGAAATGAGTTTATAAAGAGTGACACCCCCCACCTTACAAACTGGTTTTATAGGTATGTGTTAGGCCTAATTTAAAAACCTGATTTATTTAAATATAATATGAAGAAATAGATAAGAAACTCATAACAGATCAGCTGGTCAATGAATGGATTCAATTATTTGATAGACCCATTCTTGTGTGGACAACATTTCCAACTTTACTTTTTCTTTTGGTCACATCAAAGGTGCAAACACATAGGTATAAGAGAAAGGTGACATAGTAAATGATTAAACCTCACCCATTTCCGAATGAGTACAATCGAGTTAACAATGTCCACAATATTGTTACATGCATAATCTATCTAATAGGTTTACAAGTTATTTGTTTATTCTGCCAAACTCCATGGTCCTTGCTGTATGCATTCTGTCTTTCATTTGTTTAGAATCCTTGAATTATTAGGATGTGACAGTGGCTTATATATTGGAATTGTAGATGACTGTAGTTGAGGCATATGTTGGGAGGAAGAAATTAAATCCACCAGATGACTCGTCAAAATTGCATTCAGAAGTTTTATCTCTGATAAATGAAGGCATAGCGCAAAATACAACAGGCAATATTTTTGTCCCTAAGGTATGTCTTGCATTTCTACTTATTAATTTTAACAACTATATATCCACATCATGTTATGATATTTGGCACTAGATTACCCCAATAAAAGATCTTGTTGCCGTCCAACACAAACAGTTTCTTATGGTTTGTTATTTGAGAATCTTGATTCTTGTGATTCTTATTTCATGAATGCTTGAATCATAGAATTACTAGCATTGCTCTCTGTGACTTTATTTGCTTTGATAGGATGGTGGAGAGACAGAGGTTTCAGGATCTCCTACAGAGAAGGCAATTCTATCATGGGCTCTGAAGGTTCCCTTCCTGTTCTTTTTCCTTTATTTTTTATTTTCTTCTCTCTTCCTTAATTAATGTATTGATTTTGAAGCTAAACTTATTGAATCCTTGTGGCAGTTGGGAATGAATTTTGAACTTATCAGATCAAGTACAAAGATTATCCATGTCTTCCCCTTTAATTCTGAGAAAAAGCGAGGTGGTGTTGCTGTGAAACTGGTATTCACTTGATAACATTGTTTACCAAATCATCATTTGATTTATTGTATTCCATAACTTTTATGAGACAAATATCCACCCAATTGTGCTTTTGATATTTTTGCTCTCACTTTTGAACAAATTTAGTTTCCAGAAGTGTATTTTGTTTTTCATTTTTGCTTATTTAGGGAATCATGTATATCAGTTGGATGTTGTTTCCATCCTGTTTCATATGCTAATCAAGAAACGTTTGTTGTAATCTTCTTGGCAGGCGGACTCTGGAGTGCATATACATTGGAAAGGAGCTGCTGAGATAGTTCTAGGAACATGTACCCAATATCTTGATTCAGATGGTCACCGGCAATCTATTGAAGAAGAGAAGGTTAAGAATAGCAGATTCAAGTTGTAGAAAGTTTGTTGAGGGAATTAATATCATTGAACTGAACAAAGTGGAAATATGAAAAATATTTTCTTTTGGTTGATAGCTAACCCAAATTTAAACACCGAAACACAAGGCTACCACCTAATCAATTTATTCATATCGATGAGGCTATAGTGTTGTGTCAAGTTACTCTGATCGTATGCAATTATATATCAGTATTACTTTTCTTTTACCTAACATAGCAAGTGATAGCATTTCATAATATTTTCAGCACTTTCCTACATGTGTAATATTCCTTTAATAATCTTCAGGCATTCTTCAAGAAGGCAATTGATGACATGGCTGCTCAGAGCTTGCGTTGTGTTGCTATTGCATACAGATCATATGAATCGGACAAAATTCCATCTAAGGAGGAGGATTTAGACCAGTGGACCTTACCCGAACACGAGCTTGTTTTGGTTGCTATTGTTGGAATAAAGGTAAAACACAATTTTTTTTTTCCACTTGTAATGTGTTGTTACAAATTTGTTTCCCACCCATAAATTGCAACTTTCTGAACGATTTAGTCTTAAATCGTTAACCGTTATGGTAGGTATATACTAATAAAGTTTTTTTTTTGTTGAATAATACTAATAAAGTTTTAAATACCACAAATTGTAATGAATTACAAATTGTGAGGTTGAAATTATTCTTTAGTGCCAAATATGGTGTTGTTAAGTATCGTGCTCTGGAACTCACGTTGTCCCTATGCTTTCAAAATAACCCTGTACGATCCTTCTAACACACATTTATCTGAATGATCAGGATCCTTGCCGCCCTGGAGTCAAAGAAGCTGTGAGATTATGTACTGAGGCTGGTGTTAAGGTAAAGTTTTAAGATTGTTCGAATCAAACAACTAGATATCATCATATTTAGATTGCAGTTCATTGAAATCATTAAGGACAGTGTTGAAACATGGCTTTTGACTTCATAACTTGCATGAGTATTTCTCCAAAATGTAAAATTAAGGGATCTCAACACATTGCATGTGTGTGAACTGTGAATCCATAGGTACGCATGGTTACTGGGGACAATCCTCAAACAGCAAAAGCAATAGCTTTGGAGTGTGGAATACTGGTTTCAACTGAAGATGCAGTCGAGCCAAATGTAATTGAAGGAAAGACATTCCGTCAATTCTCTGAAAAGGAAAGGGAAGAAGTTGCTAAGAAAATAACTGTATGATTCTTTTATTTTGATTTCTCATTATATTCATTAGCTGTATGTACTCGAGAGTGTTACTCATCAACTGATAATTTATCTTATACAGAGGGTTTGATTGCCTGTACTTTTGATTTTCAAAATATATATAGGTGATGGGAAGATCATCTCCAAATGACAAGCTTTTGCTTGTGCAAGCACTACGTAAAGGAGGTGAAGTTGTTGCTGTCACAGGAGATGGAACTAATGATGCCCCTGCTCTTCATGAGGTCTGTATATTTCTTGGATGTACAGTTTTCAGATTGAAAATTTCAAAGATTAAATACGTTACTTGATACTAGTGTAAAGAAATATTACAGTTTTTTCAATGCATTTTTGTTAATTTATTTTAATTATGTTTTTTATGGTAAAAATACAATGTTTTTTAAGATTACATTTGAATTTTATTGAAGTTTAATTCTTAAATTCTATATTTAACAAAATAGTGTTAACTAACCGCTTGGTATCTAGAGATGAAAGTACCCGGAGAGGCTATACCTCGAGGGAGAGCTATTGCTTTTTGGAGATAAAGCATAGTACTCACTACTCAGTGACTTCAACATGTGGGGAAGCCTAACTGTCTGCCAAGTGTGTGTGATGAAAAAGTACACGTTAGCTCAAAATAAGCTAAATGAAGATGATATAATAAGAGAATATGCATATATAGAAAAGCCTTATGGTTTTTATTAAATATATGGTGGTATGTTCACTCTTTATTGTTTGTTGCTTGGCCCATTACTGAACAGATTATGCATAATGCAAAGGTGAGGCTAATGTGCACATGATGACTCAAACATGGAGTTATGACATAGTAGACTAGGCATATAAGTGACAAGGGACTAGAGATCCTTGTAAACGGGAACAATAAACAAACACCACAGGCGCAATGACATATTATGAAAACTGATAAGCACTTGCTTGTAAAGGAAAAATACCACTCATTTTATGAATAATTTGTGTTTCGCGTCAAAAAAATTTGTGTTTGATGCAGAGACCAAAAGGTCTATTTACCTTGGGTCTCGAAGGTACAACTTTGATTAGCAATTTGGGACCTTGTCGAACAAGAGTTTTAGAAGTAGAGATGTTATATTTTTTGAGGATTGGGCAACTAAATGTTCCAAACAGTATGAGAAAACTTAGTCAAAGGTCAAACAGTAGTTGTAATCAGAGGCCACCCCCTATGATACGCCATGCTGATTTAGGGGTAAAAGCTGTCAAGACCAATCATAATGAAGTTGATGATGTATTCAAACACAAGTTTGGTTAGTTTGGTATAGCGATCAACAAAGACTAATAATATACAACTGTTATGGCAAAACCTATTAGAAAACATCAACTACGAAGATAAACTAGACAGAGACATCCATCTACTGGATATTTTTCAATGAATATGCAACACATAAAAAAAAAGAGAAACTCAAAGCTATGGAGAAGCTACTGCTAACAATGATATGGAAGAATGAGTGAACTCTATGCAAGAGGAGATGCAATTTTTGCATAAGAATCATACACATCATCTCACTGAGCTGCTAAAGGGGAAACAAGCCTTGAAAACAATTGGGTGTACTAACTTAAATCTAAAGAGAGTAGCTCGAGATCGGGGTATAAGGCTTAAATTATATAAATGATGTAAGGAAAATAAAGACATTGGTTTTGAAGAAATATTTTGTCTCGCAGTGTATGGTCATAAAAAGATAGACAACTATTTCCTATTATAAAGGTCAACCAAATCATATACTTGATGAGGAGATTTCATCGTATCTTATTCCAAAAAAGATATAAATTCATATTACAATATAAACTATAATAGAGAATATTTATTACAAAAAAATTCATATACCAAAAGGATTTGACACATTTGGCGGACAGTTAAGAGATATATCTTATAGGTGATTTACGGTTCACCTAAAAAAACATCACTTCATTCAAATTCAAATATATGTCGACATGCTAAAATACAAATCACCAAATTACTTAAATCGGGCTCACAAAATTTCTGCAATTATACTATTGCTCTTATTATAGTTGATATCTTGTTTTACTATTTTGCATTTTAGGCAGATATTGGTCTTTCTATGGGTATCCAAGGAACTGAAGTTGCAAAAGAAAGCTCAGATATTATAATCTTGGATGATAACTTTGCATCAGTAGTAAAGGTAATTAGTTATTCAGTTTAGCATCAGTAGTAAAGTAGTTTTTTTTCTTTTATGTGTCTGCAATCGGTACACCACTTCACATGCACAAGTAAAAGTCACATGCATTTCTTTTGCAGTTCTTATAAGAAACAAAATTTTCTGATTATGCTTGAGTGAGTAAAGCAACTCAGCAACCATGATCCTTATATACACTTGGTAATTAATTACATGTTATGTTTATAAGAAGAAATAATTATAAGTGCAACTTCCTAAACTCCCTAAGTACACGAATCTAAACATACAACCTAAGACTTAAACTGTTCCTAATTCGAATGGGAAACATACATGAATCTTGATATTTCAAAAACTAACCCTCAATTTAGCGAATAGGTGTTCTCCATTCCCAGTTTCGATACAATTTGTTCAAAATTTGAGCTTGGAGTTGTGCTTGGATCAATGGACCTGGAGCACCAAAAAGTGACACAGCCGCACCTTTAATATTTTTAAACAAATAAAAATGGGAAGTCGTATGTATATAACTTGTGATTTGCACTTTTTCGATACTAATTAATTACAACTCCCAGTCTTTTTAAAAAGAAAAATAAAAAGGAAAGTCCAGATTGTCATTCACAATTTCCCCCAATTTAGTAATTGCTTTTACTCCATATTTCTCCACATGTTACATCATTTTGGTAAAAAAAAAGGTGTAAATTGTCTAAGACATGTAGTTCACTTTGAATAGGTTGTTCGCTGGGGTCGTTCTGTTTATGCAAATATTCAGAAATTTATTCAGTTCCAACTCACTGTAAATGTTGCTGCTCTTGTTATAAATGTTGTGGCAGCGGTATCTGCCGGTGAGGTTCCTTTAAATGCAGTACAGGTACCTCACCCTCTTTTGTTGAGTTGTGTTATGTGTATGATATACATTTACCAATCTGTAGCTATTGGTTTCTGAATACATTTTCTTGGTACAGCTTCTGTGGGTTAACCTTATTATGGACACACTTGGGGCACTTGCTCTGGCTACCGAGCCACCGACTGACAGCCTTATGCACAGATCACCAGTTGGCCGAAGGTTTGGATTGATTGGCTTCCTCACTATGTTTGCAGCTTAAGCTTAATAGTAATCTTGGACCTGCATGGTGCTGGCGGGCATAAAAGAAAAACCCACAAATCTGTCACTTACTGATTGCTCTGTTAAACATAATGAGTTTTTCACAGAGAAGACAAAGAAACAATCTTTCTTCCCCATAAAATAGTATTGGTAGTGACAAAGTATTTAAGTATGTAATAGTCCAATGAAGTACATCACAGAAAAATCTGACCATTCTCCATGATTCCTTGCACTCTTTATTTCCAAAATGCATGAAAATGAGTGAGAAGAAACAAACTCACTGTTCTTCGTCATACCAATAAAGCATGTGAAAATATGAGTTTCCAATGTGCCCCCTTGTGTCTTCATCTTTATTTTTAGTAAACTGCATTATTTTTCCTCACGTTTTTTGTGAAATTCCTTCCACTTTTATGTTTATTCAATCAACCGAATTTTAAATAGTGGTAATTTCTCTATAATAGAGGCACCTACTGACTGAGCTTATAGTTGATTTGGGCTTTGACTTGACCTTTATTTGCACAATTTTAATATGATGTTATGTTTGGCTTTCAGGGAACCTCTTATAACGAATATCATGTGGAGGAACTTGTTCGTACAGGTAAAATATATTTTACTCCTTATAGACACCTTTAAAATCATTGAAATGGAAGCAGAGGGAACTTCAGATCCTACTATTTAACGATAATTAATTTGGCATTGTAGGCTCTTTATCAAGTGATTGTTCTTCTGGTTCTTAACTTTGGTGGTGAAAGTATTCTACGTCAAGATTCTAGGACTCATACCTTACAAGTGAAGAATACTTTAATTTTCAACGCATTCGTCCTGTGCCAAGTTAGTACATGTTAATGAAAATATGAGATAGATATTTGGTCATGCCCTTGCTTATTATTGGGTAATTGGGTTTTGTCAGGGATTGATGGATTAAACCCCTCTTTATTCCCTCACCTACCTGAATCTCTTATTCTATGTTTGGATTGATAAAAAGAAATTAATGGAGTAAAATGAAATGGAATCATTGTAGGCTCCATTGTTTGGATTCTTTACAAAGAATGAAATAAGATGAAACATTATGGATTGTATTACATCTCATTTTATCCATTGCCCTCCTAAATTTGAATGAAAGGGGTGGAATCTGGTTTTTATTTTCTTCTATATTCTTTCATAAAAATATCCATATGATGAAATGGTAACTTCATTTCATTTCATTCAATCCCACTATTAGATATCTAATAAGGCATGGAATCATAAAGTGGTATTCTCCCCCTATACAATTGCAAAAATGTTTATAGTCGAGTGAGTTCATCAAATTCTTATTTAACAGTATTATAATGTTTCAATTGATAGATATTCAATGAATTCAATGCTCGAAAGCCGGAAGGAATGAATGTCTTCAAGGGAGTGACTAAGAACCGTCTCTTCATGGGAATTGTTGGAATGACCTTTATACTTCAGGTAAATAGGCATCATTCTTTTATTTATTTTCTCAGTTGGCAACATTTTGAGTGCACCTGTGACGTTTTGTTTAATTGATAGATAATCATCATCGAGTTCCTTGGGAAGTTCACAACGACAGTGAGGCTTAATTCGATGCAGTGGCTTGCTTGTCTTTGTATTGGGCTGTTCAGGTTAGTACACTCAACTGCAGCAGGTTGATTATCCATATTGAGAATATTTTTACAATCACAAATTGATGATCATTCTTCCCTCTCAGTATATCTTAGCAATATTATTATGTGAAAAAACTTAAAAAATTCTATATGCAAGTTTGCAATCCATTTAGGAGCTTCATATGTTGGCCCTGGCCCTGAGTACTAACCGGCTGATTTTGCCTTTCAACAGCTGGCCACTTGCAATACTTGGAAAATTAATTCCAGTTCCCAAAACACCATTGTCACGATGCGTCTTGAAGGTGTTTAGGCGCTTGAAGAAATCTAGGACTGCATAATGGGTTGCCAAACTTATAACCAGCAATTCATAGTAAACTAACGACTGACAGACGTGTAACCGTACATATCCCTGAGCTGAGCCGGGTCTTCTTTCTAGAATTTGTAACATACTGTATATTCAACATATATAGCAATTATATCATTTTTAGATTGTAAGATACTGTATATTCAACATGTAGCAATCATATCATTTTTAGACTGTAATATACTGTATATTCAGCATATATGGCAATTGTGTTTAGACAAGTTACAAATATATGTCAAAGTGGACAATACCAATACTAAGCACAATGCTGCTAATGGATCCTAATACTAAGCACAATGCTGATAATATTTTTTGACAAAATAGAAGTACAATTTATTAAATCATATAAACCTAATTTCTTAATGCAGAGACTCTTACAACTGCGTGCTGTGTTAGTATTAGAAAGACAAAAAAAAAAAAATGATGTGCATGTATTCATAATATTAGAAGTAAAATTATGACTAAGATTTATTTGGTTTCACATATCGATGAAATAATTTTCTACTTTGAAATTTTTTGTATCTTCTATACTAACGTCGTGTCACAGAACATTTATATTCATATCAACAAATACAGTATTCGTCATGCATAACCATTGTTTTGAAATTTCTCATGTTTTTTGTTTGGATTTTTTTAATTAACAAACATGTTTATAAACTTGCCAGTTTAAAAATTTTACAGTAGTATATCACTTTGACGCGCAATGGCCAATGGATATGGATTTTACATATCTGCAGTTTCTACTTTCTAGTGGTATACCCTAATGAGATTTTCTGCTTTGATTGGGAAAAAACAGGGTAATAATAAAGATTATCTCAGCTCAAGATCACAACATGTTTCAACAAAAGCTTATAGGATTATGATAGTATTCACAAGATAAAGAGCCATCCAACAAAATTTGAAGCAATCACAGTACAACAAAAGGGATATCCATATCCCTATCAATACCATATCATGAGCATAGATACAAGTTAGAAACCTTTTGAAAAACTAGCCCTTCATACTTATTTTCTGTGGATTAGAATCTGATAATTGCTTGGTAACATCTGTCATTGTGGGCCTCTTGTGTGGATCCTTCTCAGTACATCTCAAAGCCAGCATAAGCACTTTAGTAACATTTTCCATTATATTGGTATCTAGACATTCATTTACAAGGCTTGAATCAACAATTTGGTTAATTTCTCCTGTTTCACTCCACAACAATCTAACCCAGCCCACTATATCAGTACCCTCCATAAATAATGGATCTACTACCTTCTTCCTGGTTATCAGCTCAAGCAAAACTACCCCATAGCTGTACACGTCACACTCCCTACTACTTGTTGTTGTATAAGCATTCTCTGTCACAGGCCAATATAAACATATTAATCATCCATATGAGAATATTGCAAAGAAAAGAAAAATCCAATCAGCAGTTAGTTAGTTAGTTACCTGGCGCAATATAACCAATTGTGCCCGGCACATATAAGGAAGGATTTGATGTAGAAGACTGGTCCAAAAGTTTGGCAATACCAAAGTCAGCAATGTGAGGCTCCATATCAGAGTCTAAAAGTATGTTGTTTGGTTTGATATCTCGGTGCACTATGGGAGGATCACAGTCATAATGGAGATAAGACAACCCATGAGCAATTCCAACAGCTATCTTATACCGGACATTCCACTCTAAGGATGGTGTTGGTTTCTTTTCATGCAATACATCATAAAGGCTTCCATTTGGCATGTATTTGTACAGAATTAGACCATAATCTTGTCCAAACCAAAACTCTTCCAATTTAACAAGATTTCGATGCCTAACTTGTCCAAGGGTTTGAATTTCTCTGATCATGCTCATGTTCTTACCTTTGCTGGCAGCAAATGCTAGCTTCTTTACAGCAAAAGCTTTGTCTTGACTTACAAGGGCTTTATAAACAACTCCATGGGCTCCCCTTCCAATAATATACTGATCACTGAGGTTCGATGTAGCCTTCAGGACTTTGTTAAAAAGGGACGAAGGACCACCATTATCAGTAATATGGACCTGCTGCTTAGATTTTCTGCTATAAACAAAGATATATACTAATCCCATCAACAGAAAAACAACAAATATTGAGGATCCTAAAGCTATCATCACAATTGCAGTTTTGCTGAGGCCTTTTTGTTTCACTGTTTTGTTATCACATGGTTTTAGATGGCTGCTTTTGGTGCAAACCAAACCATCGGATGGTGAACAACTGATACATAGCCCAGGATTCCCCAAAAATGATGACAAGGGAGAATTAAGCAGCTTCATTAGACTCTTTGGTATGAGACCCTGAAAAGAATTATATGAAATATTGATTTGAACCAATGATGGGAGTTCATCAAGAACTTGTATGCTTCCTGTCAAATTGTTCTGAGACAGATCCAACATTTGCAAAGTTTTCAGTTTTCCAATTTCCACAGGTATGTCTCCTATCAGCCCATTAGAACTTAGATTTAACCCGTAGATCAAATTCTGCAATGCCCCAACCGATCTAGGAATCCTCCCTCCAAACATATTGCCGCCAAGCTGTAGTTCAGAAATATGGCTAAATGCCGATAAGAAAGCTGGAATGCCGCCACTAAAACGATTCTCACTCAAAATTAGTGTGTTTAGCCTTGTCCATCTCTGCAAACTTGACGGCAAAGAACCATTTAGGAAATTAAATCCCACGTCAAACTTGTCCATTTTAGTACAGTTTGACAGCTGAAATGGCAAAGGACCTTCTAAGTTGTTGTGAGCAAGAATCAAAGTCCTAAGGTTCACAAGGTTTCCTATCTCTGATGGTATTGGGCCGCTAAATTTGTTCATGGGCAAAATTAAATCTGTGAGATTTTTGCAGTTTCCTAAACTTGATGGAATTGAGCCATTGATTTTGTTGTTGGTGATATCCATGTATAAGAGATTGGTATTGGTTTCAAAATCAGGAAGAGGCCCAGTAAAGTTGTTTTGTTTAAGAATGACCCTTCTTAGAGTTGTGCATCTTCCGATATCACGAGGTATGCTACCTTGAAGTTGATTGATTCCCATATTCAAAACGCTTAACTTTCTGCCAAAACAAAGATTTGGTGGGAGGTTGCCTGTGAACTTGTTATTTATAAAGTCCAACTGCAACAAAGTGCTATTAATTCCCAAGCTTTGAGGTATGACTCCAGAAAACATGTTGTTAAACAAGGAGATGTTTTTGAGGTTCTTGAGCTCTGTCATCTCCACAGGAAGTTCCCCAGAAAGGCTATTATTATACACAAGTAGATGCTCAAGACTTTGAATCTTCCATATACCAAGTGGAATTTCACCACTCAATTGATTGGAAAACAGTTCAAGGTCCTGCAGTTCACTCAGCTTTTCCAATTCAGTTGGAATGTTTCCATCAAGTCGATTCGAATACAAATGCAAACTATTCAATGACTTGCAGTTACCTATTTGAGGAGGTATTTTTCCGGACAAATGGTTCTCAGGAAGGTTTAGAAGGGAAAGTTTGGTTAGAAGACCAATAGAGGATGGAATAGTTCCAACCAAGTTACATCTGACAGCAGAAAATAGTGATAAAGAAGTACAGTTCCCAATGGCTGAGGGAATGCCTCCACTAAAGAAATTGAATGAAATATCCAAAAAAAGTAAATTTTGACAACCAGAAGAGCCACCAAATGGAATAGTACCTGTTAGTTTATTGTAGGCAACATGAAAACGAACAAGATTATTATTGAGAGTGTGGGGAATGACACCCTGGAAGTGATTATAGTTCAAAAACAAGTCTTGCAGTTGAGTGCAGTTCCCAATGGTTGAAGGAATTGTACCGGAGAAGTTGTTAAATTTGAGATACAAGTAGCGAAGTTGAGTCATGTTGCCTATACTAGTTGGAATGGAACCGGTGAATTGGTTATAAGAGAGATCAAGAAGGAGAAGGTGAGGGAACTGAGTCAAAAAATGGGGAAATGGACCTGTGAGAAGATTAGTAGAAAGACTGAGATAGGTGAGTTTATGAAGGTTATTGAATGAGTGAGGTATTTGGCCGGTAAAGTAATTATAAGTAAGGTCTAAGTGTTTGAGTTGTGTGCAATTAGCAATTTCAGGTCCAAGTTGACCAGGAATGTCAAGATAGGAAAGGTTGAGAGAGATGACACGGTGGGTATTAGGGTGGCATTGGACACCCTCCCATGAACATGGTGTGGAATGAGATGGAATCCATGTGGAGTTTATGGAAGAAGGAACATATGTCCAGTGAGACATGAATGATAAGAGTGCCAACCCATCTGAGTTGAGTGCTGCAGAAACGGAATAATAATAATAATACAAATGCAAGAAGAGAAGGCACAGTCTCATCATCATGGTTGGTTAATGGTGGTTGAAGTTGAGATCAAATCAAAAGAAGAAACAAGTGAGTGGTGTTGTGTTGCAAAGCAAAGAGAGGAATGTTAATAGGAAGCGGTGGTGTTTGTCTGTATCTGTTCCATTGCCATTGGTTTGCTGATATGCTTGTTTGTTTGGTCATTAAATACTAGCAGCTGTACTGTTGAGTTGAGCTTAAAAAGTCTTGAGTTCACACTTACTACTTCACACGCATTCACATTCACAATCAACTTCTCTTGACTGACTCTGCTTTTTCTTCTTTTATTATTTATTTATTTACTATATTTTTGTCTTTAATCCTTCCATACCCCATTTCACTTTCTCAATTTAACTAGTTTTAATTCTTTGATAATTACCTGTTTGGAGTTATTCTTCCACTAACCCTGGTTTTAACTGGTTCAGCTCAGGTCAGGTCAGGTCAGGTCAGGTGGGAAACAAAGAGCTTGGACTGAGTAAGTGAATGAGTCATGGAAGCAAGGACATTCCTTTTTCTTACTTCCCCATATCCATATATTCCAACAAACACAAGTTAGGTGGATATTGTTTTTTATATTTCTTAAATAAATAAATTGTTGCATTTGCCACTTTCTTAGATTTGCTTTCATCGCTTAAATAAATAAAGACTTCCTTTTAAAGAAAAAAATACAAATTGTACAAAGACTTTTGTCACATGAATAAATGAATGAATTGTACTGCACTTTCATTTCTAATAGAATTGAATAAAATACAAATATAGATTTAGTGTTAGCCTAACTCATTTAACTACAAACATTACCAAATTGAGTAGTGGTGGGTGTTAGGGTTGAATTCTCTACCTTTTAATTTTGGTTTATTTATGAGAGCAATTCGTGATTAAATAAAATTAATTGGGTTGAAATACAGACAAAAGTAATCATATCATATTTTAGCTTAGAGGTGTAATGTATGTATAGGTAATAGCTTGACTTTGTAATATTAAAGTCACGTTGAAATCTCATACAAAACAATGACTAAATTGGAGATAATGATTTGGGTTCTTCCTTAGGAGGAGCTGAATCACTTAGTTGAGTAAATTGGATGTAATGATTTTATTTAGTAGAAAAAACAAAAGAATGATTAATTGAAAAACTTGTTGATCGTTTTCGTGAGTGTGCCCGTAGCATAGAATCAAAGTTGAAGGTAACAAGCGAGCGAACAATTAAGTGGTGGTCTGGTCTCTAATAATAATTCCCCTCCCTGATCCCTGTTCATTATGCTGCTGCGACCTCCAATTAAGGATGATTTTTCTGTCTATATAGTGCATTTCTAGAGGGTGCGACACAGTGTGGAAAAATAAGTTGGGCGAAAAAATGAGGACTGAGAGCCTGCCTGCTGTCACCTTGAGTCCCAAGGTCTTGGATTAAGTTGAGATTTCATTCCAAAGTTGTTCTGGAAGGTGTACCCATCACTTTAATTATTTAGCCCAGTTAAAGACATTTCATTCATGTGTTGATAAAATTCAAATGAAGACTGCTGTGTCACTGATATAGATATTGCAGAATCAAAATGGAGTACGTCTTTACTCCTTGGTGACTTATTTGCGTGTCTTGTTGGTGTTGATCATACATATATAGATGATTAGCTAGCATACTTAGTTGTTCTGGTCCTATTTGAATGCAGGAATTAATGTGAAGAATTGATGTTTCATGATAATCAAAGGGATCAGCGGCACTGGGAAAGGATTTGGCCTTTCTTGGAGACGTTTGGCTGGGTTCTGCCAGCAACCACTTTTGTTGTAAGTCACTTCGCCAGACAGGGCTGGCTGCTGCTGAAAGTAGAACAAGGAATGGAGTTTTGCTAGCTGCCTTGTGGACCTCAACCTGTAGTGTAGTGTAGTGATAACAATATTATTAAAGTCTGCCCTGAGAAGGAGAGTGCATGATGACATGTGGGGTGAGACTGAGTGATAACATTTCTGCTTCATTGCTGTGTGTGTATTGTGACAAAATATGTTGACCCTCCCTATCTATTTGAAATTCCTCAATCTGCACCCATACTTCAATTTCAACTCGTATAGAAGAATAAAAAGATCATTCAGATGTCATTGCATGGGCAGATCTGGGTAAATCGTGCAAGCTGTCTGTCTTTATAGATGATGTATGTATGTATGTATCTATAGATAGGTTGTACTTTTAGGAGGATAAACTTTGTTGTGACTTGAGGTCTTTCTAGTGATACTGTAAGTTGTTAGATGTGTGCCCATATGTATGGTATAGTAATAGTTAGCAAGTAGTAAATGATTTAAGTTGCACTGTACTGTACTAAACAGGGTCACAAGTAGTAAATCTTATTGTAACTAAAACTTCAGAATGTGTTTTTCGAATTTTTTCCAAATTTGAACTAAAAAAATTTGAAAAACGCGTTTCGAATTTTTTAGTCAAGGGCAAAAATGGAAAAACAGGGGGGTGGGTGAGAAAATGAATAGGTGGGATGAGAAATTTTCCAGAAGAAACAAGTTTCAAAGTCTGGTCTTGCAAATTTTTGTTGTACTCTATTGAGGCTGATAGGTTCTTAGCTTGTGGAGAATGGACATATTCACATGGGCCTTATGCTGCCACCTAATTGTACGCAAGGGTACGATCCTTATCCTTTATATTATGTCCCTCCCAAAATATAAGAGCTAGTTTGACTACTGCATGTATGTCAACGCACAATTTTCATCACTAATATCATTAATTTTCTATTAGTAAAAATTATAAAAACTATATTTTAAAAATACTCATCACAACAAAACAAACAAGATCTTATATGCTTATATAAAAAAAAATCTTATATGCTAATATTTATATCTATATATTATTAAAAAAAATTGGTCAAAACAAGATAAGTGAATAGTGTCATTTAGTCGAAGTAGCTCTTATGGGACAAAGGGAGTATATGGCACCATAATGTTTGTAAATTACTACTATATTTTAGGTTTAACTACACATTTAGTCCCTTACATTTATTTTAGGTTTTAATTTGGTCCCTTACGATTAAAAAGTATTAATTTGGTCCTTTACGTTTATTTTAAGTTTCAAGTTAGACTCAATTCAAAGATAGATGAAATCTAGTTTTTATTCATACCAATCTTTTGGTCCCTAGTTTTAATTAAAGTCTTGTGTACTTTCACATTTTTAAATGATTTTTTGTTTCCATGTTTATAATATTATAACATCGTCTCTGTTTTAACAAATGCTAGCCTATAAGACATTGTTCAATTTGTCTCGATTTTCCAAAATATTAATTTTTCATAATTTTTAAAATGAATAATTAAAAATTTAGTGATCAAAGTTGTGCATGTGTGCAATAGTGACACTTAAAAAGGAACTTTAGAATGACATGCCAAATAAATTTTTAATGCGGTTGATGGTTCTGTTTAACTTAATATAAGGTGTGTCTTTCCTAGTCTAAATTTGTTTTATCAATATTTTTTTGTTTAATATGAATAAAAAATAAATTATTTAGTCCTATTATAAGATGGTATTAATAAATTAATTAATATAACAATAACAATATTAAAAAGTTCTCTAAAAAATAATAATAAAAAGCGGATATCGATTAAAATACTATTATAAAAATGTGCGGTAACGTATGACATGACTCGTAGGTACGCACATGTATGCAATTAATGTAATATATTGGATATATAAATACAACGTGATAAGATTGATATTAATTTGGTAAGGAAATTAGAAGATAGATTTAGAACATGTTACTGTATGTGATTAAAAAAATATGAATACAATAATTGGTAATTGAAGAGAAGAAGAAAGGAAAAACATGAGAAGAAGAAAGAAAATGTTAGGTGTGGGAGGGGGAAGTTTTTGTTGATGCTCATGATCAAGGAACTAATGGGAACTCTGACTCGGAGATGGAAATAGTGACTGAGACAATCAGTCTTTCGTAGTTTTGGGTGTTGTGATGCAAATTTCTATGTTTGTTTAATAATGAATACAAACAGTAAAATATTTGTGTGGAACTGCAGAGGTGCAGCGAGTAC
This sequence comes from Trifolium pratense, assembly GCF_020283565.1. Lineage (NCBI taxonomy): Eukaryota > Viridiplantae > Streptophyta > Magnoliopsida > Fabales > Fabaceae > Trifolium > Trifolium pratense. Next base: position 58,302,623 of record NC_060065.1, on the reverse strand, counting down.
GTCTTTTTATCGGTTTTGTAAGCATTATGTGTCTCTACACAATCCAATAATGCTTGTTGTTATGGAGACTAGGTGTGATCCAAATAAACTTCGACGTTCATTTAGTTTACTTGGGTTTGATGAGTTCAGTGCAACAGAGGTGCAAGGGTATGCAGGAGGTATTGTTTGTGGCTGGAAAAAGGATTATATCACAGTAGATGTATGTAAAAAACATTTTCAATATATGCATCTTAGAGTGAAATATCCAAATGATAGTTGGTGGCAGTTTACACCCGTATATGCTAGTCCTAATGAGGCATTGCGGAACAGGCTGTGGGATGACTTAAAGAAGCTAGCGCTAAACATGCAGGAACCATGGTTAGTGGCTGGAGATTTTAATGATATTGCTGGTGTTGATGAGAAGAAAGGGGGGGCAGTAGCATCGAGTCGCAAGTGCAGCATGTTTCGTGACAGAATAAATGCGTGTAGTCTTCTTGACATAGGTTCCATGGGCGTTAAATTCACTTGGAGGGGACCGATGTATCATGGTGGCCAAAGAATTTATGAACGGCTCGATCGAGCTCTGTGTAATAGTAAGTGGAGGTTGATGTTTCCTGATGGTTTTGTGAAGGTACTTACTAGAGTAGATTTCTCGGATCATCATCCTATTCTTATCTCCCCGAAAGAAGCTCCTCACTTAGTGGCACCCAAACAATTTCGGTTTGAAAGTGCTTGGTTATTAGAAACAACGTACACTGATATGATGAAAGCAAGCTGGGATAGTGGTGGGACAATCCTAAATAACTTAACTAATGTTGAAAGAATTATCAAAGATTGGAAGTATCAAACTATTGATCAACTTTTACACCAAAAGAAAAAGCTTATGGCAAGGATTGGTGGTGTTCAGAGAAGCTTACAGAGGGGGCTGAACAGAAGTGGTCTTAGAAGGCTAGAGAAGAGACTTCAAAATGAATTGAGTAATATTTTAAGGAAGGAAGAATTGATGTGGTATCAACGTTCCAGAGCTAAATGGTTGATGGATGGTGACCGGAACACTAGATACTATCACCTTAAGACTGTTAATAGAAGAAGGAGGAATAATGTTATCATGCTTAAGAATGATAGTGGACAGTGGGTAGAGGATGTGGGTCAACTTCAGAATTTAGCCTCGGCTTTTTACAAGAAATTATTCTCTGATGATCAAATTAGTAGAGATTGGCACACTACTTCAGTTTCTTATCCTGGACTGGACATGATAATGAAAAATCAGCTTGCAGCGCCAGTTAGTAAAGATGAAATCAAAAGGGCCGTTTTTAGTATGCATCCTTGGAAAGCTCCAGGTCCGGATGGTTTCCCTGCTGGTTTTTATCAAAAATCATGGGATATTGTAGGAGAGACTGTTTACAAGTTTGTGGAGCGTGTGTGGCAGACTCCTAGTCTTATTGCTGACGTGAACATGACTGATATTTGTCTTATTCCAAAGATGGACAAGCCAGAATATGTGACACAATTTAGACCAATCTCATTATGTAATACAAATTACAAGATTGTGAGTAAGGTTATCGTTGAAAGGCTCAAGGAGTGTGTTGCAGCTCTTATTTCCCCATATCAAACTGGTTTCGTTCCGGGAAGAAATATTCATGAGAATATTGTCGTGGCTAAAGAGATGGCGCATACCATGCATTATATGAAGGGTAGGAAAGGAGCTTTTGCTATTAAAGTTGATTTAACTAAGGCTTATGATAAGCTCAGTTGGGAATTTATTTGGAGGGTGCTGAGAGAGATTGATCTCCCGGAGACTCTAATCAATGTTATTATGCACTCAGTGACTAGTGTAATGACAAACGTGAAATGGAATGGCACCAGGACAGAGTATTTTAGGCCTCAGAGGGGTATTCGTCAAGGAGATCCAATTTCACCTTATTTGTTTGTCCTTTGTATGGATAAGTTATCTCACATCATTCTACAAGCGGTGGAGGAAGGGAAGTGGAAGGGGATTAAAGTTGGAAGACATGGTCCAATGATTTCACATCTTATGTTTGCCGACGATCTTCTTTTGTTTGGTGAGGCTACTGAAATCCAAATGAAGTGTGTGATTGAATCCTTAAATATTTTCTGCAGCATGTCGGGGCAAGAAGTCAGCCAAGACAAAACTAGTGTGCTTTTTTCTAGGAATGTGACTAGAAGCTTGAGGTCTAAGTTATTGAACATTACTGGTTTTAAAGAAACTAGTAATTTTGGGAAATACTTAGGGGTTCCTTTGCATGGTAGAGCGCCTAAAAGAATGGATTTTCAATATCTGCTTGACCAGGTTAGTGCGAAGTTATCAATGTGGAAAGCTACTCATCTTTCATTTGCAGGAAGGGTAACTTTGGCAAAGAGTGTTATTGAAGCGGTCCCTATATATCCTATGATGTCCACTGCTATTCCAAAAGCTTGTTTGGATGACATACAAAGGATGCAAAGAAATTTTATTTGGGGAGATACTGAGAATAAGAGGAGATTTCATGCGGTTGGGTGGGATAAGATTACTGCGCCAAAATGGAAGGGAGGTTTAGGGATGAGAAAATTGGAGGTTATGAATAAGGCTTGCTTATGTAAGCTTGAATGGAAGTTGCAGACGAATAGTAAGGAGCTCTGGTGCAACGTTTTACGCGGTAAATACAGCAGAAATGCTATGTTAAATAATAGAATGAGCAAGGCTACTGATTCCAGTCTTTGGAAAGCGCTGGAAAATGTAAGGCCTTTGATAGAAAGAACGAGCTTTTGGAGTATTGGGAATGGAAGGTGTATTGATGCATGGAGTGACGCTTGGATCGAAGATGGTATTGTTTTGGACCAGATAGTTGTAATTCCTCATCACCTTCTTGGCAGGAAGTTATTTGAGCTGGTGGATGGAGAAGGGAAGTGGGATTGGGGAGTATTGAAAAATTGGATGCCTGATGTTTTATTAAAGAAAATAGCAGCAGTGCTTCCTCCCATGGATGATCATGGTAATGATGAGCGAGTGATGACTGGTGACAACAGCGATACTTTCTCTGTATCTGATATGTACAAGAAGTTGTGTGGCTATTATGGTGAAGTAGAGAACACAAATTGGAGGAGAATATGGAGGCTGAATGTTCCATAGAGGGTGAGGGCTTTTATGTGGATGATGTTGCATGGTAGAATGCTAACAAACTCTTTAAAAAGTAAAATGGGTTTGAACCATGCAATGTGTACTTTATGTGGGGATGTGGAGGAAACAATTATTCATGTGATGAGAGATTGTCCAAGAGCTATGGAGTTATGGAGGTGTGTCATCCCAATGCACGATACAGTAAGTTTCTACAGGGGTGATTTACAACATTGGATTGATTTGAATCTTAATAACTCAATTCAATGGAATGGAAATGAAAATTGGTGTGAGTTTTGGGCACTGTGTTGTCATTGCCTTTGGAAATGGAGAAATAAGGAGTTGTTTGAAGATGAGTTTGTGAGGCCATCAAGACCATTACACTACATTATGCAATTGAGTAGTGAGTATATGAGTGCAGCTTTAAGTAGCAACTTAGTCACAGATAGGGGTAAAACAGTGGCAATGATAGGATGGAGTCCTCCAAAAAATTTGTTTGTTAAGCTTAATACTGATGGGGCTTATAAGGCAAATCTTGTGGCTGGGTGTGGAGGAGTTATTCGGGGAAGTCAAGGAGAATGGTTAGGGGGTTTTGCGAAGTGTGTTGGTTTGTGTAATGCGTTCGTAGCGGAGCTATGGGGAGTCTATGAAGGGCTTCAACATGTTTACAGGATGGGATTTAAAAAAGTGGAGCTGCACATAGACTCAGAGGCTGTGGTGAGTGTTCTCAAGAAAAGAAACTCGACGAGTTCTTTAGGTTGTTCTTTGTTGAAGCAAATTTGGAAAATGTTGGAGAAGGATTGGTTAGTTGAAATCTGTCATACTTACCGGGAAGCTAATAAGTGTGCGGATGCTTTGGCTAATATCGGATGTTCGTTAGATTATAACATTGTTTTTTATGATAGTTGTCCATCCCAAATTAGGGACATGTATAATTTTGATCTCCTGGGAAACTCCACCCCTAGATTGATTAACTTGTAATCTTCTTTTCTTGGGCTTTTGCCCTCTTCATCATAAAAAAAAAAAAAAATGTTAGGTGATGTATAGCATTTTTAGGTAATTAATTAAAGTGAATAATAATAAGTTTGAAAAGAAAAAAGAAAAAAAGAAAGTGTGTTGGAAAGAAGTGATATTTCTGCGAAGCTTCGCATGGTGTGACTTCCCACTTGCCGGCCATTCAACGCTCTCTCGCTCGCTCGCTCGCCAAATATCTTCTTTCCCATCATTTCATTTTCTTTTCTTTTCTTTTCTTTCTCCTAAATCACATATTCAGATTCATTCATTCATTCGTTCCTTCCTTCCTTCCTTCCTTCCTTCCAGATATTATTATTACCTATCATCACACACCGATACATCTGCTGCTGCTGCTGCTGCTGCTATTGCTATTGCTGCTGCTAGATTCATTCATTTATTCATACACACCACCACCACCACCTGCTTCTTATGCTGTGGGCTCCACTTCTCTTGTATTGCTAAACACAACACAACACAACACAAAATCGTTCACTTTAGGCTGTAAGCTTAATTTCACAGCTAGATTTACTTTCATTTGATCTGATCTGATCTGTGAATTTTCCTTCCTTACTTCTATTGTTGTTGTTCAAGTTAGTTAGTTAGGAGTTCCAGCAGCAGATGGGTTCTGTATCTGCAGAAGACAAGATGGACACTGATTTCGATGAAGAGACACCTTTCAGTTCTACTTCTTCTACTTCTTCAGCTCCATCTAAACAACAACCACACACTTTTCATTTCGATTCTTCTTCTTCTTCTTCAGTTACTTTGCCTAAATCATCATCTTCTACTACTTCTTTCTTCAATCATTCTCGGACAAGACGAATCAGCAGGAGTATTTATCTTGTCTTAATCAAAGCTAAGATCAACATCTTGCTACCATTTGGTCCCTTGGCCATCTTCCTACATTATTTCACCGGAAAACATGTTTGGGTTTTTTTCTTCGCTTTATTGGGTATTGCTCCTTTGGCTGAACGCCTTGGTTATGCTACAGAGTAAGTTACACTTTTGGTATACCATTCATTCAGACACCTTCATTACTACTTACTAACTACTAACCAACCCATTTTGTATTCTCTCTTACAGACAGCTTGCGTTTTACACGGGACCAACAGGTATGTATGTACTATATTTGCATTGTATTTCAAACATGGAATGGAATGGAATGGTACCACTTTTTATGACTTTCTTCATTTACTACTGTTCCTATATGTATAGTTGGGGGTTTGCTTAATGCCACGTTTGGAAATGCAACTGAAATGATTATATCTATTTACGCCTTGAAAAGCGATATGATTAGAGTCGTTCAGCAATCTTTACTTGGTTCAATCTTGTCAAATATGCTTCTTGTTCTTGGTTGTGCATTCTTTACTGGTGGGATTGTCCACTACAAAAAAGTTCAGGTTTTCAATAAGGTATGTAATGTATCATGTCATCACTTTACTCAACTGTGCATGTCATGTTGTGTCCTCACCTCACGGACTTCCCCTTGCAACAGGCAGCTGCTGTGGTTAATTCAGGGTTGCTCTTGATGGCTGTAATGGGAATATTATTTCCTGCTGTGCTTCACTTTACTCACTCAGAGGTTCATCTTGGGAAGTCCGTCTTATCTCTATCCAGATTTAGCAGCTGCATAATGCTAGTGGCCTATGCAAGCTACCTTTTCTTTCAACTTAGAAGTCAACAAAATTTTTATAGTCCAGTTGACCAGGTTGGTTCTTTTTCTTTCTAGTTCTGTATCTTATGTTTGTGATGTATATTTAACTCGTCATGCACTGTTACCAAATGAGCAGTGTAAATCTAATACAAATGGGAGAAGCCATTCACATGTATTTTGTGAATGTTAGTACTTAGATAGAATTCTGATGGATTCCTTAAGACAGGGGGGAAATCTTAGGGCTACAGTCATTTATCATTCTATTACAAAAGGAACAACACTCTTTCTTTATTGTTTAAAAATTATTATAATACAGGAAGTTTATGTGAGTCAATCCGTGCCTATGATATGCCGTTTTTCTCTATTATCCAATGGTCCCTTTACAGTTAATCTCCGTAAATTATAATACAGGAAGTAGATACATGTGAAAACTCTGACGAGGAGGAAGAACTTGAGTTAACTAAATGGGAAGCGATAATCTGGCTTGGTATTTTGACAGTATGGGTTTCGGTATTGTCTGGATACCTTGTGGATGCCATAGAGGTATAACTATACAGTTACTCTCAAAATTTCTCAATTATTAAGCTTCTGTTATTTGTTATTCTCGCGAAATGTTGAGTTTGGGTCTGTTTCTCTTAATGTTTGCTTCATTTTTTTGTATTTTATTTTGGCGTAAAACTTCAATCATAGAACATGTCTATAGTCTTATAATGCGCCATAGAACCATTTCGGAACAAAACCTATGGTTTACCCTGGTCAAAGTCAAAGACCTGATGATAAAACTCATTTATAACCATAGTTTTGAGCAAGTAAAAGAAGTGTGTAAGCCCAGCTCAATATCACCTAACACAACAATGTTACTTAATACAATAAAACTAACTAAAATAAGTCGCACACTACTTAAAAACATTATGGGAGTTGAAAAAGCCACTAGATACTAAGTAGAGCAAAAAATTGAGTACACCAACCAATTGGGTCAAAAGATTGTTGATCATTTTTTATACGGCATTGAATTTTGAAGAATGGGGTGAAAAAGTGGAGAAATATATTTTAATCCACCAATAGGTTTTATTTTTAAATAATGCTGATATAAATGCTGACTTTATTTTCATAACTGTACTAAAATCTAGATCAAGTACTAGTAGTTTTCTAGGCCAACTCACTAAAACTTAAAAATAGTATTTTGACTCTTAAATCTGTTAAAATTGCAATCATACTATTCATGTAAAGATTGCCTCTTCTCCTCAGCACCTTTTGTTTTTGGTTCCGGTATGGATGGACTCTTCTGTAGCATTCCTAAGCAAAGCAACTCCTGTCAGTCACCTTCACACTGACCCATGCTATACAACAAAATAATATTGGAATTCATGAGACAAGATTCTAAAGTCATGAAAAGGAAATATGGTAACAGAAGTGAAAGGGTTTAAACACACTTTAATCTTTGCCCTAAACATTAGTTGACCCAAAAACTACACAGGAACAGAAACTTAATGATTGCTTTGTGATTTGAGATTATACACCTCTGAAACATCTATGTAATTCCTGTCCTTGATGACAATGAACTATGAAGAACTCTACTATCCCTAGTATTTTCCATAAATATCACATTAACTCCTTAGTTGAATCATAAGCAAATTATGTTTCTGGTCTCTTGCAGGGAGCATCTGAATCATTGAATATGTCAGTGGCTTTTATTAGTGTCATCTTGCTTCCAATAGTAGGAAATGCTGCAGAGCATGCAAGTGCTATCATGTTTGCCGTAAAGGACAAGCTAGTAAGTAGCTTTCAAAGCCTACATTTTTTTCTACAATACTGTTTAATCTGTTAATGGATTCAATATTTTCACAGGATATCACAATTGGAGTTGCTATTGGATCATCAACCCAAATATCGATGTTTGTGGTATGGCCTTGAACTGTTATCAAATAGTTTTTTGGGGTTTACATTTATTATTATACTGTTATGTGAATAAACTAGCCTGGTTTCTCCATGTCATAGGAAGATGTTTCTAGTTTATTGACTTATTAAAGCAGGGTGATGGTTGTTAAAAAATTGATTCTTATTCTCTTGAAATTTGTAGATCCCCTTCTGTGTGGTTGTTGGATGGTGCATGGGAAAAGATATGGACTTGAATTTTCAACTCTTTGAGACTGCCACACTTTTTATCACTGTGCTGGTAGTTGCATTTATGATGCAGGTATGTGTTTTCTTATTTAACCCTATGAAATTGTGTTGACACGATTTGTTGATGTTTCCCCACTATATAAGCAATTAATGGATATTAGTTAGTTTTCATCTAAATTGTTTAGTCAAGCCAAAAATTCATGTCTTACATATTGAAGTAGAATGGAAAATCCAAATGACTAGAGAGATAGAAGGACTTCAGAAATACTCTGAATTCTTTCAATTATTTGTCATTTGTTTTATCAAAAAGTCATGTAAGAATTAAGAAGCTTCTTATATGGTTATTGCTTATGAAACCTAATTCAAAAGTTAGGTAAAAGTAATGATTATTATTCTATTCGGCTTGTGTTTCGGTGTGATACTAAATTCCATAATCCTGTGTTTGTGTGCATCTCTTTTTAAACAAATGAATGTACTGAGGAGAGAATGGATTAAGCTGACCAGCTAATACCTTATTCCCCCTAAATGGACATGCATTAGACACTCTTTCTCAATTCTTTGTATACTATTCGCACACATGGATTCCACATGTTTCTCAATTTATTTCCTTCTCAACACTCATTTTGTACCATTACTTGCTTTGGCATTGGACATCTCTTCAGTTTACAATAAATAATTGAAACAAAGTGAAATATGGCATTATTATCTTATTTCTTTTGCTCTGGTATTCTCATTCTGCACCTTGTCCTTTTTTAAAAGCAAATATCTTGCAACGGAGATTTAGTAGATATGTCCGAAAAGCATGAACGCTGGTTTACAATTTGCTGTTAAAACGGCCTATTTATGACTATGGAATATGGATCTCGTTCAAACTGGTTAGGGTCAAGTATCTGTTTAGTCTATGCATGAGATTTTTGTTGCATTCACTTCATCTGTCTATCCTATTTTTTTATTTTTTTTCATATTTTTCTCCATTATTATGTCAGTTACAACCATCTTTACATTGCTTTTATCCTTACAGGAAGGGACGTCAAACTATTTTAAAGGCTTGATGCTTATTCTATGCTATCTTATAGTTGCTGCCAGTTTTTTCGTACACGTAGACCCTAAGAGTGGTAAGTTTACTGATAATATACTGCCTAGAGTCATAGTATAGACTTTATCACGAAGCAGAAGCTATAGACGAATCTCTAATTCTCTTATTGCTAAGAAAATCTTTCAACAATCAACATGCCTGGTGTGTTGTCACCTGTTTCTTTCCCTATCAACGTACAAGCGATGCATATAGTTATATGTTTGGTATGAACATTCTGTACTTTGACTAGAAGTACTAGTACTTACTAGACAAACCACCCTAGATCAAAACACCAAGTACAGTCTAGTAAGTTGCTCTCAAAATTGTAAGATGAAATTCACACAAATTAAATTTTAATGCAGTTCTAATTTTGTAAAATATAAAAATTCTATCGTTAAAATCTGAACCGTTAATCTCAATCAATGTCTTTCTATTCCTGAACCAGTTAGTGTTGATCAATGTCTGGATCACACTAATCCTAATTCTATTGATATATCTGAATCTAATCATGACACTACACCTAGTCATGATCAACCAACCCCTCTCAGACAATCCACTAGACCTAAAAGACCACCATCACACCTTGTGGATTACCACTGCAATAATGTAGTTCACAAGACACCTTATCCCATCAATAAATTCATCAGTCATAATCATCTTTCCCCTTCTTATTCCACATTCTGTTTATCCCTTCTCAGTGATAATGAGCCTAACAACTACGCTGAAGCTTCTAAGCATGACTGTTGGGTGAAAGCTATGCAAAGTGAGCTCCATGCATTATCTAGCAATAACACATGGACTATTGGGTGAAAGCTATGCAAAATTAGCTCCATGAATGCCGTTAAAATCTGAACCCTTCACGTAGACTCACACCTGTGTGTGTCACACGAGTCTTTCTTCAGCTCTTGGCATCCAAACAACGACTAACATGAATGAGACATGTTATTTACAAATATAAAAATTCTATCGTTAAAATCTGAACGGTTAATCTCAATCAAATAACTCTAATTTTTATTGACTAAGTTGGTTGAGTATATTACTACTCATAAAACGGAATTTCTTAGTCTTTGTTGTAAAAACAAGAAAATAGGAACACCTCAATAAAACACAAGTTTGTTTATTTCCTTTTCACCTGAAACCCTATTTTATTTTGCAAAACTATTGAATATTGAAATACATATGAATCTAAGCAGTAATAATCTTTATTCAAGTTCAAAGAAATGTTACAAATTAAGATGATTAGAAGTGTGCTAAAAAGCTAAGTATGAAGTAACAGCTAGCACATCTAATCAAAATGAGGCCGGGCTACATACATAACTAGAACCGACGGATGTCTTTAGGAGGCCTGAAGTTAAGGGGATGTGTTTCTTGAGTGGCATTTTGATCTTGTTTCCACATTTTTATTGTTTTGTCGGCTTCACATGATATAAGCCTCGTACCGGTGATATCATAGGTTAAAGCATAAATACCAGCTTCACTATCCAGTGAACCAGGTTGTACAATTGTTTGTAATTGCTGGAAATTGTGACCACTCTTCCAATCCCAGAACCACATACTACCGTTGTCACCTCCGGTAACCATAACACCCTCCTCATTGACTGCCAGTGCATTGATAATAGTTTTCTGTTGAGAGAGCATATTGTGACAAAATTGTCCTTTTGGAAGTGTGAACTTTTTAATATTATCAGCCGATGCAGATGCAAAAGCTCGCTGTTTAGGATGTGGAGCCATTGCTCGAACAGACTTTTTATGGTTTGTAAGTGTAGTTAGCAATGTTTTACCATAATACCTAACATCCCACATCTTGATTGTAGAATCATGAGAACCAGTAACAACTTGATAAGGGTCCGTTTCCGTTGTAAACACAGAGCAGACAGTATTGTCATGACCTAGAGCATGAATTTGGGTTTGTTTACGTATGTCCCAAACCCGGCAGACAGAATCACGTCCTCCGGTAACTAACATGTTGTCGTCGGGATGAATAGACAAGCAGTAAACACCACTGAGATGACCATGATAAGACCTAATAACCTTGTTCTGTTCAAGATCCCAACATTTAACTTGTTTATCATCAGCAGCAGAAAACATGTAGGTATGTTTGTTGCTAATAGCAAGTGCTCTTACTTGTTGGATGTGACCTGTTAATGTGAGTTTTAGAACACCAGTTGCTAAATCCCATATCTTGATAGTTCGATCTGCAGAACCAGTAGCAAACCATGTATTACTGGGATCAACTGCAATAGATGTCACCCATCCTAAATGACCACTGATGACTCTGTAGTTTTTCCATGGTGCATGCCAATCAGGTCGTGGCCATTTACTTTCCATTCTTTCCATCAAAGAAGATGTTGAGAAATTCCTGGAAGATCCTCTGCTTGGCATTGATGGACCTGGAAGTAGAGCAAGCCCTGGTTCTTGAGACTGATTCTTTGTAGCAGAATTCTTCGTCTGAGGTTGAGCAATGCTTTCTTGAATTCCACCATACTCGGCATTCACTTTGTAATTAACACGGATTTTCTTGCTTTCGGAATCGGGAGGAGCGAGTTGTTGATCAAGTGGAGAGAATAGATCCAGGGGACGTTTCTTGAGTGATTGTGGTTCAATTGCTTCCATAATACGACGTATTAGACGGAAGTGTTCAAAAACCAAAAACACTATGCTTTGCTTCCTTCCGATGAATGAATGAATTATGGGAATCGATTAACCAATTTGCTGTCTATATATAAGTAAAAAAATAACCAATCTTTTTTAATTTTGTTTTTTTGATATACAATCTTTTTTTTTTGAAGCAAAATCTTTTTTGATATACAATCTTCTTAAAATATTCACTAAAAGATTAAAATTTATTTTTATATCAAAATATTGCAACTAAATCTTTTTATTTTTTTTTTGGTGAGAGTAACTAAATCTTTTTATTGTTTCTATCAAAAAAATAACCAATTTTTTTTAATTTTGTTTTTTTGATATACAATCTTTTTTTTTGAAGCAAAATCTTTTTTGATATACAATCTTCTTAAAATATTCACTAAAAGATTAAAATTTATTTTTATATCAAAATATTGCAACTAAATCTTTTTATCTTTTTATTGGTGAGAGTAACAATCTTTTTTTTTGATATACAATCTTTTTTTTTGAAGCAAAATCTTTTTTGATATACAATCTTCTTAAAATATTCACTAAAAGATTAAAATTTATTTTTATATCAAAATATTGCAACTAAATCTTTTTATTTTTTAATAGAAGATTAAATTCTCTTATCTTTTAGTTGGGGGGAATTTCTTTCAAAAAGCTTGAGCTAAATAGATACTTCTCCCTCTCATATATGTTCACATTTGTAATTAGAATGGTACCTCCAACTTTTGGAAGACTGGAGTCACTGATCCCCTTTTATTGATATGACACATCCATGCGGCATGCACCAAGCCTATGTGAATTTGTTCATCAAATCTGTACTCCTATATGATATAATCTACGTAGTTTGCAGAATATGTAACTTTCCATTTGAGTCAATCATTTAGGCCTCGATAAAATTAAAGACATGAGTTTACGTTTTGGTAAATAGTGTATTCTTAAGTTGGGCTGTCCACATTGTTGATCCTGTCAGTTTGGCACAACTGTTTTCAATCTAGTCGTGTTCAAGCTGTGTACTAGATGATTGGTAGTTCTACTTTAGGAAATTTACTTACAATACATGCCGTAACACTTGTTTTAATTCTGCTTGTGGAATCTGGTACAGGTGATGACTAAATATAGTGCTGGCCTGACAGTGGCAGCTGTCGATGTTGCCTTTGTATACTCGGAAAGGTAGTACTAGTAAGCAGTGTGTTTGAAAGATTTCCCCAAAAAAGAATCTTCATCCTGCTTTCAGCAATGGCATGGAAAACCATCAAGTAATCAGGGGAAATGCATTGCACTGTACTGGAAATTTTTAGCGTTGTACTATATTGAATTTTGAATGGATGATTTAATATGTATTATTTTGATCTCCATAGTTTTCATTCATTTTACCGTAAAATCTTGGTCTTTTCAGCTCTCATCATATCTAATGAATCACATTGAAAGTAACCAATCATTGCGAAGTTTTTTTCCTTCTATTTTTGTTGCTTTTAAATGTCTCTTCGGCTCTTATAGTAGTCAGTTTAGCAACATGAGAAAGTGTCGAAGAAATCAATACCTTTAATTTGTTTGAAACTTTTGGCAACAAGCCTATCCTTGTATCATTCTAAGGAAACATCAACTTTATATTTAATTCTGTAAACTCATTTACAACCAATAAGTTTCTTATCTTAGGGTAGCTTAGTAAGGATTCAAATGTTATTTTGATGAAGAGCTTCAAGCTCTGTCAGAGTTATAGCTTAGATCCAGTAAGGATCTTTAACCTGTTTATATGCCTCAGCCATAACATATATTGTGATAAGACAAAACATGTGAAAGGGGATATCATTGGTTAGTATGGTATATAATAACGACAGATCTGCATGGGAAATCTTTCAAGTATCCAAGAGGCTTTCTAGATCTTGCAAGCCTTCAAAATAGACTAATCGATACTGCCATCGGTAGAATTAGCATCGTAATAATAGGAGCAAAACTCGTACTAAATCATGTCCTCGAAGATGGATAGAAGAAAAAGTGGAGAGAAGTGGAAAAATAGTTTAAAAAAAAAACAAAGAACCCGCATTTGTTTTTGTAAAGATAATATTTTGAGTACATTATCATAGAAATGAAAGTTGGATTGAGATTGAATAATTTTACAGAATAGTTGTAAAATAAGATGAGAAGAACACACAAGCTTGTAACATATAATACATATATGGTTGAGAAATAAGATGTGAAGGTGATCATCAATTTGAAACAGCTTCTGCTGCTAACTTTGCTCTGAGATCCTTACGCAAAATTTTGCCTGACGGTGACTTGGGAATTGCATCAATGAAGAATACTCGATTTATTCTTTTGTAAAACACCACCTGTTTGGAGATAAATTGCTTAATTTCATCCTCGGTTAAGTCAGTGTGACCATTTGATCTCACCACAAATGCAACAGGTACCTCTCCAGCAGCCTCATCCTTCATTCTGATCAAATTTAACTTATACATAGATTAATTATATGAATGAATGAACGAACGAATGGAAATTGTTGTAAGAATAGATAGAGTCTTACGGGACAACAGCAGCATCAGAGATTTTGGGATGTGAAAGAAGAAGGGCTTCAAGTTCAGCTGGAGCAACTTGAAATCCTTTGTATTTGATCAATTCCTTCAATCTATCAACAATGAATAACTCATCGTCATCGTCAATATACCCAATATCACCTGTATGCAACCAACCTTCTTTGTCTATTGTTCTCTCTGTTGCCTCCACATCATTTAGATAACCTTTCATGATCTGGTCTCCTCTTATGCATATTTCACCAGATTGGTTTCTAGGTAATGAATTACCAGTTTCAGGATCCACAATCTTCATCTCTGCATTTCTTACAACTGTTCCACATGCTCCTGGTTTCACAGTCACTGCTTCTTTTGCAAATGCTAAGCTCATCGTTAACACTGGCCCTGCCTCAGTCATTCCGTATCCCTGTAAGTAATATTCATTTATTAAACTTTAATTAACATCCCTTAATTATTAATTATACTAGAGTTAGGGTAGTAAACTTTTTTTATTTAAGGATATTATTATTATTCATTCAAATAAAACAATACTAGTTTTCCTTGTGTTATTCTAACGTAATAAGTTGAATGCCAACATCGTCAAAGTTGTGAGGTAACAGACACACAATTTAATTGACATTATTTTTGTGGTCAAAAGTGATGTGGAAAATAAGGATCTAGCAAGCGTTGACATTGACATGTAACCATAAAAAACATCAAACAGCTGGTCACATGAATATATTTATTGATATTGTTGCTTTTTATTGAAAGAATGAGAATAATTTGCCATCCCATTTTTTTTTTTGGTAGCGATTGCGATCCCATTTATTTATACAGGAAAACGTAATACTACTAATATTTATAGCAGGCACTTTATCAAATTTTTTTTTTGGTTACATAAAAAAAAAAATTTATAGCTAGCAGTTAGCTTACCATCATAAGAATTTAATTTGTTTTTGGTGTTGACACTGGATGGAAGGGTTTAAAAATTTGGAGTTCAGCCACCCTAGCTGGCCAAAAATTTAATTTTAATAATATGAAAATAATTTATGTAGTAGTATATATTATTTATTAAAGGGTTAATAAGTTTTCACCCTGCGCGAGTCTTGGTTTATTCCTTCTTTTTTTTTTTTTTTTCTTTTTGCGATTACTCCTTGTAATGTTAGCGAATTTTGGTTTATCCTCTTTTATTGAATATGTCAATTTAAGATTCTATTATTTTGCTTCATGTAATACAAATTTTGGTTTACCACCCTTATTGATCATGTCACATCATTATTTATGTGAAATCTTAAGTGAACATATTCTACTACGATAAATGATAGAATCTTTACATTACATGGATAAACACCTATTAACCCTTTATTAAAATAAGAATATTTTTTTTTTTGACAAAAATTAAAATAAAAAATAGTTAAGACTTTAAAACGGAAACTTGAGTTATATATATATATATATATAAACGCAATGCCAATGTGTTTGTTGTCTTATAGTATTATTTAGTATAGTATGTTATTTGTAGCTAGCTAGCTAACATTTTCATTGATTGCGTGGTGATCATTATTATGAAATGAATCTGGTGCGGTGCAACAGTTTAAATTTGTAGGTACTGTAATAATAATATAATACAATAAAAATAAAATATCCCGGAAATAATAAGTGCAGTGCAGTGCAGTAGAGAGTAGAGTATAGGGAACGGAATTAAATGCGTGAAGGAATAAGAAATGAAAGAAAGAGGTTGAGTGAGGAAGTAGCTATACATATATACCTGTCCAAGTATTGCTTTGGGAAATTTGGTTCTAACAGTGTGTTCAAGTTCTTTCCCAAGTGGAGCACCTCCTGATTTCAATATCCTTATTGAAGACAGATCATATTTGTTAAGATCCGGTGACTTTGCAATCGCCAAAACAATCGGAGGTACTACCGGTGCAACTGTAACTCCATGTTTATTCACAAGACTCAAGAAAGCATTTATGTCAAATTTAGGCATCAAAAGAATAGTAGCCTTGGCTCTTAATCCACATAGCAAAACAGAGTTTAAAGAGTAAATGTGAAACAGAGGAAGTACACACAGTATCACATCTTCACTGCTGTAATATAGATTTGGATTCTCTCCATCTACCTGCTGCGCTATGCTGCTCACTAATCCCTTGTGTGTTAACATCACCCCTTTTGGTAGACCCGTTGTCCCTGATGAATATGGAAGCGCCACCACATCGTCAGGGTTAATCTTCACATCCTCCGGTGGTAATTCCTCCTTCTCATCACCAGCATCGATCAGTGTTGAGAAATGAACATGATCATCATCATCATCATCATCTGAAGATGTTGTTGTAGAGGGAGGGAGAGAGTCTATGAGCACCAACTTGTTCTTCTTATTGTCCAATGACAACAATATTTCCTTGACTTTGTGGTAGTAACATGCCTGTGTTATGATCAACTTGGCTTTGGAGGCTTTTGCTTGCTTTCCAATCTCCGCAGCCATGAAGAAAGGATTGGCTGCTGTGGCTATGGCACCGAGATAAGAAGCGGCCAGAAAGGAGAAGACAAATTCAGGGGAATTGGGGAGGAGGATCATGATGACATCACCCTGTTGGATTCCCAATCTGTTGAGACCAGAGGCAACTTTACGAGAGGTGACTTCCACGTCGTCGTAGGTGTACACTTTTCCGGTGGGTGCATTGATGAGACATGGACGTGAACCAAATTGGGACAGATTTTCAAAGCAATAAGAATGAAGTGGTAGGTGTTTTGGGATGTATATGTCTGGAAGTTTAGACCTGAATATTATTTCTTCTTGTTTTTGTTCTGTTGCTGCCATTGAATTGAATTGAATTGAATTGAAGGAAGATGAGAATTCTATGTATGTATCTAACTTGTTGAAATATTGGAAGGAATTCCGTCAGACACAAACTAATAAACAACCTATGCTTTCTTCCTTCATTGTTTGTTTTGTTGGATGGATTATTATTATTATTATTTATTATAATATAATACCAAAGGATTACGCACGGCCCCGCAATTGTTGTTGGTAAGGGGCAATTTCGGGATCATGAAAACATGTCATGGGTATAGATGGAAAATGGAAACAATTATATTCAAAAAGTTGGTGAAGGGGAAATTAGAAAGTTGGTGTGATATATGCAATGTAGAGTAGTGGTTATTTTACTTTTTTTTCCTTATGGTAATGGTATAGAATAGAATAGATAGATGGATGTTGAAATTGTTGATACACCTCCCTAATCCTATTATTATTATATTATTATTGCAATGTGAGTGGGTTGTTGGGTTGGGTTGAATTCTTGAGTGAAGTGGGTGGGGTCAATCAAATCAAATCAAATCAAATCAAAACAAGGATTATCGGGTCGGGCTCTACTTTCCTTTTACACCCACCCGATCCAGATTTTGCTTTTCACCTACCTCACCTCTCATCTCATCTCATCTCAATTTCATATGGCCAACCAAAGAACTCCCATTCCATCCCATCTCCCACTCACTCTCTCAAATTGCTCTTATCCTTCTTCACCTACCACAACTCACCATCATCACAACCAGCCATTACTTTTTTTCTTTTATATTTCGGTAAATCTAAAAATTCTACATTATTTTGAGAATCGACGTCAACAATAATAATTTATATAAAACACTCACACTTCTTAATCCATTAAGATGTCTTTTGCAAAACAACAAAATTGTAAGGACTTGCACACAGCAGAAAACGAACAGGACTTCAAAGTCGTATATTTAAAGGGCCTCTATCTGCCCATCGGGCTTTCTTTGTTCTGTCCCATTTGTCATTTCAGCCCAATTCTCATTTATGGGCCTTTGGTGTACTGTTGTTCATAACCTATCTGCCACATCATTCCTCCAAAATCCAAATCACACAAAACAAGGGGGTCTCCATCATAATTATACATGGATTGGACCATACAACAGCTTATTAGACAAATAAATAATAGTCTGCAAAAGAAATTAATGATAGCATTGAAAACTTAAAGAAATGAAGATCATATAAAGGAAAAGAATGAAACCAAGTTCTATAGGAGGAATTCATTTGAAAACGAGTGAGAGAATGCACAGCTTAAATTAAATCTAATTTATTATAGATAGATAGATGATAACGACAGTAGCTAATTTGATCAATACTTGTTAACTTCTTTACTTTTTTTATTTTTTAGTTGTTTGATATAATTGTTAACTAATTAACTAACGTCTTTACTATTGAGGAGGAGTTTATTGAAATCACTGCAGTTTTCAGCCACCACCAAGTATATATATTTTTTTATACAATTTCTGGCACCCCACAAAAATATAGAGAGAAGAAAAAAAAGATAAGTGGTTACATTAATTGTAGATTGAATTAATAAAAAAGGTATCCATTTTAGGGATAAATTTTGCATATATCTTTACATATGGTTGCACGGTCATTTTGGCATATTTATTTTATATGATTTAGAGAGTGTTATAATTAGCATCTTTGGTACGTCTGAATGGTCAGTGTGATTGGATGTTAACCTTACACATTGGGCTCCCTAGCTAGCTATGAAGGTGAGAGAGGTTGAGCTAACTGTTTTCTAATTCCCCTTTATATATATATATATATATATGTGTGTGTGGATTGAAGTACTAGTGTATGTATGTATGTGTGCATGTCACATAAGTAAAATATATGCACACAAAACCAAACTGAAGAAAAAACAATTAAGCAAGCTTGCAAATAAGTTAATACTATATTATGGAGTACTACTCAAATATAATAATTAATAGTAATGGTGCGGGGTTAGTGTTGATGATGTTTTTACTTGAAGTTGCAGTGATCATGTGTTCCAAAGGTAGTAGTAGTAGTATGATGATAATCGTATCTAAGGATGGAAGTGGAGATTATAAAAGCGTGGGTGAAGCTATCAGCAATGCTCCTGATTATAGTAAGCAAACTTACAATATTCACATTTTGGGAGGCATTTATGAAGAGTACATTCTGATTCCACCAAGTAAGACTAATATTAAGCTCCTAGGTCATGGTTCAACCCACACGATAATACTGGGACGCCAAAATGGTTCCACCATAGGTACGCTATACTATACTATACCTTCACTGCTTCATCCATTTTTATTTTTATTTGGTAAAATAAAACATCCTTATAATTTCATGTATAAGTCTTACCATTTTTATTCTCACTAATTTAACTTCCGTCGTTAATTTTCTTAATTAATTAAATTTATTATTATTATTATTATTATTATTATTATTCATATCTATCTTAATTAATTACTTACGTATACTACTAATGTTCAATTTCCAACCTGTATTAATTTTAATTTCTTAGTCATAAGTTAAGTATAAAGTCAAAAAACAGTTATGTGTTTCGGAGATCATAAACTTACAAATTGAATGTTGACTGCAATTTTTTCATCAAACTTGTTTTTATTTATTTATCGAACACAGAAGCTCTAACATACTATCTAAATCTCTTATCACTAGATCAAACTTAGTCGCTTTAATCTTGTTTTTATTTGATTAAGTCCATATTATAAACCAAGATTACAATATATTTAAAAGCAAAATACAAGTGTTGGAGGGGGTGTTATACCTGCTTGCAAGTTGCAACAAAATATAATAAACAATTAAGGCAGATTTAATTTCCATACAAAGAAAAGATATTTGGTGATATATGTTAATTAGATTACTGACTCCGCACTCATATTGTAGAAAACAAGTGCAAACGCCCACAACGACCTTAGACGTGTACTTAACCTATAATTGTTATTTTTTATTTAATTAGGTACTATTTGGTATCCTACATACAACTACAAAGAAAAATTATGACCTAATTGGGTCATGTATCGCTGTCACAAAACAGTACTCAATTTGATTTTTATTTATTATTATTGTTATTTTTAATTGGGTATTCTAGTTGTGATGATTCAAATGGTTATGAGAAAAAATCCTTTTAAAAATGACATTCATAGATTTGAGAGTCACAATTTTTATGCATGATTTTTTCAAATATTTGCATAGAAAAGTCACGGCTTCTATACTAGGAAGTCAAAAGTGTCGAATGCAAATATCATAAAACACATTGATTGTTATAATAAATTTTCTCATGTTTTGCCATTTTACTTAAAACAGCTTTGAGCATTACTTGTCGGAATTAGATTTTGTGTAGTCATGATTGTATGCAGTTAACGTCTGTAAATCGTCTGATCAAAATCAGACAATTTAGATTTTAAGACAATTTTTATATCTTGCATTATTTCAAAGTTTCTCAAAGAAAATTCAAGATGAGTATCCTCTATGTGGCATATGCGCAAGAAGACAAATCATTGTGAGAAATATTGTCAACATGGTTGTGAACAACATATTATCTATGCTGCCCAAGATTTCAATGAAGAATTGAGTCGAAATTGGTAATTGGATAATTGTTTGTTGCATCAATCATATGACTAAATACAAGAGCATCTTTTAAGTAATTGATATAATGAATTTGAAGAAAATTAGAATTAAAAATATATATATTTTCCGTGAAAACAAAAGAATGTTGGAATGAATAGCTAGCTAGTATTGATTAATTGATGAGAATGCATGCGTGTGAATGCAGACATCCGTGGAAATGGGTTCATGGCACAGAACATTGGATTTGTGAACTCAGCGGGTCTAGATGCAAGCGCTGCAGTGGCAGTTCGTAACGAGGCAACCAATAGCATTTTCTTTCAATGCTCCATCCAAGGATTCCAAGACACCTTATGGGCAGTTTCAGGCAGACAATTCTACAAGAACTGTGAAATCTACGGTACCGTGGATTTCATCTACGGCAATGCAGCCGCTGTATTTCAAGACTGCATGATTTACGCACGCTATAGACAGTTTGTGACATTCACCGCTCAATCACGGGAGAGTCCAAACGAGAAGACAGGTTTCACATTCCAACGTTGTAAATTCAGCATGTCACCTGAGGATGAGAACAAAAAGTCAGAGGTGGTACGTGCCACGTTAGGACGTCCTTGGAGAGCATATTCCACTGTGGCTATACTGCAGTGTTACATAGATTCCATGGTGGATCCTGGAGGTTGGGAACAGATGCCAGGACAGCCCATTGATAAGGTTACTTATGTGGAGTATAAGAATGTTGGTCCTGGTTCTAACACTGATGGTAGAGTGAATTGGCCTGGTGTTAGAGTTCTTGGCAATCCAAATGAAGCACTCCCTTTCACAGCTTCCTATCTATTGGATGCTCACTCTTGGATTCCATCTACAGGTGTTCCATATGATACTGGACTTTAATATTCTTCTCTTCTCTTCTCTTGTTATTATTAGACCATTATTCTTAACCTTCAATATCACTTCATCAGAAGTACTATCATGTAAGCTACCCAAAAAAGATATGTACTATATATCATGCATTTACAAAAACAAAATTAGTATTAAATTTGTGCAGTTATGGTATTTTTCATTTGAATAAACACTTCTAAAATGATTGAAAATATTACTTTCTAATATTTAATCATAAATATATGCAAAAGTAAAATGTGTTTGGTCAATTTCTATCAAATACATTTTGACTTGTTTATATTTAAAGTTTGAAAGAAGATTGTAAGTTATTTTAAGTATCAAAAAAACTTTCACTCACATTCTGGGTATTATATATATGATTATATATAACACTTCTGATAAAACCTCCGAAAACCAGTCAAGTGTTTAATCTGCTCAATTTTCACCGGTTTTCAGAAGTGTTATACTTATATATAATCATGTAGTGTATAAATTCCTAGAATATTATTGTTATAAATTAAAAAAACAAATGTAATACCTTCAACAATCAAATTGGCAGCTATAGTTGGATCAAGAATTTGTGGTTGATCGAGAACTTCTGGCAAAGACACACGATTCAAATGTGGAATCTGCGGACGCTCTAAAATCTCAGCGTGAGGATGAAGTCCTTCATCTTCCACAGCATATCAAAGTTTTGGTTAGATGCAGCATCTTCATCGTTGTGTTGTTCTTCATTGATATTCAAAGGAACAAGTGATGGATTCAAACGCGGAGGCTCTAAAATCTCAGTGTGAGGATGAAATCCTTCATCTTCCGCTTGAGACATACTGAAAAGTTTAAAACTCCTAACTTGATTATGGACCACTTGAGATTAGGGGTGGCAAAACGGCCTCGGCCCGCTGGGCCGACCCGTTTGACCCGCCATTTTTTACGGGTCGGGGTGAGGTTATCAACTCGCCATCTTAAGTTGGCCCGTCTCGCCTAGCCCGCTTAAAAATGGGGCAAAGGCCGGCGGATTTGTCCGCGGGCTTTGTAATTTTTTTATATATATTTAGAATGAAAATTGAGCATGCATTGATGAAGTGTTTGACATATGTTTTGTTTTGTCCTTTATTTGTCTTTTTAACTACTAATTACTACCCCGGTCTAAAATATAAACAAATTTTAATCAAATAAAATTGACGTATTAGATCTAAATTTTATATCAAATATAAATTAACTTTATTTTAACCAATTTCTATGTATATTTGATGACCAACTTTTACTTATATTTAAAATCAAAGTAACTAAAATAATTAGCACTTTAACATTTGATTGAGGATAAATAAGAAAGGTTCGATCTTGGTGCAGTTAAAATGTTTAATATTATTTAGTTTTTATATATTGCAAAGTGCGTGATGTTACTATTTACTAGTATGTTTGATGGAACAATAATGAACATTGGAGTAAATTGCATGTTTGTTCAACGCGTCGTGCGTGAAATGAGTCGTGCTATATAGCGTCACTCTTTAATTTAATATGTGTTTGTTTTTGGTATTGTTGAAGTTCTCTTATGCGCTCTTAAAAAATATTTTTTGCCGACCTCTTTGATAATGATTAATAAATTTATAATTAATGTAGTAATTCAAACTATTTAAAAAAAAAAGGCGAGCCGGCCCGCTAATCCACCACCCCGCTAATAAATGGGACGGACTTGAGGTTTGAGGCCATACACCTTAGTTGGCCCGCCCCCACCCCGTCCTGTTCTTAAGCGGACTTAAACGGGGTGGACCACCCCTACTTGAGATGTTGTTCTATAGCGTTGACGAATCAATCTTCCTGGCTCTCCTATTAATGGAAATTAGTAGGATGTTGCATTTCTAACAGGCATATTGTGTACACAAAAATATGCAAATTAAACTTAAAGAAACCGTAGAGGAGAGCGTAATTATTTTAAGGGTCCCTATAGTTTCACAAAATTTTCTTTTTAGTCCTTGAAATTTATTTTCATATTTTTTAGTCCCTGAAATTTTTTCACTCAAGGTTTTTAGTCCCTACTTTTAATCAAACTATTGCACACTTTCACATTTTGAATGATATTTGATATTTATGTTATAATATTATAAGAACATCTTCTATAAAAATTTATATTTTTTTAACATAAGATGAATTATTTATGAATTTTTATGTGCAAAAAACTAAAAAATTCATATTTAATTCATCTCTTGTTAAAAGAAATTAAACTTTTGTAACAGAGATTCATATAATTTACTAAACATGACCGCATAAAAAAATTTAAAATTTTGAATGATATGCACAAGTTGAATGAAAAGTAGGGACTAAAAACCTTGAGTGAAGAAACATCAGGGACTAAAAAGTGTGAAAACAAACTTCAGAGATTAAAACGAAAATTATGTAAAACTACAAGGACCAAAAATATATTTAACCCTTATTTTAAATGATTTTTGGGTGATCAATATAAAATGAAAAAATTGTTTGGTTAAACAATAAGATAATATTTTTAAAAAGATAATATTATTTAAAAAAAATTATTGTTTGGTTAATTATTAGAGTTTAATTGTGGTGGACAGACAGTGCAAACCACTTTGCACACTCATCCAATAGTAATATGCCACATCATTTACTCTTAAAATATATTTTTGATTTAAAAAAAATCTAAAATTAATTATGATTTTGTTACAAGTCATGTAACTGGCCAACATAATCACATCCCCTTCATTCTAGGAGTTTCACGACAACCAACTCTGCAATCAACTCTCTTCCATTGTTCCTCCTTAAAAAAAAAAACTCTATTCCATTGTTTGTGGTTTTGTAACAACACTAATCTTCATCTCTACTACAATCTGTTGTAACGTCCACCACCTCTGCATTCCAAATTGGTAAGCTTTTGATATGTGAAAGGATAATATTTATATTTTTGTTTTTGTGCAAACTTGACAATGCTCACCTCTCTTTTCTATACCTCTATTCTACTAGTTGTTTTAGTTATATGGTTACATAAGTAGAATATTTTCATGATAATATTTATGACTTGTAATCTTTGGGTTGCTGTTGTGACTTGTGAGTATCATTACTTGAGGCGTGGATATTTCTTGTGTGGAAGTATAATATGGCAGAATTTTATTTTGTTGTTTTTCAAGTGAAACCACTTTTTATAATTATAAATATTGATAGGTAAGCATGGATGCTGATTTGATCACACATTTACATATATAACAGGATTGTGTGTGCTACAATGACAGATCATGAGATGGTAGATATGCATGAACATACCACCATGATTAGCTCCGATGAAATACATGTAAGTGCTACTGATGCAGATCCCCTAAATGATAGAATAACATCAGAGCTCGTGTTAGAGCCCTTTGAAGGAATGGAGTTTGCATCAATTGAAGATGTAAAGAATTACTACGTAAGCTACGCCAAGAAGAAAGGTTTTAGCTTTCGCATGGGCCGCGTTACCAAATCAAGAACAGACGGTGTGGTAATTGGTCAACAGATTCTTTGTTCAAAGGAAGGGTTCAGATCCAAAAAAAATTTGAAAAAAGAAAATGGTAGTCTGATAGTTCATGATGAAACAAGGGTAGGATGCAAGGCTATGTTGTATATCAAGAAAAAGGAAGATAGGTGGGTTATTTCTAGATTTATGAAAGACCATAATCATGAACTATTTTCTCCAAGAAGTTCGCAGTTTCTTCGAGTACATAGAAAGAAGACCAAGGTGCAAAAAAAACTTATTGATGTGCTAGATGATTCTGGTTTAGGCCCTAGTCAAATAGCATCAGTGTTGTGTACTGAGAGTGGTGGTGTTGATAATGTTGGAATTAGCCAACAAGATGTTATTAATTATTTAAGTGGAAAGAGACAAAAACAAATGGAAGCTGGAGATGCTCAGTTGATGTTATCATACTTTAAGAATTGTCAATTGAAGAATCCTGGGTTTTTCTACGCATTTCAAATGGACGCAGATGACAAATTAGCAAATTGCTTCTGGGTTGATTCTAGGTCTAGAATGGCTTACAAATATTTTGGTGATGTGGTGACTTTTGATCCAACATACTTAACAAATAAATACAAAATGCCATTTGTTCCATTCACCGGAGTGAATCATCACCAACAATCTATTTTATTTGGTTGTGCTATGTTATGGGATGAAACTGAAGAGAGTTTTGTTTGGTTGTTAAGTACTTGGTTAGAAACAATGGATGGAGTTAGTCCTAAAACTATTATCACAGATCAAGACGCTGCTATTTCTAATGCAGTTGCAAAGATTTTTCCAGATGTTAATCATCATTATTGTATGTGGCATATTGAGAAGAAAGTTCCACAATACTTGAACCATATCTATCATGAACATAGTGAGTTTAAAAATCAATTTTACAAGTGCATTCATCAATCTACCACCATTGAAGACTTTGAATCTGATTGGGAAGCAATGATAGATAAATATGAGTTGCAAGATAATCAATGGCTAAAGAAGATATACTCCATTCGTGCAAAATGGATTCCTTCCTATGTACGTCACAACTTTTGTGCTGGAATGTCCACCACCCAAAGGAGTGAAAGTATGAATAAATTTTTTAAGGATTTTTTGAATTCAAGCACTCAATTGAACAAGTTTGTGAAACAGTATGATAAGGCTCTTGATGCACGTTATAACAAGGAAAGAGAGAAGAACGTCAAGACAAGAAATTCAAAACCACAGTTGCGCACTTTATATCCCATGGAAGAAGAGGCTTCAAAAATTTATACAAGAAAAGTGTTTAGGAAATTTCAGGATGAGTTGGTTGGATCCCAAATATTTATTGCGGAGAAAGTTGAATCTTCTGTTGAAGTTTCCAAATACAAGATTCATGAAATTTTCAAAGAAAAACCTAACTATTATGTGACTTTTGATGTCATTTCAAAAGAAGCAAAATGTAGTTGTCACATGTTTGAATTTGTGGGTATTCTTTGTAGACATGTGTTAAATGTATTCATAAAGGAAAACGTTTATTCTCTCCCATCTCAATATGTTCTGCATCGATGGACCACAAATGCTAAGAAAGAAAACATTAAAGGGACTGCAATTGAAGACCTTCAGGAAGGCAGCAACAAAACTTCAAGTACTTCATTGTTTAATAGTATCATGGTTGAGTCTCTTCAAGTATCTGAAAGAGGTTCGCGATCAAAAAAACATCATGATATTGCAATTCAAGCTTTGCGAAAGGCAATCACGGAACTTGATCTATTGGATGTTGAAGAAACAACTAAAGAGAGTGTTGATTCGACATTTGAAGTTATGCCTAATGCCTCTAACAATCAGACCATAAATTTGTGTGATCCTCCATTTGCAGCATCTAAAGGTCGTCCACGCACTTTGCGAACGAAAAGTAGCTTGGAATTGTCCAAAAAAGGTTCATACAATTGTGGTTATTGCAAGGAAAAAGGCCATACAAAAGTTAAATGTCCAAGTTTAAAACATGGAAGGTATCTTAAAAATACATGTTACAAGTAATTGTGCAATAAATTTGATTTTTTATTTTTATTTTACCATGTTAAGTTGATTTAGTGACAAACCAATGTCTTTTAGGTCTGATATCATTAATGGTCAACTTTCAAATTCCAAGGTTAAAGCTTCTAGTTTGGCTGATTAAGAGGTATTGATATTAAGTATAAGTATTATTTTGTTGGCAATGCTATATAATTATTATTTTGATCCTAACAATATTATTGTTACAATTGTATGTTGTAGGAATATGGAAAGTACATTAACAAGTTTCAACAAGATCACATGATTCATGATGCAGGAGTTGTTAGCTCATAGTTTGCAACTTGGCTTTACTCTAGATTATAGGATTTATATTATTGTTTTTTAGTTTAATTTAATATTTGTAGTCAATGTCATGATACTTTGTACTACTTAGTTAGGATTTATATATAACGGTCTCAACAATTTGTTCTGGTATTCATGTCTATTTCTTTCAATGGATTTGGTTTCATATAAATCTTAATTTTCTTTTAATTTTAAATAGTTATGACAGTTGGTTCTGTTTTGTCTTCATGTGTTGATGGTGTATTCATGAAGTGTATGACATGAGTGTGGTCATGCCGAAACTACACATTATTAATAAAAGTCTAATTATTTCTAAGAGAGCTTTGAATTTTGCTTTGCCCAAGCCAGGTTTTATTTGAGCAATTCCGTTCTGCAAGTTATAGGGGCTGTATGGAATTTTGGTGCTTCAATTTGATTCTGTTTTGCATTCAGCTATCAATCAAAGTGTGGAGCAGTTGTGGTGTGTATTTGGTGCTAGGTGATAGCCAACTTGTAGTGGATGTTAGGTGTATTAATGTTAGTCAAAATTCTGCTTGGGCTTGTATTTGGGTGTTCTAATATTTATGACTTGTATTGACTTTGGCTTATCTTATGCCTCATTTATCTAATATATTTTTACTTTGCCTTTTCAAAAAATAAAATGGAAAAAGAGTAAAATACAATCAACACAATTCAAAAGTATATCACTTTTATTTTCACAAACCATAAACAATTCAAAAGTATATCACTTTTATATTTGCAATGTGAAAGTGATTATAAATAGTTGGCAGACAATATAGTGCATGTTCCCATTGTCAAACACAACCTTTTACATGGTACATTGACAAGTTGATAAAAAGTAAATAAAAAAATGGTGGACAATAGTTGTCTAGATGAGAGGTGCATAAGTTGAAGTCTCGGGCTTCTCTAGATATTCATTCTCTTCCATCTCATATTCAAATTTGGGATCAAACTGTCAAAGTGCTCTTAGAAAAGATTGAGGGAATATGTCCATAGCTACCGATCATATTCATCTGCCTTGTATCCACACGTGTTCTATTCTCTTCTTTAGCAAACATCTCATTATCAAACTTCCATGAAAGTATATATAATAATCTCAACTGACTGATTGTATATCATTTCTTGCACACAAAACTTGTGCACAAGTGCCTGCATAATGGTGCAAGAAGAAAAGTCATTACATTGTTACTTGTTAGATCAAAAAGCTAGATAAGTCTTTTGCAAAAGAAGAAAAGACAGAACATTGTTACTTGTCCTAGTCCACAACATTGATATATAATTGAATATATTGCTAATTATAGTATTAAGTTAGAAATGTCATTTTGAAACATTGATATATAATTGATATATAATTGATGCAAAGGTGGCCCTCTTGGTAATACATTGTACAACATTTATTGCATAAGAGCTAATAGAGACTAGGGAAAAACCTTGATCAATAGCAATTTGCAGCCATGATAGGTTCGACAGAAATGCTCTCTCTTTTGCAAGCGCTAAAAATGGTTTCACCAACCTGATTGTGTATAGACAGTCCCCAACCAATGTATCCATTCGAAAAGCATCTTGTATCAACAAACATTGAAAAGGCATCATTTTATAATGTCCAGCACCGTTTTTAATCTTTGCTTTTATCTTAGCTATTTTTTTGAAAAGGCAAAAGTTTATTAATGTAAAGAAACAGCTCAGCAACACATAGATATTCAAAGAGGCTTTGGAACTAAGTCACACCAGTCCATGGAATGCAATCCAAAAAACACATGGAGAACTATGCTGAAGGAATGGCCCAAAACTCACCCCTGCAATATTGCACTTGCAGCAGCATTCCTAATATATAGCGCCTTAGAATCTCGGTGTCTTTTCACAAAATAACTCTCGGACTTCAGAAACAAAATTGCTTCCGTTCCGAGACTGCTGGACAGAGACATTATGGGATACGACTAAGAACAGGGAATATATACAAGAAAGAACACACAACAGACCTATCTAGAACAGTCTCAACACCTGCATTATGAATAGAAGCAATACCAGCAGACAGATAACAAAATCTCAAAATATGGAATAAAGCACAACATGCACTAACATTATATTTAGGCCACTATCAGGCTACTCGAATACATTCTCGTGGTTTTGTACACCGCAAATTTAAGTCGCAAACAAACCCTTTGGACCGGGCTCTAAGAATTCTCCATGATATTATTTTAACCTCCAATACAAGCTTAGCTATTAATTTTGGTTAACAAGTATAAGAATTAGAAGTCTAATTATTTTCCAAGCCTATAAAAGGCATGCTTGAGCCATTGTTGTACTTGTAATCAATCATTTTTGTGTATCAAATATAGTGGTGAAGTTGAAATACTATGAAATGGTAGAAAAGAAAAGAAAAAGAATCAAACTCGAACCAATTTTTAACACTATATTTGATTCAAGGATCCGTTTCCCATGGATTTTAAATAAAAATTCAAGGATTTGGTCATGTCTTACAAAAGAACTTAATCGCAGGATAACAATGGGTCAGAGGAATTGTATTTGAATTGAATAAATCCAAATTAAAAAATATAAAATTAAAGAAACCAAGTAATTGAAGGCGTGATTGATTGACCTGGTAAGCATTTGTGGTCTTGGCCAAACTTCCAGATTCTTCTTCCACGGCAGTTATCAACAGAAGAGAAAGATGCACATCGTCAAGACTGGAAAAACTACTTGTTATTAATACTACTCTCAATCTCAAATTCCGACGAAATCGTGTTCGAACTTCGTCGACAGTATCAGTAAAGTAGTTTCCCTTCAATACTACTCTCAATCTCAAATTCCGACACTTGTTATTAATTTTTAAATCAAAATTATAGAAACTCTTGAATGAATAGATGATGAAGGATGCAGAAGAGAGAGATGCACATCGTCAAGCCTGGAAAAAGTGAATGTGGGAACTATTATGGTGATTTTAGATTTTTTTAAATCAAAAATATATTTTAAGAGTAAATGATGTGGCATAATACTATTGGATGAGTGTGCAAAGTGGTTTGCACTGTCTGTCCACCACAATTAAACTCTAATTATTAACATGAAAAAATAAAGAAAAATAAAATAAAATAAAATAAAATAAAATAGAGAAAAGATAATGAGTGGAAGTGATTTTTTGGATTGAGTGTGAATGGATATTATGTTATGTGGCGGGCAATGGAAAGAAGTGATGAGATGAGATGGCGAAGCTGTTACTACCGTTATGGGTTCTTCCAACTCCCAACCTTTCATTGAAACCGCAATTCTGTGTTCGTTGCTGCAGTAACAGTATTAATACTAATAATCGTGATGAAGATAACAACAACAATAAGAACAAGAAGTTGTCAAAGCAGTCTTCATGGGAAGCCAAGGATGGTGATGGAAAAGATTATCTGTACAGTCTCGGCAAAGAAGCTGATAACATGAACATCGCCGTTGGTCAGCGTGCCGGCATCATTGATGATGTTTTTGTCGGCAATTTTCTCGGCAAAGACTGTAATTATTATTATCATCACTCTCTTATATATATATATATATATTATTATTATTATTTTAATTATAATGTAATATGTGTGTGGTGTATATATATATACTGCAGCGGACATTGTGTTTGATTATCGTCAGAAAGTTACCAGATCCTTTGAATACCTTCAAGGCGATTATTACATCGCCCCTCTTTTCATGGTAAATTACTCCTGATTATCATTATGCCTATAATTTCTACTTTTGTTAGTTCCTTACTTACTTGTTTTCACTAATTTGTTCTTTTCACAGGACAAAATTGGTAAGTCCCATTCTCAACAACTCATTTTCATACACTAAGAACAAACCTTGGTAAAAACTTATTTATTTTTCTATCGTTGTACAAGTCATTGTAACTGCTAGTATTTGTCATGGTGTTCTGCAAAATGCATTGGCAATCACTTTATATATTGTTCCCTACCCCGTTGTCGCGACGCGAAAAAAATGAACCCCGAGCGTAAAACAATAGAAGAACAAAAACAGATTCGCCGCCGAATTTTATTTATCCAAAAAAAGGGAAAGGTAAATATCGAGAAAACCTTGAGAAAAGAATGGTCTGAGAACCATTAGATAGATTCAGGAGTTGGTGTTGGTTATGTGAGGGGAAGATATTAGCACCCCTCACATCTATAGTATTCAATGGGAACGTTTTAGAGGGAAGATGTTTGTCTGCTTTAATGTGAATTAAATTAATTGCTTAAATATTTGTTTCTTATTTAATAGTTATGGGAAAAAAGTTTGTTTTTGATAATTATGTCTCACAAGATGTTAAATTCTGCTCCTATGTATTCCCAGGTGCAATGGGAAACTCAAGACTTCGTAGTTTAGGGTAAAAAATGTTTATGGGTTGGTTACTTTTAGACGAATGGCGTCTAAGTCGCATTCTCGTATTTAAACGCCGCTTGTATGCTTGCACTTCGGAGGCTTAAGCATTGTTTCTTTTACAGAGAATGTCGCATTCTCGTATTTAAACGCTGCTTGTATGCTCGCACCGTGGAGGCTTAAGCGTTGTTTCTGTTACGGAGAACGGACAAAAACGTCACACGGTTTATGAAAAGAGCTTTACTTTTACTGCGCGCAAGGGCAGAGACAAGGTTTGCGAGTGTTGAGTGACTTTTAAGAGTGTTCGAGAATGAGAATAATATGAGATACGAGTCTACGTCGGGACCTTGAACCATCCGGGGAGAAAAAGTAATACGTCAGTTTTCCCCTTTTCATTCTATTTAATTTAAGTCGTTTTAGGTTGATTTAAGAAAATCAAAAGAAAATATTAACGGGATTGTTTTTTAGTGTTTGAGAATGAGAATGATCCAAGATACGAGTCATACGTCAGTAACTCGAATCACCCGGGGTGACAAAGTCATACTTCAGTTCCTCCTTTTTCACTCAAGTTTTTTTTCTTTTTTAAAAAGAGTTTTTGTACATCAAATTAATCACAAAAAAAAAAAAAAAAAACTTCTTGTTAAACTTGTTCTTATTTTACTTGTTTCGAGTTGTTCTTAGTTTATGTGTTGTTGTTGTTGTTATGCGTAACAAAAGAAACTATTTTTTTTTTTTTTAATTTGAAATAATAATAAAATAATGGAATGTGGGAATATATGGAAAAAATGAAGGAAAAAAAAATGGGATGGAAAGTGTGTATGAAAAATGGGTTGGACAAAATTAGGGTGTGACACCCTTCCAATTCAAAATGATTTGCTTTCATAAAACATTTCTGATGATTCTGTGTTTGTGTGCCTAAACTACTGTAGTATTTAGTATATTCAAATTTAGAATGCTACTTACTTGTGTGTATATGATCCCAAGGGGAGCCTCGGCAAAATGGTTGGAGTTTCTCCTATGTGACTACGAGGTCACATGTTCGAGTGGCAGGCAGAACTAGTCTAGCGCAATTGCAAGGCAGGGCAAGGCTGCCTACAATTGACCTGCAATGGGTGGATTCAACCCTTTTTGGGATTTGGAACTCTGTATAACAGGTTTCCCTTTTACTAATATATAATTTGCATTATTGTAACTTCTTTTTTGCCAATGCAGCATGTCACATTGTCAAGAACTACATTACTCATCTCCTCAATGCTAAGGTTCCTTTAATTCTAGGTATAATTTATGAACCAATTTTCGGGTAGCTTATCTAAAACCATATGTAAAGTAAATTAATAATGGCCAGGGATTCATTTTCGATTGTTTTTTTCATTAATTTGTACTTGTAAGGTTCCTTCTCACCTGTTGTTAGAGAGATATATTGAGAAAAAAAATAGTGTGTGTCTTAGTCCTAAATATGATATTGATTTTCACATTGAATGTAATTTCATATTTAATCAGACCAAAAAACTGAATAAAGATATGCTGCGAAGAATTTTCAGGCTTCATGTATAATCTAAATGCATGTCGACAAGTTTTAAAAGTTGATTTCAATTTTCACTTTCTTCCAGGTATTTGGGGAGGTAAAGGGCAAGGAAAAACATTTCAAACAGAACTTATATTTCGAGCCATGGGAGTCGAACCTGTAATTATGTCTGCAGGGGAATTAGAATCAGAAAATGCTGGTAAGCTGTTTGCTTTTATAAACATAGTTCTTTCATTACATAATAACATTTTGATGCTAATTAATTATTGCATCTCACGCCAGAAAAGATTGATGGCATTATTCTGATTTTTTATTTAATATTTATTTTCCCTTTTTTTTAACATTAGAATGAGTTTAATTATGCCCTCCTCTACAGTTTCTTTAAGTTTAATTTACATATTTTTGCATACACAATATATGTGTAGCTGATAGAAATGCATCATCCTACTAATTTCCATTAATAGGAGAGCCAGGAAGATTGATTCGTCAACGCTATAGAACAGCATCTCAAGTGGTCCAGAATCAAGTTAGGAGTTTTAAACTTTTCAGTATGTCTTGATTTTGATGTTTTTATGTTAATTTATGTGATTAGTTATACATTTTTTCCTTGGGATTAGATAACATTTCATTCATCCAAATAAATTGAACATTATGATATCTTCTTGACTTTGCATTGCCTATGTTGTATTCAGAAAATAATGCAAATGTGAACCATTTTGAAGAAAGTATTTGTGCCTCGGTTTAAGCTAATGGAGGCTTTTGATATTGATCACCCAAAAATCATTTTGCATACTACGTTTTTTCTGCCTATGGTTTTTAACCATCCTCCCTTTTCCTGCTTTATTTGCCGATCTATTGTTTATTTAGTAACATTTAGTATTTGCATACTACTGAAAAACATAAAAAAAATTAACTGAAGGAGGTTGAATTGTGTTTCTAAGAATTTTTTAAAATGGTAACATTTTTTTCAAAATATAATCTCAAAGGCTTTAGATGGAAGTATCGTCTAATAAAAGTCAGATGATTGCACATACATAGATTTTGGAAATCAAGTTTTCTATGCAGTCTGTATCTTCTACTAGCCTTGTTAGTTTCATTAGTTCTACAAAACTAGAATCTGAAAACATAGAAAAGGGTTAAAGGAAGGATGCAGAGACTTTTCTGCTTCTATTCATAGAGCTTATAAGACTGAAATATGTTAGACACATCCAATTCTTTTGAATTTGAGTGTTGAGAAGCAACTAACACGAATGGACGCTGATGTTATCTTTACTTGTCAAAAGTTGCGCGATTGCAGAAAGTGTACGACAGTTTAGTACAAAAGTTGTTAAAGAACTTCCCTTTAAAGGATCATACCAAAGGCATGACAACCTAGAATTCTCCGTGTTTCATTTGAAGTGATATCAGTCATATCACATGCATTTCTCATGGCTTTCTTTTATGGTATCAAGTTCTGTTAATGTATTAGGAATCTTCCTCAACACACCTTTGCCTTGAACTGTTTTTATCAAATATATTTCCTTATACAGATCAATTGTCTAAATTCTTGGAATGGCTATCGTCTCTTTTTCATATGATATCATCAGAGAATTGTGATGGATGATGTAGAAGGACATTGCACAGACATTGTTTGCTGACTTAGAGTAACAGTAGTTGATACCATTGTAATTTTCTTCAACTCATGGAGTGTTTGGATTTACCAAAACATGGAGTCTCAAGGCATCAGAGATCTTGAAACTCAACACTAACATACTAAGTTATATTTATTGTAAATAGAATTCAATTTACAAAGAAAGGAATGCCTAACCTCCTATCCTGCATCTTTGACTGGTCTAATGTCTATTAAAAACACTAAATTTTGATATACTGAAGGTTGATGTGTCCAATGCTCCCATTCTACTGTGGATGAAATACTTTAAAATTGCGCAAATCCGTTTTACCTATAGAGCAATATTTCCTTAATCTGCTGAAGAAGTCTAGATTTGTTTTCCTGATACAGGGAAAGATGAGCTGTTTAATGATCAATGATATTGATGCTGGCCTGGGTAGATTCGGTAAGCTAACATTTGATTCGACAGAAGAAAATGATTATTTGCAATTTTTATTCCATATCCCTTTTTTTGTTCATAAACTGTAGTTTGTGTGTTCACGTGTGTTCCATTGCGTCTCCTAGTGTTTCAGTTGCTTGGTTAACCCTTACTGAACAAACATTTCCGTTTTTAATACAGGGACTACTCAAATGACTGTCAACAACCAAATTGTTGTTGGGACTCTTATGAATCTGTGTGACAATCCTACAAGAGTTAGTGTTGGTCAAGATTGGCGAGAATCAGATATCACACACAGAATTCCAATCATTGTAACAGGGAATGATCTTTCAACTATTTATGCTCCACTGATACGAGATGGAAGGATGGATAAATTTTATTGGTATATTGTCTACTGTCTTATTCTAAGATTAATATACTTGACATTCATGAATTCTAGTTACAGTAGTTTTTTCCATGTGCGTAGTTGGATAAAAGGTTTTAGTTGAAATTTTACATAGTATTGTGGGATTAATTTTCATGATTGATGTGATTGACAAAAGCTATATTTTAGCATAATTACCTCATATAACGCATTGCTAATGTAATGATTCTGAAGTATCTGATTTCATGAAACTAGGTAAACTATGTCACCTAAAATGTTGTTGTCTGTTAATGTGAACAGGCAGCCTAACCGTGAAGATATAGTGAATATTGTTCACAGAATGTATGAGAAAGATGGTATATCTAAGGATGAAGTTGAAAAAATTGTGAACACTTTTCCTAATCAAGGTACTTATTTGTATGCTATGTAGGTCCATACAAATTCTATTTATCTAATTTGTTGTTAAAACATGATTAGTAAGAAAGTATATCTTATTCTTCAGTATAAATAAGTATTACAATATAAATTGTTTCCGTTGCTTATTTATTTATTTATATTTCATTCTGCCTATTTTATTCTATGCTTATTATTTGTGACTGATGTTGCCTGTAGAGTACCCTTCTTTTATCACTTTCATTCTTTAAATAACTTATTTTCCTTGTTTACCAAATGTGTACTGAGATATCAGGTCTTTCTCATTTAGAGCCCATTGTTTTGATTTTTTAAAGTGATTTTAATGTTGTGTTAACAACTATAACTTTTAAATATTTTCTATGTACGTAAATCAGAAACTATTTCTAGCTTGGCTGTTTAGAAAAAGCTCTTTTCTTTTGAAATAATTTCAATTATTGCTTTTTGTCAAAAGCTACTCAGTAAGTAGTTTCTCAAAATAAGCAGAAACCTGTTTTCTTTTTCATGTGTGTTTGTGTGTTTGTATTTTAAGTTTAAACAAACATTCTAAAACATTTGTAATCGTGAATTCCAAAACTTAAACAAACGCACTGTTATTTTGATACTGGCAGCATTGGACTTTTATGGAGCTTTAAGATCACGTACATATGACAGATCTATTTTAAAGGTATGCAGATACCCGAGTTTACATTAATATCTTACTGATCTATCTGACTTTCCATTTCCATATGAAAAAATTCTTATTTTTTATTACAGTTACTGTCCAGTTAAATATTAATGGTAGTTTTTCAATTAACTAAGACAACCAAAGAGGAGAAAGGGAATAAAAGATATTGAGACAAAATCTCTTATTATGTGACTCTTACAGTTTGCACTGTAGAAATTATTCATCATCCATCATCACCTGAGATACTTTTGTAGGGTGTAGGAGTGGAACAAAAGTTACTTCAAAAGAATCCCATGTCAGTTCCTTATTATGAACTTAAAATCCTATCGGAAATGTAAGCAACAATCTGTTAGAATTACTTGCATAGACAAATTAATACCACAACATTTGTCTACTACTCCCTTTTGTAATGGCTTTTGAGTTAACCAGTCGATGATTGCCCAATCGGTGTCGTGATTGTCAAGAAAAAAGATCTAGGGTGTGAACCAACCCTCAACTTGTATGAATGCAATATCCTTTTTCTAGTATTAGTTATAGACAAAATTGTGAGCTCTCTGATCTCTCTGCATGTGGAGTACTGTACTGGAGTATCAATCAACTATGCAGTATGCCAAAAGGAATCGGCAGGTTTAGTGCCAATGAACTAGTTCAAGTTGCTTAAAGTCCTTGGTACTGCTGGTGTTTGATTGTGGCTTTCTCTGTCCAAGTAGACATTTGACATTGTGGTCCATGGTTTTCTCAACAGGGTAAAAATCGACAAGATTCCTTGATCTAGAACAGTTTATATCATATAAGACACCCCTCTCATTAAAGAAAAGATTTGAAGCATGAAAATGCACATGCCCATTGAGTACATTGTCATGAAAGTTGGTTTAGTTGCGAAAATTTGAAGCATAAAAAATTGAACGCCATTTGATCATAAAAGGCTCTAATATCATATAAAGATAAATGATCTAGAGAGAGAACCCTGAATGTGTAAATTTATGTTACCTTGCATTTTAATATTTGTTTATAATAACCAAGGGGATGTGTTTCCACAGTAGTAAAGTTTGATTGATACAACTATGCAACATAAGTAGCAATAAATATTTCGACAGTGGAATTTGACAGCCGCCATTATATTTCCATGATATCCACATTTACTTTTTCTCCACAAAGATTGTTTCTAATGACATACAAACTTGTGATGGATTGTAGTGGGTTGATGATATTGGAGGCGCTGAAAATTTTGCATCCAACTTTCTCAAAAGAAGAAAGGACCAGAATCTTCCTGTATTTATTCCTCCAGAGGTAAATAGTCGGCCATTTTTTTTGTTGTTCGGTTCTTATTATGTGTCCTGTTGTAGTAAGCTAACTGATAGTAATTAGCTGTTTCCTGCTAACCAAATTAATATTGATGAAATATTGATTCAGCTAATTTATAAGTTGAAATATTGTTTATATACAAATATTGATTCAGCTGCTTGCTTTTGTATTTGGTTGGACAGCAAACGACCGAATCTTTACTTGAGTCGGGTTATTCTCTGCTCAAAGAACAACAGTTGATAATGGAAACTAAACTTTCAAAGGAATACATGAAGAACATAGAAGACTAATATAAAGGATGTTGATTCTCAAGTGCATGTCCTCAAGAATTATGATTGTGAAGTTGCTACCTTTGCTAAGGTCCACTTTCGAACAGAATGCTTCTCTTCATTTTCTTATTTTGTGTTATTTATCTGGATATAATATGATGAAAGAAATGAGTGAAATACTATCGAACAATAGTGCAATGATATATGGACTGTAATCTTATGTTGCATGCATGCAGAATTGCACAAATAATTACTCAATAAATTCTGATTGATTTTTGTCATCCTCTCACCCTGCTTAAACATTTCTTCCATGTTTTTTAAACTCTACCCCTCCCTCCAAACAGGACCTAAAAGTTATGATTGATGCTCCAATATGTTTCTTTGTATGGATAGTTGAATATATACCATCTAATATATCTTCATATATATACCACACTGAATTTTACTTTTGGGATGTCTTCCGTACATTGTTTTAAGTTATTTTTGTTGTGATATACGGATTATTTGTAATTAACACATTTAATTTGTTAATCGGTGATTGATAATACTAACTTTACACTTTAAACTAAAATTGTTCACTTCACAAAAAAGAGAATGCATTTCCTCATCCTCACTTTATGGTTGGTGATAATATATAAGAGTCACAATTCAAGTTGAACAAAAGCACTAAGAAAAAACAACCAAACAAACAAATGTATAACTAACTAATAAGGGTATCATTCCAACGTGTCTTTGGATTCCTTTAGGGTCACCACTTATCTATGTACGTTTTCATCCATCCTTCCATAATAGGATTATTGACGTTTAATGTTAGGCGGTTATTCTGACGGTCATATTTAGGTCATCATATCCATTTTCACAATGATGACTGTGACTCACATCGGAGGCTTTATATTTGCGCAAAGAGCTCAGGTATTATTCTTTACTTTAAAACCACTCACTTCGAATTTACACAAATAGTAACTTGCTATTAGAGTGTCTTGCGAGTACACCATCTTTATTTTCACAACCATTGTTCAGACGGGACGTTTTACCATCCAAAATCTTTCAAATTTGGTAAGATCAATTTTTATATTATGTTGAACAATGATAATTTGATAAAAACAATAAAATCAAAATTTAATTGGTGTGAAACAAATATAAGAGTGACAATTATTGTGTGAAACAAAATTCAATTTTTTTATGTTAACCTTCTGGTTTTTCAGAGGAATGAGTCTCGATAATGTAGAGTTCGGTCACCAATTCCTATTAGGAATCAGACTCATTTGGTCTTGAAATCTATTTTTTGGTTGTCAAAACCTTAAATACAATTTTGGTCATCATGAATCTATAAATATAGTCTGCGAATCCCTTCCGAGTCTGAGTAGATTTATAAGTACTTTGACTAGAAGTACTAGTACTTACTAGACAAACCACCCTAGATCAAAACATCAAGTACAGTCTAGTAAGTTGCTCTCAAAATTGTAAGATGAAATTCACACAAATTAAATTTTAATGCAGTTCTAATTTTGTAAAATATAAAAATTCTATCGTTAAAATCTGAACCGTTAATCTCAATCAATGTCTTTCTATTCCTGAACCAGTTAGTGTTGATCAATGAATGGATCACACTAATCCTAATTCTATTGATATAACTGAATCTAATCATGACACTACACCTAGTCATGATCAACCAACCCCTCTCAGACAATCCACTAGACCTAAAAGACCACCATCACACCTTGTGGATTACCACTGCAATAATGTAGTTCACAAGACACCTTATCCCATCAATAAATTCATCAGTCATAATCATCTTTCCCCTTCTTATTCCACATTCTGTTTATCCCTTCTCAGTGATAATGAGCCTAACAACTACGCTGAAGCTTCTAAGCATGACTGTTGGGTGAAAGCTATGCAAAGTGAGCTCCATGCATTATCTAGCAATAACACATGGACTATTGGGTGGAAGCTATGCAAAATTAGCTCCATGAATGCCGTTAAAATCTGAACCCTTCACGTAGACTCACACCTGTGTGTGTCACACGAGTCTTTCTTCAGCTCTTGGCATCCAAACAACGACTAACATGAATGAGACATGTTATTTACAAATATAAAAATTCTATCGTTAAAATCTGAACGGTTAATCTCAATCAAATAACTCTAACTTTTATTGACTAAGTTGGTTGAGTATATTACTACTCATAAAACGGAATTTCTTAGTCTTTGTTGTAAAAACAAGAAAATAGGAACACCTCAATAAAACACAAGTTTGTTTATTTCTTTTTCACCTGAAACCCTATTTTATTTTGCAAAACTATTGAATATTGAAATACATATGAATCTAAGCAGTAATAATCTTTATTCAAGTTCAAAGAAATGTTACAAATTAAGATGATTAGAAGTGTGCTAAAAAGCTAAGTATGAAGTAACAGCTAGCACATCTAATCAAAATGAGGCCGGGCTACATACATAACTAGAACCGACGGATGTCTTTAGGAGGC
Source organism: Trifolium pratense (assembly GCF_020283565.1). Lineage (NCBI taxonomy): Eukaryota > Viridiplantae > Streptophyta > Magnoliopsida > Fabales > Fabaceae > Trifolium > Trifolium pratense. Next base: position 58,262,017 of record NC_060065.1, on the reverse strand, counting down.
CTGAAGTTAAGGGGATGTGTTTCTTGAGTGGCATTTTGATCTTGTTTCCACATTTTTATTGTTTTGTCGGCTTCACATGATATAAGCCTCGTACCGGTGATATCATAGGTTAAAGCATAAATACCAGCTTCACTATCCAGTGAACCAGGTTGTACAATTGTTTGTAATTGCTGGAAATTGTGACCACTCTTCCAATCCCAGAACCACATACTACCGTTGTCACCTCCGGAAACCATAACACCCTCCTCATTGACTGCCAGTGCATTGATAATAGTTTTATGTTGAGAGAGCATATTTTGACAAAATTGTCCTTTTGGAAGTGTGAACTTTTTAATATTATCAGCCGATGCAGATGCAAAAGCTCGCTGTTTAGGATGTGGAGCCATTGCTCGAACAGACTTTTTATGGTTTGTAAGTGTAGTTAGCAATGTTTTACCATAATACCTAACATCCCACATCTTGATTGTAGAATCATGAGAACCAGTAACAACTTGATAAGGGTCCGCATCCGTTGTAAACACAGAGCAGACAGTATTGTCATGACCTAGAGCATGAATTTGGGTTTGTTTACGTATGTCCCAAACCCGGCAGACAGAATCACGTCCTCCGGTAACTAACATGTTGTTGTTGTCGGGATGAATAGACAAGCAGTAAACACCACTGAGATGACCATGATAAGACCTAATAACCTTGTTCTGTTCAAGATCCCAACATTTAACTTGTTTATCATCAGCAGCAGAAAACATGTAGGTATGTTTGTTGCTAATAGCAAGTGGTCTTACTTGTTGGATGTGACCTGTTAATGTGAGTTTTAGAACACCAGTTGCTAAATCCCATATCTTGATAGTTCGATCTGCAGAACCAGTAGCAAACCATGTATTACTGGGATCAACTGCAATAGATGTCACCCATCCTAAATGACCACTGATGACTCTGTAGTTTTTCCATGGTGCATGCCAATCAGGTCGTGGCCATTTACTTTCCATTCTTTCCATCAAAGAAGATGTTGAGAAATTCCTGGAAGATCCTCTGCTTGGCATTGATGGACCTGGAAGTAGAGCAAGCCCTGGTTCTTGAGACTGATTCTTTGTAGCAGAATTCTTCGTCTGAGGTTGAGCAATGCTTTCTTGAATTCCACCATACTCGGCATTCACTTTGTAATTAACACGAATTTTCTTGCTTTCGGAATCAGGATGAGCGAGTTGTTGATCAAGTGGAGAGAATAGATCCAGGGGACGTTTCTTGAGTGATTGTGGTTCAATTGCTTCCATACGACGACGTATTAGATAGACGGAAGTGTTCAAAAACCAAAAACACTATGCTTTGCTTCCTTCCGATGAATGAATGAATTATGGGAATCGATTAACCAATTTGCTGTCTATATATAAGTAAAAAAATAACCAATCTTTTTTAATTTTGTTTTTTTGATATACAATCTTTTTTTTTTTGAAGCAAAATCTTTTTTGATATACAATCTTCTTAAAATATTCACTAAAAGATTAAAATTTATTTTTATATCAAAATATTGCAACTAAATCTTTTTTTTTTTTTTTGGTGAGAGTAACTAAATCTTTTTATTGTTTCTATCAAAAACATAACCAATCTTTTTTAATTTTGTTTTCGGCCAAACCAATTAACACCTTCCTCACTGTTTCCCTTCATTAATTAATTAATTATACAATTAGTGAGTAAGTGGTGCGTGCGTGCATAGTAACTAACTAACTAAGGGCATCTCCAATGGGGGGAACTTAGATGGGTGGTTTAAGTTACTTTTTGTGGACCCAAATTGCCATGTAGGATTTAAGAATTTGATAAGCAACTTTCACCAATTTTACTCCAATGGCATTAAAATAAGCAACTCATATTTGACCCCACCAATTTATATATATTTTTTATTTTCATTTAATTTTGATTTAAATTTTTTATATCAATTATTTTATTAATATATATGGTTAAATCTAATAAATGTTTAAAAAACATTAAAAATATATAATAAATACATAAAAATATAATAAATTTATTTTAAACGATGAGAAATACATAGCGACAATAACTAGCAAGTGACGAAAAATACGCAACAATAAGAAATGCATAATAAAATAAAATACATAACAATAAATTATATAAATTAATTTTCGTTGTTCTCATGCCTGAAGTGTTCCCAAATATGCTCCACCAAATTTGTTTTTGGTTTGACACATAAATTCCAATCCTCCAATTTTTCAATAAAAATAATAACTATGGGACCCACTAATACCTATTAAAATAATGATTTTTATTGTTAAGCCACCCAAGTTAAGAGTTGCAATATGAAGTTCCATCCCCTATTTCTAAGCAACTTCCAATGTCATGTCATCCAACTCCAATGGTAAAAAAAAATAAGATATGGTTGCTTAGCCTTAAGAACTCAATAAGATACTTGCATTGGAGATGCCATAACAAACATATCCTTTGATATTTGAGGATGAGTATTAGCGACCAAATAGGAGGATTCAATTGAGTCAGTACAGTAGGATCCACATGTTTTTCATCCTGCCCTGCCCTGCCCTCAAACTCTACTACTACCCCTACATCACGGAAAGTGCATGTCCTATATAGTATCCTCCTATATGTTCACTGTACCCCCCAGCTACACTTTAATCACAGACAAGAGACCCTTTTTTTTGTTAATGGTCCCCAACCCAACAAGTATATATATATATATATATATATATATATATACTAGTATGTAGGGTGGTATGTATCAGTTTATTTATTAATAATACATTATACATGTTTATGTGTGATGCAGGAGCAGGATTGGTCAAGCTTCAAGCCGATGTACAGACTTGTGAATATGAGGATGTACAAGTCATGTGGGAAATGCTACACAAAACAGAAACCAATCATGTTATAGACAATCGTAATAATAATAATAATAATAATAATAATAATAATAATAATAATAATAATAATAATAATAATAATAATAATAATAATAATAATAGCCGCAAGCAACTGCAGTTCTGGAGACTCTTTGTATGGTCCAGCTCCAACCATATATAGTAGTAAAGCTTCATCACAATCTTCAAATTTCACTTAATAAAACCAGACACACACAACACTTTGCTGTTAGTTTTACCGATAATAATAATAATAATAATAATAAAATTGCTGCTGCTGCTGCTCATGTACAGCAGTGACTCAACTATATATATCTGCCATTTCATAATCCTCTCATTGCCATCACTGCAGGCTCCTAATTCTATAATTTTTATATTAACAAAAGTATGTCAGGTTTCTTTCTTACAACTGAAACTGTATCATAGTAGTATAGTATGTATGTATGTATGTATGTATGTATGTATGTATGTATGTATGTATGTATGTATGTATGTATGTATGTATGTATAGATGTCAAATATTTTGTCCAAGCTCATACCCATAAATTCATTTTGGGAATAGGTACTGACTCTTTTTAACAACAGAAAAGCAGGTTTCATATGTCATTGAGGTTTGAGAGACACAAAATCAATATGATTAATTGTGGCTTTTGTTAGTAGTAACAAACAAACATCGAAATGTTTTGACTTTTAACACGATTGTCTAAGGTTGTGTCTGTGTCAAAATACAACTTCGTGAAGCAGACACAACCTTACTTTGCTTCTAGAATATAGAAGATCAATCCACAGACATCCCAATAATAGAATTTTCATGTTATGGCTCTCCTTTACCATAAGTATCAAATATCCAAATATCTCCTCCATTTTTAGATGCAATAATATTTAGACTCACTCCATGGTTTGGAAACGAGAATGCAAGTAGTTTGTCTCAATTTTTAACTCATTTCAAGGAAAGAATACACTATTTCACCAACAAATTGCCTCTATATTCTTCTCTGCCTCAACTGATAATTAACAGCCTATTAAAGTTCCTTACAAAACCTAACTCACTTATAAACTTATATCAAGCCTTATCTCATCAAATATGCGCCTCTTGACAGTAAGACATGAGTGGATGACACAGAAATGTGTCGAGTCTGAGTAACTTTTAATCATAAAGAAAAGGATGTAGCAATGGCCATGCATATATATATATGTCTTTACTGGATTGGTGGGATATATGCATTTGAATCCATTGTTGTAGCCCCCTAGAGGTGTTATACTTTTTGTTGGTCAAGTTGGCTGCTGCACTACTGGGAGGGAACTGCAGGTACTGCCAGTGCCAGGCTAAAATTTTATTCTTCCAGACATGCTGCCTGAACAGAGAGCATGTCTTTGAAGCTGAACTCTTCATCCCCAAATTGAGATACCATACAACTTTACTTCTTTTTTTTTTTGTGTTCTATACAATCACAGGAAACAGTGATACTCCTATTGACAACTGATCAGGCAAACATGTTGTTATGATCTCAAATAACACAAGGAAGGGAGAATACTCACAGCCGGCAATAACCAAAATTGAGGAATTTAGGGGACACATAGCATGTGATCTCGAAAGGAAGGAGTTGGGGAGTGCAAAGGCTAACATAAAATATTCCTAAGCATGAAAGCAAATGATTGACAAAGGTGTGAATAATTTGATGAAACTACCTTCTATCAATTGGGCTGCTGTATTTAGCATGCTGCTAGTACTCAGTATTTCTTCTGGTACTCAGTTTACTTTCCTAAATTGGCTATAGTCTTATAAGTGAATTCATTGTGTCCCGTGGATAGATTTCATTATTGTATTGTTCTATTGGTATAAAATATAAATAGTGAAAACGTTGAACTCATCATCCTCTTTTCTTCTTAATTAAATTTTTTGTTACCTTGCACATGTTTTGAATGCCATAACACAAATAGAAGATAGAGCCAGTTAGTTACCATATCCTAACAATTAGGGTTTGAGGGGGGGTTAAGTATACTTTGTCCAACTTCAGGATCAAAGAAACCAATCAACATTAAATTACTCAATCCATATACTCACATCTGAAACCAAGCTGTATAAAAGTATGGAGTAGTGAAGATACTACCAGTTACAAGTTTAGAGTGAATTGTTTTAGGAATTAGGAACCCCCTTGTTATATAAACTTATTAATCTACAAATTGTCCAGATAATCCATACAGGGCCTCTAGTCCTTCTATTATATACATACTTCACAGAACACAAACAGTGTGACATTCATCTCTCAAGTAGAGAAGAAAACCACACACAATTCACAAATCCCTGATAAATGTGACATCTTCTCTGAAATTGAACAAGGCCATGTTGAAATAAAGACCTGTTATTTATGCGCGAGTGCTGTAAAGTAGTTGTTCAGAAGATTGATCAAATCAGAATGTAAAGTAGGGTTTTCGATTTAGAAAAACTCATTCAAAACTATTTTGGACATGAGCTGCCCTGCCCTCACTCACTCTCTTAAGAGTAGTTCTATTCCAATTCAATCATGCATTAAGTTTCATGTACCCAAACATTCATAGCTATAAATCTTAAAAGTAAAGTAGCACACGTGATCAAATTATATAAAGAAGTTATTCCAGTATTCAAACTCAAAGTAAGCCAGTACATAATATTTTCAGCGATTAGTCGCAGAGGCATTGGTGAGCTAGCCTTATAAGCTATTATTGCTACTGGCCATCCCCAGAAATGGGAAACAATTTATGAACTCGGGGATGATGCAAATCAAATGATTGCATTCTTTCAAATAAACATAACAATGACATTTTCTGGAATTGAAAATTAAATTGTACTATTTCCAAAAGAACCTTGTGTTGTCCTCCTTTACTTGCTATGGTGTAGTATTATGGTAATTAATCATGAGTAGGCATTATACGCGGAGGTAGACAGCAGCACATAGATTGACGAAAAAGTAAGGAAAAGAGCTAAAGCATTGTTCGCATCAGACTTCATCACCCCTGACTTAGCTCCCTCTTCATTCTTAGGAGCTTCAGCTGGTGACATTGCCGGTACAGGCCCTGGTGACATTACCGGTACAGGCGCTGGAACTGCAACTGGTGCGGAAACTGGAACTGGCGATACAACTGGCACTGGAGACTTCACTGGACCTGCTATTGGTGCTGGCGAAACTACTGGAACTGGTGATACCACTGGCACTGGCGGCATTGTAAATGGTATGGTCTCTGGGACAGGTGACTCCACCGGAGCAGGGGATACAACAGGAGCTGGGGCTGGAGCATGTGATGTGGCATTGGAGGAAGGAAGCAGAGACGGTGGCATGATGACAGTGCTGATCTGCACCACTGAAATATTGTATGGTTGTTCGAGGACAGGTTTAACCAAATCAGCACCTGGTCCATTAGGATCAGAAGCAGACGTAAAAGTGACGGCACCTGGGCTTAGATCAGTGAGTTTCAAGAAACCCTCCTGTCCCTTAGCTTGTCCACTGGCTTGAAATAGAGTGGTGACAGTTACATTTTGATTTCTCATGTTCTGAAATTTTTTATCGTCATAGTAATCGAGGATGACGTGGACGCTTAATATCTTTTTGATAACATCCATTGGCTTTCCTGAGATAGGTGTCATTCCACTGTTATCGACAGCAAGTACTGTTATTGTTTGCCTGGTGTTTATTTCGGTTGCTAGCTGGGTTTGGGTAAGGTAGTTGCTGTAAGTGCTGTATGCAGGGAATTCGGACAGCAACTTTGTTATGTCAAAAGAGGTTACAGATAAGGGAAACAACATTATTATTGTTAGTGAAAATAAGAACAACATGGAGGATGATGAGAGACACATTTTGAACATTGATGATAGTGAGAGAGAGAAAGGAAAGAGATAACTATAGATGTGTGTGATTTGAGAAAGATGAGTAGTAATGAGTTATTTATATAGAATTTGTTGTGGGTTATGATCCATTACTCAAGCATCATTGTAAGTAGACTTGGTCTGATTTGTTCAACCAAATAATAAGGAGCTTTAATTGGACGAAAAAGGTGGAGCTTTCTTCAAATTGCTAGGCCAGTTTCCATTTTGACATTGTATACATACATACATACATACGCATATACCTATACTTAGCTATTGTCCAAAATTAGTTAATTATTAGTACTTAATTAGGCTTAAATGCAGTTTTACCCCCGCTATTTTAAAATGCGGAATTTTACCCCCCTATTTTATAATTTGTTGGATTTTGTCCCGCCACCAAATATTTGCACAAAATTTGCTTCTGAGCCTCAAGTTCAAAGCTTTGCACAGAACTCAATTTGGATCAATAATTCACCAAACTGGTACCGAAACGACCGCAATCGAGTTAGTTTTCCACAGAATCAAACTCCACTAAATTTGGATTTACAGAGAGAGATTAATTACTGTTTTAGTGAAGGTCTGTTCAAATTAATTATCGTATGAAACTACTACGGGTTTTTTCGTCATTCCTCTCACCCTGTAGCTCATTTTTTAATACTACTAGACTCTGACCCGTGCGTTGCACGGGTTTTGTGGAGTGTCAGATTCACATGCATACTGTTATAAAAAAATACCAGCATATTATTATCATTATTAGTCTACATTGACATAAACTTATTTATAGATAAGAAAAAAATATGAATTTTCTAGTTATTATTTATTCAATGATGATAATCAACCGTACATCTATAAAGAAATAAATTTGATGCATGATTAGTGATTTATTCCACAACAAAATATACATATTTTTAAGGCATTTTTTGTTATAATTTTAAGGCAAAAATCAAGAAGAAAAAACGAAAGGTTTATTCATTGGAAAATTAAAAGGAGATAAAAACAATTAATGATTGCTATTTTTTTAAGAAAAATAGTTAAAATCAAGTCTATCACCTCATAATACATCCATCCGTCCCAATTTGAATGAGCCATTTTGACTACGTGCACTATTCATATATCTTGCTTTGACCATATTGTTTTACTAATAAATACAAATAAATATTAGCATATAAGATGTTGTTAGATTCGTCTCGATGAGTATTTTCAAAATATCAAATTTTATAATTTTTAATTTTTTACTATTATACAATTAAAAATATTAATCATTAAAACTATGCATTGATATGCATAAAATAGTCAACTGGCTCACTTACATTGGGACGGATGGAGTATGAAAAAGTAATTTAATTTCTTGCTATGTTATTATTAAGGAAAATATTAATTTCTTTAGTAAATTGACCATAAATATAAATTGTGGTATAAATGAAAAAGAGTGCTAATATTATTAAGGAAAATATTTATATAGACGATTTTTGTTACATAATTTAATATACATGATTTTTACTTTTAATAATTTAATACATACAATTTTTTAATTTAAATTAAGTATCACTAATGTAGTTGAAAAAATAGTACACTCACTAAATTCATAAAATTACATCATAAAAAAAATCATAAAAGCAAGTTAAAAAAAGATGAACATAAATCTAAAAACCAAATCAGAGAAGTTAAAAAAAGCAAGAAATAAAAAACACTGAAAATCATCGTAACTACACTTAGTTTGATTGGTTGAAGAGACACTCTGTTAACCCCAACTACCATTAAAACGTGAATAAAAAATGGAGAGAAAAGAGAGAAAAATTATGAGGGAGAGAGTAAGAGATCCATAGACAGAAATTAACATAAAAATATTTCAAACCTCTCAAAAAATGGGGTTGAAATTCAGATCAAAAAATGAGGTTGAGATGCACAGATAAGAAAGCCAAAAGTAATGACAAAAGAATAAAATTAGGTTGAGAGTGAGAAGAAGTGTGCTTTTTTATTTCCTATGCGTGATATTTTTTAGTGGCTCTAGGGAAAATTAGGTAAGAGAAAAAATGATGTCATAAATAAATGGTTGGGAGGGTCATTAAGAATGGATTATGAGGGAAAAATTAGGGTTAAGTGGTAAGAATAATTAGGGTTTAGAAGTTTGCAAAACATAAGTTTTATTATAATAAAGATAAAGATAAAGATTTACATGTATAGAAATCTAACGAAATTACCCTTGTTTTCATTTCAATTTCGTCGAATTTGGAGTTACGATGTGTTCGGTAGACGATGTTGAATTTGAAGATCACAAGTAGATTTCTGCAGAATTAGTAATTGGACAGATCTTCACTAAAACGGTAATTAATCTCTCTCTGTAACTCCAAATTAGTGGGGTTTGATTCTGTGGAAAGCTAACTCGATTACGGTCATTTCGGTAGTCTTTTGGTGAATTATGGATCCAAATGAGTTGTATGCGAAGCTTTAAAGTTGTAACTCGAAAGCAGATTTTTTGCAGAATTTTGGGGGACATACCTTCACTAAAACGATAATTAATCTCTCTTTGTAACTCCAAATTCAGTGGGGTTTGATTATGTGGAAAGATAACTCGATTACGGTCATTTCGGTATCCTTTTGGTAAATTATTGATCAAAATTGAGTTGTGTGCGAAGCTTTAAAGTTGTGACTCGAAAGCAGAATTTTAGGGAGGGCAAAATCCAACAAATTATAAAACAGGGGGTAAAAGTCCGCGTTTTAAAATAGGGGGGATAAAATTCCGATTTAATCAAAATAGGGGGGCAAAACTGCATTTAAGCCTTATTATTATTATTCACTTAATTAATTGTAAAAGAAAATTATTGACTTAATTAGTTAGGTTACTTCCCTACCCTTGGTTACTTTTCTCCTTCTATTCACCATGCAATATTCATGTATGTTAATCATATATGCAAGTATATCTGAGGATGTTAATTAAAAAATGTTAATATACCCTACTCCCAAACTATATTTTAAATATTTCCCTTGTATATATTATATACGCTTTTGTTTTTTACAGTCATACTTTTTGACGCTTCCTAAAATTAAAATAAAAACAATCATATTGTATGGTCCTTCACTAATTTATTTTATTAATTCTTTCGGGAGTTACAATTAAAAGTGCGATTTTTCAATTTTTTTTTTTGTTTTGTTTTCGATAAATTACTCTTTGAAAATAGTTAAACCACACTTTTTTTTACCGGTAATTATGAGACCTAAGCCTAAAGAAAAAGACGATTACAATTTTGATTGGCTAACATATATCCATATATTGATTCGCTTCACGATATAAATGATCAATTAGACTTGACCAAAAAAAATATGGTCTACTAGAACCTCCAAATCTATTAATTTTTGGGTCTTCTCAACAGAGGCTCTCTCAATTACGCTATCAATGGGTCACGATTGGAGTTATTCGTGACCCACATAATCCACATGCTACTCTACGTGATTAAAGTTCTACCTTTTAACATATGTGAGCCCTTCAAAAACTCCCCACAACTCTACTAAATACGTATTACCTTGGCGCAAAGCGACATATATTGAACCAATTTAAATTTCCTACTCCAATATCTTTGTAGTTTGTAGTGAAGTTCTAACTATTTTTTTTGTTTGATCAGAAAAAGAGGATTGTATATATAATGATGAGACAAAGTATAATCGGTACAAAGTACAATTGGTACTATACCCAAACCTCTAATTAACCCTAATCCACCTCATTAATTTTAATTTCCCTCCTATTTTCTCTCCTAATCCCTATTAGCATCAACAATTGAAGTGGGTTGCTTATCAAAAAATAAATAAATTGAAGTGGGTTAATGAAGGAGATTTGAACTCTCGGTATTTTCATGAGTCCATTAAAAGTAGAAGAAGAAGAAATCAGTTGGTGGCTTTACAAGATGGAAACCATTGGATTCAGGGAGTGGATAAATAAAAGGGTTTGTTATTTTGAGAATAACTTTAGGGAGAGGTGAGAGAGTAGGCCGAATCTTAATGGGATTAACTTAATTTTGAGGTATTTGATTATTGCAGATTTCTTCACTCTCGAAAGTTTTTATTTATAAAAAGAAAAAACAATGTGTCTTTTAAAATCTTTTTATCTTTCTAAAATTAAACATTATTATTTAAAATAAAAACCAACATTGGTGATGATATTTAGCAAATTGCTATTATTCTTTTTTTTTTTATAATGGCCAATTGCTATTATTAATTAGTTTTTTATTTTACAATTTTTATAACTTAATGAGCCTAACTAATTAATATTAATATAAGGAAAATGTTAAATGGTGTTTTCAGGGTACTCTTTAAACATTTTAAGTAGTAGTAAGTTTTTGATAAAATTTTATGAAAATATGTGAAGTCAACACATTGAAAATTAAAATGTTTTATATTTTAATACTTAAAAAGTATGTGATTAACCAACCAGCTTAATTATTATTTTTTTCCTTCTTTGTTTTTATAAATATTTTTTGAAGTAGAAAAATAAAAAAGTTAAGCTTAAGAATTTTAAATTGAGATTTGAAAAAGTGTGTGTGTGTATGATATGATTTAGATTTGTGTGTGTGGGTATCGCGAAAAAGAGGAAAGTATAGTATAGACAGAGAGAGAGTATAGTGGTTGCTAGGGTTTGTTGTCCTCTTTCTTTGTTTTTCAATTTCACAAAATTAGATTCCGATCGATTCTGTTTGATTGATTGCCTGCCGAGAGAGTAGTGAGTGAGTGAGTCATGAAGCTCACTGTGAAAACTCTGAAAGGCAGCCATTTCGAAATCAGGGTTCAGCCTTCTGATTCTGTCAGTCACCTATCTTCTTCTCTATTTTCTCTTCAATTCATTATGTATGTATGTATTTCCCCAACCTAATTCTTCATTAATTACTACTTTGTTTTTAATTCCCCAACCCAACAGATAATGGCAGTAAAAAAGAATATTGAAGATGTACAAGGCAAAGATAATTACCCTTGCGGACAGCAATTGCTGATTCACAATGGTAAGGTTTTGAAAGATGAAACTACATTATCAGATAATAAAGTCTCCCAAGATGGCTTTCTTGTTGTCATGCTTAGTAAGGTATTATTATTATTATTGCTCTGCTCATTCTCTATTATTATTATTGTTATTGTTATTGTTATGTTATAACAAAAGATGATGATTGTATATATATGAAACATTTTACTGCAGAGTAAATCCTTGGGATCTGCTGGAACTTCATCTACTCTTCAGGTATGTATGTATGTATGTTGCTCGCTCATTTTTAATATCATATCTGTTCTTCCCCCCCTCCCTCTTATCGTGTATGTGTATCTTATGAGTTAGTCGTCATTTGTGTGTGCATGTTTGACAGACCCCTACCAATCCACCTACAACTCTACCAACACCAGATTCAACACCTCTAGTACAAACGCAGTGAGTTTTTTTTAATTAAATATCTACTTTTTCCATGCATCAATCAACTTATTTTTCATTTGCCTCTGCAGATCTGCAAACAACAATGCATCTGCACCACTTGTCTCAACTACAACAAAGTATGCCTTTTGTCTCTATGTTTCTCTAGCTATACTATTATTTCTAGTCACTAACCTCTTGCTGCAATCAATCAACAAATTCACTTCTTTGCCATTTTCTTCTATCCTCTAATCAACCCTTCTCAACTACATTATATATTTCAACGTCATTTTTGCTTTGCAGTCTTACTACAGAGACTTATGGACAGGCTGCTTCAAATTTAGTTGCTGCTAGTAATCTTGACCACACTATTCAACAAATTATGGACATGGGTGGCGGCACCTGGGATAGAGATACCGTTAATCGTGCTCTGCATGCAGCTTTCAATAATCCAGAGCGTGCTGTCGATTACTTGTATTCTGTATGCCTAAACTGCTCATTATAGATCCTATCTGTTTCAAAATTTATGCTTTATCTTATTTGATTTAACAACTATTTATTTATTTATTTGCAGGGAATTCCTGAAGCAGCAGAAGTTGCTGTACCGGCTGCTCAATACCCAAGTAATCAAACTGAAACAGCTGGGGTCACTTCCGGAGTTGTTCCGGGGGTCCCTAACTCAGCTCCCTTGAATATGTTTCCACAGGTAAAAATTATAATTTGAATGGATTAAGACACTGTACCTTGTTATGTGTTTTGCTGTTATTTGGTTCTTAATTTTGAGTTGAAACTCTTTCAGGAGACAGCTTCTGGCACTGGTGCTGGCGCTGGATCGCTTGATTTCCTGAGGAACAATCCCCAGGTTCGTTTTTTGTTTCATTTATAATACACCCAGTGTTAAGGAATTTGTGTTCGACACGCCCATGTCGGAAGAAATGGTTTTTGTATTTGAACTTGCTATACCAATGGTTGGAATCTGAGACAATTTGCATATCCTGCATCATTTTGACAATTCTGTATACCATGCCTAATATCAAATCTTGGTTACCTTGTTCACAAACCATATGCTTTTTTTTTTTGAAGAAGCTAAATTAACCCACCCAAATTGGCACACAAACCATATGCTTAAATGAACAAATGAAGTAGAAAGAACTTCCAAAAAGGAAGCAATAAATTTATTGTTGCGTGCTTTGTTTAATTTCACCGCATTGCTTATGCAAGATATTAAAAGAAATGTTTAATTTTGGCGTCTTATCTTGGCTGGTAAATTGACTTATATTTTTATATGGTTGGAGCTAGTTTTTGAAATGTATAATGATTTCAGCATGCCCGAATAAACAGCTGTACCTAGTCAATATGCTGAACATCATTAGTATGTAGATTAGTAGACATTACTGCACAACACTTGTTATTCTTCTCTTGTGTCAAATTTCAATAAATTGTTAGTAACCGTTTCTATGTTGTGCATATTTAGTTTCAAGCATTGCGGACAATGGTGCAATCCAATCCAGAAATTCTCCAGGTATCTAACCATCTATTTTCTCAATCACCTACTACCTGACTTTTGGTCATTTGTCAATGTTTGAGATAATTTTCTATTGCAGCCTGTACTTCAAGAGCTCGGAAAGCAAAATCCCGGTCTCTTGAGACTAATTGATGAGAATCATTCTGAGTTTCTTCAGTTGATAAATGAGCCCATGGATGGTTCTGATGGGTAAGTATACTGTCATTGCATTTTACAATCATAAAATTATCTGTTTTTAGTTTTTTTTTATATGGTATCTTTTCGATTTTATTAATAGTAATCCTTGCCATGTTTGTGACACAAAGGTAGCTTTTTAACATGGTGGCTTGCTATTCAATCTAGGAAGTATTTATAGCATATAAGATTGACACTAGTAGTTTACTATCTTCTTGATAATGTGTGATGGTAGAGATATATGGCCTTAGGCTAATATGTCACTTGTGCATGGTGCAAGACATGCTCAAGTTGCATATAAAAACTGATTTTTTTTAAAATTTATTTAAAAAAAAAAAATCTGTCTATGATTGGTCAATTGTGGTTGTCGGCTTTAATAAAAAATAAAACAAAATTACAAGAGTAATAAAATGAAGGGCAGAGATTGCACTGCAGGAAAAAAGTACTGCAGGGGATCTTTTCTCGATGTTGTTGTGCACCGTAGACACTGCCAAAATATATTAATGATAAATGTAACCCTCTTTTACTAGGGATAATTTTGACCAGCCTGAGCAAGACTTGCCTCATGCCATCAATGTGACGCCAGCTGAGCAGGAAGCAATTGGAAGGGTATATCTATTTTTTATGTCCAGACAGAGTTGTGCTTTTTTCATTTCATTTGATTTACCGTATGTGCTGATTCATTTTTACTTATGATCCACAGCTAGAGGCTATGGGATTCGATAGAGCCTCTGTGATAGAGGCATTTTTGGCATGTGACCGTGATGAGCAATTGGCAGCCAACTACTTACTGGAAAATGCTGGGGATTTCGAGGATTAAATCACTAACCTACAATCATTCATAGTTTTGTTCATGCCGGCCTCTTTTTTTCTTTTGCAAGGAGGGTGGGTGGGTTTGCAATTTTTCTTCTTACGGTGTCTTTCTAGAGAAATTTATGTGGTTGAGTTTCTGATTTGTGTTGATGTATTCTACTATATATTACTAGGTTTGGTTTATATAACAGCGTCATTTTTTTTTTTGTGGTCAAGTTAGCGTCTTTTTTTATTTTAAATCTTTCCTGATTTGTAGGCTCGGTTCTTCTTACTAGAGGGAAACAAAATATCTCATTAATGTGAATTATATTTCTTTTCTTCTCCCCAATGAAAATCGCACTTTTGCTCTATTAAAGATTAATTTTGGTCGTCCCCATGAGCTTAGCTCAATTGGTTGGGACATCAGCATTTTATATGCAGGAGTCAGGGTTCGAACCCTGGACACTCCACTTATCCATCTTTAAAGGTGGAATTTCAAGCCACTAGGCTACCTGACCAAAAAAAAAAAAAAGATTAATTTTGGTCCTCCAATATTTTGAAGTAAATTTGTTTCTTAAATCCCTTTAAATGTTGTAATTTATTAACTTATTATTAGTTCACAATTTGGTTAATCCTCCTGATATTGGAAAATTCTGAGTGCAGAATTGACACTCCTACAATCACTATCACTATAAACATAAAAGGGGGGAAAAAGCATTTTAATGGTGAATTGTTGTGGCTCTCACTCGGCAGTCACATTGAATGAAATATTACATAAAAAATATGTTTATAATTGATGGACTGGAATGAATTACACTAAACCTAAATTCTAAAAAAAAAAAACGAGTGAGTACAAGAGAATGAATGGAATATATTTTTACAAAGGCAAACAATTTAGTGTACTTTGTTTATAAACAGTGAAGTGAAGTAGGGTCTTTTGTGCTCCCAAGTAAAATACGTAGTAGTAGTTGAAATTGAATAGTTACCGTTATAGCGGGAGCATAGAGAAGAGAAAAACTAAAATACTAGTAGGGAAAACAGTACGTTACCCAAAGGTTTGTTTGTTTTTCAAATTCAAACGAAGACATAAAAAGTAATGGGACCCACCCACCCATCAACACCAACGAACTAGAAGCACTTAATTATGAGCAGAGCAGAGCAGCCAATTGAATTCATAGAAGTAAGTAAGTAAGTAAGTACAATACAAATCAAATAGATAGATAGATAGATACCATCTCCTCTCTCTCTCTCTCTCTCTCTCCCACACCAACAACAGTGAGTGACCCAACAAACAAACAAGAATGTTTAAAACAAAGAAAGAAGAAGAAGAAGAAGAAATGAACAAGAAGAAGAACCAAAACCAAAACCAAAACCTGGGTCGTATGTTTTCAAATCCCTTGAGCGAGATCCAAAACAACGCCCAACTCAGGCATAGTCGTAGCTGCGCCACTACTACTACTACTCACCATGGTCCCACCGACCACAATAACAAGGAAAACGCAGACAATGTTTCTCCTTCTCTTCCAAAGTCATTATCAACAAACACAGACAAACACAACAACAAGTTTGTTAATGTTAAGCCTTCCTCGCTACAGTACTGCATGCAAATCAACCAAGATCCTCCTCTTCCTCTTGCTTCTTCTGATTCTTCCCACTTTTCCAACTCTTTGAAAATTTGGGACTACTCTGACTCTGAACCTGCTCCTGCTCCTGCTTCCTCCTGGTCCACTTTACCCAACAAGTAACTAACTAACTAACTAATCTGTTTTTCTTTTTTTCTTCTTCTCACTTCTAATTAATCTGTTTTCTCTTGTGTTTTACTTTTAGGTCTTTGATCTGTAGACCCTTGCCTATTGATATTGGAAGGTGCACATGTGTTATTGTCAAGGAACCAATCCCTCAGGGACTCTCTAATGGCACTTTCTTCTCTCTTTATACCTATGTATGTAGTATGTTCTACCTGTTACTCATACTTATTATTCACTGCCATTTCTTATATGTATAATACTAACATATTACTGCAGGAAGGTCAGGGACGACAGAATAGGAAACTGGCTGTGGCCCACCACAAGCGCCGGACCGGGCGCTCTCACTTCGCCATAGCTCAGAACCTCAAAGGACTACTCTCCAATTTTGATGATACTTTCCTCGGGACAGTAACCGCTAATCTCACCGGCTCAAAATACCACATTTGGGATCAGGTAGGTTAGGTAGCTTCCTAATTTATTTGTTTTTTTACCATCTATAGTTTTTGTCAATCAATACACAATAATAAATATAAATAAATAATGTATCAACATTTGGTCTCTCATTATCTGTTTGATTATCAGGGATATCGCCATAAGTCCCATAGTAAACAACCAAAACCACCTCTTGCTGTTGTTGAGTAAGCCTAAATCCTCATCTTTCGCAATCCCCAACCGGGCCTCATTGTTCTCTGCTAACTACAACATTTGGATTGATTTTTATTTGCAGGTATGTACCTACAATAGCAACATGTACAGGAACTCACAGAAGCATCAAAGCATATATACCAAACCATCAATCTATGTCTTTCAAGAACACCAACCAGGTACAGCATATTAAGGGACTGCCAATGAATTGGGAGGGAAAATTGGACAGAGTCCATCAACTATTCTCAAGGGATCCACTCTACAACAAGGTATGAGGAGCCTGACCGAGGAGAAAATTCTTAATTTGTCATTTATTAAAGTCAGTAATGGATAGGATGGACTTTGATTAATTTGTTATGTCTTCCTACATCAGAGTACAAAGCAATTTGAACTTGACTATAGAGATAAAGGAAGGGCAGAACTTGGAATCCAGAGATCAGTCAAAAACTTTCAGCTTACTTTAGAGGTATAATCATCACACAAGTGTTTTTATGTTATAATAACTCAATTAGTTAGCTTTGTTGTCTGCTTTAGCTGACCTGTCATTACTTTGATTGTTAGGAAAATGGGAAGCAGACAATCCTGCAGCTAGGGAGGTTGGGAAAATCTACATTTGTTATGGACTACAGGTATCAATTCAAAATTCTCTAATTGTGTTATCGACTGTAAAATTATTTCGACGTGAGTAGGTTTCACAGCTAGTATCATTTCCTCTGAATCTGCAGATATCCTTTGACTGGTTACCAAGCGTTTGGCATATGTTTGGCTTCCATTGATGCAAAGCTTTGTTGTGTAGTGTAGTGGGAAATCTCTTTTCCAAAATTGGTACAACTTCGGAACTCAAGATATCTTCTGGTTTTCACCTAGCCCCGTCCAGGAAGAACTCTTGGTGGATTTTCTCTAAGTACATTTTTCTTTCAAAAGAAAAATGAAGATTTTGGAGTTGTATTTGGTGTGGATAATCTTCAGCTAGGAAGGTATTAATGCCATCAAAATCTCGAGAAATAATTTATGTATAAATAATCATTGTGCTCGGATGATCGATTTGTTACTATTAAATGTTTGAGACTATTTAACTAAATATTGCTTTCTTTAAATTCAAAAAGTACTCTTTGAGCCTGCAACAAATTTTGTTCATTTTATTGCCGCAATGAATCAGAGAAGGTAAATGAGCTGGTCTGAATTAGTTTAATAACAGATGAAATGACATCATGTTGCACCAGTACTTAGATATATAATGTTCACATGGAATTACTTCTTTCATTGTTGTTTTATAATTACCTTATAAATATACGACTATCAGAGAGTAGTATGATTGATCGCAAGTGATCAAATGATGATTAAGACTTAGACAATCACGTACTAGTATATTCTAAAAAGCTTAACCCCTTTGGGGAAGCCTAACCTTTACTAAGAAACTTAATACTGTCACATAAATGATTCATATTAACATACCTGTCAAGTGGAATTTTAATGAGGATTTTTTGCATAATGCACTTTAATTCGGGAAGCACTCTTGAAGTTGAGATTCAGGATTTGATTAACCTCACATAAAACCACCAAATCATGTAATATTGTTCATGATAGGCACACTTAAGGCAGTCTCAACTCCATATAGAATACAGTTGTGCCAACAGAAAAGATAGGCACACTTAAGGCAGGATCAACACAATAAAAAAGACAAAAGAACAAACTTATGACATGAAATTATTTGAAGACAAGAAAGACGGCAATCCGGCATACAAACAAAACTAGCCTCTCATGAAATTCAGGGAAGTGCCTTCATTTGTTTGGAGTGCCCAGGAATGCACTTCATTCAATCAAGACGCTGTAATTGAACCATAATTTTACACAAGATAAAAAAATGATTATTATTGAAAACCAAATTACAGGTTATGGTTATTATTGAAAACCAAATTTCTGATTATCCATCCATACATGTATGATTGAAAAACTACATATGATAGAGCAAACTTTTGAAAAACTAAAGACGATAGAGCAAACTCAATAAAACTATTCATATATTTTTATTATTAACCAGAATTTTATTTATCAAAGCTGTTAATATCTTATATTTGAGATAACTATACTGTGAGCTGCACTTAGTAAATATGTAGCTATGCTACAACTACTAAATTTACCAGCAATATAAGTTACGACTAATACTTAAAATGGTTTCTCGGCTTGAGTTTTACTAGCAGGGGATGAAGCCTGTGGGTTGTAAGACCCATGGTATCCACATTCTCTTCCTCCCCTTGTCCTAGCTCCCACTCAAATTCCTGTACCAATCTGCCAATTGCCGTGCATGCTATCAACATGGCCTGAAGGGAGCCTGCACACACCCTCTTCCCTCCTCCAAAGGCCATAGTCTTATACAAATCCGAGGGCTCATATTTCTCGTCAAGAAATCTCTCTGGAATCCACTGGTCAGGATTTTCCCAACAGTCACAATCCATGTTACATCCATATATATTTATTGCGATCTGTAAAACAGGAAATGGAAATCAATCAATCAATCAACCAACCATATAGACAATAGGATAGTAATTTCATTCAGAGGATAAATATGGTGACCTCGCTTCCGGCAGGAATATGGTATCCACCCAATTCGGTATCCTCATGAACATATCTTAGTGGAACAATTGGAACTGGACTATGCTTCCGTAATGTTTCATGGAATATAGCCCCCAAGTAAGGTAGCTTAGATAATTGGTCTTCTGTAACCTTTTCATGTCCACATACATTTAGGAGTTCCTCATACAGACGGTCCTGCAATATAAAGATGTCACCAGTGACAAAGTGTCAAAAATGGTCCAAAAGAAACCACCAAACGAACCAACCAACAAGTAGATTTGTTGGTTAGTGTTGTTAGTCCTACATTAATTAAATAATGACACAGCTTGAACAATAGTTATAAGTTGGCGACAGCCTTCACCACAAAAACTAATTTTTAGGGTTGGGATAGGCCCGAAACTAAGTTCTAAGAGTTAGCCAAAGGCAAAGTAAAACTGTCAACCTGACGTATTTTGTCTTTGGCAAGTTCATACATAGCCCATTCTGTTGTAACTAAGGTAGTATCAGATGTCTCAATAATTGGCTCCCAGAGAAGCATGATCAGTTGTTCTTCAGTCACGTCTTTAGCTTCTGATATCAGGTAGTCATAATAACAATTTACTTCCTATTACATCCCAAAAAATCAAGTTAGGATAACATTATCATGGATTATGCATAGTTTTGAAGTTACAAACAAGAAAAACCTACCTTCCCTGATGCCAATCGCTTCTTCTGCTCATTAATCAATGCCGTCATGACATATTTTCTTCTGAGATCCACTTTATGAATTTTCTTCTCCATGCTCTTATTTGGAATCCATTTCAGGTATGGAAAGAAATCTCGCCAATCCACTTCAATGGCACCCTCCATAAAATCAACCACTAGAATGTGATATAAGTCCTCTTTTGATAATGTACTCGCAAACTCCTCCACATAAATGGATTCAACATCACTTCCCAGAGCCTGCAAATTATCCATGAGGTTTGTATGTTATGTTGTGTTATTCTATTCTCAGCAATGTTTTTTTAAAAAATAATTAAGAAGGGGTAGACTCACTTGCTTTAGTGCTAGTCCGAAAAGTTCAGACACAAATATTTTCCTGAAATCAACAGCTAAATCAGAGAGGGTCTTTGCATGTTCACTAAACTGCCTGGACATATTTTCCATCATGACTTCTCTGTGGAGACGGTGTCGCTTCTGAACAATGATATAATACACTTCAGGGACACTTTTCATCCAAGCCATAAAAGAGATAAGTGTGTGTGTGTGTGTGTGTGTGTGTTCTATTTACTCAAATACTCATGAGGTAACCACGAAGTTTTGTAACCAACCTGTGCATTGGCTCCAAGCACATTAGCAAGAATATGTTTTTTGACCATTTTGTGAAAATCGTTGTAGTCACTTATAGCAACCATACATTTATCAGAAGTCAGAATTGTCAGTGCAGTTGATAGCTTCCTTGTTGAAATCGACGGAAATTTAGTCACCATTGCCTGAAATAACCGCAAAATAACATAATCCAATTAACTAGAAATAAAAATAAATAAATTATGAGCACTCAATGTCATTTCCCCTGCATCCTTGTACTAATTAGTCTAAAAATAAGGAAACAAATGAACAATATAGAGCAGTGTTCTCGACTAACATCCAAATAGGATTCAAATAGCATCCTAATAAAAATGACTTAAGGCTGGTTTAGGTTGGGACTTATTTGAGATTATTTATTGGCATAAACACTTGTAAGACTGTTTGAGATAGTTCACAGTCTTAAAAAGTCCCACATGTGAGACTATTCTTAATATATGGATCCAGCTTATGACATGTCGACATGTTGTTTTCAGCTTATTTCCATAATTGCTTATGGATTGATTATATAAAAATACTTTGACTATTTTATGTTTTAATAATAATATAAGCGATTAATGAAGTTGTTTATCTAAAGAGGGTAGGGATTGAAATTGCAAGGTTGGAAGAGTAGTAAGGAAGGAGGGAGGGACCTGTTTGGCAAGTTGAGCAGTGTTGAGAACAATGATGGTGGAAGAACCAGCTCTGATGGAAAAAATAGGTCCATATTTGTGAGACATGTTTGTGAAAGTTTTGTGAGGTTTCTTCTCTCTCAATTGAAGTAGATTCCCAATCAGTGGCAAACCAGGAACCACTGCACAAAAAAAAAACAAAAACAGTTTGATTATTAATTGATATATATATATATATATATATATATATAGAAGAACAAAATTAAACATGAATGAATGATATGATATGATACCTGGTACATATGGAGGTTTGTTATGAGTAAATAATCTCCTCCGACTACTACGGAGTAGAAAGAGGAAGAAGAAGAAGAAGAAAAGAGAGAAAGCAGCAAAAGGAAGTGAAGTTGTGGTGGCAAAGGGCTGTTGTGTCTGTGTCTGAGTCTCCATGGCTTCAACTCTTTCTTTCTTTCTTTCTCTCTGTGTCTGAGTCTCAAACAAAACAAGTTTCTTTTTCTTCTTCTTCTTTATTATTCATTTTTGGATTGAATTGAATTGAATAGATAGATAGATAAACAGATTCTATATATTATTATGAGTTATGGAAGCAATTTGGAGGGACATGATCACAGCATCTCTCCCATCAGATTCTCTCTGTCTGTCCTGTCGTCTCACTCTCACCCAGGCAGGCAGGCAGGCGTGCCCTACCAACCACTATATATAATCCAACATTAATTTAATCAAAATAAAAGTCACAACATTAATTATTTTCAGAGATATTACTACTATAAAACCTCCCTCCTGTACAACATGAATATATATGTATTCATAGTTTCTTTCTACTACAAATAATATTAAATACTACAAATTTCTACAAAAATTATTTAGTTTTGTACTTAATTATTTTTTTGTTAGAACAATGATAGCAGTCACAAATCATGTAATGTCAGTCAAATTAACTAACAATGCATTGTTTCTATCTATCTATATATAGAATTACACATTTTGGCAATTAAAGCCATAATAAACAAGTCCCTGATTATTACAGTACATGTATACGATTGATTCATGATAATGAATGAATTAATTAATTAATGTTGTGGCATGCATAATATATTATACTATCAATCAATATGATCTCAATGAATTGAATGAATTAAATAAATGTCATAAAAGAATTATTCCTGAAACAGCTTGCTTCATCTGGTATGGAGATATATAGAGCAATTGGCACAGATAAACTTCCATATATATATATATATATCCTTTGTTGAGTTGAGCTTGGAATGTGAACACACAATCTACTCTACTCTACTCTACATGGTGTTGCTGTTGCATACCAACTCCTCGATCCACCACATTCATTTCAAATATGTTATATCGTCTGCAAGCATTGCATCACATCATGAATTAATTAATATTGAATTTACTACACTATATATGTTAGAAATTAAATCAAGTATCTCCTCCTCCTACAATATGTTAGAAGCTTGACATGCCATTGTAGACCTCATTAGAAAAAAGCAAGAGGCACCGCCACCTCTTGCCTCCACCGTCTGTCTCTTTTGTTTCCTTAATAGAAGATAAGTTCTAGTTAGCTTAAGAACCAAAAGCCTATATAAAAAAGGCATACTTACTTGTATTCATAACACTTTATCATTAAGTTTGAAAATCAAATTAGTAGTATTCATGTTCATTCTCTCTTCCTCTGTTTTCTTGTTTCAACTTTCTTTATATATATATGTCCCACTGATATCACACTACGTAGTAATTAATTAATTAATTAATTAATTAGAGTGTGTGTATCCCATTATTAATTAATAGAAAATTAAGATCATCGTAAAATCAGAAGGCATATATGGCAAATGCGTTACAACATTTTATTTACGTACGGGTTCTTGTGTTAATATTTTCTATTTAGTGTACCAAATCATTTATATATATATATATATATATATATATATCATGAATTTGGTTTATAGGCTGGGTAGAGAGTAATGTAAATTTTGTAACAATGAACAAATAACCAGGAAGTGGAACAACCAACGAAAACACATTTATAATTTAATCCATTATTGTAACAATGATATCAAATAGCACTCATTATTGTAGGATGATTATATGTTTCACAATTTTTTGCTTATGAAACTCTTTTTT
The DNA here is from genome assembly GCF_020283565.1 of Trifolium pratense. Taxonomy (NCBI): domain Eukaryota; kingdom Viridiplantae; phylum Streptophyta; class Magnoliopsida; order Fabales; family Fabaceae; genus Trifolium; species Trifolium pratense. The sequence continues at coordinate 58,238,344 of NC_060065.1, read as the reverse complement.
TTTTTTAAATCAACAAATCCAACCCTCACAATTGTATATATAAACTAACTGCTTGAGGTATTTTAAGAAATTACTATCTCCTAACAAATATTTTTTCATGCTCACCTATTAAAGATCGAATGTTAAACTAAATAGTTTATTTTTTGACGCATTTTAGACTAAATTGTTAAAAATTCCAATTATTTATTTATTGTGTCACATGTTTTTTTTTTTATTAATACAATTATGACGATGCTAATTTCATTTTTTTAGATTTAATTTAATAAATTAAAAGAAATAAATAAAAAAATTAATAGAGATTAGAAACGTTTTCTTAGAGTGACACATCATCAAAATACTTGTCTATGAACAACTCAACCTTCCTTTTACTATTAAAAGAAAAGATATATGTATAAAATTTTCAGTGTTGTTTAACTATTCTCTTAGCACTTTGAAACAAACAATTGTATTATTAGTTAACAAATAAAGTAATTAAAAATATGTCATTTTTTATCTCACAAGTCTTGTATAAATTGAAATGTCATGCAAACAACATGTAACATGTATCACATGTGATAAATATTTGATCCTAACCAATGCATAAAAATATTTTTCGAAGAAATTCAACCCTTTAAATAGATCTCCCTCACATAAGCTAGCCGATATGTTAGCTTATAGATTAAACCGTTGAGTTTGTGTTCTAGTGGCATGCGCAGACTATTTTTCAATTCGCTGCACATTATGGTCTAAACTCATAAATATGTAATTCATTTAAACTCATAACGAATAAAGTAATTAAAATTATATTAATTCTTGGCAAATAATAAAAATACAATGAAAAATAAATAAAATTTAGTCTTTATGAGCTTATCTGAGTTAACAAGGTTATTACATTTTATGTGTAAGGGGTCATGTTTCGAAAACTTGAGACACCACATCTATTTACCTTATGGGAAATTTTAGCTAATAGACTGCTTGATCAAATAAAATAACATTCATAACAAAAACCGATCTTCATTGGTTAAAAAAGCAAAAAAATAAATAAAAAAATGGGTAAATATCAAATATGGGTAAAAAAACAAGCCAACCAGGTAAAATTATATCTTATTTAAATTAAATTTTTGTTTATTTATTTTTATATAAAAAGAAAACTAAACGATATTATATAATCATTTAGTACTATTAAATTTATAAATGACTATGTTTTTTTTTTTTTATGAACTTATAAATGACTATCTGATGATCAATTTTATAACCAGAGAGAAAAAAGAAAGAGAATATTCTCTACCAAATATCACTTATTGCACTGAAATACATACCTTTTGAACCATTTCTGAGAATATTAATTCCCTACCAAATCTCAACCACCTAATTCCATTGAGATATTATTTGATCTTTTGAACTGTTTCCGGTCACACTTATGACTTATTGCATAGCAAAGCACTGCAACTGCAAAACGTAGTTTGTATATAACACTTAAAGAAACACCGTCCTCTTTATATCTTTATCTTTATTATAATAAAATTTAAGTTTTGCAAACTCTTAACCCTAATCTTAACCCTAATTTTTCCCTCCTAATTTCTATCTTAATTATCACTCCCAACTACTTAGGAGCTTTCAATGCTATGCATTGTGTGAAGTGTTATTCACACTTCTCTATAATAATATGACCTACTTTTGTGCTTAGAAAATTCATTACTTTAATTGTACTCATCTTAAAAATAAAAGTATATAAAATTTTCTTTCAATCGGTCTCTCTTGCTCTCTCACGTGTCAATTCTCTCTTCTTCTTCTTTTTTTTTTCTTCTCTTAGGTTTTTCCATTTTTTTCTCTGTTTCCCTTATTCTCCCCATTTGTTCCCACGACAGAGAGAAGACCGATGGTGAGAGTGGATATGACGTACGGTGGTGATTGGTCGGAGGTTATAGCAGCGCCAATCTCTTCTTTCATCTTTCCCACAATCTATCAATTTGATAATAGAGGTACATACCTAAATTTGTCATTTTTTTTATGGTTTTCTATTTTGGATTTAATGTCTTTTTATACTTCTGTACTTTTGGTTTTATGATTTCTACAATTTGGAGGTCAAAAGTGCTCTACAAAGATTAAATTACGCAGTCGACAAAGATTTGGCAAAACTCAAAGTTTATGGTATATCATCTCTTCAATTTATCTCATTCTTCTTCTTATGCTTGCATGTGTTTACTAAAAAGTAGGTGGATCTTCATCTTTGTTAATATACTTTTATTATTATTATTATTATTATTATTATTATTATTATTATTATTATTATTATATAAACTTATATGAATGTTCATCTTTTTTTAGAGGCTAAAATGTTTGTTTTTAAAACTATTTTATGTGATTTTTTTAACCTTAAATTGGCTAGGAAAAATCATATGTTGTTTATGATCTTTACCAAGATGTTTTCTCGACAATGATACATGAATAAGTTGGTCAGTAGTTATATAAGTTTGGTGAGAACCATATATTTAAAGGGTATACTAAAGAGATTTTAATTTTAATGATATATCTTTATTAATTTCTTTTGTATTTTTTTAAAAAAATTATTAAAAGTTTATCGGTAAAAGTACATTTATAAATCAAACTGATAATTATATTTGATGGTATAACAAACCCGTGCATCGCACGGGTCGGTGTCTAGTTATAATAATTATAATGTATTGAAACCTTAACCTAAAAAAAGACAAATACGATTAATAGTTTACTAAATTTACATTAGTCATTAAATTATTAATTTAATAAAAGTGGTATTAGTAAAAAAAAAGTGGTAATTCTCAATTGTGGTACGCAACTTAAACAAGTGGGAATACAATCATCCACATTTACAATAATATTGTGGGTGCCTTTAAAAGAAAAATAGAATTACTTGTTTACTCAAAATTAAACTTTTATAATTCTGTTGCCTAAATTGTTATCATATAGACTTTCAGGACTATACATACCTATGACGAATAAACTTAATGTACTTTCATGTAAATGTGTGCTTAAAAAATCATTTACATTTAAGTAAAACTTTAATTCTTATGCAATGCAAGTTTATATTTGTATGTATAAAAGTAACTTCAATAAGGAAGTTTATGATACAATTTTTTTAAAAAAAATATTTGGTCAATCTCAAATCGCATTTGGTTGATTTGGCGGTGGATATTGGTCTTCCTCGATTGAATAAGAGAATTTTTGCCTTAATTAAACTTCATGAATAGTACTGTATTATTATTTTATAAATGACTTTTTACCAAAAAAAAAAATAATAATTATCTGGATGATAAATTTTTATACATACTAATTAACTAGAGAGAAAAAAGAATCTCAACCGCCTACCTACCTAATTGAATTGTCAAACCTTCACTTAATGTATAAATGACTTTTTCCATTAAACCTTTCTATAATTGCCATTTTCTATGAATAAAAATGGCAGGCAAATTGGATCAAACCTTACTTTGATCGAACCTTCACCGATAAAAGACAAACCTTACTTAATCTCGTCGGTCGATCTCTAGCTATAAATTGGATGCATCATATCATAATATTTATTAATTAGCAAACTAGCAATTAGAAATATGGCTAAGTATCGCATACAACAAATTATCTTAATCTTAGCAGCAGCGGTTCTGGTTATGCAAACGACTGCTAGGAAAGGTCCAGGTATTACTAATGATGATGGTCGCAAATACCGCCTTGTTTTGCCCTGCTGCATAGGTCAAGGCTGACCATTTCCTCCTCTCCGAACCCCTCCACCACCACCACCAATGTCTCATGAAGAAGATCATGCTAATGCTATGATGGCTAATGCTGCTGCAGCTGGTGGTGGTGGGGTTCGGAGAGGAGGAAATGGGCAGCCTGGACCTATGCAGCAGGGCAAAACAAGGCAGTATTTGCGACCATCATTAGTAATACCTGGACCTTTCCTAGCAGTCGTTAGCATAACCAGAACCGCTGCTGCTAAGATTAACATAATTTGTTTCCCTCTAGTAAGAAGAACCCAGCCTATAAATCCCCAGGTTCTGGCACTGGTGCTGGCGCTGGATCGCTTGATTTCCTGAGGAACAATCCCCAGGTTCGTTTTTTGTTTCATTTATAATACACCCAGTGTTAAGGAATTTGTGTTCGACACGCCCATGTCGGAAGAAATGGTTTTTATATTTGAACTTGCTATACCAATGGTTGGAATCTGAGACAATTTGCATATCCTGCATCATTTTGACAATTCTGTATACCATGCCTAATATCAAATCTTGGTTACCTTGTTCACAAACCATATGCTTTTTTTTTTGAAGAAGCTAAATTAACCCACCCAAATTGGCACACAAACCATATGCTTAAATGAACAAATGAAGTAGAAAGAACTTCCAAAAAGGAAGCAATAAATTTATTGTTGCGTGCTTTGTTTAATTTCACCGCATTGCTTATGCAAGATATTAAAAGAAATGTTTAATTTTGGCGTCTTATCTTGGCTGGTAAATTGACTTATATTTTTATATGGTTGGAGCTAGTTTTTGAAATGTATAATGATTTCAGCATGCCCGAATAAACAGCTGTACCTAGTCAATATGCTGAACATCATTAGTATGTAGATTAGTAGACATTACTGCACAACACTTGTTATTCTTCTCTTGTGTCAAATTTCAATAAATTGTTAGTAACCGTTTCTATGTTGTGCATATTTAGTTTCAAGCATTGCGGACAATGGTGCAATCCAATCCAGAAATTCTCCAGGTATCTAACCATCTATTTTCTCAATCACCTACTACCTGACTTTTGGTCATTTGTCAATGTTTGAGATAATTTTCTATTGCAGCCTGTACTTCAAGAGCTCGGAAAGCAAAATCCCGGTCTCTTGAGACTAATTGATGAGAATCATTCTGAGTTTCTTCAGTTGATAAATGAGCCCATGGATGGTTCTGATGGGTAAGTATACTGTCATCGCATTTTACAATCATAAAATTATCTGTTTTTAGTTTTTTTTTATATGGTATCTTTTCGATTTTATTAATAGTAATCCTTGCCATGTTTGTGACACAAAGGTAGCTTTTTAACATGGTGGCTTGCTATTCAATCTAGGAAGTATTTATAGCATATAAGATTGACACTAGTAGTTTACTATCTTCTTGATAATGTGTGATGGTAGAGATATTTGGCCTTAGGCTAATATGTCACTTGTGCATGGTGCAAGACATGCTCAAGTTGCATATAAAAACTGATTTTTTTTAAAATTTATTTTTAAAAAAAAAATCTGTCTATGATTGGTCAATTGTGGTTGTCGGCTTTAATAAAAAATAAAACAAAATTACAAGAGTAATAAAATGAAGGGCAGAGATTGCACTGCAGGAAAAAAGTACTGCAGGGGATCTTTTCTCGATGTTCTTGTGCACCGTAGACACTGCCAAAATATATTAATGATAAATGTAACCCTCTTTTACTAGGGATAATTTTGACCAGCCTGAGCAAGACTTGCCTCATGCCATCAATGTGACGCCAGCTGAGCAGGAAGCAATTGCAAGGGTATATCTATTTTTTTATGTCCAGAGTTGTGCTTTTTTCTTTTCATTTGATTTACCGTATGTGCTGATTCATTTTTACTTATGATCCACAGCTAGAGGCTATGGGATTCGATAGAGCCTCTGTGATAGAGGCATTTTTGGCATGTGACCGTGATGAGCAATTGGCAGCCAACTACTTACTGGAAAATGCTGGGGATTTCGAGGATTAAATCACTAACCTACAATCATTCATAGTTTTGTTCATGCCGGCCTCTTTTTTTCTTTTGCAAGGAGGGTGGGTGGGTTTGCAATTTTTCTTCTTACGGTGTCTTTCTAGAGAAATTTATGTGGTTGAGTTTCTGATTTGTGTTGATGTATTCTACTATATATTACTAGGTTTGGTTTATATAACAGCGTCATTTTTTTTTTTTGTGGTCAAGTTAGCGTCTTTTTTTATTTTAAATCTTTCCTGATTTATAGGCTCGGTTCTTCTTACTAGAGGGAAACAAATTATCTTAATCTTAGCAGCAGCGGTTCTGGTTATGCTAACGACTGCTAGGAAAGTTCCGGGTATTACTAATGATGGTCGCAAATACTGCCTTGGTTTGCCCTGCTGCATAGGTCCAGGCTGCCCATTTCCTCCACCACCACCAATTCATGCTAATGCTATGATGGCTAATGCTGCAGCTGCTCCTACTTCTCATATGGATAAATAAACTATTGTTAGTTATATACTACGTACACTGCCCTGCCCTACTCTGCTGCCTCTTAAATAAAATTACTATTAAAATTAAAATATAATTAGTAGCTTGTGCAGGCAGATTATATATATAGTTATTATTTCACAAATCAAAGTATTGTAATCATCATATCATATATAATTAAATAAGTAAAATAAATATATATTGCTTACACATCCCTTATTGCATTCTATAGTGTCAAACAATAATACTGACCTATACCATTACCATTAGTACATAATGATTCAACCATTTGTTAGTTAAAGTGGTCCGTGATGTTAAATTGACGTTAATTCTGATGACATGTCCTCTTTTTTTTGTCACATCATATGCTTATGTGTTACTTTCTTGTTTATATATGGATTCCATGGTGCTTAAGGACTAAAATGAATACAATGTGTCTTCTTCAACCCAAAAATTTATACAAAACCCAGAAAACTATTTCCCCTCAACCTAAAAACTCATACCAAATCCATCAATTTATTCATCTTCATCCAAAAATTTATCCCTCTACTTATCCTCCCTTTTTGTTCTACATGAAATCAACCTTAAAACTCATTAAGGACAAACCCATTTCACCATATGATTAAACTTCTCACTCTTAGTTCATAAATCATAAACAATGTATGCCTCATATCCAAATGCATATAGAATTGGATTAGGTAGTGAAATTCACAACTAACTTAAAGAGTTAAACCACCGGTTGAAACAACAACACAACAATCCAACTACAGAAAAATACCCAAAAAAATAAAAATAAAATTAAACACAACATTAAGCACTAAAATAATAACCTTTAATTGAGCTTAATTTCATATTATAATAAATAAAGGTTTCAAAAAATTATACGATGAAGATTGAAGTTTTGCTCAATTTGACACAAAATCAGAATTGAGACCAAATCAAAATAAAACTAATAATATGAAAATTTCAAATAAAAAATAGTCTCTAAATCTATTAATTTTGAAACACACTATGCAAGGTGATAGTTTTTAGATTTAACAATAGAATTAAAATTTATGATTTTCAACAAAAATTAGGGATTTTTTAAATTATTTCGAAGCATGAATTGAAATAGAAGATTTGGCAAAAGTTATGATTTTTCCTAGGTGTTTTTTACTCAAAATTTATGATTTTTATAACATCCAATATTTAAGTAGCATAAGATAAAAGAGAAATATAATCGATAAAATGACAAAAGTAAATCTCTTTTCCAAATCATCATCTGGGCCGTTGATTACAATTCCATCCTCCAACAATTATGAGGCACATTATTTTCTCAACTGAGAGGATCCTCTCTCTTTTATGTTATTTGCTTCTTCGTCGTCGTCTTCTTCTTCTTCTTCTTCTTCTTCTTCTTCTTCTTCTTCGGTTCCATTTCCCATTCCATGAACGAACTTCATTCACCAAACTCAACATCAATCAATCAATCAATGAATCAATCATCGCACTAAACTTAATTCTTGTTTGTTTTACAATCAATCTCTCTCTCACAGAGGTAAATTTACTTTCTTCCAAACTTATTTTCGTTAAAACGAACGATCCCCTTTTTACTGCCACCCACACGAAACCAACCTCCGATTTCACCCTACTCTACTCTAACTAACTCCGGAGGACTCCTCAACTTTTCCCTTTCTGTCTGTGTAATTCAATTCACTTTATTTATTTATTTAGGTCTTATGCTTTTCTCACCCAATTATTTCCCTTATTCTTTAATTATTTCTTTGGCTGAGGCTTAGGCATATTAATTAGCATAAATGTTTTCATGTGTTTTCCATTGTATTTGTATCTGCTAGCTAGCTAGCTACTTGGCCTCTTACTTTTCGCTCATGTTTCATTTTCATTCATAATAATAATCATACTTTGCTCTCTACATTTATTTATGAATAACATAACTGATTGATTACACCATTATTATAGGTATAGATAGATAATATTAACAACTGAACATCACTGTGCAGTTATCGTATGTAGTATGATTATGTTTATAAACTAACTACTAAGGTGCCTCATATATGCTATGCTGCTTTCTGCAGTTACCAAACCTCCACCATGGCAGATCTTAAAGAGCGACTGCTCCCGCTGAAACCTGCATCAGCTATTAACTTAAGAGAGTCCGTCGTCAACCGACCAACTGCCTCTGGAAGACATGCTTTTCAAGGAGTCGATGTTGTCGAGGTCAAGAAGCGTGGCCAAGGTCTTAAATCCTGGATTCGTGTTGACACATCTGGAAATTCTCAGGTCATTGAGGTAGACAAGTTTACTATGATGCGTCGTTGTGATCTTCCTGCCCGTGATCTTCGCCTACTTGATCCTGTCTTTGTCTATCCATCAACAATCCTTGGTAGGGAGAAGGCTATTGTTGTAAATCTGGAGCAGATACGCTGCATTATTACAGCAGATGAGGTTCTTCTGTTGAATTCCCTTGATAAATATGTATTGCAATATGTGATTGATCTTCAACGAAGGTTGACAACAACTGGGGGAGGCGAGGTGGGTGATGTAGGCGAGGTCTGGCAATCAGACCATTCTGAAATGAACCAAAGGAGAGGCAGTAGGAATTTTGAAAATTTATACAGCAACACTTCCCCTGATTACTTACCTTTTGAATTCAGGGCTCTTGAAGTTGCCCTCGAGGCGGCGTGCACATTTCTTGACACCCAGGTTAGTAGTACAACTTCCTGATTTCAGTTTTTTGTATAAGATAGCTTATGTGGTTTGTTAGTGGCAAAATTCTGTTAGGAACCAAAAATTAAGAACTGAAACAATGAATTTAGAGAGCAAAGATTTGGATCATTATGTAAGAAATGAGAAAATTACATAAGAGAAATCTTTATCTGCCACAGGGTGAGACCCTTGTAGAGAGTGGTGGCTCTCCATTCTATTACAACTTCAATATTCTCAAAAATATTTTCCTACTAGGTCACCCTCTATTTATCAATCCTTCTCTAACAGATACAGTTTCACACTTCCTTTCTTCCACTCACACAGTCAGCTCAGGTTATTTCCCCTTCAACACTCTTCTTTCTCTCGCACGAGTACACATTCCCAATCTTAAGCCCATTAGTTACTTTCTGGACCAATTGCCCTTCTGGGCCCATTAAACAAGGTTGGGTTCTAACAAATTCACTAGGTGTTTCTTACCTAAGAAGTTAGAGAAAATTAGAGATGGAAACAAATATAGGAAAAAGGAACGAAATATGAACCTGTGCATCTCCCAGGGAATTTCTTCTTGCTATGTAAAGTGTGGGAAACAGCAACTAACAATTTGACAATGTTTATTACATATTAGAGAACCAAGTTGATTCTACGCCGAGGATATCAACCACGGAGGCTATATGTACCTTCTGTGGTATGATGGAATGTGATCGAAGGCAACAGTAATATGGCCTTCATTTATATAGAAAAAGAAGGGTGAGACAAGAAACCATATGAAAATGTGCTAATGTACAAAATTCTGTTATTATGTGTCTACTTCAGAATTTTTTATCCATATGCTTGCTTAGGATATTTCTCTTAATATTCCTGTTTATTTGTTTTCATAAATTAGTTGGTAACATTCCCTGTTCCATTTGCAAAAGGCAGCAGAGTTAGAAATTGAGGCTTATCCGTTGCTGGATGAACTGACATCGAAGATTAGTACTCTAAATTTGGAACGCGTTCGTCGGTTGAAAAGCAGACTTGTTGCCCTGACTAGGAGGGTTCAGAAGGTAATGTTCATTTTATGGTTATTCTTTCTTCACGGTTGAAAATGACAATTGATATGTACCATGTTTGCTGAGCCAATATGTGGACTTGCATTTATATATTCAGGTTAGAGACGAAATAGAGCAGCTTATGGATGATGACGGTGATATGGCTGAAATGTACCTTACGGAGAAGAAAAGACGGATGGAATTATCATTTTATGGAGATCAGTCTATGCTTGGATATAGATCAGTTGACGGTGCGTCTATCTCTGCTCCAGTCACTCCTGTTTCATCACCACCTGATTCTAGAAGGCTTGAGAAGAGCTTGAGCATGGCTAGGAGTCGACATGAGAGCATGAGGAGTAGCGAAAGTAATACAGAAAATATAGAAGAGCTTGAGATGTTGTTAGAAGCATACTTTGTTGTCATTGACAGCACTCTAAACAAGTTGACTTCGGTAAGCACACACACTTTTATCAACATTAACCCTTTTCTTTTCAACTTCACTACAGTTTATCTATCACTATTTCCCCTTTTCTTGTTTCAGTTAAAAGAATACATAGATGACACGGAAGATTTCATCAACATTCAACTGGTGTGTTTTGTTTTCCTTCTTTCTCATATTAGTCACCAAAGGTTATCCTATTATATGTTGCTTATAAGTTATAACTGGTCAAATAAGAAGGCACAAATTATCACACATGTTCACACAAACAGTGCAGAATTGGGAGAGGGAGGGTTAGTTTTAAGAGAAAAGGACAGATATGGATGGCATTCAGTAATGTATTTATTGTTACAGGATAATGTTCGGAATCAGCTTATCCAGTTTGAGCTTTTGCTCACAACTGCAACATTTGTGGTTGCAATATTTGGAGTGGTGGCAGGAGTATTTGGGATGAACTTTGAAATTCCATTCTTTGATGTCCCATCTGCATTCCAGTGGGTCCTTATAATAACAGGAGTTTGTGGAGTGTGTATATTTTCTGCATTTGTATGGTTCTTCAAGTACAGAAGACTCATGCCCCTATAAGAATCTACACCAACATGAACATGATTCAAACAATTGCAAGATGGCATATGATGTTTTGGTCTTAATCATCGGGATCTCAGGAAAAAAAGGACCTGGTAATCCGGAATATGATGTTTTGTGTTTGTTATGCAATCATAAAATTCAAATGCAAAGCCGGCTGCAATTTTCTAAATTCAATTTTGTATCAATTTTAGGCAATTCCAAATGGTATTCTGATACGTCAATCAATGTATGTATAGTTAGACAAAATTAATAATTGATGGACAAATCATCTTCTTAGTTCCGATTTTTTCTTTCTTTGTTTTCTATATAGGCTCTACAAAGTTTCTTTCAACCGCAAGATATGTATGTATGTTTTGGTTAGGCTAAGACAAGGACATTTTGAATAGAACCTCACATGGAGTGATAGCGACAAGGCATTCAACTGCATGATTGAGATTATTTTGTTACACCCCAAATTCTTCACAATATTACCCCTAATTTGTTTTCAAATTTTTTGCACGTGAACTTAGTTCCCGTATGGATATGTTAACTTAATTTCCGTATCTTCAATTCTTTCATGTGTATATGTACGTGAACTTAATTCCTGTACGTTCAAGTCTCCTATGTGTGCAGTGTGCTTAAATAAATTTAGAGAAATTCGTAAATGAAATCCAATCAACCTATTTCACGGACTTAATAAACTACCATAGCAGCAACGTTGGATTGGGTAACAATGAGAGTTATGTTTGGTTTTAATTCTCGGGGCCGCCAAAATTGATTCTAGAGGTGTATAATTAATTTTGGCTTGTTTGGTTTGTCAAAAGTAGAATTGATTCTGCCTCCAGAATTGATTCTACATGAAGCTATAAATCGTAGCTTCTGATTCTAGAATTGATTTTTACACACACTCAAATTATTTGTTTAACTCACTTTATCTATCTTGTCGGGTGGGTCCTCATCTTCAAAAAGAATGTTAAATGAATAAAGAAAAAAAAAAGAATTATTTTATAGGGAATCCAAATCCAAGGAAGTGCGTGACATTTGTGTTTTTGAGAGTGGTTAAATTTTGGTAGAATTAAGCAATAAGCAGGTGAAGTGAAGTGAAGTGAAGGTTTCCATTCCAATGGCTCAACGTTGTTGCAACTTTTACATTTCAATTTCAAGGCGGCTGAATGCCCTTCCAATTCTAAAACCTCCTCCTCCTCCTCCTCCCTCTCAGGCATTCTATCAAACACTTTCAATACACTCTCATTCAAACAATCACTATCCTCCTCCTCCTTCTCCTTATCCTTTCCACTTCAACTTTGATTTCAATCACCCAACTCTATTGAAATTCATCCAATTCCTCAAAAACAACAACGACAAAAACGATGATGATGATGATGTTCATTTCCTTTCATCACTGGAAGAACCAAATGCAGATTTAATATGTTCCGCAGCAATTTGGGTTTTAAGGGAAGATTGGAAACCTGCATTGCGTGCCTTCAAATTGAATAGCCTCTATAATAACGAAAAAGCTTGCAACTTGATGATATGGGTTTTGGGAACTCATGCAAAATTTTCCATAGCATGGTCCATCATTCGAGATATGCATAACTCTTCTCTCTCCACTCATCAGGCTATGCTTATTATCATTGACAGGTACATCACTTTTCTTTATCCTTTTTTATATTGTCATTCGATGCATTGCTAGAATCATCGGTTGTATGTGGGTAGGAAAATTAGGAAGTAACATTCACTTTTCATCTATAGGATTGTTTCTGCTTGATAGATAATTCATAAAGAAATAATGCATATGCAAATAACTCACCTTTTATTGTGCCATTTCATTTCAATCAGATATGCATATGCAAATAACTCTGCTAAGGCTATTGAAACATTCAACTTTATGAACAAGTTCAGATTGACCCCTGATCGGGAAGCATTTCGTGCACTTTTGACTGCTCTTTGTAAATATGGTAACGTCGAAGAGGCTCAAGAGTTTATGCTAGTCAACAACAAGTTCTTCCCGCTTGAGATCGAGAGCTTCAACATTATTCTTAATGGATGGTGTAACATAACAGTTGATGTATATGAAGCAAAAAGAGTTTGGAGAGACATGTTAAAATACTGTATAACACCAGATGCTACTTCATATAGCCACATGATTTCTTGCTTTTCGAAGGAAGGGAATCTTTTTGACTCTCTTAGACTCTATGATCAGATGAAAAAAAGGGAATGGATCCCTGGGATTGAGATCTACAATTCCTTAGTGTATGTTTTAACTCGTGAAAATTGTCCCAAGGAAGCTCTCAAGACTATAGATAAAATGAAGGAACAAGGTTTGCAGCCAGACTCTGACACATTTAACTCCATGATCCGACCTCTCTGTCAAGCTGGAAAACTAGCAGCGGCAAGAATAGTGTTGAACACAATGGTAGAGGAGAATATTAGTCCAACTGTTGAGACTTACCATGCATTCTTTGAAGGAACAGATTATCATGGAACGTTAGAATTTCTGAGTAAGATGAAAGGTTCTGGTTTGGGTCCAAATAAAGATTCCTTTCTTATAAATCTGGTAAAGTTCTTAGAGTTGAAGCAACCTGTAAATGCACTGAAAATTTGGGCAGAAATGAAGAAATATGATGTGGAGCCCAGTTGTATACATTACAGAAAAATGGTTGAAGGGCTTGTAACATGCAGATGGTTCATAAAAGCCAAGGATTTTTATGAGGAGATGATCTCAAACGGATGTTCAGAAGATCCAAAGCTTAATAAGCTCCTTCAGAAAGAAGTGCTTGATAGTGGTGATAAAAGAAAACAGAATGTTATAAAGGCTATTAGTGATAAAGTGTGAGAATTCTGAAAAGTGATAAGTTGAGATGGCGAAAACATTGAGAGCAGTGAAGATATAACGATCTCTTACTTGAAGCAGAGAAACAGAAGCTCCCGATTTTTATCTTGTGATTCTGCATTCTACCATTGGGAATGTTGAAGCATTTGCAGTGCCAATATTGTTGACTAAAAGGTGAATTTCTTGAGGTCACTTCATAGTCCTGACATGTATTAATCTGGCTGTTAGCCCTTTGACAGCCTGCCTAATTTTTGAATTTTGCTACAAGAGATGTTATCTGATCTATAAATGAATCCTTGATAGTTTTGGTCGTTGCTGCATGCTCTGGCCCTCATACTTTGTTGTTTTGATTGTCTTGTGGTTCATCATTGAACAATATACAAAGTACATATTTTTGTTGTCTTCCTGAGAGTTCTCCATTGTTGATTAGTTGGCTATATCTTACAAAACCGTGAGGATTTATGTTGCAAACACTCAGCTTGGTCCGACATTGTATGTGAGTCCAATTTCTCACAAACTGAATATAAGTAGAAGAAAAAAAAGACATATAAACCTCCATAGTTTTCCTTACTCAAACATTAAGAGACCGGTCCCTTTTAAAATTACAAGTAGTATTAGGAATACTTCCAAAAATTAGGACAAAGTTATCATATCTTGGTGCTTGTCTGTAGGATTGATTTAATTTACTACTCAAAACTTGGATGTGCTGATTTCCCAATTATTTGGGGATTTGCAAGTTTTTCTTTATGCTGAATTTTGTGAATATGCGTACAGATAATGAGTTGTTCTGTCAAGAAAGGTGTTACATTATTTATTACTTTCATACGCCTATATTGGATGATTCATTCCCTTTGCCTCCCTCCCTTCCCTCATCATACAATAGAAACAAGGATTCTATCTGTTTGCTTCTGAACCAAATAGTAATTTGTAGCGGATATAAAGGGCTACACACGGTTTGCAGAAGAGTAACTGAGTAGGCCTTTGCTTTATGAATGCCAACGAAGAAGCATAACATGCATCAATGTAGGAAATGCCGGATACTTTTACAAACTTCTCCGCTAACTATCTCCATTTGGTTTGCAATATTACATACCGGATCTCTTTTTACATACTAGATTTCTTTTCTTAACTGTTCTGGTTCGAAATTTTGACTACCAAAAAACTTTGTCGTTCTGAAAAACATTTGTAAGGGTTAAGTCAAATGATAAAAAAGGATAAAATTGGAAATAAAAATTATTTGTAGGGGTAGAGGTACAATTGTTGGGATATAATTTTTTTTTTCAAAGATTTATTGTTCGATCTTGAAACTGTGACATTAAATTAATTCATTCTCTCCGAGAAGATAACTCCTGTGCGGATTTTATGGCCAGACTTGGTGTTTCTTCTAATGTTGAGGTCCTCGTCCATTCCTCTTCTCCTCTGGGACTTCGGGATCTTCTCTCAGCCGACTCTCATGGTGTCTTTTTTTTCTTTTCTTTTTAGCTTTGTAACAAAAAAATAATACAATATAACACACCCAAAAAAAATAAATTATATGTGCGGTTAAAATCAATTTTGGAAAAAAAGAAATTCAATCCAACGGTTATGTGCCGTTGGTTCCTTCCTTGTTTGTTTGTTTGTTTGTTTGTTCACCTCCCTCCCCTATTTTTAATTTTTAATTTTTAATCCCAAACAAACAAACAACTCTCAATCTCATCTCAATCGCCGCCGTGTCTGACTCTCCGTTCTGATCAGCTCAGTAACACAACACTTATGTACACAACACAACGGAATAGGTCAGTAACAAATTTGTCAATCCTATTTTCCATTCTCATTTCATTTCACTTCACGCATCTCTTTCATTCTATGCTAATTATTATATCATTTTTCTTTTGTCTTCATTATTATAAGTCTGCTTATGCTTCTGGAACAAATTCTCATGATTTGTTTGCTCTTTCTATCTAAATTCTAATCTTATATATCAAAACTAACTACTAACACAACAACCTAAAATTTCATTCTTTCAACAATTCTCACATCACCTCTGTTTCGCAATGCCATATTTTGAGCTTATAACTTATGCCTTATAGCTTATAAGCTCATACCAAGAAGAAGAAAAAAACAGTCTTGTTTGGTAACACTTCTTTTTTTTCTTACGAGCTAATAGCTTATTTTTAATTGCTTATAGCTTATTTTGATAAGCTAATTCAATTAGCTTATATAGCTTAAAGCTTATAGACGTCCGTTTGGTTTGGTTTATTTTTGAGATTATGTAAAATAGCTTTTGCAAGGAAATAAGCTTTTATGTAATATTCATAAGCTTGTCAAGAGAGTTTATGAAAACACAACTTATGAAGATGCAACTTTTGTTAGTTAGAACTTATGAATTAACATGAAATCTTATTTATTTACATAAGCTGAAAAATAAGCCAATCCAGACTGGCCCTCAAGCTTATAGCTTATCATTTTTCTCTCTCAATTTTACCCCTGCCATCTTACTTGAAAAGATAACATATTTTTAATGTCATTTCATATTTATAAGCTAGTTCATCCACTAATTTTACTAAATATTACAAATTCAACCAGCTAGCTTATAAGCTATTCGATGTAACCTCATCCGTTATAAGCTTGCTTATGAGCTATGCACTATTTTTACCAAATAGACCCCTCACCATATTTATATATCAATAATAAAAGAACGAAAAAATGGATGTGAAGACAGAGTTATGATGACACAGTGGTATACAAGAGCAGCCGCGAAAGGTGTGGTAATTAGTGGACAATTGTGGCAACCAAATCGTCTGCTGAGGATGTCAACTAACTGTAACAACGACAACACCAACAACCGTGATGACCTGGATTCCATTTTCAAACAGAAACGAATTCTTCGAACTCAGGTCAGAAAAACCCTCAAGGCCATCCACCCCTCCCTCAGGTCTCAACAAGGTACATTTTAATCTTCTTTCCTTCTTTTACTGTTGTTTTTTTATTCCTACAAACAAATTTGGTTTATTTGCTTTTTGTTCAGACAATGCTATTCAAGACATAATTTTGGGAGCTCCGTGGTTCAAATCAAGCCTTAGGCTATGCGCATACATTAGTTGTAGTGCTTTACGAGAAGTTGATACTTTCAAACTCTTATTACAAATTTTGCAGCCTCCACCCAGTGGTATGTCGTTTAACAATTGATTTTGTATTTTTTGTTAATAAATTATACTTTTGGGGAAGTTAGAATCTTGATCCTACACAAGTGTCTAATATATAAGAGAAAATTGTTTGAGGAATTATTAATGACAACAACAACTTTAAATTATATCAATGTTGTCGAATAGCGGTTGTAGCCGTAAGCATAGTGGAATTTGACCAAATCACTTTTGTTCTGCAATATGCTATTTAGAGAGTACACAGTGTTTGTCAAATAGAGGTTCTTGTAACACCGTTAGCATTGTATGCTTTGTAGCATACTAGCATAGCAGAGTTTGAACAAACCACTATTTTCCGTGATCCGCATTTAATGGAATCTGTCATTTCTTTGAAGAATGGAGATGGTCTCCACTTGTTTGTATTGTAGACATACAAGCTATCAAAGTTTTTAATTTTTGTATTGAAGACAAAAAACAGAATGCTGTATACATGATTATTGTTGAAGTTTTTTGAAAACTATGTTAGTTATATTTCCTCGTGACATTTAATCAAATACTCTGCGCTGTCTAGCTAAATCTTGGCAGTTGGATCAATCTACAATTCATATCCAATGGCTGGCATATGGCTATACCGGTTAGAGATAATCTGAGCAGAAGTTAGGGGCCGTTTGGTAAGCAAAGAGAGATGTAAGGCAACAGGTGTAAGGGATGCCCAACTGAAATTTTAACCGTTCTCAATTAGTATACTATACATATATTATAACAAAAGATTGACGTGAGAGACACTGTGTGATGGTATTGTGACTAATTCTAGTATACAAATTAGAGGTAGGCAGCAGTGAACTATGAAGCATGGACAGAGGCACGGACACCAGACACTATACTAACATGTCTTGTTTGTGTTTGACACTGACACATGTCAACACACCGAGTACCTCTTCAATCTGTACTGTCAATGCTACATAGGTCGCAAATCCTATTTCTCAACACGGACTTAAATTCAATAATATAATATAATATGATTATAGAACAACTATATCCTGTCCTCGATTAGGTAGCTCATGATATTTATACATATATTTTACTGGATTCTATTTCATAGATGTATGGTTTGATACAATCAGGGATTCAGGAACAACTGCAACAATTGAAAGAACTTTTTTCTATTATAAATATCATCGTGAATCTGATGTGAAATCGTAAGAGAGATGGCTGTTTTCATAAATGATAAGTTGTAGAGAGCAATTATGTTATATATTAATATTATACTTTTAATTTTCAAAAGTTGTATATTATGTTTTTAATATTCCAAATTTATACGAATGAATATTGCACCTACAAATTAAAAGTCATGGTAAATCCTACAGCAAGCATACCTTCATAAGAGTAATGCTTTGGGTAAATTTTTTTAAAAAAAATTTACATATTTTCTTTGCTTGTTCTTAGAAGCCTGTCATGTGTCAAACAATATTTATTCCCTGCCTCCAAAATAAAATCTTGTAGTATATGAATTTTATTTATCAAGACAATCTGATGACCAAATGCAGGTGGTAAAAAACTATATGTACCACGGGTGGAGGATAAAAATAGTAACATGAGGATGCTTAACGTATCACGTATTGATGATCTTGTTGCAAACTCAATGAACATCTTAGAACCAGATCCTGTCGATGCTGATGGAAATGCACGTGAAGATGGTACTTGTCTCTCTCTTTCATTGTTGGGTTTTTTGTTTTCATTTACTGCCAAACACGCAATCTCACTGCTTGAATATTTAGCTGTCAAAGATGTAGCAAAGTTCCAAAAAAAGTGTGCTTAACCTCCAAATTCAAATTTGAATCTTCTTCAAAATGCCGCCATTATCAAGTCATAATTACATCACATGAAGCTAATTTTGTTGAATCTTACATGACATAATTTCACAGATAATATGAAAATCCTAATCAGGGTTTCTAATCTAAAAGTTTTTTTTTTTTTTAATTTTAAAAAAAGATAACGAAATAATGAAGCCAGTCAGAATGGTATAACTTATATAAAGCTGCTTCCACAAGATCAGGTACAAGTTATGTACATCGATGTCCTACTCCCTTTCATGGCTACTTTTGTGCAATTACTGTTATTTTTCTGATTCTTGTAGTGTTGACCTCCGTCTAGTGTATTTTTATACTTATTCTGATTGGCCAATATCAACAACCTTCTGTTCTGATTGGCCAACAACAACCTTCTGAAAGATCTATTTGGTGCAGTTTTGCAGGCGAATGAACCAGTTGATATTTTGCTTTTACCTGGTAAGCTTCTCATATCTTATTTGATTATTGATGTCTAATCTTACATATAGCTAATCAATAATATTTCCCAAGGGTTGGCATTTGACAAATCTGGACGACGTTTAGGCCGTGGTGGAGGGTATGCTTCTATATTTCTAGCATCCAGACGAAAGCATTAGGTTTTCCATTAGTATATTATGTAACCAGTTAATGGTTTCCAAACTCAAATGATGTCTCGTCTTGTTAATTTCACAGAAAAGGTTTTCCTTCATAGTCCAAGGATTGTTAACAGTTAATATTCCCATTTCTACAGTTACTACGATACCTTCTTGAAAAATTATCAGGACCTTGCAGAGACTCGGAATTGGAAGCAGCCGTTGCTTGGTATTCATTTCCTCCTTCTAGTTAATATATATTCGGTTGAATAAAACCTACAATTGTATCACTATAACGCAATTTGGATTTGCAGTTGCACTCTCATATTCACAACAAATACTAGATGATGGTGTGATACCAGTTACTTCAACTGATGTTCTAGTTGATGCTCTTGTATCTCCAGAAGGTGTAATTCCCATCAGTTCTGCTGCCTTCAACAGGTATCACTGAACATACTCATTTTTTTGTCATATTGAGTTCGATCAATTATTATTGTTTATATATATATTTTTTATCATTTTAACCAAGTGTCAGATTCCAGAATGGATATCTGAGCTGGACTTGAAGCTGATGCTGAACCCTTTCAATGGATTATGTATCATCTTCAATAAAATTTTATGGTTCATTAAGTATTTGGCGCTAATGAAGGGTTGGATCCGGAGCTTTTTGTGTAACAAGTAAAAAGAGCAACCAATTAAGCAAATAAAATGTTTAATGCGGGGTCTTGACACGTTAAAAATTAAGTGGTACCCCTACTAAATTAGTGATTTGTTAGAAATATTTGTAAAAACTAGAAAATATATTGCATATTCAATTGTATTTTTATTTACGTTGTTAGCTTTAATTTTGTCTATGGCCACTGCAACAGTTGAAGTTGAACTGGCATAAAGAGTGAATTGTTGAATGCTTGTTTGGTCATATATGTTCAGATATCTTCACAATTTTAGACATACAATGATATAATTTTGTATTCTCTAAATTTTTACATTTTTTTGGGTAAATGTTATTAAATTAGCTAGTTACTTTAGTTTCTAAAGTTTGAGCTCATGAACTTACTAGCTCTTTTTAGCGTCTCTTAACTCATCAATGATAATGATATCATTATTTTATTTTTTTTTGAGCAAAATGATATCATTACTAGCTCTTTTTACCCTTAATTAATATCACCAAGTGTTTTGGAATATAAAAAGTTAAGATTAATGATATACAAATTTATAAAATATTTTAGGTACATTTACACATAAAATGGACACATTAACTACACTAGTAATATATATATATATATATATAAATCCTAGATAGTTGTGGAATTGTCTATCTAAACCCTAATCCACAAACCAATGAAAACCTTTCATTTAGCCACATCATTCACTTACATCCATTTAATGTGGGGTACTAATTGTAATTATTATTATTATTATTATTATTATTATTATCATTATTATTATTATTTTGGGCTATTATTCATTTTAAATTTTTTTGTTCATTTTTTTATTTTGTGTATTTTATTGTCTTTTTTTTTTCAAAAAAGTTAATGTTTTTGCTAATAATCTTTTGTTCAATCTTTATAAATATAAGGAGTTGGTCAATTGTCATGACTACTTTCTAATGTTAGTAAAAAAAAAATAGATAAAATAAATTTTACTAATGGTTGTTATGCCCTGTATGATTTTTATCATATTCGATATTTGAGTATGATCAGTTAAGTTGGTTTATCTTTGCTCCAATAAGTTTCAAATTAATATAAATGTCAACTTCGATAATACAGTAGTTTTTTGGTAAGAGATAATGAAGTAGTTTATCAAACTCAGAATCCTCCAATGAGATTTATAATATAAATAAAAACTTGTGTTTCAACATCGATTGTTCCATGGTCAATTATATGTTATCATTTCCATAGTTATTTTGAAGAATGAGTTAAAGATATTGATAATCAATGTTAATGAAGAAGATACCAGAGTTACTTCAAATGTGATGTATAAATAAGTTTTTTAAATGTATAAATATATATATATATATATATATATATATATATATATATATATATATATATATATATATATATATATATATATATATATATAATTCCTAGATAGTTGTGCAACCACTAATCTAACCCTAATCCACGTCAGTCACTTATATCTAATTAAACCACTCAATAATGTCACATCACTTCTACTTACATCATTGTCATCTCTATACACTTTTCATATGCCTACATTTATATACCTATGACTTTTCATTATACACCCACTCAACTAATAATAATAGGTTTTACTAAATTATACGCAATAATTAATCTTTTATATTATATATTGAATTATAGTGTCCAATTAAGAATCAAATGCACAGTGTATGAGTATCACCACAAACTATTTTCATAGCGACATGACAATTTATGGATTACCAACTTATTTTGGTAGATGCAATAGGATTCATTGTAATCTTTTCGAAATGTATAAACGCATCTTTATTATCTATCTTATATTTACATCATTTTTTTTTTTATTATTATTATTTTGTTGTTATTGATGTTATTATTATAATTTTCATAATACTTATTGTTTCAATTTATACAAATAATTTTTCAATATTACAATATAAAATACTGCATAATACCCGTGCATCGCACGTGTGTGGGACTAGTTTTTCTTAATAAGAATAAAATATACAACTGTTTATATTTAGAAGCAAGCAAAGTAATCTTAAATTAAACACATTAGTAATATAGTATTTTAGGAAGTTTCCCATCCAAAATGGACCCATTAAGATTACTACTTTATTTTTCTTAATACCGCTTAGGCCTTAGGGGGCTTAGCTTAGTACATGTGCACCAGTTCGTTTGACTCATAAAACAACAAGAACCGAACAATACAAGACAAAACAAGATAATACAGGACATGACAAAACTATACCGGAGAGATATAAAACGATAATATTTTTATATTCAAAAATAAAAGGGATATTTTCGTGTTTTTTATAGTTGTACTGTGGACAAAAAGTTGTCATGTGGTTTAGTGAGGGATAAAAAACTGTCCATTGTTACTTAATTTGTTGAGTCTCATAACCAGTTTCAAATCAAACAGGATACAACAAAAGTTGTTCAGTTCAGTCCTCCATTTTTTAGCGGATCAAACGCTGAGTGTTATTGACATAGTTGTTACCGGAGCAGTTAGACGTTTTGAGATACTAAAATACTCTTCTTCTTTTCTCTCGAAGGAAAAAAATAAACTAAAATACTCTTATATCATCACTTCACTCTCCTTTTGCATTAGGAAGATACCTATCAAAAAATGGAAAAGGAAGCTCTACTTTGTTCTGTTGATGCTGATGAAATGGTTTCTCAACAACCTAAAAGATGCAAGGCTGGTCTTATCACCATGCCTTTCATCATTGGTATATTTTCTATTTGAATGAGCTTGAATTTTGTGTTGTATAATATGGTTTTGTTGTTGATGTGATTATTTTTCTTTTGCAGCAAATGAGGCACTTGCTAGAATGGCAAGTTTGGGACTTTTGTCCAACATGATATTGTATTTGATGGGAAGTTACAAGCTTCATCTAGGACAAGCTACACAGATACTTCTCTTGTTCTCTGCAGCTAGCAATTTCACGCCTATTGTTGGTGCTTTTGTTGCAGATCCTTATTTGGGTCGATTCCTAGGTGTTGGATTAGGTTCTGCTGTCAGTTTCTTGGTATGCATGGATGTTCTGTGTTTGTATTGACTTATTTGAACTTATTTACTGACATAAGCACTTGTGAGGCTTTTTAGACAACTTATAAAAACAACTTATGACATGTTCATAAGCCGTTTTCAGCTTATTTTCATATGCTCTCTAAGATAGCTTATGAAAACATCTTATAGATTATATGAAAACAATTTAACTTTATTTTATCTTTGTTATAGAAATAACTTATACATAAGCACTTATCATGATAAGCACTTACAATATTAGCTGCAAATTAAGTTGTTTATCTAAACAGATAGATTATGTTCATCTGATAAAGTAATTATTAGTGGATGGATGAATGAAATTCTGTTCAAGTCTACTTGGATTCCTTTTTATGATTCAAAATTAGATGTTGAGACTTGAGATAGTAGTAATAGATTCCCTTGTATGAAAGAAAACAATCATACAAAGGAAAACAGTTCCATCAAACTTGGTAACAATGCTTCTCTTTGTGTTATAGGGAATGACACTGTTGTGGTTAACAGCCATGATCCCAGCGGCACGGCCTCCAGCTTGCAGCCATCTAACTGAAGGCTGTAAATCAGCAACAAAAGGGCAAATGACAATGTTACTCTCTGCATTTAGTCTCATGTCAATTGGAAATGGTGGTCGTTCATGTTCCATAGCATTTGGTGCAGACCAAGTAAATAGGAAAGATAATCCGAATAACCATAGGATCTTGGAAATATTCTTCAGTTGGTATTATGCTTTCACAACTATTTCTGTCATAATAGCTCTCACTGGAATTGTTTATATCCAAGATCATCTTGGTTGGAAAATTGGTTTTGGTGTTCCAGCAGCACTCATGCTTTTGTCTACCCTCTTATTCTTTCTTGCTTCTCCTCTTTATGTCAAGGTTACAAGAAGAACCAGCTTGTTCACTGGTTTTGCACAAGTAACTGTTGCTGCCTATAAGAACAGAAAACTTTCATTACCACCGAAGAACTCACCTAAATTTTATCATCACAACAAGGACTCGGATCTTGTTGTTCCAACTGATAAACTAAGGTATATAGAATCAAATTACAAATACCATCTTTTTAGCTTATACCATGTGTCAAAACTCATTAACCCTCAACGTAACTTCATTAACTATGAATTTGATCGTGATTAGCCACAATTTTTTAGGTGTGCAAAATTTTCATGTAGTTAAACACCCGAAAATTATGGTTATCCACGTCCAAATTCTTGGCTAATGAAGTTGTGCTATAAATGAGTTTTGACACCTGATATATTCATTAACCATCACCGGAATATAATTAACCACATATTGAATTGTGTTAGCAACTTAAAAAGTTATTGCAGAAGTCGTCTTAATTTGCTTGTAGCAAAATCATTTCTCGGATTAAATATTTGATTTCATCAGCTTATGCTTTTCATTTTCAGGTTTCTGAATAAAGCTTGTGTCATTAAGGAACATGGGCAAGTTATAGCCCCTGATGGTTCAGCAATAAATCCATGGAGACTCTGCACCGTAGATCAAGTAGAAGAACTAAAAGCCATTGTTAGAGTTATTCCATTGTGGTCTACAGGGATCATGATGTCCCTTAACATTGGAGGATCATTTGGATTGCTTCAAGCTAAATCCTTAGACAGACATATCACCTCAAACTTTGAAGTACCAGCAGGATCTTTTAGTGTTATCATGGTAGCTGCATTATTTATATGGATAGTTCCCTACAATCGCATTCTTATTCCTCTAGCATCAAAGATCAGAGGGAAACCAATTAGAATCAGTGCAAAGAGAAGAATGGGAATTGGATTGTTGGTATCTTTTCTGCACTTGGTAACTGCAGCAACTTTTGAGACTATAAGGAGAAAGAAAGCAATCAAGGAAGGATATCTGAATGATACTCATGGAGTGTTGAAAATGTCTGCATTGTGGCTTGCACCTCAACTTTGTTTGGGTGGTATAGCTGAAGCATTCAATGGCATAGGCCAAAATGAGTTTTATTACACGGAGTTTCCGAGGACTATGTCTAGTGTTGCTGCTTCCCTTTCTGGATTGGGAATGGTTGCAGGAAATTTGGTATCTTCTTTTGTATTCATCACTATAGAAAACGTCACTTCGAGAGGAGAAAAAGAAGGATGGATATCAGATAATATTAACCAGGGTCGTTTTGACAAGTACTATTGGGTTATAGCCGGATTTAGTGCTCTTAATTTACTGTATTATCTAGTATGCAGTTGGGCTTATGGACCTACAGTTGATGAAGTATCTAAGGTAAAAAGATTGGTCATAATATATATATAGGTTCTTGCTAATTATTATGTTTCTCAACTTCTATTAATATAAGTCATGTGTATATGCTATTCAAAGTAATTTTATCTATCTCTTTGGTGTTTATCTCTAGTGTAATAGTTCTAGTGTTGAAGTTAATAAGAAGGCTAGGGTTCATCCATCTTCAAGCCAACCACCTCTAAAGGTTAACTAATCACAAATTAAACTCTCCCCTTCTTTTCTATTCTGTAATTTCTCTCTTACTTGTATATATGTGTAAGTTTTGCTGTCTTTCTTGATTGTCTTAATTATACTTGTTAGAAACTATGACCGTATAATGCTGAGGTGACATGGCTAAATTCATTGCTCTCAAAACTACTATGGTTCATAGGTGTATTATCCTGTCACTGTTTGAAACGAAATCAATTACTACTAAATTTATAATGTTTGTTCATGAAGTTTGTATCTGTCAAATTGGGTTTGAATTCAGATAGAAGAAGAAAACATGCGCAAGTAATCATGTTTGGTGTCATGTCATATGTACTATTCAGACCTGCCACCTCAACATTAAACATTTAAACAGCTACATAAACACTTTTTAACGGAGTTGCATGAAAAAGGGTAATGTTACAGATATTTAATGACTTAAAAACCAATTTGTTACAAAAAAAAAAAAAACTTAAAGGACTAATTTGTTACAAACATTAACTTAAAGGGCCGCAAGATACATTTGACCTATTATTTATCAATATAAGTCATGTATATGCTATTGAAATTAATTTTATCTATTTGATCCTTTTCTCTATAGTGTAATAGCTCTACTGTTGGAATTAATAAGACGGCCAAGGTTCAGCCATCTTCAAGCCAACCACCTCTAAAGGTTATATAAAATTAACTTTCTCCCTCTTTTCTATAATTTCTCTCTTGTATATATGTGTATGTTTTGTTGTTTGTTGTCTTTCTTGATTGTCTTAATTATTTTTTTGGAAGAGAGAAATTAATTAAAGCAAATGAAATTCTTATATATCCTTAATTATAGGTAACTTCAGAAGTATATACTAATTATATTATATATGAATCTGAATGAATCAGGTGAGGAAGGAGAAGCTAGGTGATAGAATAACAGCACTTCACCAGCTAGTTTCCCCATTTGGAAGGGTAATTGTGAAACTAATTAATCACTCCATTATTATCATTATTTTACACAATTAAGCACAATTCAATATCATAAACCATTGTTTGTGTTAATTTGGTTTTCAAAGTAGCCTTTCATGATTCAAGTTATGTGTACCTCTTTTGTCGTTAATTAGAATTTCACTTTTGTCGATATTGGAAACTTCGTACCTATAACATGATAAAAAAAAATCACTTTTAACATTAAAAAAAGAAAGATGAGAGCTTTGATGTGTTGTGAATTGTGAACTGATATGTGGTTCACTTTTGCAGACTGACACGGCTTCTGTATTGTCTGAAGCCATTGGATACATCAAGTTTCTTCATGGTCAAATTGAGGTCATGTTTCTTATTTATTAATTTATTTTGTTGGACTGTATGTGCTAGTAGAACTATAGAATATAGTATTATTGAATATACTTTCTTCTTTTTATTCCCATCTAGCTGTTGGATGACACTGGCCTAAAAAGAAAGGGTGCTCCAATTCCAAACCAGGTATTCTTTTCTAATTTCACTTATCTATGAAGTCAAATTTCATAGAGAAGTGAAATTAGAAATTTCACATAGAAGTATAATTATTTGTAATGATATCAATTAAATTAATTGATTAATCATTTTTTGAAAATAATAATCAGACTGCAAAAGCGAATAAGGGAAAGAACTTGAGGACTAGAGGGTTGTGCTTAGTCCCTATGTCAAGCCTTTGTCCTGCACACAACATGTTGGAAGCACAAATGGAGCTGAATATTTGCAGGGAGGCGTGGAAATGAGTTGAAGCGAGTTAGGTTTTGCACGACTCAAGTTTGACCTGGTACAAAAATAAAGGCATATGTCTTTGCCGTTACCTATTAAAGGCTTGTAATAAGTGGTGTAAATAGATTAACGAACTAATAGAGTGTTGTAAATAAGTGGCGTAAATAAGTTTTTTGTAATTATTAATCAAGATTCTATTTGAGCAAATTAATGCTTGTCCTATTTTCATAACATTGAAATACAATCAGAAATATTTTCTACATGGTATCACGAGTTTCCAGTTTTGGGGGTCTTGCTTCCGAAACATAAACCTTAGTTGTTGTCATTGCAGTTTTGTTCCTTTTTTTCCGCCTACATTGCGGTTTATTGCCCATATTTTTTCCTCTCCGTGGTTGCTGACCTTTGACTACTATTGCTCACGTGACAGAAACATTGTTGTGCATCAGAAAAGCACTATTTACTAAATCATTGTTCAGACGCCATCAACACGAGTAGGAGAACAATGTTCACACAAACGCCATTGCTTGTACGTCGGTGGTGCTCACTTGGTCAAACAACATTGTGGTAGACCCCTTTGTTGCCAGTTTTTCTGCAGATCATTGTTCTTCTTGGTTGCTATTTTTCTAGGCGTTCCTTTCTGTATATTTCTTATACAGTTGGCTTTAATTTTGTCTATGGTAACTGCAATAGTTGAACTGACATAAAGAGTGAATTGTTGAATGATTGTTTGATCATAGATGTTGAGATATCTTCAAAATATATTTTAATTTACACAGGTTTTTTTTTTTTTTGGATTAGGTGGCATTTGTAATGACTTTGTCCTCTTCAAGAAATGGTGAAGATGAAGACAACTAGATGATTTTATGTCATGCAAAAATATGGAAAAAGAAAAATATACCAGTGGGGATTATGGCATGTATTTTACTAAGGAACAGAACAAGCACTGCTGTTTTATAGTGACTTACTTTAGTCTTTGATTATGACTAGTGTTTCTGTGGTCCATCCATAACTACACGTGTAAATAAATAAAACATACAACATGTTACAGTCAATATCAGCCAATTTCAAGCCCCATTTTAGGTGTTAGATTTAATTTGTTTTGTTAACCAAAAACCAACTTAGTTGTTGGATTGGATATCCTAAAATAGACCAACCATTGTTGCAAAAATGAATCTTTGTGCTAGCTTAGCTCCGTGTTCTTTCATCAATAAGAATTGTTTATATTTTTTTTTGAACAAGCCAAAATGAGATATAAGAATTGTTTATACTTAATTGCTTTGGAGAATGACTCAACATTCAGAAGCTTGATTCAGCTGAACTACTGCATTAATTAAATATGTAACATATAGATTCATTTTCTTAAGAAATATAAAACAAATAAACAAGGTAGTTAATGCCAAGAAACATTTAACATTACAAAAATCTATTCTACATTGGTCTTTTGTTTTCTCCTTGATCTGCTGTATAATCTGGAAGGTGGAGAAGGAGAGAACTCAAATGGAAGTGGTGGAAGTTCCATCTCCCCCTTTAAAATCTTAACAATGTCTCCAATATCTGGCCTCATCTCTGGAATTTTCTGTAAACAAGTGAGTGCCAAGTTGATACACATGCTTGCTTGTTCCTTGTTGTAATCATCTTGTTTCAATTTTTCATCAACTAGTTCTAAAATGTTACTGCCACCAGCTTGAGCCAAGTGTCTACACCAGCTAATTAAGTTAGCTTTCTCTAGCTTCATAGGAGATGCAAGAACATGTAATGGTCTTCTACCTGACACAATTACAAGAATCAAAACTCCAAAACTGTATATATCAGCTTTCTCCATTAAGAATCCGCACCCTCCATATTCCGGTGCTACATAACACAGTGTACCTCTCATACTAGTTGTGCTGCTGAGTTCGCGGCTGAAAAGATCTCCACTCCACATGTCACTTCCAATCGAACGCGTGCTTTTTTTCCTCCAACCTCTTCTGAAGCTAAACTCACCATTTTGTTCACACTCATGATGTCCTTCCTCTCCATAGTTCTTATTACGTCGGCAAAGATAGAACCTTCTACCCAAACCAAAATGAGGCATCAGTTTCAATCCTTTCTTCCATTTAGTTTGAAGACTTTTCAGCTTGTTGGAATTCTTCTTGCTTAATTCAGCAAGATGTTCTTCTTTCCACCACTCTTGCATCTTCCTATTCTTCATCTTGTGGCTTTTCTTTCCCTTCAGTTCTTTCATATCAACAACTCCATTATCTGCATCTTCCATCACAGATACCTGTAATTGTGGTCCATTTGCAATTGCATCACTGGTTTTACCTATTGGACTTGAATTTTCCAACTCTGATTTCTCCTGAATGTTGTTGTTCTTAGTACTATCAATACCATCATCCCAATCAGCATTTGATGGACAAATCTGACTTCCAATCCACTCCATGACATAGTCTTTACTACATAACTCACCACTTCCATCTTGTTTCCACCACCAATCTTTTCCCCATTGTTTCCCATTGTCCTTCTCATCATCAACCAAACAAGAAGCATTATTAACAGCCAACTCCTTACTATAATCAGTGCTATAAAACTCATCATCATAAGGAACAAACATATTATTATTATTATTCCAATCATCCCTTCCTCCTCCTATATCCAAACTTGAAATTTCCTTACCCTTTGTATTTACACTAGTCCTACTTTCACTTTCACCAACAATATTGGCATTATAATTCAAAGAGTTCAAGTTCAAAGCTTTAACATTTAAACAAGTCTTACTATTTTTGGATGAAGAAGAAGCTTGCAAAGCAAGAGCAAAATCAACTTCACTAACACTCTCAACAGGAGTGCCAATTACAGGAGTTTCTGCAGTCAAATTACCTGAAAGGTCTTGGCTTTTCCAAAGATCTTGACTCTTCCCCAAATCCTGGCTAAACAAGTCAGCTCCAAATTCACCCTCCACCTTAATCCTTGACAAACCAAAATCCGAGATCTTCCCGCGGTACTCAGCATCAAGCAACACATTGCTTGGCTTAATATCACCATGAATCACAGGTGGATCACATCCAAGGTGCAAAAACTCCAATGCTCTAGCAACATCCATTATTATGCAAAACCTTCTTTCCCAACTCAAACCAAAACACTCATCACCAAAGAGTGAATCTTGCAAGCTTGTGTTAGGCATATACTCATACACCAAAATTCTCTTATTCTTTTCAACACAATAGCCCAAAAGGGTCACCAAAAAGGGTGATCTCAACCCTCCAAGAATCTGCAACTCATTTTGAAACTCTCTCTCTGATTGCAAAGACAATGAGTCCAAGCGTTTGATGGCAATAAATTTTCCATCTTTAAGTAGACCCTTGAAAACAGTACCAGAACCACCTTTGCCAATGATATTGGAAGTGTCAAAGGCATTGGTGGCTAGCTTTAAGTCTTTGTAGGAGAATCTTTGGAGCTTCAAAGGAGCACTAGCATCAAAAGGGATGGTCTTGGCTCTGTGTACAAGAGAATGCCAAAGATGGTAAAGGAAGTAAAGGATTGAGAAGAAAATCACAACAGAAGCTGAAATGGTGAGTGCTATGAATATGAACTTGGGTTTGGTGAAAAAATTGGAACTTGTTGTAGAAGGTATTTGTCTTGAAGGCATTTTGTGAATGAATGAATGAATGAATGAATGAATATTGATCACAGGTTGAGCAAGTAATGAAGAAAATGGGGATTGTAATTTTTCATAACTTTTTTGTGTTAGTTTAATGAATTTGGGCATCCAAAGTGGTTGCTTTACAATTAGATAATCATTACTTAGAGGAGGAGCTGTATTCTACTATTCATAACTTCTTCTTTTCCTTGATTTATGCTTTCCAACACCTCCTCCTATTATTCTAACTTATTTATTTTATATAAATATAATATAATAATAATGTTTAATGGGATGAGATTAAGATTGGCAATTGGGAAAGTAAGTGAGGATTAGAAAAAGGAAAGAGAGGGATGGACCCAAACCCAACCCAATGTACTTTTGACTAAAGAGAAAGTTTTGATGGCAAAGTCTTGGACTACTACTTATTACACTGATATTGTGAAAACTGAACTGACAAACTATACATTAATATTCTGTCAAAAAAAAAAAAGAGACAAGCATACATTAACATAATAGATGGACATAGATGGACATGTATCGGTTAACGAAGTGGTAAGAGTTTTGGTCCTCATGTAGTCAGGGTTCGATTCATGACTCATATCATATGTATGAAGAAAATTCGATTGAAAGGAGAGAACACAACTTATGTGCCCAATAGGTTATTCGACGGAGATTAGTTATCGATAACGGCCGTAGAAAATTGGTACTCCCTTCGTACCACAATATATGTCACTTTGGGGAAAAATTTTGTACCACAATATATGTCACTTTATATTACCAATGAAGTATTTAATGCTATTTTTTCTATTATACCCTTAATTATTTATTACCCTCTCTTCTTTCAATTCTTCAATTTATTTTTTCCATACCATAAATGAAGGACAATTTTGTAAATTAACTCATAATCTCTCTTTTCCATACAATATTAATTATATTTCTTAATATGTGTAAAATTGCCAAAACGACATATATTGTGTTAGTGAGAGAATATTAAAGTAAAAGGAAATGTGAGGTCTTCTGTGCAGTTAATTTTGTCTTATGCTCTATGACTTGGGTAATGTAGGAATCTATGGATACTGTCCATTTTTTAATTAACTCTATCTTGTTTGAAATTTTTGACCAAAGAAGGTTCACACTTCACACTAGCAAGCATATAGGTTCACATGGTTGGATATATGCCAATAATTTCCTCTTTTTTTTCGACAAAAAATCATGCAATAATTTCTTGTACTCCATCATTCTCACATTGCTGCTCCGGTCCCATGTTGCACTCACAATGCATCACTCACTATATTAAAGCTTTGATTAGGTGATCCTTATTACTAAGCTATTGTTAGGGGTCATAGTTGAATATATAAATTACTCTAAATAATTCGACTTTTATGAATTACTCTTTTTTATCAAATGACAGGAATTTTGATTCATATTTATTTTTCCAAAAAAGAATAAGAGAAAAATGAATGTGTCATCTCATCCTAATAAATGCTCAAATAATTTATATATATATATATATATATATATATATATATATATATATAACTTTTTTTTTCCAAACGACAAAGCTATGAATGATATACACATATGTATAAAGGACGATTGCGGGAGCAAAAGCTTCATGTTCTCATCAAAACCATCGAGCTGCCTTAATTGTAAGACTGGTGGATGATGGCATCACTATAAACTTGAAGAATGTTCTCATCAAAACTATAGGGTTAATTTTTATTTTTTTTGTTTTCACCATCAGTTTAATCTGATTCGAGGATAAATTATGACATCAAGTGAACTATAAGGTTAATTTTGTTAAAAGACAAACAAAAACTTTGTTACTGACACTCTTGTAAGAGCATTAATGTCTTATATTATCCCCGATTTTTATTTTTTTGTTTTTATTTTTCCCGATTTTTTTTATTTAAGTCCAATTTATTTATTTTTTTACACAAAAGTCCAATTTGTATTTCAAAATTCATTTTTGGGTATGCACCACATGACACGTTATTTTTGGTATGCACACATGACACGTTATTGGTACTACAATAAGATAAGGGACTCAATAATTTTGTTATTGTAGGCCCCTTTTTTTTTACAAGCCTCTCTTATATTTTTTTGTTTTTGTTTTGGCAAACCGTTAAAAGTTTAACGGTTTAAAGACTTCATTACAAATATATGGTCCCTCTAGTTCAAATTATGTGCGATTTTTACCTCAATTTCTTAATTGTTTCAATTAAATCCCCTCTTACCTTTTAATCAAACGCTCAAATTCTCATTTTAGCAAAAAAAATAATTCAAATTCTCATAATCGATTAAAAAATTCATAATTGAAATTGTTTAAAAAACTGTTTCGCCTAAACTCAACAATTCAAATATTAAATTGTACAAATAAAAATACAACCTCAAACTTTTTCTCTTGAACCCCTAATCCCACATTCTAAAATAATCTTCGATTTATATATATATAAAAAATACTTTTAAACTTTTGATTTTACTCATATCCCAAATCCATCATTGAGCCCCAGATATTTTAACTAAAAATGAAACTTTAAAGGACTAGTGTGAAAGACAAATGATGGTAGGACCATATTTAATTAATTTCAAAATTGAGGGGCTAAGATTACTCAAAAGTGTAATTTTTTTTCATAAAGCTGGAGTAGTTATTAAGTGAAAAACTTTTCTTAGTGCAGTCATCTTAAGTAATTGCTTTATTTGAAGCCAAAATAAATTTGGATATTAGTACCCCTAGACTTGATTTTTATCCATATGAGTACTTATGGGTGACAGTAAATTAATCGTGTACTTTCTACTTTTTCATATTGATGGGTGGAGAAAGCAACAAAATAAAGATCACAAGTTCAATCAATCTTAGTATGTGTGGTGACCAAGGCTTTGTTTGGTAACACAAATAAGCTAGCTTATAGCTTATTATATGAGCTTATAAGCTTGTTTCAAAAAATTAGAGGTGTTTGGTAACAAGCTTTTTGTACTAGCTTATAGCTTTTTTTCAGATGCTATTTCAAGTAGCATTTGAGCTTATAGCTTATAGCTTTTTACACTTTATTCCATTTTTACCCTTTAATTTAATAACTACCCACTCTAAAAAATAAACTACCCACTATCAATTATGTAATTTTATATTTAATAACCACTTTAAAAGCTAATTTTACCAAACACTTTAATTTCAATAAGCTAGCTTTTCAGCTATCAGCTATAAGCTAGCTTTTCAGCTATCAGCTAGCTTATCAGCTATCAGCTAGCTTATAGCTTATTTTTACCAAACGGACCCCAAATCTTGAAGGGCCAAACCAAAAGTGAATAATATGCATGTCATAGATAGGTCTCTTTGTTACTTTACCATCCCACTCACACAAAAAGGAAGAATACACACATAGACATAGACAATATTAGGTAGCTGTCGTAACAAACAAAGGAATAATAAAAGATGGAATGTCGCTGTTGCGCGGGGGATTACATTACGACAGTAGTAATAGTAGTAGTAGTACTACTACTGTATAGTGTACAATGCACTGCATAATCAACATGCGTGGTGGCAATAGCAAACAGAAGAATGTGGGTGTTTGTGTTGGTGGAATCAACATGCGTGGGACCTATCACTACAGGAGGGAGATGATATTGGTTTTGTGGTTTGCGTTAGGAAGTATGTATGTATAATCACAAGCTTTAATTTCTCTTTTGAGCATTTTGCCTCTTCTATTGGACATGCAATCATATACTTCTACTTTTACACCATGGATTCCATTGCTGTTCTCCATTGAGTTAAAGAGATTCAAACAATGAGAAATCGGGTTAACTGTTGTTAAAATTTTGATGCAGGCCAGCACATCCTAACCATTGGATCGAGCGAGATCAAACCGAATTTCAAATTTGAACCATCCTCCTGTTTTTTTTTTTTTGGAATATAAGAGGGCCTAAGCCCAGAGAAGAAAGAAATTACACCTGAGGAGTTGAAACTCCTATAAAATCAGCATGAAAACTAGAACTATCTTGAGGAGGACAATAGTCATACACTATCATATCACTACCATCGTCACAAGCCAAATTTGCTAACGCATCGGCCAAGTATTAGCTTTGCGATGGTATGTTCAATCACAACTTCCCAATTCAAAGCAAGCATCTTCATAATACTTTGCACTAAGATCCTCGCATCCGGAGACCCAACACTTCTAGATTGAAGTGTTTTAACCACCACATGTGAGTCAACATGCATCTCTATTTTTGTAACCCCCCTTAGCCTAGCAAGCTTCAAACATTCTAACACTCCCCAACACTCCCCATAACTCTGCTACATAAGCACTGCAAATGCCTATATTCTTTGAGAAACCAAAAATCCACTCAACATTGTTACCTCTCAAAACACCACCACACCCTGCAATTGCCCCAACCTTTGCCGCTCCATCAGTGTTGAGACGAATCCAACCTACACTAGGGGCCTGCCACTTTATATACAACAATGTCAATACTTAAAACATGAGCATACAAATAGATAGTATCTACGTTGCACCTCCTCCCAAGGACGAAACGGCAATACGCTACTGCCATGATGCATCAATGTTTTACGCCAAAACCATAAATAATGACAACCTATAGCCCAAAGTTCAGTCCACTGTATGAAACCATCTCTTCCCAAATTCAT
The DNA here is from genome assembly GCF_020283565.1 of Trifolium pratense. NCBI lineage: Eukaryota > Viridiplantae > Streptophyta > Magnoliopsida > Fabales > Fabaceae > Trifolium > Trifolium pratense. The sequence continues at coordinate 58,202,896 of NC_060065.1, read as the reverse complement.
ATTCAAATTAACATACAACCATTGCTGCAAACTAGTGTTAAAGAAAATGTCTCTATGTTGAATATTCACCACATTGAACCAAATACTTACTGCTAACGGACAGTCGTCCCTCAAAGTGTGAAGTGCAGTTTCAATTACATCTTCACAATGGTAGCAGCATGGATCCCGTATATGCAAATGATTAAGTCTACTTGTTGCTAACCTGTCATGAGTCAGCAACCATATAAATGTCCTAACAACACGCTCCTGAACATTAATTTTCCATATTTGTTTCCACTTGAAATCAGCTAGTGCAGTATTAAAATCACATAAACTATTGTAGGCATAGGCCACTGAAAAATGACCTTTAGTAGTATCAGGCCAAACACATATCAAAATGAGGTGGAAGAATTGCTTTTAATTTCTTTAAAAAATAATCAGGAAGCCATCTTTGTAAATCACTCCTCCATCTCCACTCCCCATTACTATCAATCACCTTTAAATACCTCAGGTTATGAGGAATTGATAAATCTAAATCATTAAGTTTAAATCCTTTCTCATAATCAAAGATTGTCCCATCTAAGTTTAATAATGATGATTATAATAAATGAAAAGCAACAAGTATACAGCAAATATAACATCCGAAAAAAGGCTCATATACATATTATTAATAATAATAATAATAATAATAATCCTGGTTGCTTAAATACCAAATGGACCGACCCTCATAAAAGAAAGAGTAGTAAATGAAAAATACAGCTTAGAAATAAAGAATAATCTATTAATTCATTCATTCTTGTTTTGAAATTAAGATATTTGATTGATCCTGATCCTCTTCCTATAGTAGAATTTACCTGGAACTAATAATTGATTCATTCATCATCATCCTTGTTGTTGTTGTTCTTGGGTTTGCGATATGTTTCCTCGGTGACTTTGGCCATGAACAAGAAAGTGTCAGCGACCTTGGCGACGTTAGGTACTTTATAATTCTGAGCGACGTAAATTCCGGTGACAGTTCCAGCTATAAAAGAGAAACAACTCCTGATTATACCCATTATTATTATTGCCTGTTCAAATCACAATTAAGCAAATAGTCAGCATCTACGATGGAATCGAGTGAGTGAGTCAGTGAGTAAAAAGGGAAATTCAATAAAATAATATAAAAAAAGGAAAACCTGTATTGTACTGTACTGTACTGTACTACGGTGGCTCACCTGCGATTCAATGGAGGAGGAGGAGGAGGAGGAGGAGGAGGAGGAGGAGGAGGAGGAGTTAGCTCTGTTATGTTTTAGGGTTTTAGTTAACGTGTTTCAAATTGGAATCTCTCCATTTTCTTTTCTCTCTATTTATACTCATATTTTAATTTAATATGCTCACTTTTTATTTGCTAAAATGAGAATTTTGAAATTTAAGTATGTTGGCACGGATTATTTTCTTATAAATTTCTTTTAACTCTTTTATAAATTTATTTTTTACCCGTATTTGGCATGGGTCGGTATACTAATTTATAATATGTGAAACTTTTTTTTTTTTTTTAATTTATATTTTGAACTATATTATACGTATTTATTAATATAATATACGCATTTATATATAGATATTTTTACTAGGGTTATGATCAATTGACATCAAAGTGTCAAAATTAAATTATCAACAAATCATAATCATTAATTTTATTTAATCTAAAGGCTCATATTTATTTGTTAGTAAGTTAATGAGTCACATGGTAATTTTGTATAGGTAATTTTATTTAGGTAATTGGCAATTATCTTCATCAATAAGAAAATACTCTTGCTCTTTGATTTTCTCTCTTACTATCTCCCTCTCTCATGTCTTACCCACTTTTCTATGGTTTAATTCAATGATCGGTATTTTACATAAAATAAATCTCAATAAAGATAATTCACATAGAATATTTTGGAATTAATTTTTTTGGTGACATTTTATTTTTCAAGAACGGTCCATATATTATTTCAACAATGATTAGTTATGGATTTATAGCACCTTGTAAATGAGTCTATATGGCCATATGCCATTTGTGTCTGTAATCAAAATTTTCTGCTTGAGCTTGAAGCAAATATGCAGGGGGCACGGTGAAGGTTTAATTGTTGAAAAAAGAGAAAACATGCCGTAATAAGAATTATATTAATTGGTTTTACAAACAAATAAAATAAATTCTAAATAGAATCTCTTTTTTTTTTTTTTTGGTTTACAATGAGTGAGAATCGAACTCATGACCTATAACATACTACTCAAACTCCTCGCCACAAGACCAAATCTAGTGGCTTAATAGAATCTCTTTTTTATTTGACGGAAAAATAGAATCTCTTAATCGGTGAAAATCATGCTTTTAAAAAATATATTTATATATTTATTGGTGGTCAAAAAAAAAATGGCGAAGATTATGATTAATTAGTTACCATATTGGTTTTTTTTTTTAAAAAAAAAAAAAGAAGTTACCATATTGGTGAAAATGAGGATATTATATTATCATAGTATTTCGTAACAAAAAAAATAAATCATTATTTCAACTTCTTTACAATCATCGCCGTCGTCGTCGCCACTGTAGCAAGGCTCTCGCCGGCCGGCATCACGTTATAAGACGCGCCTCCATCAAAATCATTGGATGAGTAATCAAAAGAATCATCACATGGATTCAGATAAGGTGTTGGGAGAAGCGGAGTCTGTTATTAACAACAGCCAAATCAAAACCGTCAAAAACAAGGTTAGCAGCAACAACAACTATATACACGATGATCTTGCATTTTACATTCTTTCAAAACTTCTAATCAAATCATTGAAGCGTTTTGGATGCGTACGCAAATCATGGTCCATTTTGTTTCAAAACTCTCATTTCAACACCATGTTTCGCAACAATTTCATATCTAATACATATGATGATGATGATGATGATGATTCCCATCATACATTTCTCCTCATGCATCCTGATGATGATCGCATTTTTGAAAATCAATTGCTTTTGCTCCCTCCTGATCACACTTTTCAAAATACACTCAAATTAAATCTCCCACCTACTTTTCAACTGGATAAACCCCCTTGTCTTGCGATTCTGGGCTCAACTAGTGTTAACGGCATTCTTTGTCTCATGGACTATTGTCCAGGAGGAGATTTAAATAAGGTCCGATTTGTATTGTGGAATCCGGCTACCCATGAATTTGTAGTCGTTCCTCCTAGCCCTGATGAATCCGGACTACCACATCCATTTGGCCTTTCCACTCGATATAACTTTCATGGGTTTGGTTATGACAAAGTTACAGATGACTTTAAGGTGATTCAGTATGTATCATTTGACTGGGACCTAAGATATGAGAATGACAATGGAATATATCGTGACCCCTTGTTTGAGATATATAGTCTAACTAATAACTCTTGGAGGATACTCGACATCCATATGCCTGATTGCTTGGATTTTCATTATACGTCCCTAATACCAACAGTGTACTTGGATGGAATGTGTCATTTGCTGCTAGACAGTCGATTTGAAATGTTTGAAATGGTTGTGTTTTCATTTGACTTGAGTCGTGAGGTGACCTTTATGACACCCTTCGATAAAATTTTTGATGGCGCCCTCTTTATAACAAATGATTTTTCAATCTATAAGAGACGTCACTTGGTGGTGTTAAATGGGTCAATTGCTTTGATCTCAGATAATAACAGCGATACTACTTTACAGATATCAATTTTGGGTCAACTCGGTGTGAAGGAATCATGGATCAAACTATTTATTATTGACCCCATACCTTCTTTTCAGTGGAACCTAATTGGAGTTGGGAAGAAGGGATATATTTTCTATAGAAAAAAAGATGGTGAACTAGCTTGGCTTGATTTGAGCACTCAAATAGTCGAGGAGATTGGTTTTAAAGGAGAGGAAAACACTTGTGATATAGGAATTTACAAGGAAAACCTTCTTTCAATTCGAGGATTAAATAATTAGTTGTTTTTCTTGTTTTAACCCAGAGGTATATGACTATGTTATTTGGATTTTTACGTTGTATACAAAGTGATTTGTCAACGGCTCAAATTATAATTATTATCATGTATTTGACAAATTAAGAAGCTGGTTGGTTATATGGATCTTGCTTTATGAATTTTATTTTGAAGGTTTACACTTTTTCAATTTTCAAATTGATCTTGTTTCTATTTCAATCGTAAGAATGATATTTGTTTTTTTTTTTTCTTTTTTCTTTATTGAACGTTCTCAAATTTTACACTTATGTATCTCCTTTTGAACTTCATTAAGTTCTGCTTGAAATATATGTACCTTTGTGTATAATACCGTTCATTTGTTTTTCTAATGATCCATATCAGTTAACTCGACGTGTACATGCTTCATGACTTAGTAATAGATGTTATGAAATCTCACAGTGGTTTTGCAAACAAAAATGTATAATATCCAAGCCCACTTGTTTCAACTTATGTCTTACTATTGAAGTTTGACAAGTGTATGTATAATAATACACCCCTTTTGTCCTAGTTCTTAATCGCAAAATGCTGCACTCAGTATTTAATTTTGATCTTCATTTTCTCTCAAATTAGAATTTCTGCTAGAGCTGTGTAATGCCAACAAGCTTGGCAACAATACAAGGGGTGGTTTTAATTTCACATGATTTATTTTGTTTTGAAGTAGTCAAGTTTGTATATATGGTCAATTATTTGCTTAATGATTTTCCTTTCAAGCACTCTCAGTATCTCTATTTTTGTGCACTTGAAGGTGATTTTTTGTATGCTCAGTAAAGACCTTTTGTGTTGGGTGGGATTGATAGTCTTTTATCACAAGTCATAGAGGTGATTTAAATTTTCTTTGGGGTTTTGTTTCCCTTTTTTTCCTATTGATGACAGACACTACTGACTTTTTGTATGCTCAGTAAAGCTATGAATAATTTCCAAGAGTAAGTTAAGATTTGTTGATGGTTTGCTCCCTGCTCCGACAAAATTCAATTCCTGCTATTATGACTCACAATAATCTAGCTATCAAATTTTTGGATCTTGAACTCTGCAAGTCCTCCATCACCAAGCCTTGATTATGCTGAAGAAAAAGAACTAACTATTGTCCATTTGGCAGGGTATTGTATCATGACTCAGATGTTATTATGCTTGACGATGTCCTGAGTTCAGTTGATGTACAAGTTGCTCGGTGGATCTTACACAATGCCATTCTCGGTCCTCTTATGAAGGGAAAAACCCGATTGCTCTGTACCCACAACACTCAGGTTATTGTGTAGTCGCTTCACAATTATTTTATGTGTGCGTATGTGCATGCGCGCGCCAAATTTTTATATATAACATTTTTAAAGTAGTCCAATTTTTTTTAACCTATCATGAGATATATCAATATTAGTGTTATATGCATTTTTCAAAAATATAAAATAAGAACTATTTTATTCTAAACTTATTTTTGTTTAAAATCTTATTGAAATCTGACACAAATAAGCAATGTAATATATAGTTATTTTTAAACAGTTGGATCATCAACAACCACATATTGTATCTAAAGTTTTTAATGGTATAACAGTTAATCTGTTACACCGATATAATCTGATTCCTCCTATGTATGTGTGTGTGTGTGTGTGTGTGTGTGATAGAAGTTTATTTAATTACGGATTTTTTTTCTTGACACAATATAAGGATTAGCATAATGACGTGTCTAATTTATATGCAGGCAATATCTTCTGCTGATATGATTGTTGTATTGAACAAAGGACACTTAAAGTGGATGGGAAGTTCAGCTGACTTTCCAACTTCTTCATATACAGCATTCTCCCCATTGAATGAAATGGATTCAACTTCACATAATCAGAAATCTTGCAGCACAAATTCTTCTATATCCAAGGAGCAATCTCTTATTGATAGAATTATCATGGATTCCCTAGAGGGAGCAGATGGTGTAATTGAAGTTGAGTTGAGGAAGGAGGGAAAAGTTGAACTTGGTGTGTATAAGTGAGTATAAACACATTGTAATTTGGAGGTGGAAATATTAATCAAGCTTAACTGAAAGTTCTTTTTTGATGCTCATAACATTAGTCACTGTTAGCTACTAATACTAAATGCAACTTTCTAACTTTGAGATGATAATTAATGCCCCAGACTATACTATGTCTCTTTTGTATTATGAATTCCCTTTTCACATTAGTGAGGGCATTCTCTTTTGCATTTAGTGGCTTACAAGCGGCAACTAAGGTGCACAATAGACTACTCAGCAAGCTTATCAATGCACCTGGGCAATTCTTTGATCAGACCCCTGGTGGAAGAATACTGAATAGGTTAGAATATGATGACTACAGGCCTTAGAAGATTATACAAATATGAAATTTGTAGATTTCATGATTTATAATGTTTTGTGTAGGACTGTTGGGTATTGCAATTATTTTATCTTACGTACAGGTATTCATAATATTTTTTGTTTTTCTTATGAACTATGAAATTTTGAAATTTGCAACAACTTTATCCATCATCAGTATATTTTTATATTTTGGTTCTCTGTAGGTCTTCTTCTTAGTTCTGTTATTGCCCTTTTGGTATATCTACAGTAGACTTCAGGTGTTTGTTTTGCTTATTATCATTTTCATGGATTTAAGCACTCTGCTTGTTTTAGCTTTCAAGTTGTAAAAACACTTTGGAATTTTTATGTTATAATGTATGGTTCAGAACTCTTCATGATTGTGGAGTAAGAAATATGAGTTTATAATGCTTCAAATCAATTATTTTGGAATAAATTGAATTTTAAATTTTTAAAACATTAATGACTTTTTAACTTAGTATGATAGACAACATTCAACTTATCAATGCACTGGTTTCAGTTCTTCTACAGGTCAACATCGAGAGAATTGCGAAGACTGGATAGTGTTTCTCGCTCTCCAATATATACATCCTTCACCGAAACACTTGATGGATCATCAACTATTAGAGCCTTTAAATCCGAGGTAAATGTATTTGTATTTTACAGAAACAATAATAACTGCATATTTTTCTTTGCATTGCATATATTATTTCATAGATCACTACAATTATAGGTAAGGAGTGTCATTGAATGAGTTCCATTTCCTACCACTACCATAATTTAAAAGCTAAATTTAATTATGAATGTGAAGGCTGCAATTTTTTAACTTTGGATCATGTGGTCGGACAAATTTGTGTCATGTTGTAGTACTTTACTGAAAAGCTTAACTGTTAAACAACGGACAAAAAGGGTTTCTAACTTAAGATGTGATGATAGCAAGGTTTATGGATGAAAATTAGCTTTTTGTTTAATATCTTTTACTTATTATATCCATGATCCATATGAAAAATTGGTGCATGGAATAGGCCTACTCATACAGATTATTATATTTTGAGTTTCAAAAACCCACTTTAACTGTGTGAAACTTCTTATAGAAGCTTTGTTATCCACAGCCAAAGATTTTACTCTTGATAAAAAAAATTAAAATAAAGTCCAAAGATTTTACTTATTGAAGTTTTGTTTCTTTGGTCATCTCAGGGCATCATTTTCTTAAAGTGTGGTGTGTTGAAACTTCCACACTAGCCTTTTTTGTTTTTGCAACTGTTTAACTCTGGTGCAATGGTCATTGTGGACAGGACTTCTTCTTCGCCAAATTTACTGACTACGTAACATTATATCAGAAGACTTCCTATACAGAGATAGTGGCGCGTCTGTGGCTTTCCCTGCGTCTTCAGGTATATGGCTTTCTTTTTGAGTTTACTAATAATAGCTTCTTTTTTTTCCAGTTATTAGCTGATGGCTGTTGCCGGGTCTCGTGACAGTCTTCCTATTAACTTTGGCACCCCAGGACTGGTTTGTGTGTTTACCTTTTAGCAAATATGTGACTTGATCTACTGACTAATACAAAAGCTGAACATGGCACACTTTAAATTTTTTCAACAAGTTGGATTGGCCCTCTTGTACGCAGCTCCAATTGTGTCTCTGCTGGGGAGTTTTCTAACAAATTTCACTGAAACAGAAAAGGAAATGGTTTCAATTGAAAGAGCCCTTCAAGTATGAATAGACTCATTATCTCGATTAGTATAAACATGTTTAGACTCCGACATTTATCAGACATTAAATGTTTTGTAGTACATGGATATCCCCAAGAAGAACAAGATGGATGTCTATACTTGAATCCAGCTTGGCCAAATCAAGGAGTTATTGAATTCCAACATGTTACTTTGAAATATATGCCATCTTTACCAGCTACGCTCTGCAATCTTAGTTTAAAAATTGAAGGAGAGACACAGGTAGAACCTAAGTCTTGAATTTGTTCTGTTTTCTTATAATCTTGAATGATATAGTAGCTATGCTTAATACCTTCTACATGGAATGTAATCAGGTTGGAATAATTGGAAGAACAGGTGCTGGAAAATCTAGTGTGTTAAATGCACTTTTTCGTCTTACCCCAATATGTGCAGGCTCCATCACAGTTGATGGCATGGACTATCGAAATATTCCTGTGAGAGAACTACGAACACATTTGGCTATTGTTCCTCAGAGTCCATTCTTGTTTGAAGGACCATTAAGGTACGTAATTTGAACTTTATTTTGCATAATATATTATTCTTACTATCTTTTTGGGAAAGAATTGCATTGGCATTGATTTTCATTGCACCTATATTTCATGTCTACTTGATATCCTGTACTTTGAATATCTTCAAAATTCTAGGGATAACCTAGATCCATTCAAAAGGAACGATGACTCAAAAATTTGGGATGCACTGGAGAAGTGTCATGTGAAAGAGGAAGTAGAAGTAGCTATGTGCGTGTGTAGTGGTTCGTCACATTTTAACCACATTATCAGAATTTCATACAATGTTTGTGTATTGGCTGTCATTCAAAAGTTCCCTCGAGTCTCAAGTTATTCACCAAACATAAAAGTAACATCAGTTTTTTTTTTCTTTCTCCTTTTCAAGGCTGAACAAGGAAAATATTTGTCTAGCTAAATGCAATTATTAAATAAAACTTGCATGTACTAGCTAAATACAATTATTAAATAAAACTTCTGGCCCTGTTTTGTGTTAATTAATTATGTCATCAATTATGTTTCAGAAATATTTGTATTAAGAAGAGTTCATCAATTATGTAACACTACAAAATTGATTCGAAATTCATGTGATCAAACACATTTGCCTCGTATTTCTAACCAAAAAAATAGACCCATATTAGTGACAGATAATTAATTTGGTATTTTTTTTTAAAAAAATTAATTTGTATGGATGTGTATGGGGGAGATTCTAATCAATTATAGGTGACGAAAAACAACCATTTTTATATATATAAATTAAAAAATTTCTTACGAAATTTCAACCATATTAAATTGATAAAAGATATGTTAGTTTGATTAAATTCAACCAAAGCTTGTCAAAGTATAGGGTATTATTAAATGTTAAAGCAAAAACAATAAATAAGTTATATAATGTAAGTTATAGATTTCCCACGGTAAACATCATTGATGTGCTATTCTATTTCTAATAGATGTATTGTTTTTGGATATAATAAAGTATGATCGAAAAATGTTCTTGTGAGATTCGGTTGGTAGGTACGTATGACATTTTATATGTAGAATCAAGTTTCGACACATTTCACTTATTCATATTTACAATGAAATTTCTAGTAATTAAACTATGGCAAATGCTAAATAGTGCCTCCGGGGCACTCTTTAAACCCTTAAATAGTAAGTTTTTTATAGAATTTTTATCGGAATGCGTAAAGTCAACACATTAAAAATTGTAGTGTTTAACTTTTTCAATAAAAAATTTCTTTAAATGGAATGCTTAAAGAGTACCCCGAGGACACTCGTTAGCAAGACCCACTATGAAATAAAGTATAACATGGAAAAGTATAACATGGAAATAAAAATAAAGTCGGCCACGTGAAACATAGGTGCATAGTGAAAATGTGAGAGGTTCGAAATTAATAATAATTAATAATAATTTGATCAATTTGGATCATCTGCTGCAATTCTGTCCGCTGCCACCTCTGCTGCAAATCTGCAATGTATCAGCCATGCGATTAAAATATAAAATATTGATAATCCTTTAGATTACAAATAAACAGCAGATTACAAATAAATATAGAAAGGTTCCAATCCCACATTTATTAACGGGGTCACAGTATTTATTGAATTACTTTTTTCTTCTTTTCTTTATTTTTATAAAAGAAGGAAGTATTTTTTTTTCTCTAACATTAGCAACGATGTTTACATTAGTTTTTTTTTCCAAATAAGAAAAAAATACATTGTTACATTAGACATTAGTTTTTTTTTTTAAAAAAAAATTATTTTAATAATAACATTGTTACCTTTGTTACATTAGTTAAATTGTTGGATTTTTTTTTTTAGCTTGCTAAATTGGTAGTGTTGATTGAACTAACAGTTTGTTTGCATTTGAATTATTTTTAAGCTTATGAAAACATAACTTATACAAATAAATAAATTTTTATGTTAATTTGTACATTTTCACTAACAAAAATTATATATTTATAAGTTATTTTCTCGTAAACTATCTTAAAAAATTTATAATAATACATAAAAACTTATTTATTTGTATAAATTGTTTCGCATAAGCTTAAAAATAAGTCAATTCAAACATGCACTAACTATGGTGTCCATTGTAGAGTCATTAAAATATAGATCAAATGCATTTGTAAGTCCTTTAAGTTTTGTGTTTGTATACAGTTAGATCATTTAAATTTTTTAGGTAATAAATAAGTCATTTAAGTTTTCTAACTAAAAAAATCGATTCTTTTTATAAATGTCGGATAATCGGAAGGGCAATTGTGCAACAAATTAGAAACTTAAAGACATATTTGTTATTTGAAAATTTTAAAGACATATATGTTACAAATGCGAAAATTAAAATACCTCTAAATACATTTGGCCTAAAATATCTAAGCCACTAGATTCCGTCGTAAATAAAATAATTTTCTTTTGGTCTTAGATGAAATTAAACTCACATTTGTGAGATTCTGGATTCGAACCTGGGTCACGACGTCCGACCTAACAATTTTGGTATTTTTGTCGGTTAAGCTAGGACTTGTGGAACTAAAATAAAAATATTTTATTGTTTATCTTATTGTTAAGCAAATTTTTGTTTGACTTGTTAAAATTTAAAATTATCGAATATTTTGTTAAAAATAAAATATTTTGTGGATGTAGTTTTTCGAATGTTGTATTTTGCTATACAAAAAGTTTAAGTGCACGTATAAATGCGACGTCCCTACCAACTGAGCTAAGGTCACAGAGACGGTGTAAAGTTATTTTACAAATGCATATAATTTATTAACACATCTTGTATTTATATTTGGAAACACATGATGTATTGATGGGAAGAACGCTTTACTATATTAGTACAATATTCATTCATTCACCCACTCTATCCCTCTATAAATTGAATTGAGATTTTCATTGTTTAATTATTCAATACAACATGGCTTCACAAAATATGAATTCACTAATAATTATCTTCACCCTCATGATTTCATTTTCAGCAACATTAGGATACTACGAGTTTTTTGTTATGGTTTTTCAGTGGGGACCTGGACACTGCAGGATGCCCGGTAGCAACTGCAAAGCTCAATTAATAGTACGCGACCGTTTCACAATTCACGGCATGTGGCCGTCGAATCACTCCGATCCTCAGCCAGATACATGCATTAACGATCGCAACGCGAAGGGACGATCACTCGACCCGACCATGGTGATCATTAATTTTTTTATTTTGTTATTTTAATCACTACTATATATCACTAAGATTAAGTACTAGTACTTTTGTTGTTGTTTTTTCTCCCTGCAGTTACCTGTGGAGTTACAAAATAATCTCAAGAGGTCGTGGCCCAGTTATACTAGTCCAGACCCTGAGATTTTTTGGAAGTCTGAGTGGGTTAAACACGGCACTTGCTCCTTCAATAAATTCAACCAAATCAAATACTTTTACCAGGCATTCAACAATTGGAATGGTATGGGTCTTTATGATTTACTTAAGTCGGAAGGGATTGTTCCAGGTGCTTCTCAAACAGCACCAAACACTTACGAGAAAATTAAGTTTATAGAAGCCATCAAGAGACATCACTTTAGGGATCAAGTTACGGTTATACCTAACTTCTATTGCAACAAAGGAACCAAAAAAGGAACCTACGATTTAAGAGAGATAAGGATGTGTATGGATAATAATGGATTCGAATACATGAACTGTACAGGTACAAGTAAAGATCTTGTTGAAACTTGTGGAAGTAAAATTGATTGGTATGCATGATCGATGATGATCCGATGATTTAGACTTACTTACGTACTATATAATGCATGCATGCATGTACTTCTCTAGCTAAATGCAATTATTAAATAAAACTTCTGGCCCTGTTTTGTGTTAATTAATTATGTCATCAATTATGTTTCAGAAATATTTGTATTAAGAAGAGTTCATCAATTATGTAACACTACAAAATTGATTCGAAATTCATGTGATCAAACACATTTGCCTCGTATTTCTAACCAAAAAAATAGACCCATATTAGTTAGTGACAGATAATTAGTTTGGTATTTTTTTTTTAAAAAATTTAATTTGTATGGATGTATATGGGGGAGATTCTAATCAATTATAGGTGACGAAAAACAACCATTTTTATAAATAAGATGAGGTACTAGATAAATTTGGACTCAATCGAAAGGTAGCATTCAATGAGAGGAATAATTGGGCAAGCAAGTGGCATGTAAAAGAAATTAACCTTAAAAATTGAAATTGCCATTATGTCCATTTTCTTTTCTTTTTTTGTATTCAATTTTATTCTATAAGATATTGACATTCACACTTACTGTGTCAATAAATCAAACATAGTTTACTATTACATTAATATTAATATATAATGTTTATTTTAAAAAATTAGTGGCGGAGTTAGGACACTGATACAAAATGCGTAATTAAAATTTAATTAATAATATATATAAATTAAAAAATTTCTTACGAAATTTCAACCATATTAAATTGATAAAAGATATGTTAGTTTGATTAAATTCAACCAAAGCTTGTCAAAGTATAGGGTATTATTAAAATGTTAAAGCAAAAACAATAAATAAGTTATATAATGTAAGTTATAGATTTCCCACGGCAAACATCAGTGATGTGCTATTCTAATAGATGTATTGCTTTTGGATATAATAAAGTATGACCGAAAAATGTTCTTGTGAGATTCGGTCGGTAGGTACATATCACATTTTATACGTAGAATTGAGTTTCAACACATTTCACTTATTCATATTTACGGTGAAATTTCTAGTAATTAGACTATTTGATAAAAAAGTATAACATGGAAACAAAAATAAAGTCAGCCACGTGAAACATAGGTGCATAGTGAAAATGTGAGGGGTTCAAAATGAAATAATAATTAATAAAAATTAACATATATAAGTGCAAAATATAAAAGCCAGGGGTGCATCATCTCCATTGAGAGGGAGTATCAATCTTGAAAGGAACACCGTCCTCCTATTAACCTTCCCTGCAAAAAGACAAATATGATTTTAATACTTTACTATATTTACATTAGTCCTTAAATTAAATTAACTATACAAAGACATTATTTGACCTGCTAGTGAACCTCTTGATCTAACTTCTTTCTTAGACATTCAATAGTATAGTGTAACAATTAATTAATATTCCATATTAGTTTTTTTTTTTGGACAGACTATATTCCATATTTGTAATAATATACTAATTCCCATCTCTATTAAATGTTAGCGTGTAAAAGTAAAACTCTAAAATACGGCAAAGTTTATAATTTAATAATAGTAGCAACTTAAAGTCTACATTGCACTACCAAATTTTCTATATTTGACTCTGTAGAATTTTTGGTTTCCAACTCATTATTTGTGATGTTTTGGGATATTATTCCTGATCTCAATGGCAAACATTGAGTTGTCAAATTTTGACCTCTTCCATTTATATCTTTTGAAAACAACTCAAAATGACCAAAGTTGGAGGTGAGTGTTAATATGAGTATAGAGAATGATATGATAAAGATGACCAAACAAGCAATTCTGATCCCATTTGAACTCAACTCCAACCATACCATGATGATGATGATGATGATGATGATGGCTTCAATGACTTGTAATTAGCATCCACTATCCCCTTCAATACCAAGAAGATGAATATATGATCAATCTCTCACTATTTATATATTATTAATAAATAGTGGTTTAAGAAATGTTCTTGACTTTATTTGAAAGCAATGCAACAAATTGATACTAATGTTCTTGACTTTAGTGTATTATAATGCAAAAAGCCATAAAATTAAAACAATATAATAACACAAAAGCCATAAAATTATCTTCTCAATATTATTTTTGAAGGCAGAATTTCATTTTGCTTCTCAATATTGATTTTCAAGTGCATTCTATAAAAAAAATACAACAGTGCCCAATTTACGATATATATTCATGTAAAATTCAATTCCTAGTCATGTTTTGCAATTGGCTCAATTGATAAAACGGTCCCTTAAAGATATTTTTGGTTTTAAATTGATCCCTTAAAGAAAAAAAAAAGTCTGAATATGTCCCATAAAAAAAAATGACCAAACTGATTAATAGAGATGTATTTAAGGGACCTATTCGGACCTTTTTTCTTTAAGAAATCTATTCGGACCTTTTTTTAAAGTGACCAATCTAAAACCAAAAATATTTTTAAGGACCATTTTATTAAGCCTTTACAAATTTTCAATTGAAATTGGGCAGATTCATTCATTTTTCAATTGGAATTGCGTTAAAAAAAATCCCATTGGTTGAGATCTGTCCCAAAATATTAATATTTTTTTAATAGAAAACCAAAAGAAAACAGTCTAGCGCAGCATCGCCGCGATAACCCGGTTCACTCTCATCACCGCTCGGCCGCACTGTCACCCTCGCTGTAGTCTCTGCTCGAATTGGCACCGTCACTCCTCTTCTTTCGTTACAGCACCGTTTGCCGTCGCCATATTTTGTCTTTTTCAGTTCAACGGCTCTGTAGCCGCCTAACACCTTAAAGCTTGACTAAGTGTTTATAAACTGGAAGCAATCTTCACTTTATAAGTCGGTTTTGTAAGAATGAGTTAGGCCCAATACACATTTCTAAGACTCACTTCTTTTATGTGACATGTCAAATTAATTGTTTTTTATTGGATGATTATGTAAAACTATTTTACATAGTCAAATTTAAATTCTTAAAAATATATAAACATCTTGGTTTAATTTGCTGTTTTTTTTTTGTGATGTTTAGATATGGGAAATACATCCAAAGATGCTGATAGAGGGAAGCGTGCCACTAAGGCTAGTGCATCTACCAGGAAGGAAAAGGCGGATCAGAACCCTCCGAAGAAGCGGTCACGGAAAGATCCAGCTATGCTAGATGCTGCTGAGACTGTTCACCCTAAGCATGAGGCTACAAATATGGAGATTTAGGGCGAGATGTAGTGCGTGAGATGGAGGAGGAGGAGATGGTACAGGAAGGTGATGAAGGTTCGCAGAGGGCCGTTGGATATGTCAGTATTGTATGATTATGGAGCGCCGGTCAGCAACGGGGGAAAGATGAATTCGATTATTTATTTTGATAATGACTTCAAATGGTGGCAAGCAACCATGGACACCATAGGATTGTATGGGCTGGAACTAACTGGATACTTGTTTCTTGATCCCGCGCTATTGTCTACCTTTGTGGAGCGATGGCACGGGGAGACCAATAGCTTCCATATGCCGAGCGGGGAGATGACAGTCTTCTGCATCTACCCATTAAGGGACGTCTGCTAGACCATAAGTATCCCGACCAAAACTGAGGGTGTTGACCTAATGATTAAGCATATGGGATCAACTTGGGAGGAAGCTCTGCATCTACCCATTAAGGGACGTCTACTAGACCATAAAGGTATCCCGACCAAAACTGAGGGTGTTGACCTAATGATTAAGCATATAGGATCAACTCGGGAGGAAGCTGAGCACAAGGTTAAAACAACCAAGGGTGCACATGCAAGGTTCATATATTTGAAGGAACTCATCGAAAAACACACGCCAGTAGTCAACAAAGTTGAGGTGGACGGTGATAAGGACTTTTTTGATAGGTATAAGAGATATATTACGAGGGCGTACCTGTTGTTGTTGGTTGGAACCAGTATCTTCTCTAAGAAGGCAAACAACAACGTGGACCTGACATACTTGAAGTATTTCATAGACCTGGATCAGGTTCACACATATGCGTGGGGCACTGCTGCCCTGGCGTTCCTTTACCGGGAGTTGACAAACGCCATTGTTCCATCCTGCAAATATGTGGCTGAATACATGACGCTGCTACAGGTACAGTTATATACCTTAACTTTATTTGTTTAAGTCGGTTAAATTTTTTTTTAACCTTTGTATGCTATTGTATTGATGTTTTTTTTTTTACAGGCTTGGATCTACGACTATTTTGTGGACACTGGAGGGTCTTTGGATACGCAATACCAACAACAATACCCCCGAGCTACCAAATATGATCCGACAAAGAGGCAGTCAAGCCAGATGGCAATGCGGAAAATGATGGATTGGTTGCTTCCACATGACATCACATGGACTCCTTACAAGGACCACCGAGATGTTTGCCCCTTTGAGGATATAGCTTTGTACTCTGGTTGGATCAGGTGTGGGCCGATCAAAGTAAGGTATCTACCAGAGCGGGTGTTATGACAGTTTGGCTACGTGCAGACCATTACCCTTCATCCAGATTCCACTGCGAATATATTCGACACGGCAGATCGTATTGATGAGCATTGGCGCAATTACACGAATCACGTTATGACTTATGATATGCTTGGCAGCCGCGCTACTATTCCGCCAGACACCTCCCCCGGATACATGTCGTGGTATTTCAGGATATCACATCCTTACATCGTCTGTATCCCCGCGAGTCTGATGCAGCCTATGCATGTTGAGTCTGATGCTGCTATGCTTGGTAGATTGGCTAGCATCCGAAACATACTCAATGATGTTATGCACAACGATGAAGTTCGAAACGGCTCTCGTGTTTACACCGAACTCTAGTCTGCATACACTTTGACACTTGTACCGAATCAGGGTAGACCCGGTTCTAGTAGTCAGCACTAGGAAAGGTTATTTTTAACTCGGGTCGTTTTATTTTGTTTCTATTTGATGCTTTGGAATTATTTGGATATTAATTAATTTAATGTTATGTAAATAAGTATTCTCCTAGATGGATTATGCAAGCAAACACAACCTTCTTCCCTGATGTACATTAAGTACGCTCGCTCTGTAAATGGCAAACGTTTGGATGTTCGCTCTCAAGGTGGCGAACTAGGGAGTGTTCGCCAGGGGGTGACCAATGGCGAACAATGATGTCGTTCGCCGTTAAAATAGCGAACTGGGGGGTGTTCGCAGTACAGACGGCGGCGAACTATTTGTGTGTTCGCTTTCAAGGTAGCGACCGTTATGTACGAAAATAATAAATTTCAGAGATACAAAATTTTGTTTTATTTAATAATTAGACAAAAAATTTACACCATTTCGAATATTACATCCAGCATTTTCATTTCCAATTTAATAAACTAATAAATCTCAATCTCCTCTTCGTCCTCTCATCTTCAGCTGAAACCTTCGATGAATCCCCACCTGAGTCGAAATGAAACTTATAAATACGGGCCTATTTCTCTTTCAATATCCATGGGAGAGTCTCATTTGTGTCTGCTAAAGTCCCAACTGCGTAGCTCAAATATGAAGGTTGATAGTACCCGTTTCGATTACTTATAACTTTCTCAAAAAAAATTAAATTACAATAAACAGCCTCAACCAACGGACCCATTCCAAAACTTTGGTAGTTTGATCCAAAAAGTTTTGCATAGACCCAACTTTAAGCGAGGTAAGACCGGTTTCGGTTACTCATATAACTCCTAAATAAATTACTACATAAAAAATTAATAAAACCGAAAAGTTGACAGATGGGAAAACCTCAACAACATACAACATAACACCTATTTCGATTACTTATAACATTCCTAAAACATTCACAACTATTGTGACAAAACAACATAACATTGACAACTACGATGACAAAACTAACTTAACTAACAATAAAAACTATACAAATAAAATTTTAAGTGAATTAATGAGTGAAAGAGGAAGAAGAGAGTTTTGGTGTAAATTTTTTTCACACAAATGCATCCCTTTTATAGAAATTTTGCTGCATTTTAATTGGTTGAGCTACTGTTCACACCTCCCTCGTAGCCAATCATAATTAGCCACGTGGCAATCAGTTTTGACTGCTTGGGGGCTGTGTTTTTACTGCCGACACGTTCGTTACTTGGAAAGCGAACCCTACATTATCACATCGTTCGCAATGTACCAAGCGATCGACGGTGTTTTACTTTTACAAATTTGTACACTCGCGTCGTAAACAGCGAGGGGGATATTTTGGGATTAACGGGGGACGCTCGTGACTGCCAAGGGGCGCGAAAAGTAAAATTCACTAAATATTTGTTTAAGACCATATTAGCCCAACACCCCGGTGAATCCACCACAAAAGTATCCTCATAACTTCCACCTTTTGGACAAGTTAAAAAAGATTATTATTATATGGTCACATGATTAACTATAATTCTTTTAGTTGAACTCATAAAATTTTACTTTTTCATTTTATTTTCTTAATTATTTTATAAATAATTAAAAAATTATGTGAATGTGTCTATATGGTCACATGATCATGGAAGTCTTACTCAAATAAAAAATTAGTTTTTTTTTTTTTACAAAAAGTAAAGGATTAATTTTAGACTCAACTAATTAAGCATAGCTTTTTAAGTTCTCGCTTCTTTGTCACATGGTACGAATAACTCTAGCATTTTAAGTTTTCGCTTCTTTGTCACATGATACGAATAACTCTAGCATGTGTTAAACTTGAAATTCTCATATCCACCACCTTATGTGGACAAAATGATTCCACTTGACGAACGTTAAAATGATCGTTTATGAAAATTAACTTAGTGGTCATAAATAAAAATATGAAACTTTGACGTTCATGATAATTCCACTATTTATCTACAATTTTTCATTATTGACTTTTTACGACTATAAAGACATCTTTTATAATTTATATTAAAAAATTGCAAATTTTATAAAGAGTTAAATAAATTTTTTATTTTTATAAATATCTCAAATTTCGTTTTTACTCTTTACAATTTTTTTTAACAAATTTTGGTTCTCAAATATTTTTTGTAATGACTTTTAGTCTCTGTTTTTAAGTCAATTCATCTGTCTTATTTTTCGTAACGACTTTTAGTCTCTGCTTTTAAGTCAACTCATATTTTATTAAAAATTCTAAATTTCAATAGGAGAATTTCGATAAATTTTTTAACAAAAGAAGAATTTTTAAATGCCAAATTTTATTTTTTGATGAATTAAGCGTCACAAACTTAAAAATTGATATTTAACGCATCCCATGTTAAAAACAATTAAAATTTTGCAAGATAGATTTATATATATTTAATAAATATGACTGTGAAAACCACTAGGTTTGGTCTAGTGGTGAGGGGTTTGGATATTACATTATAGGTCTTGGGTTCGATTTTCATTCATTGTAAACAAAATATATATAGGGACTAAAATACGCTAAAAAGAATATAGGGACTAAAATAAAATTTAAAATATTTATAGAGATGAAAAATTTCTTTAACTCTTTTATAAATTTATTTTTTACCCGTGTTTGGCACGGATCCAGATACTAGTTTATAATATGTGAAACTTTTTTTTTTAATTTATATCTGGAACTATATTTATACGCATTTATTAATATAATATACACATTTATATACAGATATTTTTACTAGGGTTATGATCAATTGACATCAAGGTGTCAAAATTAAATTAACATCAAATCATAATCATTAATTTTATTTAATCTAAAGGCTCATATTTATTTCTTAGTAAGTTAATGAGTCGCATGGTAATTTTGTGTAGATAATTTTATTTAGGTAATTGGCAATTATCTTCATCAATAAGAAAATACTCTTACTCTTCGATTTTCTCTCTTACTATCTCCCTCTCATGGCTTACCCACTTTGGCACTTTCTATGGTTTAATTCAATGATCGGTATTTTACATAAAATAAATCTCAATAAAGATAATTCACATAGAATATTTTGGAATTAATTTTTTTGGTGACATTTTATTTTTCAAGAACGGTCCATATATTATTTCAACAATGATTAGTTATGGATTTAAAGCACCTTGTAAATGAGTCTATATGGCCATATGCCATTTGTGTCTGTAATCAAAATTTTCTGCTTGAGCTTGAAGCAAATATGCAGGGGGCACGGTGAAGGTTTAATTGTTGAAAAAAGAGAAAATATGCCGTAATAAGAATTATATTAATTGGTTTTACAAACAAATAAAATAAATTCTAAATAGAATCTCTTTTTTATTTGACGGAAAAATAGAATCTCTTAATTGGTGAAAATCATGCTTTTAAAAAATATATTTATATATTTATTGGTGGTCAAAAAAAAAATGGCGAAGATTATGATTAATTAGTTACCATATTGGTTTTGTCAAAAAAAAAAAAAAAAAAGTTACCATATTGGTGAAAATGAGGATATTATATTATCATAGTATTTCGTAACAAAAAAAATAAATCATTATTTCAACTTCTTTACAATCATCGCCGTCGTCGTCGCCACTGTAGCAAGGCTCTCGCCGGCCGGCATCACGTTATAAGACGCGCCTCCATCAAAATCATTGGATGAGTAATCAAAAGAATCATCACATGGATTCAGATAAGGTGTTGGGAGAAGCGGAGTCTGTTATTAACAACAGCCAAATCAAAACCGTCAAAAACAAGGTTAGCAGCAACAACAACTATATACACGATGATCTTGCATTTTACATTCTTTCAAAACTTCCAATCAAATCATTGAAGCGTTTTGGATGCGTACGCAAATCATGGTCCATTTTGTTTCAAAACTCTCATTTCAACACCATGTTTCGCAACAATTTCATATCTAATACATATGATGATGATGATGATGATTCCCATCATACATTTCTCCTCATGCATCCTGATGATGATCGCATTTTTGAAAATCAATTGCTTTTGCTCCCTCCTGATCACACTTTTCAAAATACACTCAAATTAAATCTCCCACCTACTTTTCAACTGGATAAACCCCCTTGTCTTGCGATTCTGGGCTCAACTAGTGTTAACGGCATTCTTTGTCTCATGGACTATTGTCCAGGAGGAGATTTAAATAAGGTCCGATTTGTATTGTGGAATCCGGCTACCCATGAATTTGTAGTCGTTCCTCCTAGCCCTGATGAATCCGGACTACCACATCCATTTGGCCTTTCCACTCGATATAACTTTCATGGGTTTGGTTATGACAAAGTTACAGATGACTTTAAGGTGATTCAGTATGTATCATTTGACTGGGACCTAAGATATGAGAATGACAATGGAATATATCGTGACCCCTTGTTTGAGATATATAGTCTAACTAATAACTCTTGGAGGATACTCGACATCCATATGCCTGATTGCTTGGATTTTCATTATACGTCCCTAATACCAACAGTGTACTTGGATGGAATGTGTCATTTGCTGCTACAAAGTGGATCTGAAAGGTTTGAAATGGTTGTGTTTTCATTTGACTTGAGTCATGAGGTGACCTTTATGACACCCTTCGATCAAAATTTTGATGACGCCCTCTATATAACACATGATTTTTCAATCTTTAAGAGACGTCACTTGATGGTGTTAAATGGGTCAATTGCTTTGATCTCAGATAATAACAGCGATACTACTTTACAGATATCAATTTTGGGTCAACTCGGTGTGAAGGAATCATGGATCAAACTATTTATTATTGACCCCATACCTTCTTATCGGTGGAACCTAATTGGAGTTGGGAAGAAGGGATATATTTTCTATAGAAAAAAAGATGGTGAACTAGCTTGGCTTGATTTGAGCACTCAAATAGTCGAGGAGATTGGTTTTAAAGGAGAGGAAAACACTTGTGATATAGGAATTTACAAGGAAAGCCTTCTTTCAATTCGAGGATTAAATAATTAGTTGTTTTTCTTGTTTTAACCCAGAGGTATATGACTGTGTTATTTGGATTTTTACGTTGTATACAAAGTGATTTGTCAACGGCTCAAATTATAATTATTATCATGTATTTGACAAATTAAGAAGCTGGTTGGTGATATGGATCTTGCTTTATGAATTTTATTTTGAAGGTTTACACTTTTTCAATTTTCAAATTGATCTTGTTTCTATTATCATGTATTTTACACTTATGTATCTCCTTTTGAACTTCATTAAGTTCTGCTTGAAATATATGTACCTTTGTGTATAATACCGTTCATTTGTTTTTCTAATGATCCATATCAGTTAACTCGACGTGTACATGCTTCATGACTTAGTAATAGATGTTATGAAATCTCACAGTGGTTTTGCAAACAAAAATGTATAATATCCAAGCCCACTTGTTTCAACTTATGTCTTACTATTGAAGTTTGACAAGTGTATGTATAATAATACACCCCTTTTGTCCTAGTTCTTAATCGCAAAATGCTGCACTCAGTATTTAATTTTGATCTTCATTTTCTCTCAAATTAGAATTTCTGCTAGAGCTGTGTAATGCCAACAAGCTTGGCAACAATACAAGGGGTGGTTTTAATTTCACATGATTTATTTTGTTTTGAAGTAGTCAAGTTTGTATATATGGTCAATTATTTGCTTAATGATTTTCCTTTCAAGCACTCTCAGTATCTCTATTTTTGTGCACTTGAAGGTGATTTTTTGTATGCTCAGTAAAGACCTTTTGTGTTGGGTGGGATTGATAGTCTTTTATCACAAGTCATAGAGGTGATTTAAATTTTCTTTGGGGTTTTGTTTCCCTTTTTTTCCTATTGATGACAGACACTACTGACTTTTTGTATGCTCAGTAAAGCTATGAATAATTTCCAAGAGTAAGTTAAGATTTGTTGATGGTTTGCTCCCTGCTCCGACAAAATTCAATTCCTGCTATTATGACTCACAATAATCTAGCTATCAAATTTTTGGATCTTGAACTCTGCAAGTCCTCCATCACCAAGCCTTGATTATGCTGAAGAAAAAGAACTAACTATTGTCCATTTGGCAGGGTATTGTATCATGACTCAGATGTTATTATGCTTGACGATGTCCTGAGTTCAGTTGATGTACAAGTTGCTCGGTGGATCTTACACAATGCCATTCTCGGTCCTCTTATGAAGGGAAAAACCCGATTGCTCTGTACCCACAACACTCAGGTTATTGTGTAGTCGCTTCACAATTATTTTATGTGTGCGTATGTGCACGCGCGCGCCAAATTTTTATATATAACATTTTTAAAGTAGTCCAATTTTTTTTAACCTATCATGAGATATATCAATATTAGTGTTATATTCATTTTTCAAAAATATAAAATAAGAACTATTTTATTCTAAACTTATTTTTGTTTAAAATCTTATTGAAATCTGACACAAATAAGCAATGTAATATATAGTTATTTTTAAACAGTTGGATCATCAACAACCACATATTGTATCTAAAGTTTTTAATGGTATAACAGTTAATGTGTTACACCGATATAATCTGATTCCTCCTATGTATGTGTGTGTCTAATTTATAAGGATTAGCATAATGACGTGTCTAATTTATATGCAGGCAATATCTTCTGCTGATATGATTGTTGTATTGAACAAAGGACACTTAAAGTGGATGGGAAGTTCAGCTGACTTTCCAACTTCTTCATATACAGCATTCTCCCCATTGAATGAAATGGATTCAACTTCACATAATCAGAAATCTTGCAGCACAAATTCTTCTATATCCAAGGAGCAATCTCTTATTGATAGAATTATCATGGATTCCCTAGAGGGAGCAGATGGTGTAATTGAAGTTGAGTTGAGGAAGGAGGGAAAAGTTGAACTTGGTGTGTATAAGTGAGTATAAACACATTGTAATTTGGAGTTCCTTTTATTTTTTGTAATTTGGAATCCCCTACTATCATCCTGTAAAGATCACGGTGGAAATATTAATCAAGCTTAACTGAAAGTTCTTTTTTGATGCTCATAACATTAGTCACTGTTAGCTACTAATATTAAATGCAACTTTCTAACTTTGAGATGATAATTAATGCCCCAGACTATACTATGTCTCTTTTGTATTATGAATTCCCTTTTCACATTAGTGAGGGCATTCTCTTTTGCATTTAGTGGCTTACAAGCGGCAACTAAGGTGCACAATAGACTACTCAGCAAGCTTATCAATGCACCTGGGCAATTCTTTGATCAGACCCCTGGTGGAAGAATACTGAATAGGTTAGAATATGATGACTACAGGCCTTAGAAGATTATACAAATATGAAATTTGTAGATTTCATGATTTATAATGTTTTGTGTAGGACTGTTGGGTATTGCAATTATTTTATCTTACGTACAGGTATTCATAATATTTTTTGTTTTTCTTATGAACTATGAAATTTTGAAATTTGCAACAACTTTATCCATCATCAGTATATTTTTATATTTTGGTTCTCTGTAGGTCTTCTTCTTAGTTCTGTTATTGCCCTTTTGGTATATCTACAGTAGACTTCAGGTGTTTGTTTTGCTTATTATCATTTTCATGGATTTAAGCACTCTGCTTGTTTTAGCTTTCAAGTTGTAAAAACACTTTGGAATTTTTATGTTATAATGTATGGTTCAGAACTCTTCATGATTGTGAAGTAAGAAATATGAGTTTATAATGCTTCAAATCAATTATTTTGGAATAAATTGAATTTTAAAATGCATATGTAAAGTCATTTTTGGAGTTTTGCACGGAAATTAAGAAAATGATATGTAAAGTCATTTTTACCCTTACTTTATTAAGAAAGAGAAAATATATTTAATTAATGTTTTAACTTTTGTAATTGTACAAATGGTAAAGTATTACTAAATGTGCGTTGGTTTCTTAAGAGGACTAAAGTTTTGAGACAAAATAAAAAGACTAAAAATTTGAGATGGAGTGACTAATAACAAAAGCTAATTAGCTTCTCAATATTGATTCAATATACAACAGGGCCCAATTTGCAATAGATAAAAGCAATAAAAAGAATATGTACCAAAAAAAAAAAAGCGATAATAAGAAAGAGTATGTCTTACTTATGTATCAATTAAACATAAATATTATAGTCACTTTATCAATGATTAAGAATAAGTATAATCTGCTAAAAAAATTACTCTGCTATACAACAATAAATACATATGGATTGATACAGACTTTAAATTGAAACCAAACTTTGAAGTAAATATGCTTGATCAAAATGCTAGTTTTAATTAAAAGCTGTCAAAATGTGGCAGGGCTAATCTCGTTTGGCAAACCAGAAGCATGATTGATCTAGTTGATCTATACTTCTCTATGGCAAACAAGATTTGCTCTGTCCTTCTTTACATTGATTTGTGACACCGTGCTAGACGTCATCTACGTCGAAGTATAACAAATTAACAACAATCTGTTTGTAACTATGTAAAGTGAAATTATTTTTGTATTTGTTTCAACTTCTCCAAATTTATTAACCTTTACTATGATAACAAATATATGAAGTTGATTGCCACCTTATGCAACAAAAACTATAGGTTGATTCACCGGCTCAACTAGGTGATCTCAATTCCAAAAAAATAAATCAAATGGGTTTCTTCTATCTAATATTCTAATGTTTAAGATCATGAAAAAAATCATATTTACAAAAAAAAAATAATGCCTAAAATAGTTTTGATGTCACCATAGACTAAAATTAAAATCTTGCAAAAAAAAAAAAAAAGGATAAAATATTAATAGCTACTGAAGATCATTGACCAACTTTACACCCAAATTATAGTCCACACATCTCCTCATGTAAGGAAAAGCTTTACCAACATCATCATCTATAGGTTTCTCCATGCAATCAAGTTTAGGAGGTATATGATAACAAGGCTCCATAGAGACATCTTGCACACATGGCGAATCTGGGAGGTTGTTGTCTTGTAATTTGTAAAGAACCCATGGCTTTAGGCCTCCCAAACTCTGAGCCACATACCCAAAAGTTGATAGAGAGCTAGTTACCAAAACATCACATAAACTTAAAAGATACATTTCTGTCAATGCTTTCTTGTTTTGCAAGTTATCACCAAACTTTTGATGCTCTTCGTGACTTGGCTGATAAACCCCTATGATTTCCCCTGTAACACTTGGTTTATTCAAATACATCGTTCTAAGGTTCTCACCATACTCTCGATATAAAGATGCTACCAAAACCGACTTCAAAGTTTGATTTTTCCGTGGAGATTCTTTTGAATCTTTTGGGGCAAAATTGGGCAGTATCTTATTTTTTTGGGCGCAGGTCAAAATTTGCTTTGTGATTGTTTGGTGTGAACTGATATTAGGATAAAATACTCTTACTTGGATTCCAATCTTCTCATCTGCCTTGGCCAAATATGCTTGATAGAACCTTTTGATTGGTCCCCATACATCATTTGAAGGGAAAAATAGGTAGCGTCCCAAATGGTGAAAAACAGTTTCTTTGTTTGGGAACATTTTTCTAAGCTCTTGACCGAAGGATGGACCCATAAAAAGAGAAGGTACAAAGTATTGATCTGATCTTAAAATCAAGATTGGAACTTTATGTAGAAGATGTTGGCTATGATCACAAGAGAAAAACATTTCATGTTCATCATCTGTGTGTTCTATCTTGAGATGCATAACCGACGGTAATAATAATTCCTTTGAATTGTTTTCCCTATCCCTTTTCATCACAATATCATATGTTTCAAAATCTTTTTTTCCATTGTCGTCAGTACTAAAAGGAAATTCTTTAGCATTAGGTAATAACCATGATGAGTTGAGGAACGGTTCACAAAATAAGCCAACCATGTCATCTTGAAACTTCACTAGTAGGACGCGGTCAGTGAGGATTGCATAAAGGAATGTTGCAGCCATGCTAACAATTCTGTTCCCTAAGCCATTAGCAGGTGTCCATACTATGTACTTACATGATCCAATAGTAGTAACATTGGATTTGAAACTATTAAGATGTACCATGGTTCTCTTGTAAGCTCTAGTATGAGGTCCACATCTTCTGTGAAGATCTTCATAATTGCGAAGTTTGGATATGAGATATGGAGAAGGTTTATAAGGTGATACTTTTCTGTATAAGTAGGATTGATATCTACTTAAGCATGATCCTTTATTAAATCCAGAAGGTATAAGTCCATCAAGGAATTTATCAGCATGATTTCTAGTTGATGAGGAGGAACTATTTGTTGATCCTGCAGATTTAGACATGTTAAATATATTTTCATATATCAATCATATTGAAGTTTACAACATAATAAGCTATAGAAATGGATATTACCTATATTTGACTCTGTAGAATTTTTGGTTTCCAACTCATTATTTGTGATGTTTTGGGATATTATTCCTGATCTCAATGGCAAACATTGAGTTGTCAAATTTTGACCTCTTCCATTTATATCTTTTGAAAACAACTCAAAATGACCAAAGTTGGAGGTGAGTGTTAATATGAGTATAGAGAATGATATGATAAAGATGACCAAACAAGCACTTCTGATCCCATTTGAACTCAACTCCAACCATACCATGATGATGATGATGATGGCTTCAATGACTTGTAATTAGCATCCACTATCCCCTTCAATACCAAGAAGATGAATATATGATCAATCTCTCACTATTTATATATTATTAATAAATAGTGGTTTAAGAAATGTTCTTGACTTTGTTTGAAAGCAATGCAACAAATTGATACTAATGTTCTTGACTTTAGTGTATTATAATGCAAAAAGCCATAAAATTAGTTTCTCAATATTTTTTTTGAAGGCAGAATTTCAATTTGCTTCTCAATATTGATTTTCAAGTGCATTCTATAAAAAAAAAATACAACAGTGCCCAATTTACAATATATATT
The DNA here is from genome assembly GCF_020283565.1 of Trifolium pratense. NCBI lineage: Eukaryota > Viridiplantae > Streptophyta > Magnoliopsida > Fabales > Fabaceae > Trifolium > Trifolium pratense. The sequence continues at coordinate 58,174,950 of NC_060065.1, read as the reverse complement.
CATGTAAAATTCAATTCCTAGTCGTGTTTTGCAATTTTATGGTGGAAACATCTCTTGCACCAAGTACAAACTTATTTTTTCATCGGATCAATAAGTCTTATCAAATATTTTTAAAAAATAACGTTGTGTATTATACAATCACATTAAAGTTGAAAATGTACTATGCACATTTTTCCTTGATTTGTCCAAATTCAACGAAAAGATGGTGAATTCAGACAAACCATGTTTATAAAAAAAAAAAAAAAAAAACGAACATGAAAAAACATGAAACAAAAAAATTCAACAATTTGAATTCAAAGTTGAGAGCAAGACAATTACGTACCTGGAGAAGATTATGTGCTGCAATCAGTCCTTGTAAATATAATTTTGCAAACCACCGTTTTATATATGGTTAAAAAATATCAAGTATATACTGTAATAAAAAGAAATCAAGTATATATTTATTGATATTGATTGGCATACTTTTTTCCATATATATTTTTAAAGAAAATCAAATATGATCCTATCCTATATGTGATTTGCTGGTGACAAAATATTCTTTTCCCAATGCATTAAATGTACTATATTTCATATTTCATAATTTATATTTTTGTCAGTTTTTTTCCTTTCTAACTTCTCCCCCATGGGTAACTCTTTTCTTAATGCCTTTTTCCCAATGAGACTTTCTTATTTATTAAGCATTAGAACTATTGTTTTTTTATTTTATTTTATTACATTACTAACTAGAGTGCAGAAGGAACCGATGTGACTATTTGTCCACTAATTTAGAGCCCGTTTGAATTTGACTTATCTTTGAGCTTATGAAAATAGTTTATGCAAATAAATAAATTTTTATTTTAATTTATAAGTTTTTACTAACAAAAATTGTATCTCTATAAGATGTTTTTTCATAATCTACCTTGAAAAACTTATAATAATATATAAAAACTTATTTATTTGCATAAGCTTAAAAATAAGTCAATTCAAACGGACCCTTAATGTTCTGGCTTTCAACACACTCAAGGACTGTTTTCTTCACCAACAGTATGTTAGTGATGGCTGTATTTGGAAATGAGTTCTTCTTTTCGCATCCCCTGAGTTTCTTACGAGTTTCCAATTTTATCCCTCTCGTTGGTTAGGTAACGAGTGTGTAAAAGTGCAAAACCTGGGAAAACATAGTTCACTACTAAAGTAACGAACTGAGTTTGCACTTTAGTTAGCGGCCCTTATAAAAACATTTTCATAGGGGGTGAAGGAAGGGTGAAGGAGACAAAAATATTAGATTTTATAAGGTTCGCTACTTAAGTAGCGAACTTTTTTTTTTCTTCAGTTTTGCACCCCCTTGAGTTTGCTACTTAAGCAGCGAAGTGTTTTCTTTTTTACTTTCATATTTTCACCCCCTTTAGCGAGGGGTATTTTTGGAATATCGGGAGCGCGCAAGAAAAGTCAGGAGACTCGAAAAGAAGTTCTCTTTGAAAACATGACTTAATCGGCATGTTTTGCCTCTAGAATTGATGTTATTATACTCTTGTGCAGCTCAACATAGTCTTCTGTTTTAGTTCGGCGCATCCAAACCGTTTGGATAGACTTATTTTTTGGCTTATGAAAAACGGTTTATACAAATTAATAAGCTTTTATGTTAATTCATAAGTGTATTTGGTTCTTTTGTTTTTATATTAGGGATTGAACCCTAGACTAAATAGTTAAAGAGGCGGAGTATCTATCACGTGTTTCACAGTTTGTCAAATTGATTTTAGTTCAAAGTAATTTGAAAGTGAAGGTGGATTTATCAGGTAAAAGTGAGATGGAACATAAATTTGAGTGGAAAAATTGTGTTTGACGTAAAAAGATACAAATCCAAACTTAAAGCTAACAAACAAGTTAAGAATATAATGTTTATATTCCATTAATCCCAACTCGAACCAGAACTAGCTATATCTTATTCAGAGCACACAAATATAATTACAATGCTATTAGCAAAAACCAGTGACACAAAATACAGTAACTAAGTTAAGAATTTATGTTACACAAATTGGTTTACTCAAAATAATGCTCAATAGAGAGACAATATACCAGTCACATTAAGGGGTGTCCAACAAATAGCAGTTAAGCATAACCATGCAAGCCTCAGATAACTTGTCTACCAAAGGACTTCAGTCGTGTGAGGTTCATTTGTGTATCATCTCATCACCAATAGATTACTTAGCACTAGCACAAGCAGAGGATTTCAGTCATGCGAGGTTTCCCATCAATTCACTGAACTAGGAATAGGGGACCATTCCAATGAAACAGTTTCTACTAGTCAATAACACTTTCACTGTTCTTGAGGACCTCAAATACGGTCAAACATAGAAGTATGAAGTTGAGTAGTGAAATGTTAGAGCGAACATGGACCAACGATGTTAATTTGTTACCTACGATTAGCATTAACCAACCTCAATCCACTTTTTACATCCTCACAATGCTTCATGTGATGATAAAGGGAAGTAAAATCAACTGTGTTGTTGGCCCTACAGGCATATTTGGGAGGATAATGGAAACAAGGCTCCATGGACATTGCTCGTTGACAAGGTGGATTTGGGATGGTTTCCCCATATGCCCTCTTTAGAATCCATGGCTTTAAACCTCCAAGACTATGGGCAACATACCCAAAAGTAGACTTGGGGCTTGTAATCAATACATCACACAGACTCAGTAGATATATTTCTGTCCATGCTTTAATATTGTGCGTGTCATTATTTGATTTTTGACGCCCTTCGTGACTTGGCTGATAAACTTTTATTACCTCACCGGTCACAGTTGTATTTGCCTTATACATAGTCCTCAGCTTCTCACCATATTCAGAATATAGAGATGCCACTAGAACAGCTTTTGATGTCTGCTTCTTCAAATGAGATGTTGCTGTCTTCTGCGCGTCCAATTCGGGCAACAGCTTATGCTGAAGGGTGCAGGCTAGAATTTCATTGATAACAGTTGTATGCGGTACTTGGTGAGTGTTATATACTCTAATCTGCAAGCCAATTTTCTCATTTGCCTTGGCTAAGTGCGCCTCGTAGAACCTGGTAATTAGTTCCCATGCCTCATTGGATGGTTGAAAAAGGTAACGCCCCAAATGATGAAAAACAGTGTCTTTGTCAGGGAACATTTTGCTTAGTTGTTGTTGAAATGATGGAATCATAAAAAGAGAAGGGACAAAATATTGATCCGACGACAAAATGAGAACAGGAACTTTGTGGAGAAGACCTTGAGTTTGATCACAATGAAAGAAGTTGTTATGACGAGCATCATGGGAGTGTTGTAGATTAAGAATAAGAAATTGCGGCAAAAGTTCGTTTGATCTGTTGTTTTTGTTGCTGCTATTGATTAGCATGGTTTCATATGTTTGAATATGTTTATGATCTTTCCAATATGGAAAGTTCCTGGGCAATAACCAGGAGGAATGAGGAAATGGGTCACAAAAGAGACCAAACATGTCAATCCCAAATTTGACAAGTAGAACCCGGTCTGTAAGGATAGCATAAAGAAATGCTGCAGCCAAGGTTATTATCCTGTTCCCCAATCCATTGGAAGGTGTCCAAACAAGGTATTTGCAATCATTTTTGCTAAAATTTTTTGTACCCTTTTTTGTGACTTTGGCGTATGATTTGGTATGAGGTCCACAAGTTGTATGAAGAAGTTCATAGTTTCGTAGCTTGGATATCAAATATGCACAAGGTTTATAAGGTGAAGGTTTGCGGTATAAGTAAGATTGATATCTACTCAAGCAAGATGGTGGGTCAAATGTAGAAAGTAAAAGTCCATCAAGGAATCGGTCATTATTAGGAATGGTAGTAGAAGAAGATATAATAGATGTAGTATCCTTGTTTTGGTTTTCAAGGGAATCATTTTTTGGAGCTGTAGATGTGGAAATTAAATAAAATAAGCATGATAATTAATTGTATAAGAAATTTAAATCCAAAATTGTAATAATGTTGATTTCACTCTCACCCTAAGTTATGGTAGTTTTGAGTACCATTAATTATAGTGTATATCTGAACTAACTAACTAACTAATGTGAAGAAGCAGTAATGATGATGGTATATGTAAGTAAGGAAGAATATTGAAATTAAGAAAAAGAAGAAGAAAGTGTAATAATGCTGCTAACCAATAATGATAGCCACTGTTTGTGATGCGGCGTTACTCTGAGTCTGATGAGGTGGTTGTTGTAATTGAAAGTTGGTTCCCGTAACATTTTCTGACAAGAAGACAACAAATAAGAGAGAAAATAAAATGTTAAAAGAATGAATTAAAGACTTAGTGAATAGATAGATAGATAGATAGAGTGACTGACCCGGCGGTGAGTCTGTAACAATAATAATGTTGTTGTGATCTTTGGGTCGTTCATCAGATTTGAAGCTGAAAAGAGAGATAGAGTTGTAGTAGTTGTTATGGTGAATGAGGAGGAGAGTGAAAATAGAGAGAGTTGTTGTTATGGAAGCCAGAACAAGTAACAATAATCTCAATTTATCCATCAATCAATCTGTCTGTCTTCTTCAACGCGCGGGTGGGTCGGTGGGTTCAGATCTTCCCTGTCTTGTGTTGTGTTGTGTCAATTTCTATTTTATTTTGATTCATTGATCGATTGATTGATTTTTTCTACTCTACTTACACCCCAGATTGACTAAAATATCCTTACAATAAATTAATTAAATTTCCAATACAATCCAAGAAAAACCTTAAGCCTTCTTCTTGCCTCCATCTCCTGCCTCCTTAATTCACACCATAAACATCAAGCTGTCGTCGCCGTCACGTTCATCTCGATCTACACTTCTCAAACTCAATTTGAAAGGTATGTTTGCCATTTCTTTGAGTTTAATTGTGAATCTGCTGCGAGTTCCTTATCAAATTAGGTTGATTTTGAGTTCCATCTCTCGATTTTTATTTTTTGGCTTTGAAGTGGTTAACATGAATTCAATTTTTCTTTTGTTCAAATTAACTTGGTTATGCATGTAATTTGTTGGAGCTAAACTAAATCCAAATCCTTCCCAATTGATGTCATCAGCTTGATTATTTTCACCTATACCATTGCATTTACTTACAAAAATGGTTGATCAATGAATTGAAAATTGATAGTAATAGCTTCTAAAAGAAAAATTGCACCTTTCAGAACCTTAAAATTGTACCTTTCAAATTTATTTACTCTGTTTCAATGGTTTTAGATTGAAAAAAAAAGAAGAAGTAAGGAATAGTTTTAAATTGGTTCGGCACACCACTTTGTGGACAATTTAGAACTCAAGGAACAATCACATAATTAATAATGTGAGAAAGAATCCTAATAAACACTCACACTTTTTAGTGCACTTACCCCTCACGGGTTTAGGGTTCTTCCAAAGCCTATACTTTCCGCTTCTTTCACAAGCAAGAATTAGCTTTCTCCTTGTTCCAGGTTTTGCTGTGACTCTTTCAGACCTATAAATCACAACCGCAACACCATTTTCCTTCCCAACTTTTTTAGCCCATTTCAATAAATCACCACGTCTAGCAAACACTTTGTCAGTGGTAAATACAACTGCAGAATCTACTAATTGTGCATTTTGAGGTTCCACTCCATCTCTAGGTGCGGCAAAATTTTCATTTTCCATGTCCATTTTCTACAGAAAGAAAGAAAAAGGAAAATTAAATCGATTGAAAATCATGTGTAAGTTGTAGAAATCTATACTATAAGCAATGAGAGTTTACATAGATTAAAAAAAAAAACTAAAACGAAATGTAAGTGTGAACTGAGTTTACATAAGATTATGTGAATGAATTGAGTTTACGTAGTTATGTAAACTCGGTTTACATGTTCTTATGTAAACTGAGTTTATTTAAGTTTACGTAAACTTAATTAACCTAAACCCTTAAACCACCGATGTAAGTCTGACCTAAGTTTACTTTACATAAGTTATGTAAACTCAATTTACAATTTAGCATTAGCGGTTCATCGTGCAAGATCATTGTGCAAGAAAACTCAGTTTACATTCACTAACCTAAATAATAAAACATAAAATTTACTATGTTAGGAGTTCATCGTGCAAGAAAACATGAAATTTAGACTTAGGTTATGTAAACTCAATTTATATTCACTAACCTATGCAATTATGCAGGAAATCATCATGAAATTTCCCATAAAAAATAAATAGACAATATCATAAAATTGAATGAGTATAAACTCACTAACCTCTTAATAAAAAATACCTTCAAATTCAATCTTTAATTGAAATGAATGACACATCAATGAGATTTGTGAGAGAGAAAAGTTTATGTGAGAGAGAGTAGTGAAGTAGAAGCATTAGAAATAGAATAAAAGATGAGAAATTGTTTTTAAAAGTTTAAATAAATGACAGTTTTGGTATTATGATTAAATTTTGATGAAATTTGGGTGTAACTAGATTTATTTGGGGTGTGGGTAGAAAAAATCTTTTATTTTATTCTTTTATTTATTTATTTGTTGTACAATTACCATAATACCCCTAATAATGAATGACTGGAAAACCCTATTCTCTTCTCTTCTCTTGTCTCCAGCAGAGCAGACGGCTTTTGATTGTTGACAGATTCTTCTTCAAACCACAAAAAACGCAGCAAAGGTATCCATCCATCGATCGATCCCAATTGGAATTGGGCAGAAGATTCATTCATTTTTCAACTCTAACTATTTTACTTTCTTTCTTTTTCTTACAGATTGATTCTTCAAACGCAGCTATGAAGGTCATGATGAATGTAAATGGAACATCATCCTCTCTTTATCTCGCACTCTACACAGACGTCACCAATTCTAAGTTTGTCTTTCCAGCCATTTCGAATTAACTTCTGTTCTGTGTATGCTCATATATATACTGCGTATATACCAAACTTCGCTCAACTTAATTATTATTATTATTCTTGCAGGGAACTATTGGAAACTATGCAAGCTGGGACATTGGACCCAGAACTTGCATTCCTCAATGCTTCACTTGTCTGTATTATTAATTATTATTCTCTTCTACTAATTTTACTTCCTTCTCTCTCTCTCTCTCTCTCTCTCTCTCTCTCTCTCTCTCTCATAACATGCTCCTCTTATGTTGGTAGTAATCAGAGCTTCCTAATCATGTTGTTGCTTCTACCTACGTATATTTTTAACCACCACTGTTTACAATGCTTCTTTCTCATGTTACCACTGTTCCTTCTCAAATGCACCAGATTCCAGATATTTTCCCTCTTCTAGCAGCTGCACACAAGACACTTGTCCTCAAGTCACGGGACTCCTTGACCACACGAACTCTTCATTCAGAGCTCGTTTACAACTACTCAGGGTCCAAACATGTAAAATTATCTCTTTCTATTTTACCTGTCATGTTATTATGGTTCACACTTCCAATTAGAGTTACTAATTTCAACATGTCTTGTGACTAGATTACTGAATCTTTAAAAAGATGTGGTATCTCTGAAACCACAACTTATGTCCTTGCTGCTCGATTTGATGCTACTCCTGATGAGGTGACAAGATTCTACAATAAAGTACTGGACCTTTTTTCTTTTTCCTGTCACTCACATAGCTAAAATGATATATGTATCTCTTTACCAGATAAAAGCCATAGAGAAACTCGTCATTGGAAAAGAGATCGATCTGGAGGAGCTGGAAGGGAGAGCTAACCAAGCCCAAATACAAAAGGTTTGTGTTGTGAGGGCTCTTATATTAATTTGCATTTTTCTTTTTTGTGCCAACTAGCATATTCAATAATTTGTTATGTTTCAGCATTACAAGATATCTGCCTCGGAACTTGGAATATCATCACTTGCAGATGCAATAACTTGCCGTATAGCTGCTCGTGATGCCTTGTAAAAGAATGACTGTGATCTGCTTGTATGCTTAGCTTCTAGCCTTATTGTGTAAGAATGATTTAGATTTAGTGGATTTATCATTAAACATTATTTATCATGAGATATTATGGCATCATTTGATCTATGAAGTTGACTTCCATCTTGTTGCCAACTGTAGTCTATTCATATAGCTGAAAAAGAACACTTTGTAGTCGTTGTAGAAATAGGAAGTGTGAGAATAAGAGTTATCACACGATAAACAAGAGGATAGGCTTGTGCTTTTTTAGATTTTACAAACCAACGGCACAAATGAATATAGTTTTCCAATTCTCCAAAATTAGGATGCTTCCAGACATGATCTAAGTGTTCAAACCATGTCCTCAATTGTAACATCTCATACAAAGTCTCTTGGGTAAAATTTCTTTATATCATATGTTATTTCTAAATCATTGATATTCTAAAAAGAGAATTCAGGCTTTGATTACCGGAGAAAATAAAAGATCGGTTGCGAAACTGGAAGAGAGGGAGTCCCATACTGTATGTATGTACTCTGAATTTGAGATGTGGTGAAAGTTAAAAAAGCACTGTTAGAATTGTTTAGATTTATGTTATGGTTGTTGTATGATCATATTCAACAATTTAATCTGTTCCAGTTTTATTTTAGAGAAATGCTTCTTATCGCGAAAGTGTAGCGAATTACGTGTCACCTATTAGTCAAAACACCCCTTCTTTTCCCTATGAAATTTTCTCATCTAAAATCTTCATTCTCAGATTTTGGACTGGTTGTTTCCTCTCTCTTTCATGATTTCTCTCCTAAACTCTTGTAATCAATTGAGGTCTTTTTCTATCACCTCTCAAGGATTGCCTCTTTTCTCCACTGGATTTTGTTTTTTGCTTGTTTGAAAGAACTGTTAAAATGGGGTTTTGGTAAGTGAAGATTTTGATAACAAATTGGGTTTGGAAAGTCTTTGGTTTGAGGGTGTATCCGTGGAGATGATTGGTGAATTGTATCCGTGGTGATTCTTACTCTTTTGTTCAATGTTTACTGGGTTGTTCAACAAATTAAGCTCAAAACTTGCAGGACTGTGGTTGATATGGTGTTCTGTTGAAACTTACAGGGCATTGTAACTTTTGGAATCACTTCTGGTTCATGATGGTGGGAGCAGAAAGGGTTTGCTGCATTTCTTGTGTAAATGGAGTTTTAATAATTTGCATAAAATTTGATTTTGTTTATCTATTGACAGTTTGACACCTTAAAAACAATTAGGACTTTGAATTTTAGAGGACTTGCAGTTCTCTAATAAACTGTGACGGTATATTTTAACAAAACAACAAGGAGTAGTAGTTAGTAGTATAGGAGTATTGTATAAGAGTACACTAAAAAAGAGTATATAATACGTATTCGTGAAAATTCGCTAAAAATACATTCGCGTTATATAGCATAGCTGTTTATTTTATTTTTAAATCTCAAAATGTGTTGATGCATACTGGACTGGACATAGCTAGTGAGTGGAAACGCCTGATAGGCTTGACGCTTGGTGGATTATAAATCCCTAGTGATGGGGAATATTGTACACATTTGTATGGAAGGCTAGACGCTCAGTGGCCATGGAGCGTGTAACCGAACGAAGGGTTGAAACTGACCGACCACTTAGTAATCCTAGCATAGAGCGTGCCTTAAGCAATAGAGGGGCGATCACCTCGGCCAGTATTATTTGGGGTATCTTTGCCACATGGTACTAATCATTAATAGCCTCAATATTCTCTTGTTTCTCCTTTACACTCCTTTCTTTTGTTTTTTGGTACAATACTCTTTTTTTTTTGGTCCAGAGGTACAATACTCTTTTTTGTTTTTTTGTTGATAGACGAAATGACAAAGTTATTAAAAACTCACACACAAAGTGGAGTGACCGGGGTTCGAACCCCGATTCTGACGTCCGACACTAGCAATTTCAGCATTTCTGCCGGTTGAGCTAGGATTTGTGGACAGGTACAATACTATTCCAATTGTTGAAGAATGTGATACAAATTTTTAGAATATTAAAAGTTAAAAAAAAATGACAATGTACTAGTATTAGAGAAAATTAAAATACTAATGCTTAGATTGGTCATATAAATCCCGATCATACTTTTTCTTTTACAAGTGAAGTGGAGTTATGATATGGATGGCATTTGTGAGGCCATCTCAAAGGTTAAAGTAAGCTCAGATTTTAATAGAGTAGAGAGCAGAGATTCGGGGAACTTTAATTTAATCCCTTATCATGCTTCCTTTATGTCTATTGCCATGCACATGATGAGGCTGAATCTTGTTGCAGATTGATTGTGGAGAGTAACTTTGTCATTGTTCATACCTTTCTCCATTAAGTTTCCACTTTATTAAAGTGCTCTCTCTCTGGTTTGGTGGTCATCGATATAATCTACACGAATGAACTGGTCCTTCGGCGTGGTGTTTTACAAAGAAACTTTCTTTATTTTTGGAATATGATCATGTGTTTGTTTGGTATTATATTGAACGCAACTTAAAATTCAAAGTATTATTATGTCTTCAAATTCAATATGCTTTAGTAGTATCAAATTTTCTTGTTTTATTACTTTATCACTTTCGGTACGTAAGTCCGTAACTGAACAAACATCATCTAACTTTCAAATTTTCTTATTTTATCCAAATTTTGTTAAAAGTCACTTTGTCATCGCTGCCTAAAATTTATTTTGTAAAATTGATTCTGAGTTACAAATAAATTTAATTTAAAGTAGTTTATGTTTAAATACATTATCATAAAGCAATTTTTTTACTCAAACCATAAAAGTAAACTAAACAATAAATTTGAATGTAAACCACCATATAATATCTATATTTTTTTTTGGACAAAATCTTAACTTTTAGTTAGGATTTGTTCATGATTTATACTATTTCATTTAACTTAAAAGACAATCATTTAAAAACTTGTAAACATTTCAAAATTAATTTTATTTTATACATCCAAAATCATTTTTTTCTAAAATCAAACAATGCGTAAAGTCCATATCTCTTTCTATTTATTTTATTTATTATATATTAAAAAAAATACAGCATTATATATTTATTCAATGTCCCTGTAATATTTTAATGTACATATATCGTTGGTGTAAAGTAGGTTAACACTTGCGTCAAAAAAAAAAAAAAAGTCTATTACTAACATTCAATAAAAATCTTCCTTAAAAAATTCAATAAAAATCTATTATTCTTTTATATCACACAATTAATTTTAAACTAACTATATATGAGTCCGTGATACGACAACTTAATGAATTTTTATTGGATGTCAGTATATTTTACACGATTTTGCATATCCTTTAAATCTAAAAAAATGGATGGTAATTTTTTAAGATAAAATAATAAATAATAAAATCCTAAAATAATGTAACTTTTAAAAAATAATAATTCTTATAAAAAAAATTAATAATAATAACAATAATAAATAATATATTTGCATGAAAAGAACTTTGGTGGGATATAGTATAAAAAAAAAACTTGAAAGGAACCGAACCCCACAATAAAACTAAATTGAACTCAAAAGTTTTGCTCTCTCTCTCTCTCTCTCTCTCTCTCTCTCTCTCTCTCTCTCTCTCTCGGTTTCTGCTGCTGTGCTTGTGTTCTGTTATTCATTCATTCCATTTTCATTTCCATGGATCACTTCTTCGTTCTGATTTGCCCTAATTCTCCATTTGTACGCATCTCTTCCCCTTCCCATTTTCAACTCTTTCATTTTTTTTATTCTTAACCAAACCAACACTTATCACACTAAACCTCAACCTCATAAATAATCTTAAGCTTTTAACTTGTCAATTTTTTTCCAAATTCTAACGTTAATTATAATCTATATTCTTTTCATGTTACTCATTATTAGCTATTATTTCATTAAAGAATATCAAACTACATTTTTTGTGAAAATTTCAATAAGAAGAATAATCATATTCTGCATTTTAATTGACTCCAAAACTTACTTTGCTTTATCAATGTAACTTTATATTAAAGGCTTGTCCGGTGGTGTCTGATATGTGTCGGTGTTGGACAATTTCTTCCATTTTTTAAATTATTATCCGTATGTCAGTGTCTGTCCAGTTTTCATGCCTGACAAATCCGTGATGGAATATTACAACATTTATGATCATGGATGTTCTTTGCACTCTCATCATGCATTTCACCTTTTTATGAATTGTCATGGTTTCCAGGTATGGGATGGAAAAGGATTCTCCGAGTGTTTTGAAGACATATATCCTTATTATTTTTTTAGATTCTACTTGTTTTAAGTTTCTGCATGTCAATTTTCCCCCCTAGTATGATTTGATTTTCCTTAATAATGGCCACTGTTTTAGATTTTGCAGTGAATATAGTGACTATTGTTATGATTGTTGTGCTTGGATTTAAACAAAAAATTGACGGTCGAGAAGCTCAGAGATCATTCACTCAGGTACTAGTAGCTGATCTTGCGATCTTAAAGGGTTTTGAGAAGGCACTAGAAAACTAGTGCAATGAAAAATTGTAGAAAATTCATAATCTGCCCTGTTTTCTGTTCACAACACAGTTCTTTGCAAGCCTTCAACTGTTATCCTTGATGATACTTTGAACTCCGAAGTCTGAACTGTGTTATGTTCAGTAATAAAGCTCATAGATTGTCCATTAACTGTTAAACATTGTTGAAATTAACTGAATCACACAGGAACAAACAAGTTATTACTAGTATCCCCACAAATTATAGTATCTATGCTATATACCTGAGGTAATTATGTCCATATTTGGTGTTTTTGAAATGAATAAAGAGAAGACTCTGCCAGAGAAATTTGTCCTGGATTTTGTACCAGCCGTTGGAGCATGTTTTTCAGTTTTGGAAATAATTTTTCTGCTGAAGAAAGAACATGATGGTCACTTTATTGGATATCATAAGTGGTTATGTAGCTGTTCTGAGTTGTTGGTGTGGGTAAGTTTCCTAATTTTGTAGTTGTCAGCTACAATGTTCTGAAGAGTTTAATGTATTAGATTTCTTGTGATCTAAATCTCCACTTACGCCTATATGCAGGCAAATGTCATTCTCTTTACGAAATGTGCAAGCAGAAGTCATACCATAGTCTTCAACCGTGTCCTATGTTTCTGGTGGATTCTAAAACCAATATTGGGGATTTTTCATTTGATAACAAAGTTTCCATCATTGGAGGTGCTATTATTTTATGGCTTGTATATTTTGGGCATGTCAAGTTTTACCTTTATTACTAGTAATATTTATTCATTTTCAAATAAATCTTATACCATATGTTAGATGTGTGAATGAGTTGTTATAATTTTCATTTCAGGTTTCAGTATGCATCATGGAAAGCTTAGTTGTCCTCTTGAATATCTCATTTGGCATAGTTATCAATGTGATCAGGATAAAGAGATCATCTTCCAAAAGCAGGTATATATCAGCCTGTCATTCTTACATAGTTACTTTCTTTTCAAGATTAGTGATAAGCATTAGTGAAATTTTAAAAGATGGTAGACCTGATATATCTCTTTCACATACGCAAGTTACTTAAGCCCATGTACTTTGCCTATAAATTGTTAGCCATGTTTGATGCCTAGCTATCCTAGTATGCTGGATGCATTACATGTAATTGTGCTTATCACTTATCCAAAATGATTTGATTTTATAGTGGTACTAAGAAAAGTTCATTCATTTGATTGTCTACGTCACTTAGTAGAAGCAATATATGTTTTGCTTTCAAAGTATATTGAAAGCTCTTGTCTGAATCTGCTGCTGCCATAATTTTAGTTTATTGGAAGATCCACTTCTTTCCAATGGAGGGGACCTTGAGGAAGGTGGCAACGATGACCTTGTAAGTACATGTCAATTGTAATTCTCTTCGCAAACTGTGTTACTCTTACTCACTTAAGAAAATTAGTTTATGATATATATATATATATATATATATATATATATATATATATATGCCAGACTATAATTGTTAGATTTGAATACAATGTAATTCTTGCATACTGTTTTGTTTATACATTGAGGAGTGGAAATGTGCAAAACTCTTGTTGAATTTGACATCGTCAAATCTAGTCATAAACTTTCAACTCTGGCAATTAAATATTTAAATCCATTCACTTTGAAATTGTGTCAATAGGTAGCTTATGCTTGATGAAATTGCTAAATTTAAAATTGAGTTCAAAGCATGAAACTTTTAACATGGAACCAATGTATGGGTTGACAGTAAATTTTTTAATTTAGGAGTTGTATGGATATATATAATTTCACTAACCAAAAATAGATAATATAAAAGCTGTTCAAAACATTTTTCAAACTTGGTGGTTAATTACCAAATCAAAAGATGGCAGGTTTATTTGCCAAAGACCCCAAGTTGAAAAAGGCTGCACGCAGTCGCATATCCCTTAAACTATTGTTTCCTTAGAGTATTATCTTGTTGAAGTTTTCTTTAGTTAATGTGTCCGATCATATTCTTCTTTAATGATTCGGCTACTCTTTTTTTTCTTATTTGGTGCATCCTTTCTTTTAAATATTTCACTTGGTGCGATATTTACATACAAATAATAACTTGTCTATCATTCATCTTAAATGTATGGAGTTCATTGATGTGGTTTCTTGTGTTTGTTGTAACCTCCTTACATACTTCGAAAGCAATAATGTGGCTTGTATCTCCTGTTGTTGACAAGCTGCTGAAGACTAGATGTGTAGTAAAATTATGATGATTTTGAAGATTTTAATTTTCTTAATAGATAATTATGTGTTTGGCCTATTTTTTAAGCAAAAAATAATGCCTTTTAATGTTGTCTAATCATTACCTCTCTTTTATTTTATTTTTCAATGTTTAAAGATTGATATGCTCAAATTAGTTAAACTTTCTTTCTGAAGGGAAATAATGGTAACTTTTTGGATTTTATGACTTTCAAATTCATAAGTCCCGTGATGAATCAAGGTGTGCTAAAGCAATTGGACTCTGATGATCTTCTGCCGCTACTACCTGATATGAGTCCTTCTTACTGTCATGATATAATTTTGTCCAGTTGGCGAGCTCAAATGAGTAATAATGGTTCAAGCCCTTCCTTATTTAGAGCACTCTGTAATGCATATGGATTGCCATATCTCTGCCTTGGTTTATTGAAGGTACTTTTCTAAACCAAATCACAGTTTCCATCCCTGTGCTAGGTAAATCTAAGTTCATAACACATTGAAGCTTGCACCTTTGCTATTTATATATTTATTATATATGCTTAATCTTCCTTCTATAGACTGTTGGCTGTTGTAACAATGCTGTCTTCGAGCATTTTTTTTAATGTATCTAAACATATTTATTAGAAGAAAGCAATTCTTATCAATACCCAAATAAACACCAAAAAAATCTGTCCTATATCCCAGTTAGCAGTTCTGATACCTTGATGTGTTTTAAATTTATAGAAGAAGCTGAATGGGTTATCACTTCAGTTTAATGGTGTTGACACCTTGACAGTTGAATTATTTACTCTTTGTTCACTTGTGGAGAAACAGGATTATTCCAAATGATATTTAGTCCTTATCCCGTCTTTGTTTATATTGACTTGCCTTTTGTGAAGTAAATTCATGTCAATATTAAAAAACCACTACCTTGCCCAAGAAGAAACCAAAATTATAATCTGACTATGTGTTGTTTTATTTTATTTCATTTCATTTGTGCTCTAGAACTACAAAGTATTTGAAATTCTTCCAGGTGATAAATGATGGTATTGGTTTTGCGGGGCCATTGCTTCTCAATAAGCTGATCAAGTTTCTTCAGCAAGGTTTTGAAACAAGGCATAGTTTGTGTTATTTTTGCTTGCATCTCTAGCTTTATTTGTTCTCTTACTTGAAATGCTTCTCCATTATATCACTTTCTTTGTGCATAATACTTTTATTTCGTAATCCTTGATGCATAACTTCTTTTGCCAAACGACACATGGTAACAGCAGTAATAGTCCCCCCCCCCCCCCTCCCTTTCATTTTGGGGAATGTTTTTTCTAGCTTCGTATCAGCCAATTCGCACATAAAATATGGGTTCCATTTTTGTTGCATCTTTCAGGTTCAGCAAGTTGGGATGGGTATTTACTTGCACTATCCTTGGGTATCGCATCAATAGTTAAGTAAGTTTGGTTATTCATGTTTATATAATTCAGTATGGTTTTTCTCTTGTTTTTCTTCTTGTGTTTTATGTTTCTATTCTAGGCTTCACATATTGTTTGTCTACTTATTGCTGCTACTGTGGATGGTTTATCCTGCACTATATCAGAGTAAAGATTTATGGACAAACATCTTTATGGGGGGTGATCGATTGATTTGTTCAAAACTTTGTGAAATTATGTTGGTGCATTCGATATATAAAACCATTGATAGGCAGGCCTCCACATAAAAAGCTTACACTTCTAATAGAAGTGGTTAGGGAAGAGTACAATTAGTGGGAGGATTAGGTAGCCTCAAGAATGCACAAACTGAAACAAATATGGGCCAGTGTTACTAAAATTTCCACAAACCTGTCCAATCTCTGCAAATCAGATATTGAAACCCCCTTAAAAAGTAACCGTGTGTAGAATAACAAAGAGAAAAGATTCTCTTAATGAACCTCCGTGCAGGTGTGGTTAATGCATTTTATTTGTGTTGGTCAATATTTTCATATTGCATTTCTCTGACTTCGAGTCCAATGTCGGATCTATATGGATTTATATAAGTTCTTTAATGCATTTTTTTTGCTGCAATTACCAATTGCAATTAGTAAATCAGTGTCCTTCTGTTCTAGATCTTTTC
Source organism: Trifolium pratense (assembly GCF_020283565.1). Classification (NCBI taxonomy): domain Eukaryota; kingdom Viridiplantae; phylum Streptophyta; class Magnoliopsida; order Fabales; family Fabaceae; genus Trifolium; species Trifolium pratense. Next base: position 58,158,364 of record NC_060065.1, on the reverse strand, counting down.
TAGATACACAATATACTTTTCGCCTTTCCAAACTGAAGCTAAAGCTGCGATCTAGTATCATGACACTAATCTATGAGAAGGTATGCTAAAAATTTATTGTCTGTACATAATAATGAAATTCACATGTTGTCCCTCTCCTCCTAAATGATGATGTTATTGGTGCATATATATATGGCTTCTACAATTTAGCAAATTCATCTAAAACGTGTATATTGATGTTGCTTCAAGTGTCTATATGTGAACCTAGCAGAGCGTTCAAAATTCACAAATGGCGAAATTCAGACATTTATGTCGGTGGATGCTGACCGAACTGTCAACTTGTGTAATAGTTTCCATGATATTTGGAGGTACTCCCTTAATTTTCAAAGTATTCTATCAAACTGTCTTTTTCCTTATCTTCTGAATAGTCCCACAGACATATTTTGTCTAGTAAAAGACCTTTCTGAGTTATTAGTTGTATGCAATAATTGAGGTTTACCTAAATGTATTTGATAGAATTCTTATTCTTGTGAACTGGAAACCATCTTCTGTAGTTTACAATTGATTACAAATCATGAATGTTAATGTTTTAATAATGTTTAACTTACATATATCTTAATCACACTGTGGCTTTATTGTTTCAGTCTTCCTTTACAAATTGGAGTGGCGCTTTATCTTTTGTATACTCAAGTCAAATTTGCATTTGTGTCTGGATTAGCAATAACCATTTTATTAATACCAGGTAGAACTATCACTCTAACAAAATTTCAGTTCATTTTTAATTTGTTTTTCACCTACTTGTGTGCATTGGCAACTGAAATGAATTCGTAGAGAAATTTATACTGTATCAATAACTGAATTTGTTTCATACATCCTAATATTTAATTTATCAATTAATTATTATCATCAACAAACATGCATTACTGCACTGCACTCACTGTCAGATTCTTATGAACGACATTCCATGTGGATGCAAACCTACGGATTTTGTGAGGGAGAGAGAATGTGTCAAACACATTGCACTATTTGAATCTTATTTAAATTTAATTTAAAAATAACATGTCAACATTTCCTGACACTCGAGTGATGTGACAAAAGACACATCACAACACTAAGTTGATAACCATCCTCTACAATGCAGTTCCCATTCTCATCAATAACAGCTATCAAAATTGAATACTTTTAAACAATAAGAGATCCAAAAGTCCAAAACTAAACATAGACTAAAAACTCATTTTAATAGACAAAAATATATTTAAGTCTTTATTTATTAAAAAAATGTGGTTATTATTGAATTTTAATTGATGCAGTGAATAAATGGATATCAAAATTGATTGCAAGGGCCACTGAGCAAATGATGAAGGAGAAGGATGAAAGGTATCTATACACTATTGCCTTTTCCATTAGTAATAATTTTTTTTCCTTTTTCTTTGGGGAAAGTGTTCTCCTTTGCATTTAGGGGATCCTTTATCCTCCATACTCATTACTTCTTTTGAGGCTTCCATGTCCTCATTGAGTCTTGTTGTCTTCCCTGAGATTAAAAGTTTATTATTCTTTTTTCGGATTTTACTATTTCCCTTCATTCAGTTGGACATTAATGGACGGATATGAACCAAAGCTGCTGGTACATATAATATTAACATTATGCTTTTTCCAGGATTCGCAGGACTGGGGAACTATTGACTTATATTCGCACTTTGAAGATGTATGGATGGGAGCTTCTTTTTTCAAGTTGGTTGATGGAAACAAGATCTTTGGAAGTCAAACACTTAGCTGTAAGATTTTTATGTAAAAAAAGGTTATTGGAAGCTGCTAATCCAGTGTCTAAGAATGGCATAATCAAATGGAATACTTACCTTTTCTTCTTAGTTTATTTTGATTGTCATGTTTCATCCATATTTTACAGACTCGAAAATACTTGGATGCATGGTGTGTATTCTTTTGGGCTACAACACCATCACTATTTTCTCTTTGCACATTTGGACTGTTTGCATTGATGGGACATCAACTTGATGCTGCAACGGTATGTTCGAACATGTTTTACCTAATCTTCCTGACAAGTTTTTCTTCTTTTTTTCATTTAATTATTTTTTCCTGTCAGTTGTTTAGAAATTTGACGTGGTCGAGGAAATCTTAATTGCAGGTTTTCACTTGTCTTGCTTTGTTTAACACTCTGATTTCACCACTTAATTCATTCCCTTGGGTGATTAATGGGTTGATTGATGTGAGTCTCCTACATTCCATGAATTTATATCAACAAAAGTAACTTTGTACACATTCATTAGTGATTAGAATGAAAAATATCTCTAACTCCACCGTAGGCCTTCATATCCTCCAGACGGTTGAGTAGGTTTCTCTCTTGCCCTGAACATAGACGCAAAGTGGGAGAGAACAGTTCCTGTTCATCATCATTCCCGGGTAAGCAGCCTGATTCTTTACAAGATTTAGCTGTCTCTATGCAAGATGCATGCTGCTCTTGGTCAAGTAGTGATGAACAAGCATTAAATATGGTGTTGAATCATGTGACTCTTAGCCTATCAAAGGGTTCCTTTGTTGCAGTTATTGGAGAGGTCAGATCCTTGTTTGAATTTCGTCAATGTCTTTTACCAATAAAATAAAAACATTTTTATAAGGAATAACAGTGGATATCCACTATAACATTTCAACAACACAATGATAATGGATATTTGAGATCCTTAGTTCAAAATATGAGAAATAGGTCGTGATTCCTATCACTTAGTCATCTGTGTCTGTCGGAATCACCAGTATTTTTAGTATTTCATAATTCAATTTGATAAATGAAATGGAAAGAAATGCATTTCACCTAATATCTGAAGCACGTCCATAGTTGCATTTATTTCACTTAACTGCATATGTTCAGGTTGGTTCCGGTAAATCATGCCTGTTATATTCAATTCTCGGAGAAATGCGGCTTGATCATGGATCTATTTATTCCAGTGGATCTATAGCTTATGTCCCACAGGTTTGTATGAAAAAATGCTATATACTTAGCCTCATAATGAAATTTCTTATTTATTTCCCCATAACTACAGGTCCCTTGGATTATATCTGGAACAGTACGTGACAATATATTATTTGGGAAAAGCTATCATCCTGAAAGGTATAATGCCTTCAACAACCCCATCGTTTTTATCTAATTGATGCTTTATGTGAACTTGATCTTTACAAACATGTTTTGAACAAAAGAACTTGTGCTCTTCCCCGTTATTATCTTCCTGCTGTAAGCAGGTATGCAGATACAGTAAAGGCATGTGCATTGGATGTCGATATCTCATTGATGGTTGGTGGTGACATGGCTTATGTTGGAGAGAAAGGAGTGAACTTATCAGGTGGACAGAGAGCCCGTCTTGCTTTGGCAAGGTGCTAGCGTCTTTTTTGCATTTCATTGTACTACTTTATTAGTGGTTCTTAAGCCTTGATTATGCTGAAGAAAAAGAACTAACTATTGTCCAATTGGCAGGGTATTGTATCATGACTCAGATGTTATTATGCTTGACGATGTCCTGAGTGCAGTTGATGTACAAGTTGCTCGGTGGATCTTACACAATGCCATTCTTGGTCCTCTTATGAAGGGAAAAACCCGATTGCTCTGTACCCACAACACTCAGGTTATTGTGTAGTCGCTTCACAATTATTTTATGTGTGCGTATGTGCACGCGCACGCCAAATTTTTATATATAACATTTTTAAAGTAATCCAATTTTTTTTAATCTATCATGAGATATATCAAGATTAGTGTTATATGCATTTTTCAAAAATATAAAATAAGAACTATTTGATTCTAAACTTATTTTTGTTTAAAATCTTATTGAAATCTGACACAAATAAGCAATGTAATATATAGTTATTTTTAAACAGTTGGATCATCAACAACCACATATTGTATCTAAAGTTTTTAATGGTATAACAGTTAATGTGTTACACCGATATAATCTGATTCCTCCTATATATGTGTGTGTGTGTGTGTGTGTGTGGTAGAAGTTTATTTATATACAGATTTTTTTTCTTGACACAATATAAGGATTAGCATAATGATGTGTCTAATTTATATGCAGGCAATATCTTCTGCTGATATGATTGTTGTATTGGACAAAGGACACTTAAAGTGGATGGGAAGTTCAGCTGACTTTCCAACTTCTTCATATACAGCATTCTCCCCATTGAATGAAATGGATTCAACTTCACATAATCAGAAATCTTGCAGCACAAATTCTTCTGTATCCAAGGAGCAGTCTCTTCCTGATAGAATTATCATGGATTCTCTAGAGGGAGCAGATGGTGTAATTGAAGTTGAGTTGAGGAAGGAGGGAAAAGTTGAACTTGGTGTGTATAAGTGAGTATAAACACATTAGCTGTTGATATCAGTCATGTATGGGGAGGTTATGTTGTCAATTTCGTAAGTCATCTTTTGCGGTTTAAATTGTTCATTTACATTTTAATGCAGGAACTATGCTGCTTTTACTGGTTGGTTCATTGCCGTTATTATATGTCTATCAGCTATTCTGATGCAAGCTTCACGTAATGGAAATGATTTATGGCTTTCATATTGGGTGGATACCACAACGGAAGACGGTCAAACAAGTTACTCTATGTCTTTCTATCTGGTAACGGGCTGATTTGTAGTGATCATTTTCATAGTACTTTTCTTGCTGGACATATTGTTGATGGACTAAATTTTTTTGGGCACTGTGTGTCTAATTTAAGAACTACAACAATATACTTTTAATCCAAAAATTCATTTTAATAAGTAATGCTGTGAGAATTTCTTTGTCAGAAAAATCCATTATATATACAGTTTGAAGTTCCTTTTATTTTTTGTAATTTGGAATCCCCTACTATCATCCTGTAAAGATCACGGTGGAAATATTAATCAAGCTTAACTGAAAGTTCTTTTTTGATGCTCATAACATTAGTCACTGTTAGCTACTAATACTGAATGCAACTTTCTAACTTTGAGATGATAATTAATGCCCCAGACTATACTATGTCTCTTTTGTATTATGAATTCCCTTTTCACATTGGTGAGGGCATTCTCTTTTGCATTTGGTGGCTTACAAGCGGCAACTAAGGTGCACAATAGACTACTCAGCAAGCTTATCAATGCACCTGTGCAATTCTTTGATCAGACCCCTGGTGGAAGAATACTGAATAGGTTAGATTATGATGACTACAGGCCTTAGAAGATTATACAAATATGAAATTTGTAGATTTCATGATTTATAATGTTTTGTGCAGGTTATCTTCAGATCTCTATACAATAGATGATTCTCTTCCATTCATTATGAACATTCTCCTGGCTAATTTTGTAGGACTGTTGGGTATTGCAATTATTTTATCTTACGTACAGGTATTCATAATATTTTTTGTTTTTCTTATGAACTATGAAATTTTGAAATTTGCATCAACTTTATCCATCATCAGTATGTTTTTATATTTTGGTTCTCTGTAGGTCTTCTTCTTAGTTCTGTTATTGCCCTTTTGGTATATCTACAGTAGACTTCAGGTATTTGTTTTGCTTATTATCATTTTCATGGATTTAAGCACTCTGCTTGTTTTAGCTTTCAAGTTGTAAAAACACTTTGGAATTTTTATGTTATATTGTATGGTTCAGAACTCTTCATGATTGTGGAGTAAGAAATAGGAGTTTATAATGCTTCAAATCAATTATTTTGGAATAAATTGAATTTTAAGTTTTTAAAACATTAATGACTTTTTAACTTAGTATGATAGACAACATTCAACTTATCAATGCACTGGTTTCAGTTCTTCTACAGGTCAACATCGAGAGAATTGCGAAGACTGGATAGTGTTTCTCGCTCTCCAATATATACATCCTTCACCGAAACACTTGATGGATCATCAACTATTAGAGCCTTTAAATCCGAGGTAAATGTATTTGTATTTTACAGAAACAATAATAACTGCATATTTTTCTTTGTATTGTATATATTATTTCATAGATCACTACAATTATAGGTAAGGAGTGTCATTGAATGAGTTCCATTTCCTACCACTACCATAATTTAAAAGCTAATTTAATTATGAATGTGAAGGCTGCAATTTTTTAACTTTGGATCATGTGGTCGGACAAACTTGTGTCATGTTGTAGTACTTTACTGAAAAGCTTAACTGTTAAACAACGGACAAAAAGGGTTTCTAACTTAAGATGTGATGATAACAAGGTTTATGGATGAAAATTAGCTTTTTGTTTAATATCTTTTACTTATTATATCCATGATCCATATGAAAAATTGGTGCATGGAATAGGCCTACTCATACAGATTATTATATTTTGAGTTTCAAAAACCCACTTTAACTGTGTGAAACTTCTTTATAGAAGCTTTTTTATCCACAGCCAAAGATTTTACTCTTGATAAAAAAAATTAAAATAAAGTCCAAAGATTTTACTTATTGAAGTTTTGTTTCTTTGGTCATCTCAGGGCATCATTTTCTTAAAGTGTGGTGTGTTGAAACTTCCACGCTAGCCTTTTTTGTTTTTGCAACTGTTTAACTCTGGTGCAATGGTCATTGTGGACAGGACTTCTTCTTCGCCAAATTTACTGACTACGTAACATTATATCAGAAGACTTCCTATACAGAGATAGTGGCGAGTCTGTGGCTTTCCCTGCGTCTTCAGGTATATGGCTTTTATTTTGAGTTTACTAACATTTCAATCAAAGAAAGTATGGTGATGTACAATTCGCAAAAACTATTATTCAATGTTAGCTTTGAACTTATGAAATATGGAATATCAATTGTTGCTAATAATAGCTATTTTATTCCAGTTATTAGCTGCATTTATCATCTCATTCATAGCCCTGATGGCTGTTGCCGGGTCACGTGACAGTCTGCCTATTAACTTTGGCACCCCAGGACTGGTTTGTGTGTTTTCCTTTTAGCAAATATGTGACTTGATCGACTGACTAATACAAAAGCTGAACATGGCACACTTTAAATTTTTTCAACAGGTTGGATTGGCCCTCTCGTACGCAGCTCCAATTGTGTCTCTGCTGGGGAGTTTTCTAACAAGTTTCACTGAAACAGAAAAGGAAATGGTTTCAATTGAAAGAGCCCTTCAAGTATGAATAGACTCATTATCTCGATTAGTATAAAGATGTTTAGACTCCGACATTTATCAGACATTAAATGTTTTGTAGTACATGGATATTCCCCAAGAAGAACAAGATGGATGTCTATACTTGAATCCAGATTGGCCAAATCAAGGAGTTATTGAATTCCAACATGTTACTTTGAAATATATGCCATCTTTACCAGCTGCGCTCTGCAATCTTAGTTTTAAAATTGAAGGAGGGACACAGGTAGAGCCTAAGTCTTGAATTTGTTCTGTTTTCTTATAATCTTGAATGATATAGTAGCTATGCTTAATACCTTCTACATGGAATGTAATCAGGTTGGAATAATTGGAAGAACAGGTGCTGGAAAATCTAGTGTGTTAAATGCACTTTTTCGTCTTACTCCAATATGTGCAGGCTCCATCACAGTTGATGGCATGGACATTCGAAATATTCCTGTGAGAGAACTACGAACACATTTGGCTATTGTTCCTCAGAGTCCATTCTTGTTTGAAGGATCATTAAGGTACGTAATTTGAACTTTATTTTGCATAATATATTATTCTTACTATCTTTTTGGGAAAGAATTGCATTGGCATTGATTTTCATTGCACCTATATTTCATGTCTACTTGATATCCTGTATTTTGAATATCTTCAAAATTCTAGGGATAACCTAGATCCATTCAAAAGGAACGATGACTCAAAAATTTGGGATGCACTGGAGAAGTGTCATGTGAAAGAGGAAGTAGAAGTAGCTGGAGGGCTGGATATTCTTGTAAAGGAAGGAGGGATGTCATTTTCAGTTGGCCAGCGGCAGCTTCTTTGCCTTGCACGTGCACTTCTCAAATCTTCAAAGGTAAGAACGATCACAATTTAAGAGAATTAGTTTGTACTATATATTTTCATCATTGTTTAATTTTTCTAATGATAATAGTATATCTTCTTATGCAACATCTTCATTATAGCTCGTTTTATCATCCAAAGGAAAACGTTTCTAGATACTATGAATGAAAATATCTCAACATAATATAATATGCCTCTTCCAAATCTAATCAATATATTATTGTGATGCGCTTAGGTTCTTTGTTTGGATGAATGCACTGCCAGTGTCGACATTCAAACTGCTTCACTGCTGCAAAGCACCATATCCAGTGAATGCAAAGGAATGACGGTGCTCACAATTGCTCACCGGATTTCAACTGTCATAAATATGGATAACATTCTAATTCTTGATCATGGGAACCTGGTATGTTTTATTTTCCTGTCTTAATTATACTTTTAGTTCACTTACTATAGTCATGTCTCATGTGTGATTTTGGTCTCTTAACCTTGCAAAATTTTTACATTCCATATTCATGGGAGAAGTAGAAAAAATGAGTTACATATCATTTCTTAACTTGCTATGTGCGTGTGTAGTGGTTCGTCACATTTTAACCACATTATGAGAATTTCATACAATGTTTGTGTATTGGCTGTCATTCAAAAGTTCCCTTGAGGCTCAAGTTATTCACCAAACATGAAGTAACATCAGTTTTTTTTTTCTTCTCCTTTTCAAGGCTGAACAAGGAAATCCGCAGATTCTTCTGAAAGATGGCACCTCTATATTTTCTAGTTTTGTAAAAGCTTCATCCATGTAACCATGGAAGGCAGCTAAGGTTGAGTTTAGTCTGCTGTTGGTCTTTAGTTATACAAATATCATATTTCATTATCAGTAAAGAGGTGTAAGACATGATTCACTATGGATTTTGAGTTGGACTGAAAACGGATGGTCAACAACATCTACCGTAAGAAAACAAGCGTTTCCGACTTCGGTGCTATTATCAATGATTGCAGACGTATTTTATCTACAACTCTTGTGAACTCTCATGTTAAATTCATTAGGAGATAGACAAATGAAGTTATCCACAATCTTGCTAGGATGGTTCTGTCTTTAGCTAGTTTTCACTTTCCATATTTTTATCGATATTCCAACATTTATTCAATCGATTATTATAAATGAAATTAGCTACCACCACATTAAAAGCACTCCTTGTTGTCTTCGTGAACTTAGCTACCACCACATTATTTGCATCTTTCACTGCCGTAAATAGCCCCTAAAATATTAGGCCCCTAAATTCTTGGGTTGTAGGTTGTTGCACTCCTTGCCTAAGTCCAGCTGTCCAGGGCTGTCGTGGTGATCTTTATATACATTTAAGTTTTACCGTACAATATTTGTTAACACACTATCATTCTAAATTGTAAAAATTTGACGTATCTGTGTATCTCTATCATATACGTATCCCAACTTCTTCATAAGGTCTCAATTGTCATTGTCCAAAAAAAGAATACTACCTATATTAGTAGCCATTTATTATATACAATGGACCGACATAGATGAATTATTCCGACATACAATGGCCATTCACAAACTAACAACCCTAAAATTCAACGTAACTGTCTTTCTTCTCTATAATAAATTGCTCAAAAATCTTCATACATCGAAGAATATACTTCAATAAAATTTACACTATACAAAAATACATAAATTATTAAATTCTACTTTTTTTTCGATAAAATAATTTCTACTTATATTAATTTCACTTTTCTTTCTTTTGTTAGAATATTTTCTAATATTTTGTGGGCTGCAATCAATTGTGGCTTTTGATTTTAATAAAAACGGGTTGATGTTGTTGTGATCCATTTGATGATGCTTAAGCCCGATAATTGTGATCAGTAATAATGGGCTTGAACACTAATTCTGATTTGTGTAGAAACAAAGTGTAGGCCCAACTCTAGAGTCCATGATGGGTGGTACTAGGGTTGTGATCTTATATAAGATTGGCTAGGTCCCCTTTGCCGTCACTTAAAAACACAGTAAGCTCATTTGTGGTTTTACCCATCAAAGACCTCAAAGACCGGAGCAAGTGATAGGCAAAGGAAGACCTTGTCTAATATATCGATGTTTTCGATATTAGTGCGCTTTCGGTAACTGGTTTGTGATTATGAATATCAAGTAAGTGTGTTCTAATTTCATATAATATGTCGATCTAAATTATTAATTATTACATGTGGTATCAGAGCTTGATATTATATGATTTAGAACCCTAATTTTTATATGTGAATCATAGCCATATTTGATCAATTGAGAAATTTCCCAGCCGATCACTTTTATATATTTGAAACCTCATTGAGTTGTTTCATGAATATGCATAAACGTAGATTAGAACCCTAACTTTTATCACATGAAATTTTTATTCAATGAACCGATTCTATTAGAATCAAACTTTGAACAAATTGAATATGCCATGAACATAACTGTAGATTTATGTAGGAATAAATCATTTGCTTCGTGCATATATCATGGCTATCATTAATCTCTTTGGCAAATCGGTTTTAATCGTGGTGATGTTTTCTTCAATTTGTGGATATGTATCGATCGATTTTATCTGAAGTGCTTTAATTTGGGGTTATCGTTTGATAAATATGCAATCCTATCCTTGTTGCTTTTGTGATTACTTTTGTTCCCTAAATTATATATCTCCCCAATTTGATTTGTAAAATAGAATAGTTGATACCATTTGTTATTGGGATTCAATTGTTTTATGTGTTATTACATAATTTATGTTCCAATAAAATTTTGCTTGATATTCTTTAAGATACAAAGTGATGGGAACATCATATAAGCATCGAACTTACGAATCATGACTTAATAAATTCTGCTTATATTTAAGATGTGGAACAAGAATAACCACTTTTAATTCAGTATGTACATATTGCATCCTTTTGTATGATTATATCAATATGACGGCCGTTCTTCGGTTTGATCGATCATTAAACCATGTTAATTTTAGACTTGCACAGATTATTTTGGGCACAAGTTTCGTGTAAACTGTTATAGTGTTTGCAATGTTATTGTATTAATTTATGTCATCAATTAGAATCCATGTTTGATTATGTCAATCAATTGGATTAATGAATCTATTTTGGCATATTATTGTATTAATTTCGAATCAGAATTGGTTGAATCTATTTTGGCATATTATTGTATTAATGAATCGTGGATCAAAATTCATGTTTTCATTTTTAATCGGTCGCCCAATTTCTATATTTTTCCCACTAAAAAGAATCATGGTTTGCATATTAAAACCAAAATCAAAGACATATGATTTTGTTATTTTTAATTTTATTACCGATTCTCGATTTTATATCAATGGATTGATAACTATTAAAACCCATGTTAAATTGATAACATACACTGTGCTTTATAGTTTGCGGTCTTCTTTTATATACACACCGTTTGGCTTTGGTTTTGCGATAAGCTGATAATCATGGTTTTGCAGACTTCTGTTTTAGTTTTGGCCAATCTGTGTGATAATTAATTTTCTAGTATTTGTTTGAGGTTTTGGCCATTCACATGTTTTCTTCAAAGAATTTATTTATTTACCTTTTGTTTGGCATATTTCCTCAACTGTTACTTGTTGCTTGATACTGTTGTTCAATTCAATTGTACTACAAGAAACATGTGCATCGTTTACATGATTAATTATTGGAACAATTAATTGGAACATTTAAAATTGCCAATGTTTTGCAAACTGATAAATTGATAATGAATCATTCTTGGGATTAATAAAGTGAGACCCCAAATTTGTGTTTGTTCCAAGTTTTGCAAACTGCCCTGTTAGTGGGTTTATTCTTCCTGATAGCCTTTTGGCTTAATTTTATATTCTATATATATATATGACTTAGCTATCATATTGGTTTTATGTTTGCTGCCAATTTTATAATATTGGTTTTGGCTAATTCAGGGTACGTATATATATTTTTATGGATATTAGTCGATTGAGTAAAGGTGCATATATATGATCGATATTTGCTAGATGCATGAAAGTACTGTTTGCAATTTATTTTCAAAAGACCCTATTTGTGTATTTCTAGCTACTAGGCATTTATTTTAACTGAGTTGGCAATGCTTTAAATTGGTATGAGATTTTCTCGTTGCATTTCAAGCATAATTACAGGAAATTGTAGCGTAACGACGGTCATACTGTGACTTTGAATTAGAACCGTCATGGGGCATTTTCAAATTGGTTCTCTGTTTTCTCGGTGAAAGAGTAGACATGATTGGGTTGTGTACTTCACCTATTATTTGATATTGGAATAGAGATGACACCGTCATAGATCTTATGATAATCGTAAAGTCATAAAAGCTCATTGATTCTATTTGTAAGGATGAAAATGTCGCAATATTCGAGGTTAGTGATGCAATTATTTATCCTCGTGAGATATATTACTTGACATGTTCATTGTGTGATAGAGAAAATAGTTGAATATTTGATTAAATATTTTTAAAAATCTTGGATTTATAATTCAACTATAATTCTCAATCAAGTGGGAGAGTTTTACATGTCAATTTTCTAAATGTTTATAGAGACTTGAATTGATGAAATATGGTCCTATGTTATTTATAAAAGTTCGGGACTATTTGGTTTATATCCTCAATTGATTTAAAATTGAAGTCTCTTATTTTTCCGCTGCGTAAATTATTTATTTATTATATTGAGTTGACTGTTTCACAGTGATGATCTCTTATGAGTTGACTGTTTAAGAGTAATGAACTCTCTCCCCAAATAATAGCACATAATATATTAATATTTTTTTGTGTTTTTCTAATACCACTACGAATGAATAAACGACATGTTCAGAATGCAAATTAAAATAATGAGTGACCAGTTTAGATGCATTTAAATGATGCATATTTTTACTGAGTTGTATTTTGACAAGAGACAGGAGATAATGATTCCTATGCAAGAGATTTCATGCATTGATATAGGCCGTCACCATCAAAATGGGACCGTTTATATTATTGATTTGATGAAATTTTCTTTGTAGTTTGAGGAATGTCTTTAATTATTGATTCCTATGCAAGATATTTCATGCATTGATAGGCGGTTACCATCAAATTGGGACCGCTTATATTATTGATTTGATGAAATTTTCTTTGTAGCTTGAGGAATGTTTTTAATTGTGACATGTGATTTTCTGCCTAAAAGTGATGATTATATGTTATAATTAAAAATTAATTTGAGATGAAGTTATTGGAGGATGTATTGATCGGAGGAATTTGCCTGTCTAAAGGTGACAAATCTCAAAGTTCAATGTATACTCATTGATTAACTCATCTGAGGTTTTGACTGAGGATTTAACCTTAGTTTGTACATTCTGCCCAAAGGTGATTGTACTATTATATTGGCCTCGTTGTGATAGCTTCTTGATTTTGAGCTATATCTTGTCCTTGAGATAATTGACTCATGAGGTTTTTACTGAGACATTGATCTTAGTTTGTGCATTCTGCCCAAAGGTGATTGCACTATTATATTGGCCTCTTATGATAATACTAATGCATTTTGGTTTTAATTCAAGTATGAATTTCTCCACATATAATTGTTATGCTTCCATCAAAATTTTGAACATCATAAAATTATAAGAAATGGAAGCAAGATTTGGAGAATAAGCCTATGATTAATGTGGAGAGCACACCTGAATAAATGGATCATTTGGGTAAGTGGGAGAGAATTGATTACTTGATTGTCACATTGATCTTGTTAAAAAAAAATTTATATTAGTTGATCCCTTAATCAAGAAACTTAGGTCCGTTGTTTTCAAGAGTAACATTGCAAACACGGACATAGTGAGTTCTTTTAATATGTTTGATTAGTGAGAGTTTGAAAAGAACTTTTGAACAAGTGGTCGATAATTAAGATTTTCATATGCTTGATTAGTGGGAGTTTGAAAATAACATTTGATCAAGATTCTTTTGATATGCTTGATCGGTGGGAGTTTAAATTTAATATTACCTCCTTTATAATAATGTTGAAATTATTTTGTGCCTTTTATAAACTGGAACCATGGTCAAGCATATCAAAAGTTATATACGAGATTTTCTGGCTCAAATTTCCTTTTGGCTATTGCTACAATTTTTATTCTTGCAGGGTAACCTTTTGAGTTTTGCAGGATTATATAATTATTTTATGGAATTCGATCCTTTATATGCTATGAAAACTTGTTCCAAACTTATTTATTTAATGAGTTAAAATCAACATGTTCAAGCCAAATCATGTTTGACAATTGAAAACAAATTTTCTGCCATGTTTATTTTGCTCGGCTTGTACTTTGGGGTTTTGAGCATCTTTAAGGATTCATTTATTCAGCAATCGTGATACTAGTGCATTTGTTAAATTCTTTTCTCGGCCGTTTAATTGGATATAAGCTGAGTACTATAATACTTTTATTCTCTAATTATGTTGTGGGTTTTCTTCCTCAATACGTACTATTGGGACCAATTAAATTGTTCTATGGAAGATTGCTACTAATTCTATTTTGCAGCAACCATGTGAAGTATGTTAAGAGAAATTTGATTTTGGACTGTTAATTTTGGGTGTTACTATAATTCATATTCTCTCCCACCGAAGATGTTGATCATTTTGGATTTTTGAGTTTGAAGCTTCTGTGGATGCAAGACATTGTTCACGTTCTATTTAGTATTATTTAATCGTCAATTTAAAGTATGTGATAATTGGTGCTTCAATGAGTGCAGCAACAAACAACTTGTTTGGCATGCTTGTAGGAAGGTTATTTGTTGGGACTGGCCTGGGCTTAGGCCCTCCTGTCGCTGCTCTGTATGTGACAGAGGTTTCTCCTGCTTTTGTGTGTGGTACCTATGGGGCCTTAATCCAGATTGCAACTTGCTTTGATAGATTGGGCTGACTATTTATTGGAATCTGCTTTGCCAATGATAATGGCACCGCAAACATGTTCATGTCAAACAATAGAAAAATATAAAAATATTGTAGCTCAATGTTATTTGGGATCACTATGCCGGTGATCAACACTATTTTGGAGCTGAGGCATTATATAAATAAATATTATAGCTCAGTGTTGTTGGGATCACTATGCCGGTGATCAACACTATTTTGGAGCTGAGGCATTATGTGTAAACATAAATAAATAAATTAAGCTCAGTGTTGTCGGGATCACTTAGCCGGTGATCAACACTATTTTGGAGCTGAGGCATTATGGTATCTTAAGAACCATGTAATTTCTCTGGCTTTGATGCATTTGAGAGAAATTATGTCTAAAATATTGGAGCTCGATGTTGATTAGATCATTATACTGCAGTAGTCAACATCATTTGGGAGCTTGGACTTGTGGTAACTTATGGACCATTGAATTTCTCTGGCTTTAATGCATTTGAGAGAAATTGAGGACTGACGAAGAAAATGATAGTATGGTTGAGATCACAGACATATCATTTTCTCGCTACACTCTACACAGATGACTAGTCGACGGAGTTTGGTGGTATTTGTAACCATGGAAGGTGTTGTATCGATAATGATATAATTACCGCTATGATTCGATATCATTTAACTTTTGTTGGACGGAGTCTTAATTAGATGTTGCATCTTGGGATCATTGTGGCCACATTAATAAATATGTTATCAACCTGAGAGTCATTTTCAAAGTGTTTTCTTTAAATTAAATATACACAATTGATTTTGCCCAAGTGGGAGAATGTTAGAATATTTTCTAATATTTTGTGGGCTGCAATCAATTGTGGCTTTTGATTTTAATAAAAACGGGTTGATGTTGTTGTGATCCATTTGATGATGCTTAAGCCCGATAATTGTGATCAGTAATAATGGGCTTGAACACTAATTCTGATTTGTATAGAAACAAAGTGTAGGCCCAACTCTAGAGTCCATGATGGGTGGTACTAGGGTTGTGATCTTATATAAGATTGGCTAGGTCCCCTTTGCCGTCACTTAAAAACACAGTAAGCTCATTTGTGGTTTTACCCATCAAAGACCTCAAAGACCGGAGTAAGTGATAGGCAAAGGAAGACCTTGTCTAATATATCGATGTTTTCGATATTAGTGCGCTTTCGGTAACTGGTTTGTGATTATGAATATCAAGTAAGTGTGTTCTAATTTCATATAATATGTCGATCTAAATTATTAATTATTACATCTTTTTCATGAAAAATTTATTCCACTTTCAATCACAGTTAATTTAATTAAAATAAATAAATAAAAATGAAATGATAGTTAGTTCACCCAACCCAATTGAAAATCTAGATTACCCCACACTCAACTGCCACCGGGTTAACTACTACTCTACAATCTTATGTATGTATCTATTGCCTTTTTTTACTTACATTTTTTTTCCTTTTTTTTAATTTAAAAAATAAATGAAATAATAAGCTATTAAAAACTTATATATTTTTTATTACAACTTATAGTTGATAAGCTAAAGCTTTCTTTGATAACAATTTTTCAAAAAAACTTGTAGCTTATTTTCACTAGTTTATTATAACTTATTTTTCAAATGTCATTTCAAGTAGCTTATATGAGTGCATAGCTTCTCATTTTTTTCTACCAATATTACTGACGTAGGAGGATTTGTTTAGTATTTTATTATTTTAGCTATATTTTAGTTAGATTTGTTATTTCTATTTCGCTAGGTTTGTTATTTACTTTTACTGTCTTTTAGCTAAATTTGTTATTTTTATTTTTCTCAACTATTTAAGTTAAACTATTGTGGCCTTGCAACCTTTTTCATTCAATAAAATTATAGTTTGTTGCTTGCAAACTTGTGTTCTTGTTATAGGATTAGCGTTTGCTATTTCTTTTCGCTTCCGACTGCGTCAATTACTTGAAAAAAATTAAATATTAATCAAACATATATTTTTTATGTTATTTCATTCATACTTATAAAACTATAAATTTAATCAGCTAGTTTATTCGCTTATCTGCTATAAAGCTAATTTATAAGCTATATCCACTATTTATTTTTATTTTTTAACTATAAATTAAGGATCTGTTTGGATTAACTTATTTTTTAGCTTATTATGCAAACAGCTTATGCAATATAAATTATATTTTATGCTATACCATTGAAAAATATATTTTTATAAGCTATTTTATCATAAACTAACTTAACAAACTTATAATAATACATAAAAATTGCATAAGATGTTTGCATAAACTCAAAAATAAGCTAATCCAAATGTGCCCTTAATCAGCTAGCTTATTCGCTCATCTGTTATAAGCTAACTTATAAGCTACTCCCTCCGGTCACAAATATTAGCAAAAAAATTATTTACGCGGTGTTTAAGAAATTTAGTTATGTGTAGTTAATTTTCTTGATTTAATGCAAAACATGAGTTAAATTTACTATAATACTCCTTTTGAAAAGTGAAAAAGTGAAATAAATATCTAAAAAAATATAATTAAATAAGAGTATATTAGAAATGATAGTATTATTAATTAATTTAAAAATAATTAATTTTTATTTATAATAGTGATCAAAATTTGAAGTGTTTTTTTTTTGTTTATAAATGTGCCCGAGGAAATATCCACTATTTATTTTTATTTAAAAAAAAAAACTAAGTAGACAATTTAGCTTTTCCCTTTCCAAAAAAAATAAAAAATTTTCCCATAATTTAATTGCAAATAAAATTAAGAATAACATCGACAGAGAAAATTGACACACAACACAAGAAAAACAACATTGGAGTTTCCTCAACTAAACCAAAATCGCCACAAACAATCCCTTCGGAGCTACCTAAGATCATTCATTCATTGTTTTCATCTTGTCTCACACATGCTCTTGCGTTTTCTTCTTCATTCTTCTCTTCTATATACTACATATTATTAATCATTTATTATATAAATTTCTTAGCTTTTGTAGTATACAACATCAATTTTTTGTAGCTGTTTTTGTAAATGGCCAATGCATCTGGGTTGTTCTATACTCCTTCGGTTCCCAACTTCACTGTAAGGGTTCGTCCTTTCTCTTCCATTCATCGATTTCAAGGTTTCAAAGTTTTCTGCTCTGGAGCTCAAAACTATGCTTCCACTGTTTCCCCTTCTCAATCTCCAACACCCAGGTCACTTTTTCATTTCTAATTCCTCTGCCCGATCTATTTTTCTTTCAAAGTTTTCATTTTTAATCACACCCAACATCAATAATAATAATACTTTTCAACATTTTAGTTATTATTAATTATTTTAGGTGGTTATGTAAATCAGGGTTTTATCACATATTTTTTTATGATGTTATTTGGGTTGGGATCACATTAAGAATGCTCCTTTTTGTTTTTTTTAGTATTCATGCAATTCATGTTTGTTTGTTTGTTTCTTTGTTTGTTCACTTCACAGGCTTGTAAGTAAAGGGTGCAAGTTAGTTGGATGTGGTTCTGCTGTGCCAGCTCTTCAGATTTCTAATGATGACCTTTCAAAAATTGTTGATACTAATGATGAATGGATATCTGTCAGAACCGGGATTCGTAAACGGAGAGTTCTTTCCGGTTAGTCTTTTGTTTTAGTCCATGTTGTTGTCATAAACAATATAGGTACTAGTTGGATTGGATTATTACTTGCTTAGTTTCAGATTTAGGCTGTTAATGATAAATTGGCAAGATGTAGCTCTAAGATTAGGTACCTTGAGTGTTGTTTCTCGTAGGGTGAAGCTTCCTATGTAGCATCAAAACTTCAGATTGACGGTGTGTCCGGTGTCTTATACAGACATGTATTATATCATTATTACATTCAATAATTCCATTTTCTCAAATTATTAGCGGTGTCTGTGTCAGTGCTTCCAGGAAGCTTCCATTAATGGAGCGTTGCCAGCTTTGTAAACCCCTTTTTCCCTAAGATATTCTGATAAATATATATCTGGAAACTTGTTTAGAATCTTTTAGGACGTTTTATAGTATTATATTGATTTTCTTGGCGTGCTATTGCCTGTTGTTGTGCTTAAAGGTGGAGATAGCTTGACAACCTTAGCAGCGGAGGCAGCTAAGAAAGCGCTTGAGATGGCAAAGCTTGATCCGGATGATATTGACCTTATATTAATGTGCACATCCACACCGGAGGATCTTTTTGGCAGCGCTCCACAGGTATGGGTTCATGATATGTCATATTGAGTATAATTCTTTACATTCTGCTGGTGTCTTTGTCTTTAAGCTTAGTTAATTAATCTGTTGCATTGCTTGCTTTAATACCCTTTAAGTGATTGATAAAGTACTTGAAAAATTATGATGTTACAAGATCCCTATTAAGTATTGAACTTATTCCAATGCTGGCATCTCTCCAAGATTGGGTATATTTTTTTAATCCTAATTATCCTATGAGTTGCAGATTCAAAAGCAACTTGGCTGCACAAAAAGTCCATTGTCTTATGATATTACGGCTGCTTGTAGTGGATTTGTATTGGGTTTAATATCAGCTGCGTGTCATGTTAGGGGTATGAATTGGTTATTTTGTTGACTCAATTCCCTCTAAATGTGATGAAATTCATTTCTCTTTATCTGTCTGAATGCAGGGGGTGGATTTCGTAATGTTCTAGTTATCGGAGCAGATGCTCTTTCACGATATGTTGATTGGACAGATAGAGGGACCTGTATTCTTTTTGGTGATGCTGCTGGTGCTGTAGTAGTACAGGTGATTGTATATCTTCATGGCTGGCATTGTTCAATGTGTAGAAAATATGAGTTAGCAATTGGAACTTGTTTCTTTACTGCAACTTTTAGTTTGCTGATCATGTTTATCATTTCTTTGTTTAAGATGAAGAGGAAAGGTATTGAGAAAAAATTTAAGATGATAGAAAATTACTGTCCTCATCCTTTGAACAAACTTATTACATTATTTCTGAGATAAGTCTGCTGTCTTTAGTTTTTCACGTGATATGATTGTTGCTTAGGAACAATAGCAAATTGATTCTTTTTTATTCAACAAGAAGTACTTTATTGTGAACAGATATAAATTGGTTTTATTGGTATTATCATTATATTGCAGGCGTGCAACAGTGAAGAAGATGGTTTATTTGGTTTTGATGTGCATAGCGATGGTAGTGGTCTAAGGTATGTGTGTCTCATATTGAGAAGATCTGATCTCGTCTTCCTATAAGCTATGTAATTAAGCACCTACTCTCTCTTCATGTAGGCATTTGAATGCTGGCATAAAAGAAAACGAGTCGAATAATGCATTGGATTCAAATGGTTCTGTGCGGAGCTTTCCTCCCAAACAGTCCTCGTATTCGTGCATTCAAATGAATGGAAAAGAAGTCTTCCGCTTTGCTGTACGATGTGTGCCACAGTCGATCGAAAATGCCCTTGAAAAGGCTGGTCTCCCTGCATCTAGCATTGATTGGTTACTTCTCCATCAGGTACACAGAAATTTCTAATACAAAACTCAGGCATGTGATATCCTTTATATACAGCAATACAATAGCTGCACATATGTTTTGGTACTATTACTTTGCTAATTGGTTTGTTCAATTCTAATTGAAAGTGAAAACTAAATGTCATTTGAGTTAACTTGCGAATTGCATGACATACACGATAATGCCTTACTTTGAGAAAGGAATGTTACCTACACTTCATAATAAATGCAGGCAAACCAAAGGATTATTGATGCAGTTGCGACTCGGTTAGAAGTACCCTCAGAACGGGTGATATCGAATTTGGCTAATTATGGTAACACAAGTGCAGCTTCCATTCCCCTAGCTTTAGATGAAGCAGTTAGAAGTGGTAAGGTTAAAGCAGGCCAAACTATTGCAGCTGCTGGTTTTGGTGCCGGTCTTACTTGGGGTTCAGCAATTCTTCGTTGGGGCTAAGTCGCGTCTTTCATATCAGAATTGCATTTGCAAACAGAATAGATTTTCAAGTGCAAGTGCTCTACATAACCCAATTTCTTAAACATATATATGTAGAAATCGGGTTTGGTGAGTTTGCACAAGGATAATATCCAGAGCATCCAGCACTTCCACAACTTAGTCCTTTTTTTTTGTCTTCAATTCATATATTGTTGTCATTGGTCTTGTTTTGCCAAGTATCAATTTTCTTTTTTTTTGAGGTATGTATTTTTCATTCAGATTTATTTTTAATTAAAAGTGGCTTACTATTCAATATGTTTCTCAATGATAATTGTAAAAAACATTGCAGCATGGACAGTGTCTGCTTGATTGTACTCTAGATATCATTTTCAACAGTCAAAACCAACCAACTACCTAATTTTAGACATGTGCTTTACCTTCTATATTAAATGCATCGCATATCAATTTCAATATAGTTAGTATTTGCCTAATCCATGTGGTACTGTGACTGTGAGTGGCAAACAAAGTTTTGTAGGCAATAATGATGCAATAAAATCATCCTAGAAGATGGAAATGCATTAGCTTAACAAAATACATACTAAGTGTCAATCTTTCAAACAAAGCTCTAGAACTTGGAAGTGTTTTTTTTTTTTTTTTTTTGTCTTTTTAGATAAGCTGTGGCAACTAAGGATTTCTTGCACGGAACTTTATATTGGTTATGACTTATGACAAGTTTATGTTAGGATTGTCCCTTGAAGTTTTGTTCTTATCTTTCTTCCACTCTCATCTTATGGAAGCGTGCCCGAGTCCTCCTCAACTGTTTCAAATCATACAAATCTCTCTCTATAGTTTCCCGTCAAAATGATATAGATCTTATTACTATGTTATGTGGTGATGGTTATTGTGGTGAACTTGAAAGATTGAACCATCGTAGTGAATTAAAAAATAACGGTCAATATCCTATCCTAAACGATAATCAAGTCGGCCATCACATTGAGTTTCTAGGATGGTACGATTTACCAAGTTCACCATGTTATTTTATATAGATAGATGATTATAAGATGGAAACTAAGGAAATTATTTTACTCGAATTTTATACAAGAAAATTGTTAAGTAATACTGGTAATTATACAAGAATATTTTGGTGGAGAATATTCCAGGAATGAATAAAAGCTTGCCGATAAGTTTGTTGTTAGTAGTTGTGAAAATGTACTTTAGATTATCAACCACAATGATCAACCGCAACGACATTAATATTAATGTTTTAGGGGTCTCTTTTGAAGATCTCATTGTTACCACTTCATTTTGCCTACATAACCATTAACCATAATAACCGTAATTTAAAAATCTAAATTTCTTCCAAAATAAATGTCATTTTTCACTTCCATTTTTCATCAAACCATTAATTTTTTAAAGTATACTCTCTAATTAGTATTATGTTAATTTGTTGATTATATTCTATTTTCATTTATTATAATGGCGAATTCATTGATGTTTAATATTTAGATCTTTTGAAAATAGTTCAAAAGGTCATACATAGTAATGTGGTATCTTTTAAGTCGTTAAATATATATGTTGGAGAATTGCCTTGGAAAATTGATGTTTGTTGGTCCTGGAGCTTTGCACTACGCCAGGGCGTGATGTTCTCACGCGGCGCGCAATAGCAGGATGGGTTGGTGCTGGTTCAGCTGCCGGTCACGCGCGGCGTGGCCTCCATCACGCGCGGCGGAAGAAAGAGAGGGGGAGAGAGAAATGTGAGGTTTTGCAAAGGGGTTTCTCACCAACATAGATCTAGGGTTCAAGGGGGTTTCTCTTGGGTATTCTCTAGGGTTGGGTGATCTTTGTAACACCGGGAAACACATATTGATTGAATCTCTTGGTCACCGGAAGAGATTCGAGAAAATGGTAGATTTAGGAAAACTCTAAATCTTGTAACTCTTTGGTTTGTATCTCTTTGTAATCAAGTTATTGGTTGATAGTGGATCGGAGAGTCTCTCTCCCCCATAATAGGTTGGTTTGAACCGAACTGGGTAAACAATTTCTTCGTGTTATTTATCGTTTTCGGTAGTTTTAGCTTGTTTGTTTAAATTGCTCATCCATGTTTGATTTGGTTGCTTCAATCCATTTGTCTCACACACTATAGATAGTTGGTTCTACTATTGGTTATTGGTGTGGTTTTCGGCTAGAATTCACAACAATATATAGCTTTTAAGAGGATTGGTTTTGCCAGAAAAATTTAGCAGCGCTTGTTTACTTTTTATTGATGTGTAAATTATCTTTGAATATATATATAAGATATATTATGTAGTGTAATAGAAAATGCAAGCTTGTAAAAACAAAATGGAGAAGTAGCAGCTGAAATAGTTATTATAAAATAAATAAAAAAACAATAATAAAGTGAGGAGGGACCAGTTTTATCTGCTCCTACATAACAGGATGAGGATGTCATGGCACACTTGATTCACAGAAATATATAATATATACCAAACGCGTCACTATTTTATTAGTTGTCCAAAAGTATCATTAAGATTAGAAGTGGACGTCACAGATTTATTTCCATTCTAAAAGATATAGATAAATTCATTGTGCTCTATCTCTCATTTCCCATGCTATCTGCTAAGCCATGTCTTCTGTCTCTTTGAATATATAACTTCATTTTTTCTCTCTTTAATTCTCAAATCTCTATACTCTTTCAAGAATGTCTGTGGCTATGGCAGCTTGCAGTCTTGGACTTCACCTCAGTCCTGATAATAATAATAATAATAATAATAATAATAATTGCTTCAAAGTATTGGAAAAATCCATTTGCAGTGTCTCCATGTTGAAGACCACTTCTATGTATGATACTATTAAACCATCTTCCATTCTTCACAAAACAAGGTAGTATAAATTTTCTAACACTTTTACTCTTTTGCTCTTTCTGTCACTTGACTTGCCACTTCTGCTTAAAAGTGCTGATTCTGACAAGTAATTTATCTTATCTATTCACTTCTTTTATTGATACCTAATATAATATCTTGTTTGGCTATTTTTAGATATATCTATCTATACTTGTTAATTAGACTAGAGAGCATGATGAGTACTTAAAAAATGTCATATCATTTGATTAAGTATATTCAACTTGGGAAGTGACAAGTGAGTGAAGTAGCCTGCTATGCTAGGATTGCACATTAATGAAGTGTCCATTATGTGTTAATTGTATGTATCCTTTTATCAGATTATCATCTTCAGGATTTACAATCATCCCTCGAGCAACGGCTATTTCTAATGTGGAGGTATTTGGCAACTTTAGCATGTCAATAGGCCTCTGTAGTAGACTTATATATTCTAATGACTGAAAAGAAACATTTGCATTTAACTCTCGGTTTCGAGAACAGGATGGAAATCAAGGTGTCGCTGATATCGTCCCAACTCCTATAGTTATAATTGATCAAGATTCTGATCCAGATGCAACTGTGGTGGAAATAACCTTTGGTGATCGCCTTGGTGCTCTTCTGGACACTGTAAGCATTTGAATTCTCTCAATAAATCAGTGTTCCATTTTTTTATAGACAGGGCAATATGTAGCACCGACACTTCATATTTGAAGGTGTGTCTAGTGTCTCACACGCTTTGGTGTTGACGTGTCATGTTAGTTGTCCGCGTTCGTGTCAATGCTTCATAGTGTATTATGTAGAACTTTATACCTATGCAGATATGTATATCTATGTATGCTATTCTGTATTATTTTGAAAAAAGAATTGAGAGGTGTTTGGTTAATAATTGGCTTGCAGATGAATGCATTGAAAAACTTGGGGCTGAATGTTGTTAAGGCAAATGTGTATCTGGATTCCTCTGGCAAACACAACAAGTTTTCAATCACAAAAGCGTAAGCGATATTATGCTTAAGGAGTTGTTAATAATGGCCATATCAAGTTTATTGTTAGATTGTGTAATAATCCCTATGGAGATGCATGTGGTGCTTTGTTGCAGTGATACAGGTAGAAAAGTGGATGATCCAGAGTTGTTAGAGGCGATTCGTTTGACAATTTTAAATAACATGATCACATATCACCCGGTAAGTATATATGCTTCTCAATTATCCCATTATTTTGGAGCATATATATATACAATTTGGTTACATTACATGTGCTTTTAATTGAACTAAAGTTACATTTTCAATCTGGTTGTAAAGGAATCAAGCGCCCAGTTAGCTCTAGGAGCAGCTTTTGGACTTTTGCCTCCAAAGGAGCAGGTGATGATGAATTCAATATTTTTCACTCTTTAGTCTTTTCTGTTCACAATATGCATACTAATTTTATGAAATACTAATTTCAGGTTGATGTGGACATAGCAACCCACTTAACAGTCTCTGATGATGGCATAGACAGAAGGTGATGATGCTAATATATACGAGCTTGCTTGGTCCTTAAGTAAGTAACATGTACTAGCTACTAAATCTGTTTTTTGGCGTTGGTGCTGCAGTTTGCTGTATGTGGAAACAGCCGACCGGCCTGGATTATTGGTTGATCTTGTAAAGATTATTACTGACATTAACATTGCTGTTGAATCTGGAGAATTTGACACTGAGGTAATTAAATACATTGCATTGCCAAAATATGCTGTGCTGCAACTTGATACCCCTCCATATGTAACAATTGATTATATATGATTAAGTTTCTTACATTGAAAACATTACTGTAAAATGTTAGGGTCTGTTGGCTAAGGCAAAGTTTCATGTCAACTACCAGGGTAAAGCCATCATCAGGCCTCTCCAGCTGGTAACTTACTTGAGGATGCTGAATGTTTGAATGAATTAGACTGATCAAAATGACATTTAATTAGTTTATGAATTCATTCATTCATTCTAAAGTGATTAAAATTGTTGTCTATGCAGGTTCTTGTTAACAGCTTGAGATACTTCTTGACACGGCCTTCAACTGAGGAATCAAGTTTTTAGAGTGGCACATTGTCACAACTAAATTGGGAATATATATAATAACTGTCTACAGTACAATATTTATTGGCAATGCATTTGGGGCACAAATGTAGAATATTATTGTTATTGACTTATTGTTAAACCCCAAAGTTGGAGTACATTAATTCACTCAATTTGGATAGCATTGCAGAATGATCATATTGTAAATTTACAAACTCATAATGTTCTTGCTTGCACTTCCACGGCTTTATATATTCATTCATGTTTATATTTATTAGAGTAACTTTTTTACAAATATTGAAAATTATTACACATTAAATCTAAATTATATTAAAAAACAAAAATTATGAATTATAGAACATAATTAAAGTTAATTACATAACAAATGTGATTATGATTTATTTATTTTAATATTTTTTGTGTGAAACATACGTATTTTTTCCATCATACTCACTCAATATAAGAAGATCAGTTAACACTTAGGATAAAAATGTTGTTAGAGATTTATCAAAATATAAAACACTTTTAAGGTTTGTTTGTTTGAATTCATGTGTCTGTTATTTGTGGTTTTGCCTAACCAAGTATTCCTCCTCCGATTAAACTCTATTAATATTAAAGTAATTTTCATGAAAAAGAAAAAGAAACATATTATTATTGATTAAAAAAACAAATTAGTGGGCAGGGTATAAATACAGAGAGACGCAGAGAAGACGCAAACCCTTACTTTCTGAGTTTTAGCTATAGACACTGAGTTCGCTCTCGCTGAAGAAGAAGAAGAAGAAGAAGAAGAAGAAGAAGAAGAAGAAGAAGAAGAAGAAGAAGAAGAAGAAATAATGAATATGGAAGATCTTTTCCCAGAGTTTGCTCCTATTTCGACTTCTCAAGAAGAGCTTTTACAGCGCAACAGATTCGAAATAGAAAATCCTTTCCATGAAATCACCTCAACCTACAACCATCGTACCAATATTGCTTCATCCTCAACTAATCCCATCATTTCGCTATCTCGTCCTGACTTCCTCGTGGACATACAAGGCTTTGTTCATGCTCCGTCTTTTGTCTCTCTTGACAATGTCGATGTCGCTAACTGTTCGTTCAATACAGCCGATGATGAGACACTCGACTTAATAGATTTTGGAAACTATTTTAATTTAGGGTTTTCGGAAAACTCCACCACCCGTGTTGAAGTTGAAGGTGATGATCGTGCTCAGATGGATTGTGATGATGATTTGGGTGAGCCTCCGCATAAAAAGATGAAATCTTTGGAGATGAATGATGAAGATGGTGTTGATTCCGTCAACAATTACAATGATAGTCACTTAGAAATCCCAACGAGGAATGACAAGGGAAAAAAAGTTTCGGTTTTTGATGCATCGAGGTTTCTTGCAAACGCTAAGAAAATTGAAGACGAAAATAAAGATCATATTGCAACGCGTAATGGTGTTACTCTTTCTCATCCAAGTTGGAGGCCGAAGCCTCAGGGACATTAATGGTGCTTACATGGAGGATTCCCTATAGTATATGTGGTGTTTGTACATGTTTTGATATTAACCAATGATGATTTTGTATGGTATGGTAGAATTATAATTTCTATCATGTTTTGAATATTATATATGACTTGTAACTGTGGTTCAGAACAATCTTCTTGTAAATCTAATCTAATCTAAAATAGTACTTATTAAATTAAACTTATGTTATAGTTGCTATATTTTCCTTTTGTTTTTTATAACTCCAACCTTTATATCCGTTTCTCAATCCATCATGTCTAAGTTAAATATTCATTCTTTTTTTGTTCTAATGTTATGTTTATCATGTTCAATGATGGCAGTAATGTGAATCAGCCTTAAAGCACTTAATTATTTATTTGTTTCAAACTTTTTTGGTGCCTACAATAACATGGTTGACGATCAGATAAGCCAAAACAATATGAGAGGTTGTAACGGATAAATTAGATTCTAGGGACGAAACCGATAGAATCAAGTCTCAAAGTAGGAATTCTAACGAATTGAATAGAATTCGATACAAATAAGATTATACAAACATAAATGAGAGAGTTTTGAGAGAAGAAGATAATTATTCATTCATTCATTGATTGCCTTTTCAAAGTGAGGCACAATGCCTTTAAATACAACCCTAAGGGCTAAAATAGTAAAATGACATAAGATAATTATTATTTAAAATAAACTATTAATTGATACTTAATTACTGTCACAATACCCTCTCCTTCAAACATCCTTGTCCTCAAGGATGAACAATCACATGTGCCATGTTTAAGAGGCAAGGCTTTCCATTTGATTAAAACTTTAGCATCTCGAACATTTCCCCTGTTGATCATCTTCCTGTGAAACACAACTACAAAAGCAAACCGATTTAGCACTAGACGAGATCGCTTTGGTGAAAAGTAGGCAGCAACGTATCTGGTTGTGAAAAGTTTCAATCCAAACACATGGAACAAGTTCTGAGTCTCTAAATTGTGAAATGTAGTGGATTTGAACATTGAAGCCCCATCTAGCTGAACTATTGTATTCCAAACCTCCACTCTCTTAAGCCTATTTTTACCCAAGAGGGATTGGATCATTCTCTTGATTTGCAAAGAACCTGAGAGAACTAGCAAATGCCCACAATTCAATTGCGATGATTCTTTTTTATCAACATCAGAATTGTCCTTATGAGCAACAATTGCAAAACAATAGTCTCTAATCGATCTAGCACTTAACTGGTAATATATGCATTGAATTAGAGTATTGTCATCTGAAAAAGGATCCACCGGTATCCAAAAAGCTGCAGAGTTGTCAAAAGATAGAAAAATCCTTGCTATATCAAATTTAACCCAATTATCACTATCACAACACAGACCAAACCAATTCATAGTGTTACTCTTACCAACATTATTTTTTAACCGGAGAATGGAACCCAAGGTTTCACTATGCATAAGAGTGGCCCAAGTACAAAATAGCAATTCATAATTCTCACAGAGCCAAGTAGAAAAAGAATCCGAAGCATAATTCATATAAACTTCTACATACCTAGGGTCTTGGAGTAGAAAATTTTGAGCAGCAAGATCAACTTCTCTAACATGAACATCAATAGGAATTATATTTCTGTCAATAACGGCAGCACCAACATCCTCTAAAACCTTGTTATTTGTTTGGTACTGAACTGTAAATTGATAGTATTTGTCAATGAAATCATAGGAAACAAAAACTTTATCATTAACATGAATGATGACATATGTTGTTCCATCATTATTCTTTTGGTTGTTCAAAGCATAACCACCCTCATTTTCATCCTGTGATATGCAGTAACTCCTTTCATGATATAAAGTAAAATGCTCATAACATGACATACTTAGAGCTCTTGCCAATTGATTTGCCACTTCTGTTAAATGTGTCTTCATCCCACCTATGCACCTTGAATTATAATTAGCAGGACACCTATCACAGCAATGTAAGGTCCCACTCATGCTATAAAGACAACATCCATCTCCATTTATGTTAAAATCATCTTCATAATCACCTGGACGTTTCACAACCTCTAATTCTAAAATAAACTGCATAGTTTTTTTATCTACAAATTGAGTGTGTCTTCCAAAACAGCAAAACTCCAAATAGTACAAGCTCAACAACATGTTGAATAAGGTATAGTTACCAGGACTAATACACATGCTATTCATGCCTTTGGAAAAATCAAAATCAACAAATTCAGGTCCATTACTAGTGCACTCAACAGTAGGGGAGGCAACCCAAACTGTCACCATACTCTTTGGCATTTGATCAAACACTTGGAGGGGATAATCATGGTCTTCAAGTGGATCATGGTAAGCACAATATATAAACAAATTTGTACCATTCAATATATAAATCCACATTCCTCTTAAAAGCCCTTTTTCCATTTCATCATAATACATCCAAACACAGCTAGAATCACAACCTTTAATAAGAAAATGGTAGTGAAAAACCTGGAATAACACTTTCTTCCTCTGAAAATACTGATATGGTGGTTTTGGCGGTGGTGTCGGAGTCGTATTGCTGCACTGTGTGAACGGTATTCTTGCTAGAAGCATTTCTTTATCAAACAAATATGTTTCCCATGATGAATCTGGAAGTAATGTTCTCATTGTGACACTTGAATTGTTGTTCTTTGGTGTCTTGAGAAGCAACCCATCAGACATGGAACGTTTCATCTTTTCCCAATCCAATATTGGGTCTTCCATTCTCAACTCCCTTACCCAAAACCATGATAGCTGCATCTTACATGTTGGTGCGAGTCTTGCCTGTAACTGCAATGGATTCTCACATGTCGTGGAGTCTCGGTGGTTGGTCTTTGGCGAACTCTCCTCAATAGCAGCTCGGTGGATGTTTCTTGATGAAACTGAGGCAACAACCTTGTCTGGTGGTTCCGGCAGCGGAATTATTGTCGGAATCGAAACAGGGAGAACACAGTGGGTGTCGTAACCATCGCTTGAGACAGACGAGGTTTCGTCGAGACACTCCATTTTCGTGTTGATTTTCATGGTTTTGTCTTTATCGTGCAATTTATCAGTGTCGTTGTCACCGAACTTCAATGGGTCGACGGAAAACATAGTTGAATTGGTGAGGGAAGGAGATTTTGGTGGAATTGTGGTTGAACTAGGGGTTTTCTGAATTTGCTCGTCTGTTTCTGGTTCATGAACATTTGTGTTGTGGTTGAATGTATCCATACCTTGTGATTTAGAAGGAACTATGGTGGTTCTGGTGGTGAGGGAATAAGCTTCTGCAGATTTAGAACCACTATCCAGTTCAGTTTCTTCTTCATTTTCCTTCATTATCATTTGAATATTTTTATGATGATGCAATTGATGTTCCACAGAAAAAGGTTTATCACATATGAAACATATACCCATTTCCATCTTTTCTTCGGCTTCCTCAACACTACAAATTTTCACCAATTTGTATTTTGCACCCATTAGCGCTGAATCGAATGCTCTAGATACCAATTGTAACGGATAAATTAGATTCTAGGGACGAAACCGATAGAATCAAGTCTCAAAGTAGGAATTCTAACGAATTGAATAGAATTCGATACAAATAAGATTATACAAACATAAATGAGAGAGTTTTGAGAGAAGAAGATAATTATTCATTCATTCATTGATTGCCTTTTCAAAGTGAGGCACAATGCCTTTAAATACAACCCTAAGGGCTAAAATAGTAAAATGACATAAGATAATTATTATTTAAAATAAACTATTAATTGATACTTAATTACTGTCACAGGTTTGGTCAATGCCAATGCATGGTTATATAAACAATCAGGCAAAGTGGCACAACTTGAGAGAAAGAAAACCAGACTGTGGATTACTTGCACGTGTAAGTAAGTTTTTGTATGTTTGTACAAATCTATATATGTATTAGAAAGTCACCTTTGGCTATTATTCTAGTTCTCATGTCATTTACCATAGCTGGTTTGTACATATTGGAAGAGCTTAACTTGGTTCTTTCCTATGCTGGTGGTATCTCTCCAAGATTGGGTGTATTTTTTAATCTTAATTATGTGATGAGTTACGGATTCAAAAACAACTTGGCTGCACAAAAAATCCATTGTCTTATGATATTACAGCTGCTTGTAGCTGATTTGTGTTGGGTTTAATAATTAATATCAGCTGTGTGTCACGTTAGGGGTATGAATTGGTTATTTTGTTGACTCAATGCCCGCTAAATATGGTGAAGATCTGTTCTCTTCTCCTCTAAGCTACGTAATTAAGCACCCACTCTATATGCTGGCATTAAAGAAAACGAGTCCGATAATGCATTGGATTCAAATGGTTCTGTGCGGATTTTTCCTCCTAAACAGTCCTTGTATTCATGCATTCTAATGAATGGAAAAGAAGTCTTTTTCTTTGTTGTACGACGTGTACCGCAATCCATCAAAAATGCCCTTGAAAAGGCTGCTCTTCCTGCTTCTAGCATTGATTGGTTACTTATCCATCAGGTACACAGAAATTTCTAATACAAAACTCAGACATGTGATATGCTTTATATATAGCAATTCAATAGCTGCGCATATGTTTCCGTATTATTACTTTTCTGATTGGCAGGTTCAGTTCTGATTGAAAGTGAAAACTAAATGTCATTTGAGTTAACTTGGGAATTGCATGACATAGATGAGAATATCTTACTTTGAGAAAGGAATGTTACCTAAACTTCATAATAAATGCAGGCAAACCAAAGGATTATTGATCCTATTGCGACTCGGTTAGAAGTACCCTCAAAACGGGTGATATTGAATTTGGCTAATTATGGTAACACAAGTGCAGCTTCCATTCCCTTAGCTTTAGATGAAGCAGTTAGAAGTGGGAAGGTTATGGCAGGCCAAACTATTGCAGCTGTCGCGTCTTTCACATCAGCATTGCATTTGCAAACAGAAGAGATTTTCAAGTGCAAGTGCAGCTTTCTACATAACCCTATTTATTAAACATTATGTAGGGTTTGGTGAGTTTGTACAAGGATAATAACCAGAGCATCCGACACTTCAACAACTTAGTCCCTTTTTTTGTCTTCAATTCATATATTGTTGTCCTTGGTCTTGTTTTGTCAAGTACCAATTTTCTTTTTTCTGAGGTATGTATTTGTCATTCAGATTTATTTTAAATTAACAAAGTCTTGCTGCTATTTAATATGTTAGTATCTGCTTGATTGTAGGCAATAATGATGCCATAAAATCATCCTAGAAGATGACAATGCATTAACTTAACAAAATACATAAATTGTGTTCAAAACTTTAGAAATCTATTATAACGGTTAATGTGCTAAACTCTATAATCATGCTAACCGTCACATTGATTTTCTAGGATGGTTCAATATACCAAGTTCACCAAAATACAACGTTTGTTTGTGCCGGATGTCGACTCCATTTGATAAGGATGACTCATCAATGTTCTCTCAGAGTTGTTTCCATTAACCCCTTCTCCTCCCATTAGATTATTGTTACTCATTATTTCATCAGATTTCCTTTTTATTGAAGGGCTTAACTCCTTATGATCAGGATTCTTTCTCATATATTCCATCAAGTTGTTTCTCAATGTGTTGTAATTCTCACACATTTGTCTTCATTCCTGTCAACTTTTTGTTTTCTGCACTTGACTGAAATATTGTCATCCTTTATGATATAGACTGAAACTGAATAGAATCACAAACTTTATTTGTGGGTTTAATTAGGCTCAAAATGTAAAGTCACACAGAGTGTTGAAAGACAGAACTCATGTTGAAAGACAATTGAGAATCTGAGATTACTAAAATACATCATTTTTTAATAACATATGTGATTAGTTAGTTGTTAAATATTATATTGTATTTTTATTTTTTTGTGAGAAAGTTGGATAGATTACCTCCTGATCACTCTAAACTCTAACCTTTATCACAGGTCCCTCCGTAGGATAAGGATTCCATGTAGTAACTATGTCTCTCGTCCGTGTGATTTAAATCAACAACTAAAATTGGCAATGGTCAAGAAGTTTGATGTAAATCTTGTTATGGATATGTAAAACAAAAGTTAAACTTCTAGTTGTTGAGAAGTACATAACATATTGGAAGAGTTTTATTTGGTTATTTCCTAGCTATAGTATAGTTACATCAGTGTGTGTTGAGCAAAGTTTAACAAACCACACTATATAAAACTTGGAATCATACCTAGAAGTAATCTTGAGGTATCCTGCGAATAACCATGTACAATCTTTCAAGCTTCATCCTTGATTGGTTGATCTAGAGTGCAACAAAATACATTATAGAATAGTCCCATACATTGTATGTTTAGTTTCACAATAGTGTCAAAAATCACTCACAAAAATCATACCTAAATGGCTTTTCAAATTAATTAAGAGAATGAATCTTGCAAGGCTTGAATCAGATGCTTCTGCTTGAAATAAACTCTTAGAGACTTTTTAGCCTTTATGCAGGTTTTAATCCCTTGGTTTCTTGCATGACTGATCTTCATCACTTGAGCTGCTTTCAGAGTTGTTATCATTAACTCCCCCTTCCATTAGATTACTGTTACTGCTTATTTCATCAGATTTTCATTCCTGTCAACTTCTTGTTTTCTGCACTTCACTGAAATATTGTTTCCATTAATTTAAATTTTTACTGATACACTGAACATTAAAGTAATGGGCTCATCAACAACAACAGTTCAGGATATCAAATTCTGATATTTCTCTTCTCACCCCCCAAATTTCTCTTTTCGCGCAGAAAATTTCGAAAAACATTTTCCGAAAATTTCTGCGTGTTTTGCGCGAGAAGATAAATTTGGGGGTGGGAAGAGAAAACATCTCAAGTTCCTTCTTTCTTATTCAGAACATAAAATATTGCATATTACAGTCACAACTCATTTTCAAAGACAATTGAAATTCCTAAAATACATCATTTTTTTAATAACAAATGTGATTAGTTAGTATTAAATATTATATTGTATTTTTTTTGTGTGAGAAAGTTGGATGGATTACCTCCTGTTCACTCTAAAGTCTAACCTCTATCACAGGTCCCTCCCTCGGATAAGGATTTCATGCAGTAACTATGTCACACAGATACCGATCTTGTCCGTTTGATTTAAGTCAATGACTGAAATTGTTTAAAATTGGTTTAATTTATTTAAACTATCTGATCTAAAATCAGTGGTCTAGATTAATTATTGTGAATAACTGTGTACTTTTATTAATGTAGGGAATATGGACCATCCTCCCTCCCCAAACCACCAGCAAACTTTTATAACTTTATCATATATAAGCTAAATATTCCTTCCTTTTTCTGTAATGTTCTAATGTAATGTTTATCACGTGTAATCATGGCAATACATTAAAGTGAAATAGCCTAAAAGCACTAACTTATGTACTTATTTTCAAACATTTCTGCCACCTACCGATCTAGCAGAATATATTATTATGAAAAATGAAAGATCCTTGCTTCCTGCCCCACTGATGAATACAAAATAAATACAACTCTTGAGGATGACAAGAAGACAAGTATGAATTTCTTTTGTCATGAAGTGTGTAAATTTATGTCTTTATACTGTAGTATACATTAGGCCATTTCCATTTAAAATATCCTGAAGTAGAAGTCATAAGCAAAGACCTTGGTGAGGGGAAGATAGAGAGTGGGATATACATTCATTCATGCAATGCAAGTGGCTGACTAGTCTAATAAACTACCACCTCAACTCTAAAAACCAAAGACAAATTAAGCAAATGAAAGGACCAACTTAGGTCAATTGTCATATTAACAATCAGGCAAGTGGCACAACTTGAGAGGAAGAATCCGCGGCCCGGCTGCGGCATGTGCAAATATCAATACTTACATGTGTGTGTGTGTGAATTTATGTATGTATATGTGTTTTTTGTACTGATCAATATGTGTGTGAGAATGTATGTATGTATGTATGTATGTATGTATGTATATATGTATTTGACAATCAGTTAACTTTGGAAATTCTTCTAGTTATCATGTACTAATCATATTGAAATGACCATAGACAGTTTAGGCAGTCATATTATAAATAATATAGGAATAGAATAAGGACCAGGACCAGGTATTCTTTAATCTCCTCTGCTATTCTCTTTTCTATGCTTTTGGTTAATAGAGTATTCTGAAAGAAGTCTTATGGTCAATTAAGTACATCAAGGTAACATAATAATCTTGAATTAGTTTAACAGTATTGATTTGAACGCCTCAGGATTGAGGTGCTTTATACTTCCTACCTACTATTAGGAAAAATCAAGGTTATAGTATTTTAGTTAGGCTCAAATGTTGGAAAATGTCACATTGTCACACCAACAACTAATCTGAAAATGTTGGATCAAAATTCAAATGTAATACAGCCTAAGGAGAAATAAAATTAAAAGAAGTAAATGTGTTTGGAAAACGTTTGATAAACTTGTAACTTTGAAATATTTTGATGTAAACCTTGTTACAGATTTATAATGTAACACAAAAGTTAAACTTCGCGCCCTATCGGATGGATATGTTTAGTTCAAAACATGAGAGGTATGTGTTGAAAAAAAGTTCCACGTTTTAACTAGAATTGCATTTGACAGGAGATCAAATTGGACACTATACATTGTGAAACTAAACATACTGTGTGTCTATTCTATTAAATATTTTGTTGCACTCTTGATCAACAAATCAAGGATGAAGCTTGGAAGACTGAACTTGGTTCTTTCCTAGGAAACCTCAAGATTACTTCTACAGTTCTAGTTCTGTATATCATTCGAAACCTCGTCTCACTAATTCCGCTAGTACTCAACACACTATAAATGTTATGAGTAGACTATTATAGCTAGTTTGTTATCCCATAATATTGATCCAGTTTTCAATAACCAACTTGTTTTACAAAAACTATATATGTATGTAGAGTTGAAAGATCGATCTCATTGTCATATAGATAATACGTCATTTGATTTATATTCGTAGTTATGGAAAAACAAAACTCAGGCAGGAAACAAATCAGAGACTATGTATAATGCATTAAACAGCTTGTGAACTATATCTGATCGTTACATCACTATAATGAACCATTGGTGTTGTTTGTACCCAAAAAAATAACCACTGATGCTGTGAAAATGGAAAATAAGTGAAACATGGCAACATCACAGAAGAGATTTTGTTGCTGCTTTATAAATTTTGGAAGAACTTAGTTTATAAATTTGAATTGTGATAACATAGCTAGTTCTTCGCCTTGCTTGATGCAGAAGAATATAAACAACTAAGTTGAGCCTTATTTGCAAAAGCATAATCAATTGGACATGCTATTCCTTTCCTATTTAATTGAACAAAATGAGGAATTTTCTCTGTTGTATTTACATATAAAGGGATCCTATGCTATGCTTTTAAAAATGATCCGTTTATATATAGAACACTTAACTTGACAATGAGTTAAATACAATTGACTCTGATGCAACATTTTTTACTATAATTAACTCTGATGCAACATTTTTCCTGATATAGCAGCAGCTAGTGCTGCTCTGAAGTTAAGATCCTTGGTCAATGAAGTAGCCATTTGTTCCACCAAAATCTGAGGTACTTCCATTTTGGGATTATTTATCATCATTTTCTTAGAAGAAGACTCATTGCTGCACTTAGATTTTGTCCAATCAATGGTAACTGTACTTGGTGCAGAAGAAGGCACTGCTGAACTTATTGGATTCCTACAACGGTTATTTGTGCCGGATGATGTTGACTCCATTTGAGAAGGATGAGGATGATTGTGTTCTCCTTCATATGTTGCAACAACTACTGATGGATCTTCCACACTTCTTTGCACTTTCTTCTTCACTGTGCAGCTTGGAGCAAATGAACATTTGAAATATGCTCTTGGAGAAGGATTATCCCTTGTCACCTTTTGTCCATATTTTCTCCATTGATATCCATCTTTCACAATCTGAAAATTAATTAACACAAAAAATGTCAAACAAACAATCACTCACAAGTCACATCTAAATAAATGGTTTTGCAAATTACTAATTAAGAAGAATCAAACTTACAAGGCTTGAATCAGATGATTCTTGTTTGTAATAAACTCTTGAAACTTTTGCCTTAATGCAAGTTTCTAATTCCATTGGTTTCTTGCATGATTGATCTTCATCACTTGAACTGCTCTCAGAGTTGTTTCCATTAACTCCTCCTCCTTCTCCTCCTCCCATTAGATTATTATTACTGCTACTTATTTCATCAGATTTTCTTTTCTTTGATGGACTTGACTCTTTATCAGGATTCTTTCTCATATATTCCATCAAATTGTTTCTCAATGTGTTGTAATTCTCACACATCTCTGTCAACATTCCTGTCAACTTCTTGTTTTCTGCACTCACTCGTTTCAACTCTTCTACCAAAGCACCACTTGACTGAAAATATTAGCAACAAGTAATAAGTAAACACAAAAACCTAAGCAAAAGATTAGAAGGGAGAGGAAAAAATAAAACAAAAGATTTGGCACAACTAACTAACCTCTTCTTTTGGAGAAGATTTCTTCATCTCCAATGAGAAAAAATTGTTTTCCACCACATTTTTCTGAAATGAACACAAGAAAACAATTATATATTAATCCTTGAGATGGCATACGTGTGATAGTTCTACTTCTAAATTGTGGTCTGCATCTGCAATTACGGAGGCAATATAAAAAATGATTTTAGGTAACAATATCACAACAAAAATTGCAACTACATAAGCGATACTTGTTCATATTGAAATATTGTCAAAATTGACCCCGGATCAGATTAGGCAGTCCAGTGGAACGCAACCATCACCTTGTGAATATAGAACATGGGCATGCAGTTATATATACTTACAGGAAGTTGTTGATGAACCCTGTGGGAATTAATGTTGAGATCCAAGGAAGTGTTAATCCATGATGATGAATAATCCATGCTAACTATAAGTGATGATATGATATCTTGTCTTGTTGAAAGAAAAAGTGATGATATATTGAAGATGAAAAGAAGAAGTCTGTCTGTGAAGTGAAGAGAGTGAGAGAAGAATATATAATATTAATAGAAGAGGCCGCCAAGAAAAGACTAAGACTAAGTAGAAGGCAAGCAGGCACAGTTGGTGATGAGAAGAACACAAGTTGAATAAGGAAGCTGTGTGGAAATTAAGAGATTTTTGGATGGAAAATGACACATGGAAATTATGTTATGTCTTGTGCATATATTTTATTTATTTTATTATTTTTTTGTTGTTGTTTTGTTTCTATCTTTATTACTAGTATGTGTAGTAGCAGTGTTTGACTAGAGGAGTTCTATACCAAAGACAAAGATAAGAACAACGTGGTCTATATATGTTTTTATTCCTTTTTTAAGTAATAATAAATTAATTAGTATGTATACTAGTATCAGTTTAATTAAGAATTTGGTGTGGATATTTGAAAACAACACTGAGAATTAAAAGTTAAAACCTTTTGATCCATTCATGATTCTATAATGATAATAAAAAATATAAGCAAAAACGAGTTAAAAAAATTTGATGTATTTAGTTAAGAATTTATGCTAAATATATTTACTTTTGTTGACTAATTTTTGCTTGTATTTTGATTACAGGAGTAATATATGTAACCAACATGTTTTTTTTTTTGGAACAGAATATGTAATTAAGATATTGGATTCAAGTAATTAATCAATTTTTCTTAAGATGAATTATCCGAGAGAATCCAAATTAAATATCTTTCAAAATCAAATAACTATTTTGGACTTGGAAGTCCCTTGTATAGGCCAAAGTAGTACTCAATATTATTCAAAATGTAAATTTTCTTTTATATTAAAGATCGGATATATTGCATGTTTCCTGAGAGATCACATAGTTAAAGATTTGTATAAGTATTGAACCAAAATTATGTAAATGTGACTATGAAAATTTTGCCTGGAAGAATATAGTATAAGTATTGACCCAAAGTCATCTTATTTTGTCCTGGTCTTACTTTGTTTAGTAATTGGGGTAGCCTTCAAATATTTAGTAAATAAAAAATAAAAAAAGTGGGGTAGCCTTGTCTCTTTCTTGTCATCGTTCATTCGTGTTTCGAATATTTATTTCCCACGTTGCTTAAAACGTTGAACACTGTACTTACTTACGGTCTAGAGACTATACTTGTAGTATATTTGGTCATTTTTTTATACTGTAGTAATTAAATTAAATATTGTTATACTATTTAAAAAGTTAATTAGAAGATAAATAAAATCATGTTTTAGATGTGTTTACCAATGTTTACCTAAGAAAATGAGTTTTGTTTACTAAAAATAGAAAAGTATCGATAAGAATTGTTTCTTTAAAAAAAATTATTTTACTAAATCACCATTTTAAATTATAAGTATCAAGTACAGTAATTTCATTTGAAAATTTAAATATACAAAATATAATTAAATTGTTTCTCCAAATTATTTAACTTCAACTAAAATGCTTCCTTCGTCAAATAGGTTGTTAGAGGTGATGATATGTCATATGAAGTTACATTTTGGTTAGTTCACGTTAATATCTTGTCACGCATAATTCTAAATGTAAATTTCACATCGTCAAGATACAGGTCACAAGGGAGTAATTAATTAAAATTTGGAAAATCAGGGGGTTAATTTCAAAAATAGAGTTAGAGAGGGGGAGAAAAGTTAGTCAATTACTCTCGATGATGTGCATCCTGATCAATTACCCCTCTCATGTGACGTAGCGCCACATTGACAGGTGTCGCGTATGCTGTTAACAGTTACATCATCAAAATAGACGGAATAAATGGGATAAGAGTCAATTTGATTGATGTTTTATAATTTCAGAAGTATTTGTCTATTTCCAAATTTTAATGGGGTATATGACAAGTTTTGAAATTTCAAAGGATATTTGATATTTCACTCCATTGTTAATTAAAAAATAATTGTATGTGTATTGAATTTTTGTCATCAAAATCCTATAAAATCAATTAGCACGAATGAAAAGTTTATAGTTTTATGCATTAAATTTTATTTTATTAAAATAAA
Organism: Trifolium pratense; assembly: GCF_020283565.1. Classification (NCBI taxonomy): domain Eukaryota; kingdom Viridiplantae; phylum Streptophyta; class Magnoliopsida; order Fabales; family Fabaceae; genus Trifolium; species Trifolium pratense. The sequence goes on along the minus strand of NC_060065.1, from coordinate 58,118,266 downwards.
TCTCCATATTTTTATTTATTTTTTGTGACAGAAGATACTCTTGTGTTAGTAAAGACTGAAGAGTCTGTTATTGTGGATCTAAATAATTACCGTACCATAGAATTAAGGATGAAAAGTCAGAGAGATAATAGAAGAAAGTGAGACCGAAATATTGACCCTGACCAAAATAATGAAACCACTCACAAACAATTGCCACCCACTTTTAGCAAATTATTGGTCAATCCATATTCATTGAATAAGAAGTAAGAACTCGATCGGAACGTTCATACGCATGTTCACATTCATGAATGGCTTATTTTTCCTCCCATGCATGCATGTCCTTTTCCAATTGATTACGGCACCTCATTCTGGAAAATCATCACTCATTGGAATGGAATTCAAATCCCGTGGTCTCACTTCCTACCACGTATTACTAAGACCATCTCCAATGGTGTAGTACCTATTAGGTATTCATGATACTTATTAGGTGCTATCATTGGAGCACAACACATTTTAGTACCTAATAGGTATCACTTCTAATATAAGAACTCTCTATCTCGTCTTTTTATGGGACTCACTTTATTTAATATATTCAAAAAAATTTAATTTGGCAATATTATTTTAAATTAAATTTCAAATTTTAATGATGTGGAGTTATTGATGGAACTCATTTTAGAACTTTTTATGAAATGCTCCATTGGAGGGGTTGAGTACCTATTAGGTACTATTATTAAAAAAATAATAAATTGATGATGTGTCTATGTGGGACCATTTAAGTACTCAAAAATGGAGTGCTCCATTGTGGATGCTCTAAGTATATCACTTTTATCCCGGTTTAACTCATCACTATAAAACCTATGTTTGATAAAATTAACGGTTTAACATATATTTTTTTAGTTTATTAAGTAAAATTGATACAAATTTTTTTAAAAAAAATAGAAAATATTTTCAGAAAATAGACAGGGACTAAAATATTCCCTACAGTACTTTGAGAAATTCATCCCTAAGGATTCTACAGTTCAATGACATCCATTACCTAAGTGCCTTTCGGATTAAATCGGATCCTAAGCAAAAAAAAAATGGAGCTCTATCAATTTTTGAAATAGTTTTTTTCATTTTTTTAGTCCAATTCTAAGCAGCAAAAAAACGGGGTCAATTTTTTTAAAAAAAAGAGATCAATTGCAAAGCCAAAGTGATGTCATGCGTGAGATAAGCATTGCCCACGCCATCTTCTTTTAATAATACCAACGCCATCTTTATTTTGTTCTTACTAGTAAATTTTAATTTAGGATAATGTTAACTTGTGTTTTTAAGGGCACATGTTAAGAAGATAAATGTGAAAAAAATTTATTGAACTTGTGGTGTATTCAACTATCTAAACATTAAATTTTTTGTATCATGCTATATTTCTATTTTTAGGTACCTTAACATGTGCCCTTAGGGCACAAGTTAACATGACCCTTTAATTTATACTTCCTCCGTCCCGTAATATAAGAAGAAAAAAACCTCTTTTTGATGTCCCAAAATATAAGCAAAAAACAACTTTTTTAATATTAAAGTTACAAAATTACCCTTAGTCATAATTCACTATTGTTTAGTTTCCCAATAAACTTTTGGGTAGTTAGCTTATTTCAATATGACTTTTTAGCTTTCATCATTCAAAAAGCTAATTTTTTCCATTAACAAGAAGTAATTATAACAAGGGTAATACGGGAAATTCAATTGTTTGTTTTGATAAAATTTAGAGTTTCTTAATAAGTGTGAAAACTTTTTTTTTTGCTTATATTCCGGGACGGAGGGAGTACATAGATTTTGGTAACGAGAGTTCCAAAAAAAAAAATTCAATACACTAGTGAGACCCAGGATCACTGCAAGACACTCTAACGGTTTCAGCACAAAATTAGTTGCACCTCCCACTCATAAAAGAAAAAAGGGTTAGCATGGTTTTTGATCAGATACTCCAAGATAAAATTTTGACTTTGTCAACCAGGTATATTCGACATATGACAGTCCTCCAACAAAAATTAAAGTCATTTCGGGAGCTCTACATCGATCAAATAATAGGATGTCAAACTATAACAACCACCCCCATTATTCCTCCTACCTACACCATCCCTAAAAAAAGCTCGAACATTCTTACACCCACCGACAACACACTCAAAATATAACCACCTAAAAATAGAATATCATACTTGAGAAGAGAAACCACAATTTAAGAACAAATGTTACGTCGACTCTACTGAAATGCCACATCAAGCGCACAAGTCATTACGCCTAAAGAGATTTTGACGAGTTGGAAGCTTATCATGAAAAAGTTGCCACGAGAAAACAATCACTTTGGATGTCTCCCATAACTTTCACACTCGCGACAAAAGGTTTCCGTTCAAAACAGGGGAAGCAACGCCAACAATAGGGGTTTACACAAGCACCAATTTGCTGACTTGACAGAGAGGATCATTCTAAGTTTTCTTTTTTCCGCATGTTTCAATTTTAAATTGTTATAAATATCTATTAGTCATGTTGTAAAAGATTAATTATTTTCATTACTCAATTATAGGATAATAATATTAATATACATACTCTAGGTACACTACAAAAAAAAGATTGATTTGCGACAGATGGTTTGGGGCGGTTTCTACACAACCGTCGCCGCCCTTATAGTTTTTAAGGATTGTAGCCGTTTCAACTAAACCGTCGCGGCTTATATCATAACCATGAATATTCACTCGCATTCCCTCTCTTTTTTTCCAGAACCCGCTACTCTTTTTCACAAGTTTTCATTTCATTTCACTCAATTTCAGATTCAGATGAGTAACGAAAAAGATGATTCAGTAACGTCGTTCAATCTTTGTTCGTTCGTTCGTTCAACCTAAGCTTCAATCTTCGTTCAGATTCGATCTTCGTTTTCACCATAAGCTATTCAATCTTCGTTCTTATTCAATCATGGTCGTCACCCTAAGATTCAATTTCAAGTTCGTTCTTCATTCTTCAACCTAAGCTTCAGATTCAAACTCGTTTGTTCAATTGTAAGCTTCAAATTCTCCTCAGATTCTTTCTTCAGCTTCAATTGACCTTCATTCAACCTTCAAAATCACCTTCAGGTTCAGTTTCTCATTTCATTATTGTTAATTTTTTTATTTATTGTCTCCAATTTTTTTCATCATTTGGTTTTATGAATTGGTTATTAGGTATATGAAATTTAATTTATCTATTGTTTGTTATTGAGGATAAAGAACTAGGTTTACGAAATTTATTTATTGGTTTGTTGTATGTTTTGATTGAGTATGAAGAATTAGGTATTTCAAAGTTCTTATATATGAGTTATGACTATAAAAGAAAAGAAAGCTGAATTTAGTTCTAGTGAAGCTGAATTAGGTACATAACTTTGTGTATAAAGTGAAGTACAAAAATTTGATGATGACTATGGATAGGTACGTAACTTTATAAATTGAATTAGGTACATAACTTACAAGTTTCCATTTCCCGACGGTTTACTTTGATATTACGACGGTTATGAACTGACGCTAAATATGTAGCGACGGTTTGTGTGGCGGTTCTTAAAACCGTCGCAATTTGTAGCGACGACGCCAGGTTTTGCAACCCTTTGCCAACTGTCGTAATATGGTGTTGCGACGGTTCAAAACCGTCGCTAATGCCTTTTAGAACTGTCGCAAGGTGTCAAATTTCTTGTAGTGGTAGGTATGTACAATAACATTACCCATACGTTCCAACCAATTTATATGGATGAGGCAGATGTTTTGTTTGATAAAGAGTTGTGAGTGGTGGTTGAAGACATCATGGTTGGGGGAGGTATGTTCTTTGAGACCTTCATGATATGATTTCGACTTTTGATTTTAGCAATTTTGCTAGCAAGGACACTATCCTCTCTAAAGCTCAACATGTTTTGGCGAATGTTTTTATTTTTTGACACCATGTTTTGGCGAATGTTGTTTTTAGTAAAATTATTCAAGACATAAAAGTTAATTTTTATATGACCACGCCAGACAAAAAACCGTAGACGTAGTATACCGGTCGGCATATATACACCGGCACTGTTTCCATGCACAAAGTAATGTATGCTAGCTTGCATTTTGAGCCGATGTGCGGTGTCCCATGTATTCCAATAACATGCTCTTAATATATAGATACCAAGTTAATAATTGAATGAAACTGTCTACTATGTGTAAGCTCAATAAACTTTAAATGTTAGCCAATATATATGTTGGTCCATTTGATGATTCAATTCAGATTGATCGATCTCTATTGTTAATGTGAAAATTTCGGTCTTTTCAAAACAATGTGAAAATCTCAGTGATAGATAATGTATGTAAATATATTTATCAACATTTTTTAAGTTTTTATATTTCCCTAAACCTTGTAAGCCAAATATTGGAACACAGATTAAACTTGCCCATACTTTTTATTAAAAAATAAATAAATCAACTTGATTTTATTTATGGTCAGATTCCTGAAAAATGTCCCAGCATGGCAAATGTGTAGTTTTGTATGAATATGAGAGATCCCCATATATTTTCTTTGTTGTAGTAAGTACTTGTTTGAATAATGAATGTCAAACTTTTTCAAGGATTACGTGCGGTCAATAAGACCATCATCGTCATTTTTTGTTATTCTGCTTTTTTATAACTATACTATAAGTAAGACCATTTAATTAATTTTTTCCAATATACTTAAGGACAAGATGATTAACTATTCCGGTTGTGTTTCTTGACATTTGCTTTGTGCTATTCGCCTAATACTACAATTGTTTCTATTTTTTTCTTTAAGGATTTTTCTACACGTACTCTCGTTTAATAATTTAAGGATATTAGCATGCGGCGATTTATTATGAAACTTGTCATTCGGATATTAAGGACATCTTGTTAGCTGACGAAAGGAGGATTACTACCCCTAAATTGACTGTGGCTTAGTTTTGCTTTTCTTCATGCGTTTGAATAAAATAAAATAAAATAAAATCTATATAGATAAGAAATAAAAGTTAGTTAAATATTAATTGTGAGTACTACATGAAAATTTCTCGTATGCTTATTCTCGTTAATTGTTGGATAAATATCTCCAAATTAATAAGAGCAATTAATGTAAGTCTAACAACCTTAATTTATTTTTAGGGTGAAGATTCAATTTATTCTTTCATAAACTTTTTAATTATAATTTAGGACAAAAAATAAACTTAAATAATTTTTTTTTGACATAAGGACAAATTTAGTTTGTCTGTTATAATGAATTAGGGATTAATTTGTAAAATAAATACAGAGAATTGTATCAAATTAGGATTATTCTCCACTTTTAATTAATAACAATATTTGTAAAGTAAATACAAATTGAAGAATCGTACGTACCAACAAAAATAAAGAATCTTTTGGTATATTTCACGCTTAATCTTATTTTTTTTACTAAAATTATCCTAATCTTCTTCTTTTTAAATAAAAAAAAAATTATAATCTTGAGTGACTTCTTTTAAAATAAAGAAACATTCAAATTTTGAGTGAAATCTAAACTACTAGAAAAACAACGTTTAGTATCGACCAAAAATCCACGCTAAAGAGTCAAAAACTGACACTAACACTATGTTAGCGTCTAATAAATGTTGGGGTCGGAGGCGAGACTAAAAGTCTCGAAGCAAAATTTTGTTGATATAGTTGAATTTTTTTTATTTTTTTTTTGTTAAAATTTTGTTGATATAGTTGAAATTTATACTCACCATGCTTTGGATAAATTTTGTTGATATATCCGACCGATATATATATATATATATATATATATATATATATATATATATATATATATATATATATATATGGGTTTACAAGTAACAAGTAATAACATGGAATGGAGAGTTGAAAAGTATGGAAAGCTAGCAAACAAGAAATGAGCACGAGGATTGACTTGACTTCTAAACGACTGAACTAAAGCTAATTATTTTCGTCACTTTCTTATGCCACTCTATTTATGGTTGATTAGAGTAGGATGGAAATGAATTGAGTTTAAATTTTACACTTCAACTTGGTTCCAACCCAAACCCAGCATATAAAATACGATGTTCTTATCAACTGAGTTAAGCTTACGAGGATTGAACTAGTCATTTTTAATTCTTAATTAATAACTTTTTGCCTAAAAAAGAAAAAGGAAATCCCTTGGCAACTACTCTCTTTATATCTTGTATTATTAGTCATTTTAGCAACAAAAAATGTCTTATGTTTTTCGTAAAGAAGTTCGATTTGGTTTGCATGTGGTTTATTTGACTTATTGTTGGATTGTTTTGAAGGAAAGCAACAATAGACTTTTTGCTCATAAGAGTCATCGATGGAGGTGTTATTTGACAAGGTGAAAATAGTGTTGTGGTGGTGGTTGAAGACTAGAAAGAAAAGCCTTAATTTTGATTCGAATATGTGATGGTTAAATCCATTGTCTTGTTTGAGATGTTGATTTAGTTACATATTGTGTTTAACTTTATTTCGAATTTCAGTCTCTACATATTATATGCAATGTTTGTATCAATTGAATTATGTTTACGGGACAAAATTGATTTTCTTTATTGGACAACTTTTAACAAAGTGGTCTCCCTTGTCCCCTTTCTCAAAAAATTCAAAAAATATAACTCCTACATTGCTCAAAACAAGTAAAAGAAACACTATCGAAAGTTTACTTCGGGTAGAATTTGAGGGGTTTAGAGAAGGGGGTTTAGAGTGGAGGGGGGAAGAGCAATCAAAAACAATTATCTTCCCAAACACAAAGCTGGACCAAGACTAGCATATTTGGCCCAAATTTATCCAAACCACCCTAGACCTTGGAAACATCAATATGAACCCCCTTTATCTCAAAACATGTATTGATTTGTAGTGGATTGAAACAATATTGATGTTTTGTACATGACCTTGGCATTCTTATGCCAATTTTATTTAGAAAAAGTTGAGTAAAAAATTATGCTTATAAGGGCAAATCAGTTATATTTGTTTAGATTGATTATTTCTTAATTATGTGAGTTTGTCTAAGCCTAAAAGATAAAAGATCATGGACATGTCATAGAGAAGCACACTCATGAAGTTTGTACAGAACAAATTAACCTACACTAATATTATAAACATTTATTTTTTACTTTTTATGTAAAAGTAAAGAGAGTATTTCATTCAATTTAATATAACTCATAAACAACCTTAATATGCTTTCTATAAGCTTATTTGGATCAAATTTAAGAGCAGCAACAAAATCTTCATAGACATAAAGACGTGGGCACCTAAATATAGGACATTAATTTTATGTGGTTAGTAAATTTCCATAGTAGAGAATCCGAGTTTTTATTAGATTTTAATTATTTCGTAGTCAAGCTCTGAATTATCAAAATTCTCTTTTCTTAACCAAGTCATTGGCTCAAGTGGTTAATGAGTTTCACCAAAAATGACAATTTCTTGACCAAATTTTATTTACCTCACGGCCGAACTCTGGACTACTAGGACCCCTTTCTCCTATGAACCAAGGGTTATAAACCAAAAAAAAAAACAATTCTCTTCTCCTAAAAATCAGCGGTTTAATATATAAAATAAAAAATATACCCAAACTAAATGCAAAATGCATTTCACCATACTAGTATTTGGGACTCAATTTCAACTCACACTATTATTCAAGTTATAATACACATGGACACGAGCGCATACTCACACACACATACACTATTTTTATTTTTTTTAAACTTGGTATCCAGTCTTAGACCGACTAATCCAATGAGATCAATCCTACCGTCCACTTGTGGGGCTCATTTAAAGCCAGAGTTTTTTTTGCTCTGTATGGACTTAGCCAACCGAAATTGGCACCAGTAGGAATTGAACTTGAAACCTTGAGAGGAACATACTCCAAGAGTCTAAGTTAACACAGCTCGACCAACCCCAAGTGGGTTCACACATACAGTATTTTGTTCTAGCTCTGCCACAATAATCAGTTCTATGATAACTCATAGCTGGGCCACTAATACTTGAGATGGTTAGCCAAAACAAAAAAAAAAATACTTGGGATGGTTGGTTAATTTGTTAGATAACTGGAGAGAGAGAGAGAGAAAAAAAAACAACAAAAGTTGTTATAGTGAAAAGCAAAAATAAAAGTATACAAAATTTTCATTTAAACAAATTGATCACCTTTGATTGTGTCAAGATATAGTCCTTGCGGTTTTGTAGGGCATTCACTTGGATAAGGATTTAGTAATTTGTGGTTGGATTTTGATCCTCTCCAAAAAAAAAATTTCATGTTTTCTTTTCTTTTTATTATTTTTAACCATGAGTTGATTTTCTCTTATTTTTATTATTTATAATTTATCAACCCTTAAATTAAAAATAGAAGAAAAAATTGGAGAGCATATCCAAATCCATTTGACGATTGCTAAAGAGAAGCATACAATATGTAGGTCCTACATAGCGAAAGAAAGAAAGAAATAATATAATTTTTTTATAACATTTGCATCCTACATAGCGAGTGATAATTTTTTTTACTCAACCCCAACGTTTGCACCCTACACGCCCTCATAGATAAAAGTATTATGGAAAAACACAGTTCACTACTTCGAGTGCGAATTCAAACAGAGTTTGTTACTTAAAGTGGAAACTGAAACACAATTCGCATCCTAGGATGAGAACTCAGTTTGCACTTTAACTAGTAAACCTTATAAAAATTTGGTCACCGTCCAATACCATATTTTGATTGGCCATTCGAGCGGTTGCGACAGTATCAACCAATCACACACACATATACACAGACATACACACCGTATAATTCTATAAATTGAAAAATCTTTTTTTATTTTTTAATCATTCGCTCATACAGTATTTCATTCAAAATATCTTCTTAGAGGTGAATGAAGAGTTCACCCCTTTAACTTGTGAACCGTATTTCATTTATAATTGTTTTATGTAAGGTGAGAAAATGGTGAAGAGAACGTAAAAAATTGAACTTTATAAGGTTCGCATCCTAGGATGCGGACTATTTTTCTCCAATTTTTATTATTTACACACACACATCCTACATTACGAGAGAGTAGAAATAAAAGGCCGGTGACGCGTGAAAAACTCATAAGATGCGAAAAGAATGGCTCTTACTTATAAGTTTTTAATCGGTTATGGATTGGGGTCATAAATTGATAATCTATGGGTTGAATTGAATTATGTAACAATTTAGGAAATTGCTATCCACCCGGCTCTCACTTTTTCTTTTAAGCAAAGTCGCATCCCGTGCATATGCATAAATATTATTATTTTTTTGTTAAAAAGTTTAATGACTAAAAATTTTACCTTTAAAAGTGATTAATGTCCGAAATTTGAACTTCAACTCTTAATATATAAAATATGGCGTTCCTACCAATTAAGTTAAGCTATTTGAGACAACATGGATATTATACTATTTTTTTTTTACGAAAGGATATTATACTAGTTGTAATAATAAACAAAGATTTGGCTCGTTTATAAAATGTTTATAATTAAGCAATGATGATATTTGGTTTTTCTCCTTCCAGATATCACATGTCTCATGTGTTGTACTACGCAATTTGAGTCAAACAAAAAATGTCTAAGCTAGCAACCGCCGTTCAAATAATATAAAGGCATACAGTCATACAGATACAGGCATTATTATCACATAAACATTAATTAACTGGCCAATAGAAAGGCGTGGTAGGTTTTAGTAGTATTCATTGATTAATTAATTATAATTATTATTATTAAATTAAAAACGAGATCACAAGATCCACACCACACACATAGCTGTATTCGACTCACTTCCACGTCATCCGCCGCACCAATCTCCAATCATTAATCTTATCTTTCTCCTTTTTCCATCCTCCCATCTCCACCCAATTTCCATTCATTAATTATTAGTAGTAGATTTACTAGTAGGACAAAAATCTAGTATTTTCATTATAAAAAAAAATCTGGTATTTTCCTTCAATAAACTAGTCTTTGGTCAAAAAAATAACTAAATCAATAAACTAGTACCGATTATTTTACTTATTTATTTATTTATGTATTACTAATTTTAAAGTTCAGGGGAATATTCGGTCAAAAATATCATTTAAATGAAAATAATTAAAAGTAATCATTAAATGACAAAAAACTAAGTCATCATTCTTATCTATGAAACACCGACACCTCTAAGATTAGACTGTTGCGGTGTTCGACACATGTCGGATAGTTCAGATCGATGTCCAAAAAAACTCAAGTTTTTCTTTACTTTGACACTCCTTGATCAGTGTCCGACACCTGTAAATCACTCGTACAACACGTGTCTAACAAGTGTCCCAAAAAAATTATTTTTTCTTTGCTTATACTCTCATTTGACATATCTACAAGTGTTAAGAATGTGTCGAAACAACAATATTGATCAATAGAAATTGAAGATATTACATTTTGATTACAATATTTTTAATTTTTTTGAGAGTAGATGAATAAATAAAGGTAAAAAATATTATCATATATTGTTTTAAAACATTTTTTAAGAAATAATTTGCTTAACTTAGATTTACATGTATATATTTTGACTCTCAATTTATCTTTTATAAATATATAGTGGTGTCGGTGTCTTATATTTTTTACATTAATGGTATCGCTGTGTCCGTTTTCGTGTTGTGTCGTGGTGTCCGTGTCAGAGCTTCATAGTTCTTATCTCTTAATAATATTTTATTTTTCTTTTTTGTACAATCTTATTGTTTTCAATTATATAAAATTAAATGCGTCTAAAAAAAATTTATATAAAATTAAAGGAACTTACCAAAAAAAATATAAAATTAAAGGGTCAGTCATCCTAATAATTAAATAAATAAATAGTATAAAGAGTACTATTAGATTTTTCTTTTTTAATAAAAAAAAGAGCAAGTAGTATTAGATTTTTGGCTAATTAAAAAAACAATCGATAGCTATTATTAGCTATGCTCCCACACATAAAAATATATGAAATCTGATTCTACGTAGTTGCTGAGCTTTCGCATTTATATGTAGTCATTACATCAACTACCGTTAGATTAAAATCAAACTTTATATTCACCAAAAAAAAAAAAATCAAACTTTATAAACTTGAAATAAATTATTTATATTTAAAAAAAAATCTGATCTAAAAATATTACTCCTGTACTATATTTAACCTGAATCGAAGAGTTAATAGTATTGTACTAGTAATCGTGTGACTTTGTTGACCGCAGCTAAATCGTATTCCAAAGACTATTCTATTCTATCATGTAAAAAACGCTAAAGAAGAAAAAAAAAGAGGTTAGGGTCTTCACGTTTAGTCCCTCCTCATGTTCCGCGGCTGATTTGACCAAAAATCAGCTTAATTTAGTTAATTTTTTATTAAAGATATTTTTTTGTTGTGTTTCTTTATTATACTATGCTATGCTTGGTCATAAGCACATAGACATAGTAATCATCTTAAAACCGTATGTCCCTACCCATCGTTCAATTCAATCCACACTCTCTCTCTCTCTCATCAATTAAAACCCTATTTTTGCCACAAATACCAGTAATTCTATTCTATTTTATCCAATTTGTTACACACCCCACACCCTAAATTAAACAAACACAAAAACCATATAAAATCAGATCTATTCTTTTCAAACCCTCTCACACCTCAAACCCCTTTCCTTCTCCTCTTTCTGTTTTTCCTTCCTTCCTGTATGCACCATGAAGATCTTTAACCCTTCTCGTTCCTTTCTTCCAATAAACGCTGTGTCTCCTTTTGACACCATCTTCGTAAAGCCTATGAAGCTTTACATCCTTGGTGCTTCTCATGTTAAACAATTTCACTTCCTCAGCAATAACTGAATAAAATCTTAGATCAATTCAACCCAACACCACCAAAATTCATCATCATCATAACCAAAAACAAAAACAAACACACACTCTCTCTCTCTCTCTCCCCCCTTCAATAAACAAAAACAAAAAACAATGGATCGCAACAACAACAGTAGCAACAAGAAAAGGAACATTCTGTTCAACAAATACGAGATAGGTAAAATCCTAGGACAAGGCAATTTCGCCAAAGTGTATCATGGTAGAAACATGAACACAAACGAAAGCGTAGCTATAAAAGTAATTAAAAAAGAAAAGCTGAAAAAAGAGAGGCTGATGAAACAAATCAAACGTGAAGTTTCCGTGATGCGTCTCGTTCGTCATCCACATATAGTTGAATTGAAAGAAGTCATGGCAAACAAAGCAAAAGTATTCATGGTTGTTGAATATGTCAAAGGAGGTGAACTCTTTGCTAAAGTAGCAAAAGGTAAAATGGAAGAACATGTTGCTAGAAAATATTTTCAACAATTAATCAGTGCTGTTGATTTCTGTCATAGCCGTGGTGTTACTCACCGTGATCTCAAACCTGAGAATCTTCTTTTGGATGAAAATGAAGATCTTAAGGTTAGTGATTTTGGTTTATCTGCTTTGCCGGATCAACGAAGATCCGACGGTATGCTTCTCACACCGTGTGGGACTCCTGCCTACGTTGCACCTGAGGTTTTGAAGAAAATAGGCTATGATGGTTCTAAAGCTGATATTTGGTCTTGTGGTGTTATTCTATTTGCTTTGCTTTGTGGTTATTTACCCTTTCAAGGTGAAAATGTCATGAGAATTTATAGCAAATCTTTTAAAGCTGATTATGCTTTACCTGAATGGATCTCACCAGGTGCTAAGAAATTGATATCTAATTTGCTTTGTGTTGATCCTGAAAAGAGATTTTCTATACCTGATATCATGAAAGATCCATGGTTTCAAGTCGGGTTTATGAGACCTATTGCTTTTTCAATGAAAGAATCTGCTGTGGATGATAACATTGATTTCAGCGGAGATGAAGGTAACAATGGCAGTGATGGAAATAATGCTGCTGCTGATGTTGTCGTCGATGGGATTGTTGGAACTAAGGGTAATCATTCCCGTCGTCCATCTTACAATGCATTCGAGATAATTTCATCGCTGTCGCATGGATTTGATTTGAGGAACTTGTTTGAAACAAGGAAGAGATCGCCATCCATGTTTATATCTAAAAATTCTGCATCTACGGTTGTAGGGAAGATGGAGAATGTAGCAAAAGATCTGAATTTGAAAGTTACTGGAAAAAAAGATTTCATGGTGAAAATGCAGGGGACGACTGAGGGGAGGAAGGGGAAATTGGGTATGACGGTGGAGGTGTTTGAGGTGGCACCTGAGGTGGCTGTGGTTGAGTTTTCTAAGTCTGCAGGAGATACACTTGAGTATGTAAAGTTCTGTGAAGAAGAAGTTAGACCTTCTCTCAAAGACATTGTCTGGAGCTGGCAGGGTGATACTCACTGATTATCCACTCTGTAATCATATTCATTACTTTTTATTTTTACAGAAAAAAAAAACTAGAAATATCAGTAATCCTATCATTAATTTTTATTGTTACATAAAACAACTAGAAATATCACAGAGTAGCTGTTTCAATTAGGATTCTTCATTTTAGATTGTATTACAGATTGATGACTGTGTGATATTTCATTTGGAGTTTGTGAATTATGGTTAATTAGCTTCTAATACATCATTGATGTTGGCTTAAGTACTGTTTATTTTTGGTTTTTTATTATTACAGTTGTTTTGTTTTTTGTTCTGATCGATTCATTTGCATTTTGATATCAAATGTGGAGTTAAGGACATAATATCATTATTGGTTAAGATAGATATGCACAATGAAACAGGTTGAAGAGCTTTTTCAAGGACAGTACTAGTTAGTATATGTGTTAGGTTGATTGTTTCTGTAGATGTGGCGACTTGTATTTTGCTTGAATTTGTCAACTTGTGATAGATATATATATGCATATGCTCCTAATCAATCAATGAATTTGCATTTGCATATATGCACTGCACCAACTTGTTGCGTGTGTGTTTGTGTGTACAGCATATCAAATACTAATTTGTTTGATGCACCAACTTGTTGTGGGGATACAGTACACCATCTCAGTTAATTTGTTTGGTGCACCGCTGCATCAACTTTTAGTTGGTGTTTATTAGGCAATGATTTCGCCTGCATCTGCTGTGACTTGTAGTTTATACATGTGTTGGATTTAACTATGAGTGTATAGTTCTAGATTGATTATGAATATGAAAGACTTAAATGTTAAATATACGAGGGAATCATGTTTTAATGTTTCGGGTGAATACAGAGGCAAATGAAGAGTAGCGTAGCTAGCTACACGATCAATTACCTTATGAACCCATGACCAGTAGTTTGGAAAAGTATGATGTGTGACTTCATGTGAATATGTGTGACTACAGTTGATAACCTCAACGATGTGGTAGGACTTAAGCACATGAGGAAAACCTAACCTAAAGGACTAACCCAATAGGTGGGAGAATCTCATGGCTTAAGTAGAACATCGAACCCTTTGATATACTCAATGTGAGACTTCTATCAGGATGCGTGTTGACTACTAGCTAGGTTAATGAGAGATGGGATTTGTGATTTCAGCAAGAGTGGTTGAATGAAAATCGAGTCATTTTTGTCAAACTTTTGTTTCATTTTGTAGCGTGTAAAATACATTATGTAAATATTAGACCTTTGTTTACTGTGTCCTGAATCTTGATTCCTAACTTTGCCATTGGGTGGAGATGCAGTGCCAATGTCTCCTATGAGTCTTGGATCGTCTACTCTTTTATTGCTCCTAACACTCATGTTGTTGTCCCATGTATCAAATTTATGTTTTTGTTTTTGTTTTTAGGAATAGTGAATACTAGACTATTAGTATCATACTATTGCCATACACCATAGTGGTATTTAGTGTTGTCTGGATAACCAATGGGAGGAAGAGAAGAATTGCATACCACTATTACTATTAGGAACTTTGCTTTTTTCATTAAAATTGCTCTATCCAAATTATGATTAAAATTTGGGTAATGGATGATTTTGGCGTTAAAGGAATGAGTTACGTCTATTTTAGAGTTCCATTTACGTATACTACTAATAATTTGGATTGCAAGGGAGAAGGAAACAAAAGTGAAGCAATGAGTGAGAGTAGCAAAACTTGAATACGCTTTATTTATTTGTAGTAGTTTTAGTTATGTCAAAGTCATTGCTACTATTATGTTGAGAAAGTTAAATTGTTGTTGTTGTTGTTGTTTGTTGTACATTTTATTTTATCCTATCCAATGTTTATTCATGTTTAGTCATGACTTATTACTACATGTATTGTATGTGGTTACAAAGAGCCAATCATAGTACTAGGCGGTGGGAAGGAGACAATGATATTTTCCATCGTTAGGTTGGGTGATACTAAAGTGTGCGTGGAGGACAACATAGGATTATGACTCTCACTCACGTCGTTAAGTACCAGCTATGAGCTGTATCTATCTATGTCCTTTAATTATTTATGAAATTAATGGTTGTAAATACTATCAAATGGGTCCTCCTTTATCTACAAGCTGACTCAGATCATACTCATTTTTCTCAAATATATGATACTATATGAGGTTCCAATTGAAATGACGTTGCACAACACAAACTAATCATGCTATAAATCAAGTTGTCAACTTGCCAACTTGCCGGGGAGGGGGATCTCATTTGGTACGCATATCTCCTCAATCTTCAACCCTTCCTCAACATGATATGCTTATCACCAAATAAATTACTAGTAATGTATATAAATTATCAATAATTTTAGCGTATTTCAAACGATTAGGTGATTTTAAGTCTAATTGAAAGTGACATGCTTAGGCCTTAGGACACTTTTAACTTTTATAATGTTTGTTTCATTACTTTAGGAAACTAAAAGATAATTAAATAGTAAATTTTTTTCTTTGTAGGTCATAAATCAAAGCAGTTTATTGGTATAGTGAAAGGCCTATTAGATTAAATGCAACATTGATACGGTAATAGTGGTTGCGCATGGTGGTATTTTTCGGTTAATTCTGCGGCTACTCTTGTTTATTTTACTAAAATTTTTGGTGTTACCTATGCTTTTTAAGTTGAGATTGTTGGGCTGATGCTCAGGGTGGCATTTAGGGTGCACAAATTTAACAATTTGTGCATGGATGCACAACTTTATAAATTAAGTTTTGGCCATCAGATCAAATAAGGAACACCATTTTACTGTAGTCTATCAACACTAGATTGTTTCTCACACCCAAATAAAATCTAACCCCATTCTCTATGACCATCTCCCTCCTCACCATCACTGCAGCAAACTCGGTGCAAAAATTCATCCACCGCCGGATAAATCACTCTAAAGAACCAAAGCAACAACACATCCCTTCCATGCCATATGGTAAAGAACAAAGGGGCAATTACTGTTGATGCATTTTTCTAGAGAAATGAACAAATTGACGACAACCATTGTTAACTTAAATACTATAATGAATATAAAATTTGCAGCAGAATTGAAACATGTTGAATGTTAAAAATATTCAGATCTTAGAGAATCTGAATCCAAATATGGATCTCGAAAACGAAAATGTCGACTAGATTTTAGATCTGATTTCGATGGCCGAAAAATTGACGGTGGAGTCTTCCAATCTACCATTCCTCTGTCTAAAATCACAGTTAATTGAGTCGATCTCAATAGATTCATTGTTATGATAAATGTTTTATTTTTTATTTGATTTGATTCTTAATTTTGAAGACAATTCAATTTCTGTTATTCAAATTATATTGGGTTTTACATGATTGGGTGATGGGGATCATACATAGTGATGAAAATTGATCTGAAGTTTCTTCCATGGACAGAGGAAGGAGCAATGGGGTGAGGCCGTGAGGGGGAAGGAGATGGAAGGAATTTCAATCTACTGTGGGAGGAGCATGATAAGGTTTAATGGGACTGAGAAATCCAGCTCTTGATTTAGGTGCACAAATTTTAAAACTTACTCTGAATTAAGATTGATTTTATTCTAGTTACTCTTGCTTTTAAGAATTCTTCTATGATTCTTTGGATCCATCATAATCATTGGTTAAATTTTGTTGAGCTCATATTTTTCATTATCTCACAAATTTATAAAGAAGTCAATCGGCGTGCAGATGATATTGCTACTCTTGGATTGCAAATTCAAGACTCGCAATGGTGAGACACAATTCCGAATACTATAAGTCATGATTTCACTAGAAAGAGATTTGGCATACCTATAAATTTTGTTAATTTCATTTGGAGCGTTGCACTTTTTTTTCTTTCACCTGACTTTTCCTACAAATTTTACAAGCAAGATTTTTGAGGTAATTTTATTTATTAGCTCCTACTTTGTTATTGGCCGGGCTGATCCCCCAAGTTTTTGCGTGTGAGTTTTATTATTATTATTATCTATAATAACACTTTTATTTAAGCGCGCTATTTAAAATCTTGCTTCGTGACTTTAATAGCGCTTCACCTAAAAATACAACCAATTATAGGATTTCTGTGATACGTTATAATAACGTTTTCTAAGTAAGTAAAGTTAAATTTGTCCCAAAAAAAAAGTATGTAAAGCTAAATATGAGCTAAAGTCGATTTTTTGAATTGTAAGATTAATAAGTATACCCTCCGTAACAATATATAAACAAAAATCATATTTCTAGGTTCATTGCATATTTAATATATTTAGTCTATATTATAAAATAGATATTAGATATATTAAATATACAATGAACCTAAAAAATTAATTTTTGTTTATATATATTGTCACAGAGGATATGTATGTGTGTTTATATATATCAAGGATAGGGATAGGTGCTGTTTTGCATGAATGGTTGAATACAATTGAAGAGTCTGTGGTGTTATAAAATCGAAAAAAGGGAAAATCAAGATGGTCTAATTTTGTGGTTAATGTGAAAGCAACGCTTAACATGTTGAATAAAAATGTTTTTTTTTTTTTTAATCATGAGAGTATCCTAATTCACTCAATAAGCATGGCAATCCTTCCAGCATTAAGATAAGTCAATGGGTCATTGTGTGGGTTTGCCATGTCCATATACTCCTTCCAAATAACGTCACCGGCTTGTAGAATGCAACAAAACATTTTTTAGGAATCAAAAGGCCGGTGGCGGAGCTTAGATGTTTTTTTTATGAAACTCTTATATAATTGGGAGGTTAGTTGTAAGTTATATGAAACTCTTATATTTTTGGGAATTTTTTTACCCACCCTCTTTTTTTGGGAAATTTTTTCTTTTCACAAGAATAAAATTTAATAAATCTGTAACAAATACGTGAATGCATTTTTTCTACGGTATTATTTTATTCTCAAAATTTACAAAGATACTAGTAAGTAGTAACTTAAAACAAACACCTCCTTATAAAAGGCCAAATAGTTGTGTGTGCGCGCGCTACTTTGATTCTTCGTGCTATCTACCAACAAACTAGGCTAATCGATATATATATTACATATTCAACCAACAAATTATTTTAGTGATTTAGCGTAAGGCTTGTTTCTTTTAATTGTCAAAATAAAGTTTATTAACTTAGGCATATGTATTGAGAAATAATAAATTTAAATATGTTAAATCATTTTACTCTTAGTTAATCAATAAAATTTAAAATTTATTAATAGTATTATGATTTCTTATAATAAACAAAAAAATTGAGACAAAAAGAAAAAAAAATCAATTGGTTTTTGTAAAGATAAGAAAATTCAATCTATTATAATCTATATCTATATTCATACTATATATAAAGAGAATACATAAGTTTTGACGTGGATTTTTCATAATACCAACAATACCGTTGATTTTTTTAGTAGCAACAAAAATATTTTATTAACAAACTTACCGTAACATAAGACATATTTTTTTTAGTAGTAAAAATATTTTATTAACAAACTGACCATAACAACATAAGACATATTTTTTCGTCAAAAAAAGCATAAGACATTTTTTTTTGACATAAGTTAGACATAACGTGTCTGCCTTGCCCGTTAGTAATAATAATAAAAATCAATCTAAATTTTTAATTTTTTTTTTGGAAATAATTCAATCTAAAATTTAAGATAATAACAAAGTCTATCTAAATCACCATCCATTATATTATTTACACCCCAACTCTAATAATAAATATAATGATCGACTCAGTGGCATTTTGACAAATCTACTTGATCCACAACTTTTTCTTCAAATTTTTTTTTTCTACCTCAACAATTGTCGATCTACCCCAACATTAATTTTTAATTGACGAATTTACCCTCATATATAAACTAAACTCCTGAAGAAAAAAATTTGGGGTAGAGAAACACTTTGGAAAAAAATGTTCTGATATGTAAATTTTTTTTTGGTTACCGGAACACTTTGGAAAAAAGTGTTCAGGTATATAACATTTTTCTAATTTTTTTTTTACCTGAACGCTTTGAAAAAAAGTGTGTAGGTATGTAAAATTTTTCCAAATTTATTTTGTTACCTACACACTTTGGAAAACAGTGTTCAGGTATGTAAAATTTTTCTAATTTTTTTTTGTTACCTAAACACTTTGAAAAAAAGTGTGTAGGTATGTAAAAATTTTCCAAATTTATTTTGTTATCTACACACTTTGAAAAAAAAGTGTTCAGGTATGTAAAATTTTTCTAATTTTTTTTTGTTACCTGAACACTTTGAAAAAAAGTGTGTAGGTAACAAAATAAATTTGAAAAGATTTTACATACCTACACACTTTTTTTCAAAGTGTTCACGTAACAAAAAAAAAATTAGAAAAATTTTACATACCTGAACACTTTTTTCCAAAGTGTGTAGGTAACAAAATAAATTTGGAAAAAATTTACATACCTACACACTTTTTTTCAAAGTGTTCAGGTAAAAAAAATTAGAAAAATTTTATATACCTGAACACTTTTTTCCATCGTGTTCCGGTAACCAAAAAAAATTTACATATCAGAACATTTTTTTCCAAAGTGTTCCGTTAACCAAATTTTTTTCTTCAGGCTTTTAGTTTATATGTGAGGATAAATTCGTCTATTCAAAATTAATGTTGGGGTAGATTGACAATTGTTGGGGTAGAAAAAAAAATTTCCCTTTTTCTTTTTTTTGACACAACTTGATCCACAACTTAAAAACCCACAAGAGTGTGGACAATGTATCAGTACTTTTAAAAAAGAGAATTTCTTTTTCACACCCCCTATCGTCCTCACGCGCTCCCTGTTTTTTTTTTAAAAAAATACTCTCTTGCATTAGAAAAAATATAAAAAATTGCAATTATACATGTTTAATTTTTAGAATGCGAATACATATACATAAAATTTTAGGATTTTACACGTTTAAATTCAAGAAGGTGAAACTTATTTTGAGTTCTAGAATTTGAAACTTGATTTAATCGACATAAATTGATATTCTTAAGTTGTTTATGCTTTTTTTTTTCTTTTTTGTTCCTTTACAATGAATTGGGAATCGAACTCAGAACCTATAACATACTACCCAAACCCCTCACCACTAGACCAACCCTAGTGGCTTAAAAAATATCATAAAAATATGCTTTTTAGTTAGTGATGCTCCTCAAGACTTTCAAGCTGACATGAAGTCAGATATTGCACCAAAAATTGTGTGTCATCTCGATGATTGCATTGCTGCAATGCCTAGCTTCGCATCAACGGGATAATCCACAATTTTAAGTGTTATGTCTGACTTCACATTAGTAAGAAAATCATGAGGAGTATCAATATCTGAAAAGTGTAAACAACTTAAGAAAAGAAGAAGAAAAAAAGAAGAGTCTCAGTAAAAAAAAGTTTTAAGTTCAAAAATCCAAAATAAGTTTCACCTTCTAGAAGACGGACATAGAGGAGATGATATTCACATTCTAAAAAGTAAACTTGAGTAAGGTAGTTTAAGAAATTCAAGAGACACACAAAAATTCGGGGTTTTTCTTAATGAAGCTATAAATAGGGAAGTATGTAAAAACTCCAAATATTAAAAACATAATACTAGCACATAACACTTTGTCAAAAAAAAATAAAATATACAGCACATAACACAAAAAATAGTATATCTCCTGATTTGCCACACTTGTAAAAACAAATTTAACCCAAAAAAATCAGTACATAAGGATATTTTCACGTGTCTTTGACAATCAACATGATAAATGGGATTTTTATTTCTTAATTTGTTCTCTTGAAGATCATGATAGAATTGAAACAGATAGAGTAAGAGAGATCGATAAGGTCTCATTCTTTGTGTTTGATATGCACGCCTCCCCCAAAAATCATATTTATGGTACATATAAAATGACTCTTTGTTTTTTTTTTTTTTGTAATAATAAAAGGCCTAGCTTGAGAAAAATAAACTACAAGCCTTCAATCAACAAATATAATTCTATGGTTTCATCTCTAATGCTAGCAAATTCTCCATCTTCAAACAAATTAACCACCAACATTTTCCAATAATTTTTTAAAATAAAATATATTACTAATAAATTATTGCTATTTATTAACTATAAAAAAAATGTGCTTTAGGGTCTCTTTCTAAGTTTACATTGGTGGCTTCTTTTTTTTTGGGATGTGGGAAGTTGGCTATAATTTTTTCAATAAAAAAAATCGAATGGTTTGTTTTTTTCGTTATGGATTTCCCGGAACATATCGTCGTATTTTTCTCCGAGTTCGTATGGAAGATATTCAGTCCTATACAGGTTTTTTGTGTCGGTCCTTCTATTGACTTATCAAACACTTGACTTGTTGGGGAATTTTCAGAATATATTCGATGTAATAGTTGGTTTGAAATAATGTGTATATTGATTTAGTTTTATAGACTTTTAAGAACCAAAGTGAATCAATATATTGTTTTAAATAAACATTGTTGAATATCGTTTAAGGGTTATTTTTCCCTTTATCAAGTGGTATGAGTTTCTCTATAAATATAGACAATTACGAGACAGAAAAAAAAAATCACAACTGAAAATCATGTTTCTATATACAAGTCAAATTCTGTCTAAAATATTCCAAGTCATTTCTTCTTTTCTCTAGTGCACAAGAGTAATTGAAAAAAATTATTATGTAAATTAAACAATCATCAATCATTATGTTTGATATAAGTATGCAATATTCGTATCATGGTTTTCAAAATATTATGAAAAAAATTCGCCGATTAACCCATTTGCAGCCGATTTGTATAAATTGATGGGGATGAATTGAATCTAAAACTTAGTGTAATATCATCTTCTAGTTATTGCAGCAAGGCAAACCCCCAACACATGACATTTTTTATGTATTTTCATATAAAATACTGCATTTTGGTTGGGAATTTTATTGGTTGAATTCTAAACTCTTGTACCAGCCGCTCCTTTTGTTTTTGGGGTTCACTATAGATTTTGATAAGAGATACTCGTTTATCTTGGCTCTTGATATTTGGTCTACCGTGTATTTTAGTTGAAAAGCAAAGAATGTGCTGAAAATGGATCAGTCTTTCGCCCACAGCCATGGACCATTACAGATTGGTCCCTATCCATGCATGTTATGCCCACTTCTCTATTACACATGGTCACCAAATTTTAGCAGAAAATAAAGATAAAAGAACTTGCGGTGCGGCTATTGAGAAAGAGAATCCAAGCCCAATAAAGTTATGGCATGTCATGATAAAACTGATAAGAACCATTCATTGAGTTGCCATAGATTTATACCTTTACATAATACTGTATAGGGTGTAAAAATTAGGTCGGAATAAGATTTCTTGTTGTAACCGTATGACATAATTACAGTTTGAGCCATCCGATTAAATTTGACTGTCTAATAAATTACAAATAAACGATCGAGATCAATTACAGTGTTAATCTTGATCCGTATAAAGTAGTGAATTAGACTGAATTATATGTCTCTCTTTAATTATACTGGGAAACGGATTTCCTGCTGTTACAGCAGGACGCTGTAACAGCCAAGGACCGTTCGATCTGAATCAGTGGCTCGGATTGAATACATATAAATTGATCACAGCTGTCCGATCAGAAATCAGTGGCTGTGATTTGAAACAGCGGGAAACTGTGTTAATATTTACAGCAACAAATCTGGATCCATTATACTGTACTATGTTTAATTTTAGAATGTTCTTTGGACGAATTCAGAAAAGAGTTAGGAACAAAATTTACTGGGTTAACCCGCTCATGATCTGACACATAGTCACACACACATACACACTCATTTCACTGTATCATGATACTCTTTTTTGTCTTATATATAGTATTTCATTCTCTTACGGCATTTAGATTTTCAACCTACAACGTAGTCAACTAGATTCTGGAACATTTACTACCTTTTTTTATCTTACGTGGCAACATACTCTCGCATGCTTTTTTGCCACCAAATGTTCTCCTACTCTACACCTTGTGTGGTCCAAATTTCTCTAACTTATCCCTTCCCATACAAAACTACATACTACTTTTTTTCGCATTCATTTGCAACTTCTCCTACGTGGGAAGGAAGTGACTAATCTGCACATGTTGTATGTTTTGCTGCCTATTTTATCTTTTTCAAAAAACACAATAACATGGAATTCCAAATCGGAGGAAAAAATCACCATCGTTACATTGTCTATGACAACTAGAGAATAATACTATAAACTATCCTTGAGCTTCGACCATCGCACGACTCTCAGTACTCTCACTCTCTCCAAAGCAATATAACTACATCTTACAACACTCTAAAACAATATCATAAGCGAAAAATGAAAAAGGGCAAGTATAAGGTTAAAGTACTGTTTTCGACTGATGCATATTTTAACGAAGAATTATAGTCTATATGTAGAGAGATATAAACAATAAAATCTAAAACAAATATATTTAAAATAAAATAGAATCTCTCTTGATTTTGAAAGATGTCCAATTTAAAATGATATTAAGGCAATCTTCACAAATCTCATCAATGTAGGATTTTTTTGGATAGTATATGCTAGAGGTTTTGGGTTCGATTATCAGCTCAATTGTAAACCAAAAATAAATAAATAAAAAGTACACTCTACTTGGAACTAAACAATTCCAAGAATTTGCACATGTCGAAAAATACACTGAAAATTATGGTGCAACTTTCATGTTGGCAAGAAACTATTCAACCACCGACATAATTAATCTCCCACGATGGACGGCACTTGTTGGAGAGTCTGCGATAGTGACGAAAGAAACAATGAGTCAATGCTTCGGGATCATAAGTGAGGGAGACACCACATCGATTTCAACCTAAAACCAAAGAGTGAGACGAACAAACAAAGACGTAAAGTGCATCGAAGAGCTTCGTCAAGCCCATGAGTTTTGTATGTAAGAGAATATCCTGAAACACGGATCTGATACCACATGTTGGGAATCCAAAAGATCGTCGAAAGAAACAATGGGAAAATACTCGAGGACCATTGGAGAGGGAGACAACACATCGATCTCAATCCAAAACCTTAAGACTTTAGGTTTATTGGTCACCGCTCTTATATATCCAACATTTTCCATTTATAGTCGATGTAGGACTTAAACTACATTTACGCTTGAAACCCAACATATTCTAATCAATAACAATAAAATACCTTGTAACTACTTTTTGAAGGCGCTGGATAGCATGCACAAGGCTCCTAGGTCTCCCACCATGCACAAAGCTCCTTATGCATTGGATTAAAAGTAATACATGATATTATGGTGTACTGTCAGCACTATATTATTATTTTTTTAATTTTTTTTTTTATCAGCATTTTTTTTTTAACTTTTTAGTTTTCAGGGGAAGAGTTTTTATGAGACTGTTTGGTAAGACTAATAAACAAACTAATTTATAAAAGTAATAAGGGAAAATAACATATCAGTCAAAAAAAGAACTAATTTTACCACAAGAAAAATAATAGCTGAGTCTTTATTAAAATAACATACTTTGTTCGGTAAAAATAACGAATGACTGATAAGCTAGCTGATAACTTATAGTTGATGGGTAATGACAGATAACTTATAGTTGATAAGATAAATGGAGTGTTTATAAACAAATATAATAAATGTGTTTACATTTATCATATAATAATTTTTTATCCATATATTATAATAAATATTTTGAGATGCATGAGAGGGACGATGTAAATTGCATTTTCTTCAAATTGTCGACCTGATCAAAAGTAAAACGTTTGCCTGTACCAAAAAAAAAGTTTACCAAAAAACCTGTCAAAAAAAATTATTTGCCAAATAAAATATAATGTTTCGTAAAAAAAAATAAAGTATAAAGAAAACAATAAAAAACAGAATGTCTGGTAGGTAGAAGTATGTCATATTCAATTATAAAAAATAATAACTATAAAGGATAAAATTGGATTTTAGATAAAATAATAAGGGTAAAAATGGACGAAAACATGATAACCTATAAGCTCAAAAGTTATTTAAAATTACATATAGAAAATATTATTAAAATAAGTTATAAGCTCATGGTAAAAAGACTATTACCAAACAACATATATTTTAACTTATAAGATATATGACGTGAACTATAAATTAGTTTTTTTCTTATTGGTCTTGCCAAACAGTCTCATAAAGACTCTTCTCCCGAAAACTAAAAAGTAAAAAAAAATAATTATTGTTGATTAAAAAAAAAAATAATAATAATAATAATATAGTGTTGACAGTACATCATAATATCATGTACTACGTTTAATCCAATGCATAAGGAACCTTGTACATGGTGGGAGACCTAGCAGCCTTGTGCATGCTAGCCAGCGCCCTTTTTGAAAGTCTCCCTTATAGTAGTTTTTTAAACAAATTCACCATTCTTTTTTGGTGGTGAAACAAATTCATCATTCAAATCTTCGTAGTGTATATTTGGCTTCAAAGTGTCACTTTAGAAAGAAAAAAAAAAATCAAGATGAATACCATTTAATTAAGGAAAATGTTAATTATAGTCTGAGTGTTCACTATTTTCATAGTCATAATTTTAGAATATTATTATCATTATTAGAATATTCTACTTATTATTAGTCATAATAGTATATCAAACAAAAATGGTATATATATCATTGCAAAACTAATAGATATATCATTGCAAAATTAATAGAAAGACAAGATCTATTATTCTTACATGTATCAGAGCATATCCAAAATTTATTGGGTCATCCATTATTGGGCCACCCATCATTTATATCCACGCATAAGCTTAAGGGTCTGTTTGGTTCAAAAGAGTAGAAGGGGAGGGGAGGGATTTTTATAGAGGGGAGGGGAGGGAAGGGGAGGGGAGGGAAAAAATTTAATTGCAGATGTGTTTGGTTCAAAAGAGGGAAGAGGAGGGGGAGGAGAGAGATTTTAATTGAAAATATGTTTGATTCACGAGGGGATGGGAGGGATGATATAATTAAATTACTTTTTTATCCTTATAATTTATAAGAGTCTCATAATTTTAAAATTATTCACCTTTTAAATATTTAAATATAAGAACTCAATAGACTCGAAACTCCACAAATGTAATTATTTGTTGATGTTAATTTTTTTTTATCTTGATGGTTGATTGAATCTAATAAATAATTTATAAAAATTAAACTGCACACAAAAATTTAAAATTTAATCTTATAAAAAAAATTATATATATATATACCTTTAACGTAATAGGCAAAGACAAAAAGTTATATAAAACAAATTAATCACATGCAACAAAATATAAACGTAGGCAATTTTTAACCTTAAGTTATCAGCAATTTTTTAACCTTTAGTTATCAGCAATTTTTTTTTAATAAGTAAACAAAACGATGGGGTTCAAAAATTATTTAAAAAATATAAAATAAACACATAAACAAATATAGAATAATTAGTCCATGAAATTCCCTATACTACTCTTATTGAAAATGCTCTTAGAATTTTTGTATTTTATTTTTTATTGTTACATATTACATCTAATTAGACCCATGCACCGCATGGGTCAAAGTTCTAGTATAATAAAATTGTATATTCGATGCAACAGGTTGAAAATTGTGTGGAAATAATAAATATCAACGAATCAAAAAAAAAATTGAAAACAAATTATATATGTCTGTGTGAGTGAATAATAATTAACGTAAGCAAAAACCTAAACAAATAGCAAGTTCTCTTTTTATAATAAAAAAGTAGCAAGTTTTTTTTTTACACAAAAAAATAGCAAGTTAGCAACATTAAAAATGCAAGTAAGGATGATTTTGGTATTTAAAAATAAATATAAGGATAATTATGTCAACATAATTAAAATTGTAATAACATTTAATGCCTCCCCTCCCCTCCCCTCCAAATCCCCCCAATTTGGGGGAAAGCAAAAAGTGGTCTAAAATGTGTTTTGAATCCCTCCCCTCCCCTCACCTCCCCTCCTAAAAAATTGAACCAAACATAAAAAATTGAAAATATCACTTCACCTCCCCTCCCCTCCCCTCCAAAACCCCCGAACCAAAAAGACCCTAATAGTGTTAGATATAAGAGGTGTGTTAAGAAGTCTCACATCGAATATGAGTTTCCCTGGATTTATACTTAAGAGACGATTATTATCTTAAGAATCGATTTTGTAAGGATAGATAACAAACTAGTTTTCAATATTTACATATGTGAAGTGGAAATGGAATAATTTGGATTCAAACTCATCTTACTAGTGGCCATACGTAACGTAACAATGTGAGTGAGATTTGTTAGTGGGAGAATCAAATCAAGCTATATAAATAAAAATACCGTATAAATAAAAGGATACAAACGAAACAACTTCATCACTTCAGTTCAGTTCCATTCTTAAGAATCCCAAACAAACAACAAAAGACAAAAAAAAGAGTGTGTGCGCCTTGTAACATCGTCCGTTGTTCGTTCATTTTCTTGCCAAACACAAACACTTTTTGTTTTATTAATTGTTGTCTATTTTCTGACCCTACATCTTTGGTACGCAATCTTTCTTCTCATTTCAATTTCAATCTTTCTTCTTTCTTCTTTCTTCTTTCTTCTTCTTCTTATTCTTATTACTATTACTAATGCAACTACTCAATTCTTTTAGCTTGCATGTTGTTCATTCATATTAATCATAGAAACAAATACTACATTTTTTCATACGAATTTACTCAATTTTCTTAGCCTGCATGTTGAAGATTCTTTTTTTATTGCACCCCAGTTGTTTGATTTTTGTTCACTGAAAGATTTTTATTGAGTGTTTGCTGCAGAAAGGGGGGAAAAATATGGCTGTCTCAGGTTCTTCTGGTTCTGGGCAGCCACAATTCATTTCAAGCACTGGAAACCAAAACTTTTCCAATGCACCGCTCATTGACAGTGACACCACAAATCCTGATCAAATTGTTGTCCCTGATGTGAGTTTTGCTTTTCATTCATTCAATCTCTTTTCTTAACTTTTTATTTTGTTAGTTGGTTGGTACAATTTGTAACATTTTGTTTTAATTAGAGTTTAATATTGTGCAATTTAAGTGCTTTGATTGTAGATTACACTGCAGTAATGCACATACTTCATCCAATGTGAAAAGTTGATTTTTTTTTTTATATCTATCATTTTATGTGTGTTTTATGTTTTGCAGAGGACAAGCTGGAAAAACTTATTTGCATATATGGGGCCTGGATTTCTTGTTTCCATTGCATATATAGACCCAGGAAACTGTAAGATCACACTTTTCATGTTTTCCTTCTCTAATAAAAGGAAATAAATTGACATAATATGCTTATAGCATTCTTATAATCGCTTGCAGTTGAGACGGATCTACAATCTGGGGCACAATTTAGATATGAGGTTTTATGATGCATTCTTATAGTACTTATGGTTAGGACTTAGGAGTCATGACCTATGCTCAAGACTTCATCCCTTTTTCTATTTTTTCAGTTACTTTGGATCATATTGGTGGCATCTTGTGCTGCTCTTGTAATTCAATCGATGGCAGCCAATCTTGGGGTGGTCACCGGTACTTTATTATACAATCGGTTTTAGTTTTACTGAATAAATTTGACATGTGTGTTGTGGGTAGTAAACTTCCATTTTTCTTTTCCTGATTGTTTCAGTTCTATATGCTGCTTGCAGGAAAGCATTTAGCAGAGCATTGTAGAGCTGAATATTCGCGGGTGTCCAACTTTATTCTTTGGATTATTGCTGAAATTGCCATAGTGGCCTGTGACATCCCAGAAGGTATTGAGATTATTTTATTTGCATATGTAAATAATACTACTTTTTGGGGGGATTTATTTTCTGCTTAGGATTTCGATTAGAGTTGACTGAATAAACATATAGTTACCAATATATTGAATACATTCAAATAGTCAATACATTCTTTGCTACCCAACTCAATCAAGATCCATTTGAAGTTTTATAGTTTAAGGAAACAATGTTATTTCACCTTCCATCTTTTTTGTACACTCATTTGAGCTGCATATAGTATCAGGGTTATTAGAAATCATATTAGAAGACAAAATGAAACTCAGATGGCCAAATTATCAAGCTTTAAGAACACAAACCATAGTTTTCCATTTTTCTTTCGGCTTCTCTTTCATTTTGTTCATCTTTATTTTTACGGTACATATGCAGTGATCGGGACAGCTTTTGCGTTAAATATGCTCTTCAACATACCTGTTTGGATTGGTGTGTTACTGACCGGACTCAGTACATTGATGCTCTTAGCATTACAACAATATGGGGTATTTTACTGTAGTCCATTCTATGGTTTGATTTTGATATCATAAAGAGAATTTTTCGTGTCATGAGCAATTTGAGTCATTTTTGTATTGTTGTTGAACAGGTTAGGAAACTTGAATTCTTGATTGCATTTCTTGTGTTTACAATTGCTGCGTGTTTTTGGGCTGAGCTTGGATATGCAAAGCCCGATGCTAAAGAAGTTGTGAAGGGTCTTTTTGTGCCACAACTAAAAGGGAGTGGTGCTACTGGCCTTGCAATTTCACTCCTCGGTGCTATGGTCATGCCGTTAGTTCTTCATGCCTTCTTTTTCCATTTTTATTTTTCTTTGCTCTTAAATTGTTTTGACACACCGTGATTCTATATGTATTTTCCTCAGGCACAATCTCTTCCTGCACTCGGCACTGGTACTCTCTAGGAAAATACCACGATCAGTTCGCGGAATCAAAGTAATCATTTAAACTTTTGTATATACACTTAATTTCCTTTCAACATTTATCTCCATTTTCATTTCTTTGGTCATAATTTTTGTTAAAAGTAAATCTTATTGGAATTTGATTATTTCTATGAAGGCCTTGTTAAGTTAACTCTGTGAACATCCATACAAAATGATCCAACTAAAAACAGGGTCATAAGTCAGTTAATTGTGGTAAAGCAGTATCTAATGTCTTATTTAACAATTTTATTTTACAGGAGGCTTGCAGATTTTACATGATAGAAAGTGCCTTTGCTCTTATGGTGGCTTTCCTCATTAATGTTTCTGTCATTTCTGTAAGTGGTGCTGTTTGCAATTCTTCGAATTTGAATGAAGAAGATCGGATGAGCTGTCAGGATTTAGATCTCAACAAAGCTTCCTTCCTACTTAGAGTATGTGAAACCTGTTTCTACCTGTGTATATCGTAAAGTTAATTTACCTAGTCTAACGCAACTTACGTAACCTGTTTCTACCTGTGTATATTGTAAAATTTATTTACCTAGTCTAACACAACTTACGTAATCAGTAAACTTCATATACAATTGTTATTGGTAAAGTGTTATAAAAATATAGATGATCATTTCTGAAATGTGCCATACTCAGAATGTCTTGGGGAAATGGAGTTCAAAACTGTTTGGAGTTGCTTTGCTTGCATCAGGTC
Source organism: Trifolium pratense (assembly GCF_020283565.1). Classification (NCBI taxonomy): domain Eukaryota; kingdom Viridiplantae; phylum Streptophyta; class Magnoliopsida; order Fabales; family Fabaceae; genus Trifolium; species Trifolium pratense. Next base: position 58,087,674 of record NC_060065.1, on the reverse strand, counting down.
AAAGTTCTACGATAACAGGAACCTATGCAGGGCAGTATGTGATGCAGGTAGACTCTTTCATGTTTATTATCATGTTCTGCGTGTAAAATTAATACATTATATTTGCATCTTCTCTAGAAAACAATACACTGTTTATCTTACCAGTTGACAATAATAGCCACTTGTAATAATTGTTTATATGCATATGCATATCCATATCCATTTCCATTTATCATCTGTGCTCTCTATTAAAAAAAGTTTGTAGCCTCAATCAAAATGCATTAATTCGTCAAGGCTCAAATTAAATTATGAATGCTATCATGAACCATTGTGTTTAGTATTTTTGTGTTCAACATACCTGTCATATCCTTTATGAAATTTAATAGTAGTAACATGTGTCCCTAATGGGCTTTGAATGTAACAGTTTTTCTTAAATTTGCTAAGGTTTACTTGCAAAGTGTCCACTTTGAAGCATCAATTACCTCATGATGTTTCTATTTTTCCCCATGAAACTTCTTCATTTCTTGTAGGGATTTCTTGATTTACGACTGACGCCATGGATTCGGAATATGTTAACTCGTTGCTTAGCCATAGTTCCTAGTTTGATTGTTGCGGTCATTGGTGGCTCTACTGGGGCTGGGAAGCTCATAATAATTGCATCTGTAAGATAATCTTACCATCAATTTTTCTCTAGTTGTTTTGGTCCTAAAATATCTTCTAATGCTTTTTTACTTGACAATATGTCTATTACAAACAATATGTTGTTTAATTTGCCATGTTATGAAATCACGGAAGTTTCTCATATATTTGTAACTCAACTATATTGCGGTCACAACTATTTCTAATTGCACTATTGGCTTCATCCGGATGATCCGTGTTCAAAAGGGATTAAGTAGGACCACTTACAGGGTTATATGAAGTTACATAAGTATCAATTTGTTCTTTAACAAAACAGTTGCCAACATGGCATCATTTTTTTTTTTTGCGACAGCATCATTTTTATAATTCCTGTTGTTTAACTGAGCCCTTATCTGTCTGCTGATCAGATGATCTTATCATTTGAGCTTCCCTTTGCTTTGGTACCACTCCTCAAGTTCACTAGTAGCAAAACCAAGATGGGGGCACATGTTAACTCTACCATGGTATATTTTATTTGTTAACACAAATATGCTAAAGCACTTCTTTGTCTCCTTTTGTAAAATAAAATACAATAGTGAAGTAGGCTTTGAAAGAAGCTTTCAAAAATGTCAGGCCAGAGTTTAAAAATGGGCCTATGACAGGTACCAAGTCGGGCCTAAATTTTGTAAAGTAGGCCAGACTTGGGCTTTACAAAGTCTAGCTTAACCTATTTTCACCTCTATGTTTTGAAACAAAAAGTCTTCAGTTCTGTATGTTGTTTTTGACATAGTATTTACTTTTAATTCTTAATTGCAGATATCCGCCGTTACTTGGATAATCGGCTCACTTATTATGGTTATTAATATATACTACTTAATGAATGGTTTCATCAAGCTTCTTCTTCATAGTGATATAGAAATTGTAGCTAAGGTGTTTCTTGGGATATTAGGATTTTCAGGCATGGCAGTATATTTGGCTGGTATAGCTTATCTTGTACTTCGCAAAAATAAAGAGGGTACACACCTTTTGGCTCTAACAGCACCTGAAAATCAGCAAATGGCAAATGAACAAGTAAATGGGTCAATCTATTGTCTTCCAAGAGAAGACATAGTAAACATGCAATTGCCTCAGAGAAGTAGTCCTGCAGATCTTGACTGACAAAAATATAGATTAGCAAGATAGATAAATAAATATCATTTTGTTATTTTCTAGAGTTGAAAATAGATTAGTATCAAACTGTCTTTTGACATCACTTGGATGACATTGCTAAGCTTTTGATGTTTTCATAGATGCCCCTCATACAGTAATCCCAGATGTACCAACGTGGAACTGCGCCTCATATTTTACTCCTAGCCTTGTCCAAGCTCCAAAGCTCGGACATCGGAGAAGATATGAAATCATTCTATGGTTCCCATTTAATGTTATGTCTTTTTTCTTATGGTTTCATCTAGTAATATAGTACTTGTAATTATATCACACTGTTTTTATGTGATCTTTCGATGTGAACTTCCTGTAATGTAATAGTATATAAAAGCAATGAACTTGTGTTCCGTGAACTTAGCTCAATTGGTAGGGACATCACGTTATATGTGCAGGAGCTGAGATTCGAACCCCGAACACTCCACTTATTCACCTTTAAAGTGCAATTTCTAGCCACTAGGCTAGTTTGACAAAAAAAAAAAGAAACAAGAATGAACTTGTAAATCGTTTGTTTACCAATGTGTTTATTTTTTAGTGTCGATTTTGATTTTGGGCTTAAGTTGTGTATATAGAATTGGAGTGTGGATACTCTCTCGTGTAATATTCATAGGAGGGAGTCTAGTGAAAATCAGAGCCCTATATTGTTTTTTGTTGTCTTGATCTATGTGTCGAAAAGAAAAAGGAACAGTTCAGATTTCATCGGACATAAAATGGACAGAAGAGAATCTTTTCTTTAAGCCTGATGCCTCGCATCAGCACCCTGATGAGGCAAGGTCAATTCATGTCAATTCTATGAGAAAAGATTCTCTCCTGTCAATTTATGTTAAGAGAAATGGACGGTTCCTTTTTCTTTTTTTGGTGGGATTTCACGTTACAACCTTTCATTAATTCTATGAGAAAGTCAGAGTTTTTTTTTGTTCTGTATGGGCTTAGCCCACCAAAATTGGCACCAGTGGGAATCGAACCTGAGACCTTGAGAGGAGCATACTCCAAGGGCCCAAGCCAACACCACTCGACAAACCCTAAGTGGGTTTATATTGAATTTCATAAAAAGCAATTTTGTTCAATTGTATCTTCATTTTCTACAAAGACCCAAGTTTAACACAAAACTATAAAATTCTAGAAGGACAAAAAATTAGTGATGGCTGAAATACTTTTTAAGTCGATTTATTAGTCTCACTTGAAAGTTAACAAATCCTTAGTTGAGACTTATGTAAGACATATGTTGAATTGGCTTAAAACCAAACAAAGATAAAAAAATTCTTAAAATCATCAAATTTGAATTTATGAAATCAGAGTATTACTGTAATTTGCTTTCTTCCATTTTCCTTATTTTTCACCTTTAAGGAACCCTGTTTTCCAGAAGTAGCTCAGAACATTAATGTTGGAGGTATTGCACAAACTAACATCATTCATGGATGGTAGACATGTAAATGTAAGAACATTACTATTAATATAGTATGTAATAACATCACTATAACATCAATACAGATTATGAGAGTAAAAAATAAAATCAAATTGAAGACAGATAATAACATTAATCAATCATTTTATTTAATTGGTACTTGCTATTATTCATATTATTATTATAATAAGTACATTATAGATTGATTTACAGACATATGCATGGTTATACACATTAATTCGATGTTTAGTCAAATTAACTTGAGTTTGCATCCACAATTTTCACGGTATCGATCCCTTCCAGCAGCTTCACAAGTTGTATTAAATGTTGCAACAATGAAAATTAGAACAACAACTCTTTTCATCATTCGATCTTCTTACTTTCTTGATTATAATTATGTATTGTGCTTTGTAGTAATGTAATGTGTCTCAGTACGTACTAATTTATAGTGGAGGGGAACTTCTTACCTCCCCGGTCGAAATTCTAACTTAACATACAGTTGTGCAATTCTTAAAATAAATTTCACTATCAAGATCACAAGAGTCTAAGTCAATTTTTAAATTTAATTATAATTATTATTTAATTTATTTATTTATTTTAAAACACATGCACACGCGAGTGCGGACACACACATGCATGTAAGGTGCGAACCTTGCAAACTTATCTTTTGATTCTGATTTTGTTTTTCATCAACTTATATAGAGGTATGTGTCTATTGCCATTTGCCGACATGTGTTTATATAGAGGTATGTGTTTATCGTAAATTATCTTGATAAACTTATAACAATACATAAAAATTGCATAAGCTGTTTGTATAAGCTCAAAAATAAACTAATTCAAACGGGCCCTATATACATTTTGCGAAGGAAAAATAAAGCTAACTTACTACTCCTTCCGGTCCTAAATATAAGAGACAATCAACTTTTTAGATTCATTGATAATTCAATGTATCTAACCTATAATATAGACCAAATGCATTAGATTGTTAATGAATCTAAAAAGTTAATTTTCTCTTATATTTAGGACCGGAGTGAGTAATAAAAAAATCTTTTTCCATTGATCCCAGTGAGATTTCCTCATAACGGCGAACACAATCAGCTACTTAAGTAGCAGAGATGTGTAAAAAAATATTCAAATTGAACAACGATTTAAGATTTTACGCTCCCGATAGACCCTATTGAAAAATGCTCAACTTTTTTTGTCATCCGCTACGTAAGTAGCGAACCGAATGAAAATATCCACTACTTAAGTAGCGAACTGTGCTGACATATGTATGAAAGCCTACCATCTTCCCCCTTATACTATCAGTTTCAAAAAACGCAAGAAAAAAAAAACTCCAACACTCCATATCGCATTTCAACCTCAAATCCACCAATTTTTTTGCATTTGTGGTTGAAATCTACTAAAAAAACAACTTTAGCCAACTTCAATGACGAGGTTAATACATATTTGGTCACATTTCTTTGATTTTTCAAGTATTTCACATTTTTTCCCTTCTGAAAAAATGATATGGTGGATGATGGTGTGGATGATGGAGAAGGAGGAGGTGATTTATATATCATGAGCCCGAGTCAGCTGAATTTTCAAGAGGGACATTAGACAAAGAGTGTGTTGTCGTTATACGCTGGCCATATTGTCCGACATGTCTTCAATAAAAAATAAATACGTTTTTATTGAAGATTAAACTTATTTTTGAATTTATAAAAAATAAATTATGTAAATAAATACGTTTTTATATTGATTCATACATTGTCATTAGCAAAAATTATAGTTTCATAAACTGTTTTTCATAAATTACATTGACAATCTTATGAATCATACATAAACCTTTTTTATTTGCATATGTTATTTTGCATTAACTCAAAAATAAATCAACTCAAACAAGCACATAGTACAAGTACGACAAGGGGTAGTCTAGCTAACTGGTATTTTTTTTTTTATGGTAACTAACTCACATACATGACTAGCTAATTCACCGTACTAATTAATTGAATCATACCTCAATGTATTATTGTTAATAAGAATGACAATAATATCCTGATATTATTTTCAAACATAAGGAGAACTACAATTTGCATGATGCCTTAATTCTTACAATATCCAATTATGGTCTTCTATAGTAAGAATCCCATAATGTGTAACATAAGCTTAGTAGATTGCTAATAGTTGTTTCAATACTTTTGTCCTTAATTAAATAAACTTGTTCACAAATTGAATAATTAAAGGTTTAGGATTTGATTGGTAGAGTATTAATTAATCTTCTTTCTTTGGAACAGAAAGATGACCTTGCTCTTGCAAGCTCTTAACAGTTTCATATAAACATTGACTCACTGGAGTGAATTCCAATCCCAAATCTTTCAGTTTTTTATTTGAGAAGATATGTGGTTTCACTCTAGGATTCTTTTCATCTGAACACCTGCATGTGTAAAAACATTAACTAATTAACTTTCTGGCTATGATCCAAGCTGAAAATATTATCGACTTCAAATCAAACCAATTTATTACATTGAATTAGGTAGTACTATAATCTTTTAAATTAAGCATGTTTTCAGTTGAAACTGTAATGCACCGAACTTTTAAGGCATTTCATTGTTTTTCTAAGTGTCATATTCATATATAGTGTGATAAGGACATTGAGGTTGGTAAGGACTCATATGCTCCACTTGTTTTATCTTATAAAATATATGAACCTATAATTTACTTAGGTGGAAATGGAATGTATAAATAAATAAATCTAAACAAGTCAAAGTTGGTGTACCAACTACGACACCTTTTAATTCGTCTCCAATTTTTTTCATTTCAATATCTACACATTTTCATTCTATTTTCCATTTTATCAAATAAAAATCAAGTTTGCAAAATATTATCAAAATCCATGACTCCTTACCTATACATGGTCCCAAACCCACATATGCCTAACAAATAAACTAGTAAAGGTCATTTTCCACTAACCTTAGTGCGTGGGGACACCAAATTGCAACAAAAAAAAAAAAAAAAAAAGAGAGATGCTAGTTTACATCATTGGCTACGTAATCATGTCAACACAGTTCATTTAAATGGAAATTGAAAAATAACAAAATTATATAATTTGGCCAAGATATGCAACAACAAAAAAAAGAAGGAGAAGAAAACCAATAAGTTTAATGTAAATAGTTAAAAAAATCATATATAGACATTTAATTATTTGCCAGTTACACTGAATTTATTCAATAATTTTGTATACTTTCATAGTTATGCACTAGTTTATTTTCCTATATGGATATATGGGATTTGGATTCTGTGCAGTTGATTGCACTGCAGTCACTAAATCTGGACAGTCTGATCAAGATCAGACGGCTCAGATTTTAAGATCAATAAAATCTGATCTTAAACTTTGGACTGTCTGATCTTAATCAGACGGACTGGACATGGCCGACTGCACTGCAGTCACTAAATTGCTGACTGCACCGAACCCAAATCCGGATATATGTTAAAGTTTTTCACTTTTATTAAGCAAATAGATATTGGTTAATTTTGTACCAAAAAAAAAGATATTGGTTAATTTTTTATCATTTAAATGTGATTTTAATCTCTGTAAATATAGTATTTTTTATTTTAGTTTCTGTAAGTTTTTTTTTTATTTGATTTTAGTCTCTGTAAATTTAAAAATTGATAGTTTGAGTTCGGCATATGTAACCTAATATAATATCACTTCATGAACTAAAAATAATTGTTTTTCAATTTGTAGGGATCAAATCCAAACAAAAAAAATTACATAGACTAAAACCAATAAACGCTATATAAATTATAATTGTAGAGATTAATATTATATTTTAACTTTCTAACACAGCAAGCAATCACAATATGTTTGTTAGCTTAATACTATGGTCATATTAATTATATAATTAATCATGATAACTATGATAGGAAGAATAATTTAAGAGTGACTTACTTGGTAGGAATAGGGTACTCTGGGAAGTACTTAGCAAGAATTTCAACAAGCTCCCCACGGTGCAATGAACTTTCAGCACATAAGTATCTACCAGAAGCAGATGGTTTCTCAAAAACAAGTATGTGAGCTAATGCCACATCCCTAACATGAACATAAGCTTGTGTTGCATTTGCATAGGTCTTAGCTGATCCAGTTAGGTACTTTAGTATGTGAATTGTGCTTGCATTGATTGTTGGTTGTAGCAATGGTCCTAGAACCAAAACTGGATTCACTACAACCAAATCCACCCCTTTCTCTTTTGCCACTTCCCATGCTGCTTGTTCTGCCACTGCTTTTCCATAGCAATACCAATTCTACAATGTTCAAATTTCAAGTCAGTCTCAAATGTTTAGAATTTGAGTTATACTTATCTCGCTCTTACAAATCCGTCATTTATAAACACATTGTCACACCTAATTTCATCTAATGTGGTACACTTAACACACTGTTTCACATGCAAGACTAGACATGTGTAGCATAGTGTGGCACAAGTGGCCCAATAGCATGTAGTCCACTGGGAGAGGATCATCTCCAGTCACATTTTCTTCAGGTGGAATCATTGTCATTCATTTAATTTTTGAATAGTAACATATATAATAAAATAATTAAATCAAGGGTGAATTACTGCACGGGAGGTAATCTGTTCCCGTAGTCCAACATATGTTGTTCAGGTTCTTATAGGATATCATCTTAAAATTTGAGTTTGATCTAACTTATTCTTACAAAATCAATCTATAGTGAAAATTATCTTTACTTATAACCATATTGTCAAATGTTATCGCATCAAATTTAGGACTCCTACCACTTATATCAAAACTTTAGGATGATTATACTATGTATATAGTGTTCTAATGTTGATTAGCAGCAAATAATATAAAATGAAATGAAGGGAATCATGTCAACCTTGGTGTTCTTGCAAAACTCCAAATCACTCCAACAAGACTCGTCAACTTCAACATCAACACTCCTGTTGGGGTCCATATAGACAGCTCCAATTGATGAAGTGAAAACCACGCGCCGCACATTTGCTTCGGCAGCCGCTATGATCACATTTTTTGCTCCATTCACTGCAGGCTCCACCATTTCTTCCTGCATCCACCCAAATTAGGAATTCAATCATTTTTCGTATAAAATCAAATCAATAATCTTAAATTGCAAATTAATAAGTAGTAACCATTTTTGACATTATTAATTAAAAAGTAATGTATAATATAATAAAAGATAAATAAGAAGATTGGTCGATGTACACCACCGTAGAGTCTTCGACACACATAACTTAATTATCCTATGAAACATAAGAAAACAAACAATGTTTGCTGGTGGAAATAGGACCCACCAATGATTCAAATAATCACATGACATTATTGTGTCTATGCTACTTTTTTTTTTTTTTATCTAACTAAATAATCAATGAAATTGAATTAAAAACAAGACTATTGAAATTTCCATCCCGATGAATACAACTCGGTTGACAAAAACATTGCATGTTATTGCAGAAATTGAGATTCAAACCCGATACTACCTACCACTTATTCACAAATTCTAGCCACTAAACTAGTAACGGAAAAATATTAAAACTCACGGGGTTATCTGTAACGGGAGAAGCAGTGTGAAAAACACCATGACATCCATTAACGGCTTGTTTAACGGAGTTAAGATCAAGGAGATCAACTTTGACAAGAGTTAACCTTTCCTTTGCTCCTTCCAAATCTTTCAAGTGCCCATTTTTGGGATCATCTGAAATGAAAATTGATTTATACATGTAAGATAATTACATGAAGGCAAACGGGCAATAAACTACGCCGCTAATTTAAATAAAAATTCATGCATGCCCACGTCAAAAATACAATAACATTATTTCACCCAATTTTATAAAAAAATGTTGTTTTTACACAAAAAGTTCACATCAGACACCTGCATCGTACCGTGTTAATGTTGTCTCTGAATGTAGTTGCTCTAATTTTATGCTCCTAAAAAAATTGGAGCATACGGATACATAGGGTAACATCCTAAACCGCTATTAATATTGTGTCGGGTCTCAAATATAAACAAAAAATTATAAAAAAAAATAAATTGATCTACATTTTTTTTTGAAACAAAAAATTGATCTAAAATTTAAATAAAATACATTAAACAAATTTTGACTAACTTTTGATTATATTTGAGATTGAAGTTATATATATACAAATAAAATTATATGATGATCTGAATATGATCTTTTTGATTAATTTATGATCTTTTTTGGATATATTGAATTGAAGAAGCAGGAGATACATACATACCTGGGTTTCTCAAAGTTCCTCTGACAGTGTAGCCTTTTTCTAAGAGAAGTTTAACCATCCATGAAGCGATGAAGCCTCCGGCACCGGTGACACATATGGTTTGGCCGGAAATTGATGAAGATTCGTCAGCGGCAGGCATATTGATATTCCTTTTTCTTTGTATTGAATGAATGAGAGTGAATGAGTGAGTGGTATACAGAGGAGGAGAAGAAGAAGAAAAGAAGTTAATGTGTAGTGACGCGGGAGGGGGGGTGTAATAAGTGGAAAAATATGTGATGACAAGAAAGTGAATTGCACTATCACCCTTTTATAACCAAGACAAGATAGGTGCTCACCTAACCCAGCCACAATTTTTTTTTTTTAATTTTATTTTTGGTATCATATTTTTATTTAATATATTATCTTCACAACAAATTCACATTAAAAGACACAAATATAAAAGACACAAATATTAATTTTATATAAAAAAAAATTATAGAAATATGATATGCTTAAAAATAATAATATAAAAATATGATATGCTTAAAAATAGGAACAAAACAGATTATAGATAAGAATAAAACAAAACAATTTATACATAAATATAGGAAAACAAAACAGTAAAAAAAATAAAAAATTTAGTAAATAAAAAAATATAGAAAGAATATAGAAACAATAAGGAGAAATTCCATAAAAATAGGAATATAGAAATAAAAAAACAATACTCTATGAAAAAAATATAAATAATATTTTTCATAAAAAAAAAAAAAGAAACATAAACAATTTTTTTTATAAACGAAACATAAACAATATTCCTACAAAGTTTACTACTAACCATTAATGATAATATAATAAAGTTAGTTAGTATCATCAAACTTACTAAATTGTCCTAATAAAATTTTTAATTTTTTATTAAAAATATACGCGAGACCATTATTTGTCACTGAAACAAAAAAAATTAAATAAATAAGTTTACAAGAAATAATTAACACAATAATTCCATTTATATTTTAACAATATTATATAACAAATTTTTAAATATTTAATTTTAAATAAATTTTCTACATTAATATAGTGGCAAACTCAAATATCGAATGAAATTCAATGGACCCATGCAAATGCACGGGTCTTTAAACTAGTATTGTTAAAAAAAATGTCGCAAATAGAAAAAGTCATGGATCAAAAACAAAACTTATAGAAATTAAGAATAACAATATAGAAGATTTAAATAGGACACCATCATTTCACTCTAAATTTAATCTTAAAAAAAATGATTAGCCCAAATTTATTTAAAAACCCAAACATTATTAAAAAAAAAAAAAATCTCATTTGATAAATTTTAACTAAGATAATATTATTTGGAATAATGTTACAGACGCACAAAATCTTGTTTTTATACGTGTAAATAACATGCTACAGGATTGTCGCATTGTGCATGCTGTTAGAATTGGTCCTTCAGTTCAGCCGAGAGTGTAGGAACACAAGTGGAAAAAATCGGCGAGAGGGCGGGTGAAATGCAATATTGATACATCTTTTTCATCGTTACATAATAGAGTTGATATCGGTATTTGTATTAGAGACGATTTTAGTGCTTATGTATTAGAAAAATATGAACAATTTACTTCGTTATGTGATGTGAAGATTGACGAAACTCTCGTTCTACTTTCCGTTCTTAATTGGGTGCACGGGTTGAATTTGGGTTATGTTGATTTTGAACTTGATTCGAAGGTTTCGTGGATAAATTTCATTCCAACCAGAGTGATAAAGTGAGCTGGGAGATATTATTTTGCATTGTAGAAGACTCTTTAAATTTTTATAATAACTCTAATGTGAAGTTTATTAGGCGACAAACAAATGAGGTGACTCATAGATTAGCTAAGGCTGCCTGATATATAGCTGGTCCCCAAATTATGGTTGACATACCTTATTGTATTGAATCCCTCTTGATTAATATATGCTATAAGTGCATTTTTTTCAAAAACTAGGTAAGAACATCAAAGTGCACTTGTCATAACAAAATAACAAAAGAATTTAAAAAATAAGTGACTCCATCACTTATTCACTTGTGATTTATCATTTATTTATTTAAAAATGTTTGAATCATTTTAGTTTTAATTTTTCAACATATTTATATTAAATCTTAAAAGTAATAAAATAATTAAATTTACTTTTTTAATGTTAAAATTTGATTCTATCCCAAATCAATATTGACTAATTTTGCAGAACTACTTAGTAGTTGCCAAATGACCATGTTCCTTCGTTGTCCTTGGTTGGTGAGGTTTTTTTTTTTTTTTTTTGTTGACTAAATCCTGGGTTGGTAAGTGATGAACCAGAAACAAGTTCGGCCCAAAATTGTGAGTTATTGCCCCCATCTTGATTTTTTTTTCCTTCCATGCTATCCATTTTTATTTTACTCAAATTCTTAGAGATGACAACAAAAAATGGTTTTATACAATTCCTAGTTTATACAATTTTCTTTGAGTTTATAAAACTAGGAAGGTTTATCAAAAAAAAAAAACTAGGAAGGTTGGTGAGCATTTTCAAAGTACAACTTTCTTTGTAGGCATAAATATTTGTAGACATTTTCAAAGTTTAAATATTCCATGTCGAGCAGCCATTCGTGATTACCTTTAAAATTTTTTGATCTCTCCATCTTTGTTAATTTTCACTTTTTCTAAAAAAAATTGTTCATATTTCTCTATCATTTTCAAAGTTACATTTACCTACTTTTCTTATCAATTAAGCATTTAAATTATCAATTTGTTCTATTATTTTACACACGTTGGTTCTAACAATCCAATTAGTCCATTTTTTACAAAAAAAATAAAATAAAATCACATTCATGTACATCAAATCCAACACATATTCAACAAACTCACGGTACTAATTAATAAATATACAATGGTAAAATATCTACAAATAATATGATAAAATTAAAGTGACCGCATATCTATATCTTTGAATCTACAACGTTGATACTCAAATCGTTGATTGAATCTATAATTGGTTCAAGACGATATTTTAATAAAAATCAAATGAACACTACAATAAAGATAAGAAATAAAACAACGTCGCACAAGACGATGAACAACACAACGTCGCGCTCAAACGACAAAATCACGAAGAACACAAAAGAAAAAACTTAGATTTATGATAAAACAACATATTTAGATTAAAAGAAGGAAAAAAAATGTAGAATGGTAATTTTTATTTTTACTAAAGAATGGTAATTCTAGGCCAAAAATATCCAAAATCACTCATCTCCGATAAATAAAGTAGAAAGAGAACTTAGAGAGTATGAAGAGTTTCTCTCTCTTAAAAAAACTAGAACCAACTTTCTCAAGTCAATTAGTCCATATTACAACATTACTGATATCCATATCGTTACTTTTGAGTTATATCCAACATCATCTACATTAAGGATGTCAACGGAATAGAGAATTGTCGGAAGATGCTCCTCCGATCCTCACCCATCTTCATCCACGCGGGGAAAAAATCTTCAAATTTGAAGCCTCGAACATATAATCCTTACAAGGATCCCTATTAACAAATGCAAATTTACATCCTAATCCATAGTGAAATAAGAGTTGTGGGATTTACATATAAATAATACTTTATTCGATTTTTTTATAAATAACTTTTAACTTTTCAGGTTCATTCAATAATTAATGTATTTAGTTTATATTATAGACTAAATACATTAATTATTCATTGAATCTAAAAAATTAATTGATTCTTATAAAAAAGACGAAGGTCGTACTTAGCTTTTGATTCGACATGAGTAATTAGGAATGAAATTTAAAAGTTGACCAACAATTTCAGGAAGATTTTTCTCTAAAATCCAAAAACAAAAAAGCCATGTGCAGCACTAAAATACATTCAACAACCCAATTACAGTACAGTAGCTCTTATCTTTTGTCTTAATTATAACCAACAAAACCAATTAGAATTGCACTTAGTCATGTGCTCTCTCCACTGTCAAAGTTCCTTTCACCAACATTAATAATTTGCTTATTCTATACTCTTTCGTGATGCTTTCTCTCGTATACTTAATTAATTCCCTATACAGGTACTCTGCAGGGCCGCCCCTGTGGGTGTATAACGTGGCCCGTGGGTGTATAACGTGAGTCACTGTACATGGTCTCAAATAATTAGGGGTTTCTAATTGTTTATATCGATTTATTAAAAAATTTATATATGTAAAAAAAATTAATAATTTTGTTACTATTAAAAATATATATATTTTTTTTTTGGTGAGTACTATTAAAAATATTTTATTACTTTAAAAAAATAAAAAATTTAATGGACATACTTTTAATTTTATAAGTAATTTGCGGTTGTTTCTAAAAAAAAGAAGCAACATTATAAGAAAATTCTTTTTTTTTTCCGAAGGAAATGTAAAGTTGATAATGATATTATATTGAAGATGTATTTTAATGTTATTGATTAAAATATGTCGCTTTTAGATGTTATTTACTATGATAACTATTTTTTATGCTATTTACAATTTAAATAGAGAATGATTTTTTTAAAAAATTATATTTTTATTAAAGATACATTTTTAATTTTCAAATAGGGCCTCCAAATATTCGGGACCGACTCTGGTACTCTGTCGCTACAAACTTTCATTGACTTACTAAAATACAAAGGAAACAAGAGAGGAAAAGATTTAGTACTTCCTCTAGTATTAGCAAATACTGTGTATTAAATTACACGTCGTTGAGTCTTAATGACATATCATATTATTTTTAATTTCTTTAAAATTTGACTTGACTGATTTATATGATATAAACTATTAATCAAACGGTGGATTTTGTAAAATTCGTATTTATTATAATGACATCATTAACTTGTGCACCATGAAAGACATGATGCACTTGTGCATGATAGAATTGGTCATCGTTGTTGTATACACTTTATTTTTCTTTTTTGATAAAATGTTGTAGACATTTATATAACTATAAGTTAGATAATAAGGTTAGCCCATTAGGTAAATTTTAATACGGATCACTTAATCAAGTGGTCCATGGTGGACCAGTCGTGAATAACATTATAACGAATACAAATTTTACAAAATTCCCCGTTGGATTGAAAGTTTATATTATATAGATCATCCATAGAAAAATTTAAAAAAATTGAAAATCATTTGATATGTTATTGAGACGCATCAAGATTAACAATTTATTAATTAACGTAAATCTTGATGGGTCTCAATAACATATCAAATGATTTTCAAAAAAATTTAAAAAATTTATGGATGATCTATGCGATATAAACTTTCAATCTAACAATGAATTTCGTAAAATTCATATTCCGTAGATTACTTGTCCACGGTGGATCACTTGTGAAGGTGGTCCACCGTAGCATTAGCCAGAATATTATACAAATAAAAAATAAAAAATCTCATCGAAAACTTTCATGGTCATGTTATATAACTATAAGTTAGATAATAAGGTTAGGATGTTATTATGTCAAAAAAGGTTAGGATATTATACAAATAAAAAATCTCATCGAAAACTTACAGCTATTAGAAAATATAGTAAGGGTTTTACAGACGTAAAATCTTTTTTACTTTTTATAGGGTAATTAATTCTTTTGCGTATTTTGTATATACTTCTATTACTTCTATTACTTGTATCATTCTTATTTCTTACTTTTGTCCATTGCAATTCTATTGAATATCCACATCTATTATACTTATCCAAAAGTATGAAAGAACCATTCACATGAATTGTTAGACAGTTAGAGAACGCAAATCCAAAAACAAATATCGGTTTGTGTCAGACAAAGTGTTGTTGATTTGCGTGTAGGAACAGATAAAAACATCCGATATTGGCGCTTGATAACACCCGTTATTACATACAAAAAGTGACTTAATTCAAGGTAGTTTAGGAGGAAATTTGGGTCTTTTGCCCTTTGTGGAGAAAATACATGAGAATGAAGTTTACTTGCAAAGGAAGAAAAATGGACAAAATGGAAGTAAGTCTAGAATTTTTGTTTGGGGCGAAAATGATGTCGCCTGGGGTGAAAACTAGGGATGACAATTTGACTCATACCCATAGGGTATCCGCAAAAATTACCCACAACGGGTAGGGTAAAAACCCGCAAAAATGAACGGGTATGAGTGCGGGTACGGGTACCTTAGTACCCACCCCGCCCCATACCCGCATAATATATATTTATTTATTTTATTTATATTATTATATTATAATATATGTAAATCAATTTAAAACAATACAACTCTACTAAACTATTACATATTTTTAATAAAAATGTTTATTTATAACATAATATAAAAATAATGTGAATATTTAGCGTAAATATGAACTTTAACATAAGGTTAGTAATAATTTTGTTTATAATTTTCATTAGTCAATATTAAAATCTTTGAATTTTTTTTAATTCTATTAAAATTATATGATATTTTATAATTGATCAATTTTTTTTTTAGTAAAAATGCAGGTAACGGGTACGGGTATGGGTACCTAGGTACCCATAGGATATGGGGACGGGTGCAAAAGTTGTTACCCACGCGGGTATGGGGATGAGTACAATTATTTTTTCAATCCGCGGGTATGGGGATGGGTACTATAGTACCCTACCCATAACCTACCCATTGCCATCCCTAGTGAAAACTGTTGTGCCTGGGGCGAAAATCCTGAAGTTGTGGAATAAAAAGCTGTCTGAAAAATTTGCTTGGGGCGAAAATGTGAAACCATAGCCATCCTAAAGAAGTTGTGGTTTCGCCTGGGGCGAAAATATTGTGCCTCGGGCGAAAACATGTTCCTGTTTGATGCTGGAAGTTTCGCATGGGTTGAAGAAGTTGCGCCTGGGGCAAAGATAGTTGTTAAAGTGACCCTTTTGTTCATCTATAAAAGGGGAGCTTGAAGAAGTGAAAAAGGTTCGAAAAATTGGTGTAAAATTGAGTACTATCTCCATTGTTGAAGCTTCAAGCTCATCATCCATCACCATGCAAGCAAGAATTCATCCATTCCTTCATCT
Organism: Trifolium pratense; assembly: GCF_020283565.1. Classification (NCBI taxonomy): domain Eukaryota; kingdom Viridiplantae; phylum Streptophyta; class Magnoliopsida; order Fabales; family Fabaceae; genus Trifolium; species Trifolium pratense. The sequence continues at coordinate 58,071,239 of NC_060065.1, read as the reverse complement.
TTCAACATGATCTATTCTCAATTGGATCTTGTAAGTCTCACGATCATGTGTAACTAAATCTTCATTGGTTGGATCCTTTAGAGGAATTTGATTCATGTGATTTGAACAATGTAATTGTAATCGAGTTCTTCAATGATTGTATGGATTTGATGTTAATAAATTAGTCTTGTAATGCTATTCATATTTTGATCACATATGAGTTGAATTTAGTCTTCAATTTATTATAAAAATAGGAATTGAATTTAGACCTAAATTAATTGTTCAATGTTCAATTCATCTAAAGATTGTGAGTTGTTCATTGTGATTCTTGGATTAAAGTTTTCAAAACCTCAATTGACCATAAATCTTCCTAAGAGATTAGGGATTTATGATCAATTGGGAGGATTAAGAACCAAGAAATTAAACTTAATCAATGCGCGTTAATCTTTCATGACATCAATGAAATACTAGTACTTCATTAGGACTCACTTGATTACCAAATTCCGTGAAATCGAATGAATCGAAAGGGATCCAATAGCCTTCCCAACCATTGTGTGAATCAATCATTTTACTCTAATCGAATTTTTGAATTCAAGTATACATTGCACGAGAAATCCCCCCAATGTCTTTTCTATTTTTCCCAAGTAAAAGTTCCAATTATCTTGTGTGATTTGTCACAATTCTCGAGGGATCGACAATCTTATATAAAAAGTAGTCTTACTCACATTCACACACTGTAAAACTCATAATTAGAAGGGAGTGACATTGAGGTTTCCTTCAAGAGCAAAACAAGGATAATGAGTGCTTTGATGAAATATGAAGATTTTCTATCATGTTAACTTTTATAGCACTACATAGACAAGTTAAATGAAATCTCATGTGAAGGATGTGTGGTTTATAATAAGTAAAACGTTTACATCATTATTCCACCAATCACCAATGTCTACAAATTCTACTATAAAGTCTTTGAACCAAATTTGCTTTTATATATCAAAGACATAATTAGCTAAAATTAAAGGGATACATTATTGAAGCCATGGCATACGAAAGAAAAGGAATGGTGCACATTACACAACCTAGTAGTACGTATATAACTTGTGATAGAAGAATCCTCTATTTGAAGTTGACCAATTGATACAGAGTGGACTAAGTGGAGGACAAAATGATACAAAACGCCAACTCATTATATTGATGGAGTCCCACCTTTCAATCTAATGCATGCATTTTCTTTGATGTTTGAAGTCCTCTACATTGATCTCTTGTATTCACCTATACTTTTAAAGCAAGCTTGTGGTTAAAATGTTGTTCACATTCTAGTTAGTGGAACAACAAAACATGTATAGAATGAGTACAAATTCACCCAAAATAAAGAAGAAAAAAGAATGAGTACAATGCTAATGTTTTTAGATGTGTCAAACAAAACTCAAGTACAGGACTGTTGGTGCCTTTCTTCTTTTTTCTTTGCTGAAAACAACATTGCATTAATTGAAAATAGCTTCAGACCATACAATAGATGCATAAGTTCTGGGACATTTCCCAACCAACTTTTGGATCCCAGAATTCTAACTACTCCTGCCAAGTTATGAGTTGCAATGTTATTAGCTCTCCTATGCAGGACACTTTACTGACCCTAGTGTTACACATAACTGAAAGTAAATTAAGCCAATCTACAATAACATTATCTATCTCAGCCAATTTCCGTACCATAGAGGCATTTGACAACTACCTTTGCATCAAGTTCTCATACCTTTGTTCCTTGGTCAGATTAAGACACCATCTCAGCCCTTCTGCTTCGGCCAGAGTTGGGGAAATGCTGCATAAAGAACCTTCCCTCTGTGATCGGATTAAATAAAATAATTAACAATTAATAGTCATCCAATGTTTCTTATTGTTTTTTATTTTGTCTTGTTTCCAATGTTAGCCAATTGAACTGTTGAGCCTCGAGAGTGTCACAACCATCAATTTGATGGTGAAATCCAAAATGGTATTTCAACTTTAAAGATGACATAGTACAGTAATATTAGAGGTATCTTCTGAAAATAAATCATTGCGAGAGTAAAAAGGGACATTAAGGAGGAAGAGAACCACAAATGTTCAAATCATTGAGAAGAATTTGTGCCACACTGCCACCTATACTAGCATGCATACTTGGGGAGACTTTTAGGGTCTTCTACCTACCCCTATATGATTTGATGCTTCACTAAATAAAATAAAGTTCAGACTTCAAACATATATCTAATCGGTTGTACATATATCTAATTGGTTGTGCGTATTTAAATTCACGGTGAAAATGGCAGAATTATGAGCCACATCAATTTTAACAGAAGCTACACTTTAGAGCTTCAACAAGATAACGGTGTCCCAAATTTTTTTGCCTAAATACTCATCCAAACATGTGCTTCATTAGTCCTAATTCTTGAGCAGTTTTACACAAAACAATTAATAAAATAATAAAAACCCTGTAAACTTCATAGCATGCCACCAGCAATGAGTATGCATTATTGAAGTTAAATTTTAAATTTTTAATCACCCTTTTTTCAGGAATTAAAGTTCTAATTGCAATCCATGGACTCGCAAAAAAAAAAAATGTCATCATCCATAGATTTGTTTTTGCCTATGTTTGGCAAACCCACAGTGATACCAAACATGTTATGAGGACAAACATCACTCATAGTCCTAGTATAATCCCACCATCATTTACTTTTGAGGCATTATTTTACCAGTCATCATAATACTACTTTTAACATGTAGAAGAACAAATACTTCACTGGCATTAAAGAACATGTGTCTTTCCATTAGGGAAATAAGAACAATGTTACTAGTAATATACAAGTTGATATTTTTGTTGTTCAATACACTCTCATGATACTTGGAGGCAATTTTATAATAAAGATTGATTGCAATAGAAGATGAACCAAAAACTATATACTATAATTGATGCCTAGTGTAGTGTACCGTGAACCAAGCCTTTTTGCTAAGTTCTAGAGTCATGTAAGAGTCACCTCAGTACTGACTGTCCCACCGTCCACTTCCACATGCTGCTACCTTTTTCTCATATCTCAGTTTCAACCACTAATTTGCTTCTTTTCATTTTCCTAGTAATGCCAATCATGCTATACAATAAGTCAACTATACTCCCTTGCTTGTTACTGCTATATATACTTGACATACAATAGCAACAATCACCTTGAGCTCACTTCCATAGTCTGAATTCTGACCTTTTCTTGTCTAAATTAAATTTACTATTGATTGGAGAAATGGAGCATATTAATAATGAGGAAATTCCATCAGCACCAGCAACACCAGGCACTCCTGGTGCACCTCTGTTTGGTGGGTTTAAGTCAGAGAGAAGTGGGAATGGTAGTAATAAGTACAAGAAGTCCCTCCTTAAGAATTGTAAATGTTTCGGTGTCCAAGAATGGACCTTAGAAGATGGAGCTCTACCCACCGTCACTTGTTCATTAATGCCACCTCCTCCTCCTGTTCCTCTCGCAAAAAAGGTATATATAACTGAATTATATTGTCGGTATTATTATATTGTTTCTGTTATTAAACACATATAATACAACTCTGTGTATTTATATGTGTGTATGCATAATCTAATCTAATGTAATCAATGCAGACCATATTTCATTGACGTGCTAAGTAGTAGGTAGTAGCCATTGATTAATCCAAAAATACCTGTGTTACAGATAGGAGCTGAGTTTATAGGGACATTTATTCTGATGTTTGCTGGGACAGCCACTGCTATTGTAAACCAAAAGACAAACGGGGCGGAAACTCTGATCGGATGTGCTACCTCGACTGGTCTTGCCGTTATGATCATCATCCTCTCCACCGGCCACATCTCCGGTGCTCATCTCAACCCTGCAGTCACCATTTCCTTTGCTGCATTAAAGCACTTCCCGTGGAAGCATGTAACTAAAGCTTTTCCTTAATCATTTGGCATAATACACTAATTAATGTCGTTGAAAGAGACATAAATTAATTAAAGCCGTACTTAATTTGCACATATAATAATTATAAGCATGCATATACATATGTGTATAAATATAAATAAATAAATTATAACTGCAGGTGCCTATGTATATTGGTGCACAAGTTTTGGCATCAATATGCGCTGCATATGCTCTCAAAGGGGTTTTTCACCCTTTCATGAATGGCGGAGTCACTGTTCCTTCCGGAGGATATGGCCAAGCTTTTGCTTTAGAGTTCATTATCAGCTTTAATCTCATGTTCGTTGTCACTGCAGTGGCCACTGATACAAGAGCTGTGAGTATTTGTTCCTATCTATAGCAACTTTTAGCCAATAAATAAACAAATTCATTCAAATTTTGAAATAAAAAAAGTCAAGGAATACGAAGGATGGGGAATCCCTATACTATCACGCTTGAGGATACCACTATCCAAGTTAAAATATGAATATATATACTTGGATGGTGAATGAATGCTCTACACGTGATGAGCAATTAACAAAGCCCACGATTGATGATTATGCAGGTAGGAGAACTAGCAGGAATTGCGGTTGGAGCAACTGTGATGCTCAATATACTCATAGCAGGGTATGTCTATGTCCCAACTCTCCCCCTATCCCCACTTCTCATGATCATAAATATGATGGTGCACTGCACTGAACTGAACTGCAGGCCAATAACAGGAGCATCAATGAATCCAGTAAGAACTCTAGGTCCAGCTATTGCTGCAAACAACTACAAAGCCATATGGGTCTATCTATTAGCTCCAATACTTGGAGCTCTAGGCGGGGCAGGTACTTATACAGCAGTAAAGCTGCCAGAAGAAGATGATAACGCAAAGACTAATGCTTCTTCAAACCACCCCAGCTTCAGAAAATGATGATGATGATCAACTTCTCCTGTCTCCATGCTCATCCATCATCATAAAACAACTTAAGACAGACACTACACTACATGATGATTAATATTTTGAAATATATATATAATATAGATTTTGTGTGAAAAGCAAACAAGCAAAAATTAGAAGCATTTGGCATGTGCACAAATTAGGTGATATAAATGTGATAAGGTGTAATCAATGTATCTATTAAATCAAGGGTGCGTTTGTTTAAGCTTTAAAAAAAAATGATTTTCTATTGAATTGAATAGTATTTACATACCTGAATTGAATTGAATTGAAATGAAATGAAATCAAACAAGGGAGATTCCTTGGGGATGAGAGGGAGAGCGAGAGGTTTTGGATCGGAAGATATAAAGAGCGAAGGAAGCAATGAAGACACCGATTATATCAGCAATAGCGTCTCTAAAGGAAGCACCGGAAGATCGGAAAAAGCCAAGGTGATCGGCAGCTTCTTTGGCGGCGCCGGCAAGGAGAGAAATGAGAGATGCGATGGAAATGGCGTGGCGGCGGAGGAGGAAGGGATTTGAATTGAGAGAAGAGAGAAAGTAAAAAAGAAGAGTGATTGAGAAACACATTATCATGTGATACAATTTGTCTGCGCCTAACCATGGATCGTCTTCATCTTTCACCTCCATTCCCTTCTTCTTCTTCTTTCACAATTCCAATTTTTTTTGTTTCTCTTGTTCTACGTTTTTACTCATCTAATTAGACAAAAGCTTGGTTATAGTTACAACTTACCAGCTCTTAACTGATGCCAATAAGCTAATCTATCTATTGAGAATTTATAATGTTGGGTAAAATTGATTGTTGAATTAGGTTTTTAAGTTTGTTCTAAAAAAATCACAAGTATTTAGGACCCGTTTGGATTAGCTTATTTTGAGGTTATGCAAACAGCTTATGCTATATAAATTAGGTTTTATGCTATTTTATAAATTCACACCAGTGAAAATTGTATTTTTATACGCTATTTTATCATAAATTATCTTGACAAACTTGTAATAATACATAAAAATTGCATAAGCTCAAAAATAAGTTAATCCAAACGGGGCCTAGTAATAAACTTTTTCACTAGCTTATAGTTTTTTTAGGTGAGGTATACTCTACATCCTTCATAATTTTAAGATATTTAACCATCAACCAACGAGAACAACTTACATAAGTAGATTTCGCATGCATATGGTTTGTTCTATTTTTATAACTTTATTGTTAAAAAAAGAAGTTTGAATCTATAAAAAAAAAAGTTTGAATATACTCGGTAAACTTGTGGGATCTAATTGTGGATTGCGAACAAAGGAGAGCAGATTCTCTCGATTGGAGAATTTGTTGAATTTTTCTCCGGTTAAATTCTTACCATTAAAACATTCCATTTCCAAGTTTTTATATTTGCTAAATGCATTCAAAAGTCTTTTAAGTTTCATGTTTGTAACATTTAGATCCTTTAAGCTTTTTAAGTTTCTAACTTGTTTGTTGCACAGCTATCCTTCCGATTAATCAAAATGTGTCATTTTCATCAAAATGTTCAGCAAGACAGAAGTCAACGTTAACCGCCACATTGTATCAAGGTAACTGGAAGGGTAACATTGCAACAAGGTTTTGTAATGAATGAAAACTGGAATGCTAAAAGTGCAACAAGTTCGAAATTTAAAGGACATGTGTGTTAGCTAAAAAAACTTAAAACCGTTAACTAAAAAACTTAATTTTTCTTACATAGAACTGGTCATAAAACAAAAGCTTGAGTGAATAATTAAAGCTTTGTTACAAAGTCGCCACAATCAAGTTGTACTCTAATATTATTATGCTTTAACCCATGTAATATTCTAGTTTTGCAAAAGCTAGCTAAACTAGCAAAAAGCTATTCAGGACATAATGAAGTCTTCTTTGCCAAAAGGCTTACATGATAAGTTTGGTTGTTGAGTGTATGGCAAGAAACTTGAGCAAGGTAGTTAAAAGAAAAGCAATGCCTCATGGCAAAGAAGAGAGAATGGGTCTTCGACGGCAAACACTGTCCTGTCTTTTCTCTACCTTCGATCTCTCGTATTTCCCTATTGTCTTCTTTAAGCACCTAGTGGGCTGGGATGAAAAAATGGCATGGTTTCAGAGAGTGAAAGGGAAAACAGAAAGAGAGATGAAGTGAGAAAAGGTAGAGAAGATGTAAAAAAAGATCGATCGATGTAAGCAAAAGAGGCAAATGCCTTGGGAAGGTGATGACAATGAAGGGGTGGCTGGCTTAAACGCGATACCTTGAAAACCTACGTAAATGAACAATCAAAAAATAATTAAAGATAAGTATATAAAGATTACTAATAATAACAATTTTAAAATAGTAAGCATTCTAAATAGATGACAAATGGTAATTAAACTTGCTAAAGAACTCTTTTATTTTATTATATTCTATGATTTGGATGGTTAACATTTCACTGGATATGACAGGAGGAAATTTTTTCAAAGTTATTTCTGTTTTTAAATAAAATGGCAAAGAAAGGAAAATTGAAGAATTGGTGTTGTTGTTGTTGTTGTCGTCGTCTGTGGTGTGGGAGCAGACGGCGTATCTTTATCTCATTTTCATTCCCACCCAAACATCATTCTACGATCTCAGGTTCAATTCTCCGCATTCCTTTTTTCTTTGATAAATTATGTTTTTTTCATGTAAAATTCGAAGATATCATATTACATTTTTCTCGTATCTCAGTTTCAACCAGTAATTTGCTTATTTTCATTTCCACAGGCCAATCATCCTAATAAAAAACAAGTCAACTATACACCCTTCCATACTTTAATAATTAAATCTACCATTGGTTGGAGAAATGGAGCATAATAATAATAACAATAATAATGAGAAAATTCCATCAGCACCAAATGGTAGTAAAAAGCATAAGAAGTCCTCCGGCCTTACATGTTTCGCTCCCCAAGAATGGAACTTAGAAGATGGATCTCAACCCCCCGTCACTTGTTCATTAATGCCGACCCCTCCTCCTATTCCTCTCGCAAAAAAGGTCCGTGTATTCGATGCAGACCATATTAATTAATTTCATTGACGTAGTAACAATTGATTAATCCAATCCAAAAACACCTGTGTACATACTTACAGATAGGAGCTGAGTTTATAGGGACATTGATTCTCATATTTTCTGGGACAGCCACTGCTATTGTGAACCAAAAGACAAATGGGTCCGAGACTCTGATTGGATGTGCTACCTCTAGTGGTCTTGCTGTTATGATCATCATCCTCGCCACCGGCCACATCTCTGGTGCTCATCTCAACCCTGCGGTCACCATTTCCTTTGCTGCATTAAGGCACTTCCCGTGGAAGCATGTAACTTTCTAAAGCATGATTTTCCCTAATCCTTAATTATTAATGTGCTTGGTTGAAACAAACAAACATAAATTAATTATAATTGCAGGTGCCTATGTATATTGGTGCACAAGTTATGGCATCAATATGTGCTGCATATACTCTCAGAGAAGTTTTTAACCCTATCATGAGTGGTGGAGTCACCGTTCCTACCGGAGGATATGGCCAAGCTTTTGCTTTAGAGTTCATTATCAGCTTTATTCTCATGTTTGTTGTTACTGCAGTGGCCACCGACACAAGAGCTGTGAGTATTTATGTTCCCACAGTAACTTGCTGATAAAGAAACAAATCTATTCATGTTTGAAAGAAAAAAGTGATCAATGATGCTGAATCCGGATGTAATCACACTTAGGGGATATCATGGTGAATGAATCATGTAGGCGTGATTAGAAAATTAACATAGTCCGCGGTTGATTGATGATTATGATTATGCAGGTAGGAGAACTAGCAGGGATCGCGGTGGGAGCAACTGTGGTACTAAATATACTCATAGCAGGGTATGTTTATGTCCCAACTCTCACTTCTCCTTCTTCCCCGGCCCCCTACATTTACTTCTCATGAACATATATATGATTGTGCACTGCACGAAACTGCAGGCCAATAACAGGAGCGTCAATGAACCCGGTTAGAACTCTAGGTCCAGCTATTGTTACAAACAACTACAAAGACATATCGGTCTATCTAGTAGCTCCCATACTTGGAGCTCTAGCTGGGGCAGGTGCCTATACTGCAGTCAAGCTGCCTGAAGAAGATGATGTTAATGCAAAGACTAATATTTTTTCAAACCACCCCAGCTTCAGATCAAACCAACCCAGCTTCAGAAGTTGATGATCAACTTCTCCCGTCTCAATGCTCATCCATCATCGACACTTACATGATGGTTATGATTATGCAAGCAGGAGCAGAGCTAGATTAGGGCTGCGGAGGGCCGCGGCCCGTCCCAAAATTTTCATTTTTAATATACATATTTTTGTTAACTATTATGGTATATATACATATATATTACCATTAATTTTAATTACAACATTGCAATGGTAAGTTGGTGCTGCCTATGATTGAAATGTCGTGTGTTTAATTCCTGTAGGCTGCCATTTCTACGTTTAATTGCAACTTTTTTTTAAAAAAAAAAATTGCTATGTTGCCACGAGAAACAATAATAAGAAATCAGATGAATAATAGTTGTGGTCAAATTATTTTATTTTAAAGGAGTGGTCAATATCTAAATAATATTATAGAGATCAAATTGCACGGTGACGTTTTAGCGTGAATAAAATTTATATTATCATATATATAATTCAAGTAAAATTTTAAGGAAATCTAAATTAATTTTATATGTTATTGAGATTCATTAAAATTATCTATGAATTTAGACGTTATTAAACTGTGCAATATTATTTGAATGTTAATGACCTATGAATTTCTATATTGAATTTATCTTTTTTCAATAAAAGAATCCAAGCTTCGTTGCAATCCACCCAAACGTGCACAAACTAGGTAATATGGTGCGTGTAATATAAATGGCATAAGGTATAATAGTGTATGTATCTATCTATTAAATTACAGCAAGCAAAAATCAGTGGTGTTTCAGTTTGTTTCATGCAAATAAAATATCATTCTCTCGTTTTTTTAGGGTAAGATGGATAGTTCAACTGATTAAGTTAGTTGACTTAAGGATTAAGAAGTTGGAGGACTCAAACTCAAACCCTGACGATGAGAAAAACTAATATACTAACAATTTACCATTAAAAAAGAAAAATCTCTCTTTTCTTTCTCCTTCCATGATTAAGGTAAAAGATATAACCGAAAAGCACCAAATATTTATCTCTAATTACATAGAGAGTAACCATTAGTAACAGAAACAAAATTTAAAAGAACTGGCGGTAATCAACGTCAAATACATACGAATTCAGATAAAGAGTGCGCGTCTATTTGAGATTTTTTTAAAGAAAAAGTCTATTTAAAAAAAAACATTTTTAACCTTAAAATAAAAAGATAATCATAATAGCTTTACTAAACTTTACTTTCTTTTTTTTTTTAAACAAAACTTTACTTTTTTTTAAAACCAAGGAACTTAAAATAAAATAAACCATTTTTATAAAAATCTACATATACTTTCTATTAGTGTAGGAGTTTCATTTTTTTTTTTATAAAAAATATTTTTATGATAGTTACAAAACAAACTTTAGATTTTTATAATATAAAAATCTCTAAAAAAAAAACTCTTTATTTTTTAAATCATTTTTATTAAAGCTTAAACAAACACATCCAATATACTTGAAATTTGAAAGACTGCAAATTGAAATGACACAATACATAGACTCATCAATATCTTGCAATATCTAATACACACAAAAAAAAAGGTAGAGTATAGAAGAAAACAGAACTGAATTGAATTAAAATGAAATGAAATCAACCGAAAGAAATGTGAGGTAGAAGGGATACGATAAGATTAGTGAATGTTGACTCAATAGTGGCGGATCGTGAGCTCCCATTGAAAGGGAGAGACGGTCCTTGAAGTGAATGTTGACTCAATGGTGGCGGATAATGAGCTTCGATTGAAAGGGAGAAACAGTCCATTAGAAGGAGCTTTGATTAGTCAAATCAAATCCGACAGTTATTGGATTTAGAGTGGGAAATGATGGTGAAACACTCATACCGTGAGGTGTGAATAAAGGCGTTGACATGCTTGCAAATATTGGTTGTAATATTAATACTCATTATTTTTTATGAGTCTTATCGTATAGAGTGTCAACATGTTCCGTCAACTGAGAAGTTCGAGATATCGAAAACTCGTGTTAGTCCAATGTAATTTTCTTCCCGGGCTTAAACCATCTTTGTTATGTATATAAAAAAAACTCATTAGTCCAATCATTTGATTATATTGTAATAGATATATGTTTAATTTCTTATCCATAAATTATAACTCAATTGATAGTAATGCCGAAATTGTTAGGTCGGACATCATGATTGAATTTCGAACCCCGATCTTTCTATTTTGTGTGATGAGGCTCGGAGCCATATTGATAATTGTAATTTCCCACCTCATAAAAAGAGGATCAGAATCAATGATAAATTTTCAATTTCCTCTATTAAAAAAATTTAATTTTAATTCGTCATAAAATGAATAAGTTCGACTAATCAATTTTTAGTCAAAAAAAAAAAAAAGGAAAGTCTGAATATACTTTTTCCATGAGAGAAATTAAAGTAAACTTGTGGGATCTAATTGTGGATTAGGAACAAAGCAACCCCTTTTTATTTATTTATTTATTTAAATAAATTTAATTTTAGTTTTAAAATGGCAAAAAATACAAAGAAAGGAAAATTGAAGAATTGGTGTTGTTGTTGTCGTCGTCGTCGTCTGTGGCGTGGAAGCAGACGGCGTATCTTCATCTGAGTAATAAACAAACCCATATCATTCTCATTCCACGATCTTCAAATTTTCATCTTTCTTTTCTTTCTCATCCATGGAGGTTCAAAGTTGGGATTCCCTTCGCAAACAGGTTCCATTTCTTCACATTTTTCTCTTTTTTCTTTCATTTCTTTCATAAATTACTTTTTTTTTTTTCATGTAAAATTCCAAGATATCATATGGGTTTGTGTAATTTAGAGACCCCTCATCCGAAAGTTTCGATTTTTTTTTTTTATTGGGTTGTCGGTGATTTATGATTTATGCCTTAAATATGGTTTAGGTTTTGAAAATTGAATAAAAATTACATGGTTTAATGGAATTACATGATCTTGTTATTTGGGGGTGTAATTGATCTTGCTTAGTTTATCTAGGGATCATGATTATCTTGTAGTTTTTGATTCATTGGGGAAATAAGTTCTGATTTTGGTTTAATTTTCAGTTTTAATTTGCTTTGGAAATGTGTGCTTAGATCCTCTGTATAGCCATTGCAGAATTTAAATTGTTTCTGTCTTAAATCCAATGGTTCTGTAGTGGTTGCTTTGGATAATTTCCGATCCTTGATTTGTGTGATCTACATAGCATTGAATGAATATTCTTCTGTTTTAAGTGCGGTACAAGATCGATAAATATTTATCTTCATTCGACTTAGTTGAATTCCATCACATTGTCATATGAAAATCTAACACGAGAGGATTCATTCTTAGTGGGTGATGTAAGAAACAATTCATGACATTGATTTCTACTATTCTATGTAATGTATACATTCAGTGATAAATGATCGAATACAAACATGATATTTTACTTTTATTCTGGTGGATAAAAGAATGATAGAATACATACAGGATTGTCTTGAAAGGATGCATGCATTCAAGTTATTTTTATCGTTTTTAGGTTTACTAGTTAATGCATTACATACTGTATTTTTGTTTTCTACAGGCAAGAAAACTTGAAGCTCAGTTGGATGAGCAAATGGTTTTATATCGTAAATTGGTTTCAACAAAAGTCTCTAAAAATGGTGATGCAACAGAGAGTGATTTGGAGTCTTGGATTGAGGGATTACTTAACCAGCTCAAACAAGTAAATTCACAGATGCAAGCTTGGGTGTCCTCTGGTGGGTCAGAAATGGTTTCTCATACTCTGAATAGACACCAAGAAATTTTCCAAGATCTCACCCAGGTATTCTATCGTACAAGCTTGGGCTACCCCTATCATTTTGTGTTAGCATATTACTATCATGTAGTTGTGGTTTTATTGCATTCAATCTGAGACAGTCTTGCTTTGTACTCAAATTTATGATCTCCTTATGTTAGGAGCCTTTTAAAGAATTGATCGAGTAAAATAAAAGATGATTTTTAATGATTAAATGTCTCTCCAAGGGTTTCCCCTTAAAACTGAGTGAGACAACAATAAAGCCTTTCCTCATTAGGTGGGGTTGTTTACAGGGTAGTTGGGTAGGCTACATGGATCAAATGATACCATAAGGTCCTGTAACCGACTAACCATTATGAATCATATCTATAGATAGACCATTTTACTCCAAATCTTTCTTAATGGTCGAACAAATAGATTTTCATGGTCTTTCTCTACCTTTAACTAATGGACTGTCCTCCGATCTACCCTCCTTACCAAAGCTTTTATGAGTATTATCAACACACACTCAAATCACCTAAGATTTGATTCTATGATATTTTCTACAATAGGAGCTACACCTAGTTTTTACTAATTATATGATTCCCAGACCTTATGCAATATTATATTGTATTACACTCAATGCAACATAGCAAGTTTTATGCTGTAAAATTTATTTTCCTTCAAGCTTCAGTAATAGTCTTTTTTTTTCTTTTTTTTTTTTTCAATCACAAACCGCACCTAATACATTCATACATTTCATCCACCCTGTTTGGATTCTATAGTTGACATCTCCCTTCAACTGAGCCACTTCTCTGTTTTTCCAAACTAACAAATCTGAATCCCCTCTCCCATCCACCCTCACTCTTATTTAAACTAAACCATGCAACGTTTTAACCTCTCCTTCCAGCTACCTAATTGTTCTAACTAACTATTAACACATAACGGTAACTGACTTGCAACAATTTATTTATGCTATTTGCAATTGTCTAACACCCTCTTATTTCATATCCAATGTCTTTTAGGATGTTATTGCTAGTTGATCTAGAAGTTCTAACCCTTACAACATTATTATTTATTATTACTGTTATATACTTTTTTTATCTTCTCCATCAGGCGGTCTACTCTCATGCTTTTTGATGTTCTGCTTGTTTTTATTTTGATTGAATATTTCCTTCAGATTTCAATATTTTTGTCCGAAGCTTAGAACTATAAGACACTAACTTGTTAGATGTATTTTAAATGCAGGAGTTTTATCGTCTCCGGTCTAGTCTTAAAGCTAAACAAGAACATGCTTCACTACTTGATGATTTTAAAGAGTTCGATCGAACAAGATTAGATTTGGAAGAGGGTGGAGGTTCTGAACAGCAAAACCTCCTTAAAGAACGTGCATCTATCAGCCGAAGTACAGGACAGGTTGTTAACATGAAACAGTTTTTTTTTATAAAGTTCTGTTTCCTTATTAAGATCCTTCCACCAGAGTGCTTTAGTTATTATTTATTATGTACTTATATATCGAGATATTATGCCCATAAAATTATGTATGTATTGGTGTTTAATTATATTTGATATATGCTGCTCCAATGCCATCTTTAGTCTGCGGCATGTGCCAAGTTAATGGACTTCTTTTCCAAACATTCCTGTAATTTTCATCTGAAGTTCTATCTTTGATGTCTGATACACAGCTGGTTGTACTGTTTTAATCTGTTGAGCACATTTTTGTACTACAGATGGACACTGTTATTTCACAAGCACAAGCAACACTCGGAGCACTAGTCTTCCAGCGTTCAACTTTTGGTGGGATCAATTCAAAGCTCAGCAACGTGAGCAGTCGCCTCCCAACGGTATGATTGTTATTGAAGTTTAAGTAAATTTTTAATAAGGATGAAGATAATGTCTGAAATACATTGATAAATTCCACCTTTCATGAAATCAATAAATTGTTGAAAATAATTCGCTCTTACTAATTCTGAAGTTTTATTTTTGCGTAGGCAAAAGAAAAATATTTCTATGTAGCAAGTTTTATCTGCCTATAATGTTGTTTAAAGTGTTCTGTTGCTTTATGACAGTTTTTTTTTATCTGCCTATAATGTTTAAACTTTAAAGTGTTCTGTTGTTTAATGACAGTTTTTAACAATGTTGCAGGTAAATACTATTCTGTCAGCAATAAAGCGGAAAAAGTCGATGGATACAATTATACTTTCCCTTGTTGGGTCCGTATGCATTTTTCTTATTTTCATCTACTGGCTAACCAAGTAAAAAGTTGATGTTTACCGTGTTCGTAGCTTGGCTTTATTCTATTGTATAATTGTCTATTATGTTTGATTGACGGTGGCCCTTCATGTGAGGCAAAGCCTAGTAAAGGTGAATATGTGAAATGTATTTTTTTGACATCAATGTATAAAATTATATGCGTTCCAATTCGTAGTTCGGATAATAAGAGGCGTATAAGATGAAATAAACATGTGCAAATACTGGTTTGCCATACTTGTTTAAGGGCTTTGGATAAATGATAATGCTATGCATTCTCCAACTGATTGAAAGGAATCACGCATGATGATTACTTATTCCCCAAATGTTTGGTATAGGTGAAATAGGAGGGAAAGAAGTTGCAGAAAATCAGTAAACTTCTCTTAGTTTGGTTTATAGATTAGAAAATAGAAATAGAATTGTGCTAAAAATTGCAGAAAAGAAATCATAACATAAGAATAATGGAATGGTACATGTTGAATCCCTTATTCATTTACAAATATTTTAGAACTCTTAGTTTAAAATAAATATATTTTAAAAAAAAAGTACCCTCTTTTCTTTCTCTCTAATATTTCAGCCACAGCTGGTTTCATGACAATAATGGAATGTCATTTGTCCAATGACATCATATATTAATATAACCAATGTAGGATTTGAAGGCCACTAAGGGCTTTTGCAATTAAGCACACAAGTAGTGTATTTCTTCTTTGTAATGAAATAAGGAAAATGTGCTCATGGACACTTGTTAAGGAAGAAATAAGTTAAAAACGGAAAACAAAAGAAGTTCAGATAGCACATAAACTACAATTTAATACCAAAAACTGTTAACAGAACTAAAATTATTACAGTTCAGAGTACTACTTGAGAACAGAAATGACATTAATTAATTAATTAATTTTGTCTTCAAAATAAAGGTGATATGAAGTTAAAGATTGATGGTCCAATCGTGGCTAAATGAGCGCAGGGAATTGAGTGGAAAACTTTATCTATCTGATACATTGCTATCAGTTGGCCACTTAGTCTGGCATAAATATGTATGTACATAAATATTTTTTTTGAAGAAATGTACATAAATATTTAAATTAGGTGTCTATAGCTAATAATGTTTGAATAACTTCAAATCTTCACCCACCAATTTGTCTGCTTAATTGGATTATGTCAGTATCCATATATGTTCAAGAGTAATACACACAGTTTGATGTTGACATATTTTAGTTGAGAGATCACTTTGACAAATTAAGTGTACATCTTTATACATGTGAGATGCTAGCTCGTTGGTAAGATCTTAGCCACGTAACTTTAAGTTGCTGAGTTCGAATCCCCTCTGAGATAGTTGTAAAATGACTATTAATGCCACTTAGATAGACGTACACTCTGACTTTCTTGTGTTCTTTCCTTAAACATGTTCACCAGAGAATCTATCTCGAGTGGCTTCAAGTTCACCACATGTTTATCATATATCTGTCTTAAATAATAGTATATGCTAAATAGGATTGAAAATACATGCATTTTGACATGTACTAATTCATTGAACAAATGCAATTATAAGATTCTGCATGTAAGAAAAGTTTTGGTGGGTTTTCCATATAATATGTGTTGTATGTCTAACCTTAATATTTTCCTATTCTGAGGCAGACACAAAGCTATCCTTTTCTTGTCCTTATCCCTTATTTTGTCAAGATTTTGAACCCAAGCCAACTTGAACATGATCTGGGAGGAATAATCAATTTCAAAAAGTTATTACTTGTCCATCAATTGTCAGAGAATTTCTTGCTAGGTACCACAGTATGTGGTTTTCAATGCAAGTCCTTAGGCCTTAGTCGCTTGTGTCCAACACTTTGTATTGGTTGAGGGAAAGTGAAAGGTTAAAGGGGAGAGGGGGGGACCTTATTTGCTCTAAATCGTATTACTAGATGATTAGCAAATCATCATTAGAATTTGGAATATAGATTCTCTCTTGCAACTGCGTCATGCAGTTATAGAACCTTGACCCTCTGATCTAAATAATAGTTGAGATTGATTACACTTACTTTACCGATTGTATAATTTGAGCGTTCGATCTCGGATTAATGGTCGAGATTGGTAAATGTGTGGTACTTCTATTGTAGGGTCTAGAATTTGACTATTGCCTGAATTATGCCTACACTAGTGAAGATGTGTTTTGGAGACAAAACTAATAATAGTTTTGCTTAGTGGAAACTAACTAACATTTTCAATTTCATATTCAACTTTGCTACCTAATCTAGCTAACACTATTCTTTATGATTAAATAGTAATTCCACTTGAAAGAGAAACAATATAACTTGAGTGTTTTGGAAATTAAATAGCTTATAGAATGATGCCGCATGTGGTGTGGGGTAAAAGAAGCATGATGGTGATATAATATTGAAGACATGAATTATAGATGGAGATCTTTTAAGGTAAAAGTTAGGATTGCCTGTCTCTAGATTGGAATTTTTCATTTCATGCTTTTCTACTTCAAAGAAAAGACATGAAATTGACTCTTCTGAAATTCCTAGAATAGGCTTCAATTATTAAGTTTTTAAGGCATTAACACTATCATTCAAGAGAAATATTTTTGGTAAAGGAAAAGGATGAAAAAGAATGGTCCCACACCTAGCTATAACAGAAAATTACCCCTGATAATACTAGTGACCATACTTTGCGACTATGAAACACTAACATAGACATGAACACTAGACACGACACTAACATGTCTATACTGGTAATAATTTGAGAAAATGAGTTAACAAGATGTATCATGTCAGACACCAAACATGTCTTTAATCAGAAATATTTGTGTTATATAGGTCGGTCATATCATCTCAATAATGAGATATCTAGAAAGAAAAGCACTATAAAATATGAGACTGTTCAAACAACAAAGGTATACTTGATTCCAAGTTTCAATAGGAACTTATCATTATTAAGCATGAATATGTAATTAATTAAATTGGTTTCATCCTGAAAACTTACATTAAAGTGATTGAATGTTGTTAGTGTCCTTAAACATGATCTCTCTCTCTCTCTCTCTCTCTCTCTCTCTCTCTCTCTCCACAACACAAAAACCAATGTCTTGTTTTTTTGGTCTTGCTATATTAGGACCTTGTAACTGTAAAATAGTGACATCTGTTTCTACAAATATGTAACACAGAATTTATTGCTACATTACATCATTCATAAAATTTCCTATTTCTTTTTTAACCAAACTTTGATCACATATATAGGAAAAAAAAACATTGCATATTTTCCTCACATATGGACCTTCTAAGATCAGAGCCATGTTCATCTCATAATTTGAACATCTTATTTTCTGAGAAGAAACAGACAGAAAATGAAGAGAAAAAACATCTCCTTGATTTAAGTCTACCTAGTAACTATCCTTGTGATGATGAGTCAAAGCAAGAACTCAATCTCATAAACTGTTTTGATACAGAAACATCGATAAACTCGTCCTCGGAATCTAATCATGGTAATGAATTAGAGCCTAGGATTTTCTCATGCAACTACTGTCAAAGAAAATTTTATAGTTCACAGGCACTTGGTGGACACCAAAATGCACACAAGAGAGAAAGAACTATGGCAAAAAGAGGACACAAAGCCGCGGTTTCGCTAGATTTTGAACACAGGTACTCAAGTTTGGCTTCTCTACCTCTGCATGGATCCTATAACAGATCATCGTCACTTGGAATTCAGGTGCATTCTTCTATGGTTCACAAACCTTCTTATCAAACACCGTTTTTCGGTTTGTCCCGTTCTCGTGCTCAAAACCAGTGGCAGAAACTGCCTATGTATTCACAACAAGCAATTGGAAATCTTGCATCAGAAACTGATGGATCATCTTTGGCTAGTGTTATTCCTACAAGATCAGGTAGGTTTTCACCAACAAAGGTGCAAGATGGATTAATTGGAGGTTACTGGTTGGGAAATAGTGCTACTACTACATGTTTAAAGACTAAACAAGAGGAGTTGCAGAAACTTGATTTGTCCCTCAAACTCTAATTTCTTGTATTGTACCCTTCATGTCATAATATTGAATATTGTGTCTTAATTTTTCTGATCATGTTATTACTTTGTCTTTCTGGTTTATTTGCATGTTATTAGAAAGTTAGATCCTCTATCAATTCAAATTTGCTTTGTACAATTTGGAGGATATGGAATTTCATTAGTTGGTATAATTTGAAACTTAATGCAGCCAAACTTTCTTAATTAATTACTAATGCAGTTTATGTTTAAGGTTCAATCTAAATTATGTGTGTGGATCTATGAAGCACAAACACAAATACCAGATACGGCACAGACACTGACACGTCTACGTGGATTTTTCCAATTTTCCATTATTAGTCTTGCTAAGATAAAGATATACTCATTGTAATAAGCAATGAGGTTAATTGTGTTTGATACTAATTATGGTAGTTGAGAGAGAGTGTAGTTATTGTGATTGTGAACCTAGGACTGTGTTTGGATCTGGTTATGTCTGTCTGAAGTTTTAGGTGACAGTGGACCATACTGCGTAGAAAATTGAATGCTAGCTAGTTAGTGACTGTCCTTATTTTTTGATTCCTATGAAAGAAAGATTGGTCCACCAAATTATGTAATGTAATGTAATGTAATGGTTGTAGTGATAGATAGTCACAGTGAGTGACTGCTACTTTGACCCACTTGTAGTTGGAGAAATTGACCTTCCCTATTCAGAGGGATCAAACAAGTTGGTGAGGTAAGCCACGTTAAATATGGTACCCACAATTCTCAAGAAACATAAGTGTTAGTTTTTTTATTTTTTTATTTTCTTTTAAAAACAGGATACCTTTCGCACGTAAGTGTAAATACTAATTTCTCAAAACGGATAAAATTATAATAAACAGTAAAACTCTTCTTAAAAAAATTTAACATTGCTATTTGAGTCGGTTAACACTAATCTAGTCATATATATTAGGTACAACTATCTATGAGTATTTGTTTCGTTTTAAAAATAAATATATTAGGTTGAAATACAATTTCAATTTGAGCATACTCCAGACTACAAATTGAGAAAGCTTCTTTGGGCGCTCTTGAGTTTCTCATGTGACCTTCTGATTTCTACTTTGTCCTTCTGTTATTTAAGTTACAGATGTTATAAAAATGAAAAATTTGAGAAGGAGATATTTTGGTAATTCCAGAGGGCGAAAAAAACTCTCCCAAACTAAACTAGAGGCCAAGAAGCCTGAGGGGCCAACCCATTAAAGACATATCTAAATATTTGGATTGACATCTCTGCATCTTTTGAAACCGTAATGTTCCCCCTAAATCTTAAATATCAGCAAATATATTTTGACAAAGGCTAGAAAATCTAGTGTATAATCAACCTACATTACTCTCTCCTTGGAATAATTCATCTCTTGTTTGTAAATAGACGACCCAACACTAAGCGAAAGGTACACATTTTCAATTTCGTTACCTCTTACTCTGTCATTCTCATTCTGACTTGAGTGTCACAGTATTTGCATATACCGTCCCATCTCTGAGGTGACAAAACATTGTTCAACTAGTTTTACCAAACTTTCAAAATAATATTTTTGGCTCCATGATGACGGTCAATTATATGATGTTTTTAGTAGTAATTTAGGTAACTTTAATAGCAGTTAAAGCTCAAAAGCAAGCAAATACTTGGAAATGCGAAGTTACTTGCCCAGAAGCAAGAAAAGTGGAAAAAGCAGCAAAAAGGGTAAAAACGTAATAAACAACACAAGCTATCGTACCAACGATGAGGTCCAGCGTGGCGCGATGAAAAGGCGGTTTAAATTGAAGAAAATCTGCAACAAATCTTTTCCATCGTACGACGATGACTTGTCATCGTGGCACGATGATGACTGCAAAAGAATGCAGAAAATCCTGATCAAATCTTCCATCATACCACAATATGATCCATCGTGGCCACGATGAGGCAAAAAATACATGTCATCGTGGCCACGATGGGTGCGATGGACGCGCAGAAAAGCCCAAAACCCAGCTGAAAAACTATAAATAGAGTCTTCCTCCTCCACTATTATTCGTTCACAAATATTCACAGAAATTTTCAGAACATTGAATATTCACTCTAGAGTTAGGAGAACTCTAAGGAGGAGGCAAGAAAGCCAAGGAACTCCAAGGCCAACAAGGTTCTTTTCTTTCTGTCTTTGTAATTTATTTTCCCTAGGTTAGGTGGAGTCGAGAAACTCCCTTACTAATGTTTGGTTTTGTATAATTTAGGTATAAATTCAGTTGTTTCTACTTTCAAACTCTTTTATCGTCTGATTTTATATTTATTTTAATACTGATCACATTAGAATAAAATCTAAGGACCTAGTGGATATCGCATAGGAAACGAAGCTAGTAATCCCGAACGAAGGACGGTGTGCTATGGCCAAGATGAGACCGTTAAATTCAGTATCTGAAGTCTTAGTATAAGATTAGAACGAACGATAATTTCTACCTGGGGCATAATTAACATTAGTTAGAGGCACACGTGACAGCTTGTGACACATGGGGCCACTAAGGTAATGATACCAACGTTTGTAACAAAAAAGTGGAACCTGGGGCGAGGATATTTAAACAGAGTAAGGGTAACCACTAACTAGGCTCTGAACAGTTTGTAATAGAAATAGGGAACGAGTGCTTCTGAACCTATTTTTAATAGTCTAATTCTGATAGAGGGAAACAAGGGAATAACCACCAAGCAGGAGTAAGGGAGGGATCCGACCATACTTAACCACCTCGTGTGGTCACACACACAACATTTATTTTTCTGTCATTTACATTCTGTTCTTTAATTTCCTGTCATTTACTATTACCAGCAAAGATACCTTTCAAACAAATAAAGTGAAGACAACTATCTATATTCCTAAGTGAAATTAGTAATTTTGGCACAATCCATGTGGAGAACGATAAACTTATCACTTTATTACTTGGTAGCGATTCTGTGCACATGCAGAACCACTGTCACTCCCTAATTTTCATAAGCTTGCAACTTTCAATTTGACTCCCAATATTTAGCCTCTTTTATAAAAAGATGATCATAACTGATTTTGACCAAGTACATGTGACAAGTGACTTACATGTCATGTCACATCAACTTGTTTTATCACATATGTTGACGTGACATGTGAGTTACTGTTCACGTAGTAAAACATGGTGACTGACATATGAGTCACTTGCCATATTTGAGTTGACTTGGTCATGAGTCAAAATTACAAGTTTGTGAAAGTTAGGAGATCAAAAATATTATTTTAAAATATATGAGGTCAAAATTGCAAATTTATAAAAAAAATTAAACAAAAATACAATTTAGCCTAAATAATAAGTGGTTGTAAATTGACAACTATATAAGCATTTGTTAGAATACATCCATTAATATTTTTGAAAGTACTTTACCAAAAAAATATATTTATGAAAGTACTATTTTAGCAAGTTTTACACTTAGGTCTAGTTTGAATTAGCTTATTTTTGAGCTTATGCAAACAGCTTATGCAATATAAATTAGGTTTTATGTTATTTTATAAGTTGACACTTATGAAAATTGTATTTTTATAAGTTATTTTATCATAAACTACCTTGACAAACTTATAATAATACATAAAAATTGCATAAGCTGTTTGCATAAACTCAAAATTAAGCTAATCCAAACATTAATTATTGATGAAACTCAACTGAGTTCCGCTTTCACATCATTTCAAAAGAAAATATATTTATTGATGATCATGAATCTTGATTGCCTTGATTTCTTACCTACACAAGATATCAATCTTATAAGGAGGACCCATAATTAAATTTGTAGGTCCATCTCTAGCTGATGTTTACAACCTAATCTCATGCATATTAATCATAAAACATGTTTTGTGTCATAAAATTAAGACACAAAAGTAACTAAAAATCATGTCAATATACTAACTGTTAATGATAATGATGATGGTAATCTAATCTAACACTAATAATAGTAATATGGATGTTTTCCAAATGTAGAGCTTTGGTTGGACTGTCTATTTTTGCTTGCGGTGGTATATATGCTTCAGTCTTCACCACACTTTTTTTTTTTTTTTTTTTTTTTTTTTTCATTTTCCATTATTAAAACTAAAATATAGAACTTTACTTTTCTGTTTTGCCACTAAACCAAGAAAGAAACACTTGTGAAAATAATGCACTAATACAAATGGTTTACATTAAAAACGTGGAAGTGTCTTTTTGCTAATACTCCCTCCATCTCTAATTAAACACTCTTTAAAAGAAGAAAATCTTTTGTACCTAAATATAAACTCTTTCAATTTTTATTTTTCTTTACAAGAACTCTAGGTAATTCTAATTAATAATACAAATCTATCTTAAAATATGAAATGATAATTTAGTAATAGTTGTACACAAAATATAAACATTAATTATTTTTTTTATATAATTAAACTTTGATTTGCTGATTCCAAGCAAATTAAGCATGCAGGAAAGGAAATCCAATCCAAGAATTGTACTACTCACATCACATGGGACGTATGAGTAAATTATGTAGTCATATCATATCATATCATATCATATCATATTATTACTAGGAGTAAGTTTTTTTTACATGAATTACTAGTAGTAAGTTAAAAACCTCGTACTGTAGGAAATCATTAAACCTCGTACTGAATCCTGTTTTGCCCGGGTCTAGTTAGAAAATGACAAATGAATTTGGGCTGGACATATTTCTTCAAGTGGCCCAAAGGCTAAGTACTCTTACATTCTTGTTTTTGTAATTTTTTTTTTCCTTTGAATTGCTCAATATTCCTCTCATCTTATCCTATTTATGGAAGATATTTTAATAGTATAAATTTTATAAAAAAAAAAATTCGCTAGTGTAAATCTTACCATAAATATTTATTTTTTAGTAGTGTATTTTTGTGTGTGGACAATGCAGAGGAAGAACAATCACTTTTTTCTTTTGTTGGTTCAAGAAGGTAATTCCAAAATATTTGGAGATTATCACATTGAACTTTTAAACAATTGCACAAGTAGAATTAGACAATTGTACCAAAAAAATAAAAATTAGACATGATATTTTTAGTCAAAACGCTATGACATTATGTTTATAAAATTATAAGTATATAGGTGTCACTTACTTATATGTTGTCCATTTTTTCATCTGATATGAAACTTTTACTTACATTTAAGACACGAAAATCAGAAAGAATACTTTTGAGATAAGAAATTTATCATCCGATACTATTATTAGATTATGAGGGGTGAAAATTTTAAAACATAGGTATATAGATGCCATCACTTTAGATGATTTTTTTTTATTGGTGTAAACTTTAGATGAATTAAACTAGTGATTTCATTAATCTCTAAATCATTGAATATTAAAATGATTTTTTTCATTAACGGTAATGAACCCATAAATTAATCAAAAACTTTTAACTCGTTTTGGTTGGATTTTTGCAATTGAGTTGCTGGAATTTGTATAGAATTAACTGGCCAAATTTATTTATATAAAAACGGATTTTTGTTCTTATTACTAGTAACTACTATTAATAATAATAATAATTAATCAGTGTGAATCAGCTAGTATTATGGTACACGTTATGTACTTGAATTGTACGGTGTATTTAGATGATTCAAAGGTATAGTAATGAATTGCCACATGGTAGACTAGAAGCAATGGAATTAGCAAGGTCAAAACTAACTCCACAAGTTTCGCTACTATACTTTTTTGTGTTAAACTTAATTAATTTGATATTTGAATTGGTTAATTATAACACAAAAAATTATAGAAATGATGAAAATAAAATAGACCAAGTTTGTTGCTGAATGAGTGGGAATGAGTGATTTTAGAGTGAGAATTCAAAGGAGAAACTCACTCACACACACAAGTACCATTCATCAATCTTCACTTCTATACTTATAAATACATATTCACATTTACTCCATAATGTACTCATTCATTCATACACAACAATCAACAACAAACTCTCTTTTATCTCTTCTCTTTAACATCAATTACAACCAATAATACTAATAACAACAACAACAACAACAACCTAGAACAACAACATGACGAGCCTCGAGGATATCAAGAAGGAGGCTGTTGACCTAGTAAGTTTTTCTACATTTCTGCATGCATGCTCACTGTCTGTTACATTTTATTTGTTATAACTTATATTGATTCATATATGTTATGTTATGTTATTAAAAATGCAATGTGGTTGATTTGCAGGAGAGAATTCCTGTCGATGAAGTGTTTCGCGAATTGAATTGTACCAAAGAAGGTCTCACTAATGAGGAAGGCCAAAAAAGGTTGGCTGTTTTTGGTCCAAACAAATTGGAAGAAAAGAAGGTAATCAATCATGCAACTAATCAATTCATAAAAATATTTTTAATAGTAGTTACTAATCTTAATTAATATGCAATTAATCAGGAAAGCAAGCTGCTTAAGTTCTTGGGCTTTATGTGGAATCCTCTTTCATGGGTCATGGAAGCTGCTGCTATCATGGCTATTGCATTGGCTAATGGAGGGGTATATGTTCTTCCTTTAATTAGTATTCTTGTCGCATTTGAGATTCTCTTTGTCTCAATGTCTCTTGTAACATATTGCAGGGTGAGCCACCAGATTGGCAAGATTTCGTTGGAATCACAGTCTTGCTGGTCATTAACTCAACCATTAGTTTTATCGAAGAAAACAATGCCGGAAATGCTGCTGCCGCACTTATGGCAGGACTTGCTCCCAAAACCAAGGTTCTGAGAGATGGAAGGTGGAGTGAGCAGGAGGCTGCTATATTGGTACCAGGAGACATAATCAGCATCAAATTAGGAGACATTGTCCCAGCTGATGCTCGTCTTTTGGACGGAGATGCTCTTAAGATTGATCAATCCGCACTCACTGGTGAGTCCTTGCCTGTTACCAAGAACCCTGGTGATGAAGTCTTCTCTGGTTCCACTGTTAAGCAAGGAGAGCTCGAGGCCATTGTAATTGCTACTGGAGTCCACACCTTCTTCGGTAAGGCTGCTCATTTGGTCGACAGCACTAACCAAATTGGTCATTTCCAACAGGTACTTAATTCTTAATCGCCTGTCTTCAATATTGTCTTACTAACCAATATATAGAAAAAATTGAATTGACGACGAATTGCATTGTGATGATCAGGTGTTGACAGCAATAGGTAACTTCTGCATTTGCTCAATTGCTTTGGGAATGATCATCGAGATTGTTGTCATGTATCCAATTCAGCGCCGAAAGTATAGAAGTGGAATCGACAATCTCTTGGTGCTTCTCATTGGAGGCATTCCAATTGCCATGCCAACAGTTTTGTCAGTTACCATGGCTATTGGTTCCCATAGGTTGTCTGAGCAAGGCGCTATCACAAAGAGGATGACAGCCATTGAAGAAATGGCTGGAATGGATGTTTTATGTAGTGACAAGACTGGAACTCTAACACTTAACAAACTTACTGTTGACAAGAATCTGATTGAGGTATTTTCAAGAGATACCGACAAGGACATGGTAATTTTGCTCGGAGCAAGAGCCTCTAGGGTGGAAAACCAAGATGCTATTGATGCTTGCATTGTTGGAATGTTGAGTGATCCAAAAGAGGTTAGTAATTTCATGCAGAGAACATTCATAAAGTCCTTGTATTGGTTAGTGAACTCATATTATAAATCTAATGGAACCAAAAAACTCATACTGCTTCTTATTACAGGCTAGAGAAGGGTGTACAGAGGTACACTTCCTGCCCTTTAATCCAGTGGACAAGCGTACCGCCATGACATACATAGACACCGATGGTAACTGGCACCGAGTAAGCAAAGGTGCACCGGAGCAGGTAAATAAATATACATTTCACCATTCATATTTCATATCTTTTGTTACACATTAAAAATGAATTTTTGAATTTCCTTTCAGATTATTGAACTTTGCAATCTTAGAGAAGATGTGAAGAAGAAAGCTCTTTCCATTATTGATAAATTTGCTGACCGTGGTCTTCGTTCTCTTGCTGTTTGCAAACAAGTGAGCTATACATGCTTTCTTACTTATTAATTATGAGTTATGGTTGAATAAATCAAATAAGTTTTAATGAGGAATTATGCATACTTTTTTAGGAAGTGCCAGAAAAGACCAAGGAAAGTGCAGGAGGACCATGGCAGTTTGTCGGTCTGTTGCCTCTCTTTGACCCTCCAAGGCATGACAGTGCAGAGACCATTAGACAAGCACTTCATCTTGGAGTAAATGTTAAGATGATTACTGGTGATCAGCTAGCTATTGGTAAGGAAACAGGTCGCAGACTCGGCATGGGAAGTAACATGTATCCATCATCCTCCCTCCTTGGTGAACACAAGGATGCCTCAATTGCTTCCCTTCCGGTCGATGAACTTATTGAGAAGGCTGATGGATTTGCTGGTGTCTTCCCTGGTAATATATACATACATATATTTGTCTCTATTATCAATTTTTCCTCTAAACTTAAATTTAAGCACAAAAATTCAATTTAAAATGCAGAACATAAATATGAGATTGTAAAGAGACTCCAGGACAGGAAACACATATGTGGAATGACAGGAGATGGTGTGAATGATGCACCTGCATTGAAAAGAGCAGACATTGGAATTGCGGTGGCTGATGCAACTGATGCAGCTCGAGGTGCATCCGATATAGTCCTCACGGAGCCTGGTTTGAGTGTTATCGTCAGTGCAGTCCTCACAAGCAGAGCTATTTTCCAAAGAATGAAGAACTATACAATTTATGCAGTTTCCATAACCATTCGAATTGTGCTTGGCTTTATGCTCCTTGCTCTAATTTGGAAATTTGATTTCTCTCCTTTTATGGTTTTGATCATTGCCATACTTAATGACGGCACAATCATGACCATTTCGAAGGATAGGGTGAAGCCATCTCCTATGCCAGATTCATGGAAGTTAAAAGAGATTTTCGCCACAGGAATAGTGCTTGGTGCCTACCTTGCTGTTATGACTGTTGTCTTCTTTTGGCTCGCTCATGCATCCGATTTCTTCTCGGTAAGATTAAGTGATTTTATATGATTTTCATCATTTTCAGCCTTCATGCTTAATCAATAAAGTAAAAAATATTTTATAGGAAAAATTTGGAGTGAGATCAATCAAGGAAAATCACGCAGAGCTCACAGCTGCAGTTTACCTTCAAGTGAGTATTATTAGTCAGGCTCTCATCTTCGTTACACGCTCAAGGAGCTGGTCTTTCGTTGAACGTCCTGGCTTCTTGCTTATGTTTGCCTTTCTCTTAGCACAACTGGTGAGTTCATTTTGGTCTTAACTTCCGGTTCTTAATTTTTATGGCCTCTTTGTTATGGTATTAATTTGTTTTTTTTATGTACTATGACTTGTTAGTTGGCCACATTGATAGCTGTGTATGCACATTGGGAGTTTGCAAGTATGCAAGGAATTGGATGGGGTTGGGCAGGTGTCATTTGGCTCTACAGCATTGTTACCTACATCCCATTGGATATCCTTAAGTTCTTCATCCGATATGCCTTGAGCGGCAAGGCATGGAACAATATTACTGAAAATAGGGTAAAATATTAATATCCATATATAAGGGCTAAAGATATATTAAATCCTTGTATTAATATGTCTAATATGCTTATTTGTGTTGTGTAATGTAATGCAGACTGCCTTCACATCAAAGAAGGATTATGGAAGGGGCGAGAGAGAAGCACAATGGGCTGCAGCTCAACGCACACTACACGGTTTGAATCCACCAGAAACCGAACAAGTTTTGGGTGAAGCTAACAGCTACAGAGAATTATCTGAACTTGCAGAACAAGCCAAGAAGCGTGCCGAAATTGCAAGGTTAAGGGAGCTTCACACACTAAAGGGTCATGTGGAATCTGTTGTAAAACTGAAGGGACTTGACATTGAGACAATTCAGCAACACTACACTGTTTGAGTGATGAGAATTAGCTAGATTTGGAAGAGAAATAGATAAATAGATGTTTCAATATGTTGCCTTTGTCATCTTAAATTCTCATTTTGGAATTTAGAAGAATATGCAAAGGCTTTGAAATAATCTGTTAGGGATATCCTAACATAATCCAACACTTGGAGATTTTGCAACATGTACCAAGGTTGGAGGGGTGGAAACACCAGATGTTTTTTTGCACTAGCTTGATTTAATTTCATAAATTCAATGAAGCTTTCCTATCTTTCTTCATATTCTGTGTGATTCATTTTACTACTTAATTTATTGCATTGATTCTTTTATGAATAAATGTGACAGTAGAGTGCATGCACTTCTATATAAAGCAATTGTTATAGACCTATCTTGAAGATTAGTACACTTTAATGCAGGGAATAAAATAAGCTAAGAGCCAAAACTAATATATAATGAGTCATATAAAAGTGTATATCTAGTATGTGATGTAATGAATGGATATAGGACTTAGAGATTAAAATAGGCTCAAGATGAATTAGTTAATTGTAGGTGATTATTCATGTTCTGTACATGAATAATCACCTACAATTAACTAATTCATTTTGGGCCTATTTTAATCTCTAAGTCCTATATCCATTCATTACATGCGACCTCCACAATCTGATTTCCTTTTCCTTCAATCAAAATTTGCATCTTCAATCAATATTTGATGAATTTATTAACTACTGATGGAATTGGAAAGTACTATCTCAAAGTTGAATAATTGTACTAGCTTAAAATGTCACAAAACTTCTCCAGGTAAAGTTTCAGTACTAGTTACTCTTAACATTTATGTGACATTTTTTTTGGTACAAAACATTTATGTGACATTGTTTTTCACATAATTGACAACACATAAGGAGGGAATTTGTTTAGAAACAGAAATAAGGTCAAAATTGAAATCCAAGTATTATGAACACAGATTTTCCAACCAAACACCTAATAGGCAAAATGAGAAAATCTTCATATTGTAGGATAAATCAAATTTCGCTAACTTTTCATAAATAAACAATCATTTATGTTAGGATTAATTAAAGAATTAAATGTAGATATGATAACTACATGCTAAAATAAGATAATTAATTTTTTCACTATGTACTACTTTAGAGAATCCAAAAACATATTCAAAAAAATAAAAATAAATCCAAATAAATGCAAAATTTAGTTCTATAAATTGGGTTGAGTTGAAATCCTTATTATCTATTGGTATTATTCTTGTTTCCTTTTTCTTTTATTGTAGAACCAGAGAGCTTGTGTTGTTAAAATGGTAAAACCTAACTCCAATAATCCAAAAAAATTGGTTGATTCTGTTGAAACCACTCATCAAAATCTAACCTTAAAAAACATGGTTGTTGCTGCTGTTAAGGATAAATCTTCAATTTCATCTAACAAAGAGAGTGTGACTGTAGAGAACACTACAACAACTCCAGAACAAGGTAAAGTACCATTATTGTATCTTTCTTGTTCTAAAAATGTTTAAGAATTCAGAAAAATAACTAGTTTGATATTAATTTTTAGGTGTGAAAAAAGGATGTGGTAGATCAAAGTTGCATGAGATCTGTGCTGCTAACCATTGGAAGCCTCCTGTGTTTGAATGTTGTAAAGAGGAAGGCCCATGTCATTGCATAATGTAAGTCTTCTTGTAAATCATTATTTCTATTTATGAACAACTGATAAATATTATTCTTATAATCATGGAAATCAAAATTTCTATATTTGACACATTTTCTATAAGTGGAATTTTCTTAGCTGTGCTTTTTAAATCAAGATGACGGATGTAAGAAACTCATAGATTATGTTGGTATCCAGCTAAATCTATTGCAATATTTGTTTTATTGTATGTTTGGTACACAGTGAGTATGTCAGAGTCACAGTGGATCCCGTGATTCTGGCATTCTGCATGATACCAAACATAGGCTTAATATAGTCATTTATTGCCATTAAAGTTGTTCAGTTTGTTATCCAAATATTGTCTAACATTTGAGTAAACTTGGAAAGAAAAAACATGCCTTTATGTTAGTAAATGTATGACATTCTTATTATATTGCGTTGCCCTTTTTTATCACTCATAATGAAACTTTAAGAAAAATCAGTCATAACTTATCTTTTTGTTGTTCTCGGTGACTAATTCATGTTTTTTTACAGGTTTACCTTCAAGGTTATTATTGAGATAAAGATAAGTAAAGTGTCAAAAAACGTAGAGATAAGTGAAAAATCTAAAAACATTATAGAGGTTTATGGAGCTCCTCATCGAAAAAAGAAAATGGCAGCGGACGATGCAGCCGAGGGTGCATTATGGTACTTAAAGCATGTAGGTTTTGGTTTGAAGAATAAATAAGTTAAAGTACAAATTATTGTATTATTATTGCATATCATCAACAGCCAAGGTTTCCGCTTCAAGAAAGTTATTTCATTCTTCGGTGATGCTATCTAGACTTGGTTGCCAGTAATCAGAAGACCATGCTCTCTTAGGAGAACCTCTTTTTTCTGCCAAATTTGTCTTCCTCTTCCTATTTAGTGTATTGCTATCACAAAGGTTAGTGCTGCTCGACGGTGTTTTTGTTTCCTTTGTTGCATCACTGACGTTTGCTTTAGGTACGCCTCCGTTAAATAGGCGCACAAAGAATTTATCATACGATGAACCACCATTTGATTCATTTACATCTATACTCTGATTTCTAACATCTGATCTGGTTTCTGATTTGTTGCTCTCATTTTTTGAATGTTGCTTATAGTTATTAGATTTCTTTGCAATACTTTTCTTCCTGAAGATACAACAAGTAGAGATCATACCATCATCTTCAGTTGCTGTGCGGGATTGTGCGTTTCTGGTTTCATCAAGTAAAGAACCGATTGTAATTTCACGAGCAGGAGAGGGAGAGTTCCTTGGAGAAAGACCTTGAAGCTTTCTTATTGTGCTTAATGGTACTACATAGAACTTTTGTCCAAGCGTGAGCACCGTATCTGGTTCAACAACTGCCCACGGTTGCTGGAATACAAACGGATATGCAACACAGCATCTCGGATTGCGGCACATAATCTCAGCTGCAGTCACAGGTCTGTCATGAATCTCAACACGACCGCCGGGATGGACAATTCGGAGAAGCATGGTCTTTGAATTATTAGTACAAATCCAGCTTGAAGATGGCATGGTTTCTATGTATCTTGGGAGGAGGAAGAGGTTAAAGTGGGAGCAACTTTCTGTAACCTCATTGAGAAGCTTTGGAGAATGGAGAGTATAAATAGCTCATGAAGGTCAACAGAATAAAACAAAATTACATGATATGTGGCTTACATTGTCATCATAAAAAATAATCTTCTTGGTCTTGGCTGTTACTGATATCATTCATTGATACTATCGTAGCATTTGTTTCCTATATGACATAGTAGATTGGATTTGTATGCATATTTTTTTCTCTTGTTTCCATTTACTGTTATTGCATTTGTCTCCTAGTAAGCATTCTTTTTTTCACCATGGAACTTTAAAAGTTTCATAATAGAATCTTCCTCTCCTTTGTTCAAAAGGACCTCCTCATATTGCTTATATTGGTCACTCATTAGTTTATCATAGTAATCAATATTCTAACAATTTTGTCAAAAACATAACCATTATCTTAAAAGATAAATAATGACATTATGAACATGTTAAATAGGCATCATGTCTTGGTGCATTTTTGGATTGACTATGAATGAGTTTAGCAGAATAATGATATGTTACCATAATTTTGACAAAAGTTACACTTCAGAGCTTCAACAAAATTTCAGTGTCATTGTCATTATGCGCAATGTTGTCAAACTCGTCGTGATTCCAAACATAAAAATGATGGAGGTGACTAACATTTGATTTTCATTGCAAATTCATACAATCTATTTCAAATACCAGTAAGATTTTAGATTTTAGCCAAACTAGTATCACAAGAATCCTAACTATACTAGATAAGCCATATTAGAAGCTTTAGAGTATATGCTTAAGCTAAAGTATAAATTCTTGTTGGGAAGTGACAAAATTTTCTTGAAGTTGATGGCCATAAACAATCAGTCAACATTCGTGAACCTCAAGAAATTCTGCTGATACTTGAAAAAGCAATGTTTGGTCATCTGGATAATATTCCTCTGTTTTCTAACCCGCGTTCTTGTTGTTTTCCTTAAGTTTAACTCGAAAACAAATTTAAAATTTACATGCCTTGTCCGAAAACGAAATGGAATCAATTCATGCTTAGTTACATCACATATAAGAAACAAAAGGATGACCATCTGGAACAAGATGGCTGCAATTGAATATTCCTCTTTGAAATAAATTAAAACAAAAATGGCGAAACAAAAGTGCTCAAATACTACGATAGAAAACAGTTTTTAAAAATCAATTACAATTTTCCGAGCTGATTGGTTCTGTAACTCTGAGTGACCCTCCAAGCTCTAAGGGTACCAAAGGAATGAGAGAGTGCAGAACGTCTGTTATAAGTGGTCTATAACTTGGTTCTGCTTGCACACATAGCACAGCTACTGCAGCAACCTGTAGAGTAGAATGTTAAGATGAATTCAGAAGTAGCATTTATCACTAAGCATTAAAACATGTGATTACATAGCTTCTATTCAATGAACCTGATATAAATGCTTCAAATCCATTGTGTTTTGGATAACAGGATCTAGAAGACTTGGAAGCTTTGATCTGTCAGTTAGTTGAGGCATGGCCTACATATTGAATTTGAAAGTCTTAACCATCAAGAACAACAAAAATTAAGTATTCATCCATATTCTCAATTATATAACAATGCATACCCATGAAACCAGAGATTGGTATTGGTCTGAGGACATGTTCTCCATTGGTTTTCTTCCGGTAAGAAGTTCTAGAAGGACAACTCCAAAAGCATAAACATCACTCTTATCGGTTAGTTTACCTGAAAAACTTACCATTGTTAGCTCCATTATTAAATATAATCTCATACACCAATCAATATTAAGCAAAATAACAACTGAAAAACTAATAATATATACCATGTGATATGTACTCGGGTGCCACATATCCCAAAGTTCCCGACATCTTCATGTTCTTGTGTTGCATGCCAGAAGCTACAGCAAGTCCAAAATCTGATAGCTGAATCACAAAACTCAGTACAGATGTAAATATAAGTACTACTACTAGTACTAATTAACAACATTAAGTTTAATATGTCATTTTAAAATCTAACCTTAGCATTAAAATTAGAATCCAGAAGAACATTGGAAGATTTTAAGTCTCGATGAACAACAGGAGGATTGGAATGCTCATGGAGATATTCTAAAGCTCTAGCAGAAGAAATATGTATCAGTCATCATCATAGATAATATAAAACTAGGGTTATACTAGTATTCATTAGTTTTTTACTTTAGAATTATAAGATTCACAAACTCACCTAGCAACATCAATTGCAATTCTTAAACGGATATACCAAGTTAAAGATGATCCACGAGTAGGCCCTACAATTGTTAATACCAATGAAAAAATATATATAATTGTTAAATTCCAAAATGGGATATTTTTCTCTATTTTTCAAATTAACATTAATGAAAATGTACCATGCAATTGAGTTTCCAAAGAACCACTCTCCATGAACTCATAAACAAGAAACCTCGATTCACCATGAATACAATAGCCTAGGAGTTTTATGATATTCTGATGCCGAATTTTGCTCAACAAACTCACTTCATTCTGCAATTCAGTGCAATAACTAAAGGCAAATTCAGGATGCCAGGAAATAGTACACATTCAAATGATCTAGTTATAAAGGATCATCACCTCAAATTCTCTATCAGCATCACTGTCTGCTTTCTTGACAGCAGCCTGAAAATGTTCATCAAAACAAGCTCTATATACAATTCTAGAACCACTCTCTCCCATAATATTATCCGTGGAAAAGTTGTTTGTGGCAGTCTCTAACAACTGAAAGTCGAAAATAGCAATTGAACTCTTCTTATCAGCCATTCTTGAGTAGTTAAGTTTAGCACTAACAGAGCTTAAGGTTTCCTTTTCCCCTTTTGCAGCCTCTACAAGTTCAAAAAATAAATGAATGAGGGACAGAAAAAGAATTTCCAGTGCCTGCATTACCTCGTCTCGGTTAAAAAGAAAGTGAATCACCGATTTAGTCTTTGAAATTATAGGTGTAAGGCACTTAAAGAAAACTCAAAGTAATCGCAGAAATTGTAAATCTTCTATCACAATAGACCTTTAGAGACTAAATTGACTGCACAAAAAGTCTAATATAATTGGGGAATTTCACTTGCAGAATTCATTTTAAAATTAAAATTTCGTCAATTTCTTTGGACTACGATTAACTTACACCTAAAATCTCATGGACTGATCAGTGATTCACTAAAAAGCATACCCAAATAAAAGTTTCACAACTTCACAGGTGAAAACAGAAACCATACCTATGGTTCCTTGGCTTTTACTAGCGGAGCTTTTCAAGTTTTTATGTCGACGGAAGAAGAAATACAATAAGAACAGAAAGATTCCAACAAGAAGAGAAGCACAAGCAATTAGTGCTACTAGAATTCTCTTATTCAAACTTTGGTGGTGCACTACTCTAACCTCCTGATTTCCTGTATCATTATAAGACAATACAACAGAGATTATTAAACAGCATACTAGTATTCTAAATCAATATATAAATGAATGAATTCACATGAACCTTGAATTTAGTCCTTATATTATCAATCTCTCTTATTTCGTCCCTAAACTATAGAAATATAACAAGTAGTTCGTAAATTATTATTAATCCATCAAATTAGTCTCTTAGTTAGCTTCAAAATAGGAAAAAGAGGCGTAGACTAGATATCCTCTGTGCACAACGGCAGAGACTAATCTCTCGAACCTCGTGGGATCCAAATGGGCGACAAACTCTCCCTAGAAGTTTTAACGCTGCTGCAAAACCAAGCCAACCAAGAACCTTGGTTAAGCAAGAAGAGACTTGTGTCATCTCATTTAAGTGCTCTTGGATGAATTAAAAATAATTATATTTCTATAGTTTAAGACCAAATCGGAGAAAAAGTAATAGTCGATTTGTTCAAATTTCATGTATGAATACATCAGTTATGAGATCTTCAAAGTCATAAGTAACATTATAATATCTACTAAGTTAGCACAATTGAAGAAACAAGCTTGTTTGATAAAAAATTAAGACAAAGTTCATGATTTTCCAATGACTTAACCAAAACTGCACAATTCACTAAACAAAATTTGTAACATCCACCACAATGAAGGAAAATTGACAGACCATAACAGAGAAAATAGAAAGTAAAAAAGTGAGGTTTTTTGTGTTTGAGGTTTCAAGTTCAGAACTTTTTAGTATATCAAACACTACAGAATAAGGATTTGTAGATAGTTTACCTGGAGATTGAGGTTGTGCATTTGCATGAAGAATTGTTGAGGAAAGAGAAATGTGAATGAACAGAAAAACAAGATTCATTTTTTTTTTTGAGTGAGTAACTTAACTTGTTGTGTAAAGAATGTTCTTTTCTGTTCTTAGTTCAATTTTTGAATCAATTTTTGGAAGTGATTCTGTATACAGAAATGGACAAATGCAAAGCTCTCTTTCATAGAAACCGATAAAGCACTTTTTTTAATAATCCATTTTATGAATGAATGAATGATAGTAATACTAGTTGGTTTCATTTATTCATGAATCATGAGTCTGTCTAGAGAGAGTGAGAGAGAGAGAGAGAGAGAGAGAGAGAGAGAGAGATAAGGAACAACATGGAACATAAAGAGACACGTGGCAATAATCTAAAGGTGAGAGAGAGTTGAAAAGTTATTAATGAGAGGTAAGGGTTTGTTAAAGAGGGACCATATAGCATTGCATATGCACACAATAGTTGATGATGTGGGTCATAATCATTGATACACCAACAACTTTAATGTGTTTTGCCCTTTCTCTTTTCCAACTCAAATGAAAATGAAACATACAAATACAAGTAGTGTGTATTGGCCTTTAGATTTTTACCTCTTCTTATTTTTCTCATTCATTCACGGACCCTTTGCTTGTCAAATTGGTGGCTCATCAATCACACCTTAGAATTTGCCATTTCAGATTGGTAACAGTTTTTTTACTACTAAACTTTATTTGTCTCGCCCGAATTTAAGACTTATATATTAGCAAGTTTTTAGAATTTGGTATTAGGTTTAATTCATCCTTATAAAATCGGTTTGTAAAGTGAGGATTGTCTCTTATTTATTTGTCTAGGCTAAGTAACATCTCATGTGGAGTTTCTTGACACAACAAGTAAAATATTGTATATATACAAAAAAAAGTTTGAGTTTATGTGTAATCACGCAACCAGAGTTAAAAGTTACTAATTTTAGTTTTTTAAAAATCAAAATATTCTTTTTTCTATCGACCGTGTTAATGTATGTAATATGTATGCTGTGACCGCACATAATCAACATTAAGTGTGATAAGATTTGAACCTAATGACTTATAAACAAAGAGGTTGGCATGTAGTACATCTATCTAGGTGTCCTGCTAACAACATTGTTTACATGCATTATTAGATTGTCGCAATCTCACATGTAATTTTCACTAAACAATCCGGTTCAAACCCTATTGTGAACACACATGGGAATAAATTAAAATACTAGCAGTAGAAAGTGGGTCATAACTATAGTCATGCAATGCATGTTGTATGATTTTACTTTTGTATGTGAATATGAACTAACTAGGATGACAAGGTTGGATAAACTTTATATATAGGAGGCGTTACAACAATCACAAATGTCACGTGAATTTGTTACAATATTACATAGTTACATACTAGTACATTAGTACACCAAAAAATCCAAAGGAGATAAAAATATAAAAATCAAAATAATGGAACAACTTGAACAAAATCACAAAGTGGCAGGTGGAAAATCAATTTGCGTAGTTGTACAAGGATGAGGATTGGATTTGACTGCTCTAGTGTCATTAAACGGTTTAAATTTATTTAGTCTAATTTGACTGTGTTTAATCTTAGTCATTTATTTCAAATTGGACGACTAATAATAGTTACTGCGTCCACATAGTAATTTAACTCTGAATCCATTTTACATGCAAGTTGTAACTTGTAAACACTAACTACTAGTATGTTTCTTTTCTATAATTTTGTGCGGATGTTTTTTTTTTTTATCATAAAAAGGCCGAATTTCCAAAAAACTATTGGTTAACTATACTCGGAGTAGAGAAATGCCTTGGCAAGATATTGCTCATATAACATCAAATTAAAACAGCCATTTTTACACGCCATATAAGTTAAAAGCGTCTGCACAAAAATTAGCTTTTCAAATATTCCGTTATAAACTCCAATCATTTGTTGTGCCTCCCGTCGATGACAATTAGTTTGAAACCGCCACCCCAAAATCAACATGAAAGGAACCCTTCAGAAAACTTTAATTATATAAGCCAACTTCAACCCTTTAAGAACTCCCCCAAGACCCTGGAACATACGCACGACAACCCTAATCATTTTAAAAAAATTTGTTAGTCAACAGTTGATCACCGTTGACATTGACTATAACATATCAACTAATTTTAATTTACACATAATCATCCTTCTAATTAATATAAATAAATCCCGAATTAATTTATCTTATTGTAAATAGGCCTCTCAATTATAATTGAAAGGAAAAACAACAATTTTTTTTTAAAATAGACAAAGTTAGTAATTAATTGTTACTGGTTGGATTTTTTACCTTCGCGAGAAATTTAACTTTGAACATTTACTCGTTAGCTTAAACCAGTTGAGCTACTAATTCTAGTTAATTTTTTTCTTAAAGTATGCTTTAGAAGTGATTTGGGATAGAAGAAGAAACTCTATTTTTCTTTTGGTCAACTACACTTAAAGAATTGACTTGTAAGATAACAGACAAAGATCATGTGAGTATGCCCAATATATAATATTTTTTTGAAAATTGTGTTTTAGATCCTTCATATGGTCAAATTGGCCTTCCAAAATTGCTCTTTATATAGATGGAGCAGGTAGTTCACTTGGTTTGACTTTGAGGTTTAGGATTCAAAGGTCTAAGAAGTTAAATGTCCAACTTTAAATCCAAGGTGAAAAATATTAACACTAACAAAACTAGTAATTTACTTTCATAAAAAAAAAAAAAACTAGTAATTTACTAACTTTACCCATTTTAAAAAATTCTTAATATCAGGGGTCCGTTTGGTTCTATAAAAGAAAGTGGAAAGAAAGAAAATTACGCAAACCAATACATAAACTTGGACTAAAATTAGTCTAAATTCATACATTGTTTTAAATAATTTTTTTTCCTCTCATTTTCTTTTCATAGAACCAAATGGACCCTAAAAAACAGTTTTTTAATGAGATAGGCCCATACATTTGTACTTATTCACCTTGGAAAATTGCTTTTTAAGCCCCTCTATAATGCTCCCAGGCCTCTTAAACTGACAAAATTACCCCTTATATTATTTCGGTTTCTATGTTCCGAAATTGAATTTTTTCTTCTTCCTTTCACAACAACAGCAACAACCACTTGCAGCAGCAGGTGGAACAATAACCATTTGCAGCAAGCTTGAACAACAACAAACCAAAGTCAATATTATCTCTAGAGAACAACCAAAACCACAAACTAACATCAAAGCATCAAAATACCTCATAGTTATGACCTAAACAAACCAAATATTCCAAATTAAACCTAAAAATCTCAACACTTGAAATCTTTAAACAACACAAAACAATTGACTTTTACAGGTTCTGAAGTTTGGAAGAGAAAGAACAAGGTATTCACTAAAATTTCACAAAAAATGATGAAGTTGTATGTGTAAAAACCCTTTATTGTGTTTTTTGCGAACCCTTCATTCTTTCTGCTTGTTTATGCTTTCCTGCATTGTTGTTCGGATCCTGCGAACCGAACTTGTTCGTTTTCGGATCCTAAGAACCGAACATGTCCGTTTTCGGCTCCTGCGAACCGAACCTGTCCGTTTTCGGCTCCTGCGAACCGAACCTGTCCATTAGGCTGCAGAAACAGAGGTGCAATAGAAACTGGTGAAGTGTTTTCGGAACTTACGATCCGAAGAGAATCGTTTTTGGAACTTTTGATACGAAGATAAACAGTTTCGGAACTTACCATACGAAGGGAAGCGTTTTTGCAGCTTAAGAATGCAAGAAGAATGGGTTGTATTATCGTGTGATGCTAATCTTGCAGATAAGAAAATAAGAACTTTAATGTTAGCTATCACCTTTGAAATGGTGAAAATGAAACAAGGTTTGAAGGGAATTTTAGATTAGCTATATGAGCATCTACATTTGTGTGTTGTTTGGTTACTTCTATGCCTTTTTGAAGGGATTGTTTAGCTTTTGCAGCATATGAAACAGAGGAGATTGCAATTTGCAAGCTATGCACATATCACATGTTTTTTGATTTTTCCATAGCCTTGTAACACTCTACAACATAACTTAATATAAGCATTCCACGTTTCTTTTCTATGATATTGTTAACCTATACTCTTACACGTGTTATATTCCATTTCAAATGTATTCTCCCTGTTTCAATCAATTTCGGATTGTATGTGCCGAATTTAAGTCTATTTCGGATTGTATGATCTGAAACAATCTGGGATCAAAAGCAAGGGTATTTTTGGGTTTTCGGGGGGTCTGAGAGCATATAGGGGGGCCTAAAGAGCAATTTTCTTCACCTTGCATGCACCCAACTCCTAAGTGGTGTATAGCTTCGGCCCACTAAGCCAAGAAACTGAATTTCATCCATGCAAACATGGGAGTGACATAAAGAATGGTATTGAGTGAGAAATTTATGAAGATAGGTACTCACAGTACCGATGCTTAGCAACGTTTTCAGTCCGTGAAATTGTCAAAATGGCACGTACAACTAGGTATCTACGTACTCCATTAATACAGCACCTTGCTTTGAAGCTATTCCTCTCACTCAGCGCTCAACAACTCAAAATTGATAGTGGTGGTTGATAGCAGATACCATACCAATCCATTTCTATTGAAAATCACAATTATCCCCGCCCATGCTCATCCATCTCATTGCATTTACACCTTCTTTAAATGCACAAATGCAAAACTTCACATATTGTAGTATATGCCTATCTCAATTGTCAATGTCAATAATATAGTGAATTTTCTGGAAAGAGTTTAAAAATTCATGCCTAATATCTTGTGTCTTCTAAATTTATAGATATTTTAATGAGAGTGGTTTTTAAAAAATGATTAGCGGTCTAACTTATTATCCGCGTTTATCTTTCATTCATGTATATTATTTTGAATATATAAAGAAAATAAATACTCCATTATTTTCTTATTGAAAAAATAAATTACAGTATGGAGTAATTAATATTGCGTGCATTGTTGACCAAAATACAGTAATATTATCATCATACTCCTTTATAATTAAAAAATTATCTCCTTTTTTGAACATTACATAACAAACATTAGATTTTAGTTTTGTCATAAAACAAAGACATTTTTTTCTTTCTTAAGTAAAAAACAAAAAAAAAGACAATTTTTTTTTGTTTCTATTTTAGTTCTTTAACAAGTGTTGTTTATAGTAGTTCTATTTAATTTGTGTAAAACAATTAAAGATAAAAGTATAAAAAAATAAAGTATTAGAAAAAATAGATGAGTGGATGGAGAGTAATGTAGCTAGCTAGCACATATCTTTAATGCTAGATTGACTTCCTAGAACTAGTAGTGGAAAAAGACAAGGAAAGTACTTATGTAAGAATATGAAATCTAGTATATATAGACTACTTTTTGTTTAACAAGATAGTAAATCAAAGTAGAAAGTAGAATGAGCACATGAGTGAAGAAATGAAACAAAACAAAGCAATTATAACTCTGCTTACCCTTGTTTTGCTTTTTCATTACTCTCTTGCTAAAAATACAACACTTGCTCATAACCAACAAAAACAACAAATCAAAGAAAAAGAAGAATTGAAATCATTACATAGAACTACAAGAGGAAGTTGGGGAAGAAGAAGAAGACCAAGGTGCGACCCATTTTATCAATATCTATATGGAACCTGTGGACAATGGCCTTTTCCAACATACCCTTCACCGAACAATCCATTTCATCAAACACCCCCTTTTCATTACTCTCCTCGCCGCCCACCATTTGTTCCATCACGACCACCTTTGATAATTCCACCGCCAATGCCGGTGGTTATAAATTCTCCTCCACCATCTCCATGGTGGTTATCATCACCACCACCTCCTCCACCATGGTGGTACTCATCATCACCACCTCCTCCTCCACCATGGTGGTACTCAACATCTCCACCACCTCCACCTCCTGATCCTATACCATGGTATATTACTGCTCCGCCGCCTCCTCCTCCTGAGCCAATACCATGGTATATTCCAGCTCCACCACCGCCACTTGTCCCAATGCCGTAACACTGATGAAATCTACTAGCTAGTACTCCTTTTGGCCTTGATTATAAATAAAAAAAATCACTTTTGAGATTTAATTGATCGCTAATATTTTTGATATATTATATAGTAAATTAAAAAGTGAATTTTATTTATAATTAAGGTCGGAAGGAGAATGAATTGTGTTTTTATAGTGTCACTACTTTGATTTACAAAACAAAGTTATTCACTTTGTAGTCTTATAACTAATATTACTATTTACTAGCTTATGTATCCGTTTGATTTAATTTTAAGTCATAATTATGTTATAAAACAACTCATGTCTTCAAAGCCAAAAAAAATAAAAAATTCATGTCTTTGGGCTTTGAAATGCTTATTTAGACTGCAATTTGTTTTTTTAGCATGGTGAAATATGACAATTTATTGTCCCTACCCAACCCAGTACCCACCCCAGCAAGTTGTTGAATTTTTTTTAGAGAACTTCAAAATTAGTGTGATATTGCTTGTTAACACAATTTTCCAATATTTTCTAGCTTTATAGTATCTATTGGAACCATTACGATCTAAACAGAGTAGTCAATGCAAGTTTGACTTAATATTTTCACCAAGTGTTTAATTAATTTTGTTAATATCGAATCAATTAAAAGTAGTCAACTTCAATCACTACCATTTGGATCTAGCAATAGTAGGTAATATATATACAAATTTAGCCAAAATTCCAATTTCATAAGGTGTCTTGTAGTTATACCATATACATACAGGCAAGAGAAAAATACATTTGAGTAGTAGGTGTATAAAATGTTGTTTGCTAAACGGGCTCAATCAACATCACTGCTAAAGAATTCATGAAGATATATGCATGATATATCATGCCATGGACCATGGTTGATATATGCATTAAATCTATCAGCGGTGTATGATAGTGATTGTGAGAATCGCTATTAAGTAACTAGATATATAAAACAAAACATAAATGATACAGGATATAGCATTACTATAGAAATTCAAAATCAGATAGTAATAGGCCAAGGCCAAGAAATAATCAGTCTATACAATTTGCAATGTAATATTATCCCAAAATAGTACATGACTCATTTCATCCAAGACAAATGATGTACATGTTCTTCTCTAAATGAGTATTTGTATTTTAACTTTTAAGAAAAATGTTATGACATATTCTAAAAATCATCATGTTTGTTCACGGTCGATGTATAATTCTTGAGACACTTTTAGAGAATATTGTGGAAGAAGATGGGTGCTAAACTACAATTTAGCTCTATTACTTCGAAATATTGTTAGCATTTATTTTGCATTTTTAGAATTTGAAACGAGATCAAACCGTTGCGCCTTTTGAGCTTCGCCCAAAATACTCCATCAATCGCTTTAGTCCGTTCTTTTCCTTCTTTGGGCTCAGGTCGATAGTTGCCGTGGTAATAATGTCCTGGAGCCCGGCTACCGGCCCAAGGCGCTGATCGGGAAAGTCATAAAGGGACGTTAAACTAATTCTAGAAGGGCTTTATACCACCAAAAAAAAAAAAAAATGCAATGAGAAAATATCCATTTGAAATGATCTATGGCATGCGTCCCCTTAGTTAGATTGAATCTCTTCATCTAGAACTCAATAATACACAATAATAGACGGAGAACAAATATATGTACTGTACTAGTACTACTCAACAAGACAACGTTGGAAGTTAATTGCATACATTTACAAAAGGGAGATTTATTATGGATACATTTGCAAAAAGAATGGTTTTCAGATGAATAAAATGTCAATTTATTTCCAAGAGTCGATGTATAATTCATTTTATAATTGTCCAAAAGATCAATGACAAGTACACCAACAAAATATAATTATTAGGTTAGGTGACTTTATCAAGTCTTTGAATCTTCAATGCTGTCGATTTCTTGCCATGCTTTGATGATAAAGAAAATGTTGACTAGATGAGAGGAAAATATTAGTACTA
Organism: Trifolium pratense; assembly: GCF_020283565.1. NCBI lineage: Eukaryota > Viridiplantae > Streptophyta > Magnoliopsida > Fabales > Fabaceae > Trifolium > Trifolium pratense. The sequence continues at coordinate 58,026,993 of NC_060065.1, read as the reverse complement.
TGAAATTTTCATGAAACACCAATCAATTAAGATTATTATAGGAATTAGGACAACCTTAATATCGTCTCTAAATACTTGTTAAATGCCTTTAGTTTTTCCTCCAAGTATCAGAGGGATAAAAAAAAAAATATATACTAATATTTTTAATCGTATAATAGTAAAAATTATAAAAATTTGATATTTTGAAAATACTCATCGGGACGAATTAAACATCTTATATGCTAATATTTATTTTTGTTTATTAATAAAAAAATCGGGTCAAAACAACATGTATGAATAATACACAACAGTCAACTGTATCAATCAAATTGAGTCGGAGGAAAAGTAATATATTTTTTTAACAATTTTGTGCCAATGATATCTTAATTTAAAAATAAAATATAAAAAATAGTCCTATGAAGAAGGAAGTAGTTGGGTTTGGCACGTGGAAAAAGTGGGACCAAGTGGAATAATCTCTCTTGCACAAAAAGAAACAACCGAGAGAGAGAGAGAGAGAGAGGTTTCTGACTGTGTGTGTGTTTTTTCCTCTCTCAAAACAAAACAAAACAAAATTCATCTCTCTCTCTCTCATTTCTTTCTCTTTGAGTCATCCACGAAAACAACACACGCATTCATTCATATCTCATACAAATCAAAAAATCTTCCACTCTTCTCATTTCAATATTCAACAGTTTTTTATTCAACGTACCTTCCAACAATTCCATCGCCAGATGTGCGACCAACACTGGCTCAACTTAGCTATGGCCGACGATTCCATCGTCGCCGAACTTCTCCTCCGTCTCAACAACCCTCAACCACCACTTCAACTCCACTGGAAAACTCGTCAGCCCCGCTCCAAATCCATTCCACCAAAACAAGACTATTATTCCACCAGAGCTAGCCCCAACACCCCACTTTCATGGTGCGCCGCCACGTCACCAAGCGATGAATCCACCCTCCCAACAAAACTCGCCGAATCTTCTTCGAGATCTAAGGTTCGGTTACTTCCTCTTTTATTTTTGCTTCTTAAAATTTTCCGGTTAAGTCTTGTGTGTAGTGTAGTACAACAACATGTAAATTGTAAAGTGTGGCAGTTTCTTTTTCTTCCTTTGAAAATGCCACTTCATGTTACTTGCATTGGTTTCAACTTACTTTAAGCATATATTTATTTGGTATATATCACTTTGGTTTCTCAGAATCACCTATGATTTTCCATACCAAACATACACTAATTCTATTAGATTTACAATTTTAACCTCGTAACTAACCGGTGATTCTGTTCTCCGGTAACCGTAACCAGCGTCTCATTGATAAAGTGCGACTTCCATTTTTATATGATGATAATTATTTAATAGTAATAAATTGTAAGAAAAAGTGGAGTAGTCGTATTTAATAAATAATTCAGGGAAAAGGAGTGACTTTGGATTGAAGTCTGAATATGGAATTGAATGACTCTTTTCACGTTTTTTCCTCGCCACTTATTTTTACTTTCCTTCAAAATATGAGTGAGAGTAGTAATACGTGTCATGCGATTCAATGACGAAAAAATCCTTCGTTCTGAGGGGCATTTTTGTCTCTTTCCGCGTTTGTCGGAAGGAAGTTTCAACAGAGGTTGGGACGTTGGGTGCGTGCGTGCGTCAGTCAGCATTGGTTAATGCGATGCGATAAATAGAGTTCAGCCATAATAAAGGGTAATAGAGTAAAATCCAGTGATGGCGTGTTTTCGTGGCAAAAATACTGCAAGTTAAGTCGTGCTGTTTAGTTTGGTGTAGTGGTTGGTTGTGTACTTTTTTGGTGTCAATTGCAATTCTTTTGTGGTTTGGTTACATTGACTTTTATTACTACTATTATTTTATTTTTTATGGAAAGATTACATTAAATTTTTTAAAAATTATTATTATATATAAAAAATAAACAATTTAATCAAAGTAGCTAGGAAATACTAGTATAAATAAACGATTATATTCTTAAATTAATACTGGTTCTGTGTAGTGGTTTGTCACGTGGGTTGAAGATGACACATGTCTGTAATGATATCACAGCTTGAGCGCAACCGTATTGTGCTTGCTTGCCTCAATATTAGTTAGTAGTTGTGTTGTGGTGCATGCCTAAAGTCAAGTCAAAATATTTCCATTATTATATTATAATAACATGTCTTTCTTTGTTGGTGGCTTATTTGTGAAATCAGACTTATCTATTATTGTGTTGATCTTCAAAATGTTTTTTTTTTTAGAAAAAAGTATATTAGAGAATTAGTATGATTAGCATGCTATTTGACCTCATATTTTGTACATAATTTGATTTTAAAATAGAATGTCTCAACTTTAATCCTCCCATATTTGGTACTATTTTGTAGCTTGCTAATCAAAAGGAAAGAGTTACTACAAAAAACCCAAAAAGAAAAAAGGTGAGTATAATAAACTATGCTTTCTAATGATTGAAACATTTCATAAATCTAAATTTTGAACAACACTTTGGTTATGTGAACTGTAACTGTTTTTAGTTACATGCTTAACATCTCTTGATGATGCTTTTTGTGCCTGCAGACTTTAGCTGAACTAAAAGAGGAAGAAAGTTTGTTATTGAAAGAAAGGAGAAATTTAAAAAATGTACGAGCCATCGTTGTATTATATGTCGCTGATTCTCAGTTCACACTTGTCTAAACCCTTTATGGCCGAGAAATGTAAAATTTGGCCAAGAATTGTTCCCACTAGGAATTGAATTCGGGCTCTCCCAAACGATTTGTCCTAGATGAAGCTTATTAATCATTTGAGTCCAATGTTTTGGTTTACATTTTATATGATTTGTTTACTAATAAATATTGTTTGGATTTCTCAACAGGAGGTGGTGTCTTTGCGCCTAACCGTCGAAAAAGAAAGAGCAACTAATGAAAGTTTAAAGAGAATGAAGGTGACCTCTCTTATTCACTATTGGTAGTAGTATTCTGTATTAATTTGGATATAATCCGGTGCATTAGAATCTAATATGCCTTGGCCTTTTGTAACAGCTGGATTTTGAGTCACGACAGAACTCTAATAATGCTACAACCTCTAATTCATCCCAATTTGTGGAGGCAGTATGTCGTCCTTCTGATTCAATCTCCCCCAAAACTGTCACACACAAGGTTCTTATCGATGATTCACATGTTAATGCTGCAAATGCTCCTCCGAAAGTACTAGAGACTGTTAAGCAAGAACCTAAATTTGTTCTACCAGACCTAAACTTGCTTGTGGAGGAGGATTTAAGCTATTAGCTAGCAATGAAGGAACAGATATCTAGTGATATTCTGCATAATAACAGTTCGAATCTTCTCCGCGACCAAATCTGGGCCATTGAATTTGGGTTACAGATGATGCGGTTTAATATATCATATAACACGCCGGTCTAACAATTTAGGTTTTTCTAATGTAACTGTAGATACTAAACCATTCATTTCCTCACCTACTCAAAATTGAGTGTGGTTGTTTTTATTCATGAAATATGTTGTGATAGTCTAAAACTTCCAACATTTCAAGTTTAGTTTCATTTTTTATTTGTTTTCGAAATTGTTCAAAATTCTTTGTGGCAACCCTACTTCTTGATCACCCTTAATATAGAAATTTATAAGGTAAATTCATAAATGTAATTACGTGTTCTACAAGTAGTTGAAGAATTTTGGTTCTTGTAGTGAGTGAGGTTGTTTGTATCTATTATGAGAATACAAACTTAACAACCCTTTGGTGGAACTCTCAAAATTAATACGCTAAAACGTATTTTCAGTTTGTGTATTGTTTCTCCTTCTCTTCCCGAATTGGTTTTGCATCTCTCTTTATGTTGCTAAGCAGCATGACCCTAAAAGATACTCTGGCACAAAACGGCTCAAAATAAATTAATAAATAAAAATGAAAAAATATTTGATGAAACAGGTCAGTCTCTAAAATAGATTTCAATTACTTCGAAAGATTAGTCTCTTCAGTTGCATGTGAAGAATATCCTACTTCAAAAGATAGGTGGACATTCAAAGGAAAATGCCAAAGCTTAAAAAAAACTTGAAAAAAGCTCCAATTTCATTTGTAGAAATCCATTCATATTGTTTTTGGTTACAAGAAATCCATTTATTTGATATAAAACAAGATGTACAAATTAAATACAAGAGGATAATCTTATGTGTGTGTGATATAGTACAACATATATATAGATAGATACAATATAGAGCAACATTGTGGATAGTCATCATGACTAAATGCAAGTTTATAAAAACTGCCAAGGACTTTTCACCATGTCCATAAAACCCAACAGATTCAATACATCCAAGATAAATCTTGCCTGAAAGACACAAACTTTGCAGCTCCTTGGACTCCTCTTTCAGAAACTTGAGGACAATCTTCAACGGCCAAGAAATCCAACTTGAACGATCCAACAAGCGGCTTTAATCCATCATCTGAGATTCCCAAACACTTGCATAACCGTAAAATACACAATCGAGGAAACTGACTCACAAGCTGTAGACCCTCATCACTAATCTCTTGGCATCTCACAAGTTCAAGTGACTCAAGATATTCTGCAGTGCAAAGAGCCTCCATTCCAACATCATTGAAGGAATAAACGTGATCAAGGGCAAGCTGCCGAACAGGGCATTTTTGTAATAAGCAAAGTATTCCACTCAATGTGAATGAGGAGGACGAGGGAAACTCCCCATCAGAAAAAGATATGCTCACTGATTCAAGCTTTGAGCAGTTTTGAGCCAAGGCATCCAGACTCTCATCGGTTAATCTCAAAGGATTATTCACCAAGCAGGGAAGAGAAAAATCAGATGGAACTCTAAATGAAACCGATCGAAGGTCACTTGATCTTTGAGACAAGCTAATTATGTCAAAGTCCCTTACACCAACACACATGTCCAGGTGAACTTTTTCCAAGTTCTTGCACTTGGCTAACACGCAAGCAAGCCCTCTTCCTGGGCTTATGATGCAATTCACCAAAGTTAGTTCCACCATATTTTCACAAGGGACTTGTTGCTTTTGCCACCTATCAACAGACAGTCTATCATAAACTTTCATATATCGGTAATTCGCATCGACTTCAAACTGCAACCTTTTAAGTTTCTGCCAACCAGGGCCAAGCTTAATCAAGTCACCTTCACCAATAGCTCTACAATTCCTAATGGAAAGATCCTCAAGTGTTCCAAGTTTGCCAAGGTATTCAAGCCACTCCACACTACTCACATTAAGACACCTTATAAGGTGAAGCCTAGAAAGATTCTTGCAACCGACAACGAGAGACAATATTCCACAACCAGTTATTCTCTGAGTGAAATCCAACCTCAAAGATGCCAACTTGGAAGAAGAAGCCAAGTAACGAAGACCAACATCGGTAATAAAAGTGCAGTAACTTAAAGTAAGATCACATAATAAAGGGCAATGATTTGCAAGAATTAAAAGACCCTTATCATCCAATTGTTTCCCTAATTTCGACATCCAACCGGAATATGCTATCTCTACTTTAGACAAGTTGAGAAACCTAACACACAAACTCGTTAAAGCTTCATTGGCAGGATCCATTCCACATCCAACCTTAAGAAAATGTCTCTGTGCATTATCTATATAGTAAAGCCTTTTACAAACCAATGAAACATTGTTTCTGTCACTAGTTTTCTTTATTCTACTCAATATTTCCCATACTATATGATCTGGTATATTATCCATCAAACTATTCTTCTCTGCAAAAAATTATTAACACAAAATCATCATCTCAGATTCATACATTACATACTTATTGTGACACAATTACACAAAAAAAAAAACATGTTTTTTTAACAATCCAACATCATGTGTGTTTGATCCAGTGTCTGTCATCTAAAAATAAGATCATGTAATGTAATAATTAATTAATTAATCAGTCAGATCTGACATGAATTTCGAAAAAGGGTGATTAATGTGTAATTTAATTGGGATTAGTATAAAATTAAGCAACTGGGTATTTGAATTGTATGAGAAATTGAGAATCAGGTTGGTGTGGTGTAAAATTGAAACTGAAAAACAATATATTGTTAATTTTTGAGGGAGAAAATGATAATATGATAAATTAATGAAAGAATGAAGTGATGAATTGAATCGATTACCTTAGATATTCATATAATGGATCAGAATTCTGGAATGCCACACCAACAAGGAAGGAACAAAACTCATCGAAAGTCGGAAATGATATTTAGGAATGATTAGATATACTCCCGTATTTTATTTTTTTGGTCCAAACCCGTTTCTTTTATATCGCTAAGTGACGTTTTTGCCCACACTTGCAAGATATTTCGGTTTTTATAAACTGATTTTTTCCATCGTTTAAAAATTTTGATTAATGGAAACCGAAATTTTGTGTTGTTCTAAGAAAAAAAACCGAAATTTTATGTTTCAAACTTCGATTGAGAGTGAAAAAAATGCAGCTTGTGGAGGTAGTTGAAATGAGTTCCGCTATAGATATGATTCCATGAAGAAGAAGAAGAAAGGGTCGATGGTTGAAGGTTGAAGTTGCGCCTCCGTTGACGAAAACGAATGCAAAATTTGCACTTTATTCGGCGTAGATTTTTGAAAATTCAAAGTCTACGGAGTGATTTGATAAAATTTTCACTTAAACCAATAGGAAACAAAAAAAAAATGTGATCAAATTGCAGAACAGTGATTTTCTAACATTGATCTTATGTTTGTGACTTTGCAGTTTTTTTTTATTTTTTTATGAAATGATGAGAAAATTTCTCTTCCGACTCAAGTTTCTTTTATATCCCCTAACTGACGTTTTTTTAATTTTTGGTTGTTACGAACTCGATTTTTTTTCATCGTTTAAAAATTTCGTTAGAAGAAACCAAAATCTTGTGCTCCGAATTTTTTGAATTTACAAGGGCAAAATGGAATTTTAGATGGAAGAGAAATTTTCATATATTTTAGTACATGTTAATTCTTCAATGGATCCCAAGGCCCAAAACAACATCATATTATTATTGACCATCTAAAATAAGAGGATTTCTTTTTGCACCCTTTTATTTTTACCACACGCCCTACTAATATACAAAAATATTCTTGTCCGCTATTTAAGTAGCGGATATAATCCGTTAAATCATTAGCGGAAAGGTAAAAATATTTTAGATTCACCAACTTTTAAGATTTAACCCCCCCACCCTGCAAAAGCACCTTTCCATTTTTTTTTGTCATCCGCTACTTAAGTAACTGATAGGTTAAAAGCGTCTGCTACTAATTAAGAAGGAGATTGTCATAACGTATATAAGGAAACCCACCATCATCCCCCTAATTCTGTCAGTTTGATAAACACACACAAAAAACTCCAAAACTGTGTCAAACCCCCAAATCGCAAAATCAACTTCAAATTCATCGATTTCTTCACCATTGAGTTCAGAATCAACTCGAAAAGAGCTTCAACCATCATCATTGATGAGGTTGGTTCATTTCTTCAAATTTTTTCATTTTTGCAATTTTTTATGGGGACTGGTTAATTTCGCTATTTATGTAGCGGATTACTACGATGCATGAGTGAATCTGTAAAAAATGGTGTCTTTTTTTTAGGATTTTTTGCAAGGTTGTTAAAATAAAATTACATTTTGTAACCAATAAATTAAGAAAAAATTATGGATTTAAAAAAATACAATTGGTTTCGTAAAAAAAATATTGTGACTGGTTTTGCTAAGAAACATATAAATAGTGAGAAATTCTTAGGTGAATACTCACCTAAGCATTAATGGTTAGGCACCACCAATAATAATTTTACAACTCATTAATATATTAAATAATTATAAATAAATAATAGAGTATTAATAAAAACAAATCTTAACCAAATCTTGGAAAATAGGGAAATAATGAAATTCATGTGCCAGATTATTTGTTTTTGCGCCATATTATGAGTAACTTGTTTTTGCCCCAGATTTTTAGTACCATATATTCATCTCAATTTGTATGTGTTAGTTGTGGGTGACACAAAGAAATTGAATTAAGTGCTACGCTAAAAGTCTAAAACTCATTTTGAATGCATGTTCTTTCTTGATACAAGTTGTATGCATCATCCTTATTATTCACAACATGACCAAGAAAAATTTCTTTAGAGCCATCATTTTCCATATTTTTCCTACAAATAATATAAATGTATTTTAAATGGCATGAAAGAAAATAGATATATAATTCTATAATTAAAAAATATATGTACGGTTTATAAACATAAAAAAGAAGAAAAAAATAATATGGATTCCAGTAAAAAAGATTACATATACAGAAGAAAATATACAGAAGAAAATACAATGATTTTTTTTTTGGAAAAACAACATTTATTTTAACGGCAAATATATTAGTATTATTAATAATCGGTCTCCGCACAAGACGAATAAATACCATGAAAAATGAAACTACAAAACAAATGCGTCATAGCGGAACACAAAACAATTATTTTTTTTATTGAAGAGTGGAATAGGTACAAAGAGTGCTAAATTCACTTAAAAAAAAATTCGGATACAAAGAAACCACCAAACAGTGCTATACTCATCCCTTTTGGCAATGATCTAAATATATTTTTTCCTTATTTTCCGGATTTGGTCATATTTGATTTTATTAATACTCTATTATTTACTTATAATTATTTAATATATTAATGAGTTGTAAAATTATTATTGGTTGTGCCTAACCATTAATGCTTAGGTGAGTACTCACCTAAGAATTTCTCATAAATAGTATGATGTTACTTTCTATAATTAGGGTTTAGACTAAGTTTTTTTTTTTGGATTAAAAAAGTTGAATTTGAACATGGACCAAGTTTTTTTTTTTTTTTTTTTTTGCAAACATTATACATTTCCAACACCTTAATGCCCCAACTTAGGTTACAAACAAGCGTTACCAAGCTCGGCTGGACCAAGTTATTTATATCTGCTGAATTTTGTAATTAATTATATAAAAAAAAGAAGCGGGTCGCGGGCTAACCCACGAATTTAACCCGCATAACCTGCGATTTTAACGGTCCAACTCATACGGGCAAAAATGTAAACGGGCCAAAAAAATTTGATTTTAAATCCGTGCGGGCTGCGGGTTAAACGGGTCGCCCCGCGGACCTTAGTCCGTATACCCGGCTCTACCTATATCTAATCGGAGGAGATTACGGAACGGATAAGATTAAGAACACACGTGTTTATCATGCGAGATGCGGACCGGACTGGTGAAAACGCAAGAAAAATAAAATCACATGATAAATGATAAGAGATAGAAGAAAAAAAAGAAGGACCATCGTTTTCTGGCAATAAATATGACAACTGCGTGGTTAACATATATCCAGCACAAGGTGGAGTAGTGAGTGATAAGTGATAATGGTGAGAGGGAAGAAAAATAAAACGCAGGACCATTTTTGTCTGCCATAAATAGACATATCTGGAACAGTTCCAGGCTGGAACCTCTCATCAACCTTAACCATACACATAAATAGAAATTTTTTTTATTATCTTTAGGATTTAATTGTTATGCACCGACGGTGTAAAATAATTTTACACTGTCAATCAATACCAATCATGTTTTCCGCCACATCACCCCCACTCCACCCCACTTTCTTGATATGACATGGCAAAATAATGGTTTTTTATTGGACGATTGTGCAAAACTATTTTACACCGTCGGTGCATATCAATAAAACTCTTATCTTTATCAATATTATTTTTTATTGTGGTTGGTGAAAACTAATTTTTATTAAAAAATATGTATGATGGATATTCTCCCTTCCAATAAAACACAAATTATTTTCATATAATTTAAATCTAACTTCTCACTATCTACTTAACAAGTTAAGATTCATATAAGGACCAAAGTTATGTACACTTCTATATGCATAGTTCTTACCGTGCTAGATACATGGGAGAAATTATTTTTATTTAAAAACAATTTTCTTTTTCATTTTTTAATTAAAAAATATAAATAACTACATTTTTGTGAGAGGAACAGGAAAAATTGCATCTTAAGAAATGCATATAAGTTTTGTCTTTCATATAATCCGGACAAATTCACTATTGATAACATTAATTTTTTTACTCTAATTTTTAATGTTAAAAAGACATCTTACAATTTTTTTTACTCTAAAGTTTAGTCCAAGTTTATTTATTGATTTCCCTAATTTTATTTTCTCTCTTTCTTTTCTTTAAACCAAACACACCATTAGTGTTGGAAGTATGACCCAAATGGTTATTTCTGAGTTAAGTCGGCTTACTTTGTCTTTCGTCAGTCCACAACTGATGAGATGTTTTCCTCTAAAGACAAAACACGATTACTCCCAAAAATATGGAAAATGTGACCCCCCTCAAAAGTGACGGTCTTCTCTTGGCAATTTCTTTAGGATAGATTGCCGACTCGTCTTAATATCTGGAAGTGGGGTGTCATTACAAATGCTAGTTCTTCAATGTATGTCTTATGTAGTTTAGAGTCTGAGTCAGCTGATCACTCGTTTGTTTCTTGTAACCAAATCTCATATGTATGGTATGATATCCTTATAGGTGTTGAGTGTGTGTCTCCTCGTGGTATTCTAGGGTGCTTTGAGGGTTTCTTTGACATAAGTATGGGTATGAGTAGGAAAAATAGATTGTCGTTGATGTTAACCTGACAAATTATTGTGTTGACTATCTAGAACTCCCGAAATGACATTTTGTTTTCTGAATGAACTTTTCTCCTAAGTGCCTAGTCGATAGGGTAAAACTTTCAGTTTAGAAAATGCTCCTAGGTAAAAAAACGGACTCCCCCTGTTCCTTTTACGAGTGGGGTATACACTATCTTTTGCTGGAACCGATGTCCGATAAAGTTTGTTGGGGGTGTTGAGGTGGGTATTCGTGAGGTCTGGTTGATAGTAGATGCCTCTTGTGTCTATCCTACTTAGTGGTTTGATCATTGTCTCTTTCTCTCTGAGGGGTCATTACTCATTGGATCTTCTTTATGGCGGTGAGTTACAACTTACAAGTGTTACAAGTGTTCAACTTTAATATTGGTGTGTCTTCTTGTATGACGGTGTGTTTTTTAAAGTTTATTATGTGTTGAGGGTGTGTACTTCTAGTACCTAGCTCTTTTTTTATGTGTTGGCGGAGTATACTTCTAGTACCTATTTGTATTCTGAAATTTCTCTTGTTTTATTTCGTATTATATATAAAATAGGGTTAAAAAATGCACCTCTTTGTATTTATGAATTTTTATGTGCAAAAAACAAAAAAAAAAAATCATATTTAATTCAAGAGAAATTCATATAATGTACTAAATATGACCGCGAAAAAAAAATTCGAATAATATACCAGAGTACAAGATTACGTCATCATGTCGGATGATTTGCAGAACCATTCGACAACAATTGCCTTATGTTATCCACTAGATCGACCATCTTCATTTTGTATGCATCGTCCATCTGTAATTCATCAATATACATAAGTATGTTTTTCACTGTTAAATTAATATAAGCCGTATTATATTTATTTGATCAAACGGTAGAAATTTATTAAACAAGTTAATGATAAAAATAACTTGTACATTATGCCACGTCATTTTTATTACTAATTTATATGTATCTATATATAAAAAGAAATAATATTTGAACAACTATTTTGTGATCCTACGTACCTTGGCAATGATAGTGATGCCAAGAGTTGAACTACCAAACGGCAATACGCTGGTGCTGGTGACAAACAAATGAAGATTTTCAAGCATTTCTAATATGTTGAGTTCAATGCCATTTTGTTTCTCACAATTGATGTAAATGAGTATATTTTTGTCCAACACTTTTGCTTTGACATAAGGGAGCAATTCATTGTGGAGTGTTATAGGTTCTTTGCCTCTATTGTTTTGCTGTTCTAACTCCTTCACTCGTTTTTTGAGTTGTTCCACGTGATTGATAGCTCCCATAACTATAGAAGCTTTGTCTGTCTGTATATTTTTAAAAAAAAATAATAATTCATATACAAAAGGTATAAAAGAAGAAAAAAATTAATTAATTCATATGGTTTTTTTTTTTCAAAAATTTAGGTGAGGAGATGGTGCCCCAATCCAAGGCAGGGAACACCTTGAGACTATTAGAGCACTTACAAAGGTAATTATATTTACCTCCCTCCAAGAACAGTAGTGTGGCTCGAACTCGAAACCTCCGAATCCAAGACCTATCTTTTTACCACTAGATCAAACTCTTGAAATTAATTAATTCATATGGTTGTAGCTCACCAATTGGAAATCTTACTCTTTTTTTGACAAATTGAAAATCAGACTTATACACCGAAAATCAATCATTAAATGGAGAAAATTGGTCACTAAATCATTTACTGATTTTTTTTTTTTGTTTATAAGCAAATCATTTACTGATTGAATTTACACGCAATAAGAATTAATAAACTTCCTCAAAATAATATTGTACTATGTAAGATATAAGTCTTTCACCATGCACAAGTTATGAAATACTATAATAACGAATACGAATTTTATAGAATCCACCGTTGGATTAAAGTTTATATCATATAGATCATCCATAAATTTTTTATTTTTATTTTTTTGAAAATCTTTGATATGTTATATTGAGACCCATCGAATTGTGGTTGGATGTTCTGCAAATGTATTTGTGTTGCTGGCTGGATTTATTGCGTGTAACTTCATGATATTACTACATATTTTTGAAAATCTTTGATATGTTATATTGAGACCCATCAAATTGTGGTTGGATGTTCTGCAAATGTATTTGTGTTGCTGGCTGGATTGAGATTAATTATTGCATGTAACTTCATGATATTACTACAATAGCAAATTTAAATATGTCGCATGGGTTGATAAATGATAACACTACTACTTTCTTAGGCATCTATTATATGCACAACTTGTACTAGTATGCATCTAATAAAATTTGCTTTGAAAAAATCAAATCAAAAGAGAGATCGAGTAAATATAATTTGTTGAAATTAATAGTATGTATTACCTTCTTGAAGCGAGGAATTGTAGCTGAAAGCTCTTTGAACATGTGTGCGAGTTCAAGTCTCCTTTTCCTCTCTACCATAATCTTCTTTTCTCCTTCTTTCGTAATTGCTTTTGCTTCTGAGCTCTTTAGTTTCTCAGAAGTCCTCTTTTTTGCTGAACATGGAGGACGCGGTGGTTTGGACGATATCACAGATGATTTTAATGGTATAACTGCAGAATTATCAAAAGGGACAGTGCAAGTTTTAGAGGATGTGGACGGATGAGGTAGCTGCTTCGTCATCTCACTAGAAACTACCGATGGTATGTGGCAAATTTCTTGTAGTGTATTTTCTGTGGCTGCCCCGGCCATGGCCGGGGCTTCTAAAGACAATTGATCATGTACCATGTAGTCACCAAGGTAGTCTTCTTCTTGGCACATCTCCAACCAATTTTCAATATCCATTTCCTGTAACAATCATTGGGATTAAACAAAGTGTCATGTTATTAAATTATTATACGTACATATTGAAATATTAATATTTTTCAAGTTCTTTGAATATATACTGTATGAAGATGCCATATATCCTCCCACGACTGCTCCATGAGAAATTAAAGACTAGATATGGCTTACTCCAATATGTTCTTTGTTTCTACTTTCCCAAGTCGAATGAGGAAAAATTACGTGTACGTATATAATATTAAGTTATTTAATAATTCAACAACAATTTTAATGACTCTCATTTTTCCACCTCAACTCTCAATTTGAAAATACTTTACAAAATCTAGAAAACGTGTTTTTTTATTTTTGAAACGGAAAATCTTGAAAACGTGTTAAAAATAAGTCATTAAAATTGGTGATCAGATTGTACCAAACGAAAAATTAATTGCAATAAGATTTTTTTTTTATAAGAGCGATAAGATTTTTTTTTTGACAAATTATTGCATAAGATATTTATTGATAAATTATTTAGGTATATATTAAAAATTAATGGTAATATTCTTTTTTAGATTTTAATTAATTCTTTGTGCTTGTTCAAAAAATATTCTATTTTACATAAATGATTTGTGTGCAAATTTAATGGGTTATTGTAAAATAGAGAGTAACTTATTTGAGGTTTTAGGATGTTTGTTTGATAGTATATATATGCTATATTAAAAAGAAAGATAATATTTCAACCAAAACATTGAGTTTAAGTGGTTAATGAATCAATCTTAAAATGAATTATTCGGAAAAAAATTGTGTTCGATTTATGGTAAAAATAATTTTTGGTCAGTTTTAATTTAATTACCTTATGACCGAATTCTAATTTATTGATGGTCTCTTTCCCTGAAAAAGGTTAAAAATAAAAAAGAAGATAACATTATATGCGTTTATAAGTTGTCTAATTAGTTGTGGATAGTACTCAATCGAGTTTATGCATATGGGTTGGAGTTAAGGTTTTTTTCTTCAAGTAGTTTAGTAGTTAAAAATTTATCTCTTAAAATAATACAGAAAAAATGTCAGGGAAAGGCATTAATGAATACTGTCGTCTCTACACGTGACATTCAGGAGATGTGAATTTGACCTATCAATCAGTTGGAATATTCAATAGTAAATGTGATGTAAATGCAACCAAAAATAAATCCAGGAAATGTGAATTTGACCTATCTTTAATTTCCCGCCGCTAAACAACAATTTCCCATCAATATATCTTATCGGTAGTATCCTACTTGTTAAAAAAAATTGTCTTTGCTTTCGAAAACATAATCACGTGAGATCTCAGAAAAAGAAGACAAAAGAAAAATAAAAGAGAGAGAACTTAATTATGGCAAACTCCAAAGTGGATAGAGAATAATATAGAATTTTACACCATCAAAATTATTAAAAAAAAAATTAAAAGAAAAAAATGGAGAGGATCTATAAAATATAGAATTTATTTTCTTTTTTTGTCATATAATCACGAATGATCATTAATTAATAATTTGAATTTTATCTTATGTAGTGCATAACCTTTATAGACGAATCAATTATGATCACGAGCAAAGTAAGTGTAGTGATTTTTCTTTCCGTCCACATGAACAATTTTTTTTTATGACTGATGCTAGCCAAATCGAGCGGAGCTTCAGAGAGTGGGTGCGGAGCTCCATTCCATCGCATTCAATCAATCCAAACATAATCTTTTATATGCAATCTTATATGTTCTTGTAATATTGACAATAATATTAAATCATACATCTAATATTATAAACAACGATAGACATCTAGCAATACATTGCTGCCACACAAATGACGAGAATGTTATTTGATTTGACAAAAAATTTCGTGATAACAATCCTATATATGTATAATCACCTAATTCACTATCTATATTGAACATAAGAAATAGATTGTGTCACTCTTGTATAGTCCAATATAATTTTTTTTTATGCGGAATATATTGAGTAACAAATAAATTCAATATCCCATATTGACCTAGTTTAGCATGATGATGCATTAAACTATCTGATTTAATTATTCGCTGTACCACATTATCTTATAAGTTATACACTATAAATCCATCTATTATAAGTTATCCAATATTTTTTTGTCAAACAAAACCTTGATATAAGTCTTTTCTTTTACAAACTAATTATACAGTCTTCAAAATGATTAAATATAAATACAAGTCTTGAACTTCAACATAATTATTTCGATTTACTAGATTATTACAAGATGATATTGCATCATCAAAAGTTGATTCATTATTTGCATGATACACTAGTACGGATCGATGGTCCTCAAGTACTCCTCCTCATATTAATCAAAGGCACTTGCTGTAGGGTTTTCACCAGATCATCCACTGTCAATTTGTACCCATCACCCATCTGCACCAAGGAAATTATATAATGTTATGTTAAGTATTTATTGCATTGCAATAATTGGAATATCATGTGACTGATTTTACTTCAATAATTAATGAGACTCATAGTTAATGTGAATAGGCCCAACGTAAGTATCTTATTCATTTCTATGATTTTTATTTCTTTCATTACTAAATTTTTTAAATATTTTTTGAGGTATAAAAGAGATTTTGACTTATTTAATGTCATACTTTTACGTCCAAAACTAGAGCTGGGTATGCGAGCTAGCCCGCCCCGTTTAACCCGCCCCGCATAAACCTGCATATTAAACGGGGCGAACAAGTCCGTCAGCAACTATAAACGAGTTATAATATTAAGCCCGAGTCCGGTCCGCATAAGCTCGCGGGTTAAACGGTTAACCCGCGGACTATTACCCAAAAAAATAATAACTTTTTTCAAAAAATAAACTAAATTAGTAAAATATTGATATAATGAAAGCTTAAAAAAATATATTATTAATAATTTTATGTTATAACATATAAATTGTAACTAACAAATAAAAATAAATAAAGTTTGTGATATCATTGAGTTTATTTATCTTCTCTTTGTAAGTAATGCAACTAAAATTAAATTCAACCAATTCTTATCGTCATTTTTGTACCGTCCATTTTAGTGAGAAAAACTTTCTAAATGTACCACAAAAAGCATAAAAAGATTAACAAATTCAACTTAACTAAATCACATCAAGGTAACCAAATTATTCAGAACATAATAGCGGAAAATACCCTCAAGAAAAATAACTACCCATTTGGACATATATCTTTTAAATACTAGCAAATGTATATACAGCTAAGACAAAGTAAAAGATAGTGAAAAAGAACAAAATATTATAAGTAGAAGAACATGTCTGAATCCTGATGTTTTGTGTTGTTGTGTACTTGATTAAAATTGGAGTGTGTTGTTGTTTTTTATAATTAGGGTTTAGACTAAGTTTTTTTTTTTTTTTTTGGTGGTTAAAAAAGTTGAATTTGGACATAGACCAAGTTATTTATATATGATAAATTTTGTAATTAATTATATATAAAAAAGAAGGCGGGTCACGGGATAACCCGCGAACCTACGGATTTAACCCGCATAACCCGTGGTTTTAACGGTCCAACCCACACGGGCAAAAATGTAAAACGGGTCAAAAAAATTGGTCTTAAGTCCGTGCGGGCTGCGGGTTAAACGGGTCGGCCCGCGGACCTTGGTCCGTATACCCGACTCTATCCAAAACTATATACAGTAGTAATAATGGAAAAAATAAAAAAAATACAAATTGGAGAGGATCCCAACTCAACTAGTAGTGTTTGTTTGTTTCAGTAGTAATAATGGGAAAAAAATACAGTACTACTATAGGCGTGTTTATTTGTTTGTTTCATTTCAAGTGTCCATTTAGGTTGTTGTCAAAAACAAAAAGTATTCCAAAGAAAATAAGAGGACAAAAAATAGTGAAAGAAAATTATATAATAAAAAATGAAGAAAAAAGAAAGACAAAATTTAGTGTATGAGGTAGCGATCGCAATATAATTATAGGTACGTACGCGTACCTGAGCAACAATAGTAAAGCCAAGATTTGAATTCCCAAAAGGAAATACAGTGCTTGCAGTGACAATCAAATGAAGATTTTGAAGATGGTTCAATATTTTGAGCTCAATGCCATTTTCCTTCTCACAATGCATCTCAATGAGTACCTCATTTCCCAAAACTCTTGCTTTGACATCAACGACTGATTTCTCATTTGTTTTTAGGTTTATTGTTGATTCTTTGCTCTTCTTGTTTGGTTCCTCTAGCTCCTTCACACGTTCTTGAAGTACCTTCACATAATTAATTGCTTCGCAAAGTATAGAGGTCTTGTCCGTCTGTACGTTCGTTAAACATTCACAATGTATGATTAGAGCGTGCAGTCATATATATATATATATATATATATATATATATATATATATGTTCGGACATTCATCCTCGATAACACTTATAAAAACTAATAATACTAATATTGATTTTATTAAAAAAAAATATTAAAAAGTTCAAACTTTTACTTCACATATTAATTTTTCAAACTTTGAGTTTCTTAATTAATGGTATGGCTATGTAATGGTGACATGTTAATGCTATGTAAATGGTGGTGATAGATATTTTTTTTAATTAAGGTAAAATCTTTAGTACCAAATTTACTTTGTTGGCCGGATACCGGTACATCTGAATAAAATTATTTAAAAATTGAATTTTTAAATATAAATTAATATAAAAATATGACATAATATTGAATTTTACCTAAAGTATACTATTATATTACAATGTTAAACTGTTTTTAAAGACAAATAAAAAGAACACAAGTAAAAACAAACTTAAACTTTACAGTTTACACCAAAAAAAATAAATTAGACTAGGCAATAATGTAAGGCATCAAACAAGATTTTCAATACAGTAACAATCCATAAAATTGAATTGACTATGGTTAATAATTTGTTTTGTTTTGAATTATGTCTTGGGAATGTCAAGATCCGATGTCATCACATCACAAGTGTGTGAGAGTATCAATGTGAAGATTTTTTTCTCTATGTGCTTGTTGTGCTTTTCCAATTTATAGTGCCAAGTATATATGATGAGTTCAAAGAAAATAAGTGACACATATGATATTGGTGTGTCCTCAATTATTGCTCCCTCCCGTACTAAAATACCTCGAGTCACATACTGTAAAGGTATATATAATTGTACAATTTTCTCTATAAACAAAAATTAAATTGCACTATATGATCAAAATAAGCAAAAATTAAATTCCACTATGTGATCAAAATTTGAGTTAAATTTCTTGTAATTATCTTACGTATATAATATATAATAGAAGATTATATATCTAATAAATACTAAAAATTAATAATATAGAGATAAATATTATGTTGACAATTTTTTTTTATTATAATGAGCTGGGGATCGAACTCATGACCTATATTTATTCATCTGAGAGGGGTGGTTTTAGGTCATTTTGACCTAAAATTACCCATCTACATATGTTTTTCTTTCTTTTCATATAAATAAATGATCTTTACACTGATCAAGTTTTTTCTTTTGTATTTTTTTTTTTTTGTGATTTCATCGTCCGAGTGCGGCGTTTTGTTGGTTATCTTGTGCGGCGCTATTTGATTTCCTGTATTGTTGTAGTGTTCATTTGATTTCTATTGAAAGACAAGCTTCAGCCAATTAATGATTCAATCAATTATTTGAGCATCAACGTTACAGATCCAGAGGCATGGATATTTTCATGACTAATTTTATCATATTATTTGTTGTAGACATTTTACCATTATATACTATTAACTTTGATGCTATGAATTTGTTCGTAGATTACTTTACGTTTTTAGCCATATCAAATAAGGGATTGCATTTGATGTACTTTCAATTTATTTTTGAAAAAAAGAAAAATATAACACTATTACTACTCCTCTTGTCCTACATGTAAGAAAATGTGGTGTTTATAGGTTGATCAATCTAATCCAAATTTCAAATCAAATACATATCAATTTTTATCAACTCAACTTTTTTCTTATATTTACAATCAAAGATTATATAAAATAAAATATATTTAATAAAAAACAATTTAAATAATATTAATTAGAACTCATATTTTTTAAAAAGTCAAATATATAAAAAAAAACCAACAATTAAACACAAGACGTGCCCAGCTAAGAAAAAATTCTCATACAAATATTGTTAGAACTCCGGATTCCCACAATTCTCCATATTTAAATGTGTGAGACTCTAGCCACTAGACTATTTGATAAAAAAAAAAAAAACTCATTGAGAAAGAATGAAGCAAATGCTAACTACTAACTAGTGTTCATCCGGAGCATTAATTCAAAGTACAAATTAAAAAATTAAGAAAAAATTCTTAAAAATTGTATAGTCAAATATCTTAAAAAGTCTAGTTTCTTAGCTAGTATACTGAATGTCCTAGTTAGCAAAACCCGTTAAAAAATTAAACAATCATCAGAGATCTAAAAATAAATACATAGTATAAACAAAGATAGCAAAGACACAATTTATATGTTAGATGAAAAATGAAAAGTTTAATTAATTTTATTAGTATAGTATTAGTATTATTACCTTCTTCAAGCCAGGAATAGTAGCTGAAAGTGCAATGAACTTTTGTGCTATTTCCAATCTCCTTTTTCTCTCAGCCATAATGTGATCCATACACTGAGAATCACTTCTACTTTTTTTTCCACTTTTTGTACTACTACTCACTTTCACTTTTGGTAATTCCAAACTCCTCTTATTATCATTATTAGATTTTCCACAGCTTCTACTTTTAATTCGTGGTTCTTCTTTTTCTTCATCTTCATCTTCATCTTGTGTAGTAGTAGCTGGTATTATTGTTGATTTATCAAAAGACAAAATAAATGTCCTAGGACTAGGAGTGTTACTTGACAACGTTGTTGAAGGGTTATGAACCTTTTTTCCTGACCAATCTGAACCGTCCATCTCATTAGAAGATGATGATAAACTGCTTCCAGAATATGTAACAGGTGGCTGCAATATTATGTCTCTCAAAAATTCTTCATCATCACCAAATTCCTATATTGCAACAATTAATTCAAAAATTAATTAAAACACACATGATTATTTATGTAACAAAATAATACTAGTACTAGTTTTGTTTTGAACGGCAAATATATTTTATAGACATAATAATAATTAAATAATATGGAACATATTAATTAATTAATTAGTACTACATATATATAGCTATATCTAGTAGTTTTAATAATTAATTACCGAATGAAGAGGCCAATTTTCCCAAGATTGGTCCATGGGAACGTTGTGTTGAATGAATGAATGTAGGGATAAGGGACAGAGAGAAGGGAGAAGAAGATGAAGAAAGAAGAGACAAGATTCGAGAACGACGATCTATAACATTAATTAATTTCGACTGATATATATATATATATATATATATATATATATATATATATATATATAAATGGAAATGCAAATGC
Organism: Trifolium pratense; assembly: GCF_020283565.1. Lineage (NCBI taxonomy): Eukaryota > Viridiplantae > Streptophyta > Magnoliopsida > Fabales > Fabaceae > Trifolium > Trifolium pratense. The sequence continues at coordinate 58,006,238 of NC_060065.1, read as the reverse complement.
AATGCATCGTAATTCACATTTTTTAATCAAAATTATAATTGTGGACCGTATTGCCAAACAATCGGTCGGCCCAATATCATGTGGCCCGTCTGTACAAATCAATTGCATCATGCCAATGTACATATATCATATCATATAATAGCATGTGTTTTATTTTAAGGTAATGCTATTAAATATTTTTTTAGATTTTTAAGGTACTAAATGTATACGTTTTAAGATAAAATTTATGTTTAACATTTTTCTTATTTTTATGGCAAATAATAAATTGAGAAGAAAAAAGTGAGAAAAGATAGAATTTGGCACTCTAAGTAAGTAGTACACTACAGTTAATAAGATGAGAAAATTATTTTTAGTCAAAAAAAAAAAAAGAGAAAATTAATTGTTGATATTGTAACCATCAACTATATGTTATGAATAATATGTGCATGTAATATTAACTATTCATTTTTTTGTTAATAATTGATATTATTCACTTCATTTTTAAAAGTGAATTGTTCACTTTAAATATCCTTTTTAGAAAGATAGTATGATAAGGAAGGAAAATAGGAAGGGAAAGGGGGGGGGGGGGGGGGAAGGATTTTTTTAATGTACTAAATCTCATAGAAAACAATTATAAATTCCAAACAAACACATAATCAAGGCCTAAAACCTCACAACTCTTTGTCAACGAAGAGTGTGATAGAGTATTTTGGCCCGATTTTAGGTATTTTGATGTGGAATTAAAGATGGTTGCATAAGTTAGAATATCAATTTTAGTGTGATGACTATTTTTAAAATATCAATTTTTCATAATTTCTAATAATACATAATTAAAGATATTAATGGTCAAAATTGTGAATCAGTAAGTGTGCATTAGTCAAATGCGATACTTATTTTGGGACAAAGATGACGGTTCTTTGACTTAATTTTATGTAACAATTTAGTTATTTTTTTAAAAAAACTAAATTAACAATTTAGTTATTTATCCTGTATAACTTCATTTTTGTCCTTTTTAGGCCTTCGTTGAGGTTTTTATTTGATTTTTCAAGCTTGCAAACCTATAATTTTCTTTTATCATTGAACTTAAGATTTTATATGCATATTAAACAAATTTCTCACTAGACCAAACCTAATGATTTAAACATAGTAGAATTTGTTTGAAAATATTTATTAAGAAAATGAAATTACAATCATGTCCTTCTCAATTTAGATTTTTTAAATTGCACACGTGTTTAATGAAATGATTAAATGCATTTTTATAGTAGATATATCCTTCGTTTTTAATATGATGATGATGATGACGATAAAAAAAGAGTAAGATGGGAACAGAACAGAGTAAATGGGAAATAAATTGACCCAGTATGTATGTGAATGAGATTGACTGTAAATGGGAACAGAACAGAGTAGTACTGTACTGAATTTGAATGTAATAAATGCAGATACAGGGATGTAGATTTCCTGCAGTAGTTTTTCACAAAGTTTTCACACAGTTTTAAATCTGGACCGTTGAACATAGATCGGACGGTCCAGATCAACGCAGTTAACAAATCACATGAAACAATCTCTACCACATGTTTTTGATCGGATGGTCAGTACTGTAATTACTACATGAATCATGAATGAATGAAAGAAAGAAATGAGAAAGTGTGAAAGTAGAAGAAGATAAAAGGACAAATGATTTGGTAACTAAAAAGTAAAAAATGAAAACGACGTGTCTCTACCTTCTTCTAGAGAGTACCGACCAAAACAAACACGTGAACGATCACAAACAAAGAAAACAACCTTTCCATTTTCGAAGGATTATATATTTATTTTTTTTCTTTTGTCATTAATCATCTGATTATCAGAAAAAGAGTTCCAATAATTCGGTAAATATTCTCTGTCTAACTAATGTGTGACGAGTCTGGTCTAACCATAAATATTTTTGTGTCCAGTATTTGAAGAAAAATAGAATTCTCTTTAGTATTTATCACCGTTATTGTTTTTATTAGATTTGTTTGTGTTGGCGGTCGATTCATTAACCATTTTTTATGGTCGCAAATTTTCACTCAACATCTTTTTTTGCTATCCTAATTTTGAGTTCGTGTGCGGATTCGCGAGCTAATGTCTATCTTGGGTTTGGTTTGCTTCTGTTTTTGTTTTATTACCTGTTAAAGTTTTTTTTTTTTTTTGATAACATGTTAAAGTTGTTTTTAGACCACTTGTAGTCTATGTCTCCCAATTTATTGTATTATCTTTCTTTTTTATTTTATTTAATATATTTAGGGTATTTAAGTTGGCTTGTCATATACATTCTTTTTGCTTGAAAAAAAAAATAGTTACATTTAATATAAAAATCTAATATGATACTATTATGGTGTATTTGATTTGTTAAAGGGTAAGTACTGGACAGAACAGTACAAGATAGAACAACACAACACATGACAGAACAGCACAGAACAAACTTTTGGGATATTGAACATTTTTTTGTCTTATACGATATTTTGTTAATAAAATGGTATTTTGGCATTTTAGACAACTTGTACTGCGGACAAAAAGTTGTGTTGTGGTTTAGTGAGGTACAAAAAATCCTGTTTTTGTCTTATCCATTGCTTCCCAGTTTGTCCAGTTCCTGAAACAGTTTTACAATCAAACACAGTACAACTACAGTTGTCCTGTCCAGTCCCTTATATTTAGCGAATCAAACGGACCCTTAGACTCTATCTCTTCAAGATACTCAATATTTATAGGTGAACACTTCGGTATACATATTATGTAGATCTGTACTGGTATACGGTTTAGATGGATGAATGGATGATTGTGATTGGTCTACAAATAGTATTAATATAGAAAAATCAATAAACATTAATATTTGTAAACCAATCAAAATCATCCACATTTAACAAATGTACAGATATATATCCACATAATATGTGTACTAAAAAATTCACCATATATATATATATATATATATATATATATATATATATATATATATATATATATATATATATATATATATACACGCACTGAACTCGATAGTGTTTGGCGTTATGAGTTGATGTTCTTTTAATTTTTAAGTTGTAAAATTATTAATAAATTTTTTTATAAGTATATGAGTTTAACCTGTAAATTAGTGGAAAAGAAAGCAAAATTAGGGGGAAATAGTCATTTTCGTCCCTCATTGTGCAACTCGCTGTCAATTTAGTCCCTCACTGAGGAAAAACTATTTAATAGTCCCTCAATGTGCACTCCGTTAGTCAATTTAGTCCCCGACGTTACATTTGGCAGTTAACTGAACAAAAAAGCTGATGTGTCATTTTTTTGGGGACACATCAGCTTGTTGAGTTGGCAATGAGGGACCAAAATGACTGTAGATACCAAATTTTCCCAATTTAAATTCCTAAATCTCACATATAAGTTTAATTAGCCATAAGTTTACTTAACTCAAACAAAAAGTGACTTATTCTATTGAATTGGTTCTTTTAAGATGGATGAAGTGGAGAACTTTGTCATTGTGATTAAACTGTGGAGGACCTTCAAGCACTGGAGTAACATTAATTTTAGCTGTTGTACCTCTATTACTCCTTAACAATTCATTTGCATAGTCCCAAATCAAACCATATTGCCCTTTATAACTTCCCTCTGCTTTTTCTTTTGCTTCCTTTAATGCTCTGAATAATTTGGTGTCATTAATTTGAATTCCAAACTCCCTCTTCAGGTATGAGTAATTGTCATCAGCAACTTCCTCTTCAACATTTTGATCGAGATCAATACTTATCCTTATCCCTTCATTTTGTCTTCCCCTTTTCCTACTACTTCGAGGTTCATCTATTTCAATCTCATTCAAATCAGACTCAACATCCATAAATGACTCATCATCTTCACTTAAATAAGATAAATAAGAAGGCAAATAATCGGAATCTTCGGAACTTTCATCTTCATTCTCATTATCAGTCTCACTCACATTATCACCTTCGTTAATAACATTATCAGTTTCATTAACAACATCATCACCTACAGCCACATTAGCATCTTTAGCTTCATTAATACTATCATTAGTTTCATCCACATTAGCCTCTTTAGCTTCATTAATACTATCATTAGCTTCATTCACATTAACCTCCTTCAACTTTTCATCACCTTCAGCCCCATTAACCTCTTCAGCCCCATTAATACTATCATTAGCTTCAGCTCCATTAACCTCATCGGCAACTTCGTCAAGTATTTTCGGCTCATCAACGGGATGTTCAGCATAGATGTGAACTTCATTATTGTGGCGTATAGCAGTGGTGCACATATCATGGATGTCTCCATCCTCAAGCAATTCAATGTAACCACACCTGTCAGGAATCAACCACCATATGTTCTCAATCCTACTGTACTTTCCAACAGACTTTAACTTATTTTTCAGGATCATCTTGTTAAGGTTGTCACAATCATAATCTTTCCAAACAAAAAAATCACCACCTTCATACTCCATATTACCGTTACCATATTTTCGAAAATATCCACCATGATGCAAAATCAGAGTAGCCACAGGTTCCATTCTAAAAAAAACAACATGGATATGTATTAACAACTATGAAACTTAGTAAAAAAAAACTATGAAACAAACCCTAATATTCAAAACTAATAACTTTAACCCTAAATCATAAATCCTAAATACACAAAAATAACAGCAAATAACCTAAACTAGTACACAATCAGAACTATGGAGATCAAAATATTTGATATTTGCATGCTCAAACAAAAAGGAACAAATAGTTTTTCACTAACCTTGTGGTACTCAGTTGTGATTTCTGAGATACTCAAACAAACTTCAATGACGTTTTCAGAGAATGAAGAAGCAAATGAAATAACGACGGCGGCTTTGCGGTGGTTATGGGGTTAGGATGATCGGCAATGACGGTGATTGAGTGGAAGACAAAGTGAAAAAGGTGATGGAAAGGTGTCGTGAGTCAAATTGGTCCCCTTGTATTTATAGACAAAATCAATCTTTTGTTTTTTGTTTTTTTTGTTAAATAATCAATTTTTTTTTTTGTTTTTTTTAAATAGAAAAACAATCTTTTTTGTACCAAAAAAAAAAAAAAGAAAATCAATCTTTTTATTTTTTTAATAAAATATAAATTTTGTCATTTTGGTCCCTTTCTTCACTTTGGTCCCTCATTGCCAACTCAGCTCCTCATTGCCAACTCAACAAGCTGATGTGTCCCCAAAAAAATGACACATCAGCTTTTTTGTTCAGTTAACTGCCAAATGTAACGTCGGGGACTAAATTGACTAACGGAGTGCACATTGAGGGACTATTAAATAGTTTTTCCTCAGTGAGGGACTAAATTGACAGCGAGTTGCACAATGAGGGACGAAAATGACTATTTCCCCGCAAAATTAGTGAGACCATAAACTTGTGGCATTCAGTTTGCAAATTTTACATCGAAGTATAAAATGCAAAAAAAAAAAAAAACACACAATACATTTGATATTTTTTATTGTTACTAAAAAACTATAAACAATTGTTCACTTCTACTTTTATGTTCTCTTACTTTCAATTGTTACAAAGTGATGAAATAAAAATAAAAAAATTAAAATTGGGACCTTTGTTGTGGTGTAAAAATAATGTTTTTTTATTATAAATTGTCTTGTTATCTAAGATTTATTCATGAAAGAGTAAAAACAATTTTTTGTTTGCTCTCATTGTTTCTTATACAAACTTTTTTTTTACTAATTCTTATACAAACTTTTAAAAGCATAAAATAGAGTATACAAGGAACTCTTTTGCAATCAAATTAAAAACAAAATTGTTTTCTCAAACTATATACTCCATCCGGTCTTTAATATAAGGAAAAAAAATTACTTTTTAGATTCATTGAGAATTTAATATATCTGGTTCATAATATAGGTCAGATACATTAGATTCTCAATGAATCCATAAAACAAAGTTTCTTTTATATTTAGGATAGGAAGGAGTATATTCTAAGTTTCCTTTCCTTCTCGCTTTGTTTCCTATGCTCCAATGGTGAGACAACACCTGTTCATCCTACTTGTGTCTATATCATTGTATCTGGTTAATAGTTAAGAATGCCCTCCGAATACAATGGCACATGCATACATTTATGGTGACCCAAAAGAGGGGGCTCCATGTGCACATGAGGAGGTGCAGCTTTCACAAATCACATACTCCTATCTTCCACATAAATATTAATTTCATATTTGCTTCTGTATAGGGACTGTTTCTTTATCATAGGATAAAGTGACCAGTTCTAAATCCATAGGTCACTTTGCTCGTGCTCTTGTTAATGTTTGTGGAATAATATGCATTCTTTGCCCTATTGAGTATGCAAGTCCAAGAGTGCTAGAAACGCTCTTTCTTGAACGTTCATTTTTTAATTGAGTGAAACTTACGTGGTCTCACCACTTTTATGTGGGACCTATTTTTAAAGTGAAATCCATATTAATTTCAATCCTATCAAAGAATGAATATTAGAGAGAATGTTGAAAAGAGAGTTTTCTAGGCATTTTCGTGCTAATAATATGCAAGATTGCCTTTGTTGTGCATTCTTGATTCTTGAATCAACTCAATGTATTATTATAGATTCATAACATGTAATAACTTGTTTGATAAATTCATCGGACATGGGTTCAGTGCAGTTAGAAATATATTGACTATAGTGCAGTCGGCTATTTGTAGACTGTTTGATCAAGATCAGACGGCTCCGAGTTTAAAATTTGATCTTGAAATCTGAGCAATCTGATCTTGATCTGACGTCAACTACACATAATCCAAATCCCTCGTTCATCCCCTACCAACTATAAGAACTATTATTACTTGTTCGATACACTAGCATGGATCACATGTTGCATGTCAAATAACTTCAAAAGATCCTGTCTCAACTTTTTCACCAATTCTTCCTCTTTTATCCTGTATTCCTTACCCATCTGCCACATAAATTCCATCCAATTAACATTTTATTGCTTCAAAATTTTCAAACAAATATTCATAATTGAAAAGCACATAAACATTATTTTATTTTTACCTTAGCAATGATGGTAATATGGAGGGTATTCTTTCCAAATGGAAGCATGCTGCTAGTGGAAACAGATAGGTCCATACTTTGAAGTAAGGCCAATAGTTTGAGCAAAATGCCTTTAAGTTTCTGACACTGATAAGTAACTCTTTCTCTGACTCTATGCCTATGGCTTCCACTTCAAGGAGCCCTTCAATATTACAATCCAAATTACCATTACTTCCATTTGGATAAGATTGAGATTTTCTAATAGAGATTATTGATTTTGTACTTTTCCTCTCAAAACTCTGTTGCTCCTCTAGCATTGATATGCGTTGTTTAAGCTGTTTCACGTGATTAATAGCTTCACCAAGGACAGAGGCCTTGTCTATCTATACAGGTATGTATATATACCAAGAGGTTAAACAAATGATAAAGTGAAATATTATAAGGAAAATATAAAATGTGAGATATGATACCAAAGTCAAATTCTTTAAAATAGCATATTAGATATTGTTTTAGACTGGGCCTTACCTAAGGCCCAACAACCGAGGAACTCGTCTTCTAATGTGTCGAACTCGGCCCAACCGGACGTAGACCCAAGGTCGCGTCCTCCTGCTCAACGGTCAAGGAAATCAACCTAACGGCCGACATCGGAATGCTTGACAATTACTGTCAATCATGGTTTCTCAGCCGCTATTCCGACAATCATTAATGGCAAGGACGTCTATCCATCCTCACATTAATGGTCTTGGCTCTATGTTGAGGACTATATATATCTTTCTCATTCAGAAGATTCGGGTACAATATTTTGTATCCTAAAACTTTCACTTCATGCATAAACTGACTTGAGAATCGGAGTGTATATATGCAGGTGCAGCCCCCTTTACCACAACGTGCTGCAGAGGACAACTACTGACTACGTCGATTCTGATCAGGTAAGATCAAATATCAAAGCAAGACATAATCCCATTGATCTATTAATCGGTTAATCCATTTAAAGATAAGTCGGATTACTTATTTAAATATGTTTATATGAGATAAACATTTAAATAAGCTAAATGTAAGTACCTCTCGGTTGAGACTCAATTATAAATTTATCACGTTGTGAGAATCTTACAATTATAAATGTAAGTACCTCTTTAAAAACCCAGATAAAAAGAACAAAATCTGTTTGACCAAAGTTTTATGTGATCACGTGACTCACTCAGCAAGTTGAATCGTGTAATACTACTAATACTTAATTTGTTAAAGTAACAATTTTGATTTTCTCACTTTGACAGAGTAAAATGCTGTGGAGTTAAATTTATCAAGGACCTTGGTTCTGGAATCTCGAACCTTGGTACATTGTTATTAATCTCACAGTAAAGAAACTCAACTAAAACCGAAGAGTAAATAAATTTATACGACACAATCTATTCTTTATATTCAAGATATATATTATAGACTAAATAAATTAGTTGTTAATAATGAACCTAAAAAAGTAAGTTATTTTTCATAAAAGAGATCGGAGGAAATATGTTTTTAAGAAAATGTTTCTAAATGTTAACTGCAGAATGCCCGCCCAGGGCACTAGTTAAGAAAATTAAAATAAGTAATTCTTTTGTACTTTTAAAAAGTAAATTATACTAGTTTCAATACTTTCATACTTTATTAAGTTCTTTAACTAATATATATGTGTGTGTTGAGATAAAAGAAGCAGTGACAGACTAACCTTCTTCAATCCAGGTATAATAGAGGAAAGTTGTATGAATCTCTCTGCCATTTCATGTCTCCTTTTTCTCTCTGACATTATGTGATCTTGCATCTCCCATGAGCTTCTCACCCTCTTTGTTCCCTGTATAGCAGCATCAGTCCCTGAATCAAAAGAACAATGGCCCAATTTGGGAGAATTCCTTTGGCATTCATTGAATGACTTATTAATGTCCATATCCATATCCTATAGACACAAAGAAGAATGAGATAGCTACCTAAATTCTCATACATATACTCTGACAATTAATATTTAACAATGAAATTCATAAATTGATGACTAGTTAAATAAATTACCAAATCAGAGAACCAATTCTCCCACCAATCCTCCATGTTAGCAATAGATCAGAAAGGAGAAGGAGGAATTTCTATGATCTATTTTAAGTGTGTGAAGGAGAGGGGGATTAAAGTGGAAGACAAGATGGGAATTAAAAAGATATAATGAGAGTACTTTCTTTTCATTATTATCATTGAAGTGAAAAATGGTAAAAACAATCATTTTTCACATGAAAAATAACCCATCGAGTGAGTTTATGATGACATGACTAATTATACGCCAATCATTTGACCTTGGGAATCCTCAAGTAGTCTGGGTGACCATAATTTTACCCTTCAAATATATAAGTAGATTGTCCGAAGTTCGAACGTCATCCCTGCATATATACATGCATTAAAAATTGGGCATAAGATAAGCCAAATAAATCAACAATGAGTGGTATGGTAGGAGAAAGACACATCTATTTTGGCTTGTTCCATTTACTACTCTTCTTTTGCTACCATTTATAAAAGATAAACACAATGATATATTAATGAGATCCATTTTAATACAATAATAAATAGAGCAAAGGGAAACTCATTTTCATCCACTGGAATTACAGCAGTTTGCAGCTTCCAGCGACAGTAAATGACAATGGTAGATTGGTAGAGATGTGTAAAACTTACAGTTACAGTACATAGAAAAAAAAGAATGTATGAATAAAACTTTGTAATTTAGAAAGCAGTAACGCAGTCTGTATGATAGTGACACTACTACCCCTGACTTGTAGTAGCATGGTATGGGCAATGCTGTAAAATATTGTGACTGCACTCTGGTAATTTCGTTGACAGGAATCAGTGATTCTTAAAAGGTACGGTTCAATGATTCACTATCATATGTCACCACCACTACTGCTTCATTTTAATGAGACATAAATAGATACACTACAATGATTCTTAACATGTGATAGATAAACATTCAAGGCGATTACTCAAATAGGAGTACAAATTTAGTAGAGGCAACAAATACATACATATAGATACATGTAATTTCACTCTAATTTTAAAATAAAATTAATGGTTACAAACTCTTGTGAATTAAGGTGTATATAGTCTAATTAGAGAGACTTGAACAAGGATGAATTTAAAATTATTTATATTTGAATATTTATATAAAATTGAGTCTAATAATATATGTAAATCTACAAATCAATTCTAAAAGTAAAATGCTTCAAATTTTAATTTCAATTTAGAATTAACCCTGCTTTTTTTTTTAAAGAATTAGATAACCATTTGAAATTTGTGACCTTCAAGCTACGAAGCCTCATAAACTATAAGAATAGAATTTATGTTCTCTTCCTATGTATTGATTAAAATGTATTTTCCACTCCCTACAACCCTCAATTTGGTGAAGTAGAAGGAAGTATCTTTATATTCCTAACAACTAGAAAGTTTTTTGGATATTGTCAAACATTAATTTTAGTATGAGAGGATTGCCTGAATAGGATTTTCTAACTTGTAGTATATCTTTAGTGACTGCCAGATACTTGTATGTAAACATTTGTCTATTTATTTATGTACAAACAATCAAACATGACATATTGAAGTTTTAACAGAAAAAATTCAGGTGGAAGCATCTCAACTCGTGCCTCCATCCCCCAGTTCAGTTTGTATAAACTTGTGAATATACGGAGGGGAATTTAGGAGCAGACGAGAGAGGAAGGAAAACATTACAATAGATGGTTTCCTTGTTTGTTTGGGAGCATTTAAAAACAAGGGATTGCAATATTTTTTAAAATCTTCCAAAGTCTTCCCCTTATATTTCAATATCCCTCGAATTTGCAGGGGTGTGTTTCCTTCCCTTCATCCCCTTTTCCTTTCAACTCCCAGCAAAGTCTAATGGAATGATTCAATTTTCTATCATGCTTTTCTTCCCAGCTAAGAGCTTCAAGTTGACGAGGATCCTTTTGAAATGTCAGAGACAGTTCCACCATTTGTATCATTTGACAATGGCAGCTGTTCTACCGTCGTCCCACCCTCAAGACAAATCATGAGGTTACTAAGCTGCGCAGTTTGAGAACAAACCAAACAGTGGTTTGATTAGTTTGATGCACAAATGTTATTGTACGCCAAAATCAAACTCCCACCCCTCATTTAAAAATAAGAAAGAAAGAAGTGAAACAGTATATTTTACCTTCTTTTCTAGGCCCGTTATCTTATCATCAGTCAGTTTTAAAGCTTTTTTCTCCCTGAAAAATGTACATTATGCATCAGTTTGCAAACATCTGGACCTGATTTGCAATTACTTGAGTTCAATACAAGGGAATTTATAGCATGACAATTACAAAGTTGAGAAAAGGAAAGGAACATCCCTAAAATTGACAAACGCAGCGCACATTAAAGCAGCAACTCTTCACATTTGGTTTTATGAGACAAGAGACATCTTAAATAAAACATTATTTTGAGAAAACATATCACCGATGACAATGAGTAAGAGGGAATGAATAAAACCATACCTCTCTTCAATCTCGAGTATCTTGGCTTTCCAAATCTCCTCGTTTTTCAAAAGATTGTCATTAAGCTACAAACATAAACACAATATAAACATTTGCAAGAAGATTTCATGTCATTGTGACATATTAATGAGACAACACAAAATCCTAGGACATGGTTATAATATTTTTTTGACAAAGAAGTATGGTTATAACTTGGGTATCATATTATTGTGAAAAAGAGATTCACAAGCATGACTTACAACTTACCTCGTCCAGAAATTTCTTCTCTTTGTTACATCTATCAATCTTGGACTGAATCTTCTGTTGTTTAAGACTGACAGCCTTCTGAACAGCTACAGAAATTTTTCCTTCAGTTTCTTGTTCTACTTGTTGTAATAAGGATTCAAAATACTACAATTAAAACAGGTTTCAAAATTTAATATTTATACAAGACAGGAAGAAATCTTGAAAGATATGATGTGAATGCCAAATGAAATACACTCACCAATTTTTGGTTTTCAAGTTGAGTAGCAAGCAATTCATTGTACTCGCTGACAATCTGTAAAAGAGAATAAACACATTAATATAATTTAATCAAAATTGAAACTCATTATATAGATAAATCAAACTAAGATTTGAGAAAATTATTAATTAATCTTGCAACATTACAGCTTCGACTTTACTATTAAGTATAGCCTCTCTCATGGCATTATCTCCACAGCTACCACATCCACTGTCTGCATGCATGCAGTGAGAGTTCAGCTCAACTAACTTCCCATCAGTTTTGGACTGAATAAGTCTATGAACATAGTTGTCTCCCACATAATCCCAAACACGCTTGGTTTCCACTTCTAAGGAATAGCAATGCTGTGTTTCTTTCCAGTGTATTATAGCATGCCCTCCTTTATATCTGAATCAAGATGATCTTGAGAGTTCCACAAAATATATATATATATGGTTGTGACCAATACATTTGAAAGGAAAAAGGAAGGAACAAAATGCAACACAAGAAAGGGTTGAGGGACAAATATCACTAACCTTCCACAGCCAACAAACCCACATATAACACATATCCAAAGGTTCTCCGTGGTTTGACAAACGAAACATATAGATTTTTCAGCTTGCTGTTGGCAATAGCGGCATACCTGAAGATATAAGCAGGGCACTGTTACTGAATACTTAATTTACTGATAGACGGATTCAAAAAGCAACACCTACTTTCAAACTGATCAAGAAATCCCAGCTGAAATTAATTATAAACATGAAAACATTCAATTTACATCGACACCCTAATCCCCAAAGCAGTTCACACATGCCCTACAACATCCTCTCATGCATACATGGAAAGACAGAGGCAATGGAGCCACTTACAGGACAAGAAGAATCTGCCCATTTTGAAATACAGGAACAATGAAAAGAATGATTGCATATAGTTGTAAGAATTCCACTCGTGTCTTGATCTAATCGCTCTGCAAAGTAACGAACACAAAAGCTAGTCACAAACTGCCTATAAACTCCAATACATTAGAATATAGAGATATGTAATGTACCAAGGCAAACTGGACATGTAGGCTGTTCAGTTGAAGTAGCATTGGATGGTTGTGCATGTTCAATTGAGCCAGTATACTGTACATCTATGGTGAAAACAACACGGCACACTTCAACCTATATGCATGAAATTAAATCAAAAACAACAAAATTAATAAATAGAAAAAATGTATATGAAATAGTGTAGATTGGAAAATGATTAAATAGAAAGAAAGACCTCAAGAGAAGAGAAACGTCGACCATTGTAATGAGTGTAGAACGCATCAGTAGAATTTTGGTCATCAAAACGAATCAAAACACTGTAACGATCTTCCATATTATCCATTCTAACAATACGCAATTCAAGCATATGTTGAATAAAAGAACCACAAAACTGGCAAAAATCAGCATAAGTCATGTGATTTGGTACTCCAACAACACACGCCAATGGCTTACGTTCAATCTAAGACATTGGAAATTGCAAAAAGATGAATATCGAGAATTGAAAAATGAAAATCGCGCAAGAGTTAGTTGGTAATGAATGAATGAATGAATGAATGAATATACCGACCGGAAGAGAAGGAGGAGATTCGTGTGGGAAGACGTGCATGAGGCCGCGAGTTTCTTCGATTCTAGGGTTTCCAGAAGAGAAATTGAAGAGACTTGTTGTTGAGAAACAACAATCTTCTTCGGAGACTTTGCTTGAACTCCACATCGTTAATTCAATTCAATCTTTCATCAAATCAAATACGATTATTATCAACATCGGTTTCTTCTTTAATAAACTTTTAACTTTTTTTTTTTTTTTTTTTTTATGAATACTTTGGTAACAAACAAAGCTAAGCAAGAGCAGAGAAAAAAGACAAGAAAAATTAGTCTGTTAGAAACAAAATTCATATTGCATTGTTCCTAAGTAGATCGCGAAACACCTTCCGGAGGAGAGTCATGCTAGAGAAATCGGAAATCGGTATCTGAGGAAGCTTCAAGCTTTAAGAAGAAGTTTGCGTATTGATTAACTTATCTAAGAGTGCGGCAGAGAGAAACATTATTATGAGAAATCAAATATTTAATGTCCTGGATCGAAACTGCATGGATATGGTACTCCATCCGTCACAAAACATAAGCAAAAATGAATCAAAGAAACTTTGATGTATTTTATTAAAGATTTGGACCAAATACATCCACTTTTGTTGACCAACTTTTGATTACATTTTGGGATGAAGGGAATACTTCACTTGAGGCCTTTTATGAGGTCTTGTAGATAGCAGACAAGCTCGTCAATGCTCATGTTAATGTCCAACAAGAGGCCCTTGTAGATAGCATACAACTCATCATACAAAATGTCAGAAGACTCTTAAATACTATAATCCGAAAATCCTGCCAGATAGTAAGCAAAAGTGTTTCTAATAATTCCACCAAAACCTTGTGGAGTTGGGGAATCATCATCTGAACTACCATTAGAGGCGAGAGTGAAGTAATTCAAGATATGTCATTATAAAAATAAAAATATAAAAAGTAATAAATCAACATAACGCATATAGGGATTAGATTTAATTTTTTTTAGGAATAAATTAGTACAAAATTATTTATCAATTTTTAGCTAATTATGAACAAAATATAATATATAGTATATAAAAAATAAAATCATTTCATACAATTTATTTTCGTTTAAAATAAATACATATTGTTTTTTTGAATTAGTGAAATTCATCGACTATAATAAGTTATTAACCAGAGTCAATAGAAGCTCACTATCTTTTTTTTTAACCAAACAAAATTACTACATTTCATTAATTATCAAAAGTTCAATACATAAAGGAATAATCTCAAATCTATGGAAACTAGTCCAAGAATTGGCCGCCCTAACTAAAGTGTGAGCAACCGAATTTACTTGTCTCATAATAAACTTAACTTCAAATTTCACACATCATAATTAAAGAAAAAAAAAAGTCCTATATGTTTACTTTTTTTATGGGCAAAACATTAAAGACTACCATCAATCTTTAGATACACATTCTTATATGTTTACTTTGAGCATAGCCTTTAACATACAATGATATAAGAGAGAAATGTAAAAAATCCCTTTAAAAGAGAGGAGGATATTAATAAGATCATAAAAAGAAGATGAATACAAATCATACACATTTTAAAGCTTGGAATATCCTTGTATGAGTGTTGTGTGCGTGCCCCATGGATTTGTCAAGGTAGTTGCTCAGTTTTTCAGAATGGCATTAAAAATTCTAACCTCTATATTTCATTGTTACACTATTATAACATGCATAATGAAGGGAACTAAGTAACTAATAATCCCGGATTCAATGCCAGTTTGGAAAATACATAGGTTGGTGTTGAAAACAACATACAAAACCGCAGATGAAAGCCAAAGCACTCAAAGACTAGGGATATCTATGCAGAGTTGGTCTTAAAATCACACTGCTGCAGCAGCGGGAGCATGAGATTCAACAGACTTAAGTATCTCTTCGCCTAATTGTTTGCATCCTACCAGCTTCTGCATTATTAACACCCAGTCCAAACATCAAGTTTATGCAGAAAAATATAGCCAATACACATTTCATGTACTCGTTATGAGAATAATCATTATTCTTTGTTGACTAGTGATTGAGATCATCTCTGATATGAGTTGTTTATAGAGTTCTTAAACTTAAAATAGGTTATTATAGAGTATCACAATCAGAGCAAGATAAATGCTTACTGTCCCGGCAGAATATATGTCAGCAGTTCGAAATCCCCTGTTCAGTGTCTCGAGAACTGCACTCTCTATTCTTTCAGCAGCCTCTACTTCTCCAAGGCCATATTTCAAAAGCATAGCAGCACTAAGAACAGTAGCAAATGGGTTTGCCTTGTCCTGTTATATAGATAATGACAATGATGTTGTTAGCATGTTACCGAAGGTAAATAAATAACAGGAGTAGAAGAAACCAACCTGTCCGGCAATATCAGGTGCAGAACCATGTATAGGTTCAAAAAGTCCAGGTCCCTGATCCAATAGGAATCCAGTGAACTTTTTAGTGAAATCAATAATACATGGATATAGCATAAAAGGAATTACTGTGAGAAAACTTGAGAAACATGCTCGTTATTTGTATTATAACTTATTCTAAATATTCATTTCATACCGAATCACCAAGGCTGGCAGAAGGAAGCATCCCAATACTTCCAGTGATCATTGAAGCCTCGTCAGATAATATATCGCCAAAAATGTTGTTTGTTACAATAGTGTCAAACTGCAAAATTCAGTGTTCAGATATTGTAGTACTTGCATTTTCATCCTTTAGACAGATTTTTTACTGTGAATATAGCTTTGCATATCCAAAAATAAAATCAAAGATGGGTGTTGTTAATTTATTCCATAAGATAACCTGTTTTGGATAGCGAACTAGTTGCATTGCTGCATTATCAACATACATGTGTGAGAGCTCAACATCAGGATATTCTTGTGCTAATGCCACAACTCTTTTCCTCCAAAACATGGATGCCTGGTGAATTCAAATGTAGTTAGCAAGCATAAAATGGACCTAAATCTGTCAGAAGTATCATTGTATCCATTCAAGTAGCCAAAACATGCACAAGTCTTAATCATTCAGTGGACGTGCAATTTTCACATCAAAGGTTACGAATATACAAAGACTAACCAATGCCTATCACAACACATTATCACTAACATCATTCCTGAAAAGAAGCTACCGGATCTCAGGACCAAGTGGCTATCAAGCAACAATAACAAAAAATCCAAGCTATAAGCTATCATACTTACAAGTGTATATACATTATCTACACATTGGAATGGCACAAAGTATTTGAACCTTTTTGCATTAAGGAGTAATTCGAACCTTTTTGCATTAAGGAGTAATTGCAAAGGAATCAAGTAGCAAAACTCTAATAAAAATAGGTCTATAGAAATTTGCATTTCTTGGTGACATGAAAACAATAACAGAATGAGTGTGGTGACGTCTTATACAAAAGTAGCCTCATAAGGTCCATGACCACCCAATCTAACCAGAATCTCAAACAAGGAAAAAGCAACTAAGAGGTATTCTCATTGAAATTGAAGTATTTATATATTCTTCCCAGTTGAAGTTTAATTACTTCAAGGCATACAACTCGGTTCTAATTGTTGAAAATATAGATTAGCACCAATCTCATTCAGAATAAATTTGCTATGACTTTTTTACACATATCACAACAGTGGCAAAAACTTCACAAAATTACAGAATAAGCTTCATAGCTTAGTCCAGCGATAAGTACCTCTAGTACATTGGCTTTGTCAACAGAGCAAAGTTTCCCACCACGCTTCCGAGCAATGTTAAATGCAACACGAGCAATGCGATCAATCTGATATACATATGCCACTACTCAGACAATCATACATACATACGGAAACAAATAGAAAACAGTTATGGACAACAAAAAAGCAACAGTCAAGAAAACGAGTAAAAGCTCCGTTAAGAGAGAAAGAAAAACAGTGAAATATTCATATAGTACACTCTTATCCCTCATTGTAGACAATGCTAACTCCATAAAAATAATAACAAAAACAAAAAAGGGACTAAAGATCTAACAGAAACATACACCACCATTTTGTAATTGCAAGATACCTCATGTGCAGCATAAATCTCAGTATTAAAGCCAGTCTCTTCACCATTTTCATTGGTACCAAAGCCCCTTGGTTTTCCAAAATAGATACCTGAATAACAACAGAATAGCAACAGGGCATAGTCAGGCAATAACCTTCCGATATCAACAACCAAATGAAATGAATGAAGAATTAATATTATGATCATATGAGACGACGTAGTTTTCTTTAAATAATCCGCTGTACTGAAACTAGAATGAGAACACCACAGACCTCCAGTTAGTTCCCTTACAACCATGAGATCAACCCCCTCAGCAATCTCTCTCTTCAAAGTTGAAGCATCCACTAACTACAGAAGAATAAACAAAAATTAAAAACACACTAGAGATAGACTGAAAACTAGTAAAAAATTGTAAGAAACTTAAAACCTCTCTAACCATTCTACAACATATCCTTAAGGGTCTTTTAAGATTGATTTATTTGAGCTTATTTACTAACATAAACACTTGTGAGACAGTTTGAGAGAGCTTACGAAAATAACTTATAACATGCCGATAAGTTGTTTTCGTCTTATTTCCCTAAGCTCTACGCGATAACTTATTAGAAACAATTTGATTTGATCTTATCTTTTGTTAATACTCAAACACTATAATGATACACCCCCTTTAAGTGAAAGCCCAATTCATGTCATGGATGAATCCAATCGTGATGAGGAGTCACATAGCCCAATACTTGGGAAGAGATAAACCATGAAGCCTTTGTGGGTGAAGGATTATCCGTGTGAATAAGAATTCATAGTGTGAAGAGCACAAGCTACTTCTTTTTATCTTTCCGTTGTTTTTACATTCCCGCAAATTACGCAAGTTTGTTATGCTACACTTGCATTATATAATCTGTACTTGAAACCCTTTTTTGTTATGATGAATGATAAGAAGATTATATTTCTCTCTCAAATTCTCTTTTTCTTCTCCCTAATTTCTCAAGGAGTAAACACTCACTCGAAGAGTGCTTCTTTTCGATACATCCAGATTAAGCGGGTTGTATCATTGGTGCTTTCATTGAGAGCTCATCCCTGCCATATCAATGTCTTCGGCCGACCAATATTGCCTTCATCTTAGAGACGAGTTCCAACATCGTTTCGAACACGAGATTCCGAACCTCGTCGCCAATGCATTTGCGCCCTTTTACGAAATGCTTGAGAAGCTTTCACAGACTTTGGGTCCTAATTCAGCAGTTGATTCAGATTCAGTCGCTAACTCTGATTCAAATTCATTGGTTGTATCAGATATGGTTTGCTCTGAGGTGACACCTGACAACGCCATCAACCATTATTGCCATCTCTCACAACCCTTTCCAGCTTCAGGTATCATTTCACATTCGTTGTTCACATTATCACCACCGTACACCTTTCATCCACTTCATACGTTGCCTGCAAAGCTGTGGCACGATGATGATGTAATAGGGTCACTCCAATGTTTGCTCTCTAAGCTATTTCCTCCTTACTTCAATGTTCCTACCTGCGACTATGGCAAAGCTGTGGCACTCTTAGACACTGTCCCGTTTGACCCGGGTCCTCTAATACATCCATTGCATTGTTCCTCTGTTTTTCCTAACAACATGATTGGTTGTGTTGTTGCGTCAAGTTTCAAATTACCCTGTGATGATGGATTTTCTGATCATGACTCTAGTAAATATTTCCGAGCTGGATTTTTTTCTGTCGACCAACACATGTTCGTTGAAATTCCCCACCCAACTTTTATTGATTTTGTGAAGACTCTTCATAATTTCACTGAAGCAATGGTGCTTATACTTGCTGCAACAGTCAATAGAGATCTCACTGTGATTGTTAATGGCAGCTATATCTCCGATACCTTTGTTGAAGTCTTTTACAACTTCAACACTCAGCTCCAAATTGTTGAGTTGCAAGATCATGGTCGTGTGTTTACTATTGTTAGTGTTGATGATAAGAGTATTTCTTACTTCAATTTTAGAACTTCCATACTTGCTAACAAATTTCTCGAAGGTGGCAAAGGTGGTACGTTTCGTTTTGTTGAAGAGGTCCAGGATATTGATGAGTTCTTCAAATTAACTCCACTTCAAGATGGGCTTGATGCAATAGGGGATTCATGGTTTCACTGTCAAAAGTTGACATTTCTCATTGGTGGTGTGTGGAGCATATTTTAATCGTATTTGCCTTAGTCTCTTGTACTCAACTAGAAAGTGAACTTTCTTATCGGAAGACTAGCAAAAATATTAATCCTTATTCTCTTCTTTTAGTTCCATATGCTACTATCAGCAGTTGGAGGAATGCCACACAGTTGTGGTTGGGTGCAGTGAGATGCATGTATAAAGAAAACTTTTGGAAAGTTGAACAACTCTTGTTTTCTGGTAAGATATTGATTATCTTGCAACATCAATTTCTTGTTCCCTTATATGGATAAAATTTTTATTACAATGTTGCACTGCTGCCTGCATACAAATATATTCTCAAGTCAACAAATTCTTATGACTGTCATTGGAATATTGGATTGCATCTTACCATGATGTTTTCTTGTGTATCCATTCATGTTTTTGTCATCCCACAAAGAAATGTGCACTATTTCTCTCTCAAATTCTCTTTTTCTTCTCCCTAATTTCTCAAGGAGTAAACACTCACTCGAAGAGTGCTTCTTTTCGATACATCCAGATTAAGCGGGTTGTATCATATAATACTTAGTTAAGTTATTTGTTTTGTTCAATTAGGACCTAACTCTATCCCCGACAATGTTTACCCCCAAACAGTGTTTACTTTCAATGCCACAACATGAATGGTAAAATACAGTTCGAGGAAATTGTTATACCTGCGGAAACACAGTTGCCGGTCTAAGATTAGCAAAAACTCGAAGCCCTTCTCTTAGCTGAAGCAATCCAGTCTCTGGCTTCAAATGTTTCTCATTTTTATCCCATTTATACCTTTGAAAAAATTAACAAAAACAATTACACAAATCATAAGTAACAAAGAATGCAAAATTGACAAAATAAAATAATCACCCTCCAATAGCACCAAGAAGAACAGCATCAGATTGCTTAGCAACAGAAAGAGTATCATCAGGTAAAGGAACTCCAGTAGCATCAAGAGCAGCACCACCCAAAAGCTTCTCTTGGAACTCTAATTTAATCCCTAATTACAAAAAAATAAAAAAATAAAAATGAGAGAATTGAATACCCAGTTTAAAAAAGAATGAAAATTTGGAAACAATGTTGGGAGAGAAAGATACCATGGATGGATCCAGTGAGGAGAAGAACGTCTTTAGCGACGGAAACAACTTCGGGACCTATGCCGTCGCCGGGAAGAAGAGTGATTTTGTAGGATTTTTTGGTGGAAGAGGTGGCGGCGGAACATCTTAAGGAAGTTGGTTTTTTCGACGAGGAAGAGCGAAACTGAAAGGGTGTGTGGAGAAGTTGTGTTTGAAGACAAGTTACCATCTCTTTTTGGTTTGTGATTTGGTTGGTACTGCAACTCTGCCGGCGCAAATAAATGGACGAGAAAGAAGTTGGTCGGAGCTGCGGCGTCAGTGGCTCTGCAACTCCGATTGGAGTGGATTGAAGGAGGCGACGGCGCTGTTGGATTGGAGGGAAATAGTGTGTACACTCGCTCAATATTGATGTGGCAAAACGGTTGTACTATAGTCAATGGTTAGAAATATTTGTTCTTTTTTTTGCGCCCTTCAAATCTGTTTGGATTTAGCTTATTTACTAGAACTTCTATCCGTGCGGCAGTCCACGAGTCTAATCAGCCGTAATATGTAACAATAAAAAAATACTTTGATAAAATTCATACAATCAAAATTATGTTATATCACGAAATATTTTCTTATAGACTACATTGAAAGTTTTATTCGTATTTTTTTAAATTTATTTTGGAATGGAATTAAATAGTGCAAGTTTCTAGTAAATTTTTTTTTTGATAGAAAGTGAAAATTTATTTAGTTTAACGTGAAAAATGAAAAGGTGTCCAAAATAAAACTTTATGTTATGGTGGTCTACACGATCCGTGTCCTTTACTCCCTCCGGTCTCATATATAAGAAAATTTTCAAAAAAAACACACATTTTAAGAAAGTAGGTAAATGCATTGGTTGAGGAGAAAAAACACATTGGAAAGTGTAAACCATTGCATTTATTGGTTGAAATTGGAATAATGTCATAAAACATAATAATTGTAATACACTTTTGCTTATATTTGAGACTTTCAATTTTTTTGTTTTGTTGCTTATATTTGAGACCGGAGGGAGTATCTTCGATCTTAATTGCTTTTAAATTTTGTATATGAATATTATTCTTGTGTTGTTAATGATGCACAAATCAATTGGATTCTGACACTACATCAATTTTTTTGCATCTCTGACTTGGCCAACGTTACTTTTTTAATAGGACTTTTTATGCAGTATCAAGTTCACAATCAATGGCAGCAACATCCTATTCTTTTGCCCAATCAGCCCCAGTCACTCCAACAACAGTATCTGTACCAAGAGCAGTTATATCAATCACAAAAACCCCTTCCAGAAACTTCGTCAAGTAAGTAAAGTTGGAACTTCACAATTTTGTGTCCTTTTATCTTTCATCATTTGAAATTGTGGCTCAAGAGGTAGTCCAATTTTCAAGGTCCTACCTACTACATAGTACATAGCATCATTGAGGGTTAGATGCATAAATTGTGAGATCGTAAAATCTTTAAGGTCTATGTCCTGTATGTCTAAGGGAAAAAAAGGCAAAAAAAAAAATTGATGGTCTATGTCCTCTAATAAAACTAAGGTCCAAAGTTGATGTTACAAATCAGAATCTTAAAACACCAAAAGATTGAGATTTTAGTTAATTGCATGGGCTGGGCATCAAATATAATATACCTAAATAGGTCTAGGGTTGGATAGCAATATATAAAAGAGAAAATCAAGTTGTTGACCATTATCTCAAGATCAAAGGTAGAATGGCACCCCCCATCAAAACAGAATCAGAGGCTGGCAGTTCAAAATAGAGGCAAAAATAAAACAGCAACACACAGAACCACATCCAGTCTCAAGCTTCAGATCAATCAGGAAGTGTTCTAGCATGTAATAGGGTTTTGCTAGTTGTCGATGTCGTTCTAGCATATAATAGGGTTTTGCTAGATGTCAATGTCGTCAGGTTAGTTTCAATTTTGGAATATGAGATGCCAAATCCAATGATTTTATTGGGATTGGTTTGGTTGCATAATCCCAGTGATACTGTTGGCTGGGATGTAATTCATGGAAAACCTCAGCTGAATGAGTTTTCTTCTTGTATCGGGATGCCTCGTGCCTTTCTAGTATTCAGAATCATAAGGTTCTCTAGTTAGGATTTTGATTGTCTTGGATAAAACTCTTATCCTTTCAATACAGTTCTTGACAAACTCTTGCAAAGAAAAGGAAAAGTGAAAAACCGAATTACAACATGAATTGTTTTTTTTTTTTTTTGTATTTAAATTTATTGTAGGGTGAGGAGTGCCTCCCATTTATAAACTCTTCTCAAGAATCCTATCTATCCGATGTGGGACTAAATCCCACCGAGTGTTGGCCGCTAACACACCCCCTCACGCTTCAGCCCGGCCCAATGGGCCTGAAGCGTGAACGATGTAGGAACCCAACGATAGACTCGATAGGCTCTGATACCATGTCATGAATATCGAGGCCTAACTCATCCATACAAAACCGGCTTGTACGGTGAGGAGTGCCTCCTCTTTATAAACTCTTCTCAAGAATCCTATCTATCCGATGTGGGATTAAATCCCACCGAGTGTTGGCCGCTAACATTTATAACCTTGATTTTTGGGCCTCTCCTGTTTCTTTAAATCCTGATAATAATCTTATTTCATTTAAAGAAAAATCGAGACTGATGTCTTCATTTTTCCATTTCTTGAATGTTTATCCTTCAATTTTTTTTGGCCCTGTCCAAATTTCCGTGGTATCCCTGTTTTACTGATTATGGCACTAAATCTGTGCCCCTCGGTCTATAAATCAGTGGTTTGTAGGATTACCCCCAACTTCCTAAAATTATCTATGCTGAAACATAGGAAACGACAATATTTTAGGAAGGCATTTTTTCTAATGGGTAGAATGAAGTTTATGCAAGTTAATTCGTGATTATCCCATCTGTTCTATATCTCTTAAAAAACAAAGGGAATAAAAAAAGCAGATTTCCACTTTTTTTAGCCTTGTATGCTTATGTGTGTATCATAATAATATATCTGTTGTAGATTCTATGGATTCAACAGCACAGACTCGACAGCCAAGCGGGGGTGATTGGCAAGAAGAAGTATATCGAAAAGTAATATGCTACTTTCTCTTCTCTATTTATTGGGTAAATTGGGTTAAACCACAGAAAATTGTCAAATAAACGGCTTTTGTTCCAATATTCAATGTCATGGTATCATGGATAGCCAATGCATCTTCCCAATTTCAGCATGGAAATGAAACTTGCAATTTATGATGCTTCACAAATGGAAAAAATTATTTTACTTGCTGTGCCAATTAATAGAACAGTAACACAGATATTCCTGCATAAGAGATTTCGTGGTTTCTAACGCATTGATTATGATGATTTAACAATAGATCAAAGCTATGAAAGAGAGCTACTTGACAGAGCTTAGTGAGATGTATCAGAAAATCGCAACGAAACTTCAGCAGGTACATTTTGTTAGCCAACTTTTTAATAGCTTATATGGACAAAGAAGCCTTTTCTGTTAAAATTATCTCGGAAAACTCTGAAGGTTGCAGTGTGTGCTAGACACTATCAAGTCATCACCCTTTTTGAAAGGAATCCCTCAATTGTTTTTGTTTAATTTGCTTATAACTTATTTTTATTGTGTTTAATGGTGTATCTTTTTTTTCTTTCAGCATGATTCTCTTACCCACCAACCGAAGTCGGATAAGATTGAAAAGCTTAAGGTATTTAAAATGATGTTGGAACATCTTATAACCTTCCTTCAGGTTTCCAAGAGCAACATCTCACCTAGTTTAAAGGAGAAACTGGGTTCATATGAGAAGCAGATTATAAATTTCATAAATACAATTAGACCTAGGAATATGTCTCCATTGCAACCGGGGCAGCTTCCCCCACCTCACATGCACTCAATGTCACAGACGCAGTCCCAAGTTACTCAAGTGCAATTGCATGAAAATCAAATGAATAATCAGTTGCAAACAACAAATATCCAAGGCCCTGGAGCAACAATGCAGCAGAATAATATGACGAGCATGCAGCATAGCTCTCTGTCAGGTGTATCGTCAGCACAGCAATTGATATCACAGATTCAATCTCAGCTTGCACAATTGCAACTGGGTTTGCAACAACAACCAGAGAGCTATGCTAGTACCCAAGTCAATGGTTTAAAGCTGCAAGTGAATGGTCTTGAGTCCGAGATGGCCAACTAATCATAGCCAGCGATGAAGATGAAGGTGATGGTCATGATGAAGAGGATACTGGTAAGAAACTTGGTGATGTGCAAGATGACCAAATCCACGCAGTTATGAAGAACGGGGTTAAAACCTGTATAGTCCTGTTTGATGTTACATCTTCATCTAGATATGATAGGTTTTTGAACCTGTATTGGAATTCCTTTTTGCTTTCTTTATTTAATTTCCTGCATTGTAATGTTAGTTGAACCGAAAT
Organism: Trifolium pratense; assembly: GCF_020283565.1. Taxonomy (NCBI): domain Eukaryota; kingdom Viridiplantae; phylum Streptophyta; class Magnoliopsida; order Fabales; family Fabaceae; genus Trifolium; species Trifolium pratense. The sequence continues at coordinate 57,980,987 of NC_060065.1, read as the reverse complement.
AAATAAATAAAAAATCTTTAGTTGAATATCAATTAAATCCTTTTTTTTTATTGCATCAAAATCAATACTATTTGAAAATAAGTCTGTCTTTTTTGGATATGGATTGCATTCAATTTTGACTGCAATTCTGCTCAAGAGCTCTATGACCGTTGATCTTTACTTAGATGACCAGCATCTCTTAAATGTTGAAGATTGCAATGCAGGGATGAATCTTCTCATGTGTACTCATCTGTAAATTACACATGAGAGACTAAACTGTGAAATAATAGATCACACATGAGAGTTAAATGTGTGATGATAGATCACACTTTTTTTTGTTAACCCTTCGATTTTTAGGAGAAGAGGGTCCTATTCCTAATAATCTGAAGTTCGGCTGCGAACTAAAGTCTAGTCAAGAACCATACTGTATAGTTTTCTATCACATAAATTATGTAGCTTGTGCTCTAATTACACTGGATAGGTGCAAAATAATTACAAATTTGTTTGTTTTTATGTCAAACTAGTGTTTATTTGAATTTGTGCTGATTATAAGTTTTTTTAATACTATATTCGAAGTTCGAAGAGAGTCTTGGCACATCAAATGCAGTTTTTGGCATATGATTACAATGTCAAGGTTTGATTTGTGGTATAATGAGCCCTAGCATGCCAACATTAAGTATACTTAATACTTATTAGATCTGAGAGTGGGACATGACCATACTTGTGTGTTCCATAGAATATGGATTATGGACATATCTTGCTTATTCAATTTAGACCTTAGAGATCTTGAAGGAGCAGGAACCAGTTTTATGTTTTCCATGTGCTATCTTTGTATGCATGTGGTGTGTTTGGTTGGGTATTGATGTGATCATGTTGTTAGTTTTGAATAAGAATCTAATGGTCCGTTTAGTGCACAGGATAAGAGACCTGATAAGATAACTGTATCATATCCTGCCGCAATCCAGTGTTTGGTGATACAGCAGGATATGATAAGTTAATCCTGAAGCTTATCCTATCATGTCTCTCTAGTTATAATTTTTATCCTGAATTTGAGCAGGGTTACCAGCAGGATAGGATAAGAAGAAAAAAAATTAAGTATTTATTTTATAAAATATATTTTAAAATACATAAAATAAAATTAATAAAATATAAATAATAAAATAATTAATTTTTAAACATATATGATTTTCTCACAGGGGTAATTTTGTAATTTATATTTTCTAAAAAATCAAAATTTTACTAAAATTACAATATTTTAAAGTAAAATAATTATTAAAAAATTGACAAATAGGGATATTAATTTAAATTTTATAAAAAAATTAAATATAATTCTTTTGCAATAGTAATTTTATTATTTACGTATGAGATATATCATATATTTATTTAGCTTATCTAACATGTATATATTATTGAGTTATTTATTTGATCATGATTCATATAAAAAAATTAAACTTTATTATTTTCTCATGATTTTTATTTTAAATTATATAAAGTTATTTGATTACTTATTTATATTTTTTATTTATAAAATTTAAAGTATTACAAAATAATTTTAAAAAAATAAAAATTATTTTACAAGAGTAATTTTGTCAATTAAATATGTTATATATCTTATCATATTATTATGAGCAAGTATGTATTAAAAACAAAATATAATAGTTATCATGTTTGTTATCCTGTGTGCACCAAACATATGATATGATAACTGAGTATAACTGTTATCCTGCTGTTATCATATCCTTATCCTGTTTTATATCCGATCCTGTCACTATGCTATCCTGCGCACCAAACGGGCCCTAATGTTTTCTGCATACTATATTTTAGGACTGTATATTTGGCTCTCCTATGAATTTATTTATTTGTTTCATTTTCTTCACAAGTTATATGGAAAATTGATGTTTATTGGAAAACTACAGTAATTTTAATAGGATTTATTTTCCTTACTTTACTAATTAAGAAAATTTCTTAAGAAGGACACTATCCAAAAGAGTCACTGTGAAAATTTTCAGTCCCTGTAATCCATATATGACGTCTATCCTACTACTTTTTTTTTGGACAAGTAATGAGAACATGTCTAGATGATTTCAATGAAGTCTTCTTCATGTCAGTTATATTCTATTTACATCATCTAAATACAATAACATATTAATAATGCATGTTATTTAATAATTGAATCATTGTTTTTTACTTTTGCAGAATGAACACATTACAGAGACATCTTTTTGTCCTTAAGGGATTGCGTGAACTTCAAAAGATTGCCCAAAGGTTTGAAGATAAGTAATTCACTGTTGCAACAAGTAAAGTATATCTCTAATTAGAAGCTACATGATTATGAAATTATAGTTAAATGTACAAAACACATACCATATGGAAGATTGACAATTTATTGTGGCATTCCCTAATTTCAGTCTGATTATCTACGAAAAATATCTACGAAGATGCTTACAATTGAGACTAGACCTCAAGGCACTATGGCCAACAATCTACCAGGTTACCATTTAAGAGTCTTGGCATGGTGATAGTATTCTGATAGTATTCAACTCGCAGTTGTTTCGTGTCTTTCAAGCATTAGGTATCTAGACTATATATATTGTGACATGCTTTGAAATATATATCATTAAAACTTGTTTTTTCCGATCCTACATGATTCTTGTCCTTTACCTTTAATCTTTATTGCTTTTGAATTATTTATATTATGTAGAACACTCACCAGACAATCTTCTAGTGCTGATTTGATTAAACTTCGTCATTTATTTAAGTTTATTATACCTGATTTTAAAATAAGTTTTGGTTTGGATCAATTGGACGGATAAGAAAGTGGGAAAAAACTGAAATGCTTGTTTTTGTTTATTCAAACTTTTCATTCTGTTGATTTAGTCATGAACTGTGCAACAAAATAAAAAGGTTGAAATTGTTATCAAAATTATTTATATGCGCAAATAAAAATAAAGATAATGATATAGGGAAGAGTGTTATAATGAATTTATTATGTTTGTTACATTGCAAATAATTGTGTTCATTTGATAGTGTGTAATGCATGAGTATCGAGTATGAACGAATATGTTTAAATTAACTAATCCTACTTTGTGTGTTTTGAGTATGAATGAACGAATACATGTAATTTAGCGTTCTATATAGATTCTTTTCCCTATCCTTTGTAGTATACTCTCATGCATCATTGAAATATATGGAGCATTGGTTGCATGTTTGCAGAATTGTTTAGTGGCAAACCATACAATTTTACAACAGGGTGGTGCATGTTTAACAATGTGTTTAGTTGCCTTAGCTTGGTTGTTGTGCATAGTACTCGACCGACTTTATGCATATGGTTGGAGTTAAGTTTTTATTCTTCTCCTTTTTATAAGTAATTTAGTAATCCCTCCGGTTCTATATATGTCTATATAAGAGAAAGAGAAAGTTCACTTTTTAGATTCATTAAGAATCTCATGTATCTAGACCTAAAAGTGAACTTTCTCTTGTATATAGGACTAGAGGGAGTAGTTAAAAAATTTATCTTTTAAAGTAAATAAATGGAGAGTTTTCCATCCGAACTCCATCCAGGACACGTTGGAGTTAAGTTAACCAAATAAAAATGTAAAAAAATATTACTTTTGTCCTTATTTATAAGACTCTGTTTGACAAAAATGTAGTTGACCATAACCGTATATATGGTAGTGGACAATAAATCCTACTATGTAAGGATATGCTATAAATAGGACTATCATGTGCTTTTCAAAAGGAACTTGGAATATAATCTAATTTGAGAGTTTCTATTGTGAGAAATTTTTCTTTGTTCTTGTGATTAGAACATTGTTCTTGAGATAAGAACTTTATAGTGTTGGTTCTACCGGCAGATCGCGGTTAGAGTCGCACTTTCTTTGATAACTTTGGTTCTACCGGCAGGTCGCAGTTAGGGTCAAGTTCCCATTTTCCTTGATAATTTTGGTTCTACCGGCAGGTCGCGATTATGGTCAAGTTCCTCTTTTATCCGTTTTCAAGACGATCCTAAGCAGTCGCTTATTACCTAATATACCCACACGTCAGAGATGGGAGGAGAAAAAATAAACACAGTAGAGGCAAAGCACAAATGGAATGAAGTTGCAGCAGCGGCAACCATATCTGAGGGAGGTGGTTAAACGGTTGTGGTTTGAATTGAAGGATTGGTTGTTACAGGGAAGGCGGGACACAGAAACCAAATATTCCAGTAATATCGTGACACGTGGTTCGTGAAAAGTTTCGCTGTTTTTTTTCTCGCGAGATGTAGCATTTTCCTAGCTATTCATATTTATACTCCAACTGTGGTGCTGTTGCTAAGTATTATATTTTTTATTTAATTTTTTTATAATAATGACAAAAATATAATATTTTTTTACAAAAATAAAAAAAAAAAACATTTAATCCCCACTCACCCACCTACTTTGATCAAAATACACCCACTTCTCTGTACTCTTGGTTTCAATCTACTTTTGGTTTTCTCCTCTAGTTTTCTCTTTCAAGGTATCAGCAAACCAGTTCGTTCTCCCCAAAAATTTGAAAGAAATCATTGTATGCTTTTTGATGGAGAAGCTTGTAGATCTATCATTTCTGTTTCATGGTCGTGGATGTGTTACTATTCCCTTCATCTATTTTTTGTTGATATATCATTTTTCGTATTGTTGAACCTCCATTTTTTCAGATTTTCCTTCTTCCTCCTTTTCTATCCATTTTTGTGAAATATATATATATATATATGGGGGCTGCTAATTTAGACCCAGTTGGGTCTAAATTAGCAAGGTGCACCTTTTGAGTTGGACAAAAATACCCATTTTTTAATTTTTTGGAAGAATAGAGCAACAGGGGCATTTCTGTAATTTTCTGCAATTTTACACGCACCCCCCACTTCTTTTTCCCCCCCCAGGACACGTGTCACGCGATTACAGGACAAAATTCACGCGCGTGCACCACACGCGCCGACAGGCACGCGTGGGTGGAAGGATGGGAGGAGAGAGAAACTTGCTTTTGAAAAAGGCAGCCACGTGTCACGCTATTATTGGGTCTGCGTGATTTTTTTCATTTTATACTTTAAACTCGATTATTTCGTCGTAAATTAATTTTTTATTTTTTAATTTTTATACCAAAATTCATAATTTTTTTTTCTCTACAAATAGAGACTTGGTTTGTTTGATTTGGACACCGAAAAAAAAACGCAATTTTTCACTACTTTAAACTCGATTATTTCGTCGTAAATTAATTTTTAATTTTTTATTTTTTATACCAAAATTCATAATTTTTTTTTCTCTACAAATAGAGACTTGGTTCGTTTGATTTGGACACAGAAAAAAAAAACCCAATTTTTCACTACCTTAATCTCATCAAATAACTAATAATCAACTTACTGAAACCATTTTACCAGCAAAATGGTTTCAGATTACAACTCTCTGAAACCATTCTACCAGATAAATGGTTTCAGAAGCAAACACAATTAATAAATTACTCACTGAAACCATTCTACCAGTAAAATGGTTTCAGAATACAACTATGTGCAACCATTCTACAAGCTAAATGGTTTCAGAAGCAAATAACTAATAATCAACTTACTGAAACCATTCTACCAGCAAAATGGTTTCAGATTACAACTCTCTGAAACCATTGTACCAGATAAATGGTTTCAGAAGCAAACACAATTAATAAATTACTCACTGAAACCATTCTACCAGTAAAATGGTTTCAGAATACAACTATGTGCAACCATTCTACAAGCTAAATGGTTTCAGAAGCAAATAACTAATAATCAACTTACTGAAACCATTTTACCAGCAAAATGGTTTCAGATTACAACTCTCTGAAACCATTCTACCAGATAAATGGTTTCAGAAGCAAAAACAATTAATAAATTACTCACTGAAACCATTCTACCAGTAAAATGGTTTCAGAATACAACTATGTGCAACCATTCTACAAGCTAAATGGTTTCAGAAGCAAATAACTAGTAATCAACTTACTGAAACCATTCTACCAGCAAAATGGTTTCAGATTACAACTCTCTGAAACCATTCTACCATATAAATGGTTTCAGAAGGATTTCGGTGTCCAAATCAAACGAACCAAGTCTCTATTTGTAGGGAATAAAAAATTATGAATTTTGGTATAAAAAATAAAAAATAAAAAATTAATTTACGACGAAATAATCGAGTTTAAAGTAGTGAAAAATTGCGTTTTTTTTTCGGTGTCCAAATCAAACAAACCAAGTCTCTATTTGTAGAGAAAAAAAAATTATGAATTTTGGTATAAAAAATAAAAAATAAAAAATTAATTTACGACGAAATAATCGAGTTTAAAGTACTGAAAAATTGCGTTTTTTTTTCGGTGTCCAAATCAAACAAACCAAGTCTCTATTTGTAGAGAAAAAAAAATTATGAATTTTGGTATAAAAATTAAAAAATAAAAAATTAATTTACGACGAAATAATCGAGTTTAAAGCATAAAATGGAAAAAATCACGCAGACCCATTCATATGCTGACACGTGGCTGCCTTTTTCAAAAGTAAAATTTTCTCTCTCCAGCTTATAATCTAGTGTGGCGCAGACAAGATGGTAGGATGATCTGGGCTGTCTGATCAATCAGACAGCCTTAATGAGATCACATCTTGGCTGTCTGATGGAAATCAACGGTCTGTAACCATGGTCCTTCCGTACGCGCGCGACACTGGATCCACGTCTATTAATTTTTAAGAAGGTGGGGGCGCGTGTCAGTATTTTTTTTTTTATGTAAAATTACAGAAATGCCCCTGTTGCTCTATTCTTTCAAAAATTAAAAGAATGGGTATTTTGGTCCAATTGAAAAGGTGCACCTTGCTAACTTAGACCTAACTAGGGTCTAAGTTAGAAAACCCCTATATATATATATATATATATATATATATATATATATATATATATATATATATATATATATATATATATATATATATATATATATATCTGAAATTTCTATTTATAAGAGTTATTATTGTTGTAGAAGAATCGTATGTTTGTGAAATTTTATGATTTTATTATATCTTTTATTTTTTTTTTTTGTATTGAACGAGTGAGACTATATTGTTTATTTTGCAAGTATATATATAAATTTTGATGTTCAATTTATTCTATTTTAACACTTCATCATAGTCATTGTATAGTGACCATTCTAAAGTCAACTCTCTTTCTCATCCTTATTTCTTCATTTCTTTCCCTTTTAATATTCAATATTTATTTTCTTCTTAGCATTCTTATTCTCTAATTAGAACATCGACCCGTGCGGTGCACGGGTCTGATTAACCGTAAGATATATAATGATTAAATAAGATATGATAATTCCAATAATGTAAAGTATATGAAAAAAGTTGAGTAATATTAAACGATAGTTCAACCATAATTTTGGATAAATATTCATACAAAGAAAATTATGTTATATTACGGAAGACTTCCTTATAGACCACATTTGAAGTCTTAGTCGTATTTTCACCGTCGTCATCGTTGATCAATATTTTTAATCTTTTTCTAGAAGTAACTCTTGAAATTGCAACATACAACTGACCATATAAAAACACCGGCGACAGAAGATATATCCCAACATGCTTTAAAGATTGTCTCTGACTCTTATTAATAGTCATCACAAAAGAAATCATTATAGGAAATTATCTCCGTTGAAATTTAAAAGGAATTCTCACGTCAGATGGTATCAGAGAAAATCTTGGTATGAAAACCTGATCACCAATATTACTTTCTGAAATAATTTTTCCTTCAAGAGCACGTTTTTCCAATCTCGTAATAATAAGTCTTGTTCCATTGCATAATCCTAATTTTTTATTCAAATTCCTTAATAGCATAATTAGAACTCCAACTTTAAGTCTCAACTTGTGATTTGGAAGTCCCGACGTAGAAATCGTGTTCAAAAATTCGGGAGTATGAACATCATCCACTGTTTGACTGTCTACATTTTGTGTGAGTGAAGTATCATAACTCAAATATGTTTTTTCTTCACCAGGAATCAAATCCAACATATAATCATTTTTATTGTGTCGACTATTGAATTTTTAGAACCTAGTATAACTCTATTTTGAAAAAGTTGGGGATATGTGCTATCAACGATAGAAGCAAGATGATCAATATTTAGAGGAATATACAAAACCTTGAATGTGATATTCTACCGCCAGGTATAAGCAATGCAGCGATCCCACTTGAGGCAACTGTTAAAACTATTTCACCTTTTGAGCGTAATGTGGTTGACATGGCCCTCCAGATAAATGTCTTCCCTGTACCACCATAACCATAAAGAAAAAACACATCAGGTTTGTTTTCGTTAACTCTTGTCATGATTGTTGAAAACTTGTCAACATTTAGAGAAATACAAAACCTTGAATGTGATGTTCTACCGCAAGGTATAAGCAATGCAGCGATCCCACTTGAGACAATTGTTAAAACTATCTCACCTTTTGAGCGTAATGCAGTTGACATGGCCATCCAGATAAATGTCTTCCCTGTACCGCAATAACCATAAAGAAAAAACTCACCATGTTTGTTTTCGTTAACTCTTGTCATGATTGTGTCGTATACTTTACGTTGCTCTGAAGTCATAGTTGACATCAATCTAACATGTTCCTCAGCTAATGATTGTCTGTTATAATTCAATTCTTCGTGTATTAAACTATTTTGTATATCAGGAACTAATGATGTGTCTGCTCTAAGCATTGGAGGATAATCTTTTAAACTCTTCCCACAACTACGTAACATCATCTCAATATATGCTAGTGCATATTGTATCAATTGATCATCGGTTAATATTAAATCTACAATGTTAAAATCAAAATAATGAATGTGATTAGTGACAAGACTATGGTTGTGTTTGGTTGTATTGCAAAAAAAAAACTGATTTAGCAGAATTGAGTTTGATAGATTTGATTTTGGTTAAAAGTGAGTTAAACATAATTAATTTATGTTTTTTTTTTTGAAAACAAACATAATTAATTTATGTTTGGATACATTAACGTAAAAATAAAGGGTATTTATAAAAAATATCAATTTTTTTTTTTTGACAAAATTCTTTTTTCAATTTTAAAAAACTACAATTTAATAAACTGCATAATAAATAATTTAAAAAGTGATATAATCAAGGTTACATAATGAAATTGAAATGTGAAAGATATTTTTTTTTTAATGTATTTCAATATTGTTGAAGGTGTTATAGTATGAGAATATATATATATATATATATATATATATATATATATATATATATATATATATATATATATATATATATATATATATATATATATATATATATATATATATATATATATATATATATATATATATATATATAACTTTCCAAATAACACGTGATAATAACTTTTCAAATCTCACATGATAATTATTCTCTAAAGTTATGATCCGGTAGAAAAAAAATCATTGATCAGGAAAGACATAAAAATATTTCGTGATGAATAATATAGTCAACAATAATTTATGGTGCTTATCAATTATTGCACATAATTTTAATCACAATTGGTATATTTGTCATAATGGTTGGAAATATTGTCATGCATTGAAGGGTTGTGAGTTTGAATCCTAATCAAGACAAAATTGTATTATTTTTTTAATAAAAATTGCCTCATAAAATGGAGGGAAAACTGGAAAAACAAATTAGGGTTGCTTGTGTATACAAGCTTATAATATAAAAGATCTGTGATATTTTTGTAGTGGGACTTTGTATGATATTTACGAAACACTACAAATAAATTGTTTGAAATGCAAATACAAATATAATTGATATTGTTAATATTTTTAATTAAGTTTTATTGTTAATATTATGTCGATAACATCAATTGTTTCAATTTTTTTTACTGCATTTTTTGTTTCAATTATTAATTTACTATTTATACAAATAATTTTTTGACGCTTTGTTATAAAACAACGCATAATGCCCGTGCATCACACGAGTAAAACGTCTGGTAATACTTCTTCAAAAAAAACGTCTAGTATTATAATAAAGTTAATTAGTATCAAACTTACTAAATTATCCTAAATATTCCAAATAATTATTTTAATATTTTTGTAAAAAAAAACTTCTAATTTTTTATTAAAAATATACACGAGACCATTATTTGTCACTAAAACATAAAAAATTGAATAAATAAGTCTACAAGAAATAATTAACACAATAATTACACTTATATTTTAACAATATTATATAACAAATTTTTAAATATTTAATTTAAAATAAATTTTCTACTGAAAAATTCAAATATTGAATAAAAATCAATGGACCCGTGCGAATGCACGAGTCTTTAAACTAGTATATATATATATATATATATATATATATATATAATGGATGTGTAACAATAAGACGCACAAAAATTATTGATCATATTTATAATGTTGAGTTTGAACACTAAAAATAAAATAAAAAATAAATCGGCCTGACCCGAAAGCTCGACCATCCGTACCAGGCCGGACTCTGGTACTAATTTTGATAGTTTTTTTTATCCGGGTTGCTCGTTTTGACTGATCTAGTTTAAACATAGTAGTAATTTAATTTGTTTGAAAACATTTATGGTAAGAAAATGAAATTACAATAATCTCCTTCTCAATTTAGATTTTTTTAATTGTACACGTTTTTAATGAAATGATTAAATGCATAGATATCCTTCCTTTTTGGTATGATGATGATGAAGATGATGATGATAACAAAAAAACAGTAGAGAATGTATTATAAAAAATGGTAAATAATTTGACCCAGTATGATTGAGGGAACAGAATAGAGTACTACTACTGCTACAGTTGAATGTGCGTGAGTGCGTCTACAAGAATGAATAAAAGAAATGACTCAAATGAGAAAGTGTGAAAGTAGAATAGAAAAGGACAAATGATTTGGTAACTAAAAAGTACTAAAATAAGAAACCGACGCGTATTGACTGTAGATGGGAATTGGGAATAGAACGGTACATAAAAGAAGTACGTTGAATGTAATATTACTAAATTAGTACTAGTACTAATAAGAAGTTGGATTTGTATGTGTTAATGTTATGCAGTGCTTGATAGCTTGTTATGTGAGAGAGAAATACTCCCTCCGGTCTCATATATAAGAAACAAAAAAAAAAAATTAGAAAGTCTCAAATATAAGAAAAAGTTACTACAATCATTATATTTATTATGAATATTCCAATTTTACCCTTAGTTTTACTTTTCCAATACTTTTCCTACAAGTCAATAATCATGACTTTTTAGGTTTCCAAGACTTTGCTAAGGGTAAAATTGGAAATGACACATTTTTTCTAAACTTTATCCACTTTCCTTAAAAAGTGTGAATTTTTTTTTTGTTTCCTATATATGAGACCGGAGGGAGTATATATAAAAAGATGAAGTTGATAAGAGACATGAATGTGTGCCTATGTGGTATTCATGTGAGAGAGAGAGTTGAATAGTCTCATCACGTGATTAAACTAAATAATATTAGTTATATATTCATAATTAAACTAAATAATTAGTAGTATTAACGGAATATTGTGTTTTAGTTGAAATGAGTTATAATTTTAATTTTAATTATATTTTAATTTAATAATTTTAAGTCTTTTTTTTTTTTTGAAGGAATTACTAATATTTAAGTCATTAACCATAATAATGTGATTTTTTTTTGACAAACATAATAATGTGATTTATTAACCATCAATTTCAGAAAACAAGTTTTGGCACAAAGGCCACGACCAAGGCCCATGTAGATAAAAAAACACGAAGGCCCATAAACAAGTCTTATAAATAGGCTTTCAAGTATATCACAACAACTCATCTATTTAGTTTCACTTCTGCGCTTTGGTTTTCTTAGTCAGATATATGTTTCTCAAAGGCTCTTTAATTTCTAATCGGAATACTTTATGGATAAATTTTATTGTGAAGATGTGTAATTTCTCCTTTTTTTTTTTGTTTTGTTTTTCTCCTTTTTTGTTTTGTCACTGAGATTGTGAATTATTTTTTCGCCGATCTATGATTTTACATATAAGTTTTTCAAAGGCTCTTTCTCTTAATTTTCTAAGGGTTACCTCTACTCTTTAATTTCTCAAAGGATAACTTTACGTATCTATTTTGTTGTGAAGATCTGAATTTATTTTTTGTTTGGATCGAGATGATATGTATACCTGTTATTTATTTCATTTATTTTTTGTACGGATCTATATATTTTTTTTGTGATTTGAACAATTTTAGCGTAACAAAAGCTATCGATTATTTTGTATGTTGACATGTAGTATTGCTATGTTCTTGAGATTGTTCATATATTGATTGATGAATTTCATCTAGATCTCTTAGTGTTACTTTGACATGTTATTAGTTTGACTGTTTGAGGATCCATTTGAGTTTGTATTTAGACTTAATTTTTTTATATCAATTAATTTTGTCATGTTCGCTTGATGAATTTTATCTGGATCTCCAAGTGTTGCTTAGACATATTTGTTTCTCTAAGTTCTCTACTCTTTAATTTCTTAAAGAAAAAGTACCCCACACACCATGTGATATGCACGTTGCCATGAACAAATGAGTGTGCTGTCAATTGTATATACTAGTGGTGTTAATATTAAAACGCGGCCCAATAAATTGAGCCATTTATAATTTCTGGATCTCTAATGGTCGGTCTGGTTGTATGGAATGGAAGGAAAGAAAATTATGGAAACCAATGAATGAACTAATATTACTTTATAGTCATTGATTTTCATAATTTTATTTCCTCGCATTTTCATTTTCATAGAACCAATGGACCATAAGGGTTGTTTCGACATCTTAAGCTAATATTATTCTGAATATCTATATTTTTTTTTTTGGCTTTCGCACCGGTTCCGACCCACCAAAGGTGGACGACTAATCCAGCTCGTGCGTAGAGGCATGCGCACTGGCCAAGCGTTATATCTATATTTGTTCTCTAAGTCCTCTACTCTGAATCTGTAATTTTTTATCGTTGACCTTTATTTATTTATTTATCTATTTTTTGAAAATGATATTTAAATACACAATACCATAATATGCACTTGGGGCAATGAACAAATGAGTGTGTAGTATTACCCTTTTATCTATTTATTCAAGTGTCAATAGCACAGTTAGAGTGTCAATATGCACTTGAGCCCGTTTATATTGTTTACAAAAATATTGTATACGAATCCCTAATTCCCCTTTCAGAAATTGAGTTCGTTTGTCCAGATTTGATCAACCCTAATTCCACAATCACTTCTTTGTTCTTTTTGAAATTCAAGGAAGAAACTATGGAAGGTTTGAATGCTATGGAAGGTTCGAATCCATCACTTTTAGAGGAAGAAACTATGGAAGATTTGAATGCTATGGAAGGTTCGAATCCATCACTTTTAGAGGAAGACTATGCACCCTCAATGAAACCGTGGATTCGGATTCAACATCCTTTGCCTTTGAAAGATGATGTTCCTATGGATGATGAAGGTCTTGAGCCTTTTCCTATGATCTCAAAGAATCCGCCGATTTCGAATCCAATGCTGTTGGCAGCTGTTAATGCTATCGTTGAAGGTACATTTGTTGTTTTAGCATTTATAACACTTTATTCTTGCACTTAGGGTTAGAGATCGCATGATGCTAAATTAATTCCCAATCCCCAATTCCCGTTTATATTGTTTTCAGAAATATTGTATACGAATCCCTAATTCCCCTTTCAGAAATTGAGTCCGTTTATCCAGATTGATCAATATTATATATGAAACCCTAATTCCCCAATCACTTCTTTGTTCTTTTGAAATTCGAGGAAGAAACTATGGAAGGTTTTTAGAGGAAGACTATAACACTTTATTCTTGCACTTAGGGTTAGAGATCGTATGATTCTAAATTAATTCTTGTACTTTGTATTTATAACACTTTATTCTTTTACTTAGGGTTAGCATTTATAACACTTTATTCTTGAATGCTATGGAAGGTTCGAATCCATCACTTTTAGAGGAAGAAACTATGGAAGATTTGAATGCTATGGAAGGTTCGAATCCATCACTTTTAGAGGAAGACTATGCACCCTCAATGAAACCGTGGATTCGGATTCAACATCCTTTGCCTTTGAAAGATGATGTTCCTATGGATGATGAAGGCCTTGAGCCTTTTCCTATGATCTCAAAGAATCCGCCGATTTCGAATCCAATGCTGTTGGCAGCTGTTAATGCTATCGTTGAAGGTACATTTGTTGTTTTAGCATTTATAACACTTTATTCTTGCACTTAGGGTTAGAGATCGCATGATGCTAAATTAATTCCCAATCCCCAATTCCCGTTTATATTGTTTTCAGAAATATTGTATACGAATCCCTAATTCCCCTTTCAGAAATTGAGTCCGTTTATCCAGATTGATCAATATTATATATGAAACCCTAATTCCCCAATCACTTCTTTGTTCTTTTGAAATTCGAGGAAGAAACTATGGAAGGTTTTTAGAGGAAGACTATAACACTTTATTCTTGCACTTAGGGTTAGAGATCGTATGATTCTAAATTAATTCTTGTACTTTGTATTTATAACACTTTATTCTTTTACTTAGGGTTAGCATTTATAACACTTTATTCTTGGCCTTGGCTATTTAATTTCTAGGAAAATGCTAACCGGGGCATTTGTTAAGGTAACTAAAGATAGTATTATTATCTTGAAACTTGTGAAGTCAACGTCTTAAAAGTTTAAATTTTTGTTTTTTTATGCAATTTTTTCTTTTCTTTCCCTTTTTAGTTCCTTAACAAGTGCCCCAGGGGCACTAGTTAGCATGATCCTAATTTCTAATAGATTACTTTTGGATAAGATCAATTTTATTTGAAGATCTGTAATAACTCCTTTTGTTAGTTTGTTTGTTTTGTCCTGAGATTGTGAATAATTTATGTAGGTCTATGATTTTACAACAAGTTTTTCAGTTTTTGCCACAAACTCTTAATGCTTTTTTTTGTATTATTTTTTCCAGAGTTCAATGCACAACTTAACGATGCACAACTTAACGATGCACAACTTAACGATGCACAACTTAACGACGGATGGTTTTCTGATGAGTGCAATGCACTTTATTACCGATACTTTAGGCATCAGGGTCACTTTATTGCGATTAAGAATTGCATTGAGCTGTCTAACCGTAGTGTTGAAGAATGTATGTTCAAAATATTTGAAGACCACAATTTTTGTGTTGCACAGATTAGTGAGCCTCCTTGGGAACAAATTGATGAGCTCTTGGATATCCAGATTGTGGAACCAACTGGCCATCATGGTTTAATGTTGAACGGAGGAGGATGGCCAGCACTTGATATTGCTGCTGCTGCAGCCGCCCTCGAGGGAGGCGGTCTAGCTGATGCTCTTGCTGCCGCCTTTGTTCATTTTCTTGCTGATAGTCATATCAGTGGTTTTGTTCGTGCTGGTCTTGATCATGCTGTGGTGATATATAGTGGCTACATGGGTCCTTTTAATGCTGTTGCTGAGGGAGCTGCTGTTGCTGTTGCTGATGGAGCGGCTGTTGCTGTTGCTGATGGAGCAGCTGTTGCTGTTGCTGAGGGAGCAGCTGTTGCTGTTGCTGAGGTAGCGGCTAATTCTGTTGCTGAGGTAGCGGCTGATTCTGTTGCTGAGGGAGCGGGTCCTGCTGCCGAGGGAGCTGAGGGACATGATGCTTCTAGTCTTGCATGCTATGTTGCTGTCTTTTCTGCAGCTGCGGTTGCTTTAGGGTTTCTCTTGTTCAAAAAGAAGAACTAGTTGTTGGTGCTGCATAGGTTTATTTTTATAGTTTTCTGAGATATTGTGTCATTCTTTGAAATATCATTAGTACTTGTTTTTCCTTTCCTACATGATAATGTAGTTCTGAACTATGGTAAGAATGCTGCTTCTGGAGGTCATATACAAGATGAATATGATCAAGGATATTTTCTACCATCCTTTTCACCTGCCATTTTTAGAGTAGCTTTACAAATTTTATAATTATATGAAGCTTAACAAGTGGTTCATCAATGATGTCTGAATACAGGTTAGTCAAAAAATATGTTTCAATTCAACGACTTGTGCAAATGCATGGGTTTTAAACTAGTTGTCTATAATAAGTTATTAACTAGAGTCAATAGATGCTCACTATGTTTAAATATGTCTAAAATCATTAATTCTGTTGCGATAAACTAAAATGTCCTATATGTGATATTAAAAAAAAAGAGTCCTATATGTTTACTTTTTTTTATGGGCAAAACATTAAAGACTACCATCAATCTTTAGATATACATTCTTATATGTTTACTTTGAGCATAGCCTTAACATACAATGATATAAGAGAGAAATGTAATATAAATCCCTTTAAAAGAGAGGAGGAATATTAATGAGACCATAAAAAGAAGAGGAATACAAATCATACGCATTTTAAAGCTTGCAATATCCTTGTCTGAGTGTTGTGTGAATGCCCCATGGATTTGTCAAGGTCTGCTCAGTTTTTCAGAATGGCATTAAAAATTCTGACCTCTATATTTCATTGATACACTATTATAACATGCATAATGAAGGGAACTAAGTAACTAATAATCCCGGATTCAATGCCAGTTTGAAAAATACAAAAACCGCATATGAAAGCCAAAGCACTAAAGACTAGGGATATCTATGCTGAGTTGGTCTTAAAATCACACTGCTGCAGCCGTGGGGAGCATGAGATTCAACCGACTTCAGTATCTCTTCGCCTAATTGTTTGCATCCTACCAGCTTCTGCATTATTAACACGCAGTCCAAACATCAAGTTTATGCAGAAAAATATAGCCAATACACATTTAATGTACTCGTTAAGAGAATAGTCATTATTCTTTGTTGACTAGTGATTGAGATCATCTCTGATATGAGTTGTTTATAGAGTTCTTAAACTTAAAATAGGTTATTAAATAGTATCACAATCAGAACAAGATAAATGCTTACTGTTCCGGCAGAATATATGTCAGCAGTTCGAAATCCCCTGTTCAGTGTCTCGAGAACTGCACTCTATTCTTTCAGCAGCCTCTACTTCTCCAAGGCCATATTTCAAAAGCATAGCAGCACTAAGAACAGTAGCAAAAACGCCTTGTCTTGTATATATAGATAATGACAGTGATGTTGTTAGTGTTTAGGCAAGTGCTCTTGAGTGTTTTAATTAGTCAGGAACAATTAAGCTTCTAATCTCAATGATATTCATTATGTTTCGGCAAAAAGAGAAGCTTTAGGATCAGTCTGAGAATGATCTTTGGTTTAATTGCAACATTCTCCTTATGAACAAAGAATAAATGCAAAAGCACTTATTTCATTAAGTCAACCATATACAAGACAAAGAAGCACTTTATCATGGCTTTAACTCACAATATCACAACAATCCATGATCAATTAAGGCAAGGAATAATTGGAAGAAAGTGACTTTCCTCTTTGGACAAATTTAATGATCAAGCATGTGCAACATGATAAATTCTCGAGGCATCATCTCATCATGTGATCAAGAATGTTTAGACAAAGAATTACATAGACCAATAAGGATGAGACAACACACATTCAACTCATAGTTGTCATGTACCTTTAATGTCATTATTTAATGAACATTCTCCAAGAAATTAATTCTTAATCAAGAAAAGAAACTACATGGAAATGACAAGTGAATAGTTATGCAAGGACATCACAGATGCATTTCCTTCACACTACAGCTGGCCACAGTTCTGCATCATTCTCCATTTGAAGATCAAGTGTAAAATTCACCCAGATTGAAGAACACTCTCAGAATGATGCTGAGAATGACTGTCCTTTGCTTTTGATGTTGCAAGCTTATCTACAGCTGGCCAAAACGTGCCTAAATGGTCTATAACGGATATACTTAGTTCAGATAGGGGGTTATCAGAGGTTGGAGGGTCAGATGTTGGTAAGACAGTTTTGAGAGGTTTGGTGTAGCCTATTCCAATCTCTTTTGCATTGAAAACATACTTAGCAGACTTACCTTTACCTTGGGGAATAGGAGCAGGCTTCTTCTTCAATCTTGTAGCCAGGGTCTCTTCATCAGATTCAGTCTCATCTTCTGACTCAGATGAGCTGGATACCTCAACCATAGCAGGTTTTTTTGAAACCTCTTTAGTAGCTTTGGAAGCAGATTCTTCATGTTTTCTCTTAGTCCTCTGCTCAGCTATGGATTGCTCAACTTTGACTCTCTTCTGAGCCAAAAGGTCTGGCTTGGGTTGATCATCTTGAGCTTCAGCTTTTCTCTTTTGCTTCCTAGAAGGATTGTACATGTTTGTAGGAGCCTTTGGAACCATACTCCTGTCAACAGTATAACCTTCTCTTCTGAGCTCTTCCAGATAATCTTGAATTACATGCTCAGCATCAGCTTCAGATATAACAGGGTAACCTTCTATGTACAGACGATCTTCCAGCCTAACAGAGAATTGCTGAGGAGGAGCAACAGGTTTAGATGCAATCAAATTCATCTTGGTCAGAAAAGTAGTTTTCAGAACCTCTGGATAGAACTTCTTCTGAACCAGTTCAGGGTGAAACTTCTTGAGATTAGAAACCACATGACCTTGATGCAGAAGGTCTGATAACAGCCTGGGATAGATGATAGTAGTATGTCTCTTAGACTTACTAGCAAGGATTGCTTCACAAATCCTCTCAAAGAAGTAGTCACCAAGGTTAACTCTTTTCCTTGTCAGAAGGAAATACAGCAGATGCGTCCAGGAGATTGTATCAGTCCCTCCTACTCTTGGACAGATAGCAGCAAGAATAATCCTAAACATGACTCTGCACTCATCAGTCAATCCTTTGACTTTCCCTTTCAGCTTAAGGTCTGTGCAGATGAGATGCAGAAGATCTTCTCTGTATCTGGTATCCTTTTCAAAAGCATCTAACTCTATCCCTGAGTTAGGTAGACCAAGAAGAGCATTAAAATGAATTGGCGAGAATGCCATGTTCATCCCACAAATGTTAGACCTAATCTGAACACCTGTAAATTCCAGTAAGCCCATCTCCTTCCTAGATTTACCCTTCAGACTAGGATCCCTCTCAATTGCAGCTAGCTCTTCCTTCTTAGCTTCAAACTTGTCAAAAACTTTAGCTTTCATCCAGAATTTCTTGAGCAAATCTGGGTAGATAGGACCATTAAGCATGACGAAATACTTATCCCAACCTTGTGAAGAAAAGTGTTGCTTGACTTCAAAGCCATAAAAACGACCCTAAAATAGGGTTTTGGCCTATTTTAGGGTCGTTTTTATGGGTTTTTTTGGGTTTTTATGGTTTGGGTACTAGAGTCCATACATCATTCCTTTGGAATTGATTCAGCTCTTCTTGCATTGCCACTATCCAAGCATCATCTTTCAGAGCTTCATCAATCTTTGAGGGTTCCATCATAGAGATAAGACCAACTAAGGATTCCTAATTTCTCAGTTGAGACCTTGTTTTTAATGGACTATCCTTGTTGCCTAGAATCAGTTCCTCTGGGTGAGATGATTTGTACTTGAAGGTATTTCTTGGGGGTTCATCATCTTCAGACTCATTATCAACAGGTTCAGCAGTTGCTTCAGTTCTTTGTTGTTCAGAGTCAGTAGGAGCTGATACATTCACAGGTTCTTCAGAGAATGGATGTTCTGGATAGATTGGAATATCTGTATACTGATCCTCTGATACCTGAAATCTAGACAAACCTTCCACAAGCTCTGACACTTGGTCAGGCTCTTTGTCATCAAATTTGACATGCATACTTTCTTCCACAGTATGTGTTTCAGAAATATACAGTCTGTATGCTTTTGAGCGTTCAGAGTATCCTATAAAGATACCCTTATAACCTCTAGCATCAAATTTATTTAGATGGACTTTGTTGTTTAAGATGTAACAAGTACAACCAAACTGATGAAAATAAGAAATATCAGGCTTTCTTCCTTTGAACAATTCATAAGCAGTTTTGTTCAGCTTAGATCTGATATAGATTCTATTCTGAACATAACATGCTGTGTTTACAGCTTCTGCCCATAAAAACTTTGCTACATTTGTTTCATGCATCATGGTTCTGGCCATTCCTTGCAGAGTTCTATTCTTCCTTTCAACAACCCCATTTTGTTGAGGTGTTCTAGGAGAAGAGAATTCATGCAGAATACCATATTTTTCACAAAAGTTTTCAAAAGGTTCATTTTCAAATTCTCCACCATGATCACTTCTTACTTTTAAAATAGTGTAGCCTTTTTCATTTTGAATTTGTTTGCAGAAGATGCTAAACTCATCATAAGCTTCATCTTTTGTTCTAAGGAATTTTACCCAAGTCCATCTACTGTAATCATCAACAATCACCAATCCATACTTCTTCCCATTGATTGAAGCAGTGGTAACTGGTCCAAAAAGATCAATGTGAAGTAGTTCCAATGGTCTTGAGGTAGAGACAATGTTTTTAGGTTTAAAAGAAGATTTTGTAATCTTTCCTTTTTGACAAGAACCACAAAGTGTGTTTGAGTGATATTTAATTTTTGGTAAACCTCTGACAAGGTCAAGCTTGCTAAGCTTAGAGATTAACCTCCAGTTAGCATGGCCTAACCTTTTATGCCAGATCCATTTTTCTTCACTCAGAGTCAAGAGACACAACACTTTTTGTTCATTCAAATCAGAAAGATTAATTTTATAAACATTGTTTTTCCTCAGACATTTGAATACAATGGAGTTATCAGATTGTTTGGTTACAGTACATGATTCCTTATTAAAAATGACTACATAACCATTGTCGCAAAATTGACTTATGCTCAATAGATTATGTTTAAGTCCATCAACTAACCAAACATCATTAATAGATAGGGAGGAATTACCTACTGTACCTGTACCTATTATCTTTCCTTTCTGATTTCCTCCAAAACCAACAGAACCACCTTCTTTCATGGTTAGCTTGGAAAACAGTTGTTTGTCACCAGTCATATGCCTTGAACACCCATTATCCAGATACCATGAATGATTCATGATATTTCTTTGAGTGATAGGCTGTATGAGAAACAACTTTAATCACTACGGTGGAACTCTTTATCACAGTTAATGATAAAGTCATCCCAATATTCTTCCTCTTCACATCTCAAGTTCTGATCATTAACTTGAGAGCTTATCAACCATTTGTCTAGGACATAAGCCCTTCTTCCTTTGTATAGGACTTGTTTCCATGCTCTAGGTAGGACATATCCTTTCCTAGTTGGTAAATCTGAATGGTACATTATTTCAGCTTTTGGTACCCATCTTCTGGGTCCATACTTGTTAGTCCACAAATGCTTACTGTGTTGTTGAGTGTGAGGAAAGGATTTTGGTTTGGAATAATAACTCTTTTGAAAATGTTTCTTAGATTGAGTTTTGTTATTATTCCAGGACTTGGATTGTTTATGATTCCAGAATTTGTATTTATCACCAATCCATTGATTTGACTGGTTATATTTACTGACTCTAGAATCATAAATAACCTTAGTCCTGTGTTGCCTCTGAGGTTTGAGGTTTGACTTTCTTTTAAAACCCTCTGAGCCTTTGGGTTGACTTTTCTCAGGAACTAGAATTCCTCTGGTTCCAGAAGTTGAAGTCTCAGATTTTGAAGCATTCAGAACATCTGAACTAATATTATCAGGTTCTGAATAGCTTTTATCTTCTGAGCCTTTCTTCCCAGATCCTGAGGAACTTGGTTCCTCTGAATTGTCATTTCCCAAATCTCTCAGATCATCCTCATTTTCCAGAGAACCAAATTTCTTTCCTTCTTCACTCTGAGGAACAACATAGTAAACCCAAGATTTTCCAACCTTTTTGGGATAGGTTTTTAGCTTTGAATATGTTCTACCATATTCATAGCCAACTCCCTCTCCCCTATTTCTCATGACATTATAAACAAGATTAGCAGCTTTGCTCTTACCAAGGTTGAGATGCACAAACTGTTGAAGAGCCATTTCTTGCTCATCAGTAGGTTTGTGACACACAACACAACCCTTTTCAAGATCATTTACTCTATTCAGAGTTTCTTGATATAAACCTTGAAAATGATCTGTCTGTCCATCCAGAGTGTTAAGCTTTTCTTGTAAAGCTTTTTGTTTACTTAACACTCTGAGATGTTTCTCAATCACCTTGTTAAGTGCAGTTATAAGTTGAGATTTAGAACAATCAGAAAATACCTCATCTGTAACTTCTGAGTCTGATTCTGATTCTTCTTCTGAGTCTGCATCTGAGTCAGTTGAAGCCATTAAAGCTAGATTTGCCTCTTCCTCTTCTTCAACTTCTTCTTCAGACGATAGCTCCTCAAAGGTAGCCATTAGACTCTTCTTCAACTTACTTTTGAATTGCTGCTTCTTTGAACTGTATCTTTTGCTCTTATCTTTAGCAGACATTTCTGGACAGTCAGCAATGAAGTGTCCAGGCTTTTTGCAGTTGAAACAGTTCTTCTGATCATCCTTTTTGCTGACAGAGTTTCTTGAGTTGTTTCCTCTGAAGTTCATTTTGTTCAACCTGTTCTATTGCCTAAACTTAGTGAATAAAGCGAACACATCCTCATCCATCTCATCCTCTTGACCATCAGCAGAAGATTCTTCTTCAATATCAAGAAGCTGAGTCTTAAGAGCCTTAGAAGTAGTCTTAGTTGACTGTAAAGCCACTGACTTAGACTTCTTCTTAGTTTCTGAGTCAGCATCCAGAACCATCTCATGGCTTCTGAGATTGCTTATCAGAGCTTCAAGACTCAGAGTCTTGAGATTTTGAGCTTCCTCTATTGCAGTGACCTTAGGTCTCCAAGCAATAGGAAGACTCCTCAGAATCTTCTGAACATGGTCATAAGTAGAGTAACTTCTCTTTAGAGCCTTAAGACCAGACACAAGGATTTGAAACCTTGTAAACATAGTCTCAATAGTCTCATCATGTTTCATAGTAAACAACTCATACTGTCTTATCAAGAGACTAGCCTTAGCCTTTTGAACCTTTTCATTACCATCATAGGTAGCACACATAGAATCAAAAATAGATTTTGCAGAGGACTTGTCCTCTATTCTGACATAGTCCTCATGTCTTATAGCACCAACAACAATGTCCTTAACTCTGTGATGTTTTGTGTAGGTCTTTAGGTTAGCTGGTGTGAGTAACTTTCTATTCTCCATGGACAACCTACCATGTTCATTCAAGTTTTCAAAAGTTACTCCCAACTCAACCAAATCTCACAACTCATGATCAATAGCAGTGATATTGCTATACAGTCTCTCTTTCCACCACTCAAATAATGAAGCATCACCATTGAATACAGGGGCTTTTCTATGGCCACCATGTTCATGTGATTCATTACTCAAGTAATCATGGCCAAAAGCATTTCTAGGACCACCACCACCACCAGCAGCAGTGTCCTCACCAGTTCTACTACTTCCTTCTCCAGACATGTTCTCACAAGATCTTTTACTGTCTCACTGTTAAGTGAAAGTAACAGACCAGGAGCTCTGATGCCAATTGAAGGTGTGAAAACACAAGAAGGGGGGTTGAATTGTGTTTTAGCTAAGTTAAAACTTTTTCCAGTTCTTAACTTAACTACGTTAGCAGCGGATAAATAATAACACAAATAATAACAAGAGATAGAGAGAGAGAGAGATCACACAAGCAATTTATACTGGTTCCTCTCACAAAACGAGAGTAGTCCAGTCCCCTTGCACTTCCAAGGGAGTTCACTATAATCACACAAGATTACACTTGCTCAAGCACACAAGCAAGAGACTTCTCAAAACTTCTTAAGCACACAAGCTTAAGACAACTTACTCAAGCACACAAGCTTAAGTATCTCAAGTAACAGAAAAGTATATGACAGTATACAAATGCTCTTAACAGAACCTAAAGAGAGCCAATACAAAGAGTACAGAGTATCAGACTAAAAGTGCAACAACACTTAGTAAAGGTTCAGAGCTTGTATAACACAGAGTTCAGAGCTTGTCAGCGCGAGTTCAAATCTTGATAATTCTATGTCAATTAAATTATTGTTGCAGCTGAATCTTCTAGTATATATACCACTAGAAAAGAGTCGTTGCAAAAGGAGCCGTTGGAGAAAGGAAACTTTTGTCTTCAAGCAGCCTGTCTTGATGCAGATTGTTTGTATCCAAAACAGAGAAAGAGTTTCAGCTACTTTGACTACTGCAGAGTGGACTTTCCTTATTCAGCTAACAAAACTGAAGACCCACGTTCTCAAGAGAGTACAGACAAAATGAGGGTATCTGAGCTGATCAGGCTTGAAAGGTCCTTTTCTTCATTGGTAGAAGAGTTGACTTCCAAAAGAGAATCTTCACAGATTTCAAGTATCTCTTCAGAATTGATGAAGTCTGTAGTTAGTCAAGAAGTTCTGAAGTCTTCATCCTCTGAAGGTTGCAACTTCTGAAGTTCAGCATCTTCTGAGCGCGTGATCTTCTGAACACATATCTTCTGAAGGTTCATTCAGAGCATTATTTCTGCACACTTAAAATAAATTTTTAGTCCATCCAATTGTTTATTAATACTTTGTTATCATCAAAACCTTAAGAGGTTTAGGGGCTAACTTTTTAAATCAATTTTGTTCCAAGATTTACCGTGTGTGATTCACTTGAAGCTTTTAAGCAAAAGTGAAGTAGTGTCTTGGCAAGTTGTCGCCACATCTTTCCCAACATTGTATAATCAACACAGGTTGTGTTGTGTGAGTGGAAGTGAGATGGGATCTCATGTCTAGGAGTTCCTAGGCAGAAGTTGCATGAGTAGTGTCGAGGTTATAAGGCGTAAACCAAGGGTTTGCTGGAGGTCTTAGTGTAAGGCGTAAATCCTAGGGTTTGCTGGAGGTCTTAGTAACTAGAGCTATTAGTGGATTTCCTTCCTGGATTGGTATCCCCCAGAGTAGGCAGTTGGATGAACTGGGTTAACAATTACTTGTGTCATTTATTTATTTTCTGTCAGTTTTTATATGTTATATAAGATGTGCCAACAATAGAAAACAACATTGTTCACAAAGTAGTTGTTGGGACATCTTAGGCAACATCATTCTAGTGATACCAGACTTTCAATTACTTTTGAGAGTTTACAAGAGGTGTATATATACACAAGTATAGTAACCTAATTGGAGTAAATTAAGGAACAAATATCTCCAACAATTGAGGTGATTGACTCTATAGACTTTATACAAATCCAAAATAGTAATGATAATAATTAAATACTAATTATGATTGATATCCTCCCGCAAGTTGGGCGACCTGGAAGAAAGATGCAACTTGGATAGTAGAAACTCGAACCGAGGGCGAAGAAGAGGCTTGGTGAGAATGTCAGCAAGCTGGTCGTTGGTAGAGACGAAGGAAACACGAAAACGGCCACGTTGAACGTTTTCACGGACAAAATGATAAGCTAAGGCTATGTGCTTCATTCTGGAGTGGAAGACAGGATTAGCACTCAGATGTGTAGCACCAAGATTGTCGCAGTAGATGACAGGACCAGCTGTAGGAGTGTGACCAAGTTCAGTGAACAAAGAGAGTACCCAAAGGAGTTCACTGGCCGTGTCGGCCAAGGCTTTATACTCAGCTTCAGTGGATGATCGAGCAACCGAGCGTTGCTTGCGGGAACTCCAAGAGATGGGGGTGTCGCCAAGATAGAGCAGGTAACCAGTGGTAGAGATATAATCATCTTTGTCACCCGCCCAGTCCACATCTGAGTACGCATGAAAGTTCAGGGGAGCAGTCGCGGAGATGAAAATGCCTTTGTCGCAAGAGCCGGCCAGATAGCGAAGTAGGCGCTTGAGAGCCAACCAGTGCATGGTGCTCGGGTTCTGCATGAACTGAGCAAGTTTGTTGGTCGCGAAGGAAATGTCTGGTCGAGTAAGACTCAAGTATTGGAGACTTCCAACTAGTGCTCGGTATTCAGTCGGGGAGGGCTCAAGTGTTGGTCGTGGACGTGGTCGGTTGGGCCACCAGTGAACGGAAAGGGAATTCAGTTTCGACGAACTTGACATGGCGAGAGGTGTAAATCCGTCCAGTTGAAGGATCGAGGCATAGATATGCATGTTGATCAGCTGAGTAACCTACAAAAACACACATAGTAGACTTTGGAGCAAGTTTATGGTTAGCATAAGGTTTAATCCAGGGAAAACACAAACATCCAAAACATTTTAATTTATGATAATCCGGACTAATGCGGAGGAGTTGAGAGTAAGGTGATTGGTGCCCGAGGATTGGGGTAGGGAGACGGTTAATGAGGTAGGCTGCAGTGGTCATGCCGTGAGGCTAGTAGGTGAGGGGCAGGCCAGCGTGGTGAAGGAGGGAGAGACCGGTTTCGGCAATGTGCCGATTCCGTCGTTCAGAGATGCCATTGTGTTCGGGTGTATGAGGGGGAGTGGTGTGGTGACTTATGCCATGAGTACTCAGAAAGGGACGAAGACCAATGTATTCGCCACCATTGTCAGTGTATAGGACTTTTATTTTGTGTTGGTAGAAGTTTTCAACTAGTGTTTTAAATTTGGGAAAAATAAATTGCACATCAGATTTTAGTTTCATGGGATATAGCCATATATAGCGAGTATAATGATCAACAAACAAACAATAGTAACGAAGACCATCAATAGATAAAACAGGGGAAGTCCATACATCAGAAAAAATTATTTCTAATGGATAAGTAGATGTAAGAGTAGATTCATGAAAAGGAAGTTTACGACTTTTATTAATTTGGCATGAATTACAATCTGATTGCGGAAATTTATTTGAACCTAA
The DNA here is from genome assembly GCF_020283565.1 of Trifolium pratense. NCBI lineage: Eukaryota > Viridiplantae > Streptophyta > Magnoliopsida > Fabales > Fabaceae > Trifolium > Trifolium pratense. Next base: position 57,954,323 of record NC_060065.1, on the reverse strand, counting down.
AGAAAAATGCTGCTGAATAAATTTAAAGATGGAAGTTGAAGGGTGTCCAAGCTTGTGATGCCAGGAAGCAGAGGATTTCACTTGGACGGTGTGGGCGGAAGGTGAGGTCGTGGGCAACAGATAAAGTCCATTCACACATGAGCCTTTATGGGTTGTTTGGCGTGTCTGCAAGTCCATGACATAAAAAGAGTTTGGTAAGAAAACAACGGCAGAGTTTGTTTGTTTGGTGAGTTGAGAGACAGAAATGATTTGTTGTTTCATGGAGGGAACATAAAGAGCATTAGACAAGGATAAATCATTAATTAAAAGTGTTCCAGAGTGAGAGATGTTTAAACCTGAACCATTCCCCATGAAGAGGGAGTCGGGGCCAGTGTATGGATGGTGAAGTGCCAGATTCGTAAGGTCGTTGGTCACATGATGTGTTGCTCCACTGTCGAGCAGAAAACCAGGCGAGGATGTGCCAGCAGTAGCGGTGTGGGCCTGGGCCTGGCCAGCGGTGTTCGGAGAAGAACGAGGAGGTGCGGGGACACTGGGGTGTTGGGTCCGAAAGAGTTGGCAGTCAGCGAGGACGTGTCCCTTGGTGTTGCATCATTGACATCGACCAAGGAATGGTTTGCGATCACCTGGGCGTTGGTTGGTCGGTGCAGGTGCTTGACTTGGTCGAGGCTTGTTGTTGGTCGACCTTGCCTGAGCGTGCAGCGCAGTAACAGGAGCAGGTGATTGGCGTTGAGCAGCAGCAAGAGAGAGTTCCTGGATGAGGAGCTTTTCGAGGAGATCATCAAAGGTGATTGGAGTGTCCCTTGCGTTGACCCCATCAATGACTGCTCGGTAACCGTCATCAAGGTCGCGCAAAACATGGTCGGTCATGTCCTCGACGGAGACAGCAGATCCGAGAGAGGCGAGGAGATCAGCAGTTTGCTTCAGAGAGTGCATGTAGGTCGTGATGGATTGAGTACCTTTCGAGGCCATCCGAAGACGTTCCTTGAGTTGTTTAAGGTGACTGCGGTAGGTTTTGGCATAGGTGTTCTTGAGAAGCTCCCAGAGGTCGTGCGAGGTCCTCATCTGGGACACCAAGGAGGCCACCTCGTCGGAAAGAGTGGTGAGGATGGCACCATAGATGAGGCGATCCTGGCGACGCCATGTTTGAAAAGCAGGGTTTGGTGATGTTACCGGAGGCGTTGCGGTGGTGGTGATCGTTGCTGTCGGCGCAGGGAACGATCCATCAGTGTATTTGAGTAGATCAAAACCATCAAGGAAGGCTTCTACCTGGAGTTACCAATTGAGGTAATTGGTAGGGAGAAGCTTGGTGACACCGCTGAGGGTGATACACGCAAAGGGTTTGGAGGGTTCATAGGGGTTAGCTATGGAGCGAGAGCCATCGGAAGCCATGGGAGGCAAAGGGTTACGGCAAAGGGAGAAAAAACGGTGTTTTCTGGTTTAACAAGGTAGGGCTGGAACGTTACCAACTGATACCATATAAGGGAATGAATAAAATTGTATATTGCATTACTTTTGAGAGTTTACAAGAGGTGTATATATACACAAGTATAGTAACCTAATTGGAGTAAATTAAGGAACAAATATCTCCAACAATTGAGGTGATTGACTCTATAGACTTTATACAAATCCAAAATAATAATGATAATAATTAAATACTAATTATGATTGATAATAGTATTCCGAGAGTATTCGACTTGTAGTTGTTTCGTGTCTTTCAAGCATTAGGTATCTAGACTATACTGTGATATGCTTTGAATATCGTTAAAACTTGTTTTTTCGATCCTACATAATGTAGTTTTGAACTATGGTAAAATTGCTGCTTCTGGAGGTCATATACAAGATGATCAAGGACATTTCGTTTTCGGTTATGCAACTTAGCTCGCTTTTGTTTAGCATGTTCTTGAAATAGCTTGGAATAGAGGCTACAAGATATTCAAGTTTACTATAACTTTAAAGCTTGATATCAAGACTCATTTGTGCTATGTTTTTGTTGATTCAATTTATGAGCTTTTCCAAGTAGAAAATAAAAGTGTAGCCACCATTAGATAATACTTTTAATTTGATATTTTCTACCATCCTTTTCACCTGCCATTTTTAGAGTAGCTTTACAAATTTTATAATTATATGAAGCTTATCAATGATCAAGATGTTTGAATTCAAGGGTTACTAAAAAAAGATGTTTCAGTACATGAGATTTTGTATGAAGACTAGATTACATTTTGTTCTCTCCTCTAAATAGTCAAACTATATATTAAATACCATTAAAATTTTCACAACTGTGATGTCATAAATTCGAATTTAAGTGAAAATATTTATTGTTCAATTTAATAATATTAATTTTTGCTTATGACTATTATAACTTAATTTTGACTTGATTGTAATTTCTCATTAAATTTAAGTTTTTCATTAAATTTTAACTATAATAACTTGAACTCGATTGATAAATATGAATATTCACCATTTTTTATTGATAAATTTTATTCATGTTTTTTTCTTCTTCATATTATCTATTTTAAGGAGCTTGAGTAGTACGTTATAGGTCCTGAGTTCGATCTCCAACTCATTATAAACAAAAATATATATATTTTATAAAAATATTTCAGCTAAAACATATACAATCTTCTTGCATTTGATTTGATTTTATTATATGCCTAATTATATTTTGATGAAAAAGATACAAAGTAAAAATTTATATAAAATCTAAGACGTTTATTTATTTATTGATTAAGAATCCGACGGTAAGGAATTTGAGTAGTACGTTATAGGTCCTGAGTTCGATCTCCAACTCATTATAAACAAAAAAAAAATATATTTTATAAAAATATTTCAGCTAAAACATATACAATCTTCTTGCATTTGATTTGATTTTATTATATGCCTAATTATATTTTGATGAAAAAGATACAAAGTAAAAATTTATATAAAATCTAAGACGTTTATTTATTTATTGATTAAGAATCCGACGGTAGATAGGTCATGTATTCATTATTATACATTATTAAAAGATTCATTCACCTTAGACAAAGTCTGATTATATTTTGAAAACCTTTATAAATATAAAGTCGGTCTTTATTTTGACATTCGAATTACACAGAACAAATCCTCAATTCATCTTCCGTTCAGACACGCAACCGTCAACTACTTTCACGCCACCGCCGGAATATTCATCTCCGCCGTCAGGTTCCATTACTCTCTCTCTCTCTCTCTCTCTCCGTTCAATTTTTTCCGATCAATAAATCTCGTCGTTCAAAATATAGCTTTGTATTTGTTTGATTCGCTTTGATTTGAATTCAAAGTCGTTGGGAGAAAGAGTTAAGATTAAGAGAGATCTTCCATGGAAAAAGTAATAGCTAACATCGTTTTTTTTGTATACAAATTTGGAGAATAATAATCGATTAACAAGAGAATCGTTAGATAGATAGAAAAAAAAAAAGCGAAAACAAAAGAAGGAATGCTTTTTATACGATATTCAATTTTTGTATTTCATGTTAAAATTTCATTACTAGTTTGTTCTTCGTTAGAGAATTGTTATTTTGGTATGCGTTTTAGGTATAAGGTTAGTTAATTAGTATTCTTAGTTAGATAAACCATTATGTGGTTTATTTAGTTTTTGCTTTGACTATTGTACAATCAATACAATCTTCTCAAGGTTTTTCTCAGGGAAATCCGAAATCAAAGCGTGTTGGTCGAACAAGTTATTACATTATTAATATACACGTTATAAACCGGAATAAACTTAATCTATAGAGATATTTACATTAAGGAAAATAGTTCAAATCATATACTGCATATGTTACAGTAATAAACTACGTCAAGCCTGTATAAAGTATGAGATGTATGCACGGTGAATAAAACGCTAGTTCTACATTACCTTCCTTTTGGGTTAATTTATCCTTGTTGCTATTTACAATTATTTATCATATCATATTACAATCTGAAGTTAGAAATCACGGTTTTATGGATAGCTGGATTTGGCTATCCGACAAGTCAGTAACTGCCATTGACTACCTTTTTAATTTGTTATTCGTAGATATTCGTCCTTTATACCTTTCTTTTAGAGTCTGATTCGACAAGAATATTCGTTTTTGGTTTTTCGTGGTTTCAGTTAATTCAAAGTCAATGGATAACAATAATTGGAGACCTAATCAAGGTGCTGAACCCAATATGGATACTAATGATTGGAGAGGTCAATTGCAGCCTGAATCACGCCAAAGAATTGTCAACAAAATGTAAGCTTTAGTTTTAATACCGTGTCACTGAGTATTTTACTATTAATGCATATCAAAAGATCAATTAAATATAAATTGTTGATTGATTGTAAGCATGTGGAGTAGTGTATGTGTACCCGTAATGTACCCAGTACGGGTACTTCACCATTTTAGGAGTACCCAAGCTTCAGAGATACTGCCATTAGTTTTGAATAAGAACTTGGGGTTTTCTGCATACTGTTTCAGTGTCGTGTATTAGACTGTCCTGTGATGTTCTTCTTATTTTCTTGGGTTTTATGCAAATGGACGCGTTTAGCACTACAGCAGTCTTAATAGGATTGAATGTTCCTCATGTTACTAAGAATTCTTTAGTAGGAGACTATCTAAGATGTTACCAAGAAAATTTCTAGTTCCTATAATCCATATCTGACACCCATTCTACTATTTTATTATGCGAACATGTCCAGATGATTTCAACGTGGTCTTCTTACATGCCAGTCATGTTCTGTTATTTGAGAAATGTCTAATGACAATAACATTAGTAACTCATTATTTAATAATTGAACCATTTTATGTTTGTAGAATGGACACATTAAAAAGGCATCTTCCTGTTTCTGGTCAAGAGGGATTGCATGAACTTCGGAAGATTGCCCAAAGGTTTGAAGAGAAGATATTTACTGCTGCGACAAGCCAGGTATATCTCTAATTAGAAGCCACATGATTATCAAATTATAGTTACCTGTGCAAACAATTACCATATATAAAAGATTGTTGAAATATTTAATCATTATTAACCTTGATACTATTTGATTTTATATTTATTGTGTTTCATTTTAATTCCTTAAACCACTTCTTTATAAGTGGAGTGTCTTTATGTACTCCATCTCTCGTATAAAAGAAGCACATTTTCATTTGAATTAACATACTCTGAAATTATAAGACTGACACTTTATTGTGGCATTTCCTAATTTCAGTCTGATTATCTACGGAAAATATCTTTGAAGATGCTTACAATGGAGACTAAATCCCAGGGCACCACCATGGCCAACAATATACCACCAAATCAAGTTGGGCCTAGCAATAAACCTCCGGATCCAGGTCAGCATTTAAGAGCATTGGCATGGTGATAGTATTCTGAGAGTATCTGTCGCTACTCTCTCCATTGTTTCATGGTCTGTCAGCATTAGCTATTGGGACTATAGTGACATCTTGCTGTGAAATACCATTAATTAAAACTTTTAAGTATTTTGCTTTCAAATTTTGTATCTGAATATTATTCTTGTGTTGTTAATGAATTGCGAATCAATTGGGTTCTGACATTACATCATTTTTTTGCATATCTGACTTAGCCAACATTGCTATTTTTAATAGGACTTGTTATGCAGTCTCAAGTTCACAATCAAGGGCAGCAAAATCCTATTGCTTTGCCCAATCAGCCCCAGTCACGCCAACAGCTTCTATCTCAAAACATTCAAAATAATTTTGCAGCTCAACCGAACCTGCCATCTGTATCTGGTCTAGCACAGACTCCCATCCCCAATGTTGGCCAGAATTCCAACATTCAAAATATGTTTAATGCTTCCCAGAGACAAATGCAAGGAAGGCAACAGGTTGTTCCCCAACAACAACAGCAGCAGCAGCAGCAGCAGCAGCAACAACAACAACAACAACAACAACAACAACAACAACCACAACAACAACAACAATCACAGAATCCACAACAATATCTCTACCAACAGCAGCTTTTCAGGCATAAGCTTCATATGCAATCTCAACAACAACAGCAGCAGCAGCAGCAACAACAGCAACAGCAGCCGCAACAGCAGCAGCAGCAGCAGAACCTTCTACAACCAAATCAGTTGCAATCTTCTCAGCAATCTGTCATGCAACAGCCTTCCATGATGCAAACATCTTCTCTATCTAGCATTCAGCACAATCAGCAATCTAATAATGGTCAACAGTCAACACAGTCCATGCTTCAGCAACATCCCCAAGTTATCAGGCAGCAGCAGCAACAACAGAATTCTATTATTCATCAGCAACAGACGCCAATGACTCAACAGTCAATTTTGCCTCAACAACAGCAGCCACAGCAACAGCTTCTGGGGCCACAGACAAATACAACCAACATGCAACATACCCAGATGCTTGGGCAACAGAATAATGTTGGTGATGTGCAGCAATCACAGAGGTTACTTGCACAACAGAATAATCTTTCAAATTTGCAAAAGCAGCAACTAATAAATCAGCAAAACAACCTATCAAATATACATCCACAGTTGGGAAATAATGTCCCTGGGTTACAGTCGCAGCAGGTCCTTGGACCTCAATCTGGTAATTCAGGCATGCAGACAAGCCAGCACTCTGCACATGTGCTACAACAATCGAAGGTTCCAATTCAGCAACAATCACAACAAGGTGCATCAAATTTGTTACCATCTCAAGCACAGCAGTCACAGCCACAAGCTCCACAGCAGCAATTGATGTCACAGATTCAATCTCAGCCTGCACAATTGCAACAGCAACTGGGTTTGCAACAACAACAACCAAATCCCTTGCAACGAGATATGCAGCTATATCAATCACAAAGACCCCTTCCAGAAACTTCATCAAGTACGTAAAGTTGGAACTTCACAATTTTGTTTCCTTTTATCATTCATCAATTTAAATTTTGGCTCAAGAGGTAGTCAAATTTTCAGGGTCCTACCTATTACATAGGATCGTTGAGGGTTAGATGCGTAGATTGTGAGATCCATCGTAGTTAAAATCCCAATTTGGTTATGCTTTCCCTCAGTGATTTAGAGTTTGATTATGCTTTCCCTCAGTGATTTAGATTATACGCGGAATCCCAATTTAGTGGAATCAGTTGATTCCACCCCTGTTAATGGTTGAATAGTAATCTACAATCTTTGAAATGTTTATGCGATTTTGCTTATGAATAAATTTAAATTTATAGAAGTATGAATAGATTTAAGTTATAGAATTTTTTTTTTGACAAAAAATTTATAGAAGTATTTAAAGTGTGATTGAAGGTTTTATTTGGCTTACTAATGCTATATATATATGGGACAACTCTGGTGAGAACACTTTGCTATAGTGAGAAATGAGAACAATTAATAATAACCGTTAGATACAAATCTACGGCCTAACTTAAAAAACATGATTATAGTCACTCTGCATATAAGCAATTTACTCTGTCTCCCTCATATCTTCTTCGCCTGTGTTCGCCGCCCACCTCTTTAACAGTCAACACATATTTGATTCCGGTTCTCAGTATTGATGTTTCGACTTCAATTACATATCCCTCTACCCCAATTTTCTCCTTTCTTTTTTTTTTCTTCTTACTTTCACATAACCAATTTTCTCTTATTTAATTTGATTGCTTTTGATTTGTAGATATTCATGATGTGATATAGAAAACCGATCAACTATGCACCGGTTATATTTTTGCAGCATAATGTGGTCTGTCAATCAATTGAACAAATCCTTCTTCTTTTTTTCCCTACCAAAAATAAATAAATTGAACAAATCCTTTTTATTGATCTCGGTGATCGAAACATCAGAACAAGTGATTGTTTAAAATCATAAATCAAGAATGAATTGAAATTGCAATAGATGAAGAAGAGACAAAGTTTAAGTGCAAATAGAGATTTGACACCAACAAATAACATAACAGATGCAAGGAGGAGACACTAAATTGCTTGTATGCGGTGTGACTAATCGTGTTTTTTAATCTAGGCCGTAGATTTATATCTAATGGTTATTATTAATTGTTGTTATTTCTCACAATAACAAAGTGTTCTCACCAGATTTATACCTAAATGGTCTAAGGCCTCTAATAAAACTAAGGTCCAAAGTTGATTTTACAAATCAGAATCATAAAACACTTAATGATTGACATTTTAGTTAATTGCAAGGGCTGGGCAGCAAATGTAATATACCTAAATGGGTCTAGGGTAGCGATATATAATAGAGAAAATCAACGCGTGGACCATTATCTCAAGGTTAAAGGTAGAACGGCACCCCCACCCAGTCTCAAGCTTTAGATCAATCAGGAAGTGTTCTAGCATATCATAGGGTTTTGCTAGATGTCGATGTCAATGTCATCAGGTTAGTTTCAATTTTGGAATATGAGATGCCCAATCCAATGATTTTATTGGGATTGGTTTGGTTGCATAATCCCAGTGATTCTATTTGCTTGGATGTAATCCATGGAAAACCTTAGCTAAATGAGTTTTCTTCTTGTATTGGGATGCCTCCTGCCTTTCTATTATGCAGAATCATAAGGTTCTCTATGTAGGATTTTGATTGTTTTGGATAACACTCTTATCCTTTCAACACAGTTCTTGACAAATGCTTGCAAAGAAAAGGAAAAGTGAAAAACAAAATTACAACATGATTTATTTTTTTATTTTTTTTTGTATTTAAATTTAGAACCTTGATTTTTGCGCCTCTCCTGTTTCTTTAAATCCTGATAATAATCTTATTTCATTTAATGAAAAATCGAGACTGGTGTCTTCATTTTCTGAATGTTTATCCTTCAATTTTTTTTGCCTTGTCTGAATTTCTGTGGTATCCCTGTTATACTGATTATGGCACTAAATCTGTGCCTCTCAGTCTATAAATCAGTGGTTTGTAGGATTACCCCCAACTTCCTAAAAGTATCTATGCTGAAACATAGGAAACCACTATATATTCACGAATGCATTTTTTCTAATTGATAGAATGAAGCTTATGCAAGTTAATTTGTGATTATCCCATCTGTTCTATATCTCTTAAAAAACAAAGGGAATAAAAAAAAACAGATTTCCACTTTTTTTAGCCGTGTATACTTATGTGTGTATCATAATATATCTTTTGTAGATTCTATGGATTCAACAGCACAGACTGGACAGCCAAGTGGGGGTGATTGGCAAGAAGAAATATATCAAAAAGTAATATGCTACTTTCTCATCTCTATTTATAGGGTAAATTGGGTTAAACCACAGAAAATTGTCAAACAAATGGCTTTTGTTCCTAGAATATCTTATATCTTAATAGTAGGAACATGGAATTCTTACTAGCTGAGGAATAAAATGGATACAAATCCATACTTTTGTTTTCTCTGTAGGGAATTTTGTACTATGTTATTTATTCTGTAGTAGTTGCTGGCATCAAGAAAGACTAGTTGTATCCATTAAATTGATTATTTGCTTTATTGCTTTGATGACTTTTAAAGTTTTCAATTCAATATTAAATGTCATGGTATCATGGATAGCCAATGCATCTTCCCAATTTCACCATGGAAATGGAACTTGCAATTTATGATGCTTCAAAAATGGAAAAAAAATTTCTACTTGCTTTGCCAATTAATACAACAGTAATTAATACAACAGTAACACATATTCCTGCATAAGAGATTCCATGGTTTCTAACGCATTGATTATGATGATTTAACAATAGATCAAAGTTATGAAAGAGAGCTACTTGCCAGAGCTTAGTGAGATGTATCAGAAAATCGCAACGAAACTTCAGCAGGTACATTTTGTTAGCCAACTTTTTAATAGCTGCTATGGACAAAGATGCCTTTTCTGTTAAAATTATCCCGCAAAACTCTGAAGGTTGCAGTGTGTGCTAGACACTATCAAGCCATCACCCTTCTTGAAAGGAAGCCCTCAATTGTTTTTTTTTTTTTGGTTACCATGATATTGCTTATAACTTATTTATATTGTGTTTAATGATGTTTCTTCTTTTTTCTATCAGCATGATTCTCTTCCCCACCAACCGAAGTCGGATCAGCTTGAAAAGCTTAAGGTATTTAAAATGATGCTAGAGCGTCTTATAACATTCCTCCAGGTTTCCAAGAGCAACATCTCACCTAGTTTAAAGGAGAAACTGGGTTCATATGAGAAGCAGATTATAAATTTCATAAATACAAATAGACCTAGGAAACTGTCTTCACTGCAACCGGGGCAGCTTCCCCCACCTCACATGCACTCAATGTCACAGACGCAGTCCCAAGTTACTCAAGTGCAATCGCATGAAAATCAAATGAATAATCAGTTGCAAACAACAAATATGCAAGGCCCTGGAGCAACAATGCTGCAGAATAATATAACGAGCATGCAGCATAGCTCTCTGTCAGGTGTATCCACAGCACAGCAGCATATGATGAATACCATTCAACCGAGTGCCAGTTTAGATTCAGGACAAGGAAATATGAGCTCTCTTCAACAGGTTCCAGTGAGCTCCCTTCAACAAAACTCTGTTACTGCTCCTCAACAATCTAATGCCAGCTCCTTATCTTCACAAGCTGGGGTAAATGTGATCCAACAAAATCTTAATCCCCTCCAGCCAGGTTCTGGTATGCTTCAACACCAGCAACTAAAACAACAGCAGGAACAACAACAACAACAGATGTTGCAGAGTCAACAATTCAAACAAGCACAATATCAACGGCAACTGATGCAGAGGCAGCAGATGCTACAGCAGCAGTTACACCAGCCAGCAAAGCAACAGCTGCCTGCCCAGTTGCAAACACATCAAATGCAACAACTTCACCAAATGAATGATGTAAATGACATGAAGATGAGGCAAGGAATTGGTGTTAAGCAAGGGGGTTTTCAACAGCATATTGCTTCCAATCAACGCTCAGGCTATCCCCATCAACAGTTGAAACAAGGTCCTTTTACTGTTTCATCGCCCCAACTCCTACAGGCCACATCTCCACAGATTCCACAACACTCATCTCCCCAGGTTGACCAACAAAATCACCTCCCATCTCTGACAAAAGTTGGCACCCCTTTGCAATCTGCTAACTCACCTTTTGTAGTCCCCACTCCTTCACCCCCCTTAGCTCCATCTCCTATGCCAGGAGATTTTGAAAAGCCCATTTCTGGTGTTTCATCGATATCAAATGCAGCAAATGTTGGACACCAACAAACAGGGGGTGCAGCCGCACCTGCTCAATCGCTTGCCATTGGAACTCCTGGAATATCTGCCTCTCCTTTACTGGCAGAGTTCACCGGTCCAGATGGTGCTCATGGGAATGCATTAGTGCCGTCTTCAGGAAAGTCAACTGTTACCGAGGAGCCTATGGACCGCCTAATTAAAGCGGTTAGTCTAGTTTATCTATATCTGGTCCAATTAGTGTCCTGACTTTTTTTTAAATTTTTTTTGTTGGAGTTGTAGATGACTAATTTATGTCTAATCACGATTCCAGGTGAGTTCATTGACCCCTGCAGCTTTAAGTGCAGCTGTCAGCGATATTAGTTCAGTTATCAGCATGAACGATAGGATAGCTGGGTCAGCTCCAGGCAATGGATCCAGAGCTGCTGTTGGTGAAGATTTGGTTGCCATGACTAATTGTCGCCTTCAGGCTAGAAATTTCATCACCCAAGATGGTGCAAATGGAACCAGGAGGATGAAACGCTGCACCAATGCTACACCCTTGAATGTTGTATCATCTGCTGGTAGTGTGAATGATAGTATCAAGCAGTTAACTGCTTTGGAGGCTTCTGATTTGGAGTCAACTGCAACATCCAATATCAAGAAGCCAAAGATCGAGGTGCTACATTATTTCTCTTAATTGTTTGTTTTATTTAATAAGTGTGATACCTTTGCTGTTATTGCCATTTTTTGGGTTTTAAGTGCAATTCTTTAATGAGCATCAATTCATGAATTACCAGTACATTCATTGTGCACATTGCTATTACACTCTCTCATTCAATCAGAAGATGTTGCTTCCCAGCTAAAAGTTTAGTGTAATTTAATTTTATGACTATAGAGATACAAACACAGAAAATTTATTAGTTCGATTTTGAAGTGTGTAGAAAAGGTTCAATTTCTTGTTCTTATTTAGAAAATGGGACATACTACCTCCATTCCAATTTATAAGAAACAAATGGCTAATTCACTAAGATCACTGAAAAACAAATAAAATCACCTAGGCCAGTAGAAGTTATAACTTATTCCATCAATACTCATAGTACAATATTAAAATGAATAAGCTTAATTCCTAAATACACCCATTCTGGGTTTCTTATAATTAAGACCAAAAAATACATTCAATTATTTGTGGATTTGCTCTGGACATATCTTGAATGCTGATAAGGAATATGTAACTTATATGGCAGGCTAATCATGCCCTTCTGGAAGAAATTAGGGAGGTTAATCAGAGACTTATTGACACAGTAGTGAGCATAAGTGATGAAGAAGTTAATCCAACTGCAGCTGCAGCTGCTGCTGAAGGAGCAGAAGGGACTATTGTCAAATGTTCTTACATTGCTGTAGCTCTCAGTCCAAGCTTGAAAGCCCTATATGCTTCAGCACAGATGGTGGGTTCTTCAAAACCTTAAACTATATAGAAATTGTTAATTTTTTTTACGGGTTAGGTGTAATTTTGGACCTTATATTTGGGAAAAAAAATTGAATTTGGTCTTTATGGAATTTTATCCGTTTTTAGTCCCCCTACAAAAAGTGTTTTCAGTTACGGTAAGAGAATGACGAGGGACGACAAACGAATAAATTTTTATAGGGATCAAGATTAATCTTTACCAATTTTATAGGAATAAAAAAACATTGGAATTTGTGTGTGTGTGTGTGTGTGTGTGTGTGTGTATATATATACCTGTTTATAACTGCCTTTATCTGTGTTTTACTGCTGTGCAGTCGCCAATTCAACCCCTGCGCCTCCTTGTTCCTACAAATTATCCCAACTGTTCCCCCATTTTCCTAGACAAGTTTCCAGTTGAATCCAGGTGAGAGAATCAGTATTTTGGTATCTAGTGTGCTATTATTTCTCTGTTGCGCATACTCAGAAATGTTATCTTGTTTTCACTTTATATCCTATTTTTTTAATTTTGTACCAAAATCAGAGCAACTTTCTTTATTGTTTTCATTGCTTCATGTGCAAAATCTTTAAAATAAAATCCAGAAATAACCTAAAAACAATTTGGCATTTTCATAATAAGAAGTGAAAAACAACTTTTCAAAACTGAATGTTTTTGTGAATCAAACAATGTTCACATCTTGCAAAACTTTCAGTGATTATGACTCTTTAATTGGCATGAAGCATTTGCTTGGTTTATCAAATTTGACCCAAAGTAAAGTAGTTAAGGCTGACCGGCGCCTCTTATTATTTCTTCTTCTGTTGTTGATTAAACAAAGGGACATAAGTGAATAACGAATTAATCTAATCACCTCCTAAATTACAATAATCACAACAATTTTTTTTTCTCCATCTGTAGTTGATCTTAAATTTCCTGAGAATTTCTGTTTCTAATAAAATGAAATGTTGTTGGATATTTCTTTCAGTATGGAGAATGAAGATCTTTCTGCCAAAGCAAAGTCAAAGTTTAGCATATCATTGCGAGGTTTATCACAACCTATGTCTCTTAAGGACATAGCAAAAACATGGGATGTCTGTGCTCGTACAGTTATTTCTGAGTATGCGCAACAGAGCGGTGGAGGGACTTTCAGCTCTAAGTATGGCTCTTGGGAGGATTGCTCCACATGGTGACCCTTGCGCGCCATGCAAAATGTTTGTTATTTACAAATTCCATTTTGTTAGACTTGTTCAATGTTTCATTGTGTATAAAGTATAACAATCTTTTTTCTTGTTTGCACACTATCACAAGCCTGCAATTGTGATGTGTGTTGTTGCCTAAGATATTTAGTAAATTTATTTATGATTTGAATCAGATTGTTCTTAATGAAGGCCTTGTTCATAACCAATATAGTTATGCCCAATACAAATATGATTTTTGTCGGAGGTATGAGTGCAGTTTTTGGCAACAGAAGGTTTGTTTGTCTATATAGAGAAGCTATTTGATTTGATACGACTATTGTAGTCAATAAATCAAAATTGTTGAATAAGAGTAGTAGTAATAAATAGTAATGATACACAATTTTTAACTAATATTAAAAATAAAAATAAAATTAAACGGCGATGGTGGTAAGATACACCATTTCTAACATAGTGCATATCCCTTAGTAAGATACACCATTTTTAACTTGGTGCGTGCATATACCTTAGTAAGGTAACCTTACCCCTGGCCATGAGTTGCTTCAGAACAGCAAAATTTTAGTACTCTACTTTTCACTTATGCCTACATACGTACACAGAATAGTACAAAAATAAATAATACACCTTTTAACAAATTAAAAATGGTCTGTGTTTTTGTATTAAAAACAATGAAATGGATCTATGTTTTATGCGCCTTTCTTTTTTTTTTGGTATAATTTACTAACAGATTGTTATAAAGTTTTCTTTACACCATTAATTTCAACGAGTCATATATAAATAATTATATACTCCGTAATTCCCATCTTCTTCTCATAACAACGACCCTTTCATGTTACTAAGAGACAGGATAAACTATGACCAATATTTGACCAATATTTTTTTATAAAAAAAGTAAATTCGGTTATTTGTCTCAGTTGATAAGGAAAGAACAAACTCGAAATTTATCACTCAAAGTTTATGCTCAAGATATTACAATTGCGTGTTTTATTTTATATGGTAATAATTTGTATCTTATTTTTTTTTATCATCGGAGTTTCATGACATGACATAGATGGTATCAAAATTTATGATACAATACCTTATTTAAGGTAATGTATCATCAATTTAATATCATTAATTTAAGTTAAAAAATAAATATAAAAGGAATTATTTGTTAATAATGTTTAATATCCAAACTGATATCACAATTTGAACAAAATATGTATGAGTTGCATAAATATTACATGACATTATAGGACCACTTATTAGTATGTATAATATTCAAAGTGGTATCATCAAATAAACAATGTTTAACATATTATTTAACCTTTCTTAAAAAAAAACATATTATTTAACCTTTAAATTTATTTTTGTTAAAAGAATCCTCTAAATTAACCAAACTTTTCACTAATACTAGTAGATTGGGGTACACGTTATTGAAAATAAGCTTTGTTTGTGCAACTTCAATGTAAGTGTATACGATACGTGTCAAGTAGTGTACAAATTGTTCCAACTCATCATAGATTTCATCAACTTTAAATCTTTAATTTACAATGGAATTTCCCATTAATTAATTAATTAATTATCATATGGAAAGAAACACGTAGTTAAAAAGTAGTAATGCGTGGCGCCGATTACCGCTCTCAAAGAATTGTGGGCCGGCACGTTAATTAAGTTAAGAATTAAGATAAATAAATGGTAACGATAATAACATACAATAAAATAACCTATAAATATTTTACAGTCTTGTTCAAAGCCAAAAAAATTATTTTATTTTTATTTTTAAATGCCAGGTTTGTTCAACAAAGCATCCCATAACATTCTCAAATCTTGACAGAACCAAACAATGGGCAATTCGATCGCCCAATGTTTGTAAAAAAAACTGCTTAGGTGGATCACACCACAAATCAAAATTATAGCTTCTTATTTCTTTATCTATCAAGTTAAATATTTTGTTATTTTACCTAAACAAACTTTTATTTAATATAATATATATATATATATATATATATATCCTTTCTCAAAAAGACAGCCTTAAATAACTACCCATTTTACTAAGCATATTCAACAATTGTAACCTTTGCTTAAAATATTGACTTTTCCTCAAAACAATTATAAATCAGTTTTATATTTATAAAAAAATAAGGAAATAATAAATGAAAATAATAAGGTAAAAGTTATAAGTGAATACTCTACTTTAAATAGCATCTCAAAAAAATCTATAAGTTAGTTTAATAAGATTGTTACCAAGCAAATTAATTTTTATCAAACAAGCTTATAAACTAGTTTAATAAGCTATAAGCTAGTTTATTGAACTTACCGGAGGGGTCTTTTGGGGGTGTGCGACATGTGCGACGGCATAAGGCCTCAGAAAAATAGGGGCCTCTAAATTTTTTGTACAGGGTAGTAGTATTAGTAAATGAGAGATATAAAACTATGAATTGCAGGCTTCCAAATGAGAGATTGTGAAGTACAAATACTTGATATTCTTTTTATTCCAAAATGATTGATTTATTAGTTACAAAATGTCCTAAAAGAGATTTTTCTATTGTGAATAAATTTTTTAGACGCTTTATAGCTAATTGTTATACTATAGTTTTATCAAATGAAGAGACGTGTAATAGAGATTGTCTTGTTTCTTAGACGCTTTATAGCTAATTTTGCATTGTTTCTTTTATTATGCCTATTTTTAATAAATCTTCAACTTTTTGGAGACGCCCCTATTGTTAGACTATAAATCTTTTTATGTTAATTACAAGAATGATTATATTTTATGTTATTTGCAATTTAAATCAATGATGATTTTTTTATAAAAATAATTACGTTTTTTATTAAAGGATTACTTTTATATTTTACACAGAGCCTCCAAAAACTCGGACACGCTCTGCTTACCGAACACACTCTTGGTAATGTGCTAACACCACATTAAACATGCTCAATTGTCCTTAATTATACGTTCATTGTGCAAGCTTCGTTTTGAGACAACAATTAATCGCACAATTTTCCTCTCTACTACTATTTTTTTCCTCTACTTTATTTTCATTGATCGTGTCAAATATACTATTGAACTATAGTTTGTTTCTGGCCGTGGCATAATTTACTTGTCTAATGTCGACTACGTTGCTACAAAATAAAAATATTGTTTAAAAGGTTTACAAAACTATGGTTTGTCTTGATAATAACATTTTTCGTTTTTTAAAGGATAATATGCACTTCAATTTCATGTCAGCTCAGCAGAGTCACCAAGAAACATAAACTAATAATTTTTCATTATTCTTTTCCCCAAACAAAAAATCACAATTATTATAGAATACAGTAATAATATTGAGACATTCATATTTTTTTTATTCTTCACATTGCTAAAAAAAACATTTAATTAATACTGTTAAATAGATGGTTAATTTAATTCACGGTTAAAATTATGATTGATATAATACAACATTGATGTTGGAAATGATGTGGAGTATTATTTGAAAACATTTTAACACTCAAATTAGTAAGAGAGAGAAATTTGAAATAGAATGGTTGATTTGTATACCTTATAGTGTGCTTAAAGTATGGTAATTATATGGCATCGGGATGAAACCGTTCATGTGTAAAGTAGGGGCCGTAACCGACAGAACCCCTACTCCAATTGACGGTTGAGTAGCCGTTGGACGGCATTAATCCCATTAAGACATTACGAATTTGGGAGAATTCAATATCACTATAATTGGTTATTTGAATCGAGTCCATAAAAAATTAATCCACGAAATGATGAAGGTCTCCGTCTCAACTTTGAGCTAGTCTAAAAGAGTGATTAATCATAATCACACATTAAGTGTAACGAAATAAAAAATTAGGCATTCAAACTCATGATCTAAACATATCAAATATCTATCTTACTATATCAAATGAGTTATACTTACGAGTGAATGTAATATAAATTAATCACGCACCGGATTAAATTTAAAAAAATGGATGAAGATTAAATATTTTAGTAGTCTCTTAAATAAAAATAAAAAACAAATATTTTAGTATTATTATATATTTTTTTGAAACAATTTTAGTATTATTATATGATGAATAAAATAAATATACGAGACAGGTAACACAATTGCTCTGTTTTCCACCTTCATTTCCTTCCTATATAAACCATAACCGATACTTGAATCTGTTACGTAACTGAATTTCGAAAACCGTCTCAACAAATTTCTAATTCTTCACTTTCTCACTCTAAAACCCTCACACCCTCTCTCTCTCTCTCTCTGCAACTTTCAACAATGGCTATGGCTTTTCCTTCTTCAAGAAACGAAACGTCGTCGTATACACATTCCTATTCATCCGCCTTCGCTTCTTCATCAGTAACCAATTTCACTCCAAGAGCCTCTCCTGTAATCATGCAATCCTCTTCCTCCACCGCTAACGTTAAACTCCACGGTCACCGCAATTCACCTCCGTCTCCACCGTCTTCCACCGTAAGATTCTCCGTTGAACAACGTTCAGAATCCATAACTGTGACGAAGGATTCAAGAAACAACAACGCTGTTTCATCGTCGTCAACAACCGAGAAACCGGCGAGGAAGTGCATGTGTTCTCCGACGACACACGCCGGATCTTTCCGTTGTGCTTATCATAAACGGATGGCGGAGCAAGAACAACAACGGCAACAGAAACAGAAACAGGAACAGAAAGAAGCGCAAGTAGAGAAGCAGCAACAACAACAACGGTTGCAAATTGCGTTGTCAAGGAATAGAACGGTGAATCTTCGTAGATCGGCGATGAAGAATTCGCTGATGAGAATCGGAGTTGAAGGTGAAATAATGAAAAGAACTTTAACGAATCTGATTAGACCTTTATCGCATTTGCTTCGCCGGCGGGAAGCTTTTGAGCCGAAGCCGAGCCGGCTCTCTACTATGTCCAAAGCTTAGTGAATCTTTTTCTTTTCTTTTTGGTTTTTCTTTCCCTCGTTCTTTATGTGTTGTTGTGTGAATGAACGTGAGGAACACGCGCTAGCTTCTTTTTTGTTTTGCTTTTGTTTTGATACTAGCGGAATATACAATATGGAAAATTAGTGGTTGTAAATTTTTGTGATTAGTTTTATTTTTAATTGTATATAGTTTCTTCTTAATTTCTTTGGAGCGAAATAACTATGGTTGTTTGCTTAAGAATTTTCAAAGTCTGAAATATTTTAGAGTAATTGGTTAGATATATTGTATTATTGTAGATCATATTGCATTTTGATAGGTTATTGAGACTCATCAAAATTAACGGTTTATGAACTTTTATTATATACCGTTAATTTTGATAGGTCTCAATAACACATCAAATGATTTTCAATTTTTTTAAAAGTTTATATGGATGATCTATATAATATAAACTTTCCATCAAATAATAAAGGTTATTGTCTTATTGATAAGTGGTGCATCATGAACCCCTTGATTAACTTTCCAGCCTCTTTGTCATGTATGAATAATAAGTGTTGTATAGTATTACACTATAGTTTATGCGAAGGGGTTCACACCTCTTCCCTTCACTAATATTTTTTATAACTCTATTATATAAGAAAAAAAATTATTTTTTAAATACATCGTAAAACTAATATATCTAAACTATATTAGAGATTAGATACATCACTTTTACAATGTATCTAAAAAAGAAAATTCATATACCTGTTTTTTTTAGAAGCTTTTCATATACATTTTAATATTAAAAAATTTCTACCGTATTTATTTTCTATTGTTGTACATATTACATCAATCAGATCCATACGTGCACGGGTCGAAAGTTCTAGTTTGGATAAAGCTTTCTCAAAGAAAGTGTTATATGGGTGAATTTTTAGATAATGTTCTCTCAAACAAGTGAGTTTTACTTTTTGCACCTCCGGTGTACTCATGATATTTCAAATTTACCCTCTTTGCAGAAACAGTAATACCTCAATCATAAGCCAATTATCACATTTAGCAAACAAACCAATCGTTGTTTGTTTCTTCGAGCTGATTGTGGTTAATGTGATTGCTACATATACTGTATGCCTTAGAGTTGGTTAGTTTGTAATGCCAAACTTTTTTCTCTTGTGGTTGCCTTAAGGGAAGATCTTAACGGGAGAATATCGGGCATAGGACAGTATTCTCTTGTGCACATTTTCCTTTTGTGATCAATAAAGATATTGGAACGAATAAACTCCCTTTTCTCTGTTGTTCTACCAAGAAGCCTAACAATTGGTCCAACCTGTCGGATCAAGATGGTGAGTGCTACGGATAATCGTACGAACACCTTGGAAAAGTGGGTCAACAATCAAGAAATCTCATGCTAGAATTGAAGACAAATGCCAGCGAAAATAGATCAAATTAGAGAATGATTAATTGATAGAATATGATAAAAGAGTTACTTTTTGAACTCAAGAAGAATAAGTCCTCAAATTGTAGTGGAATCTGTTAACAAGAATGACAATGATGGATGTAACGAGACTGATGGTGAAAAAGGAGAGCAACCAAAACAAGTGGAAGTGGAACTCTTCACTTTTGAATGTGAAGAGTTCATAGAAACTACTGATTTCATGTGTTTATAACTCCACCGCAATTAATATCAACTTGTGGTTAATTCAACAATTTCATTGCAGCCACCTATTCCTTCAATCAAATACAAAAAAGTAATGTAGCATTTGTTTTACATGTTACTCAATTATGAAAAATTATCATCATTTTTATAACAGGATGCCTTGGATTTTGCTATCCAAAACTAAATAAGTCAATATACATACAACCAAGAAAAAAAAATTGTACAATAAAGAAACTAGCATCCAGTTGAGGCTTTTGCAGTCAACAGATCAAGTACAATAAAGAAACATAGTGTAGTTCTGAAATGTCTGTTGCTGTTGTCAGGAAGAATGCTCCACTATTATGTCCTGCCCAACCAACAGTTATTCACCACCACCAAACATTCCCATCATGTCTCTAGAAGATCCCATCTGCTTCATTAAGTTTTGTAACCCACCCATGCCACCAATTTGCTTCAGCATCTGTGAAGGGAGGGCATTGGCCATGTTCTGTGCATTCATATTTCGAGATAGGGCACTCATGTCACCCTTCTTTGGTATTTTAAGCCCTTTCATTTTGCTCCATAACTTTGCAAGACGTTTGTACTCTTCCATCATGTCTAACACTTCCCTAACTAGACGACCAGAACCTCGGGCTATTCGCATCATACGTGATTCATTTATGAGCTTTGGGTTTGAACTATCCAACTCTGAAACATTAGCCATTAAAGCTTGGAATGTCAAGATATATTATACATTATTTAAATGATAGCATAAATACTGTATGCATAAAGTTAATATTTTCAACGATCACGCATACCTTCATTTGTCATTGAATCCATTATTGTCATGTAACGCTTAACTTTTGCCTGGCTTTCTTTCTCTTGGCCTTTTGGCATTAACTCAGAACTAAATCCTGGAAGCATAGAAAGTACCTACACATATCAACTCGAAACCAGTCAAATAAAATAGCAGCTCCTAATAGTTAATTAGTATATGGAAACAATCGAACATAATAAGGTTATTAACCTGGCTCATAGGACCCATACTAAGCATGTTCTGAAATTGCTCATACATAATCCTCAAGGTGAAGCCTTCTGACAACTTTTGAAGCAATTCAGGCTGTTTGTCCATAGGAACAATGTCGTGTATTTTGTCCACAAACCCAGACAAGTCCCCCATTCCTAGTTCAAAAGGCAAAAGGCATTTGATAATGATTAAAAATTATATAGTTTTAGGTACTTAGTAGGTATCACATGTCCTTGATATATAATAATGCATTGAGTGAGCAGAAGAAAATAAAATAGTACACACCTAATAGACGACTAACAAATGGCTTAACTTCAAAAACTTCAAACTCATCCATATGTTCACCAGTTCCTATGAATATGACAGGACTCTTTGTTGCTGCAACACTGCACATATAACATCAGTAAGACCAGTGTACCCATAGCGCATAATACATACATACATACAAAATTACAAATACAGGTTTGCCTCGTCTAAAATGAGCTCTCACTTTAGAAGGACATCTCAATTCTCGGATGACAAAAGCAACTACCGATATTTTAAAACATTCATAACTTCTTATGCATGTAATAATATCAATAATTGAATTTTTTTATTAACAGTTAAGATCTCTTGCTTTAATTTCTAAAGTGAATTGCGGACTTTAGATGAGCTGGATACTACAAACACGATAATTTTACAAGCATATAATACTAATTTTCCAAATTCTTCCAAATAATACAAATATATTTTCCATACAATATAGAATTGAAACCACGGGGATAGTTCAAATTTTAGATGAACAAATATCCAATACACTTGCATCTATGACTTTGATAACAGTGTATTATAAACTGCTGTTTAATTTAGCTGTGCATAGTTGCAAAAATCGAGAGTAAATATAGTTGCCCCTGGTATCAACACTTACGCGCTAAGAGAACCACCACCCTTGGCATGGCCATCCATTTTGGTAATAATTACAGCTCCAACGGCAACACTCTGTTTAAATGCTTGGGCCTGATCAAAAGCAGCCTGACCAATACTGCTATCCATGACAAATATAACAAGATCCGGGTTCTAAACAACGGAAAGAAAATATACTATCATTTATTGCGTTTTTGAAATAGATATCAAATGCATATAGCAAAAACAAGACCTACCGTTGCTTCCGACACTTGGCGCATTTCTTCAAAAAGAGCTGCTTCTTGTTTGTGCCTCCCACTGGTATCAACAATTATAAGATCACGGTTTTCTTCCTTGAATCTCTCCACACCTTCCACGGCAATTTTGACAGGATCTGACTCCATATAACTGTAGAAGAAGAATGGGGGCATAGCAGTGCAATAATTACTTGATAATTGAAATCACTGACAATGAAATGCAACTCATAGAGAAGATTCCAGTAGCAAATTGTATTAAGCACTGCATTATCATAACTAATCTGTAAGGACTTCTAACAACTTAACAGGAATACAAAGTGGTGGGCATGATGCACCCTTCCAAAGAATAAGGAAAAATGAAATGTGAAACCACAAAAAAAGACTATACGGATAACCTTCGGGAAAAAGGGACAAGTTCGCTTTATGTTTTCACCTAGCAATATATGATACCTTCCAAATTACCCACATGTTTTTAATGAGCCAACAAATTTCCTTTTTCCTTAACCTTTGAAGTTCACCCCCGTCTTTTTCCATAGTGTGCATTTGTTTACAGGTATAAGAACATATATTCCCAGGAATCATGTGTTCCTAAGAATAATATTACCATGAATAACATTTCCAGGTGCAAATTACATGTTAGTTAACAACATAATATTCCCACAAATATTTCAAATTTATTTAGTTAAAAAAAGTGGTAGAATGAAATGAAGGTGGGAAGTTACAGTTGGGCTATGTTTTAAAATAACCTTTTATTCCATGGGAGCATAAGATTTGTGCCCTTTTAGCACGCAGAATGAAAAAGAGGGAAGACACAAATAAAGTACTCCTATATTCCGAGTCCATGAAACCGAGAATACTTTAAGTGGCTAAGCCTAAGATTGTTCATCTCATAGTTTCATAATTAACATAAACACCGTAAGTGGCTAAGATGCAAGCCATGAATAAATAATAACTAAGGGTTATGATCCATTATAACATGAACAACCACGATTTAGTCATCGGATGGCATTTATACAAAACAATAAGTCATTACTCTACACTCTGACACTACAGTTCAGTTCAACCATCTACACCTCTACACTCTGGCATTTATACAAAACAATAAGGCAGCAATACTATATTGGGATCTTACAGACAAACAATATTAACCTACAACAAGCATGTACCTTCCATAAAAAGGGGTTTTAGCTTTAGTAGCATTTTGCTTCAATTGATCAAATGCACCAGCTCTAAATGTATCTGCACAAACTAAAGCCGGCTTCCATCCTTTCTTCTGATAATAATGCGCATATTTTGTACACGTTGTAGTCTTTCCGGAACCTAAATTCATTTTTAAAAAATACATAACATTAGTATCTCTCTACATACTGCCAAATTAACCTAATCTAAGTTACATACACATTACATAATAATTAAATTCAATATCATATCATAAAGATAAAGAATCAAAATTTGAAATTGAATTGAATTAGCAAACCTTGTAAACCAACAAACATGACAACACTTGTTTTTCCTTTTTTGGGAACAAAAGAGGATTTTCCAGGATCTAACATTTTGCAGAGTTCGTTAAACACAGCCTACAAAAAAAAACACTACCATTCATGAACAAAAAAAATTTCATTTAGTAACAAATTTTTATTTACAAACTGAAAATTTATAGAATCTGTTACTTGTTGAATGATTTTGCGTTTGTTGTGACCGGCGGCGAGATCTTGAAGATTAACAATCTTCTTGATATTGGTTCGCATGTCTCGAACGAGTTCGAATTGAACATCTGATTGAAGAAGAGCTCGATTGATTTCGTTGAGACAATCATTGAGGACTTTCTCGTCGATCACTGTTGCATTGCTCATCTGCTGAAGAGCACGAGTAATGCTCCCTCCTAACTGTGCAAGAACCATCTTGATTGATTCTACAGATCAATTGATTTCGCTGGATTAGGGTTCCGATGAAGAAGATGATGATTGATGAAGATTGGAATGAAGAAGGGTTTGGTCTTTTTCGTAAAATTTTGTAAAATTTATAAAATTTATATTTATTTTAATGCAACAATCAATTTATAATATAATCTTTTAATGCAACAATCAATTTTGTAAAATTTATATTTATTTTAATGTCACCACATGATCCACGTTAGAAAAAGCCTTATAAATCTCCTAGACCCAATTCAACTAAAATCTTCCAATTACTTAAAAATTATATATATATAAAAATATATACACAAAGGCAGAAGGAATATATTTGTGATTGAAAAGTTAGAGTTGGACTGTTTGGTAACACTGACAAGTAAACCAGAATTTGTCACATGATGATGATAATGACATGCAAGGTAGAAAAGAAGAACTATGGCGAAAATGGAAACAACAAAACACTTTACAACTGTTTCAAAAACAAAATACTTTACAATACTTCAAATTCTATTTTACACTAAATTTCTTGTGATCCATAATCTTCGCATTCATAGATTACCCCTTCAACAATCAACACCAATTCTATTCATGTGAAGGTACCACATCTCTATTTCTTTTCTGTTGCTCTTTTCACATTTCCAAATCCAAGTTATAGCTAGTTTTTTCAGCAACACTGACACATGTGATTACACCTTATTCATTTTCTCAAATTATTATTTATGGTCAGTGTTTGTGTACGTGTTTCATAGTGTAGTTGTTTTCTTCCTTTTCTCAACAAAACAACATAGTTCATTTGAGTTATTAGGCCGAAGCAAAATGGCGAAGCTGGTTATGAAAGCCGGTAGTAGACCTCCATGGGTGGGACTAGCTGCTGCAGTTTGGATCCAAATAGCTGCTGGACATGCCTACAACTTTCCTCTATACTCCTCTGCTCTCAAATCTGTGTTGGGTCTCAATCAACAACAAGTGACTATTCTTGGAGTGGCCAATGATGTTGGAGAGAATTTTGGTCTGCTACCTGGTATTTCCTGCAACAAGTTCCCTCCTTGGGCTTTGCTCCTTTTTGGTTCTGTCCTTTGTTTCTTTGGTTATGGTGTTATTTGGCTTGCTGTTAGCCAAACTGTTTCCAATTTGCCCTATGTTCTGGTAACTATGCTGCATCACCAACTCTTGTCTCTTCTTTTTCTTAGCACCCTCATTTTAAATATATTTTGTTTTCCAAAGGAACGAATGCTTAGTTTCCTAGAAATGTGACGAAGCTTCAATTATGATGTTTTATGTATTGATTATTAGTAGTTTTTGTTATTATATTCTCCGCAATCATGCATTCATGAAGTCATTGATCTTGCCCTTTGATAGAAGTTCTGAGCTCTCATTGATTTCGTTGAGTCATAATACGAGTCATCAAATTGCTCAGGTCCCTTGACAATAAGGAATTTGGTATATCCTATGAAGCACTAACATAGACACACCAGACACATCGAAACTTATAATAATTTGAAAAATGAATGAAATTGAATATAACTATGAGTTGGACATTAGACACTTTTTTAATATGAATTGTAGGTGCTACATAAGATATACCTATTTAAGGTTTTTTTTTCCCTGTTTATCACTTGTTCAAATCATCATTCTGTCAGACTCACACATGCTTTCTATTTTACTTGAATGACTTTCAAATCAAACTTTACCCTCATGACTTTGCACCTATGGCTCGCACTTTGTGTTGCCACAAACAGCAAGAGAAATTGGTGGTTAAATAGAATTATTTGGATGAACGAGAATGGTAGATTAAGAGAGATTGTATAGCCACATAACTGTAATGCTGTATGAATACCAAACATAGCTTGTGAAGATATCCTTATTGCTTGGCTAGCAACACATTGTCTGAGTATTTATGTGATTATGTTTACTTAAAGAAGAGAAAAAATCAACATGTTGAAGAAAGCACTGGTGTTTACTGTTGTATCCAAAATTCTTCTGATACCAAACTTTTGTTTCATTAACTCAATGCTGCATTTGTGGACTACCTAAAGAGGTCGCATATATTAATGTCAAAACTCATTAATTTGCTTCCAAAACTTCCAAACTATAGCAAAATACAACTAGAAGCATTCTATTCTTTTTTGTTTGTTTGGAGAAGCTAACTTAATTAACCCACCCAAATTGGCACAATGAGAGAATCGAACATGAGACCTTAAGGAGGAGCACTCTCCCAGGTCCGAATACCACCGGACCAACCCAGCATTCAATTACCACACACAAACACCAAGCAAGCATAAAAATTATAACAAGCAATCATATTATGCAATGCAAACAACATAACATAACATTATCTCTTAATGTTAAATCTTACCCGCCAAATTCAGTTAAAAATATACACAAACCACTCTTGAAAAGCATAAACATAAAAACATAATAATAATAATAATAATAATAATAATAGTATAATAACTAAGAGTGGATTCTTAATTCGAAAGATTAACATTACATTAACCTCTATCTCTCTCTAGCTTTAAGCTCCTCAAGATGCCTCAAGACCGACGGAAACCTCAAGTCCATACTCATCCGCCACCTCTTGCATCACACTGTTAACATCATATTCCGGTGTAGAAGGCGATGTAGATCGAGCCATAGGGAGATGCATAAACTCCGCTTGAACATCCATATTCACAAACTGCATCTCAAATACATACAGCGTCTCTGACAACTTCTGCAAATCTCCAGTCGCAAGAGAAGATTCAAGCGATTTCACGATGTTTCCCATCGCTTCACTGATCGTCCACGTCTTCGCCTGTGGACCGAGGCTACCACTGACGGCGCCCAATCGCATACGTAATTCGAGGCAATTCATCCGCTCCTTTCGTTTTCTGATCGCGTTTTCTGCGTAGATTCGTGCATAGTCCATGTTACCGTTTTCGACCGCTTTCTTTACTTTGAGTTTCTCCGCATTCTCTTCCTTTTGGCAATTTCTTGCTCGTCGTGAAAGCGAACTCGAGGTGAATCTCAATTGCATGATACGATTCACGAGGTTTTCTGTGTTCTCCATGGTTAGGGTTTGTTAATTTTTCAGAGATAGAAACCAGCGACGAAAAGAGAGAATGAAAATTTTGAATAGGATTGTTGTGATTTTTATCACTCTTTTGACGAATTGATTGAGCGGTTTTGTTGTAATTTCCTATTTTCCAACTTAATGGGCTTCTTCCGCAAACCATCCTCCTTCGAAAATTTCTCAATGTACCCACCATTTTCTCCCGCACTCCCCAAAAAATTCGGAAAACATTTTCCGAATTTTTTATAGTGTAAATTTTACACTAAAAAATAGTTCGGAACGTATTTTCCGAATTTTTTTAGGTGCGCTAGGGAGTGCGCGAGAAAATGGATGGGTGCGTTGAGAAATTTTCTCCTCCTTCCCTCTCCGCGGCCCAAACAAGTTAACAAAACTGAAAACTTTCTGATTTTTTTTTTTGTTGAGAATTACTTTTGTCACCCTAACGGTTACTCGCGCGTCCTACGATTTTTCAATTCGACTTAGGTAGCGGAGGTTACAAAAATCAGAAATTTTGAAAAATAACCTCCACGACTTAAGTAGCAGACGTTATAAAGGTAGGGTGTTTTGAGGGGTGTCCGCTACTTAGTATGTTGGTAATTTCATAGGGTGCGCCCATGAATCAGTAGGGTGGCAAAAGGAGATATTTTTTTGTTTGACATTACAAACTTATTTTATTCCATTCATGATAATAATAATAATAACTAGCGGGTCACACAGGGCGCATTCCGCTCATGTCTATGTTTAACTTATGTCCAAAAAAATAAAATAAACGACATGTCTTATGGTGAGTTTGTTAATAAAAGATTTTTGTTGCTACAAAAAAAAAAGTGTCTTTTGTTATGACGACTTGGTGAATTTGTTAATAATAGATTTTTGTTGCTAAAAAAAATCAAGGGTATTGTTGGTATCGACACCAAATTGTTTTTGTATCCTCTTATATATAGGGTCTGTTTGTTATAGATTTTTTTAAAATGTATTCTCATAGTGTTAAATAATTCTGTGTAAATTTTTTTTGCAAAGAAACTTTTTATAGAAGTTTCAAATGAAAATTTGGTTTGAATAGTTATTCTTAAACTGTTATTTTAAGTATTTGATTATTTTATTTAAATTTTTTTTGGATATCAAAATTTTGAAAAATCATTTAATAGATTTTCATAAAAATCATTTTTGAAATACAACTTTTTGAAAAAATTGTGATTTTGCATGTTTTTATCTTCAATTCGATTGTGCAGAGTATCTTTCAATTCGATTGTGCGCGCAGGTGTGTTCTATGTAGCAATGCAATTCGTATTGTATTTATATGCCAATGAGATTATAGACGTTGCATATGACCGTTGATGAAGATAAGATTGTCAGCTTGAACTTGACTTGACATGGATTTGAATATCGTCCAAAACTGAACAAGATCGAGTTTCAGCTACTTTGGCTTGATGCAGAGAAGACTTTCCATTCTAAGCTAAAAAGACAGACACACCACGTTGCTTCCTTAAGACTAGGGATAAAGTCAGAGAGCTATCCTGAACCATTGGTGTAGTCGCTTTCGTCTTTGATAAACGTGTTGATTCAATGATTCAAGCTTCATAACCAAGTCTTCAAAAGGATTAAAGATCTGTGCAGAGGCTATATCATCTTCTGAGCTTCCAACTTCTGAAGCTTACAACTTCTGAACGTTGGTATCCTCTGAGCCTTCAGAACTTCTGAATGGTCATCTTCTGACATATCATCAGAACTTATCTTCACAATACTTCTACATACTTAAAAACAAATTTTAGTACTTCCAGTTGTACATTTAATATTTTGTTATCATCAAAACCTTTAATACTGATTTGGGAAATTTATAAATCTAAATTTTGTTCCAACACACTAGTCACTTTTTCCATCACATCTTGATAACTGAACAACACTTTCATTTGTTTACTACAAGAATCATAGTTCTTGCCTTGCACGATTGGTAAATTTGCAGGAAATTGATCATTGTTGTATGTTGCCATGGTTGCAGTAATAACCAGGCTCTTGATGCCAGATGTTGGCGCAACAAAAACAAATCACACACAATCTAACACTGCACAATCACACACACTAGCTGCAAGATCACACACACACAAGCTCAACCCACGCCTATGAGCACAGAAACAGTTTTGCAGCAATGCAAGCAAGAAATGATCAATGGAGAAGAGAGAGTTTTGTAAGAGAAGAATGAAAGAGAGAATGATTGAGGAAGAAGAGAGAAAGTATTATTCATCCACTTATAGGTCACACACAATAGTTACAATAAGGAGGGTATATTATCACATACAAGTAACTAGCTAACTATGTAACTAACTTTCAACTTCCTAACCAACTTGATGAGTTGGCACTAACAAACTAACTAACTTTTATTAGCTAAAACATGAATTAACAAACTAAATTCTTAACACAAGAGACTCCGACGTTCAAATAAATATTTGCATGAAGTGAGAGGTTTAAGAGAATGGGAATATAATATTTGTTCTTCTGCGTGAGAAGGATATATACATCTCACGACCACGACGTTGATTGTTGTCGGAATAACGGCTGAAGAGTCAAATGTCGCATTCCAGAAGCGGAGGTTTATGTGGCCGTTGAACAGGATAACGTGACTTTGGACCAGTGTATAATTAGGTTAAATTTGACGCCCAACGCAGTCCAAAACACTACTTTTTTTGACATAGGGAAATTATGCTACTTAAGAACACAGTTAATCACATTCTCCATAATTCACTTGCATTTTCCTCAATTACACTTAATTATTTTTTAAAGTTTTGGTTCTAATTAACAAATTAAATGTATTTTTAACCGGCATATATAATAAAATAATGAAGGTTTGGATCTTACAACAACACTGCATGTTACTCATGTAGTAATGAAAGCGATAGGTTGTTTAGTTCTATCTGTTTGGTTCAAAGAACCGCCCAATTTTAATACTAGCTACTAAGTACTATAAAGGCAACAAAACGACAACGTTAAATACAAAGTTTTTCTTTTTCTTTTTCTTATAAAAAATAGTACAAATCATGAAAAGCCATGTATTTACTTTTTTGAATAAAATGAAAAGCCATGTGTAATAATGAGAAATCCTCATAACTGTGACTACGGTATAGCTCTATGTCAATTGTTTAACCAAATGAGAGTGACTAGTGAAGTGAGATTATTAGTATACAGTATGTAAGTATTTTTGTTGGGCTATCAAAAAAGAAAATGTAATATTTTTTTGGAATAAATGGAAAGACCATGCATTATAATAAAATAAAAGATAATTTAATTCTTATGCACTGTATTCTTCATATCAATATTATATCATATATGTTGTAGTAGTTCTATCCTCCTTGCTTAGAAAATGATAGCTAGAATAACAAATCCAACTCTAATTGATTACAAAGATTAGTCAATTGTGCTTATTATACAATTCTAATTGATGTAGTTTCCTATTATACAATTCTAATTGTGCAAGAACTTCCCATTATAGTTACTTGTGTCGCAGTGTCAATGGTCTTAGGCTCTGATACCATATTAGTCAACCGTGCTTATTACACAATTCTAATTGATGTAGTTTCTATTATACAATTCTAATTGTGCAAGAACTTCCCATTATAGATACTTGTGTCACGGTGTCGGTATATGTGTCGTGTCTGATGTCAGTTTTTGTGCTTCATATCTTCCCACACAGTACCGTAAGAACTTAATCATGAAAGTGTTGTGAATGATGTTAGCTTCGTACCGCAATTTGAATGGTCTTGTGGAAGTTCTTTAGTATCTTATTCTTATATACTTAGTGTGAGCATATATGATGAGGTTATTATTAGAATTTGAGAGAATTATAAAAGCTAGATTGAGAGTTGAGGTTTGCACTACACTTATAAAGGATATTTATGTCATATCTCTAGTCAATGTGGGACTTCTACACAAGTACACAAGTAATTAACTTATTATGATCATAGCATTTTTGCTTTATGCTTCAGCTCTAGATGGCACTCTTTATGCTGCAACAGCTTTGCTTGGAATGTGCTATGGAGTTCAGTATTCTATAATGGTTCCAACTGTTTCTGAGCTATTTGGTTTGAAGCACTTTGGCATAATCAGTAGCTTCATGATGCTAGGAAATCCAATTGGTGCACTTCTTTTTTCTGTTTTCCTAGCTGGTAATTTGTATGATACAGAAGCTGCAAAACAAGGAAACTCCACCTTGTATGGTGCAAATTGTTTCAGTTTCAGGGTCACTTTCTGGTTTTGGCTGGGGTCTGTGGAATTGGTGCCATTTTGAGTATAATTTTGACACATAGAATAAAGGCCAGTATATCAGATATAAGGCCAACCACATATGAATTTGGCAAGGATCTTAAGCCAAACTCATCATCAAAGCTACAAACTTTCAATCAAAAACAGCCAAACCCAGGTGCCAAAAATCATCAACACAACTACTATTTTGCATTAAATAAAGCAATTCTCTTCTTCAAAATATAGCAATTGTGTTAACTCAATGAAAAAAAAAACAAATAAATTTTTATCAGAGCCTGGTTTCGATCCAGGGACCTGTGGGTTATGGGCCCACCATGCTTCCGCTGCGCCACTCTGATTTGTTAATAATATATTCAAACAACTGCTACAAATACCTACAAGCTTACAACTATCTGCAACAATTTCCCACCTTGGCTTTTGTTTTTTGTTGGTTATGTCCTTTGTTTCTTTAGTTATGGTGTTATTTGGTGAGTGATCTTTATGATTCACCACTTATACTTTATTTTATTATGCCAAAGAAATGAATGTTGTTTTCTAGAATGTGACTTTCTTTTTTTTCATTAACATTGAACAGTTTGAACTTTTAAGCAGTTCTTTCTTAACTTTGTATTGAGCTTGTGTTGTATGAGTAGTAGTACTCAATGGACTTGCTCCGTTATGTGCAAGGACTTACCATCATATATATATATATATATATTTTTGTCACGTTATCCGTATATGTGTCATGTCCGATGTCAGTGTTCATGCATCATAGCTTCGCGTGCACAATACTTTCTTCAATATGAACTGAATCATGAAATTGTTGTGAATCTTATGGTGTCAGCTTCTTACCACAATTTGAATTGTTGTGCAAACTGAATCATAATATATTTTGTGTGAGCTTACATTGATGAGGTTATCTTATGTTTGCTTCATGAATCATGATCACTTTTCTGGTTTTGGCCGGTGTCTGTGAAATTGGTACCGTTTTGAGTATAACTTTGACAATTACAATAAGACCAGTATATAAATTTCTATATGTTGGTGGTCCGTTTCGTCTGTCGCGTACTTTAAATCAATGAGATTGAACAGAACTGTCTGCTAAGTACAACATTTACAGAATTTATGCCGCAATTGTTCAATGAGCATATAAAGACTACTCTAAGGCTTCTATGTGCTACTACTGAAAATTTCTGAGCCTTAGGTGGTCCCTGGTTTTAGCTGATATGGGACACAACAATATTTTGTTCTTGTTGTAACTCTGAGAATGTGATCAAGAAATTTTTTGGGTGTAGACTGTAGATCAAGGAATTTACCAATATATAAATAGTAGTTAATGATTGTATAGTTTGAAATAAATTACTGGTAATGCTTCATTGTAAGAATCTATCTATTTATAATATATAAAAATTGAAGTGTGAATGTGGAATTAACATGTGAATATATAAGTTAATCCTTTATTATTAAGCCAAATCAATAAGTTTTAAAAATCAATAAGTGATCATCGATAATAATCATTTAAGGGAGGAAGGTAATTGGACAAAACTATGGATGCTCAATATTCCAAATAAGGTGAAATATTTTTGTGGAGGGCTCTTAGAGGTTGTTTTCTGGTGAAAGAAAGGTTGATCCCGAGAGGTGTGCAATGTGACTCAAAATGTATATGCTGTGATGTGAACGGAGAAAATGAATGGCACTGCTTCTTTAGATGTAAGGCTGCTCAAGAAGTGTGGATAGAGACTGCTGCTGGGTTCAAACAGCTGGTTTTTTTCCTCATTGAATCGATGGACAGCAATACTAGCTAAGGCGCAAGTAGCTATGTTACTATGGACGATTTGGTGGCGTCGAAATCAAATGTGCTGGAATGACAAAATACCATCAGTATTTGAAGTGAGACGCTGAGCACGAGATGCATTGGAAGATTGGTTGAATGCGAACCAGTATTGTATTGGTGCGTGCATACGAGATGCACAGGGAGGCTTCCTGAAGGATTTCACAAAGACAATTGAAGGACAGACAGAGATAAGAGAAGCAGAAGCAATAGCTATGTTAGAGACACTCAAGTGGCTGCAACATTACAGTATGCAAAGGTTCCACATTGAAACAGATTGCATCCAAGTTGTTCAAGGAATTGAAGGAAAAAATAGGAATAATATGGAGTTTGGAGTCATTAGAGATAATTGTAAGAGGTTGTTGAATTCATTTAATAACTGCAAGGTCAGTTATGTTCGGAGACAAGCTAACCGAGTCACACACGAATTAGCTCAGGCAGCTCGTTTAGTCACCAAGTTCTTGATTATTGTCCACCTTGTATCGAGACTTTTATAATGAATGAAATGCACTAAGCTTGAAATGAAATAAAGCAGATTCTGCAGACACCAACTTAAGCAAATAAACATCATGTTTTCATATGTACCTATCACAAGGGTCTTTCTTGATAAATGCAGTAAACATAATACTTTGATTATTCGGAGAAAGGCGCAAATATTCAGTGACATAACACCAAGATAATAACAAATATACTAAGTGTAAATATGTACTGTCAGCAAGATAAGTACAATGCATAAACTCTAATCCAACTCAAAGTATATGTTTTTTTGGTACAAAACTAAGTATATACCTCAATACTTCACTGCCAAGAACACATGAATCTGAGATGTAATTTCCCCCCTTAAAAACATAAACTTGTAATTAAAGTAAAGGAAGGAAACAAGTACAACCAAATTAGATCCTCTGCAGCATCAGTTAAATTAATCAAATTCACGAGAGGATATTTGATTTAACGCGAAGTTTGGCCGAAGAGATTGATTTAATGTGTTCGAGTCTTCAATTAATCCAACGACCGAAGTTTTGCTCGAGAGGATGCAGGAGATTTTGGATGCATCAGAAATCTCTCTTGACGGAAGCGCCTAAAAAACAAAAAAAAAATAGTCCTTCCTCTTTTTCCTCTCAAGCACAGAAGTACATAAAGTGTTGGAGAGAGAGAGAGACATAGAGAATCATAGAAAGTAAAAAGTGTGAGATAAAGATACCGGGGAAGATGCATAGGAGATTGAATCCTCTACAGCTGCAACATGGTGTTAGTTGCAGCTATAGAGAATTCAAATCCGAGAAAACTTTTAGTTTGGCTTTAGATCCTTGAACATGGTATCCCACTTAATCTCTTCAACAGCAGCAGACCAATATCCATTATCATCATCATCATCGTCGTTATCTTTACGTCGACCACCATCATCTCCATCCATCTTTTGCTCCTTTTGGAAATGATAAACAACAGGACTAGAAAAACCATCAAGATCACCAGACAAAGCAGGAACAACTACTGATGGCATGGAAGAATTACCATTTGTCAGAAACATTTTCTCTTTCTTAGCCACCACAAATTTTTTGTTCCTTTTCATCATAGCACTCTTCCATCTTCTTCCAAATCCATCACCTTGCCTTGTTGGCATCACCACAAGTGCTGATTCTTCGGTATGAGTCAAAGTCCTAACATAACTAGCCAAGGACTTTTTTGTCCTCTTGATTGCAGAAACAAATTTTGCAACTGGGTGTAGACTCTTTCTCTTGTCTTTTTTAGCAAGCTTGAGAATTTCTAATCTGTGTTTAGCTATAGAGATTCCCATGCTTTGGAGAAACTCATGGTTGAAGTAATTCATGTCTTCTTCTTCAAGCTCATTTTGTGCAAAGATAAGACCATAGTCATATACAAGTGATGGCTCAAGATTGGTTTTTGAAAGCCATGAGAACCAATCCATGGCTGCTGAGTTAAAGGAATTAACTCAACTAAGTGTGAACTTTGATATTTTGTATTGCTAATATTATGTTTGACCTTCAATTTCAAGTCTTATATCTATGAATATATATATAAATATAATAGTAGAAGGGTTGGATGGTAAGAAGAAAGTGGTAAGTGTGAGGAGTAGTTTAGACTTCTTCAAAATTGACTATATACTATGAAGTACAGAAACTTCTTAGATTAGATGTGTCTCAGTGTCGGACATGCATAGGTGTCTAACACCAACACGATACCGACACTTAGTTTTTTTTAATAAGACTGAAAATGACACTTATGATTACATTGAATTATACAAATTGTAAGATTGCAGTGTCAATATATTAAGTTACACACTCTGGTCTATGCAGTATATATTGGGATCGAGAATGAAGGGCCATGTATGTATGTAATCCATGTTGAAGTAACATGTTTGTTCCAATATGAGGCCAAATGTGATGAGAATTTATTTGTGGACAAGGTAATGCCGTCAATTAAGGGTAGATAAATGAGCCATCTTGTGGGAACCTACCACTAGTTTGGTGTATATGTATAGTAGTAGCTGAGAGGAGAGGGGCATATGAGACTTTTCAAGTTTGGCATTTTGTATAATTTAATTAAGGGATTCTTATTGAACATTAAATATTGTGATTGGGACTTGGGTTGTTGAACTGAATTCAAGGCAACTTATTATAATTAGTACTAATAAAATTTAATACGGTTGTTCTTGACACATGAATTGTTAAAGGCTGCAATTAAGTGTTGTAGTTGTATATGGATCATTAGATTTAGAGTGTATGATTGGTATCACTTTTGAATATACCAGAATTACGACGAGATTCACTGATTTTATAGAAGTTGCGGATAAGAGAGGAATGCATTAGGCAGAAGAGAGGAATGTATCATACAAACTTGAACGATATTAGAAGCGTATGCAAAACAAGGTGCCTGTTCGAAGATTTTGTGGCCGAAGGGAGTACGTATAAGAATTTATCAATCAGATCACTTATTTTTTATATTTACACACCCACACAAAATTCAATAGTGTTATAAATTGTTGGGTATGAGAGTTTGTATTGAAGAAAACACTAATCCCATGTAGAAAAAAGATATAAAGTCTAATAATATATACTAATTTATAAAGATACAGATTTCTCACCTAATTATAATCTAGTTGTTTTTTAGGATAAGTTAAGAATATTAAATATGACAGACGGATCCTATATAAATTAAAGACTAGGTTTGATATATCACAAAAAATGCTTATTATTTCTCCAAAGTAAAGAACAAAAAATAATCCAAAACTTGTGTTGTTGGGTTGGCTCAATGACAAATGGGAAAAGCTTGTCTCAACGCTTCATAAACGTTTGAAACATTTTGCGTTGTTGTTTCTGAATAGTTGTGGTCATGCCTTAATTATGCCTACATATGAAAATAAAAGATCATCATCATAATTAAAATAAAATAGTGACAATTTGGATCCATGCTGGTTCACGGGCACAAGTAAATAAGATCATACCACTATTCCCATGTGAGTGTGTATGATGACATTGGTTGGATCCTCTCCTCACTATTGTAGTTTAATTTAAGGAAATATTATGCTAGCTACTTGATATAAAAGATATTCCGACGTTCAAGTAAATATTTGTATGGAGAGTAAGAATAAAATATTTGTCATTCGTGAGAAGGATATATATATATATATATTCTCCAACGCGGAGTCAATGTCATCAATATGAGGGCGGATCTCGCGACTTTGACATTCAACTGAAGAGTATGATTGACAATAAATGTCAATCATTTTGATGTCAATCGTTACAAAAGTGGAGGTTTCTATAGCCCATGGACAGGATATCGTAGCCCTAGACCAGCGTGTAATTAGGTCAAACTCGATGCTAAATAGGTCGAGTTCGACGCCACGTTAGGCTCAGGCTTAATCCATAATACTACTTTTTTTTTTTGACATTGGGAAATTATGCTACTCTTAAACACCGATAATCACATTCTCCATAAACTCACTAGCATTTTCCTCAATTACACTCTTAAATAATGAAGGTTTGGATCTCACAACAACACTCCATGTTACTCATATAGTTTTTTTTTTTTAAATTAAGACAACTTTCATTCAACTAGAAGGTGATGAAACACCATATAAATTACACACAGCTGCAGCAAGGGAATTTGGAACTACTCCCATCCACGTTTTAGTACCAACTACATTAGAGAATTTTGCTAAACCATGAGCAACAGGATTTAAGTGACGCCTAACATGTGTCACAACTACGCTATCTAATTGTTCAATGAGTAATTTACAATCTTGGATAACAATTTCTATCACAGCTATAGACTGGTTTGAGTTGATACAATTTACCACAGTGGCAGCGTCAGAGACAATCACAATATCTTTCATGTTAGCTTCAATAGCTTTTTGGAGGCACCATCTCACACCAAGTGCCTCAGCCAACACAGGTTCAACATCAATAAATTCCTTTCTACAAGCAGATAGAACAACATTACCCACTTGATTGTAAACAACCATTCCCCAGCCAGTTGCAGTACCTGAAAAACAGCCAGCATCAACATAGAATAAATTTGGAGCAGATGGAATTTGTTGTGAAAACTGGACATCATCATGCAGCAAAGAAAGATTGCTAGTGGGGGGAGAGGGATTCAGTTCTTGCACAAAACTCATAGCCTCTTGGGCAACATAAATTGGATTCACTGCTTTATGGTTAAAAATTAAATTATTTCTAGCACTCCACATTTTCCACAATAAGACACAAAAAAGTTGGGAACCCCTTGTATCCTCACAAGTCAGACCTTGCAGCAACCATGAGTTAAGGGGAAGATTTTGAGGTGCGTGAGCACCAATTTGGGATGCAAACCATGTGAGTTGAGCTAGTTGACAATGGAGGAAAAGATGGTCAATTGTTTCAGGAGCATTGTTACATTGAGGACAAAGATTTTCAACTTGTACGCCTTTCCTTGACAAGTTTGCCCGAGTGGGTAGAATATTTTTTCCAAGTCGCCACAAAAAATTCCGCACTCGATTAGGGACAGGTGCCCGCCAAATTTCTCTCCATAAAATGTCTGTTTGTTGACCAGAGGTACTAGCAGCATTCCTAGAGCTGTGTTGTTTCAGTAAGTGATGTGCCGATCTCACAGAGTACTCGCCATTTCTTTCAAAGTGCCAAATAATTTTGTCAGATGGGAGTCTTGGAGAAATTGGTAAACTCAGAATTTGTTTTGCTTCATGTGGGAAGAATATATGTGACACTAGATCTCGCTTCCATTGTTTGGTATCCGGATCAATAAGGGTGCTGACAAGTGCATCTTCTTCCAGCTCATCACATCTGCTCCATACTTTGAACCCCACTTGGTTAGGTAACCACTTGTCCTTGCAAATCTTAACTTTCTCTCCATTTCCAATTCTCCATCTGGATCCTAAAATTATGACCTCCTTTGCACTTTGAATACTCCTCCAAGCATAGCTCGGTTGATAGCCAATCTTTGCTTCCATAAACGATGCTCTAGGATAGTATCTACTCTTGAAAACTCTCCCCATAAGTGATTCTTCACCTGTTGTTAGTCTCCAACAATGCTTCCCTAGGAGGGCTGAATTGAAATTGCTGATTCCTCTAAATCCCATGCCTCCACCTTTCTTTGACTTTGATAATCTTTCCCAACTCATCCAATGAATCTTCCTTTTTCCTTCTTTTGATCCCCACCAAAATTTAGCTAACATAGATTCAATTTCTTGGCAACAACTTTCAGGTAATTTGTAGCAACTCATGATATAGTTTGGAATTGCTTGAGCAACCGCTTTGATGAGAATTTCCTTACCAGCTCTAGATAGGTAGTTTTCCTTCCAACCCTTCACCTTTTTCCAGACACGGTCAATGACAAGCGAGAAAATGAGCTTCTTAGATCTTCCAAAAACCACAGGGAGACCGAGGTACTTAGAATGATTATCCACCGTCTTTACACCCATCCTGTTACGGATCATTTCTTTCTCTTCATTACGCACATTTTGACTAAAGGATACTTCTGACTTGTCCAAATTAACCACCTGTCCTGATGCTTGTTGATACTCAGCAAGAACACTAAGAATCACATCGGCTTCAGTAGAGCTTGCTCTTGCAAACAACAGGCTGTCATCTGCAAAAAGTAAATGAGATATCTTCGGAGCTTGCCTTGCAATTTTAATTCCATGAATTCCTCCCGTTACAGCTTTTCTCTTCATTAAACCAGACAACACATCAGCACAAAGAATGAAAAGATAGGGAGAGAGGGGGTCACCTTGTCTGGTTAGTAATGAAAGCCATAGGTTGTTTAGCTCTATCTGTTTGGTTCAAAGAACCGCCCAATTTTAATAGCTCCTAAAGTACTATAAAGCCAACAAAACGACAACGTTAAATACAAAGTTTTTTTTTCTTTTTTGATAAAAATACTACAAATCATGAAAAACCATGTATTTACTTTTTTGAATAAAATGAAAAGCCATGTATTATAATGAGAAATCCTCATAACTGTGATTACGGTATATAGCTCTATGTGAAAGTGTGTGTTGTATGTATGTTAATTCATTTTAAATGAAGTAAGTTTCGCATTATTTGAAAAAGTGAGACTTTAGTATTTTATAAGTAAGAGGCTAATGAACCTAATGCCTTAAAATTTTGAATAAAAATATGGTGTCAAATTCACTTGTATAATTGCTCTGAACTCGATATGAATGATTCATTGGTTGTTGCCCCCTTATGACTCAACACTATATATATTGACCATCCATACAAGCCCGGCCCACATCCATGTACCTTAAATTTTTAAAGGAAACCCTATAATAATAATAATTATATATATTTTTAATGTTTTTATTTAACTTGAATTCTTTAGAAGATTTGTCTTTAAAAAAAAAAAGACTAATTAATCACTTTAACCATATAGAAGAACCAAAGTGTGATGAATATAAGAAACTACTATAGAGCATGTGACTCGTGGGATGTGAGATCAGAGAACTGATCATGTTTAAAGAAACTTGATCTTTTTGAAATTATAAAAATTGCTTGCTGGTGCAACATTAATGGAATAGAGATAAACCCATGTTCCTGCATTTAAAAGAGAAAACTAGATGTGTTCTCGATATTGCTCATCAGAAGTTATATATTACCTCCCTTTTTATGTGTCATGGGTTAATATCTCTCTATCTCACAAAGAAGAAAATTAGGATCTGTGGGACTATACACAATAGATAGTAAATGATAGGATAAAAATAAGAATTTGTGTCCGTCAAGTCTCAACTATAAAAAATAGAGCATTTTTTTTTATTTTCGAATATAAAAAATATTTTCTCTCTATTTTTCTTTCGTGTACTATCTTGTTTTGTCATATATTGTTCTGTCAGTACTTATTGTTTTACGAATCAAACACACCTCTAGAAAGTTTCATTTGAAGAGATATATAAATAATATAAATAAAAATATTGAAAAATTCTAATGATGAAAATTAAATATTTAGTCTCTTAATTTATTTTGTAAGGTCCTAAAATTTCTACAAATCTCTATTAACTTTTCCTAGGTGATATTAATTGTGTGTGATTAGGATTTTTGTGAATTTCAATTCTCCTTCTCCAAATTAGAGTACTACTCTAAAGCAAATCTTCTTCCTCTCAATGTACACTTTCACAATAGCAAGTAAATGAATTAGAATCTTCATAGATTGCACGGTAATAGATTGAATATAACGATTTTAGTTGTACTATGTTTGATTTGAAAACTGTTATTGAAATTTGACTAGCTAGGGTAGAAGGACTGGACAAAAAACATCTTTTTAAAATGTCACATCAACAATTATTAGTAAAAAAAGTCGATGGAGGACTAACAAATAAAAATGGGGTAAACTTTGGAGGTCAAAATCGATCAATTCAAACTTGAGATGTCAAAATTAGTAATTTTGAAATTTAGAGTGGTTAAAAACGAGCAATTAAAATTTAGGGGCCTAAGATAAAAAATCATGAAACTTACGGACCAAAATTACATTTAAATCTAACATCAATAGCAACATTGTCAGCAATTCTTAGGCTCGTTGCACGGTAAACTGTTGCAAAATTAACTTGTTCTCATAAATTGCTAAACTTATATATTTCTACATCAATAGAAATATAAATAAGGGGAAAATATTTCCTTTTTCAATGTTACCTGAAATGTAAATAAGGGGAAAATATTGATGTAGAAATATGAGTTTGACAAACTATCAAGTAAACTTTGCAATAGTTTACCATGTAAGGGACTTGAGAACCGGTGACAATGGTGTTATTAAGGTTATTGAAAGAAAAAAAAAATTCTAAAAGTTATGATTGAGGTTCAAATAAAGCAGGAAATT
This sequence comes from Trifolium pratense, assembly GCF_020283565.1. Taxonomy (NCBI): domain Eukaryota; kingdom Viridiplantae; phylum Streptophyta; class Magnoliopsida; order Fabales; family Fabaceae; genus Trifolium; species Trifolium pratense. The sequence goes on along the minus strand of NC_060065.1, from coordinate 57,912,598 downwards.
TTGATCATGAGGCAAATTAAGCACTCAAATGTTTTGTGCCTTTAGGAGGTTTTGACCACCAAATCATAAGAACACAAACTTGTGATGATTTTTCTAAAGATTGTCAAAAACAACATTTTCCCCTAAGAAATATTTGGGTTTGAAATCCAAAAACTCATAAACATGAATGAGTTTGAAGAACACTAATAGAGTTGGACGAAAATCTAATAAAAAGGTAACCATGTATACATTTTATGTACCCAAAAAATTTCAAGTACTTTTTTTGAATGGCAAAAAATTAAGTACTAATAATTAAATAACTTAAAACACCACGTCATGATCTATTTTGCCAAATTGTGGTTAACTTTGTCAACAACGATCAAAATTGAATAGCGAAAACCTCATTCATTTATTCATAACTTTTAAGATGTAATCTCTTATATGATAAGTGGCTATTAGTCTATAACATTATGATAATCATTGTTACACATCATATAGACTTAAGATACCCCTCTTATTAGAAAGAGTATATCCTTATATAAGAAACATTTCACTTTTTAAATTCATTATGTAAATTGATATATTTAGACTATATTATTATCCAGATACATTAATTACACCTTAAATCTAAAAAGTGATATGATTCTTAAATATAGGATTAGTACATGAGGAAGTATATTAAGAACTTATATGGTGGTATAATAAGGCATGTGCTTTCCCTATCCTATCCTATGGAGATTGACCAATGGTCTCATTGTGAATTGGAGAAGCACAACACTTGGTGCAACAATGACCTGGGGGTGGTTGAGTACAACACACACAATCAATACATATGGGTCCATTAAGTACTACTGCACATCAAAGTAGAATTCATGTTAATTATTATCACAGAAAACCATATAATATATATGATGTGAACATGATCAATTAATTGAAAGTTTATGTTATTTGTAATTAAAAGGTGACATAGTTTGTGCTTAATTAATTACCTGCTAATGGAAGCCGTGCAGCATGACATTGACATGGTAAATTGGGAGTAAGAGCCATCGCAAAGATGAAAATGGTCAACAAAGTAAACTTCATAGAATTCGTTGCCATTGCTACAATACTAGAAATGTTGATTTGATAGGTTTTTGTTATTGCAATGATTAGATATGATATGAATATATATATATATATATATATATATATATATATATATATATATATATATATATATATATATATATATAGGGTTTTGCTAACGTACACCCACTTGTTTTTTAGAAGGTGTGTATTAGCAAATCATAACTAAAAAGTGGTAACATACACCTTGAGGTGCATGTTGCTAAAACACTTCTTCTAAAAAAATAAGTGGGTGTACGTTAGCAACTCCTATAAGCATTTGCTAGAATACACTTACTAATTTTTTAGAAGGTGTGTTTTAGCAACTAATAACTAAAAAGTGATTAAATACACCCTAAGGTGTATGTTGCTAATACACACCTTCATAAAAATCAGTGGGTGTGTTATAACAAATCCCATATATATATATATATTAGTTTGTCAAGAATTAGGGACAGGTGGATATAAAAATATGAATATTATTAGGAACACATTTTTTAACACATATATGAATTTCATAAAAAAATTATGAACTCATATGAATTTTAATCAATAAAAAAAATACATTAAAGTGTGTGCTGCTTGCACTCCTCGTTTTCTTCAATAATATACAGCCATTGTATAGTATTTTAGATTTAGATGCATATGGTTTGAATTTGAAGTTGCCAATTAAGTTAATAAATAGTCCAATTCCAACGGTGGTTTCTTTGGAGTTGCCAATTGTCATGCAGTAGTAGCTGGTGTGAAAATGTTTTTAGACTTTATCAATTTTGACAAGCACATGGCAACAACAAGGTGAGAAATCAAAATTAAGAATTGAGACAATGATACGAATATTATATGAATGAGGAGAGTAAATTACTAAATTTCTCTTTTATCTCTTTACTTATTTTACTTATTGACATCTATTTTCTAATGCCGTTAAATTTGTGTGAAGTGTTAAGTGTCACGTTGATACTAAGTTGAAAATGTCAGAGACTATTTTGATTGATAGAAAATGAATGAGGACAAAGACTTATTTGATCAGAAATAATACAGTTGTTCACGGTGAAACTAAATTGAAAAATATTTGACAATATTTGATAGAGACCAATTTAAAATATCGAAAGAGTCAGGTTACTATTTAAAAATGAGTTACAGACAAAGAACAGTTTTATAGTTTTCTAGAATAATGACTATGAGTAGTTTTTTTTGTTCACTGCATTGAAATTTCCTCCAAAAAATTGTCATTGACAAATATCAAATCTAAGTCTACACATCATGTAATAAAAAAAGGCAAAGAAAGTACAAAGGTAACTCAGAAAATTCAATTGGAAGACTTCTAATAGTAATTAAAAAAAAAAAGGTGAAATAATTTAATAGCAACTTAGGTTCATTGAATAGTTAACCTGAGTCATATATTGAAAATGGCTTGTTATGTCTAATTCCTTAATCTCATGGAGATGCTTTTCTCAGCTTAAAAACTAAACCAACAAATTTTAACATATTGTATGAGATTGAGTGTGTAACAAGTTTTCAAGTTCACCTATGGCAGGACACTTGCTACTTATAATGTTTTTACTTTCTTTTTGCTTATCTTGTTAACTCTTTGGAGCTTTTGGGGAGGTTTGATGTTGGCTTACAGGGTAGTCAAAAAATCAGGTGAGCCAAAATTTGTTGTTTCATTTTGGTCTCAGTTTCTGAACGTTCCGTATTTTTGCTTATAGTCTCCAAAATTTGTTCGTTTCATTCTGGTCTCAGTTTCTGAAAATGCCATATTTTTGCTTGTCACTTTCAGAAACTGAAACCAAAATGAAACGAAATATTTTTGAGAGACCGAGTGAAAATTACAATATTTTAGGTAACATCATGATCTCTAATGTGTTACACTTTTTCCTTTGCCAAAGATATCCAGATGATATTTATGACAGAACATGGACACCTTATAACTCAATTGACTGGAAAATGATAGATAATACTTCACTCACCATAGACCAAGGAGCACCTTCATTCAACTTTTTACCACTACCACCTTCCACTGTCATGAGAATAACATCAATTCCAGCAAATGCCAGTGACAACATAGAATTTCACTTCATTCCCAAGTATAATGCCTCTAGATATTATGTGTATTTGTACTTTGCTGAAATCCAGAAACTCGAGGCAAATCAAATTAGAGAGTTTAACATTTTCGTAAATGGAAAGCTTTTAAACAATGAGCCACTCATTCTTGTGTATCTTCAGAGCCTGTATCATATATCAGTTATAGATGAAAATAAGTTGGAACTTTGGTTTAATAAGACTAGTAGATCAACTCTTCCACCACTTTTCAACGTGATCGAGATATATATGGCAAATGATTTCTTACAATCAGAAACATATCAAACGGACAGTATGTACTATCTAGTTAGATACACTGATTTTGTTCTCAAATATCACTATTTACATGCATTATTCTTATAGTCTTATTATTGTTCACTTTTATTTATGATAATATAATAGTTGATGCTATCCTAAATGTGAAGTCAATTTATGAGATCAAGAGAAACTGGCAAGGAGATCCTTGTACTCCAGTGTCTTACTTGTGGAAGGGTCTAAACTGCAGCTATGCTGGATCTAGTTCACCAAGGATCATATACTTGTACGTTATGTCGTATACTTGTACATATGCTGATGATAATCCTCTAGTCTTCAATCATATTAATGAACTTGATAATCATGTGTTTAGGAACTTAACTTCTAGTGGTTTAATTGGAAATATAGCTCCTGCAATATCCAATCTGAGGTCAATAGAATATTTGTAAGTCCTTGAATCTATTATATATACAAATAGAAAACTATATAGTTGATCACAAAAATGAAACTTGTTCCTAAAGTTGAGTAAAAATAGTTTGCTTTCAATTTTAGAGATTTGTCGAATAACAGTTTGACTGGAGCTGTGCCTGATTTCCTATCTCAGCTGCGCTTCTTGCGAGTTCTGTAAGTAAACTATCTTCATCTCAGTAAATTCTATAGAATGGTGAAGCTTTTATGATGCTAGTTGGACTTGATTTTCAATTAATGTTATTGTTTGAAGAAACCTTGAAGGAAATCAATTATCAGGAGCAATTCCAATACAGCTCCTCGTGCGTTCAGAGAATGGTGCGCTCAAATTCAAGTATGTTCCATTTCATGAGCTAGCTAATAGTGATTTATCTCATATTTATATTTAAGAAATGTGCGGTGTAGAAAATGTCACATGAATAACATTATTATTTGTTACTGTAAATGCAAGTTTTGGTGGAAATCCAAATCTTTGCTCCTCAGGTTCATGTAACAAGATGAATAAAGTTGTAGTTTCATTAGTAGCATCACTTGGTGGTGCTTTCATGATACTAGCAGTAGCAACGATTTCTTTACGCATACACTACAAGAGACACCAAGGTACATGTTTTTATTCTATTGATGTTGCGAAAGCCAAACAATGTCTATGTATAAATATTTCACACTATAAACGAACGATACTTTTTCTTCTATTTGGATACCGACAGTTTTTGGTTTTTTCCAGTTTCCCATAATGTGAGCAAGCTGGGTGCTTATTCAAGAATAAAGCAGGAACTAGAGTAAAAGAAACAAGAATTCACCTATGAAGAAGTATTAAGCATTACCAGAAACTTTGAAAAGGTTGTGGGGAAAGGAGCATCTGGAACAGTCTATCATGGCTGGATTGATCATGATACCGAGGTAGCTGTCAAAATGTTATCTTCCGAATCAGCTCAAGGACATATGCAATTTCAAGCAGAGGTAGTATCATTAATTAACTTGCAAATTTCATCATGCATGTGTGTGTGCGCGCGTGCGTGGTGTATAGTTAACGAAGGAATTATGGTTTTCTTTTCTGATTCACAGGCCAAACTTTTTGCTGTAGTTCATCATAAATACTTGACCGGTCTTATAGGGTACTGTGATGATGGAACCAACATGGCTCTCATCTATGAGTATATGGCTAATGGTGACTTAGCCAAGCACTTATCAGGTTTTATTCATGATCAAGTCAATATGTTATAATTCTAATGACAATTATCATATTATATTTATTCAAGCAATTTGTATCGAGTTTTTATGAATATCTGTCATCTGCATAAAACATCTAAATCGTCAAAGGATGCCCAAAAATTTAGTCAAAAACTTGTTCAGCTTGTATGAATCTTAAAACAATATTTCTTTTGATCATGAATACATATAAAAGTGAAAATATATTGAGTTGGAATCAACGACTTCAAATTGCTGTGGATGCTGCAGAAGGTGAGTAGTATATATGAATCCTTTTGGTCATTAGTTATGATTTTCATCGATCGGAATATAGCTCATAAGGAGTTACATTTTATGCAACAAAACTAATCTTAATTTGAACATTCAACTGTAGGATTGGAGTATCTGCATCATGGCTGCAATCCGCCAATTGTTCATAGAGATGTTAAATCTAAAAACATCTTACTAAATGAAAAATTCCAAGGTAAACTAGCTGATTTTGGGTTGTCAAAGATCTTTCCTAACGAAGGCGACACTCATATATTCACGGTTGTTGCTGGCACGATAGGATACCTCGACCCTGAGTGAGTTAATACTACTCCATCCTTAAATACAAGTTTCATTTGAAAAACATCAATACACAAAATGGAAAATTAATACAAAATCAAATTTTCTTAATACATATGAAATTGTTAAATGTAAATTTATATTTTGCAGGTACAACAGATTTGCACGAGTGACGTTTTCAGTTTTGGAGTAGTTTTGCTTGAGATAATTACAGGACAACCTGCCATAACCAAAACTGAAGAGAAAATCCATATTATTCAATGGATTAGTTCTATGATGCTGGAAAGAGAGGTAAAAGATATTGTGGATCCAAGATTAAAGGGAGAATTTGATATTAACTATGCAACTAAAGCTTTGGATATTGCAATGGCTTGTGTAGCAAAAACTTCAATCAATAGGCCAACCATGACGCATGTAGTTATGGAACTGAAACAATGTTTCGAGAACAAGATCACACATCTGTCTGACTCTGATTACATTCCTGAGAGTTTACCAGACACCTTAAATTTTTTATCCTTTGACAGAATTAGTGGGGAGAGCTCTCTAGCGAGGTAATAATTTAATGAAAACTCGAATGAGACTCACACGCTGCGCGAGTGAAAGAATTTTTGTATGTTATTATATTCAAAAGTAATATATTATGTACTGTAAATATAATTTGGGATTTACTCTTAGTTTTTCTTGCTTTGTCGATAACTTGATAATCATTGTTACACATATATGAAATTACATGAGAGACTTAAAAGAGTCCTGAATTATTTGAAAATAAGAATGATATATAATAGATATGATTAAGAACTTTATACAATATATATGGAGACTGATCAATGTTCTGAGTTTGAATTGGAGAAACTTGTTGCAGCAAGAGCCTGGAGGTGGTGGAGTACAACATACACATTGAATACATATGGGACTACTAATTGCATATCAAAAAAAAAACTTCATCAGTTTGTTAATTATCATCATATATACAAAACCATATATATATATGATGAGGCCATAGTTTATGTTATATGTAATTAAAACATGACATAGCGTGGGAGAATCCAAGTTCGATTCCTGGTAGAAACAATTCTTAACCAGACTTTATTTACTTTTCGGCCAAACTTTGAATTACCGGGGTCCCTTTCCCCCGAGAACTATAGAGGGTTGATACAAAAAAAAAAAAAAAGTGGCATAGTGTGCTTAATGATGAAAATTAAATATTTAGTCTCTTAATTTATTTTGTAATTTTAGTTTGGTCCTATAATTTCTACAAATCTCTATTAACTTTTCCTATGTGATATTAATTGTGTGTGATTAGGATTTTTGTAAATTTCGATTCCCCTTTCTTCTCCAAATTGTACTCTAAAGTTTTTTTAAAAAAATATTAGTGTGCATAAGCATCACATGATAAAATCTTTTATATTATAAGCTTGTATACACAAGCAAAAAATTGTACTCTAAAGTTAATCTCCTTCCTTTCAATGTACACTTTAAACAAGAGCAAGTAAATGAATTAGAATCTTCATGGCTTTCATGGTAATTTGATGTATAGGACGGTTTCACATTTTATCATTGCTACTTATTATTGGTACATTAAACTATGATTCACATTTGTTGAATCTCAAATCAATAATCTTGATTACTTAAAAGATGATTTGGTGAAGTTGTAACGTAACCCAGCCAATCTCAAATCTATATCAACTAGTGTGAATATATGTGAATTTTTGAATGCAACAAAACTTGATCAGTTAAACTATGATGTGGAGTGGTTGAGGTAGAAATACGAGTGTATCCGATACCCATAGTCAGCACCGATGTTCTAATGTGAGAACTAAGGATGATGGGTCGTGAGAGATCGAATGGTCAGGCCAACAATTTCCAAAATCCTCCTTAGACATAATAGTTGTTTCAAATTAGACCAAGGTCCAATTCGGACTATGCCACGCAGAAGCTCAATCATTCAGCCTACTCCAAGCTGAAGGGCTCCCGCCGGTCCAACCCTCATAAAAAGCTATGTGTGTTCATATCTACCTCTCTAACTTTCTCAAATTCTCACTAATATGGGCGCTGTAACTTGTGATGTAAGTAGGTACCCAGTGCCTCCCCGCGTCACTCTCCAATTAAGAAACATCGTCACTGTCATTTCATCTTCACTTTCTGACCATCTCTAATCTCTTGTTTGGATCAACGCATGTTTTTTTCTTTCTCGGTGCCACTCTAAATGGTATAAACACTAGAATACAGAAAAAATGACAAAATGATCTAAACTGATACAACGACAAGAGCAATGCTGAGGTAGGAATGCTTGTCTTATGATGATTGATTTAGAGCTTAAGGAAAGATGATTGTAAGAAAAAGTATTGTAGCTATATAACATAAGTCTAAACCAAAAAGCACAAAACAAACTTAATTGAATATACAACAAAAGGAAAAGAAACCGAATATTAGTGTTTCAAGTATATGAATATTGCGAATGTGAAATGTTCAAAAAAGTAATCATTGGTATATGTAAACCAGCTACATATTTTCTGGTTGAAAATGAAACAAATCTCATTTAAGCAGTTGTAAGAATCTGTTACTGAGAGTGGTAACATCATTCTACTATAAAATTAATGAAAAAAATCATAATAGAACTGTCATCATGAATTGACAGAACTTGTATAGGTAGCTATGTCCATGGCGAACAAATCCGCTACAAAATTCTTTTCACACTGACACATCTGATCATCAATTCTCAAATTCAAGGCATTTTGAAGCATCATGTACATCTCATACCTTAATCATCATAACTGCAGCAGAACAGAAAAAAAAATGTTTATCCCGCATTAAAGAATGGTCCTCCTCACATTGGCTATCTTTTGCTGCTCGACTCGAGTCTCATGCAGCAGAGCCAATGAACAAATCACCTTCCTATGCCTTGCACTTAGAATTACCACCTGATTCCTATGAAATGCAACAATTAACCAATACAAAGTGTTACTAAGACTTACTCTCGAGGCTATAGACATTGCCGATGACTCCTACAATGCTAACAGTCACAGCCAATACCAACATTAACCATGATAAAAACCATTCTACATAGCTCAACTCCCATTTATGACCTAATCTAATTGCAACAAGAGGCGGGAATATGAAACCTAATGAAACCGCCGTCGTTGCGCCAGTGAACTTAAAAGCTGTCCAAATGTTTGGAATCATGGTACAACCAATATATATGAGGACCAACAGAATCGCAGTCAGCCCTAATGATCTTTTCCTACTTTCTGTTAAAGGAGCCGATCCCTCAAACACCAAGGTATCCACCGTTTGGCGTAGCGAGAAATGAATAACGGGGAAGACAGTAATCAAATGGAGAACGTAGCCAACTCTAACGATATAGTTCAAGACCGAACTAAACCGAATTCCAAGATCCTTATCAAAATTAGTCAGGACATCAGACTCAGTATCTTCCCCAAATAATAGGTAACCAGACACCGCTGTTGCAGCATAAACCAGAATGCACAAAGTTGTGGTGAGCCTTCCTACTCGGTTCATCTTCTGCGGTGACCTACCTTCAAGCTCATTGTATATCGGCTGCACATTAAAATGACAAACATATGCATTTGTCATGATTGGAATCACCACAAGCAAATCCAAAATAGCCTTTTTCGAGCTAAAATCAGGAACCATCCTAGGAGTATCAATCTTTCCTTCAACAAGCTTAATAGAAGCAACAGTGAATGTAACGACGACAAACATGACAGCAAGAGCGACCGACGCAGCTGAAGTCAAACTCAACGAATCAATCTTATCAAGTGAACAAAGAGGTGCAAGAAAAATCACCATAACAACAAGAATCACAAGCTTCCTCTGATCCCAAACCCCATTCCCCATTAACTGATCAAAAACCCCTAAATGATGAACCGAACCGGACATAACATCACCCATTATAATCAAATAAACCACCAAAACACCGGCATTATTCAAAATAATACAAATTTCAGACAAAATCCTAGCAGGCCTTCCCATAGCTTCTTGAACAACCTCACCATAAGAGGTTGCTTTACACAAAACAGAAAAACGAACCAACAATTCGACACTAATTTCAGACAAAATTCCCATCAAAATAATCAACACAATCCCTACAACGACACCGAGAACTTTCATTGTGGCAGGAAGAGCCATAAGTCCTGCCCCAATAATAGTAGTAGTCAAATTGAACACAGCACCAGGTACACCAGAACCATGATTTGGATTAGGCCCAATAACAAGAGGATAATTATCAATATCAATTTCTAAATCATCATCATCATCATCATCATTATCATCATCATTATCATTATCATTATGATTAACAACAACCTTAGATCCTAAAAAACCACCAGACTCGTCAAAAGACAATCTTTGAAAAGAATTTGATTTATGATGTTGATGTTGAGGTTGTAATTCTAGATATGATGAGCTAACAGGTATTGAAGTATAATTAGAATCATTATTCCTATGAGACATTATGTGGTAGATCTATAGATCTTGAAGGAAGATGAAAAAACTTACAGAGATTGAAAGATTGATAATTTGGAGAGTAAAAAGTAAACCTAGATCTTTGGAATGAGTAATCTACAAAAAATTCTCTCCCTTGTAACACAACAAACACAATCTCTCACAAACATAACATGGAGAAACGTACGGTACGGCAATTTTTGGGGGAGAGAAAGGTTGTTTGTTTCGTTTGTTTATGTTCTTCTGTTCCTTGTAGTTTCGTTAATCCTATGATTCAACTCTTCTTATTTTACTTTGCCACTTGCCACTTTTTTATTTGACTTTTCTTTTTTATCATTGGTCATTTTAAATTTATCATTTTTTATTATATGCAATTTGCAAAGCTAAAATATTATTAGGTACTTGATAAAAACATATTACTCCCTCCTAATCAAATTATAAGTAGAGAAAAATTTCTAACAAATTATAAGTCACTTTTCATTTGTTATATTATGAAGTCTATTTACAAAATATTTTCTTTCCTACCAAAAATCTGTTCCAACTAAACATGATTTTTTTTTCTAAAAGAAATTAACTTTAGTAATTTAGAATTCCGTCAAAAAATAAATAAAACCTGATTAAATGTTGTCCTACTTAAAATTTAAACTCAAAAAACAATTTATGATTAGTTAAATCATTTATTCTACTTAACATAATTTGATTCCTCTATAGAGATCGGTTAACGTAATACATGTTACATAGAATATTTTATGTATGGCACATCAATTTAATTTGTTTTCTCCAAATTCACATATGGACCAAATGTCTGAAATTTTAAAAAATGGAATAACCAAAATCCTATATGGATCAAAAAGTGGGGACAATACACACATTCAAACCTATATTATAATAATAAATTTGTTGCATTTTATGTACAAAAATTGTATTAGGACAATGATATTCATTATGTATTAAGAAAGTATTCATCATGTCATTCGAGTATTTTGTTGTAGTAATTACTTAAAGGTAAATAGGTTGGCTTTAATCCAACTTTTACATGGAGAAGTATTCATATTGATAAGTTAGATAATTTGAATTATATATGGGTTTTTCTTTTATGGAATCTAACTATGGTGTTTTAGCTTACTAATCATGAGAATGCTATTGATATCTAGTATGTCTAGTTGATAAATGATATTTATATGTTTTTTTTTTATCAAATAGTACTATTCAAGATTCATCTTGCATTGTAAAATTATGATTGATTGATATGGGGATCGTCTTTCTTGTATATCGTTCATTTACCTCATTCACGATCAATGTGAAATTAATCACTTACTTTTAAACTTCAACACTACATAGTGTCGATATAAGTTGTCTAATACAAATGCATTGTCTAGTTTATGCTAAAGCATAGGACGCAGAGACAAGGAGTAAAAATGACTCGATCAAATAATATTAAAGATTCATATTGCCCTAAACTAATCCCTAAAATACAGGCTGGCCAGTAGACCCGCCGATGATCTCAAGAATGAAAAAATAGCCTTTTTCTATTATTAAAATTAGAATAAAAAAAATGTCTTTATCTCCTTCCACTTTCACCATTCTTATAGAACAATCCCATTTATATTCACTTTCATTTCTTTAATGCAATTTTCTTTCCTTTCTTTTCAAAAGTCACCCCCCCTAATTAAGAACTCAAAAAACAACAAAGGTAGATCTGCACACCAAAAGTGACTGGAGAAGTAAGATGTTTTCTCTTCGGGCTCCCCGTGTTTCTTTTATACCCCTGAATTTCCAATTTTGTCCTTTTAAAAAATTTCGGTTTTTTGCCTTAAAAACAAATTTCGATTTATAAAAATCAAATTTTACTCTGAATTTGTACTAAAAAAAATCCAATTTCTGTGAATCGAAGTTTTTATCAAGAACAAAATTGAAATATTTAGAGGTATAAAATAAACACGGGTCCCGAAGAGAAAACATCGAGAAGTAAAACTCTCATTCACTGCACTCCACCCACCAAAACAACTCAACCATAAGAGGTAGCTACAACACAAGATAAACATAGGCTGGACTATTTCTACATACCCCCCATTTTCATACCACCTACTTGTTTTAGAACAAATTTATGGGTCCCTCAACTCATATTCCACGAACCTCTTTAACTCTTTGCACCTTTTCAACGTCATTCCTCATTGCTTAATGGACACCATGTCATCATAATATATTTTTTATCAGACAAAAACTAGTACTATTTTGATCTTTGAAAGTGTATCTCCCTTTCACATTTGTTTATTAATGTATTGAAATTAGGCAAATGCTAAATAGTGCCCTCAGGCACTCTTTAAGCCCTTAAATAGTAAGTTTTTTATAGAATTTTTATCGGAATGCGTAAAGTCAACACATTGAAAATCGTAGTGTTTAACTTTTTGAATAAAAAGTTTCTTTAAATGGAATGCTTAAAGAGTGCCCCGGGGGCACTCGTTAGCAAGACCCTTGAAATTATAATTAGATCCATATATATATTTTCTGTTAGTCATTTTAATCCTCAAATTTGTTTTTATGTTGTTAATTTGATTCATGAATGCGTTTTTTATTAGTTAATTTAAAAAAGTGACTAAATATTTTTTTTTTTGTTATAAGTGATTAAATAGTTGTGACTATATAAATAGTATTTTCCTGAAAAGTATATGTTGGTTACTACCATGAAGAATTTAAGGAAAAGAGAAAAGATAAAGTTGTTTGCTTAGTTATTAATTAACTTGACTCTCTGTTTCCTTCAAAAAGCTACTAGTACTTTATTACTTATTTATTTTATTTTTCAATTAGTATAGTAGTGTACTGGTACATATTAAGATTAAGATTTTGTTTGCGAATTTTAAAAAGATGAGAGTGTGTGGAAAAAAAATAGCGGAAGAAATAGAATAATTTGTTAGTAAAGGAATTTGAAAAGTTTATCTTTCTTTGTAATTCAAAAACTTTATAATTTGATAGAACTCAAAAATATATATATTGTAAGTTTATAACGGTTTATATAAATTCTTCAAATTTAATTTATGTTGTTATAATATTCTCAAAATTAAAAATATATTCATCATAAGCATAATTTATGTTCTCCATAAAAAATACTAAAAGATGTTTCTAGTTTTTTTCTCTAGTTGTCCCCCTTTGAAGTCCTTTCAGGCACCTCTTCTCCAAACTCACAAATAAAACTTAAGTATTTAAATGTGTACAATGTGATAATTTCGAGTTTGAACTCAAACCGCTTACATATTTCCATTTTTTAATAGTGAGTGAATAACAAGAGGAGTAACATTTCTTTGTGAGTATAAATAGTTGATAATTGGAGATTAACATGTAAGGGGTCTATGCATTTCATATTGTTTCCTCTTGCTATTTATAACATTAGGAAAAAGCTAACATGTACTCTTAAGACACTTGTGTTAGTGTATAAAAATAATAATTTTGTATAAAAAATTGTGCATTTTACTACTTTAAAAATTTTAAATTATTTTATCCAAAATTTAACTACTATTTCAAGTATCTTTAACACATGTCATACCTTAAAACACATGTTAGCATGATCCATAACATTATTCATCGGAGATAATTGAATAATAAAATAAGTTAGACACCCATTATACATCTTACCACTTTCCACATTTTTCTTAAAAAAAATATATGTAATACTATAATCTCATTGCCATTTTTACTATCTTACGTTTCTTTCCATTGACAGAACCAAGGATACGTCCCATTTCTATGTACTGCCCAACTGTCTGACATATAGTAAAAATAGAGAGATCACAATAAATGTGTAACACAAGGGTACTAATATTGTTGCTTTGTTTGGTAGGAAGAAAATATATATAAGCAATACACATAATATGGTGGGGGAAGGGAAGGGAAGGCACTTCAATTTGTTTAGCATCAACGAGGTCCTCCCTTCTGTCATTATTATTTTTAGGCATTCTTTATGGGGAGGGGACTATTTTAGGGGGCCCATATTATAGATTTTTGTGACACTCAACATCAACTTACATTTTTAGGGTTAAAAAGTAGGAGAATGTTAACATGTGCATATGTGGCACATGTTAAGGTAGTAAAAATAGAAATTATGTCTTAGAATTTGTGTATTTTAACTTTTTAAGCATTAAATGTCTTGTATCATTAAATGTTAAATTTCTATATTAAGATACTTTATCATGTGCTCTATATGCACATGTTAACAAGACCCTAAAAAGTAAATTTAAGGCATTTATCCATTAACTAATCACAATATGACACATGCATAAATAATTTAGAAAATATCTACTACAATAGAACTGATCATGAGAATCGGACCGAAGACAATTAGTATACTATCAAAAAAAATTATCACTATATCAAACTTATAAGCTTTTTCTAAAAAAAATACTATAATATAATATTAAATTTGAACCTCCTAAATATAACTCAATAAATAATAAAATTATATTATATATAGAGAGAGATCAGTCATAAATCCATGATTCCTTATTTATTAAATGTAAAAGGTGAATTTTTATCGAGTGTACTACTTACTTGAAAAAAAAATTGAATTTTAATCAAAAGATCTTTTAAATGGTTATTTGCAATTAAAAAAAAATTTGCAATTAAAAACTAAAAAACTAAAATAAATAACATACACTTTAAAGATGAAAAATCAAACTACGGATAATGAATCGGCCCAGGTGGCATAGGCTCTTTAAGTAGTTGGTCAGGGGTTCCATATTTTGCCCCTGTATAATGAAAGAATTTAGTTGGGAAGGAATAACTCACTTTGTACTCCTACAAAGATTAACGACGGTGAAAACTTCATATTTATATTATAATAACTAAAAAACATAAATCAAATTACAAACTCGCTACTTAAACAAATATGTTGTTGCATACAAGTCGCAAAAAAAGCATAAACAATAATATAAAAAAAATCAAGTAATTTAGTGGCTAAAATGTACATAAGTGATAAATACTATATTCAAAATTAGTAAATTTTGTGTATTCTTTTGGGGGATTTTGTACTTCATATATACTTTATTCCCTCTTTTCAATATATTCAAAATATTTTAGCCTCATAAAACGTATGAATATTATGTGTTAATATTTTTTATGTCTTCAAAAGAAGCTAACATTTTTTTCCTTCAAATAATCAGTTTTTTTATTTGTAGAAAAAAAAAAGTCATCCATGGATATCTGTCAATATCCACGGATAGTTAAATATCCCATGGATATCATATTTAACCAACGGAGTGGATACGAATATCATACTATCCGCGTCCATGAATATTCATTGACATCCCTAGTCAAGAACGTCTCTTGTTATGTGACAAATATAATATATGAATTATAGTACATTCTTAGAAAATGGAAATTGATGTTTTTATTCAAAGTTTGAATAAAATATATCGACTTTTGTCGATGGAAATATTCATCATTAAAAAGAAAAGGAAATAAAATATCACCAACCATTAAATTAGAAAAAAGAGAGAGAGAGAACCGAAAAATCTTAACTAAACCGACAAAATATCAAAATTGTCGGGTCAAACACCATGACCGGATTCAAACTCCGATTCTTCGCCTTAAATGCATAAATTTTCAATAACTTATCATTTTATCCATCTATCAATTAAAATAAGAGGAGTGCTAGCAACACACTCTTTAACAAACACACTCTAACACACTCTATTCTATTGGTTAAATTTTATATGGATCCCATAAAAGTTATATGAGTCCACATTTTTTTATGGGACTCATGTGAATTTCAACAAATAGAAGAGAGTGTGTTGGAGTTTGTTTGTTAAAGAGTGTGTTGCTAGCATTATTCTTAAAATAAAGGAGAATGTTAACTTGTGCCCTTAAGGGCACATGTTAAGGAAGCAAATATAGAAATTATTTTTGGGAACTTGTGCATTTTTACTTTTATGCATTAAATTTCTTACATTATTAAATGTAATATTTCTATATTAAGATACCTTATCATGTGCCCTTAGGACACACGTTAACATAACCCTAAAATAAAAAAGAGAGAGCTGAACACAAATTACCGGCGCGAATCCAAATCCATAGTTTCTCACCAGCTAGCAGCACATCTGATGGCTCCATGGGAGAATAGGGAAATGTACCCACACAACACACACATCTTAATCTGACATTGACACCGACAAGGACAACAATCAATAACTCACACACGCTCTCTCTCTCTCTCTCTCACACACACAAACTTTAGTTACTTTCTCACTTCTTCTTCACTTTTTCCTTTCTCATCTTATCGCGATTAATTAATTAATTCACTTCATCTCATCTTATTCATAATCTCGTATATATCGCTATCAGGTACATTATCTCTTTCTCTCATCTCAATGGCAAACTCCGTAATATTCTACAAAACTCAAGGCCAAACAAACACTTTCAAGACCAGTCCGAGAAAACACTTTGTCGTTTTCCCAACAATCATCCCCTATTTCTCCCAATCATTCTCCCTCCTTTCTCACCCGTTCGATCTACCATCTCACAATCATCTTTAACATCCAACGGTCCATCTCTATTCACAATCCTAAACACAGCACCAGAAGAATCTCACCCATCTTCCATTTTTGCCCCCCAAGCCAAACTCAATTTCCGAGCCAGTTCATAAACATTACTCAGTGGACCCCACACTTAACTACACTTGTGAAACCTATAAGCAACTGTAGTTATCTAATAGCTTATCTTAATAAGCTTAATAAGCAAAGCTTCTTATCGATAAGTCAATTACTTATAATCTTTTCTCTCTCTGTCTCCTCCTAATCCTAATATAAAATCACACCCATGTATATATAGATAGATAAAGCTATAGAAAGAGAATTTGGAGAGAAAAAGAAAGTTGTTGGTGGTGTTGTTATTGTGGTGGTGAAGTAGTTGTTGTTGTTTTCTCCATGTTTGAAGCTTTGAGCTTTGGATTTCAAGGTGAGAAAAAGAAAAACCATTTCTCTTAGCCGAATCTGTTACTTTAAAGTTTCAAACTTTTAATTTCAACTTTAATAAAAATAAAAACTTTCTTTTTTTCCTATTTTTACATCTTGGATTCTTTTTAGGGGTTAAAGTTGCTTTTTTGTAACCCTTTAATTTCTGTGTTTGTTGTTTTCTGTTTTATGTTTTATTTTCCCCTTTTATTTTGGTTTTTTTTTTTTAACCTAATTTTTAGTGTTGTTCTTGCATGATGATGAATTGTTTTTGTTGTTTTTTTGTTGTTTTTATGGAAGATTTTCTTCCATAAATGCTTTTGCTAGTTAAATTATTTCATTATTTTTCGCAGATCTAGTTTAGCCTTTGCTCATTTTGATTTTCATCTGATCCAAAGACAAAGGGGTTGCCATGTCATCTCTCAGTAGGGAGTTGGTGTTCTTGATCTTGCAGTTTCTCGATGAGGAAAAGTTCAAAGAGACTGTTCATAAGTGAGCTTTCTTCCATTTTACTGTTTATTTTTTTAATAATTATTTGTTTTTTTTTACTAGTAGTAGTAATATTAGGTCATATATGTCCACAAATCCTAGCTCAACTGTCAAAAAAATGCCGAAATTGTTAGGTCGGGCGCCATGATCGGGGTCCAACCCCGGCCTCACTTGTGTGTGTGAGTTTATGATAGCTTAGCCATTTCGTCTATATTACTAGTAGTAGTAATATTAGGTCATATCTAGTAGTATGTGTTTATTTTTAGCACATTAATTGATTATTATGTGATTTTTAATTTATTTTTTTGAAATAATAGGCTTGAGCAGGAATCAGGGTTTTTCTTTAACATGAAGTATTTTGAAGATGAAGTGCACAATGGAAATTGGGATGAGGTTGAGAGGTATCTTTCTGGTTTCACCAAGGTAGATGATAATAGGTATTCTATGAAGATATTTTTCGAGATAAGGAAGCAGAAGTATCTCGAGGCATTAGACAAGTAAGCTTACTATGACTCCACTTTTATGTTTTTCTAGTTACTTACCAAGCATTCTAGTATAAGTATTGAACTTTGGTTGTTTTTGTTTGATTTTTCGGTAGGCATGATCGGTCCAAGGGTGTAGAAATACTAGTGAAGGATTTGAAAGTGTTTTCTACTTTCAATGAAGAATTGTTCAAGGAAATCACACAGCTTTTGACACTGGAGAATTTTAGGTACAAAGATGATATTTTTTTACTTACGTTTAAAAGTTGTGTATGATGCAGACAACTTATTATGATTCTGATTATATTATAGGGAAAATGAACAATTGTCCAAGTATGGTGATACGAAGTCTGCAAGGGCAATCATGTTGGTTGAGCTCAAAAAGTTGATTGAGGCAAATCCCTTGTTTCGCGACAAATTGCAATTTCCCAACCTTAAAAACTCAAGGTTGCGGACTCTCATCAATCAAAGGTAATTCTTCTGATGTAAGAGATACTGGCTTGTCAAATCAATTTAGAACACAAACTTGTTCTTTGTATGTAATAAGTTTCTTGTAAACTATGGCCATGAATTTGCTTTTAGTATTTTTACTGAAATAACTCATACTGTAAACAAGCATTGTGTTATTGTTCTCCGACTGCCAAACTTCTATTTTACTTTTAATTGGTGATAGGATTCATGATCCACAAATTTGCCTCCTGTTGTAACTTTGGTCATAGAATGTTTACAATGTCAATGTGTTGTAATATTTGGCTGTGCAATGTCTGCTTCAATGCATCTATTCAGCTAAATGATGGGCCATTATGTAGTGGAGCTTCTACATATACTTTTGCATTAAAGATACTATTTGAACAACTGGAAGTTATTATATATTATTATTGAATAACTGATTTTCTTTTTCATTTTTGAAATTGAATTGCAGCTTGAATTGGCAGCATCAACTTTGTAAGAATCCACGACCAAATCCAGATATAAAAACTCTTTTTGTGGATCACTCTTGTGGACAACCAAATGGTGCACGAGCTCCATCACCTGCTAATATGCCGCTACTAGGATCCTTACCAAAGGTTGGAGGATTTCCTCCTCTTGGTGCACATGGGGTAGGCCACTAAATTGATTTGATTTATAAAGAATTGCATAATATATCATCTTTTGATTCTTATTTTGGTATTGAACTGTTCTCTCTTTATGTGTATAGCCTTTTCAACCAACTCCAGCACCTGTGCCAATGCCCCTGGCTGGTTGGATGTCAAATCCTACTACTGTGTCCCATGCCTCAGTCTCTGGAGGAGGAGCTATAGGCCTTGGTGTTGGTGGACCATCAATGCCCGGTACCCCATCATTTTGCTTTCTGTTATCTCTACTTCATTCCTACTGGTGCTATGATTTCGTAGGTCATGTTTATTGTGTATAATATTTAATTTATGTCATTTCATTGCCTTCTTAAGCTGCTTTGAAGCATCCTAGGACACCTCCAACGAATCCTTCTGTCGACTATCCATCCGGGGATTCAGATCATGTTTCTAAGAGAACAAGACCTATAGGAATGTCAGATGAGGTAATATCGTATATCATTTATGGAAACATCATGCATGATCTTGTGATTCTTGCCCGTGCGAGTTGTTACTTATTGCATTTCTTCTTTTGATCTTGCATCATTTTGTGCAGGGAAATCTACCTGTTAATGTCTTGTCGGCGACGTTTCCGGGGCAGGGTCATGGCCATGGTCAGGCTTTTAATTCACCTGAAGACTTGCCAAAGACTGTTATGCGAACTCTAAATCAAGGCTCAGCTCCTATGAGCATGGACTTTCATCCAGTCCAACAGACTTTACTTCTTGGTCAGATTCTCTTCCTAGCCCTTTTAATTGTGTTGTTAGTTGACTTGTTTCAATTGCATTTATTTACCATTTATACATTTTATTGATTGATTTTTTCTTGATGGAATGTGTCAGTTGGTACAAATGTGGCAGAAATTGCTTTATGGGAATTGTGCTCTAGGGAGCGGTTGGTCTTAAGGAACTTCAAAGTTTGGGATCTGAGTGCTTGTTCTATGCCATTTCAGGTTGTCCTTTCTTGACTTTATCTGTTGATGTTCTTGATGAACAATTGTACCGAACCCTGAATCTTGTAATTCTGCACTGACTGAAAATAAAAATAATTGTGACATGACCATTTCAGGCCGCTCTTGTCAAAGATCCAGCTGTTTCTGTCAATCGTGTGACTTGGAGTCCTGACGGAGCTTTGTTCGGTAAGTTTAATGTTTTAACTTCTTTAAGTTTGATACATAGATCTAATGATATATACGTTTTTTTTACTAGAATAAATATACGTTAAGAAGTCAACTTAACTAATTTCTAATGTTCGAGTTTGTTTGATAAACAGGTGTAGCTTACTCAAGGCATATTGTTCAAATATACTCTTACCATGGTGGGGATGACGTAAGACAGCACTTGGAGGTATGTTGACATACATATAATGAAGATTTCTGTTTGCTTATTTTAGGTTTTATTTATACATTCTTGTAATTGCTTGCCTGCAAACTCCATTTCTAGATTGACGCGCATGTTGGCGGAGTAAATGATCTGGCATTTTCCCACCCAAATAAGCAGCTATGTGTGATCACCTGTGGCGATGATAAGACCATTAAGGTAGCTTTATCAAAGAACTAGCTTGTTTTTCTGAATTTGAGATACCATATGTTGCTAACTAAGTCATGTAATGTAACTAAGGTGTGGGATGCTGCTACGGGTATGAAACAGTACACTTTTGAAGGTCATGAGGCTCCTGTTTATTCTGTCTGCCCACATTATAAAGAAAACATTCAGGTATAAGTTGGCCATGACACTTTTGATTAAATAATGTTGGAATGATTCCTAGAGCTCTATTAGTGTAGTTTGGGAAAATGTTGGCATAACTCCTTTAGCTCTGTTAGTAGAGTGCCTCAAGTAAAATCCTTTGGATATGTTTATCGTTGGCTTTGTTGCTGATACTATCTGTTTTCAATGTTCTAGTTCATCTTTTCAACAGCATTAGATGGAAAGATAAAAGCATGGTTGTATGACAATTTGGGATCTCGCGTTGATTATGACGCTCCTGGTCGGTGGTGTACAACTATGGCTTATAGTGCTGATGGTACAAGGTCCATATTCTGAACCATGGTTACTAGTCTTATGAATCTAATTTTATTGTTAATGTTAAGTATAATTATAATATTTATTTTGATCACTTTTTGTTCAAACATTTTTGTGAATATATTATAGGCTCTTTTCATGTGGGACTAGCAAGGATGGGGAATCCTCTATTGTCGAGTGGAATGAAAGTGAAGGAGCTGTGAAAAGGACTTACCAAGGATTTCGGAAACGATCTTTGGGTGTTGTACAATTTGACACAACCAAAAATCGATATCTAGCTGCTGGTGATGATTTCTCCATTAAATTTTGGGATATGGATAATATTCAGCTTTTGACTACTGTTGATGCTGATGGAGGTCTCCCTGTAAGTTCATTATTTATTTGCAAATTAAAATCCAGTCTCTGGAAATAGTTGTTCGCTGATTAGTACCTTATCTGAATTATAGGCAAGCCCACGTATCCGTTTCAATAAGGAGGGATCTATTTTAGCTGTCTCTGCAAATGAGAATGGAATTAAAATCTTAGCTAATGGAGAAGGTATTCGTATATTGCGCTCATTAGAGAATCCCTTATATGATGCATCAAGAACATCAGAAGCCATGACAAAGGTAGACTTATAGATATTTTACTTTCCCCTTATGAATAAAACCTATTCTGACATATTTCTTTTGTTGTAGCCTACAATAAATCCGATTTCAGTTGCAACTAGTGCTGCACTTGCCGAGAGAGCCTCATCTGCGGCAGCAATTGCTGGAATGGTTTGTTTATCTTACATTTTCATCAGAAGTATCAATTATTTACTCGAATGCTACTTTAGTCATTTTCTTTATATTTTTATTTTGTTTCTCATTAGCAACTCTTAGTTGTTAGATGATGTATCTTGGAGAAGAGAATCGGATGAACTTCTACTGTGAATGTTATGATGTATTTATGATAACTGCTTTTGTTTTTGTTATTACTGTCAAATTAACTGTTTGTCATTGTCAACACATCAGAATGGGGATGCCCGGAATTTAGGTGATATTAAACCTAGAATAAGTGAAGAATCCAATGACAAGTCAAAGATATGGAAGCTCACTGAAATCAATGAACCATCTCATTGTAGATCCTTGAAGCTACCTGAGAATGCAAGAGTAACCAAGGTATGTTATTTCCTTGCTAATTTGATTCACTAACATAGAATCATAGATATGACTATCTATATCAAATGCAGTTTCCATTGCATATCACTATATTTATGTCACCTCAGTTACTGAATGTAAAAAGAAACAACAGATGGACAAGTGTGACCTGTATTCCTTTATACTTCGATTGAAACTGTATTAAGAACAGCCTTGAACTTCCTTCCTGCAATGCCTTACCCTTCCAAACTGAAATTATTCTGATTATTTCCATCCTTGTTATGACAGATATCAAGGTTGATATATACTAATTCAGGCAATGCTATTCTGGCATTAGCTTCAAATGCCATTCATCTTCTCTGGAAATGGCAACGAAATGACCGTAATTCATCCGGCAAGGTATGAGAATATGTGAAATTATTTTTGTCTCACTACTACTGTTTGCTAATCACATAAATGGAATAGAAACAGTATTGTTCTCTGATGTTTATACTATATTCCTGCAGGCCACTGCTAGTGTGCCACCTCAGTTGTGGCAGCCGTCTAGTGGCATCCTGATGACTAATGACATTAATGATAGCAGTACTGAGGATGCAGTCCCATGTTTTGCTCTTTCCAAAAATGATTCTTATGTAATGTCTGCATCGGGTGGAAAGATTTCTCTGTTCAATATGATGACTTTTAAGGTGAGCTATTAGCCCAAGTCACTATTCAATTGTGTATTTGGGCTGTTTAAATAAACAATTTAAGTGCTTATAGCATAAACGTGTATCATATAAGTGCTTATGTACAAGCTGTTTTTATATATAACAAAAGATAAAATACAAACAATATTTTATAAGCTATAAGCTGTTTTCATAAGCTATCTTGGAGAGCTTATGTAGTAGATAAACTCAAACAAGTCAATCCAAATAGGTTCTTGGCTTGTAACTAACCAACTTCAATCTTCTTGGTCAACTGCAGACAATGACAACATTCATGCCACCGCCACCTGCAGCAACCTTTCTGGCTTTCCATCCGCAAGATAACAATATTATTGCTATAGGCATGGATGATTCTTCCATTCAGATATATAATGTCCGCGTGGACGAGGTACCATTGTGGTCGATGGATATTTCATACTTGTGATTTCAGTAGTTAGGTGTTTATACAGAATTTTTCCTTTGCAGGTTAAAAGTAAACTCAAAGGTCATACTAAAAGAATAACTGGTCTTGCGTTTTCTCATGTACTGAATGTACTAGTTTCTTCTGGGTCAGATGCTCAGGTATTAAATTGCATCGAATGATCTGGTTTTCAATCTTTAACTAGTTTTCATCAATTACTGACCCGTTTTGATTACGCTGTTGGCAATGCAAATTGCTTTAGTAATCATATGGATATTTATCTCTCTGTCTATTGTGCAGATTTGTGTATGGAGTACCGATGGATGGGAGAAGCAGAAGAACAGATTCTTACAATTTCCTGCTGGGAGGACACCACCAGCGCAGGCAGATACACGTGTACAATTTCATCAGGATCAATTCCGCTTCTTGGTGGTACATGAAACTCAGCTTGCTATTTATGAAGCTTCAAAACTAGAATGTTTAAAGCAGGTTGGTTCATTAAGTTCAGTTTTATGTTGGCTGCAAACAATTTACCTATCTTTTGTCTGATGTATGAAACTTGGATTGTAGTGGTTCCCACGAGATTCTGCTGCACCAATATCACATGCAACTTTCTCATGTGATAGCCAGCTGATAATTGCCAGCTTTTTAGATGCAACAATCTGTGTATTTAGTGCTTCAAACCTTCGATTACGATGTCGTATCAATCCTTCTGCTTATCTTTCTGCAAATGTCAGGTAATGCCTTGCTTATCAGATGTTTTGTTGCACTTTGAAAAATTGCATGATACTTATTACAAGTTATTACTGATTTCTCAATTTTTATTTATTGAAAAGGTATGTTTATATTAAAAGCTTAAACTCTTTTATGGATACTTTTTGTTGAATATTAACCATGTTTTTGTTTATGTAGCAGTTCTAACGTTCAACCACTTGTAATTGCTGCGCATCCACACGAACCAAATCAGTTTGCTGTTGGACTGTCAGATGGTATAGTTCATGTGTTTGAGCCTCTTGAGTCTGAAGGCAAGTGGGGTGTGCCTCCACCCATTGAGAATGGATCAGCAAGTAATATGGTAGCTACTTCAGTTGGTGCTTCTTCTGATGAAGTCCAAAGATGATCCATTTCAGCCGAACACAAGTTTCTTTTACACATTTTGACTTGCTGGCCATCACAAGAACTAGGTATATACTTAAGAAAATGCAGGGCACTCGCTAAATCAGTTGATTCATCAACTCTCTAGATCTATTGTAAATTTCTTGAGTTTAATGATACAGATGTAGAAGTTCTTAACAGTACTTCCAAACTTTTCCTCGCTATTTATTTAGATTGGTTTATCTTAACTACTTCCGATGTAGTATTTAGATTTATTTAGTCTTATTTAGTCTGCATGTAATGTAACTATGGCAACTTGTCTCCCACTGGTTCACATTTATAAATATGTAAATTTTTTTAATGATGCAGTTGGTGATCCATGACTTGTAGTTTAGTACTTAGTAACCTGAATAGTGAGTTGCAAAGCTGTAGATAGTGCCGCGCTTTGAAAAGATTCAAGAAATATCTGTTTTAACTAAGATTTATAAAGTTGATACATGCTAAATCGTTGAAAAGTTGGTGAAATATCTATTTTCACTATTATTAGCTGAATCTCCACATTTGCTAAAGTATTGGGTCAAATGCTCAAAATACCAAACTCTCCAATTTCACTAGCAAGCTTTGTAAACTTGATAATTTTTCAAGTAATTCCATTTGAAAAATAAAATTGAGAAATGCATATTTGATTTGTATAACCAACATTGAAATCATATCAGCTTGTTCAACTAAATTGGAACATTCAAATAGAAAAAATCATTTCAAGTTTCAATTCAGGGAGGGATAAAAAAAGGTTCATAAAATATGTCAAGGAAGCAAATATCCCAATCAAGCTAAAAATAAACTACTCAAATTGGTTCCAATGGGGCTAGTGGCTGGAATACAACATTTTTACAAGAATCCCAAAAAGAAAAGGGACAAATGTATTTGTGCACTTCTCATTTTCACATGAACTATGTATTACAAGAATCCCATTAATATAGTTTACAATTTTTCCTTTCAAAATAACAGTGAAAACTGCAGGCAATTTTAATCAACAGGGACCTCAACATCCATTTTAACACCAGAATGGCCAAGAACCTGTGACAATTTAAAATAAAAGAAAAATCAAATCATATCCAAAAATACAATGAGAAAGAACAGCTAGAAAAATCAAATCATATCCATTTTATGTTTCTTTTTGTGATATCCATTTTAAGATTTTCCAGAAGAAATATACAAGAAAATGTAGCCACCTTAGTGAAGTCATCCAGTGTCAAGTAGCAGTCTTTTGAGTATCCTGCTTCTTTGAGAACTTGGCCTAGGACTTCCTACAAATCAAAGAACATATAACAAAATTTGATAAGTTTAAGTCTAAATATACCAATACCAGCATAAACAAAACAAAACTAAATAGGTACTACACAATAAAAACAGCATAAATAAATTTGATTATACAAAACAAAACTAGAGAAATCTATTAGATGATGAATATAGTAATCTTAAGGAAGCAAGATAATATTGAACAAAGATTTCAGCATACCAAAACTCAAAATAAGGATGTCAAAGCTGTTACAATTGAAGCATTTTCATGAAAACTATTTCATTATTAAACTCTATACAGAAGCATATAGTTATTTGATGATACCTCTCTCTGCTCATCAGACATGTATGAACCAGACAAATCTTTTAGAACTTCTAAGATGTCTTTGAAAGACACCTTTCCGTTACGATCCGAATCATATACTTTGAAAATAACTGCAATAGTAATGATAAACAAGTAACTATAAGTAATTACCTCTAATTAAAGTCAATTATTAAAACCCCCTAATCTAATTTCCAACAGTACATAAAACAACTTAGCTATATAATACTGATAAATAAACAAACACATACGTTCAATTTTTTGGTGTGCACTAGCTTTGGTACTAAATGCTGACAAGAATGCCACAAAGTCTTTAAAATTTAAACCATCAACCATCTTCAGTAGTCTCTGCAAGTAATTAACCACACAAACAATCAACTACTGGATAATTAAGCATATATAAAGTTAAAGTAACACTGAAAGAAATTGCACAAGTTAAGCTTCTGTTTCAGTGTTTATTACTTAATTAAGTGTTTATAGCATAATCACTTGTCATAACACACAAAGTGCTTATGTATAAACTATTTTTATAACAAAAGATAAAATAAAGTCAAACTGCTTACATATAATTAAGTGTTTATTTCATAAGTTCTCGAAAACAGTCTTATAAGTGCTTATGCGAATAAATATGTTGAAATAAGTCGATCCAAACAGACACTAAAAGTACTATGTATATATTGTACCTGAGAAAGTGGATTCATAACAAACTCAGGAATGGATAAGAACTCATCAGATGAAATAAAGCCCTTAGCATTTCGGTCAAGTTGACAAAAACGTTGATACAAACACACTATTTCCTGCTGAGAAACTAAGAACAAATAAAATAAGATCAGTTCTTAATCTTATCTATCGAGAACAGATAATTATAAACAAGATACATCAATTATTCAATGAATCTGAAAAGTGGATAAATTATAAACAAGATACATCAATTATTCAATGAATCTGAAAAGTGGATATTTACTTATAATTAAGACGAAAGCTAGTATAACCTACAAAAAATTAAGAAAAAAGATAAGGAGAGAGCACAGCACATAACATACATAAATGATTGCAGTGTTCTTGAACTTCTTCAATATCATATTGAGTTAGCATAGATGATGCACTCCCCATCAATTCACTGCTTTCGTAGTATATAATTACATCATCAAACTATATAATAATTATTATTAACTTGAGTGCATAGATAAATAATTAACTAAGATAAAAAAGAAGAGTTGAAATGAAAATTAGAGTAGGAAAGAGAGTTGTGGAATTTTCACGAGAAGAGACCTGAGATGAGAGTCCTCCTCGACCTCGACCTCGTATTGTGTTGTGTTGTGTTTTTGAGAGTAGAGACCACACACCAATGGAACTGACTTGTTTGTTTTTTGGTGTGAATATATATACACGTGGATTTGCCTTGTCATTATCGACTTCCTCGAAATGTATTTATTATTACTGCTATATCGGATCTTTATATGTTCTCTAGTCCTTATTAACACTGACGGAAACTTTCATGTCATGTTTAGGTCCAGTCCAGGGTTGATAGATAATAATCAACCAAATCAAAAATAGTACTTTCAGATAATTGATTTGATAATTAATTTGTTTAATTTAGTTATAAATCAGATGTATTGAACTTGTTTAGAATTTGACTTTTGGGTTTGATCAAACTCAATGTTACATTCATTTGTTGAATACAACATTTGTTGGTCTATATAAACATTCCATTACCAATTCAAGGTAATTTCATTTTAACCTCTCACGTCTCACCTACCTCACTTTTATACTGATGATTTAGGCGTCAGAGTATTTACAAGTACACCCTATCTATCGTTGTCATCTCCACCTTGTATTTTTGCCCCGCATCCATCCACAAAGAATTTATTCCACCATCTTGTCCATCCACCATCAATGTGAGTCATTCTCATACTCTATTTTGTTCAGAACAGTGGTGTTGTCCGTGAGAACAGACTTGTGAGCCCCTTAGCCTCGATGGGTCAACTATTTCAGTACACCTAAAAAGTATCACCTCACTTGAGAATCAAGACCAAATATAGTTTATATACAACACACACTTTTCAACCTAACGAGACACCTTTTACAAATGACAAAACCGTGATAGCTCACATAACGCCTAAAGAAGACAATACCTCATAAATATAATGTTGTAGACTTGAGATCGTAACATAGACCGAAAATAGAGCTAGTTAAACAAATGAGTCTCCACAACTTTATTATTGAAGCCCTGGTTGAATTTATTTTTCTTAATAAAATTTAAATGTTAGTAGGTTCAAGCAACTCGCTAAACGCTTACAGATACTTACATATTGACCTTCAATGAAGCCCTAACACATGTAGCTAAAATTGAACCTATGCTTTGTAGAAAATGGTTTTTTTGGTTTCCTATATTGCTCCTAGGCCCCCCAAATTACGAAATTTCCCGAGCATTTCGGAATCTAGAATTCAAACTAGAATATTTTTGGAACGTATGATCCAATTTTATTTTTTTTTGTTGTTGATTTTGTTTTGTAAGTTGTATGTCATT
This sequence comes from Trifolium pratense, assembly GCF_020283565.1. Taxonomy (NCBI): domain Eukaryota; kingdom Viridiplantae; phylum Streptophyta; class Magnoliopsida; order Fabales; family Fabaceae; genus Trifolium; species Trifolium pratense. The sequence continues at coordinate 57,883,978 of NC_060065.1, read as the reverse complement.
CTTTATTTAAGTTTTGTTTGGATTGTGTTTGTCAAATTAAAGTTTTATTTTGAGTTGATTAAGCTAAAATATCATTCAACTAAAATTGAGCAAATTCATGCTGAGCTGATTAAGGTATGAATCAACTTCTTACCAACTAGCATCGTAAAACCCAATAACTTGTTGGAAAATACAACTGAAGAAATTTGTTTTGCACATATATGAACATGCAAGGGAAGGGAGCAAATTACCATGTAATACACGAACAATTTTTAAACATCATTTTCCTAAGTTTATGTTCGGTCTTGCCGAGGACTTTACCCTTATTATCAAATACTTATACTCCTTAAACAACTTGCATTTTATTCTGTAATAATAACCTGCCCGGATTAATTATTTTTGAAGTAATGTAAGGATATGTTACATTGTACACTATTGCACAACCATTGTTGAATGGTTATGATAACTCCATCCCATCCACTCAAACAGACGAAGAATATCAACATAATTCACCAGTTTAACTATATTATTATATGTCGTAATCTCAAATTTCATTTCATTTATGATGATTAATACCAACATAATTCACCAGTTTAACTATACTATTATATGTCGTTGTAATCTCAAATTTCATTTCATTTATGATGATTAATTAATGTACAAAGTACAGAAAGACATTAGATAGCACTCAAGTAATAAACAAGCCAAGAGATTTGTGGCGTTTTATGGAACGGAGCCATCCAGAGGCCAGTTAATACAAAAATTGGTTGAACATCTAATAATTTGACAATGTTCCAATTAAGGCAAGCTCAAAGATGAGCAAGCCTCACATTATTGAAGCAAAAGGTATCACAGACGCACTTCAGCAGGCATCCAGGTCACGGCATGGAGGAGGTTTGGGATCACTTAACAATGTAGTATTCCCCCCTGCAGGTCCACTCCTAATCCGCTGTGGATTTTGTGTGCCGTGCTAAATACAAAAAATAAAAATAAAAAAAATCAGAGAATGTCAGAGTCGGTTTGATTTTAGAAATTTTTGGGATCTTTGAAAACAAAAAATAAGGTGAAAGGAGGAACAGTTTTGCAGCTAAAAAAAGACAGCATTTTCTCAACAATGAGAAGCTTAGTATCAAAAACATTGACAAATAATAAAATAGATTATGGCAAGGAGTGCTAGCAACACACTCTTTAACAAACACACTCCAACACACTCTCTTTTTATTGGTTGAAATTCACATGGGTCCCATAAAAATTATATGGGTCCACATTTTTTTATAGAACCCATGTGAATTTCAACCAATAAAAAAGAGTGTGTTGGAGTGTGTTTGTTAAAGAGTGTGTTGCTAGCATTATTCTTATGGCAAATATCCTTACCGGTGGCTTCTCGCCCTTTCTCAGCTTTTCCACTATCTCAACTACTTTCTCTGGGGTTACATCTTCCTGGAATCGAACATCAATAAGACATATTAAGAGTGTTTCAGAAGTACAAGCACACTAATAAATCCTTCCCCCAAAAAAATATAGTGAAAAGAGGAAAGGCGTACATAGTAATTATATGTATATCCTTCTGATCCGTTAGAGTAATCAGCCACTGTAATCATGGGAGCATTCACACAGCATCCCTGCATAAGACCAACAACTTCAATCATGCATCAGCTGCTATTACAACTACAGTCAAGAACATCTAATTGGCAGTCCTTGGACATCATATAGAACTGTAATCATGTCACAAACACAGAAAACAAGTATACATCTCCTCTTGGATTTTAATTTCTCTAAATGACATAAACAACCTGCCAACCACCATGATAGGCCATTCTCATCTCTCAGTTATATACTAATATACTAATGTCACATAAGGGCTGTTTTCTTCTGCTAAATAACTAAGGGATTATTTGGATAACTTCATATAACTTTCTTTTAAAAAATGTACGGCACAATCTATCTTGCACCAAGAAAACTTATGCAGTCAAGAGCTGGTACTGTGCCCTGTTATTATTTTAGCAACAGTTTAAACTTCCTGGCTGGCAAATACTAAAGCCAACCAGCTCGGCCCGCTGCATTATAACTTCATAAAACTACAACAGGAAAAATACTAAAAATTACCCACTCCATATCAATTATCAAAGATATCCAAAGCTATTGAAACAATGACAATCAGAAAGTCCAATTTTGTCCATGTAACTTTATCCATATACAATGATTGCATCAGTGCAAATCATACAAGAAACATGCCGAAATTAAAACAAGTTGTTCGTAGAAAAACTCACCATGCATTCCATTTCTCCAACAGAAAAGAAACCATCTTGTGTTACTTCTGTAAATCAAAGGTAAAAAGAAACTAATTCTTAGGGGAACAAACATACGGTTCAAATTTATCAAGAACAAAAGCAGGTTCAGTGGTATGTAATGGGAGAAATTAATAAAGGTGAACTAACCATTTCGTTTCACTCCCAAGTGTTTCAATAAAGCTTCTTCAATTTCTCGTGAACCTCGTATCATACAAGGTGTTGTTCCACAGACCAATAGATGATATTTGCCAACCTGAAAATTCAAAGGAGGTGGTTGATCCAACAAGTTTTGGCATGTACTAGTGTGAATTAGCAGGAATGAAAGTAATGCAGCAAGATATGACTTTCACCTTAGATCGATTGAACATTGAGTAAAATGTGGCAACCTCGTATACCCGAATAGGAGCAACCTCTATAACCTTAGCCACCTGAATGATTCACAAAACTCTTTGTTAATAAAGGATTTAAATAGCTAATGCCATGATTAAGAACTTTATATTTCAATTTGCAAACAAATGTAAATTTAGGACTTTCAGTGTTGTGCCATAGCAAAAGGAAGCTACAAGTAAAGCTCAACTAAATGATTTTGACTATTTATTTATTTTGAAACAATAACCAAACTTTGCTGCATGCATAGACTTAAAAACATAGCATGGTTAGTCTTCTAGACATCACCAACTTAAATAACCATCAAAGCCTTTTTCAATTGAGAAAGGTCTGCCTAAATAATCAAAAGATGTAATAAATGGTGGTTCATGACAACATGTAAAAGTCTACTGTAACAGTTTATTGGATAGCATCAAAGCCTATAACAGAAATATGGTGGCTGTAATAATAAAAATATTACACACGCAAAGTATACCAAAAGTTCCATAATATGACTAAAATAGAAAATTAACAAGCCAACAATAATAATAAACTAAAAACACATTGCAATAAATAAAATACAGTAAAAGTAACATCACTCGAACATAGAAGACAATACCATGAGTCTCATAACATAGGGTTGACTTGGTGGTTGGGGCGGTGGAGTCAAAGAGTGTGGTTGAAGTGGTGGAGTCAAAGAGTGGGGGGAAAAGAGAATAGAAAGGACAGAATAGAATAAATGAAAAGGACAGTAAATTGAATAGAAAACAGGCAAGAAATAACAGAGATGAGAGAACAGTAAATTGAAAGGACAGAATAGAATAAATGAAAAGGGATAGACAGAGAGGGGGGAAAAGAACAATAGAGAACAGAGAGCAATAGACAGATAAAAAGAAAGACCAAGGGTCATTCACCAGATAATGGAGGTGCTAAAGAAGGTAGAGGTTGCCAAAGATGGAAGAGGGTAGGTGAAATTGGAGTTTAAATGAAGAGAGTTGCAAGTATCAGGTCAGGTGCTGTTTAGGGATTGATTCAGGAGAGATGTGTGTCATGTGTTATAGGGTGAAACAGAACAGGCCAAAGTATATAGTCCAATCCCCATACTTTTGTTTTTGTTTCAATTTCACCATTTCCACTGGAACTGCCATGGGCACCATGTGAAAAGAGGCTGCCATAATCTACCGTTCAAATCTAAACTCGGGATACGAGGTTGGTGGCTGAGGTGGAACTGTGGGAAAGTTCAGCCGTACAGGGATAAGGTGTGGTTGAGGGTTCTATATACCCACCCACAACATAACACTAGTCTATACTAACATTGGTCATTTAAAAAAAAATCTAAACCCCTTTTAATAAAGTGACCTATAGTTATTAGTAATTATTATGATCTTTATTTACTTCTACCTGTTATGCTACATCTAATCTACCCTCCATCTCTCTTTAAGCCACTTCTCCACACATGCCCCAATCACCACAGGCAATACTCTAAATCTTTTCTACAATGGATGCTACCCCCAATTCCCTCTACAATAATAATAAAAAGAATATTACAAGGATGAGGTCCACATACCGCATTCATTGCTGAAACAGGAAGCCAGCCTCCATGTTGCTGCTGAGCAAGATCCAGCAAAGGAATCACTGCAGATTGCTTATAGTTGGTTGGATAGTGAGATAAAATCTCCTTAACCTATAATTAACAAAGACTAAACTCATTAGAATTTTAAAAACACGTGCTAGGAACTAAATAACATCATATACACAATATCAATAACAAACTAAGAATCCAAAACTAGTAGAAACATTATTATTATTATGCTTAAACCAATCAGTAAGACATATATTCATAAATTATATACTCTCTTAGGCAATATTTTCAGCTCTAATTAGCTCTTAACTCTATATATTAAACTCGATTAATGAGCTAAATTACAATTTACAGCTACATATTGATAAATTATTTATGACATACCCACCCACATACGAAGTTTGAATATTTAGAATCGAAGAAGAATATTCACATTACCTTAGCTTTGTTGGCATCATTGAATTCCCAAGGAAGATTGGGATTATTGTCAGGAGAGTCAAGGTGCTGCAACCGAATTCAAAAATCGATAAAATCAACAATCATCACAGGCATAAGAGAAGAAAAGTGAAAAGGATAAGACGAAGGATACTTACATAGTTGAGAGCGGTTGAGAAAGCCCTCGCTGGCTGTGAAAAGGGGAAAACAAAAAATTGAAAAATTGGAAGAAAAAAATAATAAGAAATGGAAATGAGAGAGTGAAGGAAATGGAAGGAGTGATCGGAAAGAAAACCTGACGGAATGTCTGACGGATCTGGTTGAGACGATTCGCGGCTAGACGTGCCAGCATTTTGGAAGAAACTCACTATGGATCGGAGAGAGATACGAGAGAAAAGAGTGTGCGCGTGTGTAGTGAAGGAGAACATATAGATAGATGTGGCAACGTCATCACCGTTCGATGTAGTCAACTTTTTGTTGGCACGTGGACGGAACGAGATTGCAGATTTTTTTTATTTTGTTTGGGGTTCCGAATAGTGGGTAATGGGTAATAGAACTGGGCCTATATGCATTTTTTTTTCTTTCAAAAACTACACCCCTTTCGGATTTGTCAACCAAAAAGAGGAAAGAATATTGTCTTTTTATTTTCATTTAAATGAATTGATTTTGTTTTTCGCTACTGATTTTCTCGCGCGCTCCCTGATTTTTTTTATAAATAACTCTTGAGTTCTACAACTTAAAGCGTGTTTTTGGTTGCTCGGTTTTAAAACTCGAATTGGGTCGGTGACTGATGGTCAAATAGTCTTGACCTTTAAACGATAGCTTTTTTTAATTGGTTTTGTAGAGACGATGCCTCTTATCCAAAGAATCGGTTTGTTTTGTTCTCGTCGATAAATATTGCCCTTTATTTTTTTCATCATTCATTCTCCTCTCTTCTCTCAACTATCCCATCTCTTGTCACAACTATCTTCTTGTCTTTTTTTTTATTTCAAAAGTTCATGGGTAAATGGCTACACAACTCATCATTGATTAGTCATGATATACTTATTGTTGTTCTTTAATGGTGTTTGAGAATGTTATGTTGATCAACAAGGAACTGTTGGGGCAAAATGATTGAAAACGTTACGATTAATCAAACAAAAGCTCTTGAGTTGCCTTTCAACTATAATACAAAATGAGTTATCTCTATCAGCCAAAACTCTTTACCTTGATACCCGGTTTGACCTTAGTGAGCCGCAAGAGCCAGCTCAAGTGTACCTGGATGCTCTCCCCGTCCCCCAGATTTCACACTAGAAAAAATACTACTTAAAAATATCTCTCAATAAGATTTACACTATGAAAAAATATCTTTTGATAAAATTTACATTACTGAAAGTCTATCTTCTAGAGAATGAGGGGCATGAGAAGATTCTATTCATTTTAGAGGTGCAAATAGCAGGCATCTCAACTTATTATCTCAAGTGAATTCATTTGGCCCAACCAATGGAAAAGGGGAATATTTGACCATATAGTCCAAGTTGAAATGCGATGAATCAATCAGAGCCGTTGTTTGGAACGCAGCGACAACATCATCAACGGATACGATTTAAAGCCGTGCTTTGATGTAACGGTACAAGAATCAAAAACGCAAAGAATATCGTGCTTCGTGCCTGTAACAAAAGAAGAGAAAATCACAACGCGGGAAAACTCCATAGACAACAATCAGAGTAACTGACTAAGCACAATGCCGGAGCTACCGGAGGTAGAGGCGGCGAGAAAGGCGGTGGAAGACAACTGCATCGGAAAGAAGATAACCAAATGCATCGTTGCCGATGATTCCAAAGTCATCGACGGTGTCTCTCACTCCGACTTCGAAGCTTCCGTCGTCGGCAAAACCATCGTCGCTGCTCGCCGGAAAGGAAAGAATATGTGGCTTCAGCTCGATTCTCCTCCTTTTCCTTCTTTCCAATTTGGTACTGTAGTCTCTCTATCTCTCATTTATTTACTTTTGTAAACCCTAGCTTTTATTCCTTATTTTTGCTGTGTCTAATTTATGAGTTTCTACTTGTAAATGTGTTAGGTATGGCTGGTGCTATATACATAAAGGGCGTTGCAGTGACGAAGTATAAAAGGTGAGATCAATGGAGTATCATACACTTTATGCTAAAGTTTTCAAAAATTAATGACATAGACTCTGATTAGTGTGATTATAATGCATTTTTCAGTTTTACAATATAATAATATAATGTTTCCCTTGTACCCTTATTTTTTATTTAAATTTGGTACATTGATAGGAGTTTATGTTAAAAGGCTGTAAGTAATTTATGTGAATTGGTGTGGAATGATTTTGTACTTGTAGATTATAAAGTTTGTTTTTTATTCTTCGATTGAGCTTTAGAGTTTAAAGTGGGTTTTTTTCATTTCTATGTCACTATAAGAAATATGTTCAGGAAACTAGTGGCATGGGCATTTGTAGGATACTCATTTTCGTGTGTTGAGCTGAATCCCACAAGTATATGCAACTAATGTTCTTTTAAGTTTTACATTTGATTGCCCTTTTGACTTACACTTGATGACATATTCCTAGTCATGGAATTAACTTCAGAAAACAAATTAAGTGCTCTCAATAGGTTAATTTCTTATGTTACTTTTCTGTGTACAGTTTTTAATTTGATATTGAGCTAATTTTCAATGTCTCGTTGTGTAGAACTTCTTGTGCTTTGTGTTATTTTGTTGCTGTGATTTGATACATATTAGTTCCCTCAATAGTTAATGTAATGAATCTAATGATATAAACTTCAATCCAGGTCTGCTGTAAATGATGAGGATGAATGGCCTTCCAAATATTCAAAGTTTTTTATTCAGGTAACAGTTGTCACTCCATTGATGATCGAAGATGTTTTGTAATGTGATGTAATGACTTATCTTTGCTTTCATGTTCCATATCGTCATGGTTTTAAAATATTATTAAATTATAGTTTGTAGACGTGGTGAAGCATTTTGTTGAGATCCCACATCGATTAGAGTTATTGACATAGTATTCCTTACAGGACTTGGACTATCCTCATTCCTTGAGCCAACCTTTGGGGTTGTGTTAGCTCTCTTCCAAATTCTAACACATTGGATTTTCTCAATACCCGTAGTTTGAACGTTCTACATGTTTCCTCTCATTTGAATTTTTTTCCTTTCCATTTCATACATAAGAGCATAGTCAGTATGAAGTTGTGCCTCTGTGTGAAGGTGATTTGTCTTTTCAATTTTTTCCGCATGCATAGTTAGCCTTGATATTTGGTGATATGTTTCTCTGATGAGTATTCTCATTTATGTGAACTTTAAAAGAGTATTAACCAGATTAAATCACATTGGTGCAGCTAGATGATGGTTTGGAGCTGTCCTTCACTGACAAAAGGCGGTTTGCTAGAGTTCGCCTGCTCAAAGATGTATTGTTTGTGACCCTACTTTCAAATTGTCATCCATATTAATAAGTTTTTGATATTAACTGTATTTTTTTCTTGATATAGCCGACATTGGTTCCTCCCATATCTGAGCTTGGTCCTGATGCACTTTTTGAACCCATGACACTTGACGTGTTTACTGAGCGTTTGCACAAGAAGAAAACTGAAATCAAGGCTTTATTACTAGACCAAGTATTATCTGCTTACCTTTATCGCTTCCCAAATATTATATTTTGGGTCTTTTAAATTTGTTTATTTATGATCAGGATATAATTATTATTTTACTATAGATATGCATTCTTTTTCTCTGCTTTTATATTGGTATTCTAACCTTTTATGCAATAAATGTAGTTTTTCTTAATGCAAAGCCCTTTACATTGCGGATTTCTTTGTGTCTTTTACATTTTTCTCTTGTTGTGGTTTCACCATGCATAAGAATTTGATACCTAACTGTATGTTACTGTTAACTTTATCATTTATCTAAGATATAAATTTTTCATTCCCTGCAGAGCTATATTTCAGGTATTGGAAATTGGGTTGCAGATGAAGTGCTGTATCAAGTAAGTGCATCCTTCATTTCCTCGATGATTTTGATTCTTTGATATTTGGCAATTATTTTTTAACTATACAAGAATTTATAGTCTATAGTTATATATAACATATTAAGCTTTAAGTTTTAATTGTCATCTAAAGTTGGTCTTTTTAGCAGTTTAAATGTACGGTCATATAATGGTTAATAGGAAATGTTCACATATGAATTCAACAAAATTCAATGTACTTCATCTCATCAAGATTACGGTTTTATCCAGTCCTCCGTATAGGTTTCTTATAGATCCTCAATCTTATGTAGATTGAACAGATAGATACTTGTTCATGTCATCAAGATCGTGAATGGTCTGAAATCTAGTTAGAATGGGAAATAAATAAAGCATAATTTTTGTTTACAAGAAATATATTGGAGTGTAGGATGCTTATTAGTTTCTTTTAGTCTTAGATATGAAGATTCCTTTGTGTCTTCGTGTGTGGGCATACACATATAATAAAAGGGGAAACTGCTGTCTAAATAGTTCATGTTTCTTAATGAAGAGATTTGATCGTGAGGCTGTCACCTTCTTGAGGAACAATGGTGCTATATAAGAATATAAATGAATATTGAATTCAGACGTGTGTTCTTAACTTATTATTTGTGTAGTGAAGTCATCTACCTTCTTTGATATAGAATTGAAATCGATCTAAAAATCTACACTGTTAGCAACTATTATTGCACTAGATTTTTATAATTCAATTGGTCAAACAATTAAAACAATTTGGAATCAAATGGTCTGTCACTGGACAAAATTCATGATAGAACATTATGACATTATTTGATTCATGAGGCCAATGCTACTTAATGGGAAAAAAATTAGTGGCGGTGGTTGTTTTTGCATCTGTATTTATTAATTATTATTATTAGGAATATAAGAGGCATGAGCTTCAATTTTTTTGAAATAGCATTGCACTGGATTTAGTATCTGCTCTGGCATTCTTTTTGTAGCCAGTGTTAATGAACTATCATTCTAGCCTCAGATAAGATCAGATTAAATAATTCACTCCACGCCATATTACTTATTATATTTCCCTTATTTCCAGGCAAGGATTCATCCTCGGCAGATAGCTTCTAGCCTGTCAGCAGAGAACTGCTCAACTTTGCACAAGTCCATTAAAGAGGTGGGAATGTTAATTTCCTTTGAATTTCTTAAAGTTATGAAACATGTAGACTCCATAAAAAATATAGAGGATAAAACCTGTAGGTTATTCAATTTGCGGTTGAAGTTGATGCTGACTGTAGCCGTTTTCCCCTTGAATGGTTATTTCATTCTCGATGGGGGAAAAAGCCTGGAAAAATAAGTGGTGAGAAATACTTTTCTACTATTTATTAGTTGACATAGATTTATTTTACAGGTTATTGAAAAAGCAGTTGAGGTTGGAGCAGATAGTAGTCAATATCCCACTAATTGGATATTTCATTCTCGTGAAAAGAAGCCCGGCAAAGCTTTTGTTGATGGTTTGCTTCCCTACTTTGTGTTAGAAATAAAAACTAATATATTTTTTGTGCAACATGAATGATACCCTGTTTATGTATTATGGTCTCGAGCTGCTTATATTTTAATTTCCTGTGCAATTTCCCTAAAAATTGTAGTCAGTTGAATAACTTGTATTCTTGATTGGTGTGATTTATTATTGTCGGATCAGTGTGAAAATTGAAGCTTCCAGAGTGTATCAATCCTGGTTTTGTTTTGCCATTTCTGATACAAGATTGCAGATAAAAGTTACAAATTTTTACGTGTCTTCATATTATTGGGGAATGATAACGTTACTAGTGAAGTTTTATAACTTGTGTATAAAACGAAAGAATCATGAATAATCGTTGAGGATTAAATTTTGAACACGGGCTTCTCCTGTTAAGTCAAGATTTGTTACTATTTGTTATGCATATTTCTTAGAAGAAAGTATGCTAATCTTTAAGTTTTTAGATTTTTGTTAACTCATCAATGCTTTGAAGAGGGTTTCTGAAAGTGGCTGATTTTCTCTTATCTGTCCTGACTCACCAGATGTACTGTAGGATAGATATAGAACAGGATATATTTATCTATAATCAATTTTGGCTTTTTTACTTATTCTGTTTCTTTTGCTATGCCTACATATAATATGCAACACACTCTGCTTTCCTGTCCAATAATAACAGGTGAAAATATGTTTTTGGTGCCAAATCCAAACATTTATACATTTTCATGTTATTGCAGGGAAAAAAATTGACTTCATCACAGCAGGTGGCAGGGTATGCCATTCTGAACATTGCTCTTATTGTTTTTTGCCATCACCTTTTATTTATTTCTAATCCACAATTGTTGTTGCTCTTAGACAACTGCTTACGTGCCAGAGTTGCAAAAGCTAAGTGGAACACAAGTGTTAAAAGAAACCGGTAAACCTAGAGGGAAAACCTCAAAGAAAACAAGTGTAGATGATGATAACAATGATGACATTGAGAATCCTACAAAGAACGAAGACGAGAATTTGGGAAGTCTCAAATCAAAGAAGGAAACGGGAAAGGCTGGAGCTAAAGGTAAGAAACCTTCCAAAAGAAAGAAGACTGAGGAAAGTGACAATGACAATGACAATGATGATGGGGATGCTGGTGCTGATAATGATGACAGTGATCAAGTTGAAAAGAAGAAACCAGGCAAACAAACTAAGGGAGAGAAGCAACCAAAGAAAAGTGTTCAAGGCAGTCAAAATAGTAGGAGTACTAGGAGTAAAGCCAAGTAGCAACTTTTGGGCTTGAATATGTTTACCATGGCTGTGTTTCTACTCTGCTCTAGAACAACAGAAGGATGGTTTCCATGTTCCCGCAACATAGGTTCGCTTGATAACATTTTGTCTCTATGATCTGTTAGTACTTGATCGGCTTTACTTCAACAAGTTATGGACTTGTGGTTTTGTATGATAATTTAGTTTCTGCATGTTAACCAGACAATGTTGGATGCCTTCAGTTTTTTGCAACTAAATGCTAACGTTAACGTCTTGTGAAGTGTGCACAAGAATATTTTCAGGTTTAAGATATATTTTTTGTCTATGTAATATTCTCATTGATTTAGCTTATTATTTTGATTAACTCTAGACGTGATTCTGATCTGATTTTGACAGATTGGCTAAAGATTCGATTTCGAAAAGAAAGAAAAAAGGCTAAATAATTGGATGGTTTTAAAAAGCGAATTTAGAATAATTAGTTTTGTTCTGATTATAAATGAAATTTCCAGTGAAGTGTACATGTTTTTCACGCTTAAAGTATAAGTGTTTATTAATCAAAAGATAGATTGTGAGGTAGAATGGTTAAGATAGATTTCTTCTCTTTAGATATTTACCAAACATAAAGTTAATTTGATTTTGTAAACAGGGTTCAAATTCACATTTATATCTATCTATCTATCATCATTATAAAATCTTCTTTAAGTTTTGATATAAGATTTTCCAAACCCTAATCCAATTTCATACATAATTTCTGCTCATTGAAGGAAACATACGTGTATAACAGTAAATGACGTATGATTATGTTATTTATGTACTGATGTTATGGTGACTTCATTCTAAACACTCATTTCACAATACATTGAACGTTTATTAGGAATGTTTGTAGATAATTTTGGATCACAAATCATCGACAAGATACAATACATATGTTTCACCATATTTCATTCAAAATATTTTAAGATACAACACACTCATATAGTTAACTATATTAATGTTATAAGCTGGAAGCCATAAAATGTGATGATTCAAATATAATCTTGATGTGTGGTGTTGAAAGATATACAGGAAATTCCAAGTAGCAAATCAATTGGAAAGAGATAAGTTGAAAGTGTCAAAGATGGCGTGTGCTAAGATTGAGCCAGCTTAATAAAATCGAAATTTATTGTTGGATTTGCAGTTAGTTTTCATGTTGAAATGATTTTATAACATCTCTTGTTATAATAAGCTTTTTCTATTGATTGTAGTTATTGTGCTCTATCTATATGACTATTAGTATGCTTCCCACAATTAGTATTGATTATTTGTCTCATCTTTTATGATAAAGCCAAGAGAAATGCTTATTATTACGACTAGTAACCAAACGAAATCCGAAGAATGAACCACATCTACTCATTCAATCACCAACCCTTCCATGTATTCGACGGTATGAATAAATAGCAACACTCTAAAGCCAATTGTGGTTAATGTGTTGGGATAAACATGCATCTACAATGAACTAGTACATGTATTTTCAAGTTTAGAAAACATGATATTGAAGTTGAGATACATTTTGAATGAAAAAACTTACGTATTGTTTTATAGGTAATATTAATGTTGTTCAACAATCATAACACGTTAAATTGTGATTAAAAACTGAAGGGGAAAAAACAATACGGGAGGAAATAAGTTAGATTGAGGCAAACTTTGCAATGCTCAAGTCTAACCCAACAAAAAATTAATATTAAAAACATGAAAAAACAATACGAGGGGAAATAGGCTAGATCGAGACAAACTAGAGCATTAACAACACTGATTCTAAATTTTTAACATACTCTCGTGTTGGATAAAATTCATGTAGATACGTTATTGGTAAGAATCACCTTAACACTCCTCTTTTATCAAGTAACATTCATGTGGATCTTACCATTTAGGAATGAGTCCCACGGTGATATCTACATGAATTTTGACCGTACGAGAGTGCGTTAGAACAAGTGTTGGAAGTGTTTCCACCAAAGGACGAAACATTTGGAATAGACATTACTGACCGGAAAGAAATAGATACTCCATGTTGCTGTAAAATATTTATACTTCTAAGTTATAGTTGTGAAATTTGAACTAAAGAAAATATACTGACCAATACCAAAAGTAAGAATAGATGAGATATTTTAACCCAAGCCTAAATAAAAAATTTAATAAACAATGTAAACACTAAAAGATATAGATCAAAGGAGTAATATTTTGTATACACTCAATGTTGGGTACAAAAGGGTTAAAGTCAAAATTATTAAAATAGAATCACAGTATATTATCAACAATAAAAAATATGAGTTGGTCACAAAAGTTTGTTGACCTAAATTGTATCAAAATTTCAACACCTACCCCAAAATGAGAAAAACTATATATCATCTAATACTCAATTTTCACAAGTTCATGTGAAACAACATCAATGGGTTTTGATTCACAATGGAACCAATCCTTAGTACATATTAGTGCCTCAAGAGTCAGAGAGTCTAATGAACTCCTGTTGTTGTCCATTTTTCTAATTTGTGTGTCAAAAATAGAATCTGCAGAGAGAGTGGATACTGGCATAGACAAAATATCAGATGCCATTCTGCACAATGTTGGATACTTGGATCCATTAATTCTCCACCAGCCTAGAATATCAAATTCTTGTACACTAGGCTCTAGAGGCTCTTCAAGATACTCACTCAATTCTGACTTAGTGAAGTCGGAAATATAGAACTCAATATCGGAAAGTCCATCTTCGGCAGGAAAAAGAGATCCATCAAATGATACATCTTGAAATTCATCAGTTTTCATCATAATGTCGTTCCCGACATCAAAATTTGTTTCGGTAAAAGGAAGCACTTGTATGATACTATATTCGAGGAACATTTCATGAAGACTATCCTCAACCGTTCTTAATGGATCAGCATTCTCGCCAAATATCTGAGCAAAAGTGGATTCCACAAGTTTCATTTTGTACCTCGGATCCATGGCTACAGCAATTGCTAAGATGAAGCAGCTTTCGCTCCAATACCGATCAAAATTCTGTTGCAGAGATGTAATCATACTACAACAGAAAGGATCCTGGATCGCCTCAGTCAACTTCACCTTAAGCTTGGATACTTCGAGGAAAAATAAGTTTGCAGTTGGGTACGGTTGGATGGTTAAAAATATAGCAGCATCATACAAAAACTTCAAACACACACATAGATTTTCAACCTGCTTCCAATCATCCATTGTAAGGGAAATTCTGTAATCGGGATCAAAAGCCTCAAAACAAGTAAAAACTTCCTTTAATTCACCGGCAGCGACAAGCATATGGTAGACTGTGTCCCATTTATTTTTGTCATCAATTAAGAGATCCATCTTACTAGGAACTCCAAGTTGTTGCTTAAGTTGCCAAAATCTCTCTTCAATCGATTTTGAAGATTTCACATATTGCACACTCTTGCGAACTTTAGTAATAGTTTCTTGCATTGACCAGAGAGCATCTAATGCAAGGCCACTAAGCACGCGAGCATAACAATTTTGTCTTAATAATTCACCGTTGAGGATCACAGGGTTCTTAAAAGAGAGAAGATCCCTCATATTTTCCATCAAAGTCTCACTGAAAAAGAGTTTATGAAATAGAACGGCAAACAGGCGATCCTTTAAATGCCAATTCTTTAGGCACGTCACTATAGTTTGATTTAAAGAACCATCCAAATCAGGAAATGGCACCGCAAAAACATTAAGAATGGGATGATGTAAGTTCCAATCACCATCGATGAAGTGCCCACGAAGAAAAACATAGCCCGATGTCTGATTTGTAGTCCATAAGTCCAAGGTGAGGTTGACTCGTCCAGGAATCCCGTCAATAAGATTCAGAAGGTTTTGCTTCTCTCTGAGGTAAATGGAAACACAATCCCCTTGGATAGTATTTAAGCTCAGTGGGTTGAACTGTGGTTGAAGTGCCCGCGCAAAATCAATGAAACCTTTGTGTTCCACCATATGAAGTGGATAATCATGTAAAATAATCATTTTGGCAATCTTATCGTTGCAATGCCCCTGATCAAATGACATAGAAGTAAAGTAAGGTTTTTCTCTAGCTGGCTTCTTATGTGGTTCGGCACTAGTTTTGGAACACTTGGTTTGCTGATTTCTCATACATATTCCCAGAGTAATGTGCCTATTGAGATGGCTGGTGCCAGATTGTTTAGAACCTTTCAAATAGGCAAACGATTTTTTGCACCTATTACAGCAAGCCCTAATACATCCTGGTTCATCAGTTTTTTCCAAAGTGAAGTGTTCCCATACAGAAGATTTCTTTCTCCTACGCTTATTGGGTTGTATTTCTGAATTCGGCAACTCCATGACAGTAAAGCAGGTGTAGTCCTATAAACAAATAAAAAGACAAAGCGTGAAACAATAGACTAACATAACTAAAAAAATGGCTGAACTTGAATCATATGTTACTTAGAGTTGTTTAAATAAACTTATTGGCAAACACTAACCGAAAAACAAATATCAAAAAAATCGTCACACATTGTGAGTCTTTTAAAAAATCACTTCTCACATATAATATGCATTTCTCAATTTCCATCAGGAAAACAACTCTACAAATAGTCTCAGAATTACCAACTAAAGTCACATTAGTCTTAACAAAAAAAAGTTTTGACACTTAAACAGTCCCTCCTTAACGGAAGGAATAGTATGTTTTGATTCTGATTCTGAAAGACAAGAATGAAGATTCACTCAAACATTTATATCATCAAAGACAGACTAGAAACTATAGTTGTCTGTTATATTATACAGTAACATTAAAAATAAAAACGGCAACTTTGTGTTTCAGTGCAATGTTAAACGAAAAAACCAATAACATCGCCATCGATAACAACATACGCTTCAACAAATACATTTAATAATTAAAGAAAAAAAAGTGTATCAATCCAAATTTGCTATAATCCACAGTAATTACACATTTGGGCTCTCTAGTGGACACCTCGAGAGTGCCCGCAAACCTAATCTTCGAGTTGCCATCAAAAGATGTGATTTTTTTATATGGGTTTCTTTTGTAGCACCAACACTACTGATCAAAAGTGTGTCTTGTCTCCAACACATGTCATATAATTACATTCAAGCCAATTAGTTTGTTTTCTTAAACCGATGTCAGTGTCGTGTCTTGTGTCTGTGTTGGGTGAGGGTATTACACTATTACTCCCAAATGGGAGGCTCAAAAAATCAAATTTAAATTCTTTTTCAATGTCAGTAACTTCCCAATATCATATTATGGTATTTTAAGTTTTATTTCCTATATGAATTTGAATGCATATGAAATTATGAATGTAATGGTGATAGTATATGGATAGAGTCCAATGAAAGAAAAACTGGGAAAATTCATAAACAAGTTATTATTCAGAAACCTAAAAAAAAATTCAATCTTTCATTCATTCATGAAGCGTATGAATCAATCAGTGAAAACAGCATTGTATTGCATTCATGAAACAGGAACAGAAACAGAGAGAAACATAGTGATATGTGTGTGAATGTGTGAGCGATGAAGAGAGAAAAGAACGAACCTTTAAGTGCGGCGGAGAGAGACTGAGACGGCGGTGAGGGAAATCAACGGCCGGCGAACGGTGAACGTTGCAATAAGAAGCGTTTGTTTGTTTGTTAATAGTGATGAGTTCTTTGTCCTTGCGGCTGAAGCAAAAAACCCATATATACAAAGTTAAGGGTTCCAAATTTTATTTATATATCTTTTTTCTACTAAGATTTTTTTTTTTTTTTATTTAACCTAATTATATTTAAGTACAAAATCCTTCAAATATTTGTCTACCTTTCCAAATCTTTTTTTGAACAAGAACTTTTCCAAATCTTTGTATCGAATCAATTACAGTACAAAATCTAACATGATTCTTGTGGCCAAATAAGCATGTAAATTAGTTTTTATATTTTATTTGATACGTTTTGTGTGTTAACACTCTTCTATTCTTAAAAAAGTATTTTAATAATTTTGCCGAGTTTAGTTGAAAGTTTAAGCAAAGTCTCATCCATAAATCAAATTAGTTTTTTTAAAACAAAACTGATCTTAAATGGAACTTAATCACTTGATTTTGTTTTTTGTTTTTAACTTAGTACTGATCGATAATATGAGTGTGTTTGATTTGATCTATAAAAAATAACTAAATAACTAATAAGAGACTAAACAAACAATTTTTATTGTATTGTATTTAATTTTAAAATTGTTCATGAAATATGACAAATTGAGAGCAAGAGACCAGACAAAAGTACAAAACAAAATTTTTTGTCCAAACTAAAATTTATTAAAGAAATAAAAAAAATTTAGAAGAACCTAGAATTATTGCCTTTATGACTGACCAAATTTATTATCATTAATGTTGGTCTCTTTGATTAATTTGACATTATCAATCCTATATTTGACCAAATTTTTTATATTAATTTATTTTAAATGAATGTAGTCAACCACGTAATAATGTAGCTTATTTAAAATATTAAAAAAATAACTATTACATGAGGTTTTGTCCAAAAATATTAATAATTACAAAAGCAACAAAACGAATTTCAAACTAGAAAACATAAATGAAAAAAAGTGTTATATAACTATGTATAAACAATGAGAATAATAGGGAAGAATAAAGAGAAAAGGAGAAGAGAGTAGAATAACATAGTTTGTATTATTCTTAAGTGTATACTTTACATGATACATGAGTTCTATTTATAAGTAAATGTAATGGGCCAATAACATGGGCCTAGAACTTATATGGACATCCACTAAATATTCATAACACTCCCCCTTGGATGTTCATCGAGGATATGCCTCATTAAAACCTTACTAAACAAAACCCAGTGGGAAAAAAATTTTAGTGAAGGAAAAAGAGTACAACATCCTTTGTGTTTGAACTGAACTGCCTCGTTAAAAACCTTACTAGGAAAACCCAGTGGGACAAAACCATTGTGAAGGGAAAAAGAGTGCAGAATATATTTATGTCTCCCCCTCATAAAGACAATTATATATGAGATGAAAAAAATCAAATAATCTTCTGTAGTAGTTGCTCAAAAGTTTACTTGGCGATGACTTGTAGAAAATTTGCTCTATCTTCCTTTTATGTTACTCCGCGAATTAGCAGTCTTGCGATGTTATCTTCATATTGAATTGTTGCAAGAACCCTTCAGAAGAAAAATTACAAATCTCTTGTATGTGATAAATCATGAACTTCAATCAAAACACATTCTTGACTCATCTCTCGTAGCGCTAAAGTTTCTTCATCATTTCATCGGGTTGTTGTTGTGATTTGTTTCACATATCTCTATGAGTGATTTTATTTCTTCATGTAAACATATAGTTTGTTTGTGATATATACCATTATGAGGATAAGAGAAATAACCTGCAAATATCTAAAATAACGAAACGTATACTTTATGATATATTGTCAACAAATATTAGGTCCATAATGTATTTGGCCCCAACTGAACTAAAATGTGGTACTTCGGGACCAATTAGTTCTTCATCATTATTCGAGCTCTAAAATATTCTTCAAATACTTATTTTGTAAAAAATGACAATATTTCAAGCTCTTAAGGAGTTTCTTGAATATATTTTTATCATCAACATAAATATAAAAATTTCATTGCCAAATATTTTCTTAAAATAAACAAATTGTCATTTTCATATTTCTCACTTGGAAATATTCAACAAGAATATTATACAAACATGCACATATATTGCTCGAGTATATAAGGAGATTTATTCATGTTTATTAAGTCATCTCTCCAATAGTTTGATATACGTGTCTCACGAAAAAATTAAATCCTTCTGGGATTTTCATTTAATCATCATTATCAAGTGAGTCATTCAAACACATTGTACCACATATGTGCTACTAAACTTAATCAATTATAAAGAAGTTGTGAATTCACTTCAAGTGAATACGCCTCTTGAAAATTAATGGTAGACGTTTATCATTATTATCTTTTCGCGCGAAAAACTAATTTGTACTAATTATTTTCATCTTCAAGTGTATGGACTGCTGGTCCAACAACCTTTTGCTTTGCAAAGCTAGTTTAATAATATCAATCGTGTCTACCTATCTAGTAAATAATTTCATTGTCTATAATCTTTAATAGACTTTGATCTATGATCCTCATTGTCATTTATCACATATATAGCGCTTTATTATGTGCAAAAATATTGTCAACGTTGACTTCATCTCGGTTCCATCATATTTTATCAATGACATAATTTATTGAGATCTCTTTATTTTCATATCTTTCAGGTACCTGATAAGTTCTTCTGGAACTCGAAAAATCTATTATTCATATCCTCACTTGGGTCATCTTTCTTTTTAGCTCCTTTTTTTTATATTTGAGGATTTTCATCTTTGGAACCGATTAGCCTACCACGCTTCAGGGTGGTTAAAATTCATTTGCAATATAAGATTGTCCAACAGGGACATCCATTTTGATTGGAGCATTAGCAGCTGATAGTTGATTTCATAGACTTTGCAAATGATATATCTTTTGAACATCTGGTTCAATCTATTTTATATGAGGATCAAGATGAGATAATAATAATTATTTATTTCAAGTGATTCATTTGAACTTCTGGTTCATATTTTTCAGCTGCTTATTCCCTCCCCCTAATATTGGGAAAACTAATTCATCATCACTTGAAAATTTATCCTTCTGGGCTATAAACAAGTCCCTAATTATTAGCTCAATATAATTTATAAAGGATGAAGAGTCATATCAAATATAGTTTCCCAATATTCTTTAATAATTCATCGTATTGCATTATATTGGAGCAATTGCATATACACAACACATCCAAAAATGCTTATATGGAAATCATGTTTATAAACCAAAGTTCAAATTGTAAATTAGGGGAGAACTCGTAATAACTTGTTGGCTTGATGCGAATCATTATCTCACACACCATGTTTGAATGTTCCCAAAATATAAAATTAGAAGTCATGATCTCATAAGTATCGGTCATGTAATTAAACTTTAGACGTCTAAAGAATGGATCTTCAAGTCCATTTTTTTCTTGTATGATCATATTCTATTCGATATCAATTTCAACTGACATACGATACTTATCAAATATTTTCTAAGAATTTAGAAAATTAGATCTTAGCAACACTATTTGAGAAAACATTTTCACAAACTTCTGGTTGTGAGTTAACAACATGCATCTGACCAATTTAGTTGATGCATCAATTCAAGTCACAAAATGTCTAGATGGTCTAATTTCTCAAATTATCAATTGCTTTTAGGAACTGGTAACACAAAAATTATTAAATTGAAGGAACTTCAAGTCCTTCAATACATAACTATAGTTTTTTTTTTTTCGCATCATAATAAATCCGGGATGACCCAACCGGTCTTGCCAATGGTAAATTTAATATGATTTGTGCTATGAATCTTCTGGATTCTTAGTTAAAGTACATCATATTATGGCTCTTCCGAGCTCATAATTTAAAACTCAATAAATTTCTATTAGCTTTTGAGGAATATCATGCATTCTTGAGTTCCTCTAAATAACAATATTTTAGCTCTTCTGGAGCTTTCAATAATTCTTGCATCACTATTCGGCATCTCTCCATTTCTTGTTTCAATATGATATTCACTTAGACGAATATATCTTTGAAACTTAATAAATTTCTATAGGACTTACTGCATTAGCATTGTGCTTGTTCTTTAATGTAACAATACATTATCTCTTCTGAAGCTTTCGATCATTTTTATAGTACGAGATATGGTGCTCACATTTGATTCTTTCATTGCCAAGGACGCGAATTATAATTTAATGTGCGTTGTTGCACAATCAGCGAGATAAACATTTTCTATATGAAAATCAATAGTCATAGCTTAACAAATATGATATTTTAAGCATCAAATTTTCTAGTGCATTTCAATGCTTACACTCTTTCTTTTTTTGGAACTATTAATGAATCTTCTTGATTCATAGCTCTATTATATCATACTATGGTTCTTCATGACTCATAGTTTACTTGTATTGTATATAATAAATTTTCCGGATTCGTAATTTATGTTTATTTTACTACAATTATTTTGAACTTGTAGAGAATGAATTTGTAAAAAAAATATTGCTTCATTTCATAAATAATGATAAATATATACTTCTAATTTTAAAAGTCTTGCACACAACACTATAAATTGATGTGGCATCAGAAAAAAAATAAAAACGGTTTTGCATTTATCACCTTGCCTGTAGTTACGTTTCAAGTGATAAAAAATAAATTGATTGTCTTTCAATGCAATAAACGCATGGGATCATGGGATTCTCTTTCAATGCAAAAAATAAAATAAATTGATGACAATAATCAACCGAAATGCTCTATTTAATAGCATTAGTTACAAATATGAATAAAGAAAATAACCAATCAATTTTCCCCTTTTTTCTCTTTAAACGCAGATTGAATTAAAAAAATATTATAATCGTAAAATGTGATGTATTAGAATCAAAGAAATATTCTAAAACAATATTATAAAAAATTAAAAGGAGATAAGATCAAAACTATGTACACCCGTAATTATATATTTTTTGAATCAACATAAAAATAGGAAACATGGCTTAATGTACCAAAATAAATAGGAAACGTGGCATATAAAATTTACTGGTTTAGAAGATATGGATATATATATATACACATAAGCAACAAAACAGTACCTTAATATTACGTGATTTTGTTTTAGGATACCACAATATTAGGAAATTTAGATTGATATTAACCCGGTCTAATTAACCCGAGTTAATTATTCCAAGTGTCTCAGGAGACTTCCCTACAACAATTGTAGGCAATTTAATTTAACAGAAGTGTCTAGACTTCCCTACAACCCTGGCACTGCCAACTTAAGTGTTCAGCCAATTGCCGATAATTCTCACTTACACGACAATTGAACCGTATAAAAATTTATCAGGGTATATATGACAATTGAATTCTTATGGAATTCATAATAAAATTGAGATTCGTAAGTTCTCCTGCAACTAAGATCATAATAAACTGTGAGACTTTTTAATAGTGAATTCTTCCGGAATTCATGATGGAAAAAATTGAGTTTTCTATATTCTTCAGGAACTAGATAATATATTTTAACAATAAAATTAATTCTCTAATCAATCCTTCAAGGATTAACCATTTTGAATTCTTCTGGAATTCACATAGCATAATGTTGAGTTCTTCCGCAACTACCCTTTTGAATTCTTCAGGAATTCATAGAGAATAATAAGTTGCTTTTGAATTCTTCAGGAATTGTATAATAATAACAATAATATCTTGTGCAATCCTTAAGGGATGCATGAATATATTCTTCTGGAATATATAAGGAATAAATAAATTATAAAAACAAAAACATAATTACATGTTTACGACATATAAAAAAAATTGCATCGTTCTATGTTCACTGCATATATGTTTAGGTATATTGAATTAACAACTATAACAGCATAAACAAATATATTCTTCTATATATAGTTTTGTTTAAGTGTGTATTAGTTTAACACATTGAATTATTATCAATTACAATAGAAACAGTGGACGCAACAAAAATGAAATGAAAAAGGAGACATACCTTTCAGTTCCAAGTCATGTGTGAGTGGCCAACATTCAATTGATTTAAGCTATACCAACAAACTATCAAGAAGAATTTGAATTCTTCCAAAATCATCTGTGAATCTTTCGTGATTCTTTATTATATATGAATTCACAAAATACTAGTAGTGATTAAATGTATCTATAAGGCGCTCATTCCAATTGATGGAATTATAACAGTATAGCCTATAATCATCGATACAAAAATTAAAATTTATATACATATTAAAAATAGATTAACAAGAATTACATGTCTCAGTTGGTGAGATCATTCGTGCTGATAACGTGTTATATAACTATGTACACCCGTAATTATATATATTTTTTTTTTTTTTTTTTTTTTTTTTTTTTAGAATAACATAGTTTGTATTATTCTTAAGTGTATACTTTACATGATACATGAGTTCTATTTATAAGTAAATGTAATGGGCCAATAAAAAGTGAAGGAATAGGGAAGAATAAAGAGAAAAGGAGAAGAGAGTATATAACTATGTATAAACAATGAGAATAATAGGGAAGAATAAAGAGAAAAGGAGAAGAGAGTAGAATAACATAGTTTGTATTATTCTTAAGTGTATACTTTACATGATACATGAGTTCTATTTATAAGTAAATGTAATGGGCCAATAACATGGGCCTAGAACTTATATGGACATCCACTAAATATTCATAACAGTTTTAGTGAAGCGTGAATTATATACTCCCTCATGTTTTTTTATAATGAATACTTTGGAAAAAAAAATTAGTCATTTTTATAAGAAATTTTGACCAATTTTAAATATTTTAAATGTTCAATTTCACTTATGCCCTTATTTATTATGAGAGAATTTAAAAATAAGAGTAAGTTAGATGAATAAAGAGTATTTAAATAAGGGTATACATAAAATATATTTAAATTTATAAGAGTATTAAATAAAAATAACTATGTTAAATGTGTTTCATTGGTTTGTGTGATTTTTTCGAAATATTCCTTATAAAAATGACCGAGGGAGTAATAATTATGTAACAGGAGTAGTTAAGTTATTTTTTATTTTTTACAATAAATAAAAAAGTTAATTTTTTATTTATTATATTATATGTACGAGTTATCAAACCACCATTAGGTTTTTCCCTTTCGAGACTAAAGACTCTCTCGCCATCTTACTTGCTCAATTATCTAACGTTTGTATAATAAACTTAATTTTTATTTTTTAAATGATTGCAAAGTTTCCATCACTATTTAACGGTGGTTAAATATCTTCATCGCATAAACAAGATATTAAATTTAAGTGATTAAAGATTTCCCCGTAAGATAAATCGTTTGAAAGTATCTGATATTGATTCATTGTATGAACAATCATTGGTTAGGCTTTATTTATTTCAGGGTCGAACTCCCCTTCCCTGTAAATCGGATTTTTAATTAAAAAAAATATATATTCATCTCATAACTAATAGGGTGAGTTTATGGTGTGGTGAGCCCTTGATTCCATTCTCTTTATACATACTCATTTGCATCACTTGCTTCGGCAATTGATAACTTCATTGCCAACATTAAATGGACTATTCCAGATTATATTTTGAATGTTTATCTTCAACTTTCATGATCTAACTGCTAAAGTGATCATCCCTCTTAATGGTAAAAAGGACAATTTGTACTCGAAACATTCTCATGATTGAGACATGCCTCTCAAACAAGCTTACTTTTTCCGTTATACTCTGCTCAAAATGTCTCTTGTCTCTTGGGCTAAAGCATAAAACCATAAGGTTATTCCACCTTCAAAATCAAATGTTAGTTTGGAGATGCTTGTATGGTAAGCTTCCTATAAATGATAAGTTGGTCCTTAGAGTTTGTAATCATCCATCAATGTGTAGTTTATGTGGTAAGGTTTTGGAAACCACAAAGCACTTCTTCTTAGAATGCAGTTTTGTCTTGAGTATTTAGAACTGAATTAGCTTAATAATTAACTTTCTTCACTCCAATTTTATGAAGCTCTTAGTTATATCGACTTGTAAAGACCCTAAAATTGTGTCTATCTTATTACCTCCTTTATGCATTTCTTTGTGTCGCATATTTTTAGATAAGGTAATAGCTGCACTAATACTATGACTGATATTGGTCTCTCCTTGACTCTATTATCTACTTTTATGTCCCAAAAGATTGATATTGATTCTGCTAGAAATAGATTTGGCTTACCTTGTTATAGATAGGGATGGCAACGGGCGCCCATGGGTGCGGGTTTGACACTTACCAAACCCACACCCGAAATCATTACCCAAACCCAAAGGTTGTTCGGGTGGCAAAACAACACCCACGCCCACACCCATTGGGTTCGGGTTTTTTCCACCCAAACCCGCGACACATTTGAAAATAATTTGCAAATTTAAGAAATTAAATTCCAACATAGACTTTGAATTAAATTACAACTAAAATTAAGGTCTTCCAAGGAAATTCAAATATAGACTTTCAAGAAATTACAACATAGACATTCAAGAAATTAAATTACAACTAAAATTTAAGGTCTTCCAAGGAAATTGAGGGAGATTATGGGGGTAATTAGGTAATTATAAAATATTTTGGGTGGGTGTATGGGTTTCGGTCAAACCCACACCCATATTATCGGGTGTCACCCGAACCCAAACCCAGTCAAATCGGATTTTGCCAGTTGACTTGGGTTTGGGTTCGGGTGGGTCTCTCGGGTTTGGGTTTTTTTGTCATCCCTAGTTATAGAATGATTTATTTAAAGGTGAAATTTCTGTCCCAAAATTAAATCGAGTATTACCAGTAAATTAAAGGGAAAATTATATAATTTTATATTAACTTAGTTTTTTTTATACTTTTTTTATATTAATATATTATAAAATAAATTGTAATTTTAAATGAATTTAGTCAACCGCACAAGAATTTAACTTATAAAAAATGAAAATTAGACTAGTCCTTCGTCCAACAAAAAAAAAAAAACAATTTACAGGAGCAAGCAACAAAACGAGCTTAACCAAAAAAGCAGCTAAGTGAAGAAGAAGAAGAAGAAGAAGAAGAAGAAGAAGGAAATGCATCCATACGTACACAACCTATCACCTCTAATTGACATCAATTACACTTATCCATATCTATACTCCGAAGAATATGATGATTATGATATCAACAATATCAACCAAGACGACACCGTTTCAGAAACAATCTCTCCTCTCCCTTTGTCCATGGATTGGTCTCCTCCACCTCCCAATTGGAACGGTCCAAACACTCTCTGGCCTCACACTTTATCATCTTGGACTTTTTCTTCTACTATTCCTTCTTGGCTCCTTGTTCCTCAATCTACATCTTCTTCTGATCCTGTTGTGGTAACTAACTAACTAACTGTTTTTCTTCAATTTTTTTGATTAATTAATTTGTTAACTATATGTTAGGTTATAGTTTTACAGGGTTCAAGTTGGAGTAAGATCTCCTCAAGCTATCACTACTACCAGGATTATTTTGCGGAGATTTAGTGATTTTCTTGATTTGTTTTCTCAAGTGAGTTACTTACTCTATGCATATGAAAGTTTCATTTTTTAGATAAGTTAATTGGGAAAATTGAAATGTACACTAAGGGCCCGTTTGGATTGACTTATTTTTGACCTTATGCAAAACAATTTATAAGTTTGTTAAGCTATTTTATGAAATAATAGCTTATGAAGATACAATTTTTACCAACGAGAACTTATGAATTAACATAAATCCTTATTTTTTATTTGCATAAGCTATTTTTCATAAGCTCGAAAATAAGGTAATACAAACAGGCCCTAAATGATTAAATATTAAACAGAAAAACCACTGTTTTGGTCCTGAAGTGTAACTTGTCATTTTGTTGTCAGGAGGCATCCAAATTGCAAATACATCCATTCACAAGTGTCTTTTTTATTACTCATTTTGGTTAACAAATATGTTTTTATGTAGTTAATTTAGTCCTTGAATGTGTTTTTCGTTGATCAGTTTAATCCACAAAATTATTAACAAAAGATGACCTAAGGATCTATTTGCAATTTGGATATATTTAAGGACTATAGTGTCAGTGAGTCCTCAAATGTGTCTTTCTTATATTCTAGAGCTACTTATTATATTTATGTAGTTTAGAAACTGAAAATACAAAATGTTTTCCCAAAGTAAGTGAGACTTTAGAAAGTCATTTTCTTTTAATATTTCTTGTTTATATAAGTGTTTTTTGAGAAATTTATGCACCTTGTTTTGGTTTTTTTTTTTCCCAGCTGAAAAAAGAATTTCCCATGAAAAACCTGCCTTCGCCACCACCAAAAAAGATATTGAGAATTAAAAGTGAAGCTCTTTTGGAAGAGGTACATCTCCATCTTTTGCTGCTTCCAATAATTCTTTTGTGGTTGTTAAGTATTTGTTTTTTTTTTTGTATTTTAATTTTTCAAATGACTTCTATGAAGTTTGAAACTGACAAATTGGTTTCTTTCAGCGACGGCGTTTATTAGAGAATTGGATGAAAAAATTGTTATCAGATATTGCTGTATCAAGAAGTGCGCCAGCAGCAATTTTTCTTGAGTTAGAAGCTGCTGCTAGAGCCTGTATGTTTTCCTTATAAATATAGTATTTCCTCTGTGTTTGAAAGAGTTTAAACCACCGTCCTTTTGTGACTTTCTGCATACATTTAACGTCTTTCCATGGCTGTTATTTTTCAGCATTCCATGACGCGGATCATCATATTTCAGATGAACAAACTGCTAGTAGCACTGGAGCATCACATATGATCCAAGATAATTCGCATGGTTTTGTTAAAGCTGCATCTGTTTCTGGTGATGATACCCTTTCTGAGGTTTCTGAGCTGGGTACACCAAGACACGGAAAAGATATATTAACATCGGAACATGACTTGATTAATCCAACCGAAACAAGTGTTGGTCCTGCTGCATCCAGCAAAGACTTTATTTATGAGGATAATAATACAGGCAAGGTCACTGAGAAATCTGGTGATGCTATAGCTATTCGTCTAGACGGAGCTGACTATACCCCAGCTAATGCTCATGTCAAGAGATTGTCAACGGAAAGCATTGGAAATGACTTAAGTTCTGTACAGAATACTGAAACATCGAGTTCAGCAGTGTCCACTTTACTTCAGGATGTTTCGCATGACCTTCCTGGGAGTCGCGTACCCTCCGGAAACTCAGATTTGTTATTGACTTTTCCATTAGATGAGCGACACAAGTTAAACAGAATTCTTAATACCCAGAAGCAGAGAGTGGCCACGGCAAAAACTGATGTTGAAGATCTTGTAGCAAGATTGAATCAAGAAATGGCTGCAAGACAATATCTTGTGACGAAGGTATCAAATACGTGTTTAGGATAAATTTTTTTGGTATTCCGTGTTTAGGATTTTTGTTATTATTACTAATTTTGAAATACATATTTTCATTTGCCTGTTACTTTTATTTGTTTCAATAGATGTAGTTGAGATAAATTTGCATAAGCTGTATGGTGTTTTTCCTTGGCAAAATATATATTTCAGTTCTTTAGACCTGAAATTATTGCCATAGATTTATTTAGGCTTAATTAGTAAAATGGTCCCTTAAAGACATTTTTGGTTTCACATTGGTCCCTTAAAGAAAAAAAGGACCAAATAGGTCCCTTAAAGAAAAAAAGGTTCAAATAGGTCCCTTAAAGACATATCCGTTAATCAGTTTGGTCCCTTAAAGACATCTCCGTTAATCAGTTTGGTCCTCGAAAAAATGGACGGAAAGGACCAAACTGATTAACGGAGATGTCTTTAAGGGACCTATTCGAACTTTTTTTTTTAAGGGACCTATTCGGACCTTTTTTTCTTTAAGGGACCAATATGAAACCAAAAATGTCTTTAAGGGACTATTTTATTAATTAAGCCATTTATTTATCTGCCTGATGTTAACATTCAACAAATTGCCATCAGGAAGTCAAATTTAATAATTGTTAATACCCTATCTGTATGAAATCATCAAACTGCCATTTAGTGGCCAAAATATCTTTCATGATGTTTGTTCATTTTGGATCGAAGTTCTGAGTCAGTACTCAACTAGTGACAAATGAATAACGTGAGCTTGTGAAGTTCTCAGGTTGCTCTGCTGTTCTTATGTAAAAACAAATTCAATCTCAATGATGGAAAAGTTAAAAGAAGTAATGATATGTTATTGGACTTCATATGTTCACATGTTCAAATGTTGTTATACTTTTACTTGTAGGTTAAAGATTTGGAAGTTGAGCTTGAAACAACTCGAGTGAACTGCAGAGAAAGCATGCAGCAGGCTGTTTTAACCGAAAAGGAAAGATTTACACAAATGCAGTGGGATATGGAGGAACTTCGGAGGAAGTGCCTGGAGACAGAAATGAAATTGAAGTTTGAAGAGGTGTGTCTGCTTGTGCTTATTAAATTTAATCAACATCTCTTATCATTCGATTTTGGTGGCTTATAGTGAAAAATTATAATGATTTAGGATGAAAGGTTGCTAGCAGAATCAACAAAAGCATCCATTATTCAGGAGAAGCAAGTGTTGCAACAAGAGTTAGATGTGGCTAGAGAACAACTTAAGCACATGCAGAAACATCATGATGAGTTTGAGATGAAATCAAAGACAGATATGAAGTTGCTAATAAAGGAAGTGAAATCCCTTAGAAGCTCTCAGTTAGAACTAAAGCAACAGCTCAGCAAATTGATGGAGGAAAAAGTAGATGTGGAGGTACGGTCCTTTCTGGTTCTTATATTTTACCGTGAACTAATACTGAACAATTTTAGACATTTCTCTAAACCAGATCAGGAAAGTAATTTGACTGATTCCATCTGACTAATTATTTCTAGAATCTTATTTACTTGTATTTATTTTCACACAAATTGATATTTCCTCTTATTCATGATCTTTATAATAAAAAGGAAAAATGGTTTAGATTTTCATTTTTATGTTATCCTAAAAGTTTGAAAATCCAATTAACTTCATGTTCTTGTTTTACTGTAACTTATTCAGAGAACTCTTCAGAAGGAAAAGGAAAGAATGCAACTTTCACATAATTCTAATGCAAAGTTGTTGCATGAGTGTACAATCCTTCAGAAGAGGCTTCAGGAGTGCAGTGTAAATTTTCTTGTTGAAGAGGAAGATAAATTAAATGTTGACACTTCACCATCTGACGCTTTGGATTTGTTAGCAACATCTGATAATCGGATTGGCCTCTTGCTCGCAGAGGTATGAAATTTTTGTTTAAAAATTATTTTTTGGGTCACTTGCCGTCAGAATTAGTAAGTTTAACTTGAGCTTTCCTTTTTCCATCTGCATTTCATTTATGCATTATGCTTCTTTAATTTTTTTTTTTGAACGGCAAAATATATTATGCTTCTTTAATGGCCCGTGTTTTTGCAAGCTGTGTTTACGATCTATATTGGAGCTCCTATTTTGGACATTACTCTTTAATCGTTAACAATTTATTATTTTCATTGGCATCTGTTTTCACAAGAACCATGCAAAAGGACGGATCTTCAAGAGTAATACAATTGATGTAGGGTTTAGATTCAATTTTGTTTTGTCAGCATGAATCTATGATAATTTGTGTTTCATTAGTCCTGTCAAATTTGAGTTTTTTCATTAAACAGTCAGACACTCTTCAATTTTCCTATGACAAGATTCTGAAATTTCACCTAGCAATTATCATCTATGTTTGTACCATATTAACTGCTTTGCTTCCCCTTAGCCTTCTATATGGTGTCTCCTCTACTCACCGTGTTGTTTGCATGGTGTCTGCAAATTTATGGGATCAGGCACAGCTCTTGGCACAAGATGTAGAAAATGTTGTGGATGCTTTGGAAGGAAATACAACTACAAATGATACTGAGACAACTAATGAATTAAGGAAAATGCTGGCAGATATATTTGTAGACAACGCCAGTTTAAGGAAACAAGTCAATTCTGTTATCCGTCGTGCTTTAATTGCAAATATCAAATCTGAGGAGAATGAGGAAGACGAAATCCATTTGCAAAAAACTTTTCTAAGCAAGTTCTTAGAGACATGACATGTTCAATACTATGTAATGTTAATGTTACTAATATAATGTATGTACCCTATCCATGTTACCAGGTTACTTTTGTATGCATTGCTCAAAGTTAATTATCATATTCTGTGAATGATAGACCTGTGGGTAATTAATAATGAAGGTCTATCATAGGAAAGAGGGGGAAAACCCAAATAAAGGGTTGTCTTGTAGTTAGAGTTGGTTAGTTTGTAATGCCAATATTTTTTCTCTCATGTATAAAGAGAATGAGGTTGCCTTTAGAGAAGATCTTTTGACTTTTTATGTTTAGTTTGAACGGGAGAATATCGGGCATAGGACAATAGTCTCTCCTGTGCACTTTTTCCTTTTGTGATCAATATAGATATTGGAACGAATAAACTGCATTTTCTCTATTGTTCTACCAAGAAGCCTAACAATTGGTCCAACCTGTCGGATCAAGACCGTGAGTGCTATGGATAATCATACCTTGGAAAAGTGGGTCAACAATCAAGAAAATCTCATGCTAGAATTGAAGACAAATGCCAATGAATATGGATCAAATTAGAGAACGATTACTTGATAAGATTATGATGAAAGAGTTGCTTTTTGAACTCAAGAAGAATAAAATGCCCTAAAATTGTAGTGGAATCTATTAACTAGAATGACAATGATGGATATCACGAGACTGATGGTGAAAAAGGAGAACCACCGTGTTCTTGGATGAAAGCAAGTAGAACTCTTCACTTTTGAATGTGAAGAGTTCATAGAAACTACTGATTTCAAGTATTTATAATTCCACCGCAATTAATATCAACTTGTGGTTAATTCAACAATTTCATTGCAGCCACCTATTCCTTCAATCAAATACAAAAAAGTAATGTAGGATTTGTTCTACATGTTACTCAATTATGAAAAATTATCATTTATAACAGGATTACATGGTTTTGCTATCCAAAACTAAATAAGTCAATCTATACAACCAAGAAAAAAAAATTGTACAATAAAGAAGCTAGCATCCAGTTGAGGCTTTTGCAGTCAACGGATCAAGTACAATAAAGAAACATAGTGTAGTTCTGAAATGTCTGTAGCTGTCGTCAGGAAGAATGCTCCACTATTAAGTCCTGCCCAACCAACAGTTATTCACCACCACTAAACATTCCCATCATGTCTTTAGAAGATCCCATCTACCTCATTAAGTTTTGTAACCCACCCATGCCACCAATTTGCCTCAGCATCTGTGCAGGGAGGGCTTTGGCCATGCTCTGTGCATTCATATTTCGAGATAGGGCACTCATGTCACCCTTCTTTGGTATTTTAAGTCGTTTCATTACCTTTGCAAGACGTTTGTACTCTTCCATCATGTCTAACACTTCCCTAACTAGACGACCAGAACCTCGGGCTATTCGCATCATACGTGGTTCATTTATAAGCTTTGGGTTTGAACTATCCAACTCTGAAACATTAGCCATTAAAGCTTGAAATGTCAAGATATATATATATATATGTATTATACATTATTTAAATGAGAGCATAAATACTGTATGCATAAAGTTGATATTTCAACTATCACACATACCTTCATTTGTCATTGAATCCATTATTGTCATGTACCGCTTAACTTTTTCCTGGCTTTCTTTCTCTTGGCCTTTTGGCATTAACTCCGAACTAAATCCTGGAAGCATAGAAAAGACCTACACATATCAACTCGAAATCAGTCAAATAAAATAGCAGCCCCTAATAGTTAATTAGTATATGGAAACAATCAAACAAGCGCTTATTAGTATCTTATGGCAAATCAAATGTAAGTATATCACGAAATAAATAGTCAATGAAACACAATAAGGTTATTAACCTGGCTCAAAGGACCCATACTAAGCATGTTCTGAAATTGCTCATACATAATCCTCAAGGTCCTCAAGGTGAAGCCTTCTGATAACTTTTGAAGCAATTCAGGCTGTTTGTCCATAGGAACAATGTCATGTATTTTGTCTACAAACCCAGACCAGTCCCCCATGCCTAGTTCAGAAGACATTTGAAAATGATTAAAAATTATATAGTTATAGGAACTTGGTAGGTATCACATGTCCTTGATATATAATAATGTATTGAGTGAGCAGAAAATAAAATAGTACACACCTAATAGACGACTAACAAATGGCTTAACTTCAAAAACTTCAAACTCATCCATATGTTCACCAGTTCCTATGAATATGACAGGACTCTTTGTTGCTGCAACACTGCACATATAACATCAGTAAGACCAGTGTCCTTCTTCCAAATAATACAAATATACTTTCCTTACAATAGAGAATTGAAACCACAGGGATAGTTCAAATTTTAGATGAACAAATATGCAATACACTTGCATCTATGACTTTGATAACAGTGTATTATAAACTGCTGTTAAATTCAGCTGTGCATAGTTGCAAAAATTAAGAGTAAATATAGTTGCCCCTGATATCAACACTTACGCGCTAAGAGAACCACCACCCTTGGCATGGCCATCCATTTTGGTAATAATTACAGCTCCAACTGCAACACTCTGTTTAAATGCTTGGGCCTGATCAAAAGCAGCCTGACCAATACTGCTATCCATGACAAATATAACAAGATCCGGTTTCTGAACAACGGAAAGAAAATATACCATCATTTATTGCGTTTTTGAAATAGATATCAAATGCATATAGCAAAAACAAGACCTACCGTTGCTTCTGACACTTGGCGCATTTCTTCAAAAAGAGCTGCTTCTTGTTTGTGCCTCCCACTGGTATCAACAATTATAAGATCACGGTTTTCTTCCTTGAATCTCTCCACACCTTCCACAGCAACTTTGACAGGATCTGACTCCATATAACTGTAGAGGAATGGGGGCACGGCAATGCAATAATTATTTGATAATTGAAATCATTGACAATGAAATGCAACTCAGAAAAGTTTTCAGAAGCAAATGGTATTAAGCACTGCATTATCATAACTAATCTGTAAGGACTTGTAATAATTTAACAGGAATATAAATTGGTTGGCATGGATACACCCTACCAAAGAATAAAGAAAAATGAAATGTGAAACCACAAAAAAGACTAAACAGATAACCTTTGAGAAAAATGGGCCATGTTTGCTTTATGTTATCTCCTAACAATATATGATATCTTCCAAATTACCCACATATTTTTAATGAGCCAATAATTTCCTTTTTCCTTAACCTTTTAAGTTGACCCTCGTCATTTTCCACAGTGTGCATTTGTTTACAGGTATAAGAACATATATTCCCAGGAATCATGTGTTCCTAAGAATAATATTACCATGAATAACATTTCCAGGTGCAATTACATGTTAGTTAACAACATAATATTCCCACAAATATTTCAAATTTATTTAGTTAAAAAAAGTGGTAGAATGAGATGAAGGTGAGAAGTTACAGTTGGGCTATGTTTTAAAATAACCTTTTATTCCATGGGAGCATAAGATTCTTGCCCTTTTAGCACGCAAAATGAAAAAGAGGGAAGACACAAATAAAGTACTCCTATATTCCGACTCCATGAAACCGAGAATACTTTAAGTGGCTAAGCCTAAGATTGTTCATCTCATAGTTTCATAATTAACATAAACACGGTAAGTGGCTAAGATGCAAGCCGTGAATAAATAATAACTAAGGGTTATGATCCATTATAACATGAACAACCACGATTTAGTCATCGGATGGCATTTATACAAAACAATAAGTCATTACTCTACACTCTGACACTACAGTTCAGTTCAACCATCTCCACCTCTATACTCTGGCATTTATACAAAACAATAAGGCAGCAATACTATATTGGGATCTTACAGACAAACAATATTAACCTACAACAAACAAATACAAACATGTACCTTCCATAAAAAGGGATTTTAGCTTTAGTAGCATTTTGCTTCAATTGATCAAATGCACCAGCTCTAAATGTATCTGCACAAACTAAAGCCGGCTTCCATCCTTTCTTCTGATAATAATGAGCATATTTTGTACACGTCGTAGTTTTTCCAGAACCTAAATTCATTTTTAAAAATACATAACATAAGTATCTCTCTACATACTGCCAAATTAGCATGCGCACATGTGTGATGTGTGTATACTGTATAACCTAATCTATGTCACCTACACATTACATAATGATTAAATTCAATATCATATCATAAACATAAAGAATCAAAATTTGAAATTGAATTAACAAACCTTGTAAACCAACAAACATGACAACACTTGTTTTTCCTTTTTTGGGAACAAAAGAGGATTTTCCAGGATCCAACATTTTGCAGAGTTCGTTAAACACAGCCTACAAAAAAACACTACCATTCATGAACAAAAAAAAAATCATTTAGTAACAAATTTTTATTTACAAACTGAAAATTTATAGAATATGTTACTTGTTGAATGATTTTGCGTTTGTTGTGACCGGCGGCGAGATCTTGAAGATTAACAATCTTCTTGATATTGGTCCGCATGTCTCGAACGAGTTCGAATCGAACATCTGATTGAAGAAGAGCTCGATTGATTTCGTTGAGACAATCATTGAGGACTTTCTCGTCGATCACTGTTGCATTGCTCATCTGCTGAAGAGCACGAGTAATGCTCCCTCCTAACTGTGCCAGAACCATCTTGCTCAATTGATTTCGCTGGATTAGGGTTCCGATGAAGAAGATGATGATTGATGAAGATTGGAATGAAGAAGGGTTTGGTCTTTTTCGTCTGTCGCCGGCAAAAGAAGCGGGTTAACAACATACGCTTCAACAAATAAATTTAATAATTAAAGAAAAAAAAAGTGTATCAATCCAAATTTGCTATAATCCACAGTAATTACACATTTGGGCTCTCTAGTGGACACCTCGAGAGTGCCCACAAACCTAATCTTCGAGTTGGCATCAAAAGATATGATTTTTTTTATATGGGTTTCTTTTGTAGCACCAACACTACTGATCAAAAGTGTGTCTTGTCTCCAACACATGTCATATAATTACATTCAAGTCAATTAGTTTGTTTTCTTAAACCGATGTCAGTGTCGTGTCTTGTGTCTGTGTTGGGTGGGGGTATTACACTATTACTCCCAAATGGGAGGCTCAAAAAATCAAATTTAAATTCTTTTTCAATGTCAGTAACTTCCCAATATCATATTATGGTATTTTAAGTTTTATTTCCTATATGAATTTGAATGCATATGAAATTATGAATGTAATGGTGATACTGATAGTATATGGATAGAGTCCAATGAAAGAAAAACTGGGAAAATTCATAAACAAGTTATTATTCAGAAACCTAAAAAAAAATTCAATCTTTCATTCATTCATGAAGCGTATGAATCAATCAGTGAAAACAGCATTGTATTGCATTCATGAAACAGGAACAGAGAGAAACATAGTGATATGTGTGTGAATGTGTGAGCGATGAAGAGAGAAAAGAACGAACCTTTAAGTGCGGCGGAGAGAGACTGAGACGGCGGTGAGGGAAATCAACGGCCGGCGAACGGTGAACGTTGCAATAAGAAGCGTTTGTTTGTTTGTTAATAGTGATGAGTTCTTTGTCCTTGCGGCTGAAGCAAAAACCCCATATATACAAAGTTAAGGGTTCCAAATTTTATTTATATATCTTTTCTCTACTAAGATATTTTTTTTTTTATTATTTAACCTAATTATACTTAAGTACAAAATCCTTCAAATATTTGTGTACTTTTCCAAATCTTTTTTTGAACAAGAACTTTTCAAAATCTTTGTATAGAATCAATTACAGTACAAAATCTAACATGATTCTTGTGGCCAAATAAGCATGTAAATTAGTTTTTATATTTGATTTGATACGTTTTTGTGTGCGTTAACTCTTCGATTCTTAAAAAAGTATTTTAATAATTTTGCCGAGTTTAGTCTAAAGTTTAGTCTAAAGTTTAAGCAAATTCTCATCCATAAATCAAATTAGTTTTTTTAAAAAAACTGATCTTAAATGGAGCTTAATCACTTGATTTTGGTTTTTTTTTTTATGATTTTGGATTTTTTTTTAACTTAGTACTGATCAATATGAGTGTGTTTGATCTATAAAAAATAACTAAATAAGGGACTGAATTGAACATCTGATTGAAGAAGAGCTCGATTGATTTCGTTGAGACAATCATTGAGGACTTTCTCGTCGATCACTATTGCATTGTTCATCTGCCGAAGAGCACGAGTAATGCTCCCTCCTAACTGTGCCAGAACCATCTTGCTTGATTCTACAGATCAATTGATTTCGCTGGATTAGGGTTCCGATGATGATGATGAAAGATTGGAATGAAGAATGGTTTGGTCTTTTTCTTCCGTCGCCCGCAAGGAAGCGGGTTAATGTAACCGCCAACCGGTAATGGGCTGGTATTGGGCCAATGATTTAGTAACCGCCAACAAGGTAATTTTGAATATGTCGTCAGCTACTTTAAAAAAAATGGTAGGGTGTCTTCCGGGGTATATGTTACCTAAGTATTGAACAAATGTATTTTGATAAATTTGTGGGGGTATTTTGGTAAATATTTTTGAGCTTATACATTTTTCGCTGTTATAAACTTTAGAAACTTTGTTAAGCGGCAAGCTGGTCACATCATTACTAAGGCATCATATTCTCCATCTAGTCGGTATCTCTTTAATTTGATTCTTCTTTATATTGAGAATATTTTAATTGAGTTTAATTGTTGTGCACTGTCGGTGTAAAGATTCTTTACACATACATTCAATGATATGTTGCCACATCATTTAATGAATTTGACACATCATGTGTTTTTAAATACCATATATGATGTGTCAGTATATTATTGGATGCATGTGTAAAATAACTTTACACTGACGGTGCATATAAATTAAATTCATTTTAATTAATGAAATGAATTAAGTTTTCTATTATAAAAAACAACTTTAAAAAATTTATCCTCCTTCCAGCTACACTCTAAAAATTCCAAATTTTCCAATTTTACCCCTCTCCTTATCGGGCCTTGATTTAGTTTTTTTATTACTAAAACCTATTTGTCTATTTTCGTAATTATAATAAACTTTATCTTTTATTTATTGTTACCGTTGATGTTGTGGTTGGTGTGTGGTTGTGAATAGATAGATAGATATGGCAGTCTCGGTTTCAGAGATTGTTGGACTAGGAAGAACTTCCAAGAATTGCTTGTTATCGCGTTTCAGCTGGAAAGTTAATGTTAATCCACCAAACAAGGCCTTAGTATACACTCTCTTCCCTACAACTACTATAAGGAAATGGTCTAGTGTTGTACGAGCTCAGAACTCTACAACTTCTTCATCTCAAGTAAAATAACTCAACCCCTTTTTTTCTTTTTTATGTTATTATTTCTTTCTTCTTGAGCCATCTATCATAAATTCATAAATCATAATCACACTACTTGTTGCTAATACACATGTTTACCTTTTTTTAATGATGTTTGTAAAACAGAAGGAGGATTCAGTGTATGTGTCAAAGCTAGTGGTGGGTTCTTTTGCTGGTGCAGCTGCAATTAAATATGGAAGTGCTATTTTCCCTGAGATAACCACTCCAAACCTTGTGCTGGCTCTTGTTATCATCTCAACACCTGTTCTTGTTGCTGTTCTTCTTTTGATAAATCAAAGTCGTCGCCCCGAGCCATAGACATAGTATTACTTATCTATCAATCAAAACAGTGTAATTATCTTTTGTTTATTTATTGTTTTGTAGCATTTGCATGATTTCTGTCAAAAGTACATCAATAATACCAGAGATGTTTGATACATTTCCAAATGAATAATCAAGTACTCATCATACCTTATTTCTCAGAGAGATGTTATTTTGACACACACAAGTCCGGCATTCGGGAATAACAAACAAGTGATAAAAATAAGCTTATGTTTGAGTAAAAATAAGTTCAGCGCTTCCCATCGAGTCAAAATTGTGTTTTCAAAATCAAATTCCATATCAAACGAGTGACACCCCTAAATTTTTGGTTCAACTGTTTAAAATTGGTCGAACTAATGAAACTGAAATTCGAATAGCTCAAATAACTGGACCATAGACAGTGTTGTTGGTTGATGCATGAAACTATTCAACTTGGCTTGATTTTTAAAACATCAAAGTAAATAATTCTCCGTCTTAATCTAAGGCATCAGAGTAAACCATAAGAAATGAAAGCAAACATTGTAGTATAATATAATTTGATTGACAAACGAAACTCTACGAGACAATGAAAGTAAACGTGACACTGCATGACAAGCAAGTTGAAGGAAACGATGGGAAGATTCATTTCAAACCTAAATGTTATGGGATCACCTCATGCTCAAAAGAAAGAAAACAGCTATGCAAAGAACAAATGAGCTGAATTTGTAGCTTTAACGTTTTGAAGGATCTATGAAATTAAAATTCACTTATGCATAAGGATTTAAGTAATAACTTCTAATGTTTAGGTGATTCACTGAAATGGAGCTTAGACTTCCTTTGAGATATACACTAGCTTTCTCAAGTGCAACCTGCTCAAGGGGTAGGGGTGGGTGGGGTAGCTCAGTTGGCACTTGCTGACTGAGCGGGTGTAGGCTGATGGTCAGGGGTTCGATCCTTGACAGTAGCAAATGTAGTATTTTCTTTGTAAACAAGTTGGTGGTACTTATAAACCATCAACTTTTTAAAAAAAAAAAAAAAAAAACCTGCTCAAGGGGTACAAAAGATTCTCCAGCAAGTTATTCTGTATAAACTGCCTCGTGCCAAAATTTACAAGTACAACAAATTAAAGAATATGCATAATTTGTCCCACTTTGCTGCGTTGCTCTAACAATTTTCAGTTATAGCATTTGAGAAAATGTCTACATAGTCCCTCCTCTTTTGGCCGGCAGCTGTATGAATCATTACAACTCTAGCCCTAATCAAATAAACTAATATTCTGGAGACTCTTGATCACCTAATAATTTCACTGAACTAAAGATTATCTTTAAACCACTTTAGAGCTCCATTTGCCACAGACCTGCAAGTTTCAGTGGTTGTTAGGTTTAATCAACACATCAAATGTACAAAATAGTTGCCAATAGTAGTAGGACTAAAAAAACAAAGAAAGTGGCACCTTATCCTACAAAATGACAATAAACAAATGGCATATAACAATTATTTTCCAGCCAAACCATTTGTGAGGATTCAACAATGAAAAAAATCACCAATGGAAAATCTCAGTTATGATGTATCAACTCAATGACAATAATATTCTTGTATACAGCGATTGAGTACATAAGTGAAATGACATGGATTGACGAATAAAATCTATTGTCATGAGTCCCTTATTTAGGTTCAAAACTGATACTTGTTACTTTAAAAGAGGCATGATGTGCAAAATTGGTGATTAAAGTCGGAGATAAAGTTTCCAATTAATGAAAACTGAAGGCCCTGCACAATGACAAAAAAAGAAATAAAAAGGAAACAAAACACAAGAACATACCCAGCCACATTCTTTAGTTTATTCCACAAGTCATCTTGGTCTTCTGATTTCTCTGGTGTTTCTGTGACTGTTGCTGTTGGACTTTCGGACATTTGAGCTGCAGGACTTTCTTTACTTCCTGCTGCAGAAGATAAATATTATGGTTCGTAACACAGCTATCTAGTCTACTGTTGCATAGTGACAATTCTCTATTGCAACAGTCACATATGTTGAGAAGACCTAACTAAATATCATATGTTATAATAGCCTTAAAGGAAAGATTCAAGACATAAAATCAACTGTTTATTCTTCAGAAAGAAAAACAAAATAAAATTAACTGTTCCTATGATTGTAGGATGGGGAGAAAAGGCAAGAAATATAAAAATGATAAAGAATCCACATACCGGAAGATTGGGTCCTAGGACGGGATCTTGAATGACTGCTTGGGTCACCTAGAGAAGCAAGTTCTTCAAGCACCTCACGCTCCTTTGGACTGAAGATGCAAAGTAGCGGCAATTCATATTGAGACAAAAAAACAAGACACAGGAGGGAGTAACAGAGAAACAAAATCAAAATTATAAAATAACTTTTACCTAATACGTTTTGGTATTGTAACTTTAACAGTAAATAAGTGGTCACCACGTATTGATGGTCTGTTTAGTTTTGGTACACCCTTCCTTGCAAGGACGAGGACATCTCCAGGTTGAGTACCAGCGGGGATTTGTAGTTCAGAAGTGCCTTCAACCGTCTTTACCTGTTTAAGTGACACAAAATTTTAGCTGTTGATTGTAATGCCTCAAGGTAAACAAGTCACATCAGCATCGACACCCAAAAAGTTAAAAGAAAAGGTATACATATTCAACAAAAATCAAATTGTATCATCCAACAAAACACTATCTCAGTATAAAAAAGGCCAAACATGTTTATAAAAGAAAAATGGCTAGACTCTTTTCAGTTTTAGTCATAAAATTTCATCAGCCAAACACGTTTTTGAAGAGAGAGAAAAAAACAGACTGACTTTTTTCATGCGTTGCTTACAACAAAATGCTAGCTGAACAAACTACAAAGTGTTGAGATAGTGTTGGATTCCGTAGTAGAATCCCAAATATCAAGGGATTAGTTTAATATCTAAATAACGGGGTTATCATTAGGAGAATCTTTGTTTCCTTTTTTATTTCTGAGTGGTGATTTGATTATTAGTCATAGTTTATGAATTTAATCCTTTTGGTTACCATTTCCAGGTTGACAGCACGCCCTTCTGTGTGTATATATAATAGTTTATGATGAATAAAAATAGATCAGAGTTATTCCTAAAAACCTTCGTTTTCATGGTCTCCTAACTTTGGTTACTCAGACAGTGAGTCAACACCGTGCATCTTTGTTGGTTACTATTACTAGGTCTTGGGTACAAGTGCTATTGTTCTCAACAAATAGTTTTCATATCTCCTATGATGCTACCTTCCTTAAACATCAACCTTTTTGCCCAATGTTTCACTTTATGAGAGAGAAATCAAGTGAAAATAAACATTGGAAACTCATCTAAGTCCTTACTTTCTTACTTTCCAATTCTTCTTCAGAGGATCCCATCATTCAAAACCCTAAACACGTACAATTTATAACACAAGAAGAAGAACATGAGAAACCTCCAGCTTGTAGCTTCTAGCTAGCCTTTCTGTTGTGAGCATATATTATAATAGTTTGTGATGAATATAAATATATCAGAATTATTCCTGTAAACCTTCAGTATCAGATAGTTACATAAACCCCCCCACATTATTTCATGTAATAGCTTCCATCCAAAGAAGATAGAACTATAATTATCATTCCACTACCATTATATGGGAAAAGCTGAATAGAACATTAGAGCACATCATGCCAAAGAAAACAACAAGGATGATGTTAATGCAATTGAAAACAGACCAAAATAAAACCTTAATGAATATAAAACGACTAAAAGCACAATTCCAGCCTATAAAAAGATACAAAAAACACTCAATCTTTAAGCATGAATACCATTACCAACT
The DNA here is from genome assembly GCF_020283565.1 of Trifolium pratense. Lineage (NCBI taxonomy): Eukaryota > Viridiplantae > Streptophyta > Magnoliopsida > Fabales > Fabaceae > Trifolium > Trifolium pratense. Next base: position 57,841,581 of record NC_060065.1, on the reverse strand, counting down.
AAGTTAATCTACCTGCACTACAGAACCCAGTATAGCCTCTAGATAACTGATTGAAATTGTTGAGCGGAGATTAATGTCGTCTCTTTGAATTCCTGGTATCTCAAGCACGTCAAGATATACATAAAGATCTCCTGAAGGACCCCTGCTATGACAAGAAGATCAATAGCTACTTCTGAATCACGTAATTGATCAATGATATAGTTTGAATTCATGTATAACTAAACCATTTTGATAATGACAAACAACTATTATGCCTTCTGTTGGGGAGGAACATGAGAAGATATGATACAATTTTCTAGCATAGATAAAATAATTAACAAAGACCCTATGAAAACTTTTATTATCTCAATGTCTTTGACCTTTTTAAAATTCTCAAGGTAGGTACATATTTGAGTGCTATTCGTTTTTCCCCGAGTCCAAGGATTTATTCAAACTTGAAGAGCAGAACAATAAGGTCAACAACTATTTCATAACAAATCAAATCAACTTACATTTATCTTAATTGGATATACTAGAAGCATAATTTGAGTCTGGTGTGCTAATCTTTGTACATTCGTTTTCCATTGGCTATTTATATTTGGATTAGGCTTTCAATTAAGTATTCATTGTATGCTACCCTCCTGTTGTCTTTTGTTGGAGTATTAAGCTCGTGTTTTGATGAGACATTTGGTCCAGGAAAGCTGGATTTGCCTTACAGGATTTTGCACGGCTTCTGATGAAGTCTCCTTTCTAAAGCTGGTGAGGGATTGGATTATTGGAACGCTCTTCTGTAAGAATGTCTTGGCTTTACTCAGATTTGTTTGTTTATGATGAGATCCCTAGTATCCACCCGTATTACTATACGCTTTAGATGTCTGGTCATAAAATGTGAAAAAGGAAATGCTGAGAGTTCCACATCGACAAGAGATGTGGCCTAGGTTGTGCTTATAAAGCTTGGACAGCCCTCACCTCACCTTAGAACTTAGAAGTCGATTTTGTTTATACTCGCATTCTAAGAGTTTACATTAAGGATACTTGATACTAATCCTCCTTTTACTTTGTAATATTTTTCCTTCCTTTTAGAAGTATTTCTTTTTTCACCAAAGTGAGAGAAAAACTTACTAACTGATAAAAACGTATATGTCATGTGATAAATACAGTAAAAGCAATACACACACATGCAACTTATAATAATAACTTCTTCAATCCAATAATTGGCTGAAGACTTTCACAGTGAGAAAACCAGGTATAAATATAAATATAGCATACCCTCTTCGTCCAGCATCACCTTCTCCAGTGACTCTTAAAATACTGCCTGAGCTAACCCCAGGAGGAACTTTAACTTTCATAGTCTTCTTAACGCGTATACGTCCTTCACCGCTGCATTTACGACAATTTTCAGATATGACTTCACCATCACCCCCACAATTTGGACATACTGAAACCTAACATTGAAAAAGAGATTAGCATAGTGCTCTCAACCAGAGAAAAAGTAATATAAGCAATTGATGAACTGGTATGTGGTTTACTAATCTCTCTCTCAGTCATTTCATTCAGCACATGGGATTCTTTTGCATGATTAACCACATTGAAAATCAATTACAACATAGAAATACAGCAAAGAGTTAGTTCGTCACATCATCGGGATAATCTCAAAGTTCCAGTTCGAGTAGCAATTATCAATAGTTCTCGGTTCTTGTTCTCCACAATAGCAGAGCATACAAAATCAAGAAAAAATATGATATCCAGACACATTCAGAAAATAACTCAAATTACCTGTGAAAACAACCCAAAAGGTGTTTGTTCGGTCCTCATCACTTGACCCCTGCCACCACAAGTTGAACATACTCTCATCCTGGAGCCTAACTTTGCACCAGTACCAGTACAGACTTCACATGTCTCTAAATGGAAAAGATCGAATTCTTTCTCTGTTCCGAAAATTGCATCAGTAAACTCCAAGGAGAAATCATATCTGTTGATATTTAAATAAAAAATCTTCTCAAATCACAGTTAACTCATTAAAAATACAGAAGCTGTAATTTTTCATATGTAAAAATAGAACTTCAATATTAAATATAAAAAATGTCAGACCAACTTAATTTTTTCACATTGAATCATTTCCCTTGATCCTTCCACCACCCTCAACCAAAGCATTAGATTTTGGTGTTATATTCTCTTCGTGGGTCCGTTTCTTGTATCTTATGGAAAAGTTCTGTGGAGTAAGGCTTGTGCTATTTGTTCTGCCCTAGTATTTCACCTAGATCAGTAATATAAATATAGGGGTCTAAATTGGTGATATGTATAAAAAGTTCAAAACCATTCTAGCTGATTAATTATTTTTTTTCTCGGTTTTCACTTTCTCCTTGAAATCCTCTATAGGCATCAATGACCAAACTTTATTCAACTAGGTGAGATTAGATACACTGATCAAACAACGCCCATTGGGATCTATCAAAATTCAAAATCTAAATTTTCAACAAATCAATTTAAAATAAGGTATTTTTTGGACATTTACACTAAGTAGCTAAATATGATAATCATTCACTTGGCATCCATAGCTGGAAGAAAAAGACACAATTATCCACAGCATGACTCACCGGATGTCTTCACCCTTAGTAACAGTACTACGACGCCGTGTGCCAAATCCAGTTGGATCCATGCCACCAAAGCCGCCCATACTTGGGCCAAAAAAGGTCTCAAATAAATCAAATGGATTGGTCTGAACGAAAAGATTATTAAATATAAGTCTTACTTATAGAAGCATCAAAATATGGGCAGATAGAGTAAAAGACAACTTAATTGGCATGAATTTCAAAAAAAAATTCCCATAAAGAAGGCAGCATGTGACATTGGAGCATCGGTAAAATAACAAGTAATTCTCCTGACAAGCAAGTTTTTATCATTCTTTCAATTGTGTGGCTCCCTAATCTTACATACTAAACAAGCAAAAAAAATCATATTGAATACCGCATAGGCACTTGATCCTCCTCCCACTGAACTCTTAACTCCTGCCTCGCCGTATTGATCATACAAAGACCTCTTTTTGTCATCTGATAGCACCTGACAGTGTTGTAATCCAGAATTCAGAAGCTAATGTCATAAATATAATCCAAAACAGTTATATATCTGCTGATACAACTACAAGATGGAACTACGACCTTGTTCCAAAATGAAACAGGAGCTTAAGACATCACCAACCCAATTAAGAATAAAAAGTAATAAGTACCATACTACTTTCGTATGATGTTAAGTCCTTTATAGCAAGGCATTAGGGAAAAAAAAACAAAGAAACCGTTCGAGCTATTTTTACTTATCTACCCTTTAAAACATGACTTTTCTGTTTTGATCTGTCACTTTCTTTGTTTAAATTGAGGCATCTACTAGCCTTTTACTTAGCCCAATTGTTTATGGAGCAGAAATATTTACATACTGGCTCTCATATTCTGCAACAAAATGCAGAAGACTGGCTGAAAAAGTTTTAAAAGCAAGCTTTTTTACAAATACGAAAACCTTGAAATTGAACAGAAAAAATTCATGGGATCACACCACATGCAACTAAAGGACAACTGATCCCATTATAACTTCAACTGAGTGACCAAAGCCTATGTGTCTCTAATGTAATTTTTGTAAGTTTCAAATGAGTGACCAAAGCCTATGTGTCTCTAATCAAATCATTGGGAGTTAGGACCCTAAAGGCCCTGCTTGGATTAGCTTATTTTTGAGTTTATGCAAACAGCTTATGCAATATAAATTAGATTTTATGCTATTTTATAAGTTCACACTAGTGAAAATTGTATTTTTATAAGCTATTTTATCATAAACTGCCTTAACAAACTTATAATAATACATAAAAATTGCAAAAGCTCAAAAATAAGCTAATCCAAAGAGGGCCTAAATCAAACACCTAATCATTCACAAAATCAAAAGTTCAGCTGATTACTTTTGCAATTGATGTTGAACTTGAACATGCATACTACAAAAAAACTTAACACAATAACATGCTTACTAATCTCTTTGAACAGTGAGTAGTGTAATTTCTATACATACCTCATAGGCATTACTAATCTCTTTAAACTTATCAGTTGCTCCAGGTTCCTTATTCACATCAGGATGATACTGCATACAAATACAAATCAAATAAACACAAAATCATAACCATATGCATTGATTTATCCAATTAATCTTCACTAATTTGTTACAATAGAGCAATACAATTAATTGATTTCAGCAACAGAATTAATTTGAAATTAAAAAAAAAAATGAAAATTGGATACCTGACGAGCTAACCTTCGATAAGCGGCTTTGATTTCTTTAACGGTGGCGGATTTGGGAACTCCGAGAGTAGAATAGTAATCAGAAGAAGCAGCGAAAACAGTGTGAAAGCGTTTTCTTCTAGAAGAGAATTTAGAATTAGAGTTAGAGAAAGTAGAAGGAAAAGGAGAAGGAGAATGAATGGAAAGGAAATTGTTTTGTGAACGGAGATTGATTCCGGAACAGAAACAAGAATGAGTTGAAGGTGGTGGTGGAAGAAGAGATAGAGATATAACTGCCATTGAAATTGAAAATTTGAAACTGGATTATGAAGAATGAGATTATTGGAAAAGTTAAGTAGAAAAATGATTATGATTTGTTCATGATTTTAACGCGCACGCTTATATTGTGGGAAGAAAAAAAGCATGGTGAAGGTGTTGTTTGCTGGTGGTGGTGGTGGACTGGTGGAGTACTAGAGAGAGAGAGAGGAAGAGACTTCGTGGGACCCACAACCCACCAGATAAGTTGTGGCCTATTGCTAGCCTCGCCTTCTCCAAGTTTTCTTCTTGTTTATTCTTCCCTAATCTTTTTTTTTTCTTAATAACTTCTCTAATTTCTACATACCAGATGTAATTAAAAAATTGATTCACCGATTTATTAACAGAGGATGATAAAGCATGGACATTATTGCGAGCTATGAATGAAGCTAAGAGTAGAGGATTTGAAAGCGTCCAGTTTGAAAGTGACTCTTAAGTGTTGGTTGATGCTATTCGTACCAAACGGCGAGGCAACTCAGAGTTTCTTTCAATCGTTAATGAAATTATCCTTGTTATGCTATCATATGTGAACTTTGAAGTTAAGTTTATTAGGAGATAAGTGATTGCTCACACTTTAGCTAGGGCGGCCAATTCTTGGACTAGTTTGCATAGATTTGAGATTATTTCTTCATGTATTGAACTTTTGATAATTAATGAAATGCAATAAGTTTGTTTGGTTCAAAAAAAAAAAATTGATTCACCAAAAAAATTATTTATTTATGTATAGAATTTTTTTACGCACACGATAGGTAGAGAAGTGAAGAATTACATGTTCAAACTTGCGCCCCAACATATCAAATGTCTCTTCAATTTTTTACTGTCTGAATTGTGGAACATTTACGGAATAATTTTTCTATAAACGAGAATATATCAATTTTTTTTTGACACACACAAACTTAACTCAATTCATTAATCAATTGGTTCTCAATACAAAGAGGAATCGAATAAAAATCACAACGACTAACCCAAGAATTGACCGCCCTAAATAGCTTATGAGCAACTAAATTCGCTTGACAATTTACAAACTGTAACTCAGAGTTGGAATTTAAAAGCAACAAGTTATTAATACTTGAAATAAGAATACTAAATATTGAGGCCCCATCATTATTAGCGTTTACAGCTCCAACAACAAGTTGAGCATCACTCCCAAATATGACATGCACCAGGTTCATAGTGCAAGCTTCCTGCATGGCTTTTAACCAGTGTTTTAAAGTACTGTTAAAAGTTTTAACAGTACTAGCGCTTCTGCTTCAGGGATTGAGTAAGCTCCATTTATCCAATATGTCCCTGCAAGCACAAACTGACCATTGCCGTCTCAGAAGAACCATACGCCGCTTGTAATTTTCCATCGTTGTGAAAGCCGTCATCGACGTTACATTTTAACCACCCTCGTCGTGGTGGTATCCATTGATTCAGCTGTTGTGCCTGTTCAGCAAACTGTGTATTGTTGTTGAATCTTTGAACTCCATGCCACATTTGAAAAGCCTGTACACCTAACTGTGTTGCAGTTCTCTTCTCTTGGTTCCATGGCCATTGATTTCTATTATTCCATATTAACCAAATCATCAATGCTACTCTGCCTGCTACTTCCTTTGACTCTTTACTGCATATATCAAATATTACATCTTTTGCATCGTGAAATAGGTTCAGCCGAGTTGTTATTACGGTATGTAAACCCACTACATTCCAGCAATTCTTACTTTCCTCGCAGTCGAATAACATGTGCCACACATCCTCAAACGCTCCTCTGCACAATTCGCAATTTGCTGGGCACTGCACATGATGTTGCCGCAGCTGAGTTCTTGTTGGAAGACATTCCCGGCAAATATATCTAGCTTTTTGCAACAAATTTTGGCATTGTGTAATATTCATAATATTATTTGATGTGTTATAAATGGCTTGAGACACTTTTATTTTCTACCTCTCTGAATAATTTTGGTGATCGTTCGTCCAGTCCCTTAAAATGTGACATTTACCATAAGCAAACTTGCAGACTTTGAAGTCTAGTTTGACATAAGTGAGCATATAAGAAGAGGAGATGGGGTTATAAGGTTGGTTTGCTAGTTGAGGTAAAAGAGTTAAGGCGTGAAGTGATAAGAATAGTTTCGAGTTTGATTCTCACTTTTCGTGAAAATTAATATACCCATTGTTCATTTCAAAAAAGAAGAGGAGCTGAGTGATCACTGTTTTTATTTGTAATCAACAAGGTCTAGGCCCGGAAAGAAATGCCCCTAAAATCGTCGGCAAAAACCTCCACCGCATCATGAGTGAGTTGAATAGAATCATGAGTTGCCCTGGTAGGAATACATCTCACATTGGCGAAAATATCCGCACATTTATTTTCTACCTCTCCTAATAATAATACCAATTTCGTGCACGTTTGGAAGTGCCACAACTCAGCACAGCATAAAGATTTCAGACTCATTTTATGGGAATGTCTTCTGCAAAACTTGGTTCCCAGGTGTTGAAAAATACGTTTAAGCTACAATTGTATGTCACAAGAGCAACCTACATTTGTATGTGAGATCTATTCTAGACAGTTTTCTAGTTGCTTTGAAATCAATCATCACATGACGTGTAACACAAGGGGTAATGGGGTGAAGCAGCTATGAAATTCAGACATAACATGGTTTTTATAGTGTAGAATGTAACAATTTGAAGGAAATCATGGCTAAGATGGGTTTTGCTCACAAATGGATCCCATAGATCTTAAAGTGCACCATATCTGTTTTGAGGCATGAATTGTCTTAGTATGTTTTTGACACTGAGATGCAGATACTATGGTAATTGTTCTTCTCCCAAATTATACGTTCGCCGTTGGGCCACCAACATCTCGGAAACAGCCCTGATAATAGTAGGTTGTAAAGACACCCTTATTAAATGAAGATATGAATTATGCAGTAGATACAAGTATATCTTATGCTCATGATCAAAAGGATGTGAAGCATGCATTCAACTACCACTGCCATATTGATAACCGAATAATCAAAGACTCTATAAGAGCAAAAATAACATAATTTGTAGTATTGTGATGGTAACAAATTGATCTTGAACATTCTCAGTAATTATAATACATGTAATTCCAGAAATTGATTCGGTGAGGAATAAATAATTGAATTAACTTAAGAATAATTATTTTCCGTTCTATTCCATGTTGATAAGATAGATTCACCCCTGAACTAGGAATAGCTACTTTTCCTTGGCCTACAGGAGCTACACAAACTGTAACAATAAATAACAATACATACTTCTTTTGGAAAAATAAAACACCGGATATAAATTAACCGGATACAGCTATTTAACTGCCTTGATTGTTATACTCTACCCGCTGATTGCATTAGAAGGCATCAGGTGGGAAACCCCCAGGAAAAGGGTTGTATTTTTGTGCCTGATTCAGATGCATTCGCAAAGCATAGTTGTTAACCTGTAAACAAAGCCATATATATAGCATTCATCAGCATATGCAAACAGGTTTTTGAAATACAAAAAAAAAAAAAAAAAAACATGGGGAAGGAGGGTGCCCATGCCCATCTTAGCATTTTCATCCACCATTTTTCCCCAGTAACTCTTTTGTCCAAAACAATGGAAATGTTTAAGAACAATGTACTTTCTTATGTTAAGATGTAATAAATCAACCTTAACCCCACACACTCTTTCAACAGAACAAAACTACAGCCAGGCAGAACAGAATGGAGGAGATTTGAAGATGACCGGTAAATAGAAAATTCCCACCCTCAGATGAAAGACTAGTGACTGATCATAATAGTGGATTTACTACCAAAGACTAGTGGAAGAATACATAACAGCTAATGCAAGGCCTTATCTTAGCAAAATTATGTTCATGCATCGACCATCGATATCCATAATCATCGTAATTAAGTCATTTCTATTTGTAAATTTCAACATCATTTCCGCCTTTTCTCTACCGTTTTACAAAGTAAATGAATTCGACGTTTATGTAGAAAACTAGATAGCAGTTGAATTTCCGAAATTTTCAAACTAGAATATGGGAAGGATTGAAATGTTTTGATCAAATGGGGAACTGTGTGAACAGAACACAGATAAAGATGATCTCTAACCTCAAGAGTTCTGATCTGTTCCTGGTATTGAGACACCAACTGCTTCAACTGCTGCAACTCTCGGTCTTTATCCTCATAATCAGAAAGGCGTTCAAGCTGGATTCTAAAAGCACTTTTGAAACAATTTCTTTCCTTGGTCAAGACTTCAACTTGATATTTCAACATCAAATTTTCCTGAACAAAAAAGCAACTTATGAGGACAACCACTATACAAGCTTAACACTTACAGTCCATGATTATTCTCCACAACAAACAATTCCACTCCATAATTGTATTCCAAATTTCCAATACCAAACTCTAACAGGGCAACTAAGGAACCATTAAAAAAATCAATTACAGTCCAAACACATACCCTTTGAAGATCAGTCATTGCCCCAGAACTCACATTCGAGCTGATCGATTTCTCCAAAACCTCAAGCAATTTAGCAGCACGGGCTCTTGCATCATCAACACTAGTAGCACACGACATTTCCCTAACAAACAAGTCAATCCATTCAGGTCCATCGGCTGGAAGATTGTTTTCAGCTGCCTGATTCCCAGATGCAGAAGCATCCCCATTACCTTCAAATACACCTACAAATTTTCCCAAAACTAACCCATCAAAAATTTATTCACAATTTTTATCAAAACTTAAAATGCCATTAGATAAATCGCATTGCTTATCAGATATGTACACAGGTAAAACATCATATGCTATTCGAGAATACGCACCTGTTTGTTACAAAAAGCTAAAAAATGGTTCAAATGAGAAGAACCTGTTTTAAGTAGCTTCTCCAGAAAATTTAAAAATATATATTTCCATTCTGATAAACCAGCACAAAAAAGCTTTTGTTTTTTTTAATCTCTAAATGATTGAATATCAAGATCATTTTTTTATAGAATGCTATTAGAGAATATGCACCCGTTTGTTACAAAAATCCAAAAAATGTTTCATAGAAAAAGCCATTTTGAGTACCTTCTCCATAAAATCAAAAAAATGATTTTCATTCCGGTAAACCAACACAAAAAAATCTTTTTTTTTTTAATCTCTAAATTATTGACTATCAAAATCACTTTTTTATAGAATGCTAGTATTAGAGAATAAGTTTGTTCCAAAAATCTAAAAATTGTTTCAAACAAAAAGCCATTTTGAGTAGCTTCTCCAGAAAATAAAAAAAAATGGTTTGCATTCTATAAACCAACATAAAACAGCTTCTGCTTTTTCAAATTATGGAATATCAAAATCACTTTTTTATAATCAGCAACAATCGGACATATGATGTTTCAGCTTAAAAATTAAAAATCAACAATCCCTAATCAAACCTGTTTCGACAGCAGCATCCGAATTAGGAGCAACTACAGAATTTTCATCAGCAGATCCTAAACAAAGCCCGTGCAAGCTCTTAATAGCAGCATCTAAATCATTACCACATTCCTGCAACGCTCTTTCAATAATCTAAAAACAAAAAAAGCAACATGAAAAACTAACTATACATGAAATGAATAATCAATTTGATTAAAGAAATGAAAAAGCTACTACATACCTGATCTTCCATATGTGGAAAAAGAGATTGAAGATGATCAATAAGAGATGGAAGAGAAAGACGAATTGGTGAAGAAGAACAACGAAGCCTCTTAGAAGAAACAGGTGGTGATGGAGGAAGGTCTTCGAAGAAAGATCTCTTGCTTCCGCACACCGCAGCAGACATCGTTCAAAACTGCGTCGTTGCGTTTTTTTTTTATTATTATTTTCCAATTTTCTTCTTCTTGTTGTTGTAGTTTTATTTTCTGTATTTGGTTGTTCTTCCCCAAAAATGAGAAATTGAATCGGAAAATTTAAGAGATAGGGTTGTTGTTGTGTTGATGGCGTGTGAGAAAGTATATATATGATGAATATGAATAATAATATAATATTATATTATATTATATTATATTGTTTTTCTTCGGAAGAAAAGAAAACAAGTTTTGGGGGATGAATGAATAGAAAGAAAATCATGAATCCAGGGTTATCTCTCATCTATCTACCCTATGTCCAAAGTTTCCTTCTTTTCTTGTTTATTTCGTCACATCACGTCATCCTCATCCTAATAATAATATTTTTAATTCAAAAATATACTATAAATTAACAATTATTCATCGTTAAAATTAAAATTCTAACTAATAATCTAACTCAACTGGTATAAATGTCGAAATTGTTAGTGTCGGATGTCATGATTGGAGTTCGAACCTCAATCACTTCACTTTGTGTGCGTGAATTTTCAATGAATTTGCAATTTCGTCTATCAACCCAAAAAAAAAAGAAGCTCAAAACTTTTTTTTTTCCGGCATGGTTGTACGCAAAACAAAATGAGAGGTGACTTCTTTACAATCTCTTTTGCTTTACAAATTTAATTACTCATTTTGATTCACCATATTCCATTTCCATGTGTTTAACGTATTGTTCAAAGTCTTGCTTTATTTTTAAAATGTGCGTGTCACCCATCTTTAGTGAGTTAATATCATGAAAGTAAAAAACCATTTTATTTCACTTCTTCTATGTATGACGACCACCTTTGCTTTTGACAAAATAATACACTTGTCGTCATAGAATCTTCGGAAGAAGCACAACACGATAAAAAGAGATTTTAAAGATGAACATTGTTGAAGAATATGTTGTAACTTGTACAAGCGATGTAGAGTGGAGAGAACAATACGGTGATGTTATGACACAAATGATATTGTCGTGGAGGCGATGCCATTTGAATTGAATTTCTAGACAAAATATATGAAATTATGAATTTCGGGATTAGAAACTATTGTGTTGCAAGAGTGCCGGAGAAAATAATTTGACTAATTAAATTAAAACACAAAGAGATATCAATGTTTTTAGTTTGACTTTTTTTTACACATGTATTTAGTTTTACTTATATAATAATTAATATTCGATTATATTAAATTAAACCATTTAAATTTACAAAAACAATATAAATTCTATACATATAAATCTATATAGTAACTTAACTACCACATTAGATTAAAATTTGCCTTATTGACATCACTTTAGATGTTAGATTCAATTTAGAATATGATAAAATTAGAAATTGAAATTGCATATTTAAAAATGTAGAGATTAAAATACCAAAATCGATAAAAGTATAGTCTAAAATTGCAATTGAGTCCAAATTTTAAGTATTTTTAACAAAACCCTACAAAAGTTGTATCATCAACAACATGAAAGAATTTTTGTTCACACCTCCACACTTTTGTTCTCCTCTACATCTCTATTTTTATCCTCCTCGGGTCATCGCAACTTAAGTAGCGAGGGTTGTAAAAACATAAAGGACTAAATTTATGTACAGTTTCATATACACAATTTTTATTGTGCTAGATACATGGGGACATTTTTTTTTATTTAAAAACATTTTTATTCTAAAAAAATATAGCCACACCTTAACTAGCGACCCTTATAAAAATCTAATCGTTTTGTGCCCTTCACATTACAAGTTAAGTTGCGAGTAGAATATTTTAGGGTGGCAATAGCATCAGTAATTGGGCCTAACAAAGTACTTCAAGCAAGGGTAGCCCAATTCTGAAAGGCGGTTTTGAAAGGCGTCACGTGCTGCTAATCATACCGTATTTTTTTTTTCCACTTATAAATCTAAATAAGCGATTCTCAAACGCAAATTTTTATCATTCTACTGAGAAGTGAGAGTCTCGCGTCTTTCTCTTCTCTCACTCGTTCATAAACCCTAGAACCTGTTACTACTAAACGAAGCTTTCAAAACTTCTTCGTTCAATCGCGAAAACGAAGAACATGCTCTGAAACACTTCCAAAATCTCAATCATTCAAAACCGTATAAGTTGATTAGAGTTGTTCAAGATGTGGAACAACGGCCAGATTGCGCCACCTGGAACTACGGTTCCTTCGATTCCACCGCCTCAAGCTTCACAACCTTCGTACACGGTGCTTCCACCGCCTCCTCCTCCGCCTGTTGAGACTGAGGCCGATGCAGAAGCACGGCTTGAAGAGAAGGCGAGGAAATGGCAGCAGCTTAACTCGAAGCGTTATAGTGATAAGAGGAAGTTCGGGTTTGTTGAAACTCAGAAAGAGGATATGCCTCCTGAACATGTTAGGAAAATCATCAGGCAAGTGATTTTCTTCACTTTGTGTTTATTTGTTGCTAATATGATTGTTAAACCTAATCGTGTAGGTTTAGAAGTTGTAAGAGTGAAATTGTGTGATTGTTACGGTTGTATAACCTAATTTTGTAGTTTTAGAAGTTGTGAGTATGAGTGAAATTGTTGGATTGTGCTACTATACTGCACTTTTTAGGGTTTAGCTTTATTCGATTTTTTATTTCTATTAAAGAATGGAGAAAATTATTTTTATGGGTTGTATGAGAATGAGAGTTAAAATTGAAATTTGTTCATGGTTTTAGGATAAAGATAGGTGTAGGAGGATACAGTAGAGATAGCCTTTTTATTTTTATGGGTTTTTTTTTTTTTTTTTAAGAAGTAGAAGATGTTGAGATTCTCATTTGTGTTGTATCACTATCACTATGCTATATTTGTGACCTTTCTTTTAGTAAAAAGGATGTATTTCTATCATATTATGAAATTACTTGTAAGTTGAGTTTATTTTCTGTTCTCTATTTCAGGGATCATGGTGATATGTCCTCTAAGAAATTTCGTCATGACAAACGTGTTTATCTTGGAGCACTTAAGTTCATACCGCATGCAGTTTATAAGCTCCTGGAAAATATGCCTATGCCTTGGGAGCAGGTTATATTCATTTTCTAGTTTCTTTTATTGTGTCAATCACTAAATCTGTACAGTCTACTGTCGTTCTTCATTTGATTTATTGTACAGTGCCCCTTTCCTAATACCCTTATATCAATCTACTTTTGTGAATATAGGTCCGAGATGTGAGGGTTTTGTACCATATTTCCGGTGCTATTACATTTGTCAATGAAATACCGTGGGTTGTTGAGCCTATTTATCTTGCTCAGGTTTGTTGCTCTCTTTCCTATATGTTGTGTATGCTTATGATACATCCTTTTTATGTTGATTCATAACTAAACAAACTATTTTGCAGTGGGGTACAATGTGGATAATGATGAGAAGGGAGAAAAGGGATCGTCGTCATTTTAAAAGGATGAGGTTTCCTCCATTTGACGATGAAGAGCCTCCACTTGACTATGCTGATAATCTTTTAGACGTTGATCCTCTAGAGCCGATTCAGCTGGAGCTTGATGAAGAGGAAGATTCTGCCGTTTATACTTGGTTTTATGATCATAAGCCTCTTGTGAAAACAAAGCTTATAAATGGTCCTAGTTACCGAAAATGGCATCTTTCTCTTCCTATAATGGCAACTTTGCATCGTCTTGCTGGGCAGCTTCTGTCTGATCTAAGTGACAGAAATTATTTCTACTTGTTTGACATGGAGTCCTTTTTTACAGCGAAGGCTCTGAACATGTGCATACCTGGTACAAGGACTTCTCTTTTACATGTTTACATTTTTAATTTTAATTATTAATAATATAAAAATATACTGAAGCATTCAATATTTGCTGTGGTACATATTATGTTTGCATCAAGCTACAAATTGGTGATTATAAAACTAGATAGCAATGTTTAGTGTAACCATTAAAAGGCTTAGAAACATATGTTTCATTTAATAGTCTAAATATTACAATAACAGAAAATCAAATCATGCATTGATTTTTCTATTACCTTTGCTCTCTAGGTGGCCCTAAATTTGAGCCTCTCTACCGTGACATGGAGAAAGGAGATGAAGACTGGAATGAGTTTAATGACATCAACAAACTCATTATAAGGTCGCCACTTCGAACAGAATATAGAATTGCTTTTCCCCATCTTTATAACAACAGGCCTCGTAAAGTAAGGCTTTGTATTTACCATACTCCCATGGTTATGTACATAAAAACCGAAGATCCCGACCTACCTGCATTCTATTATGATCCCTTAATACACCCAATAACCAGTGCTAACAAAGAGCGGCGTGAGAAGAAAGTCTACGACGAGGATGATGATGAAGACTGGATCTTGCCAGATGGTGTGGAGCCTTTTCTTAAAGATACACAACTTTATACCGACACCACAGCTGCTGGAATCTCCTTGCTTTTTGCTCCCCGTCCTTTTAACATGAGATCTGGCCGCATGAGACGTTCAGAAGACATTCCTCTTGTGTCGGAATGGTACAAGGAGCATTGGTAAGTTTAACTTGCCATACTTATAAGCTTTAGAACCTGCCTTTTATTTGTTAATTATATACATCAATGTTTTTATCTCTAATTTAGTAATACTAGTGGTGAATGAAAGGTTATAACCATTTCTTTCTAATTGCTTGGCAGTCCTCCATCATATCCAGTTAAAGTCCGGGTTAGTTATCAAAAATTGCTCAAGTGTTTTGTGTTGAATGAGCTGCATCATAGACCTCCTAAGGCTCAAAAAAAGAAGCACTTGTTCAGATCACTTCAAGCAACAAAGTTTTTCCAGACTACAGAACTTGATTGGGTTGAAGCAGGTCTTCAAGTTTGTCGGCAGGGGTACAACATGTTGAATCTGTTAATACACAGGAAAAATTTGAACTACCTTCACCTTGATTATAATTTTAATTTAAAGCCTGTCAAAACCCTGACTACAAAAGAGCGTAAGAAATCACGATTTGGTAATGCATTTCATCTTTGTCGTGAGATCCTTCGTTTGACGAAACTTGTGGTGGATGCCAATGTTCAGTTCCGTTTGGGTAATGTTGATGCTTTCCAGCTGGCAGATGGCCTCCAATACACTTTCTCTCATGTTGGTCAATTGACCGGTATGTATCGGTACAAGTATAGGCTTATGCGACAAATTAGAATGTGCAAAGATTTGAAGCATTTGATTTACTACCGTTTTAACACTGGTCCTGTCGGGAAGGGGCCGGGTTGTGGGTTTTGGGCACCAATGTGGAGGGTTTGGTTATTCTTTCTTCGTGGTATTGTGCCCCTTCTTGAACGATGGCTTGGAAATTTACTGGCACGACAATTTGAGGGACGCCACTCTAAAGGAGTGGCGAAGACCGTCACTAAGCAGCGTGTTGAAAGTCATTTTGACTTAGAGCTTCGAGCAGCTGTGATGCATGATGTGCTTGATGCCATGCCTGGTAATCATTTTACACTTTTTTTCTTTTCTTTCTTTTCATTCTCCAAGTGCTTTTGCCTTTCTCCGTCTCTTTGATTTTACTCAATTAATGGTGTTTTCCTTCCTTGAATGACAGAGGGTATAAAGCAGAATAAGGCAAGAACTATATTGCAACATTTGAGTGAAGCTTGGCGTTGCTGGAAGGCAAATATTCCTTGGAAGGTAAGCTATTCGATTGTAATTTGTGTTTCTGAAATTGGTTTCAGTTATTGTATCCAATAAAGGTTCATGTCTTCATGGCTATATTGTTGATTTACTTACTTTGGCAAAGGTTCCTGGTCTGCCTGTTCCCATAGAGAACATGATCCTTCGATATGTGAAATCAAAAGCTGATTGGTGGACAAATGTTGCTCATTACAATCGTGAGCGTATCAGAAGAGGTGCAACTGTTGATAAGACTGTTTGTCGCAAGAATCTTGGAAGATTGACACGTCTTTGGCTGAAGGCAGAACAGGTGCGTTTAGTGTTTTATAGGATTCAATATCAACTATTTCACCAACAAATTTTGAAGAACTGTTCTTATAGAAATTATTGTTTTCATGAAGTTACATCCTACTGATAATTTATCCTTGTTTTCAGGAGCGCCAACACAATTATTTGAAAGATGGCCCATATGTTACTCCGGAAGAAGCTGTTGCTATCTATACAACTACAGTCCATTGGTTGGAATCCAGGAAGTTTTCCCCTATTCCATTTCCACCTCTATCATACAAGCATGATACAAAGTTGCTTATCCTTGCACTTGAGAGGTTGAAGGAATCCTACAGTGTTGCAGTAAGATTAAATCAACTGCAAAGAGAAGAGTTGGGGCTGATTGAACAAGCTTATGACAATCCCCACGAGGCATTATCAAGAATCAAGCGGCATCTTCTCACCCAACGTGCCTTCAAAGAAGTATGTGAATATATTGAGATTTAGATGTCTACTCTTAAGGATGATCATTCCTAGCACCTGACAAGTATAATGTTTTTATTTTTGGTTTTGCAGGTTGGAATAGAATTTATGGATTTATATAGCTACTTGATTCCAGTATACGAAATAGAGCCTCTGGAGAAAATTACAGATGCATATCTTGATCAATATCTGTGGTACGAAGGCGACAAACGTCATCTCTTTCCCAACTGGATCAAGCCAGCAGATTCAGAGCCACCACCTCTTTTGGTTTACAAATGGTGTCAAGGTATAAACAATTTGCAAGGCATCTGGGACACCAGTGATGGTCAGTGCGTTGTTATGCTGCAGACCAAGTTTGAGAAGTTTTTCGAGAAGATTGATTTGACAATGCTAAATAGGTATGCACTTGTAAACCACTCTGTGAATGAAATATGTCCTATTTTCAAATCTAATTTTATTTATAATATCGCAGGCTTCTTCGTTTGGTTTTAGACCACAACATTGCAGATTATGTCACTGCAAAAAACAATGTTGTGTTGTCATACAAGGATATGAGCCACACAAACTCATATGGTCTCATACGTGGACTTCAGTTTGCATCTTTTGTTGTTCAATATTATGGCTTGGTATTGGATCTTCTGCTTCTTGGATTGACTCGAGCAAGTGAGATTGCTGGTCCACCGCAGATGCCTAACGAGTTCATTACTTATTGGGACACCAAAGTTGAGACCAGACATCCAATTAGGCTGTATTCTCGCTACATAGACAGAGTTCACATATTATTTCGCTTCACACATGAGGAGGCTCGTGATCTCATTCAGCGATATCTCACCGAGCACCCTGATCCTAACAACGAGAACATGGTCGGGTACAATAATAAGAAGTGCTGGCCAAGAGATGCACGAATGAGGCTCATGAAGCATGATGGTATCTTGTTTCCTTTTACTTTGTGTTGGTTTTGATTTGTTATTTTGACATTTGGTTCTTATTATGTTTGGAATTTTTCTCTCGTAATTTCAGTCAATCTTGGGAGAAGTGTCTTTTGGGATATGAAAAACCGTCTTCCTCGAAGTATCACAACGCTGGAATGGGAAAATAGCTTTGTTTCAGTTTACAGCAAAGATAATCCAAACTTGCTTTTTAGCATGTAAGTATTGATAGTTTTAAGTTCTTTTTCTTCATCTTTTTGGTTTTTTGACAAGTACATGGTTATGTTTGTCGATTTTTTTTCATTCAAGTCTTTTAGAAATTTAAATTAGTGTTTTGACACCATCTTTTTGGTGTTTTTTGGGATTTGGTTCATGCTCATCTTTTAACATACTATGTGTATGATGAATGATCTCGATAACACCTTTTAATAACATGCAGGTGTGGATTTGAAGTAAGGATACTTCCTAAAATTAGAATGACTCAAGAAGCCTTCAGTAACACAAGAGATGGTGTCTGGAATCTCCAGAATGAACAAACAAAAGAAAGGACAGCTGTTGCTTTCTTGAGAGTTGATGATGAGCATATGAAAGTGTTTGAGAATCGTGTGAGGCAGATTCTTATGTCTTCGGGTTCTACTACATTCACGAAAATTGTCAATAAGTGGAATACAGCTTTAATAGGTAATAAAAAGTTTTGAGTTGTAGTAGCTCTTTTGCAGAAGTTAATGCCAGTTTTTTCACTGACTTTGATTCTTTTTAGGACTCATGACTTACTTCCGAGAGGCAACTGTACATACTCAAGAGCTGTTGGATTTGCTTGTCAAATGTGAAAATAAAATTCAGACTCGTATCAAGATTGGACTCAACTCAAAGATGCCCAGCAGGTAACAATCATACAGTTATTTGATAATTAATAGTTCATTTGGAGTTTTGAGTTCAAAAGTTTCAATCTATGTATCTGTATCTTTTCCCAGATTTCCGCCTGTCATTTTCTACACTCCCAAGGAAATTGGAGGGCTTGGAATGTTGTCCATGGGTCACATTTTGATTCCCCAAAGTGATCTACGTTACAGTCAGCAGACAGATGTTGGTGTAACCCACTTCAGAAGTGGGATGAGCCACGAGGAGGACCAGTTGATTCCCAACCTTTATCGTTATATACAGGTGAACCATAATTCTTTCTCTTTTAATTTACTTTGTATTTGTACTTGCATTAGATTGATTTTTGTAGATAGATTCATATATTATTGTGTTCTCTTGGATGATGCAGCCTTGGGAAAGTGAATTCATTGATTCACAACGGGTTTGGGCTGAATATGCATTGAAAAGGCAGGAAGCACAGGCACAAAATAGACGCTTGACCCTTGAAGATTTGGAAGTGAGTGCTCTGAAATTGTGGTTTTTGGTGTCTTTGAACTGTGTTGTTGCAATAAGTTCCCCCCCTAGTTTGACATCTACTAATTTACTGACTCTTGATTGTCATTGGCAGGACTCATGGGACAGAGGAATACCACGTATTAACACTTTGTTTCAGAAGGATAGACACACTTTGGCTTATGATAAAGGATGGAGGGTGCGTACAGACTTCAAGCAGTATCAAGTTTTAAAACAAAATCCCTTCTGGTGGACACACCAGAGGCATGATGGGAAATTGTGGAACTTGAACAATTACAGAACTGATGTTATTCAAGCCCTTGGAGGTGTTGAAGGAATTCTTGAACATACTTTATTCAAAGGAACATAGTAAGTAATATTTTTCTTTTAAACTAGTTTTCTGTTTGGGTTAGTTTAGTGATTTTCCATTTGTTTAACCATTTTCAAAAGTCGAAATGGAGCTAGTCATTTTATCGTATAAATCTGACAGAGGCAGAAACTTGTCACAACATGCTTATAGAATGATATGAACACCAAATTTTAAACATATAGGACACTTATATTGCAACACCACACATGATTTAAAATGTAATTAATGAAGATTCCTAATTCCTAATCAGTAATATAAGTAACTACCACATGATTTAAGTATCAAGTTTTAGTATTGCTTTATATATATTTAGTGAACAACTGAAATGAAAAGCTTGGGGAAATGTATGATGTATCTAGTATGTGAGAAAGGCACACCTGCCTTATGATTTTATGAAAGATTGGTTGAAATTTAAAGTCAGCCAACTATCCAACTCTTTCTTTGCTCTTGCAAGTATTGAATAGCTCCCCCAATCTGAGTCGATATTATGTAATTTTAAAATCATGTAGGAGTCAACAATTTTATCATGACATTGTCTTGTTGAACACAATCCAAACATAGACAGAAAACAACAGTAAAATGGCCTGTCTGTTAAATTTTGCGCCATCCCTTTCCCTGACATTATATTGGTAGGTCGTCTAGGATTTGTAAATCCACTTGCTGCATGTCCTCTTTTTACTTCTTGCTATTTTATCTCTACTATGGAAGAATAGTCGGCTTACTGTTATTTTCCACTGCTAGTTTTCCAACCTGGGAAGGTCTCTTCTGGGAAAAGGCGTCAGGTTTTGAGGAATCTATGAAGTATAAGAAGCTCACCAATGCACAGAGATCTGGTCTCAACCAGATACCCAACCGTAGATTTACGCTTTGGTGGTCACCAACCATTAACCGAGCCAATGTTTATGTTGGTTTCCAAGTGCAGCTTGATCTGACTGGTATTTTCATGCACGGAAAAATTCCAACCTTGAAGATATCTCTTATTCAGATATTCAGAGCTCACTTGTGGCAGAAGATCCATGAGAGTGTTGTGATGGATCTTTGCCAGGTTTTGGATCAAGAGTTGGACGCTTTGGAGATTGAAACTGTCCAGAAGGAAACAATCCATCCTAGGAAGAGTTACAAAATGAACAGTTCTTGTGCGGACATCCTCCTCTTTGCTGCCCACAGATGGCCTATGTCAAAGCCTAGTCTTGTAGCTGAATCTAAGGATGTTTTTGATCAGAAGGCAAGCAATAAGTATTGGATTGATGTTCAGCTTCGATGGGGTGATTATGATTCTCACGATATTGAGCGTTACACTCGGGCTAAATTTATGGATTACACAACAGACAATATGTCGATATACCCATCTCCTACTGGTTTGTATCTGTCATTTTGTTATGCTCCTTATATAATTTTATATCCAGTGTTTCTTGATCATTGCTTTCCAATTCCATGCAGGGGTTATGATTGGCCTTGATTTGGCATATAACTTGCATTCTGCATTTGGGAACTGGTTCCCTGGATCAAAGCCACTACTTCAGCAGGCCATGAATAAGATTATGAAGGTAAATAAACTTACATTTGAATGAACTTACATTTTTGTTTTGTTGATAAGCTAATGTGTCTGAACTTTGAAGTATGAAATTCTTTGACTATCTAACACAATTGTTTTTCTAATAATTTTGTGCATGTACAGTCAAATCCAGCATTGTATGTTTTGAGGGAGCGAATCAGGAAAGGTTTGCAGTTGTACTCTTCTGAGCCCACTGAACCATATTTGTCTTCCCAGAACTATGGAGAGATATTCAGCAACCAAATCATATGGTTTGTTGATGACACCAATGTGTATCGTGTTACAATTCACAAGACTTTTGAAGGAAATCTTACAACAAAACCCATCAATGGTGCCATTTTTATTTTCAATCCAAGGACTGGGCAGTTGTTTCTTAAGGTTAGTTTTAGTGCTCCTGTTCTTACTGATTTGTTTCTAAAGTTAGTTGTCTAGGTATTGATGTTGCCTATCATACATTGCAGGTTATTCATACAAGTGTATGGGCTGGTCAGAAGCGTCTTGGCCAACTGGCAAAGTGGAAAACTGCAGAAGAAGTTGCAGCTCTTGTCAGATCTTTGCCTGTAGAAGAACAGCCAAAGCAGATTATTGTTACTCGTAAAGGAATGTTGGATCCTTTGGAGGTCCACTTGCTGGATTTCCCTAATATTGTTATCAAAGGAAGTGAGCTGCAGCTTCCTTTCCAAGCATGTTTGAAGATTGAGAAATTTGGGGATCTTATTTTGAAGGCCACAGAACCACAAATGGTTTTATTCAACATTTATGATGACTGGCTAAAAAGCATTTCCTCATACACTGCATTCTCCAGGCTGATTTTGATTCTACGTGCACTTCATGTGAATAATGAAAAGGCAAAGATGTTACTGAAGCCTGACAAATCTATCGTCACTGAACCTCATCACATCTGGCCTTCTCTAACTGATGACCAGTGGATGAAGGTAATTTAAGTTGCAATTTCTTTTATTTTAAACCCGTTGGTTGCAAGTTGAATATTTAGATTCTTAAGTAGTTGTTACAGAACCATTGAAATTGACATTTATATTTGCTAAGGTCTTATTTTGTAGCTTTCTGTTTCTTGGTATTCATAGCCTTAACATAATGCCTTGGCAGGTGGAGGTTGCATTAAGAGATCTTATACTTTCCGATTATGCAAAGAAAAACAATGTGAACACTTCAGCTTTGACTCAGTCTGAAATTCGTGATATTATACTTGGAGCTGAGATTACTCCACCTTCACAACAGCGGCAACAGATTGCAGAGATTGAAAAACAGGTTATATTCTTTTTGCTGATTCCTGGAAATATAATTCAACTCCATTTTTCTGTAGTCATCTCTATTGTTTTTGTTACCTGAAATTGATTTATCCTGCCGTTTCAATCTATAATATTTACCTTGTTTTGTTTTCACTATTTCACAGGCACATGAAGCAAATCAGGTGACAGCTGTGACAACAAAGACTTCAAATGTTCACGGTGAAGAACTTATAGTAACCACCACTAGTCCCTATGAGCAAGCTGCTTTTGGTTCGAAGACTGATTGGCGTGTCAGAGCAATATCAGCCACAAATTTATACCTTCGAGTAAACCATATATATGTGAACTCCGAGGATATAAAGGTTGGGATTGTTTTCCTCTGTTTCTGTAACTTTTGTTGTTATTATACTCAAGTCAAAACTCCTAGTCTCCCATCATATTTTAACTTTGAATTTTGTGGTGCAGGAAACTGGTTATACCTATATCATGCCGAAGAACATTTTGAAAAAGTTTATATGCATAGCAGATCTCCGAACGCAAATTTCTGGGTACTTATATGGTGTAAGTCCTCCCGACAATCCTCAGGTTAAAGAAATCCGGTGCATTGTGATGCCACCGCAATGGGGGACTCATCAACAAGTCCATCTCCCATCAGCTCTCCCAGAACATGATTTCTTGAATGATTTGGAACCTTTGGGATGGATGCATACTCAACCAAATGAACTTCCACAGTTGTCGCCTCAGGTTTGCTTACTTTAGTTTAAATTGCAACTTTCTCTTTTGTTGTTTGTTAGAGAAATAAATGATTCGTGATAACAATTGTCTCACCGGAGAAATTATCATATTGCAGGATCTCACTTCACATGCTAAGGTCCTAGAAAACAATAAGCAATGGGATGGGGAGAAGTGTATCATCTTGACTTGCAGTTTTACTCCGGGTTCCTGTTCTTTAACCGCATATAAACTAACTCCATCTGGTTATGAATGGGGGCGTATTAACAAGGATACTGGTAGCAACCCACATGGCTACCTTCCTACTCATTATGAGAAGGTTCAGATGCTCCTCAGTGACCGCTTCCTTGGTTTCTACATGGTAAGCTTTACTTCCTCCCGAAGTTTTCCAATTATCTTTTCCTCCGGGATGGTAATACATAACTATTATAACTATATTAATGATTATATATGAATGAAGAAGTGGTTATTATATATAATATATAGTTGTAATTACGGTTTTGTTATCATGATTCATAGATAATTTTATTTGTTTCTGATTGTTTTGGTGGTTTTCTGTCACAATTTCATAGATGCCTGATAATGGTCCATGGAATTACAACTTCATGGGAGTGAAGCACGCACCAGGGATGAAGTATGGAGTGAAGCTTGGGACCCCTAGGGAGTATTACCACGAAGATCATAGACCAACACATTTCTTAGAGTTCAGCAATATGGAGGAAGGCGAGAGAATTGCTGAGGGAGATCGAGAGGATACATTCTCTTAAGATATAAAATGTTAAGGTTTATTTTGAGATACAATACAAGTTGGCAGATCCTATAATTTCTGAAACTTATCATAACATGTTGTATTGGCTACCCGTTTGTACGTCCTAAAGATTTTGTAGTAGTATCACAGTTTTGTAAATAACTACAGGCGGAATATACTAACTTGCCGTTGCTTGTTTGAGCTATTTTCCATTATGCTTGCTTGAGTCATTGCTATTGAAGTAGAACATTTGTCTCAGCTTATATATTATTATACATCTGCAATTATTATTTGTATCAAGTTGAGCTTGGTCACAAGCAAAGAGCAATCCTTAACTAGCTGTAAGGTATATTAAATAGAGGCCAATGCTAGGGTGGGAGACCATGACATGTCTCTCACCGGTGCACCATATGATATGTGGATTGGATTGAATGTGTACATGATATTATGGTGTACTGTCAGTATTATATTATTTATATTTTTTTGAAAAAAAAAAGTTTTAAATTTTTCTGGAAAAAAGTTTTCTATCTTTTTTTCGGGCACAAAATTTTCGATTTTTTCTTTTGGAAAAAAAGTTCCTGATTTTTGGGGGAAAAAATTTCGATTTCACATAAAAGCAATTCCAGAGTTTTTCTGGGAAAAAAATTTTCCGTTCTTTTTTCGGGAAAAAAGTTTCGGATATTTTTCAAAAAAAAAAAGTTTTTGTTTTTTTATGGAAAAAGTTCAGATTTTTCCCAAAAAAAGTTTTCGATTTTTTGGGAAAAATAGTTTCGAAATGTTCACCTAAAAATTATTGTCGATACAAAAAAGAGTAAAAAAATAGAAAATATTTGAAACTTTTTTTCCGAATAAAATATTGGATCTTTTTCAGAAAAAAAATCGGAAACTTTATTTTCGGAAAATATCCGAAACTTTTTTTTTTGAAAAAAGAACGAAAACTTTTTTGTTCAGCAAAGACTCCGGAATTGTTTTTTTCTAAAATCGAAACTTTTTTCCTTAAAAATTTGGAACTTTTTTTTCGAAAAAAAAAAACCGAAATTTTTTTTCCAAAAAAAAATAGAAAAATTTTATCCGGAAAAATTGAAAACTTTTTTTTTCAAAAAAATTAATAAATAATATAATACTGACAGTACACCATAATATCATGTACACATTCAATCCAATCCACATATCATATGGTGCACCGGTGAGAGACATGTCATGGTCTCCCACCCTAGCATTGGCCTTAAATAGAAGTGAATTATAGCACGAGGTTTAATTTATTTATAATATAATATCAATCCTGAAGTTATGCACAAGTACTCATCGTCATGGCCAAGTTTTGACAACTATTACAGTTCATTATTTGGAAGAATAAATCCAATTCTAGAAACTCAAGAAATTGATAATTTAATTTCATATTCAAAATATCTATTTTAAAATTTATAGAAGACATTAATATTATAGAAAATTGGAATATATGCGCCTCTACAATGTTTCTGAAAAAATTAAGATCAAATTATCAATTTGCAAATTTGAAGAGTTAAATATGTGGCTTACAATAGCCGTCCAAATAAGATATTTTTCAATTTTTTTTTCTTTTTCTCTTAATATAAGACTATTTGTACAAATGATTTCTTTATAAAATCGTTGTAAATTTATCAGCATACATTTACAGAGGTAAATTTGCAAAGTTAGCACACATTTTTAACAACTTTATCGAGTAAAATTCACTTTGGATTATGAAATTGACAGTCACTAGGTGAAAGAAGCATTTTAAAGTTCTGTTAGTTACTCAAGTTCTTGAATTAATATTAATATTATCTTATCTTCATATTTTCTGCTTGTTTTGTAAAGTTGTCAATTTTTTTACACATGGCATGCTTATGTGGCATGACAGTTCATCATGTCAATTTGATATCCATGCAATGCAAGCAAATAAGGAACAGGGAATATTAACTAGAATTTTTCTCTTCCCCCCTTCCCTTGACATCTCTTTTTCTCCCCTCCGAGTTTTCATTTTTGCCCTTGAATAAAAACTTTGGAACGCGTTTTTTGAATTCTTTTTTGCCTAAATAAAAACTTTGGAATGTGCTTTCCGATTTGTTTTCGAATTTAAACTTGAAAAACTTCGGAAAATGCGTTCCAAAGTTTTTATTAAAGGAAAAAATCGGAAATTCGGGAAAAGAAAAGAGACGTGGGAGGGGGAGAGAAAATTCTATTAACTATAGCATAAACACCTCAAATTTTTACTACTTTAGCTCAATAGCTTTCTATCACAATTAGAAATGACACAATTGAATGGTCCAAAATTCTATTAACTATAGCATAAACATCTAATTTTTTTTACTTCTTTAGCTCGATAGCTTTCTATCATAATTTTTACTTCTTTAGCTCAATACTCCAAATGCATGCATGCCCTGGTTTCCAAGTCACCAAAACTAAATCACTTGTTTTATTTCAACATTATATCAATAGTCTCATTTTGATTTTTGCACCAGTTTAATGTCCCGTCCGTTCCGTTTGATTCTGATTATCTTACTTTATAAACAAATGAAGAAAAGAAAATGTTACCATACAATTTCTGCAAACTTCACACAATCTGTACTTAAAACACATAAAATCCCTAGTTCCACAGGCTTTCAGTAATTTTGCTTGGTTCAAAGCTACATTCATAGAGACAAACATGCAGCAATCGGCCGCTATAATAAACAGGCACCCAGTATATATATCCCCGCAAAAATAAAATAATAATTAAAAAAAAGAAGAGAGAAATCCTGAAAACTTCACAAACCATATCATCAAATTCATACTTCCATGTTTTTGCAATACTAATAATCAAGATTCTGCATTCTCATGTTTAGATTCCTTCTCTTCTGAGATGAAATCTGAACTCCCTTCAGCAGCTGATATCTCATCATTGTTATTTCCGACAGCAAGAGGGTTCTTAAAGAGTTCATTATTCTCCAACTGAGAAACCTTCTCTTTTGATTCTCCCTTCAGTAGCTCTACCACCTCGAGCATCGTTGGTCTCTTCTCCGGCTGACTCTGAGCACATATTAGAGCAACTAATACAACCCTTTTAAGCTCTTCTTCAGAATAGTCACCATTAAGTCTTGGATCTGCAAGTTCGCTAAATTTTTTCTCACAAGCTAATGGTAGAGCCCAATCATTAATTGACCGTTTCACTGACGAGCTTAGTTTTTCGAGTGGTTTTTTGCCGCTAGCAAGTTCTAGAAGGAGAATTCCAAAACTGTAGACATCGCAACTCTCATTTGCTTTACCTAACATAGCATATTCTGGTGCAAGGTAGCCAAGGGTGCCTTTAACTCTAGTAGTCACATGTGTTGCCCCGTCGGGGATCAATTTGGCAAAACCAAAATCAGCAACACGTGCTTGGAAATCTGAATCCAGCAACACATTGCTTGCTTTAACGTCCCTATGGATGATATGCGGTGTTGCTTGGACGTGAAGATATCTGAAAGCGATTATATTTTAGTATTTACAAAATTCACAGATGCATAAGTTAATATTGAGAGGTAGGATAGTACTCACAAAATTCCCTCAGCAGACCCAATTGCAATATTCATCCGACGATTCCAATCAAGGAGGCTTTCTGTCGAGTGCTGTCCGTGGAGATGAGAAAGTAGGCTCAAATTTGGCATATAGTCATATACAATTAGACGTTCCTGGCCTTCAGCACAATAGCCACGTAGACTAAGAAGATTCTTGTGCCGTACTCTTGCCAATATCTCAACTTCAACAGCAAATTCCATGTCTGCTTTGTTGCTCCAAACCTTCAATCTTTTCACTGCAATCTGCATGAATAAATGGATCAAAATACTAAGATTTACATGCATCCATCTTGAAAATTTCTCCGATTTTTTTTACACAATTATGCTACAGTGTTATCTGTCAGAACTTTTAGGTTCATTCTGAAGGAGCCAGATAAAATGTTCTGTTGGAAGTTTTGCAGCATAAGAACCTGATTTTTTCTTTCTTTACTTTAGAAATCACATTATAAAGTCAAATAAAAATCCAAGTCAAGAGTATCCATTATGGAACATAAATCATAATTGTTCTGTTTTACAAGGTTCAAGCAATAACATTAACATTCCTAGCTTTATAGCAGAAATAAGAATGGAAAATTAAAAAATAATGGTTATTGAGAAGGCACTCAAGGAATTAAGCTGTTTTAGGTTCACTGAGAAATCATTGTAAACTATATTTTGCTTTCTTTCATTGCTTTCTTTATTATTAGTACATGACTCCGTATAGCACAATGTTACTACCTATTACCTAACAATCTTGAGTCTATCCCTATGTTTTCTTCCCTTCCAATTCAGTCCAACAAGTTGGATGATTGCGAAGGTAAGAAAATTCCAATGAGCAAATTGAAAGTCCGAAAATCCAATTCATCAGTTCCTTCAAGGGGCTAATGAGCTAGTGGAAAATGGACTTAATGCCTGTTTGAATTGACTTATTTTAGTTTATCTAGTGACACAAGCACTTGTCAAACTGTTTGAGAAAGTAATGGAAAAGACTTCAACTTTGTCTATAAACTGTTTTCATATTATTTCCATAAGTTTTTCCAGATGTCTCTATGAAAACAATTTGACTTTATTTAAGTGCTTATACGATAAACAATTATACGATAAGCGCTTATGCTGTAAGCACTTAATTAAGCTGTTTATCGAAACAGAGCCTTACCATTCCTTCATTAGAATAAGTTCCACCCTCATTATCTAATCCGATCCTTTTCAGTGTTATATGATAAAATCATCATAACTAAGTATCAATTGATAAAGCTAAGGGGAAACTAAATGTGAATTGACAAAGCAGCAGAACCAGAGAGTAAACTAACCATAACACAAACCTCTGCAGTAATAATATAAACTAGAATGACCAAGAATAAACATAAACTAGAGCTGATTTGTGATAAAACAAAAAAGAAAGTAAAAAGTCTTACTTGCGATCCATCCCAAAGCTGGCCCCAGTAAACACTTCCGAATCCTCCTTCTCCAAGCTTGTTATCATAGTTGAAATTATTTGTCGCTGAGTGTAATTCCTTCAAAGAAAACACCCGCCACGGAGGTTGTTTCTTCCCACTTCCTTTGCTGCATTGGTAGAGACTCTCATATCAATTATGCATTTCAAAAACAAATATGTGCAAGTTTGGACACGCAGTAAGTTTGACCGAAATCACATATCACAGTGGCTCCGTGATTTTGTTGAAGCTCCACGGTAAAGTTTTTGCCAAAATCACATTGAGTGGCAAGTGATTCTGCCAAAATCACAAATCACAGTGGCACAGTGATTTTGTTGAAGCTCCACGGTTCACAGTGAGTAGTGACACCGTAATTTAGCCAAATTGACAAACCACAGTGACACAACGATTTTGTTGAAGCTCCACGGTATAGTTTTTGCCAAAATCACAGTGAGTGGCCATGGTGACACACTGTGATTCTGCCAAATTCACCGCTAATCCAAACATTTTTGTGTAAATTCTGACAGCTCTACTAGTATAAAATCAATGGTATGTTATGTTAATTGAGTAGTTAGAAAAAAAAACCAAATTTTCCCTTACATACTAAACTAACCCTTAATAATCTTCTTGCAAAAACAAGTTTGACTAAAACCTACAATCTGAGCTAAACTCAGAATCTAAAACCCTATTTAGTCTAAATTTTACTCAAAAAAGAGAGACAAAAACTCAAACTGATTTATCACAAAAATCTCATACACGATCCAAAACAACAATTATGATTCTTAACTAAACATAACATACTACAAAGAAATCATTCAAAATTAGAGAGAAATGAAGCATTTTCATACCGATCCGAAGCAATTCCACAACAAAAAAGTGGGCAAAAAGCCATAACCTTCCCACCAATCAATCAGCTCCCACTATCTCTTTCTCTCTATAAATTCTCTTTCTTCTAAATCAATCAGAGAAACTTGAACAAAATCAAAACTTGAAACTGACCCACCAAAACAAATCAGGAGTTTCACTTAAAAAACTGTTACTTTTGTGATTTTGTAGTTGATTTCAGGTACAAAGAGTTATGACAGAAGCTGAAGACACGGTTTATGTTATAACAACGTTGTACTCTTCGAAAGTGAAAGTTAAGAAACAAAAAAAAGGGTAAAGATTCTTCGTTTGTTCGTTATTGTTATTGTTGTTTTGAATGTTTTGATTGAGCTGAGAAAAGGGATGATGAGATGCTGTCTGTGTTATTAAGTCTTCTTTGTTTAACACATAACACATACAGCTGTTTGCACATTTTTTCAAAAAACTAAAACAAACCACAAGAACAAAACAAACACACACGTGGGCTCCATTATTATTATTTTTTAATATTATTATTAGACTCCATTATTCTTAATCTATTTTTAATAAAAAATATTCCGGGCAAAAAAATATTTTTTAATTTATTAAAAATATAATGTATCCAGTCTATATTATTGATAAGATACATTACTTTTTCAATGAACATAAAAAGTGATTTTTACTTATAATTATGTTCGGAGAAAGTAGAAGATGACTAATATTGATAAGGATCTTGGTTTTCTTAAGCACGTAGTAAATAAAAAGAAGATATCTAATATTTTATTTATGTATTTATATTTAGGGTCAGTTTGGCTTAGATTATTTTTGAGTTTATGTAAACAGCTTATGCAATATAAATTAGGTTTCATGCTATCTTATAAGTTCACACAAGTGAAAATTGTATTTTTATAAGCTATTTTATCATAAACTACCTTGATAAAATTATAATAATACATGAAAATTACACAAGTCGTTTGCATAAACTCAAAAATAAGCTAATCCAAACGGGTCATGTGTCTAACACGTTTCAAATAAAATCTTTCATAAAAAAGATAATTTATTTTATTAAAAGCGAGAAAATTTATTAATTTATCTTTTTTAAAATAACTTTAATATTATGGTAACCTAAAAAAATTAACTTTAATATTGCTTTTCTTTGACTCAACTTAATGCTATTTTTTTCAAGTCAACTTATTGCAAATATTTTAGGTATGTGCACAAAAATAAATTTGATATTATTATGAATTATTTTTATCTCAATTATAAATCATTTTACAATATAAATAAAATATTATTTTTCATTTCCTATTATACATTTTATTATTTATTATTCTCTCTTTTTCAAATTAATTTTTTTCTATAATATTTTTCTATACCAATAATAAAAAATAATTTGTAAAATAATTTTTCATTTTTATACAAAATTAACTATATTCCTTAAAAAATTCTTTATTGTACAAGTTGTGTGCTTTGCAAAATTATTGTTTAAACAACACTGATTCCGTTTCTTACATGAACAAGCTAAGTATCAAGTGGATTATCTATCATCATTTTGTAAACAAGTCACACAAGTTGAATGTGTAGTTTTTATCACACACACTCATATAAGTTTTAATATATATGACTATTATAAATTTGTTTGTGAAAATAATAAAATATGAGCATTAGTTTTGACTTTTGACTGAGTTTATGATTTTCAATAATTAAAACTTCAAACAAGCAATTAATATAATAATTTCTTTTTGATTTTTTTAAAACTCTTGTATATACCACAAATTTATTGTGCTGATGTTGTAGTCTTTGTTATATTTATCTAGATCTTCTTAGTTATATAATTATATTGACGTAGGGCGTGAGTTAACTTTTCGATGTGAGAATTTTTTGTGGAAGATCAATTTGTAAGCGTTTCTTATTGAGGTTTGTTAGGATTCTAATAAGCTACCGAAATCCAACTCATCTAAATTATTTATTAGCAAAAAAATATAATTATATTGATGCAATAGTTAAAACCGAGTCTGTTGAGGTCATGCATGCCTTTTCTAATTTGCATAAGTAAAATAGTAATATGCCATGCAAGATTAATAAGTCTCATAATTTTTCACTTTATTAAATAATAAAATTTATTTTTTTGACAGTAAATAATAAAATTTATTGATCTAATAATAAAAACTATTTTATACATGATGTACGACTTATTTCACTTTTATACTTAGGTCATTGCAAAGATTATGAGACTTCCAAAAGATTATGAAACCTCAAAGAAAATTTGTCAAGCATTATAAGGCAAGATTCTTTTTTTTTTTTTTTTTTGTTGTTGACAAGATTCCTATGGATGTTTCTTTATTGTTATCTTCCTTAAATATTTTACGATTTCATATATTTATTCTTGACTTCCAATATTTTTAACTTTTTCTTAGCTATCTGAACCTTGAGGTGTGCCTTAATCTTGACAAGTCTTAAAATCCAAATGATCTAAACTTTTTTTCATAAAAAAAAAAAAATACTATTCCCTCTTTTATTCTACCTTTTACATTATTATTCATTTAAATCATGTTCTTTATTTGACATATTACCTCTTTCCTTCCTATATATGATTTTTTTTTTATCAATATGTAAATTTTAGTTATATACTTTGTTTTTAATTAGCCTGATATTATATAACATTTTTCCTTTGAATAATTTCATGGAATAATATTGTCGCCAACCTTTTCATATTGATGTTTATTTAATAGTATTAATTATCACTAGTGGACAATCCAATTATCTTCATTCCACTAATTTTTTGTTTTTAATAATCTTCACTCCACTATTGATAGATACCTTCAAATGGTACATATTTTGTCTTTGTTTTGCACTTTCGTTTTGATGCGTAAGCATATAGAGACGGAAATTAAGTTAATTATGGCACACTCATGTTGTTACTTGTTAGTGAATGAAAAAGATTAACTAAACATATGTTTTGGATTAACATATTCATTGATGTTGAAAACTTTAATAACACTTGTTAACTTTTTCTTTTCACAAGCTACAAAGACCTCAACTTCTTCAATTATTTTAAAAAGAAAATAGCTTTTCTAACGGTTGCTTAGTTTAACTTTTTTGATGTAATTAAATTTTATTAAGCTCTAGTGGTAGGCCTTCCTCACTACTACCAAAAATAAAAATAAGTGGCCAACAAATATGTTGCTATCAAGGTACTAGAAGATGAAATGGGAAAAAATGATATATTTTAAATTATCTTCCAAACAGCAAAATTGTTCAGTCTTAGTCTTAGGATTTTATTCCTTTTAATTATATGAAAAAATATATATACCGAACAAGTGTTGAGAGATGGGATTCTTATTTGCATCTCTAAATGATAAATAGAGGGAGAAGGTAAATCTTTTGGTATCTATGATGTTTTGTTGGATACAATACTCTATAAGTAAGTGTATTTAAAAATGATTTTTTTTTGTCAAGTAGCCTAGTAGTGACCAGACTCTCACACATTTTTTTTTGCTAATGCCAAGTTTCGAACCAAGTACATTTAGGTTGCAAAGTGACTCCTCAACTAAGGGGCTACATGGGAAACAGCGACTCTCACACATTTAAATGTGGAGAAATGTGGAATCCGGGATTCAAACCCCGACCACTCCAATAATGTCCTTGATAACTAGCTATCATTTGAGATATACTACTTAAAAATGATATTTTATTTAATATAAAAATATATTATGATATTAAATTTTATCTATGAAGACTGTTACTTACTTCATTATAAACTTCACAATATTGAAATATTCACCTTAGTTTATATAAGATTTCGAAAATAATTAGACTTGTTTTTGCAGGCTTTGTTGAATGGAAGGTGTGACTTATCATACAATAATATGATATTTTTTTACTATAATGATACATATTCATCCTTGTAATATTATTGTGATCCAATTCAATGACAAAAATGCATAAATTGGTTTTTCCCATTTTCATACTGAACAAATTTGTCCGTGTATAAAAATGCAAATGACCAATTTGAATATTATTTTTTATGAGAGATTGAATTTGACCAACAATAAATTGTGAAGAACCAAAATAAATTTTTATCTATTAAAGAAAATTTTGAGTGAGAGAATGATATACTATAGCGGTATAGTGTAGGCGTATAGCATAGCCTAAGACAAAATGACCTTACACCTTAGTGTTCAAATAGCATTTATCAATATATTTACATTAATATAATATCAGTACAATAGTAGTATTATATAGTTTTCCTCATTAGGTAAGGCTATCATGATCGAATGATTGATGTCAGGTTAGGAAGTGGTTGTCCTCTAAGTCATGTTGAAATTATTTGTTTTATAATTCTCCATCAACACAATAATTATACCCCAAGGATCAAAACCAAATGTTTCACTAATGATTAAGCCCTTAAAAAATTATCTTAGTTAAAAGTACAGTTTTCCCTGAGTGATAATAATCATTTGGCTACAAGTACTCTACATATATTAGTAGAGTTCACCAAAAAGAAAGATAAATTCAGAGAATGATTGCTTACTTAGAATTAATATTTAGATTTTATGCACTAACCGCGTCACACAATTTTTTTTTCTTAACTATCTGATCTAAAATTGACGTACAAAATTATATACAATAGCCTGATTTCAAATCAATAATTGTTATTCAATAGTGACATTAACTAAGCTACTAATCTTAACTAACTTCTAATTAGTACTAATCAACTTGTTACTACCTATAACAAGTTCTAACTAATTCTAACATCCATCTCATTTCTAAGGTTGCTTTCTAGCTAACTCCAATGGTTTATAGTATGGAGACATGGTTCTTCTGATTTTTGAATGCTCTTGATACAATCATTACCCATGTAGCCATATGCTTAAAAAAGTTTAGTTATAAATAAACAGCATCTCAAAACCTTGTTTCTAATCTATCTTTCTGTTTAATTATTTGATGGTTTATGAGGGGCAATATATATTATATTTTGCATATACTTTGACCATTTATTATATTTATATATTTTAGGGATTAAATGAATGGTTTATTCCAATGCAATGAAGAATACTTTGCTAAAAAGACTGCTTTCGATTCTTTCTTTTCGATTCTTTCTTGTCTATCAGATTCTTTTTCATTTCTTCACCGGGCTTTTACCATGTCTCCCGAACAATTTCATTACATATGACGCAAGACGATTCCACATATCGTGCTCGGAATGGGATCGGGTGTTTTAACGTCCCACCTAGCTGGTGGAATTAAATAAGATTTTTATTTTTGGTCAATTATAGTCTAGTGACTAGAAATTTCACCTTAGAGGTGAATAAGTGGAGTGTCGAACTCTGACTCCTGTACATATAGTGCGATGTCCCTACCAACTGAGCTAAGTTCACGAGAACACCGATTATAAAGACTTTAAATAGTTTAATTTTAAACCGAAAATAAGATTTAAATTGAAAATTCCTCGATTAGTTCTGAAAGTCTATAGGAAAAAGGGCCTAGTTGACAAATATTACACCAAATATTACACCAATATATAATTTAATTCATTCTCAATATGGCGGGGAAACAGATTACTACTTCAGTATAACACTTTT
This sequence comes from Trifolium pratense, assembly GCF_020283565.1. Lineage (NCBI taxonomy): Eukaryota > Viridiplantae > Streptophyta > Magnoliopsida > Fabales > Fabaceae > Trifolium > Trifolium pratense. The sequence goes on along the minus strand of NC_060065.1, from coordinate 57,806,548 downwards.
TTTTTTTGACAATACTTCAGTATAACACTTGAATAATAGTAAAGTCATTTTTCAAGGTGCTGTACAAAAGATTTGCAGTCTAATTCAAGATTGCAAGCACTTGGAGCCCCAAAAAGAAGAAAAAGGAACATCAAATATACATTTTTAATAGGGGATCAAAATTTGGTGACCAATTTTTTTTGATGAATTTTCTAATCACAATGCAGTATGAAAATTCAAGCACCAGCCAACATATCTTTTTAAGCATGATAATTGCAGATTTGGATACACAAACTATGATTGATACATAAATGTGATGAATGGTGCAATGAAAGGGCAGCTATCAGTAATTATCAACATATTTAGAGAACATCTACATCATCCATGATATGGTAGGTAAGTTTTGTCTTTTCTAAGAACAAACTTTACTTACAATCTGTTTTTCATTAAAATCAGCATGAAATTTGAAGTTTTAAAGAGCCAAATTATATGAAAAATTAGAAATATAATTGGCACAAGAGAAGCCAAAATTAGCAGAAAAGAAGAAGAATAAAAGATGCCAAATTCAGAACAAGTAAACCTATGCACATAATTGTACCAAAAAAAAAAACCTATGCACATAATTAACCATCCAAAACTCTCTCTCTCATGAGACACTTATTCGAGACATGTTAGACACTAAATATGAATATCTCTTTCAGACAACTAAAATTTGTTCTGGTCATCACGTTGCGGAAGTCTAGCTTCTTCAGATAAATTTAACCTTTATCGATCAGTTGGTTTAATTATCTTATTTATGAGACATTGTATCTAATTAATGGTGACAACAACTATTTTCCAACTTATTGGCAGTAACATTACAAGGTCTTTCTTAGATTCTTTTCCTATGCTAATGTGCTATAAATGAATATACCTTACTTACAAGAAAATTAATGTAAAGAGTACAAAAGTAGCCAATCTCATTGACCTTGTAAATGAGGCATCCGATGAGATTGAAACATCATCCATTAATGTCGTCTTTGGGCCGGGCTTTTCTCTATCTGAAACATGTTGCACTGTTCTACCTGAACCTGGACTTGAACTCTCACACAAACCAATGCCAAAATCAAAGTCCACACTATCTCCAAGACCACTACTTGCATCATAACAAAGCCCTAAATTGTTAGAAAGTTTTAGTTTCCTTTTCATTCTCCAAACCATTTCTCTTTCAAATGGGACTGGCCCAATTAGGCCATTGTCATTGAGCCTTAGTTCACTAAGGCTTCTCAAATTCCGAAAGCTTTTCGGGATCGACCCGTTGAAGTGGTTCCCATCAAGATGAAGCACACGGAGGTTCGTTAATTTTCCCAACGATTCTGGAATTGAGCCGTGTAAATTCGTATTTGACATAACTAAGATCATTAAACCCTTCATGCCATCAAACCCATCGTCGGGTACTATTGTTGAGCCCATTGGGTTTCCTTTAAGAATCAGGGCCTGAAGGGAACTCAAACTTTTTAGTGACTTTGGAAATGGGCCTTGTATACGGTTGAAGCTTAAATCCATTAGCATAAGGTCATTTAGGCCTGTTAGTTTATCTGGAATTGGGCCCGAAAGCCTATTGCGACTGAAGTCTAGTTTAATCAAAGAGTGACAATCCCAAAGAGTAGAGGGGATTGTGCCCGTTAGACGATTTTGGTTCAGGTCCAATACATTTAAGTTTGGAAAAGTCAAACCAGGTATGGAACCGGTTAACCTATTAACACTCAAATCCAACGACCTTAGACCGGTTATGCGGTTCAATGAAACTGGTATTGAACCGTTGAGATTATTTTTATGAAGATCAAGTACTTTAAGACGGGTGAGATTACCCAATTCATTAGGAATTGGACCTACATGGCCATTTTCTCTGAGAACGAGAGTTTGCAATGAAGGGCCCAATTGGCCCAAAAAAGATGGTATAGGGTGAGGATTGTAACTAAAACAACGATAAAAGAAGAGGGTTTTAAGATGAGGAAGGTTTATGATGGAGGGTGAAATAGTGGAACTTGTGGGATCACATGTGGGAAATGCGGTATCATCAGAGAGAGCACCAAAGGAGAGGGAGACAATGTGGTAAACATTGTCCTTGTCTGGCATGCACTCAATGCCATGCCATCGACCGCGACAAACATCAGGGATGTCAATGGCCCAATCATTGCCCGTCGCTTTCATGATATCATAAATCGCTTGTTGTTCGCGAGTATCAGTTCTAGCATTATCTTGCTTGGTGGAAATGCCATCTATTAGTGGTGTGGAACTAGAAGGAACGGTGGAGGTATTGGAATCAGAAACCTCAACCGTGAAAGACATTACTAAATCCGACAAAAATAACAACATAGTGAAACATACTAGTACTAGTAGTAGTTTTTGATGTAGATGTAGAGGAAGGGGCCAATTGGTACTAGTCATATTTTGAATTTAGAGTTTGTGTTGTGTGAGTGATTTGATTTGATCATGTGACAAATATTATTTATAGAGGGGGTTGTAATTAATGAATGGGGTGAGTGAGTTGGTGTTGTGCATTGGGTGGAGTAAGTGTGCTCACGAGAAAAGACATAGACATCATAAATAAGGTAGAATTTGCTCATTTATGTGTTTCACGGGATTTTACACTTCAAAATTTGATTGAATGAATGCAACGGCTATCATTCATAAAAACACTCTGATAGGAGATCGATGAACTTGTAGCATACTATAGGAGTACTATTAAGTAAAGTGTTGCGCTAAACAGTGTCCCCGTGATACTCTCTCCGTCCCGAATTATAAGAGAAAATAGGTCAACGAAAGTTGATGTATGTAATTAGTCCAAATTTTTAACTAAATACATTAATTTTCATTGACCAATTTTTCCTTATATTTGGGGACGGAGGAAGTACTTGTTAAATCATACTAAAAAAGAAAAATTAAATATAAAGTTAATGCGTAAAATATGACTTTTTATATTTTTAATGTGTTAAATGCACAAATTTCGAGGCAAAACTTCCATGTTAATGTGCTTAATTAGTGCCTCGGAGGCACTGTTTAACATTTTCATTAAGTAAAAATGATAAATGAAGGACAAAGAATAATAATTTTATTAATTTATCTTTATTATTACTTGGTGAAAGTTGTGTGAATTGTAGTAATTAGAGGGTACAATTAAAAAGAAAGTTAAATTCAAAGAACATCTCCAATGGTAGTACCTATTAGGTACTTATATAGGTATTTATTAGGTACTATCATTGGAGCAAAACACATTAAGTACCTAACAGGTACTGCTTCTCAAATAGGTATACTCTCTCTCATTATAATATATTTTTGTGGGACATACTTATAAAGATGTAGTATTATTAATGAGATATAAAATTATTAGTGAGACCGATTTAGAGCTTTTTAAGAAGTGCTGGGTTGGAGGGATTGAGTACTTATTAAGTACTATTATTAAAAAATAATAAATGAGTGATGTGTATTGTGTACACGTGAGACCTAGATAAATACTCAAATTTGGTAATTAACTAGGCAAATATATTTTGCAATTATGAACTATTATTATGGAACAGAGAGAATAGTAAATAAGCTAGTTGGTACGCTAGCTAACTACTCCGGTGATGGCTTGTGGTCATCTTTGTCCCAATGTTTATCCTTTTCTGCTGGTGGTTGAGAATTTACAAAGGTGTTAATCAAGTTTTTCAATTGTCATTTACCTTATGTTCATAAGGCAAATGAAATTTTAATTCACTTAAAATAATTGTTAGATGATAAGTTATTGGGCTTAAGTCAATGACCCTTTAAATTTAGTATTAGTTTAATTCATTATGTTTTATACATTTCCTTAATTTTTATCAAATTCTATATTGTTATAAAGAAAGTTTGTCCCTTACCATTTTATCCGGTTCTTATTTTTGTCAATCAAACGGACCAATATAAAATACAGTGTTAAGAATTATATAAAATTGTAGTGTAAATGTGTCACCAATATATGAACCCTTGATGTGTCATCTATAGTTGACAAAATATAGGTGGCAAGAGCAGAACATGCATACTCAATATTTCAATTCTCACAAGACTACACGTATCAAATAATATAATGTATAGTATCACTCAACAAAAGGAAAAAAAATTTAAAAATAAAGCAATCGAACATATCCTAAGTAGTAATAAGCACTTCTTAATATATATTTTTCATATACTTTGATGCTTATGCTAGCTAGCTCTATATTTTCCCACTATAGCAACAACTTTTCCATCAAGAAGCCTATATTAATTTTACATAATAAGCCAAGAAAAATCAGAAACATGCAGAATCAGATGAAATATGATCACACTAACACATTACAAATGCAAAGTAGTGAGAGTATGAATCTAAAGGAAAAGAAGGTAAAAGATTTAATGGTGAATAAGAAAAGACTAGTTGAAGTACCATATACAGCTTCACTAGGACAAACAATGAATACACTTGTAGCAAACAAGGTAGTGGCTGTTCCGGTGGCTGCGCCGCCCGGTCAGTGGATTGGAGCAGGAGGGTCTATGATTGTTGAGTCTGATAAACAAACAGGGACAGTAAGGAAGCATTATATAGGGATGGTTACTATGCTTGATATTGTGGCACATATAGCTGGTGAAGATCATTTAAGTGGTGGTGATGATGTTACAGAAGATCTTGATCAAAGGATGTCTGTTCCTGTTTCTTCCATCATTGGTCATTCCTTTGAAGGACTTAGCTTGTGGACTCTCAATCCTAATACCAGGTTGGTTAAACTTAAAACTTTTTTGGTAAACCAAATTCGAGACTAATCAGATAACTGAAATCTATATAGTGTTTAATTAAGCATAGTTCAGTTGGTAGAAATATTTTATCTAATATACATGAATTAGGCCAAACCCTCTAGCCACTAGGCTACTTACAAAAAAATGTGTCTTACCATATGTTTTTTGACATAGAAATCTCTACCTAATGATGAATAATAGACCTAAGGGTTAATAGTCGCAAATATCTACCATTTATTAAATGCTTGTTGGGGGATACTGCTTGTTGGAGAGTCGGGGAGCTCCTGAGAAACAACAAGGGCAGTTCGAATTAACTTATTTTTAACTTATTTTTGAGCTTATGCAAAAACAACTTATGCAAATAAATAAAATTTTATTATAAATAAAATTTTATTTTAACTTATAAATTTCCACTCGCAACTCAAAAATAATCTAATCTAAATAAATAAGATTTTATTGCATAAGCTCAAAAATAAGCTAATCCAAACAACCCAAGTCAAATTCATCTCCACCTAGAACTCTAAACTATTAGGTTAACGAGTAACCTCACTTATAAATTTAAAATTCTTCTCGTTTATAGTCGAATATGGGACATTACCACTGAAACTTAAAACCCAACATATATGTACAATAAACAACACCAATTGATCAAATGTTACTATTTAACTAACATAACAAAATCATCAATCATGTATACTTCTTAATTAATGCCTTTGACTTTATCATTAACATTGTAACATAGACTTTTTTATTATACGATGATATATTTGATGATTATATTATGGCTGCATGGATGGTATGGTGTGTTAGCCTGTTAGATTGTATGGAAGTGTTGAGCAAAGGCGTGCATCGAGCTATGGTACCAACTGACAGTCAAATAGAGAATGTATCAGCTGGAGTTGAACTTGTTGAATCATCTTCAAGCTACCAAATGCTAACTCAAATGGATGTGCTTAGGTTCTTGAAAGAACATGACAGTGAACTACATAGTACTCTGCATTCACGTTCTGTTCAAGATTTGGGAGCTATCAATGAGAGGATTTATGCCATCACGGATCGTACCAAACTCATTGATGCTATCAAATGCTTGAAGGCTGCTATGTTAAATGCTCTTCCTATTGTTAGAGCTTCTGATGTTGGTGATGATGATCACAAGCAACTTATCAATGCAAGTCTTCTCATTCTCATTAATTTTTTTCCTTATGTTAGTTATGATCTATGAAGTACATATATACACCGACACTATACATAACACTGACACGTCGACACAGTAATAATTTTAAAAATTGCAGTATTGAATTTAATCACATGTCATGCAGATACCAGACACATTTTCAATCTGAAGTGTCTGTGGTCCTACACAGATGTTAGGATTAGTTAGTTTACTACTTTTTGTTGACCAGTTTTTTCTTATATTTTGGAATGGAAGAAGTATAATACAAACATTGGAATTATTGATCCCTTAATTAATGCAAAGATATGGTTGCAGGGAAGATGCAGGAAACTTATAGGTACATTTTCTGCAACTGATTTAAGAGGATGCTACATAAACACATTGAAATCATGGTTGGGAATAAGTGCACTTGCATTCACTGAACAAATTGCAACAAGTCCATTGTACACAACATCAGAAACACAGAATGATATTAGTAGCTCTAGAAGGGAGCTTGTAACATGCTATGCTGAATCTACTTTATCCGAGGTAATTGACAAGGCGGTCACAAAACATGTTCATCGAATCTGGGTGGTTGATCAAGAGGGTTTGCTTGTAGGTGTTGTGTCTCTCACAGATGTTATTAGAGTTATAAGGCAATCTATGCTATCAGATGCATGAATATGTTTGTTAAGTAACATTTTGTGCTAAGTTTGTAAAAATATTACAGCTATATATCTGGATCAATGTTTTGCTTAGTCTATATAATAATGTTATGATCGATAATTAACTATTCATGGTAATTGACTAGTTATGAAATGCTTAATCACTACATTGACAAATTTATCAAATAATTCTTTATATTTTAACAACTTACTATAAATTTAGTCCTTACATGAAATATTCATAAACTTGAAAGACTCATTGACAAAAAACATGCATCAAAAGATTTACTCCAAAAAACACTGCTCCAAAAATACAAACAACATATGTAACTGATAATCTCATGACTAAACATTTAATGTGAAATCAACATGAAAAAACTTTGCACCTGTATCTGCAAATTAGCATTTCATCTTTGTATTGAATATTTAATGTGAAATCAATTTCTTCAATAATTTCTAATGATTAGCATTTGTGATTAAACATTCACCTTATAAATTATAATATAAATTTGTACATTCCTAATGATTCACCATTTTTATCAATTTGTTTCCATGTAAAATCAAGCAATGTATACAAAATCATGTGGTTCATTTGACTTTTTTTTAAAGTGAAATTAGTTTTCTTTCAATGCTTCATCATTTGGCTTTTCTCAAATAAAATTACTCTTAAAATAAATATAAGAAAAACTCAATTGATTCCAATCTATTTAATGACATCATTCTTAAAATATTCTTTAATTTCAAAGAATTTTATTTTCCAGTAACCTCTTCTTCTTTTTTTCTCCAATAACCTATTTTATTCTTATGAAACAAGTAATCCATGAACTAAATTTTACATACTGAAATAAGGATTAACAATACAATTGTTAATGCATATATTTTCCCTTTCTTGGTCTACCATCCTGCTACACTTTGCAAGACATCATTTAGACCTCAAATAGCCATCTTAGTTCCGAAATGCATAAGATGCTTTCAGAACGACACTCATTTTAAAATTGGGCCAGGAGTAATCAAATAGACTAAATAAAATTTAATTTCACAATTACATCTCTAGTCTTTATCTTTAATACAAACTACTGGTGAATTTTGATTATGCGCTAATTTCAACCATTGGATGCTACATGTTTCCCCCTCTCTTTTAGACCTCTTCCAACCCTAATTTCTTTACTATTGATAGCTATGTCCCTAAATATAAGGTTCTTTTGTGCGGGAGATCCAATTTAAAAAAATTAAGGCAAATATTAGGGCACATAATAAACTATTTAACATATAAATTTATCTAAAAAAATTTACATTCAACTTTTCAAAAATTAAATTGTTGTATTTTCATATTAATAGTTAACATGTGCTTTAAAATTAGAAAATTACATTTAATAATGCATCAATATATGAACCCTAAAATTAATACTAACATTTTCTTTATACTATTCTTTAACATGTGTCTTTAAGCCAGATGTTAGACGGACCCTAAAATTAATGGTGGGATTTCTTTGAAGTTTGTTTAAGGTCCAATAAGACAAGAAGTGATAATTTGCAATTTCGAAACGAAAACTAGAATGAAACAATAATCATACGGGTACAGACAAAAAGGCATTGGATGTTGGAATGGAATAATGGTCACTGTAAATAGGCACGGGAGATTAAAAAAAAAAAAAACATATATGGTTAAGAAGTTTATGGACTAGGTACTATAGGAGTATGTGTTTTATTTTACTTTTTTAGCTATCACATTCACATTGTCATTGGTATGTATGTAAATGTCCTTGGTATGGTCGCCTCAAAAAGTTCTTCTTCTTCCCACTAATTTTAACACTATATATATTTTGTTTATGGAAGCATTTCCTCCTAAGACCATATGTTACATTTCATATGTTTAGTAGATAAACTTTTGATAAATTTCTGTGTTGCTTTAATCAGACGTGTGCTGACGTAAATACAAAGCACGCTCTGCTTTCATTTATATATGGACACATTAAAATATGTACTCCCTTTGTCTGTAAGTACATAACGACCAATTTGACAAAATAGTGTCCCAAAGTATAAGTTCCTTTCAAGTTACTATAAACATTTATATACATTAGAAAACAAATTGGCATGGCCTTTTAATTTAATTAATTAATTAATTTCCCAGCATGTGAAGTTTGGTTCCAGTTTGAGGTTTATGTGATGATGGATTGAAAAGTATACCCGTCATCATGCTTTGCAAGTTTACCGTTTATTTTAAAATTGTGGTAGTACTTGAAAAAGACAAATATTTTATCGTCTCATAGATATACTAATACTAGTACCAGTACAAAGTATAAACCACGGTTCCACGTGACAAGCTTTGGCTAAACTAAAATAAACTTTTCACTATACTATGCTATACCACCACCTCGCTGCGCCCCAAGACAAGCACCATTCCATTTCCAGCACCGGAACAGAACAAGGTGTTTCTTTATTTTTCTCGGAAAAGCCGATGAGAAAAAGTAAATAGTACTACTACTCCAAACCCTACTTAGACCATCCACAATGGTCTCAACACTCAACACCACCTTTTTCACTCCACACCATCTTCTCTTTCTTCCACCTACTCATTCAACACTCATTCAACTTTTACCCTCTCCAATAATTTTTTCATTCAACACTCTACTCCACCACTTTCTCTACCCCACCACTTTTTATTTCATATTCTTATTTAAATTTATATTTTTGTTTTTATGATTACATAAAATTACAATTATCGATTAAAATTAAATTAAAATAATTAACACTTAACGATTTATTTTTTAGTTTTTTGTAATAAAATCAAAATTTATTTAAATAATTTATACGATACAAATCATCTTAACTTAATTTAAAATACAACACACAAGTAACGTAATTAGTGCGATACAAATAATTTAAAATGCAATGCAACACACAAGCAACATAATTAGTACGATACAAATAATTTAAAATGCAATGCAACATACAAGCAACATAATAATTAGTACGATACAAATTAGAAGAATTTTGGCTGTTGAAATGGTTATTGGGATCTATTTCACCAAAAAAAGACTAATACTTCAAGATTAACACTAATAGATAGATAATAATAAGATTAATATAGTGAAAAAATCAATTTTTTTTCTGTGTCCAAATAAAATGAACCAAGTCTCTATTTATAGACAAAAAAAATCATGAATTTTGGTAAAAAAAAAATTAAAAAAAATTAATTTGCAACGAAATAATTGAGTTCAAAGTATTAAATGGATAAAAATTCTGCCAGCCAATAGCAGCTAGCCACGTGGCTGGAACTTATCAACTTTACAATCTCTCTCCGCATGTGACACCAGCCACTCTCCCCCCCCCCCCAGCGAGTGGTGTACACGCGCTAGCTGCAAGCCAGTGAAAGCCTGCCGCGTGTCCCCATGCTCGTCCTGCTGTTCAGTTTCAACTGTGTTGAAGATATTCATCTTCACTCACGTCCATCTCATATTCAACACTTAATTAAACACCCATTGGAGCATGTTTGGTAGTTGAACCCCACTTTCAACACTACCATTGCTCATGGTCTTAGGGTTTTTTATTTATTATACAATCATGCTAAATAGTCTTCCGAACACTTGTTAAATTTATTTATTATAAAAGTAAAGATAAAATTTATCATGTAGTCAAGATAAATCATCCTAACCACGAGATAAAAATACATGTGGTTCGGTTTGGTTCAGTTAGTTTTTAAAAAGTCATCCAAACCAAACCAATGCGGTTAGGGTTAATTCGGTTTGTGCGGTTTATCACGATATAAAAAATATTACAATATTTTCAACTTGTTACAAGATAAACATAGAAAATTTTAATTTATTGTTTACATGATACAATATGCATATACAGAAATGCATATACATAATAACTTATTTTTAATACCAACAGTATAGTTCTAGATCGCGTGAAATGATATGTTTTGACTGCCTATTATTTTATGGACTCAATTTGTGTTGATTGATAATAGTTGATAGAGCTAAGTTAAGTATTGCGGTTTGTTTGGTTCGGTTTTCTAAAATGAAAATCGCAAACCAAACCAAACCGTGCAGTTTGGAAGAAAAATGATCCGTGCAGTTAAAACTAAATGTGATTTTTTGCGGTTTCAATTTGAATTGGTTCGGTTTGCGGTTTTACTTTTAGATTGGTTTGGATACGATCACCCCTATTACTAGTAGTAGAGATGTGGAATAATAGGTGGGGTGACTGACAAGTTAGGAGGTGCAGGCAGTTGTCGTGTGGGAATGAGGGCTGAAGGCCGCACAGCACACAACACAGCAGCTAGGTAGGTAGCGCACCATATTGTAAAGGTGACTGAGGCGCACGCCACAATACTACTGACTGAGGGGAAGGAAGGGTGAGTCGTCAGAACACGTTTTGGTCTCCTAGTTACCCCACATTCACCTTGATTTCCACCCTCCTCATTTGCACGCCTTCCTTTCATTCACCATTTTCTTCCATTTATTACCATACCTCTCTCCTTATCAATAATAACTACCCATATCTAGTTACAAGCTTCTCCTATGAAACTATTGATTTGGCTCAACCCATTAGCTTGAGATATCTACTTATACGCACATTTTTTCTTCAATCGGGTAGAGAAATGATGAACTAATGTTTGTAACGAACCTGTGAGTGCTATTATTAATTTGGCTCAACCCATTAATTTGAGATCTCTACTTATACACACATTTGTTTTATTCAATTGGGCATGAAAATGATGAGTTAATGTTTGCCTTGATCATTTGATTAACGTAGCTTATATTTTAAGAACCACGTGATGTTTTATTATGTTGTTATTAGTCTAATTTTCAATCAACCTTATGGATGACTTACATATTTGAATGAGTTGTATAATGATTATCCTTCTAATCTAATGACAATATCGTATTATATTTAGTTTAATTTATAATGATATCAAAATATTATGTGAAATTATTTATTGGTTGTACTAACAAACGAAATATAAAACCATATCATATAAACAAATTCTTCCCCGTGCGTCGCACGGGTGGGAAATCTAGTGAAACACATACACAAAGACAAACACCGAACACCGTTATAATTTGAGTTATTGTTTGTTTATCCTTCATTTATATGTAAGTACTTCCTCCGTCCTAAAATGAGTGATCCCTTAGGATCCATTTTTTATTTTGCAAAAATTAAGTACCGAACAAAACATTATGGAATAGAACAATAAATACATAATAGATAACTTATAAAGGACAAAAAGTAGTCATGTGGTTTAGTGTGGTCTTTCGAATTTCAATTTGTCTAATCTCAATAGGTTCGGCCCCTATGGGGTGCAGGGTGAGCGACGACATCGGGCATCAAAATTTTGGGAGTCTCAACTCAAATTTTTGAGGTCATATAATAATAGTTATATATTGTTAGTGTTTATAAAATATCATATATACTCAACAGATTAATTTTGAGGTCATATAATAATAGTTATATTATCAATGTTCATAAAATATAATATGTTTAGTAAAAAAAAAAGACCTGATCAAGTAAAAAAATAATAATTAAATGTTTCTTGATTATAAATTTTCTCCTATCTTAAAAGAATTTTCTCCATACTCATGGACCATTAAATAGAACCCATGATCATATGTTTAAGGCGATCAAGACCATTACCCCTTAGACAAATTTATTATTGATATTTTTTATGTTACTTATAAATAGAGGATGATTCTTTTTAATTTTTTTTTTAATAGAGTTCAATTTTTAATATTTAAATCGAATCTCTAAATAATTAGGACGACCCTAAATCCCATTAACAATTTTAAAATTAAAAACGCTACAAGTGTTTGTTTTGTCAAATCCTTTAGGAGTAGTCTTTTATAGTATTAGCAAGATCCTATGGCTATAGCCTAAGATAAAATACTAATATAATGTGTAACAAAGAAATTAAATTTGTTGAAAGGATAGAAGAAGAATATTGATGGGTGGGGTCCTTATTACTTAATCCTTTATTTGCGTGAAAAGGGTCCTTAGTCGTTTGTGGAAGGCTTTAAATAGCAGTGACACTCCCGCGACAACAACAGAAGCTGGAGTAACACAAAAGCCAAAACAGAGAAGAAAAACAAACAAATTAACCTTTGTGTTTTGTCAGTTGAATTTTGAACTGTCTTTAAGCATAATTTGTTTTGATCATCCTCAGTTAGACAAAACGGGTCTCTCACTGTGGATGCTTGGTTTCGGCGCGGACCTCTTGTGGGCCGACATGAATCGCCTCCTCGCCTTCCTCTTCCACCAGGGTGTCTTGGATGAGCAATTTTTGCAACTTCAACAACTTCAAGATCACACTTCCCCTAACTTCGTATCCGAAGTCGTCAACATTTATTTCCACGAGTCCGAAAAACTACTCAACAATCTCAGATCATTACTGTAATTTTTTTTAATCAGATACATCAATTTTTATTGACTTAATTTTTTCTTATATACTGTGACGTTAACGTCTAGTATGTGTGATTGTGATTGCAGAATGGAGAGGGAGTTTTCTGATTATAAGAAAATTGAAATACATTTGAATCAGTTCATTGGTAGCAGTTCAAGCATTGGTGCTAAGAGAGTTACAAGCGTTTGTATTGCTTTTCGTGCAGCTTCTGAGCAAGACAACCGTGCTGGGTTTGTTCCATTAATTCTTAAAATTCGTGCACAATTCTTTTTCTCAAACTTTCTCAAATAAAATACTAGTAATTTTTTTTAGGAAAATGCTTATTCCTACGAAGGATGTTTTCACGATAACAACGAATCCTTTATTTTATATTTTTTTGTTAAGAAACAAACTGCTTAACCTCATCTTTGGTCTTTGCTTATTATCGTCTCAAAGCGCAAAAATTGTGAAATTCAGGAATGGAAGCAACCCACTCATTCTCTCATGATTATTGCGGCCTTTCCTCCATCAACAACCATAACTTCACTGTTCCTTTTCCTTTCTTCAAAACCTAATTTGATATTTATCAACCCAACATATTGATTTTCTTACTCGATTTTTCAAGATCTACAACCATAATTTTTACTCTATGATTAGTTTGATTTCTTGGTAATCTCTGTTCATCTCTCTCTTTTCTGGGTACTACTTTTCTTTACTCTCTTTACCAATTTGGTTTATGAGGCTTTAAGTTTATTTGTTGACATAAATTTTCTTGTAGTTCATTTTTTGTGCTTCATCAGATTCAGTTTGCATTGGTTTTAAAATTGAGTACCCTAATTTATAGAAGAGAAGAAAGGTTGGAGCTTTATGCAAATAGCTCAATTTAAGTCTCCTAGCAAAGTGGAGGTGGAAACTTTTGGCAGTGGTTGGGGAGACAGAAGGATTTTCGGTGAAAGCTACTTACCTTATGATGGTTGCAAAGTTTAATAATAATAGTATGCGTGAGCCTCATGAGGAATATGTGTTCAAACACTTGTGGAAATGTGCTGCTCCGTCTAAGGCTTGTGCATTCTCGTGGCAGCTGCTACTTAATTGAATTCAGACCAAGGATAATCTTTGGAAGGAGAGGGTTATTCGGCAACATCAAACTGATTGTGTTCTCTGTGGTGCCATAGCGGAATCGGGGGTCCATTTGTTTCTGCACTGCAACTGTACGGCGACTGTTTGATACCAGATTATTATGCAATGGTTGGGACTTGTAATTTTACTCCCCCTAATCTGGTCCTGTCTTTTAGTATGTTATTGGGCTGTGCGTATAACAAACGGCAAAAAGAAGGATTGGCGCTGATTTGGAACCTTTTATCTGATCGTATTTTCAATATCGGTTGGAAAGTTTGGAACGCTTTTGTTCTCTTTTAGGCATAGGCAATATAGGCTAAAGTGTATAGGAATAGTTGCACAATGTTGTTGTATGTGCTGCAACTAATTGTTCATGTGTTGCACAAAATTTGATTATGTTTACATTTGTTATATTTCAATGTTAAATGTATTGAAAATAGCTTCAATGTTTACTCCAAAGTCTTGTATTATTAAATAACAAATCTTTTAGCATCAATAACATCACAATCCTTACAAATGAAATAAGCAAATGAAAACAAAAAAATAAAACTTCATGTCTTTATGATGATGGATGAACCATTCTTCTCATATCTCGATGATTCATGTTTTCATAATGTTGGCGGCTGGTCTAATTCACCATTTTGTACTTGATTTGGATTGAAGGGAGCTAAATTGTATACAGTACCATATTCAGTCCTCCATAGATACCTTTGCTCACACTACAAATGTACACAAGAGAGAAAACATAGATGTTATTCATTTGAAAACAAAGTGATATTTGATTTATAATATAAACAAAGAAATAGATATAAATAGAGCATAATATTCTATGTTTACACCTGATATACATCACCATTCTGCTCTTGAGTTGAATCAAATGGAGCTAAGCTATTTATACCACCATTTCCACTACTCAAAAGATCATTATGCTCATGCTATAGATATAAAATACAAAACATAAATAGTCAGTATGCAGTTTCATATGGATTGTTTCAAATTAAAGTTTTTGTATTATTTTTAATGGGAATGAAGAATCAATGTAAGATAAATCACCTCTTCTTGACTTTGGGAATTTTTTCTCTTTTGGCTAGTTTGAGTTTTCTTTTTTGCAAGTTTCTTCTTCACAATTTGATCAACTTTAGCAGCCTTTCTTTTTTCACGAGGACGTCCTTTTCTTCGAGCCTCTACAGGGTCAAGAATGCTAGACACTTGATTTGGAATTGAACCATCTTCTTCTCTAATTCTTGGAGATGACTTTTTACAAGTTAACTCTATTTTCAAGTCCTTGATCCAATCCATAACTTTTAATAATTCTTCTTCGGTCTTTATCTCTGTAGAAGCAACTTCGTAAAAGGCATCACAAGCCTTACCAACACGCTGGAATTCAGCATTTCCAGTCAAGTTATCAAAACCACATTTAATAAGTGTATGTTTTCGCTTTATATCCTTCCTCCACTGTGAAAACATATAACAAGGCGGCACTGACTCTGTTTTACGTGACAATTGAAGCACACAAAGGATGTGTCTACACAAAATACCTTTAAACTCAAATAAGCAACATGTACATTGTAATTCAAAATCTTTCTCATTGAATGACACCTTGAACTCGATGTCTTTCATTTTGTCATATACTTTCTTATTTTCCATCACACTAAATATTGAATTCACACCATCCAATTTCTCAAACAAAGTATTGCAATACATCATAGCAGGAACCTCTAGTTGAAATTCTTTAAATTTTGCATTAGTAAATGCTTTTTGAAATTGAGACTCAAAGCCAAAATGACTTAAACATGGAATTACTTTATTAAATGAATTGAAATCAGCAGTGCTTTCCTTTTCAATCTTATCTTTTAATGCATTGTCATATTGCTCCACAAATTGCTTCAGTGATGTCTTTGAGTTTACATACCCATCAAAAAATGAGTTCATGCTTTCACTTCTTTGTGTGGTTGACATCCCGGCCCAAAATGTGTCCTTCACATACACAGGAACCCAACGGTGCCGCTCATCAAATAACCCTTTCAACCATTCATTATCATGTAGTTCATAAGATTCAACCATTCTTTCCCATTTCTCCATGAAAACACTTTTACTCAATGAATCATAAACAACATCATGCAAAAGTGTTTTAATAGACTCATAATATGTGTGCCTGCCAAACTTTTCTGGAATCTTTTTCATTATATGCCATAAACACCATCGATGATGAGCTTTTGGAAAGACAATTTCAATTGCATTTTTCATTGCTTTATCCTGGTCAGTAATAATGGCATTTGGTGCACGTTGATGCATGCACTCTAGCCACGTTGTAAACAACCAAGTAAAAGTTTTAGCATCCTCATTTGATAATAGCGCACAACCCAACAACACAGATTGACCGTGATGATTTACTCCAACAAAAGGAGCAAAAGGCATGTCATATCTGTTTGTTAAATAAGTGGTGTCAAAGGTTACAGCTTCACCAAAATATTCATATGCAGCCCTACTTCTCGCATCTGCCCAGAATACATTTCTCAAACGACTTTCATCATCGAAATCCATTACATAATAAAACTGATTATTTTGCTTTTGCATTCTAATAAAATAGTTTTGTACTGCATCAGCGTCTCCTGTCCCAAGTCGTAGACGTCTTACCTTATCTATATAATTTCGACAATCTCTTTCTCCAAATGTTAGATTCTCGTACCCATTTGCTTCAACAACCAGAGACCTAAAATTTCTGCTCACATTGATTCCTGCCTGGTCATTAAGTTCTAATCTCCTTTTTATATGAGACCCCAAATTCTTGTTGCATCTAAAATACCGTGCTTTGGTTGGACTAAGTTCATGATTATGCTCAAGAATAACACTTGAAACAACAACTGTTCCATCCGAGCATATACATGCATTCAGTCTTGCCTTACATTGTGTTTTAGTGATAGGATTTGGTTTCAAAACATTCTTGGGATTGCTCACATACTTTCCTGCACGACTACATGCTAAAGTAAAATATTTTTTTCCTTCATCTCCATTTTTCGAACTTATTTTACTAATTCCAAAACCCATATGTCGAGCATAATTCATATAATACAAGGTAACTTCCTCTTCAGAACTAAATGTCATTGCAGTCCTAGGTGCTTCTTCTTCGCAAACAATATTTGAATCTAACTTATCATCATAAATTTCAGATTCTTTGTTTTCTCCTTCACGAGATGGTGATTTAGATATTTCTTGCACTAATACAATAAATTGTTTAAAGATTAAATTAATCAACCAAACAATTAATCTCAATCAAAAAAAGAAAATCAAACAATTAATAGGTTAAAACTATGAAACACTTATCAATGTTCCATATCGGACACACGTCGGTGTCCGTCATGACACACCGACACAACATTAACACATATAATTACATTGAATTGTATTTTTTAAAAATTACTTAGTGTCGACATGTTCGTTTTGTATTTGAAATCATTCTTCATTGATTAAACAGCAGTAAATTGAAAATATAGCAAAGATGCAGTGACAAATACTTACTTGTTAATCCAGTTGAAGTTGAAATGTAAACAAAATAGAAACTTTTGCTTGAGAGGTGGTGGTTTAGGTTTAGGCGATGGAACCACTGAGTTTAAGCAGAGAATATGAAGCAACAATGGAAGGGGACAGTTGAAATTGAAGAAATGAAACTGGTATGTGCCAAGATTCAGCGCGGCAACTATAAGGAAAATGGGAGTAAATCGCGCGTATTGAAAATAAAAGATTTGATATTTAATTAAAAAAGAAAACAAACCCAATAAAATAGGCACGTGCAGCAGGTATTGTCGTGATTCTCGTGAAAATTAGTTTCGTTGTAAATAGCGGTGCTGTTTTTTTTATGGAAATCAATAGAATAAGACTTGCTTTTTGTACCCCCGCAACCATCCAATGTCACACTTTCCTTTTCACACTTAAAAATGCACACACTTTATAGTAATTTATTAGTATATATTAGTATATATTATTAGTTTGAGTTAATTATGATATTATGATACTCTCATATTCATTTATTCATTCATAATACAACAATGATACAAAATTCATAATGGCTTCATCATATGTATTCCATATGGTATCATATGTAAACAAAAATTTATTTTTTAGGTTTATTAAATAACTGATGCTCTGATCCATATATATATAGTGAGTTCTAACTCGTAAATATGTGACTAATTGCAGATGTTTGCGAGCGTTGGAGATGCTGGAGCATGAATATTGCTATCTTAAGAACAAATTGCACGAACTCTTCCAAGTAATGTTACAATGCATTTAATTTAATCATGTTAATTTTATCATAAATTATAATCATTAATTTTAATATATGGTTATGTTCAGATAGAGCAGCAACGTGCTTTGGCAGCAGGAGTGAGATACCCTATGCAGCATCAATAACTTTGAGCAAATGAAATTGTGGAATAAATATCTCCAAGATTTTGTTTTGTTTTTCTTCTTTGTAGCTTTGCAAGGTTGAAGTTTTAGACACAAACCAAGCTCTTCTTGGTAGTTTAGGGTGGTGATTAGAGCCTCTCTTATTTTGAATTTCTCATGTAAATAGTGACATTTTGCTCTTCTGCATTATGCTCTGCTGCAAGTTGTTTAACTTTTGAATGAAAATTGATTAATTAATTAATTAGTAGAAGTCGGATGATGATTTTTTGTTACATGTTCATAGGTCAGTCACTCACTCCGTCCCTAATCATTAGGTCTTCTAACTTTTTATTTTTGTTCTAAAATTTTAATTTTTTAAAAGACCAAGATGCAATAAAATATACAAAGTCCGGGAAGAAAAACTTTAATTTGTAATGTAGTTATTCGTATTACATTGATTTTTTTTTTTGAACAGAGAAGATAATTTATATATATATTAATAAACGGAGAGAGTACAAGATGTACTCAACTCACTCCAATAGGAACAGTACTTGTAGTACTCCGCCCAATCAAAATACTGAACAGTACAAGAAAAAACGATGGCCCTATAAAATTAGACCAACACCAAATACCTAACTGATTATACAATCAAAAGGGGTCAACGCACCATTCATAAAATAAACACGTAAACTAACCTTTTTAGCCAGTAGCCACTTCCATGAGACAATTTTAAGATGTTTTCTCTCTAGGCCTCCCATGCATCTTTTATACCCAAAATATTCCAATTTTGCCCTTGCTAAAAACTTCGATTCGCAGAAACCGAAGTTTTTTCTAGTTCAAATTCAGGGAAAATTCGGTTAACAGAAACCGAATTTTTTTTGCTTGTAGCAACCGAAGTTTTTATTGAAAGACAAAAAAGTAAAATTCAGGAAAAAAAAAAAGAACCATGAAAGCCTAAAGAGAAAACATCCAATTTTAATCCTATCAACAATCTCATCTAGTTCAAATATTGTATCCAAAAAAATTCCATCATTCCTAGATCGCCACAAGGCCCAAAGAACAGCATGGCACACCATCACCATTAATGCCACACCTCTACAAGCTTGCCTCCTCTGGACAACATACGGAAGCTCTCAAAAATGGAGCTCATGGAATGTGGCAACACCTCTACAAGCTTTCGTATCACATTATACTTTCTCGCTAATAAAATATATGAAAAAGAGTAAATATATTTAATACAAAAAAGAGAGTAGATGTATATAGTACAAATTTAGATCAAATTGAAATAAATATACTTTTATTTATATTTTATTACGGAGGGTAGAAACATTTTAGACTTTTTTAGCTCATTGTAATGTGGTCGTTAGCAAGCTTGGTGTTAACAAAATTAAAAATTAAAGATTAGGTTAAATCATTAGAATATTCCAGTTCAAGTAAAATGTGCGCATCATTTTTTACCATATTATGATAGATATTATGTTTTGAAATATTTAAAGCTGATTATAAGCAGTGTTTTAAAAACCGGACCGGACATCGAACCGGCGAGTGCACTGGTTCATTGGTTTATTGGTCGAACCACTGGGTCACTGGTCGAACTGCATGATAAACCGGATTAAATCGGATTAAACCGATAGAATGAACCGGTCTCTATAATAAAACTATATAGTTATTAAATCGGTCGAATGAGATAACTCGTTCTTTGAATAAAAGCATAAAAATTTAAAAATTAAAAGAAAACACAAAAATAGCAAACTGAACACAAAAATAGAACACAAATTTAACTTTTTTTTTTACGGTAGTACAAATTTAATAAGTTTTTTAATAATTTATTACGTTAAAGGCAACCATAAAAACAATAAAAAAATATTAGTTTTTACGAGCTGGAATTTTTCTTTTTATATAGTATGTTTGTTTTAAATGCAAAGTAAACATCCAAACAACAACATATAAGTAAGTGTTTCAAAATATATATAAGGGAGTAACAAAAAAAGTCAAAAAAAAAAAAAAACAAACATATAACAAGTGGGCCACAAGTGAAAGCCCAAAATGAATTAAAAAAACCCTAAATCCTATCATCTTCTCTAACTCATTCATTGAATAGCAGCCAACTGTTGCCTGCCTCACTTCCTGTTTCTTTCTCCTGCACTTGGTTTATCCTTCTTTTCTTTCTTTTTTCTTGCCATAATAGTGAATCTTCTTTATTTCCATTTCTCTATTTCATTCTTCTGTGTTCTATTCTTCTCTTGGGTGAGTTCAAAAGTAAAAATTTAGAGGGTTAAAAGAACAAAATATACAAGGTATATGTACAATTTTTTCTCTATTTCATTCTCCTGCGTTTCACTTTTATGAGTTTTCTCAGTTTCTGTTTCTTTATTTTTTTCTAATTTTTTTTCGTTTTTTTTTTTTAAAAAGCAAACGTTTTGGTCCAGAAAAAAAAAACGCAATTGAACCGCCGGTTTTTTAAAACCGCCGGTTCACTGGTTTTCACCGGTTTTCACCGGTTTTACCGGTTCCCGCCGGTCCAATAGCGTATCCGATCCAACATCCGGACCAGACCGGTGACCCTCCGGTTTCCGGTTCAACCGGTCGGACCGGCCGGTCCGGTCCGGTTTTTAAAACACTGATTATAAGTATTACTATCAAAGTTCCAATGAATTGCTATAAAAATAAAATAAAATCTTGTGGATTATTATAATCTTAACTAGTTTGGTGTTTGTTAATTAATCCATATGGATACGATAATCTTTTATACTACTTATGTGCTAGAGTTTTAAGTGTGTTTTTAACACAAAAATGACAAAACTCTACACCATTAGTAGGTCAGGAATATCTGTCCCATTGTATTCTCCCATACACGCAAGCAACGCAACGGTTAGCCAAGACAAGGAGCATTTTTGTCTGGTTTTTCGGGGGGAACCTTTTTGAATTATCGACTCGGTTGAACGGCTCACTAAATGGATGCAAGTTCATCTAATTGGGGCACATGACTCCACTTAATCTCTTTAGTTTATTGTAAGTTCTTTACTATTTTTAGCTATTCAACATTAAAAAAAAAACTTAATTACATATTTAGTCCCTTATCTTTATTTTAAGTTTCAAGTTGGTCCTTATCTTTTAAAAGTTTTAAATTGGTCCCTTATCTTTTCTTCTGTTTAATAAGTTGGTTTCTCCCATCAACTTTTTGACTGACGGTGACACGTGACAAACGAAAAACACACGTGAACTGACACCTGGATTTTTTTGACATGTCATCTGCCACGTTATTTTGTTTAATTTGTATGAGGTTGTTGCAGAGATGAAGAAATGATGGAGAGAAGGAGATGGGAGAAAGAAAGAATAAAGGAAGGTAATGAAAGAAGGAACCCATTTTAAATGTACCATCCTCTCCAAATATGAAAAGAAGCAGCAACATCTCTCTGTGGGTTGTTGAGCACAATTAGTTTTCTTTGATTCTCAGATCTGGGTTTAATAGAAACAATCGCAACTCACAATTATTTTTTCTAATTTTGATTCTCCCCCTTCACCAAACACAAATTAAAAGATTTTGTAAGAAAAAAAAAATTAAAAGATTCAGAATTTTTAAAGATTTTGTAAAAAAAATTAAACAAAATGACGTGACAAATGACATGTCAAAAAAATCCATGTGTCAGTCGACGTGTGTTTTCCGTTTGTCATGTGTCACCGTCAGTCAAAAAGTTGACGGGAGGGACCAACTTATTAAATAGAAGAAAAGACAAGGGACAAATTTGAAACTCTTAAAAGATAAGAGACCAACTTAAAACCTAAAATAAAGATAAATGACCAAAAGTGTTGGCCCCACAAAATTATACCAAATTTGTAAAAAAAATAAATTAAAGTACATAAGCAGATAGAGTAAAATAATGTTACATAAACAACCAATAATAATTTATCTTTCTGTCACTTCACTCCACTCATGTATAGTTATTTTGAAATTACTTATATATTTTGAAAATAGTTTTACACTGACTGTGCATATAAATTAAATTCTTGTTAAAATAACAATAATATAACATGACAAAAAGATCAATTATTATTGGTCGACCGTGCACTATCTTTAAACTCTAAATATAATTAGTAAATAACTATTTGTCCTTAATTTTTCCTCTAAAAAAAGGAGGTCTTTATTTTTTGGACACAAAATTACATTGTTTTTTGTACTCTCCAAAATTACATTAATTTTATTCTACTAACTTTTTACCTATAAATTATCAACTATAAATTAGTTTATCAATTATTAACTAGTTTTTGAACTATTAGATAATTGGTAGCTAATTAGCTGCCAATTAGCTACGAACACAATCGGAAGGGACGAAAATCAACAAAATTTGAACATTCAGGGATATTTTTTTTTTATTTAAAAAAACAATATAGGGACTAAAATAAAAAAAACATATACATGCGGAGACAAATATGATATTTAAGCCTTGATTGAAATACTAATCCAACCAAAACAGATCAAGGCATTCATTGAGTAAATAATAGTGTAGTGGATGAGAAATGGAACCTGCTCAAAGTGCCATCTCAGGCTGCAAAGCTGCCAATTCATCTTCTTCACTTGTGGGCTTCACAGACAAAGGGCGAGTAGGTTGTCGCCCAGATGGAGTATGCACTGCTGCTGGAGCTGTAGTTGCAGGCTGAACAAGCTGTTCTTCCAATTCAGCACCCTCTAGCTCTTCAAGTTCTCCTTCCAATTCATCCTGAAATGCTAAACAAATTCAGTGTGTTGCCTGGGCACATAATATCATTGAACTCATCCATGATTTTGTCAACATCATCAATATTACTGCAAAAAATGCGACTCAACCGTTAAGAGCAAGAACATGAAATACTATCAGCCAAATTCATGAAGAGAATTTTCCATATAACAACTAGTAATAGACCCGTGCGATGTTACGCCATTAATTTAGTAAGTCACACTTTGCGATAGCAGTTTGAATAAAGTAATTTTTTCATGTACACACTAATTTTGAATTAAGCAGAAATTGCACAAATACATAAATTGATAGTTCAACAGTTTTTGGATTGATTTCAGAAGTAGCAAATACTCACATCATATAGTCTGAGTACACATGGGATTAATTTAGAATTTAGAAGTAGCAAAATGAAATTAAACAGTTCAGATACCAAACATTGAAGTTGATATTAAAGTTGGTTCACTTATAAAGATTGAGAACAACAAACATGATCATCTCAAATTGCGACGTTAAAGATTAACACGGAGTTGAAAAGTATATGGAAATAGCAAAAATCTCAAGTTGTCACCGGGTGTTGGCCTGTGACTTAGTATATAAGCATACCATCCTTCTGTAATATGCTTTTCGAATGCTCCAATATATTTTGATCTTTTAGAAGTATGAACAATGCATCAGTAATGAAAAGCCATATCTTCCGGCATTAGTTGAAGATGGGTTGCTCTTGAAAGGACACCTCTTGACAAAGCATTTGGAAAGTGCTAAAAAATTAAAAGTATTGGATAATAGTTAGTAGGAAGCTATTTGGAATAGTTTTGAATAAAGAATAATGAACATTAAATAATGTGTAGGCATTACCAAAACTTGTTTCTTGGAAAGATTAACCATCGATTTGGAAACGGTTTTATTCCATTCAATTGGTTCTTGACCAACATGTACATGGTCTGCAACAGGTTCATCTTGACCAACATGTTGAGCTTTATTTTCACCACCATCTTCAAGTTCTTCAACAGCTTCAAGTTCTTCAACTCCATCCTTAAAGTATAAAAATATGTATCAGCAACATCAAAGTTATAAAACATAATGAAACTTGTCACACAATGAAATTAAATAGAAATAGTGTACTTTACCAATACTAAGGTTGCGTCATCACCATGGGATTGATCATTAGACAATCCAATCAAAGTTAATGAAAATTTATTGTTCAAAATATGATATTCTAGCTGCACTTTTGTTGGTCTTATAAATCCAAATGTATAGATATGAACATTTAAAAAATAATTTAAAGTCGTATTTTTGTGATAATTTTTCTTTTAAAAAATATGAAATTTGTAAAAAGAAAAACTAATATAATATATAATTAAAATTTATTAAAAATTAGTAAAAATCACCTGTAAATCATGTATTTATTTATTTTTGACAAATAAAGCATTATACTCCATATTTTTTTTGATGAATTTATAGGCATTACTATATATTAGCCACGTATGAGAAAAGATATGATGAAAAAAATTATTGGAGGCATGACATAAAGGAGAAAGTCCTTCAATATTTTTTTGTTTGTTGAGAAGTCTTTTCAAAATACTTTACCATATGCTTAGTGCAGATAAAATGAACTTTTTTTTCACAAATTTTGAGGGTAATGCTAAAATTATTAGATTGAGTTTTATGATTGGAGTTCGAATTTTGATTCTTTTATTTTGTACGTGAGTTTTCAATTTCTTGCAATTTTATTCTTATTCACTTATCTTCACATTTTCTTTTATCAGTTGTTGTGGTTGGGGATAAAAAATGCACTCAACTTTTAAATTTTCACAAGAAAAGATGTACGATTAAGTTAACGAGATAACACAATTTAATAAAAAAAAATTTCATTATCAGTATCCGGTTCACTGGACTTTTTAATCTGGTTCGGAAGTCAATTTTGTCATCAAGTGATTTTAGGTTGTTTCTGTTCGTAATTGTGGAGATCAAATCATCCTACAAATTCAAAGTCAATCACCAATAAACCAACTAACTATTTGTATAACTTAATATAATTTAGAAAGTGCATTCACAAAAGAGTTTCAAAACGTTTGTTTTAAAGCTTTTTTTTTTTTTTTGACAAAATAAAGCATTATAATTTATAGGCCACTAGCTATAGATATATAGGTCTAGCATGGAATTATAAAGAAAGACATGTTGAGAACGAATTATTAGAGGCGTGACATAAAGGAGAAGGTCCTTCAACATTTTTTTGGCTATTGGGTAGTCTTTTCAAAATACTTTATCAAATGTTATCAGTAATAAAATGGGTGAAAATTGAATTCAAGTAATTAATAATTTTTTTTATAAAACACTAAAGAATTGATTTAATGGTAAAAATATAAGTTTTAGATCCAGGAAGTTCTGAGTTTGAGTTTTACAACTCTTGAAGAGAGATAAATGTAATTATTTTTGCAAGTGCTTTACAAAAATAAAAGAATAATTGGTCTATTTGAATTAACTTATTTTTTAACTTATGCAAATTTTTTATATATTATTATAAGTTTGTCAAAGTAGTTTATGATAAAATAGCTTATAAAAATACAATTTTCTCAAGTGTGAACTTATAAAATAGCTTAAAACCTAATTTATAATGCATAAGTTGTTTGCATAAGCTCAAAAATAAGTTAATCCAAATGGGTCCAAATTCCTTTTAGAATGAATTATTTGGAAGAATTTAAGTTCGTAACAATTTTAATTTGTTATAGTGAATTGTAAAATTGAGTTGTCCTCCGTGAGTTTATTTAGTTGATACTTGATAGAGATATTATATTATATATGTAGAAGTTGAAGTTCGAGCTCCGCAAACTTTATTTATTCATCTTAAGAATAAAATTTCTTAACACTAAACTACTTGATAAAAAATTGAGCTGCTTTGAAAACTTAATCTTCAAGGAAAAATACATCATTCTCTTAAGTGGGAAAGGGTAATGTCTAAATGATCACTCAATATTATTTAAGTGGGAAAGGAAAAGGGAAAATTCACATCATTCTCTTATTCCTTTTTGTTATAATTCTCAAATTTACTATATAAATCCTATTTCAATCTTCTAATTAAAGTCTCTAATAATGCAATTATTATCAATTAGAGTTCAAAACATGTAATATTGTCAATATTATTACAGTTTTTATTAGTATTCTCTCAAAAAAGAAAAATCATGATCAGTTTGGACTTTTGAATTAATGAATTACAAAATTACACGAGTCTCACTATGATGTATTGATGCTATTTTATTTAGTTTATAAAAATTAATCGCACATGACAAATTGGTCAAGATTGCTAAGCATCAGATCACAGCTAGGTCGGCAAGAGTGGGTAACATTTAGTAACAATCAACATAAACCTCGTCTTAAAAAAAAAACATAAACCTCTAATTCTTTCAATTTAATTACGTACATCAACTTGGTTGATCCAAGAGTAATATAAAACTTCTCAATAAATATAACTAAATTATTTCTCTCAATTTATTTACATTATCTTGGTTGATCCATAGGCAATATAAAACTAAACGAAAAAATAGATTTGATAATATATACTGCAAGTATAAAAAACTTAGGCATATATTATATCTAATACATCATCACTTCATTATATGTCGATTCTTTAAGAATAAATATAACAAAAATTCATTTGTAAAATAATTTTATAATATCATATACTTGTCTAATAATTTTATTGAATACTATCTTTGTCCTAAATTATAAAGCACTTTAATAATTTACTATAAACTGAAAACTATAGTTAATTTTGTATGAAAAAGAAAAAAATTATGAAATACTTTATAGAATTACTGTTTAATGTTTATGTCTTTATGAAAAGAATTATAAATATAAAAATGTTATTATAGTTGGAAAATAAATGTTAATTTTTTTGAAGGAGGAAAATAAATGCTAATGATTCGTGTAAAATGGGACAGTTAATTTGTTTGCGAGAAGAATGACTTAATTATTTTAAGATAGAGGATTTATATATAGATTAACTTTGGATTTGAATAATGCTATCAAGTATCAACACACTCTTTAACAAACACATTCCAACACACTCTCTTTTATTAGTTGAAATTCACATGGGTCCCATAAAAAAATATGGACCCATATAACATTTATGAGACCCATGTGAATTTCAACCAATAAAAAAGAGTGTATTGAAATATATTTATTAAAGAGTGTGTTGCTAGCACTCGTCCTTTGGATTTTTCTTCTTAATTCTATTTTCGTGCTGTTTACAGTTCTATTCATTGGACTTTTGTGTGTTTGACTTGTTAAATATATATTACTATTTTTAGTAGATAGTTGTGACGTCTGGAAGTGTTTTATACTTTCATTTTGGTTTTCTTGACTATGAAAAAATAATGGTGGCTAGTAGCTAGTCTCGACGTACACACATATATGCTAGTATAGCATTTCATGATGACGGTTTGCATTTGAATTTCTGTTGCATTTTATGAGCTGTTGTACTATTTTTTGTCGTCAACACTAATGGTCCGTTTTGGTAGGATGAAAAAAAAGTGGGAGAAAAAAAATTACGAAAATTGATGAATGAATTTAGACTAAAGTTAGTCCAAATTTATTTATTGGTTTTCATAATTTTTTTTCCTTTCATTTTTTTTTATAAAACCAAACGGACCATAAGTTAAAGAAACAAAAGAGAAAATAAATAAATAAATGGTATGAAAAAGAATAATTTTTATGAGTTAAGATATTGAATACTCCCTCCGTCCAAAAATATAAACAAAAAGTTGTTAACAAAAATGAATGTATTTGATTGATCACTTTTTGTTTATATTTTGGGATGGAGGGAGTACGCAACTTTCAAATATATTATTTAGTTTCTTATTTTTTGAAGTAATGTCTTGGGACACTATGGTTAGCATTTTTTTAGCAATATAGTTTTTTCTATTTCAATGAAGAGAGTATAAAAAGAACTTTATCCAAAAGTCGGATTGAAGTGCAAATGGTACTCACTTCAAAATAAAATGAAACCAAAAGATTCGATCAGATTGGAAATCCAATCATACAACAAGTCGAACAATCCTTATTTTATAAGCCATTTAGTATAAAATTAGTTTAAGACATCTACTATCCAAATTTTTAGTTTTATAAAGTTGAGTTTGATACAACTTAAAATTTAGTTTTCACTATTAATGAGTTTGATACAATTTAAATTTTAAGAACCTAAGTTTTTGCTATTAATTTTTGTAATGATTAAGGGTCCGTTTGACCCAGCTTTTTTTAGAGCTTATGCAAACAGCTTATGCAATATAAATTAGGTTTTATGCTATTTTATAAGTTCACACTAATGAAAATTGTAATTTTATAAGCTATTTTATCATAAACTACATTGACAAACTTATAATAATACATAAAAAGTGCATAAGCTCTAAAAAAAGCTAGGCCAAACAAACATAAGTCATTTTTATCCTTAAAATTTGTTGTCTTACATGTTTAGAAAATTATAAACATTAAAAAATTTCAACAAATAGTAAATCAAACTTAAACTTTTAAACGTCAAATTCTTTTAAAAAAACTAAATATTCTGAAAAGAATTCTATTATTTATTTATACTATATATAAAGAGAATAAATGACTTTTGGTGTAGACTTTTCGTAATACCAACAATACTCTTGATTTTTTTTATTAGTAACAACACAAAATTTTTATTAACAAACTCACCAAAACACAAGACACGTCTTTTTTTTAGCAAGTTTTTATCAACAAACTCACCATAACATAATATCTTTTTTTTACATAAATTAAACACAGGCAGACACGGACCGCACCTGCCTAGCCCACTAGTAACACAGAATGTATCTACAAAATTTGGTAGTATTTTTATAAAACTTCAATTTATTTTAGACT
Organism: Trifolium pratense; assembly: GCF_020283565.1. Taxonomy (NCBI): domain Eukaryota; kingdom Viridiplantae; phylum Streptophyta; class Magnoliopsida; order Fabales; family Fabaceae; genus Trifolium; species Trifolium pratense. Next base: position 57,777,502 of record NC_060065.1, on the reverse strand, counting down.
AAAAATCGGAAAATAATATAAAAACCAAAAAACACATTTAACGGTGAGCAGGCAGCAATGTAGTTGGTCAGAGTTCAAACTTCAAGCAAACACAAAATTACAGCATGTCATTTTCATAAGATAAAACAAAAATATATATAATATACAGCAGGTGAAAATTTAATAATGTGAGGTGGGAAAAGTGCAAAAATATAAGAAGGTAAGTACAAAGTAAAAATTAAAGTTCTGCATGTGCAGTCTGCAGACCGTTTGCCCAACATGGGTCCACTCCTTTCCAAATTTGAATAGTTATAATTAAGGGTGTACGTGAGCCGGATTGGGTTGGATTTGGCCAAAACCAAAACTCAAACCACATATGGTACTCCGGGTTGGGTTTAGTAAAATAACCACCCGTTATAACATTGGGCCGGGTTGGGTAAATCCACTAATTTCCGGGTTGGATTGGGTTGGGTTGTGAGTTACCCAAATTATTTTTCTATTTTTTTTATTAAATATATAAATATTGAATCATCATATTTTCTCATAAAAAATAACTCAATCAATGTATCTTCTTGAAAAATAGGGTAACTTTTTTTCACTATAAAAAATAATCATCCATTTTTGTGTGTAAATCTACTAATTTACGTGCTGGATAGCGTGTTATCCAAATGATTTTTTTGCTTTTTTTAATATCAAATGACTAAACCATGAATCACTATATTTGTTTATGAAAATTATTCAATTTTTTTAAATTTTTAAAAAATAATGCGAAAAGTTATCATATTTGTTTATAAAAATTATTCAATCTTTTTTATTTTCGTAAAAAACAGTATAACTCATTTTCAATATAAAAAATATTTAATAATCAAATGAAAAAATCTTTAGTATTTTCATAAAAAAATTTCAAGAAACATAGCACTAGTGGGTTAGTGGGTTTTTTGGGTTGGGTCCGGTTTTACCCGAAACCCGATTTTTTTAATGGGTTTTTCATTTTTGAAATCCATATCCACCCACTTGTCCGACCCAACCCACTTTTTTGGGTTGGGTTGGGTGGGTTTGACCGGGTCGACCGGATTTGCCCAACCAACGTACACCCCTAGTTATAATCAATCATTTTCTCCCTAACAATTCTTTTCATATTATGCAATTTACTAATTAATTTATCTTTATTAAAGTTTATAATTTATTTTTTCCATTATTAAAGGATACTTTTGTAATATAACTTATAATTTTTCTTTAGTTTGAGATTGAGATTTTTTTCCCCTTCTAGATTTTCTTTTTTGTTTTCCTTAAACTAGGACGACCAATAAGTGGAATCAAATTAGCCAAATATATTCAAGTCAATGATCTCAATCACACTTGTAAAACAAAAAAGAGTTTAGAGTTATAGATATGTGTGTGCGCATTCTCTTTTTCATTTTTTAGTATATATGTCTGGAATTGGCTGTGGGATAATGTCCACAATTTTTCTTGTGGCCTAGATTTTTTGAGAAAAATGATGAAAAAAATAAATAAATATATTATGAGAAAAAATTGAGTGATAAAAAATAATAACACTAAAAAAATAATAATTTTATAGCTGCGCTAAAAGTTTGGTGCCCTGCGTGTCTGATCTCCCGAACACACTTTAGAACCCAATGGTTTTGAAATAGATTTCATGTTGTTAAAGTAGGACGCTGCAATCAATCTCAGCCATCCAATCTAAAATTGTCAGTTAAAATTATTTGAAACACAGTTTTCAATCTTATCCATCTGATCTGATATCAATAATCTAGATTAAAAATTGCATGTAACGATGTTGATATTTAATTGCAGGCAATTTACACCCATGATTTTAAAGTGTATATTCTATAAAAAAATTTTTTTTTTGCATTAGTCCTCTGGATCTTAAGGAATTGGCCCACGGTAATCTAAAGTTCGGATGCGAGGTTATAAAAACTTGGCCAAAAATATTCTCGTTAGAAATTAAACTCGAGTTCTCCCAAATGATCCGTTCTAGGAAAAACTCATTAACTACTTGAGCTCAATGTCTTGGTTTAAAGAATTTTATTTTAACCAATTCTATAAAGAATTTGATTATTCAATTAAAGAAAATTTTGGTATTTACTCAATTAAAGGGGACCAGGATTTGCTGCTGTTATAAATAACGCAGTAATTACGCAGTAATCAATCTTGTCCATTAATTTTACATCGAACGGTTTTCTGTATTTAACATAAAAGCAATATCTTTTAAATTGGTTCTTGACAAAACCGTTTTTAAAAGATTTTCTTTTAAATCGGTTCTTGACCAAACTGTTTTTAAAAAGATTTTTCTTTTTATTTTTAAACCTTGGATGGATGTTACGCTCTGATACCAGAGTTTTCTGCAGAGGTAGCTGCATTTGCGGAAGGTAATCTTTCGAGGATCTTTTGAATCCTTGAGAGATTTAAGTCTCTTTGGAGACATTTTTGAAAACTTCTAACGTCGTTTTCATCATATGTTTGGGTTTGTGATGCCCATTCTATAGTGCCTTCAAGGCGCTCTATATTATATTTAACCACATCATAGAATCCATAGATATGTGTGGGGTCTTTTTCTAGAATCATATTTAGAGTTTTCTGGTATTCTCCTAACTCTAATTCTAAAAGGTATGCCCAAGTTGCTCCAGGCATCTCTTAGATTTTTCTATCTAAATTTTGGACTTGTAGGGATAGTCCTTCTATTGAACTATGTAGCTTACTTAGCTCTTTTTGTTCTGAGATATAAAAATCTTTTTTGGGTGGTGTTATTCTAAGGCTTTTGCTTCTAAATAACGATTTGTCTTCTGTTTCCTCAAACAGATCTCTGTCAGCTTCTATCAAAGAACAACTATTCCTTGCTAGGCTTCTGAATATAGGTGATTTTAGAGTTACTATAGGTGCAAACAATTCGTCAATATGAATTGTGTCTTTTCCTTTGAATTCTATACTATGATGTGAATTACTCAAAGCATAGTTAATTCTATAGTAAATGGTAAAGGGGTGATTACCTTTTTTCATAAAATTTTTGTTTTTCATTTTATAATGAAAAACTATAGATCTATCAAGATCTTTATCTTTTAGGGATAAACCAATTTGTAAATTTATATCAAATTTGATTTTACCATATTTTAGATTGCAATTTCCTTTTGCAATTGTTGCTTGATCTGTGTCTAGAATTCTAGAGTCTTTTAAAGCTATTTCTAGAGGTGAATTAATACCTTTCATAAAAGTACTTTTAATTAAAATCTGAATGGTCGATATATGAATATAACCAATTTTAGATCTTTCATTTTCTGAAAAGGTTTTAATTCTTTCTTTAAGTTGAGTTGTATTTATAGTAGATATAACTATATTTCCATGAGTAGAATCAATGGGAATTGCTTCTTCTCCTGTCATTATTCCAAATTTCAGAATATTTTTTCTTGAGAAAATATTTTTGAACATGTTATATTTTCTTTTGAAATTTTCTTCTGCAGTTAAAGATAATTCTGCACTTTCTATTTTATTATCACAGATAGCATCTGCGTGATAACTAGATGTTTCTTCGAAATATGATACTTCAGTCATATTGATCTTTGAAATATTTTAACATGTATTTGAACATTATTTAAACAGAACTTTGCTATTCTATAGTATTGAAAAATGTTAAATAAATTTAACATAAACATGTTTATACCTGATTTGATATTCTTGAATTTGATTTTGAATTGATGACTTTCGTCTTTGTTATCAGTCCACTACGACCGTCTGTGATTCTTTCGAATTTTGATTTGTGAACGCTCCAGAGTATTACCTCAACGTTCTGATAGCTCCAGAGTATTACCTCAACTATCAACACTAAAATCTTAAGATTTTAGGAGAAATGAAAAAACTTCATTCAAACTTAATTTCATTCTGATTACAAACGAGCATCAAGGCTCTTATTTATAGCGGAGTAGGACTCACAAGTAGTTCACATGTCCCTATCCGTGACAGCAAAAGAAAAACGCACTAAAGAAAATGGACAAACAATAATTTACATAAAGTAGATGCCTTAGTGATAAGGCAGTTTTATCCGACCCTACATAGTGGGTGGCTGCTTTTCTTTGTCTGCCACTACATTGTGACGTGTTGTTTTCCACTGAGTGCTTCTTTGTCGTTTTGTGCCGACGATTTTGGCGGACAGATTTCACACATGTGACCTTTGTAACTTTGTGTAAAATTTCTACACAGTTCTTCTCTAATTACCATGGGTAATTTTGTGTAGTCTTCCTTTAGCTGGTCAACTCTTTCTTCAAGATTTTTAACAGCCTGTAAATCTTTCTCCTTGGCTGGCTTTCTGGAATCGCTGTAAACGACTGTTGATGGATCGTCGTAAACAACCCTGTAGTTTGTTTGCTGGGTTAACCTGGTAACCTTTTGTCTGAAGTGTTTTATCTGTGCAATGTAACTGGCTGGGTGCCATTCATTTTTTTCTTTCGACATAGTTGGATATGTCTTGTTTGATATCCCTATTTTGATGAGATATTGTGGTTTTATAGTTAAATCCAGAGTAATTTCATCGTACCATGGATATGTTGAATCAATTTGAAGGAATATTTCTTTTCCTTTGGCAAAGAGATTGTTGAATTTTTGTACTAGGTTTTGAAGTTCTTCTGGAAAGTATTTGAGTTCTCCAAAACTTCTTTGTTCTTTTTCTTCGAGATAGATTGTGCTGATCAATCCATTTTGAAAGAATGATAGACAAAGCTGATTGTCTATTCCTGGAAGTAGGACCGTTTTTGAACATCCATACTTGTTTGTTGGGTAGAAGCAATCTGTAGAGAATTCTTCTATATAGTTATTTATCCATTTCCATCTAAGACTAAACTCTGTGAAAGTTGGGTCTGCTAAGTGGAATGTTTTTTGATGTTCTAGCTGGCGGATTTTATCAATTGACAGCTTCTTTTTTGACTCCATTGTTGAAGATCTTTGGATATCTTTTGCTGCTGTAATTTCCTTGTAAGGACCGTAAAGAGCTTGTTCTGCTTCTTTAATGGTTTTGTAGCCTTTGTGGCGTACATTTTTTCCGATGATGTGCTGTTTTGCTATTGCCCATTTTCTGTAGATCCCTTTCATTGGACCATCGAAAATGACATAAGCTTCGAACTTTCCCATTTCATTGTCTACGAGATCGTTTGTTTGGATAGTTGTTGACAAACCATTTTTTCTTGCTTCATCTTCTTCTTCTACTTCATCAGCCCATGATTTCTTGCTGTCTGAAGTTGTTTCTGAAGATTCTTGTTCCTTTTTCCAATCACTTGGTGCTATTGCTTCAATTGGAATCTTCGAGCTTTTTGGAGCTGAATACTTTACATAGTAGTTGTATTTTCCAGAATCTTGTCCAAGCCAGTCCCAATTTTCTTTGGTGTTGCTGCTGCTTTTTTCTTCAGTTGGTTCACTGATGTTTGTATTTGCTGTATATTGTTGCAAATTTTGTAATGTTGTAATTATCTCCCCCCTCTCAGAAGAGAGTTTTGTAAGACGCTGTTGAGTTGCTTCAATCTGCTCGTCTTTTTGTTTCAGATTATGTTGCAAGATCTTTATTGCTTGCTCCATTCCCGTGTAAGAGTATCTGCAAAACTGTTGTTTTCAGATTTTATATACTGAATGTATGGTTGAAATTGTTGTAATTTCATCTGCCAACGAATTAATCGTCCACTTTTATAATCTGCTTTTATATTATATCTCCAGAATCCTGTTAGATATTTTGAATCTGTTCGCAAAAGAAACCTAGAGGGTAGAAGTTCTACTCTCCATTTTTCTAATACTCGAACACATGCAAGTGTTTCTAACTCAGCTATCGGATATCTTGTTTCTGTATCAGAAAAAGTTCCCGATATGTATTTACAGAGTAATAACTCTTTTTCTTTTATATTAAATTTAGCAGAGTAATCTACTAAATTTTGTTTTTTATCTGTTTTTCTTTCTTTCGAAATTAAATCAGATTGTATATCTGAGGTTACGCTCAGATTTTCACCAAACTCATTGAGTTTTAGTGTTGCTTTTCCGTTAGGGAAAGCTCTCATACATCCTGCCCATGTATCTTTGGATGCATCAATTTCGACAACTAGAAAGTCATTTATTGTGGGATTGTAAAGCTTTGGTAGGACTTGAATTTTACTCTTAATTGTTTTCACAATCTTAGTATCTTCATCTGTCCATAACCAAGGAATTTTTTCAGAAATTTTCTTTTGTAAAATTTTTCTTTCTTTTGCCAAGTCTTTAAAAAATCCTTCATTGGCAATATAATTCAAACATCCTAAGAATCTTTGAATTTGTTTTCTATCCACTAATACATCAGGGAAAGCGGAAATCTTTTCCTGGGTATGTGGCGCTAAATTGAGTTCTCCATTATCTTTTATGATTACTCCGAGATACTCAATTTCAGTTTTACAAAGTTGTGATTTCTTTTTTGAAATAACAATTCCTTTTTCTTTAATTCTTAAAAGAACTATTTCAACATCCTTGATATGTTGCTCTTTTGTTCCTTTTGTAAAAATAAGTATATCGTCAATATATGCAAGGCATATATGGTCTAATCCTTGTAAAGAATTATCCATAAATCTTTGATATATTGAAGGTGCTTGTTTTAACCCAAAGGGTAAAACATTCCATTCAAAATGTTTTTGTGGCGGACATGAAAATGCCGTTAAAGGTTTTGTTTCATCAGAAAGTCTTAGCTGATAATATCCTGATTTTGCATCAAGGGATGAAAAATAGTTACAACCTTTAATTTTTTCAAAAATAAAATCTTTTCTAGGTAATCCATAAGAATCTCCAATGGTTGCAAGATTGAGTTTCTTATAGTTAATCACCATTCTTCTTTTCCCTCTTTTTATCTCGTTATGATTTTCGACATAAAAAGCTGGAGCTGAATGTGGGCTTGAAGAAGGTCTTATTAGTCCTTTTTCAAGTAAATCTTTACACTCAGTTTTGAATTCTTCAACATCCTTAATAGTATATGGAATTCTATTAGGAACGTTGACTTCTTCATTTGGGTTTTTAAGTCGAATTACTATTAATTCATGATTAGTATTTTTCTGATTATCTAATGGATCATCAGAACAAACTTCATCGAGTCTTTCTTCTAAAGTTGAAAAAAAATTTATACTCTTCCCAAATAGAACTAAGTTTTTTCAAATTGCCAGAAATCATTTTTAGAATTTCATTTCTAGTAATTATTTTTGTAGTAATCATTTTCTTTTCGTCTGGATTTCCAAGATTTTTCCATCGAAGAGAAATTGTATTACTCCTTTGAATAAAGGGTTCATATAATTTTAGAAAATTGTTTCCAATGATTAGATCAAGACCTGAATCATGTAAATAAATTGTAGGGATAAAAAACTTATATCCTTCAATTTCTATAGATACATCCTTAAGGCTAAACCATATTTGATGTTTTGACTTGTCTGCAACAACTATTTCTTTTGGCTTTTCTAATCTATCCCAGTTCCTAGAGATTGATTTTCTTCCAAAACAAAGGGTTGCACCTGTATCTATATAGGCTAAAAGGTTTTTATTTTCTAGCACTATTTTTATAAATGTTGCACTTGGATTTCCTTTACCAAGTACTTTCTTCGACATCTAAGTCTATCTCTGAATCTGTCTCTGTGCAGTATTCATAAATTTCCTCATCAGATTCTACATCTGATTCTATAGGTTCATATCCTATTGCGTATATGGCTTGTAAGACATTTTTCTTAGGGTTATCTTTTTTAGGGCACTCATTGGCATAGTGTCCTTCTTCATGACATAACCAACATGTGCATGATTTCTTATTTTGCGGACATGTTTTTCTTTTAGGATAAGGTGGTTTTTTCCTAAAGAATTTCTTATCTCCTTTTCTAAATTTCTTAAAAGGGATTTTTCTGAATTTCTTTTTCTTATAAGACCTTATATTTCTTCTAGATTTCTTTTTAGGATTTCTAGAGTTACACCTATAGTTTCCTACTTTATTTTGTAACTTATCACAGCAAAGTGATACTTTAGCTTCTCTTTTAGCTATCTTTTCGCTACATTTATCTGTGAGCCACTGTTTTAAAACAGTTATTCTTCCTCCTAGAGTATCATCTACCTTTCCTTCTGATGATATTGAGGTAAAGTATAGTTTGACTTGAGTTGACACTCCTCCTGGAAGCTTATCATAGAGGAGATCTAACAATCCTCTTGATAGTCTTGTTTCATTGTCTATGTTATAATAATAACTCTGAAATTCACAAATAAAGTTATCAATGTAACACATATTACAAATTTTTAAATTAGTTATTTTCCAAAGATTTTGATCGGAAAATGCTGCTTTTGATTGGACGGTATCCTTCCATCCTTTGAATTCTTTGACTAGTAAACTATATACCCAGTCTGTAACTAAGGATCCTATTAAAGGCATAGTTCCTATAACTTGTGGTGGTAGATTTGAAATGTATTTGAATGCATTTCCTCTAGTTTTATATTGTAGGTAGTTGAAAATATCAGCTGATCCTAAATTTCTTAGATCTTCATTCAGATGGATTAATACATTATTTGTATTGTACCAATCTCTAAGATCCTTTGCAGTGTCTAAACTACAATCTATGTCTAAAACACCTTGTCCTTGAAAAGGGTTTTGTGAAGGCTCATAGTAATGAGGTATTTTTTGGAATTTTTGTTTGGTAAATTCCTTTTCAAAATCTGCAGGTCTTTTGGTACCTGAAGTTTCTCCATGTTCTTCTATTTTTACGAAATGAGGATTCTCATTTTCGTTTTCACTAGCTTCTTCTGAGCTAAAATCATAAATGATCTGATTGTTATCTTCAGATTTGTTATCAGGGATCTCCTGATTTTTTCCACTTATATCTAAAGAGACCATAAGTCTTTCTAGGTTTTCTAGTTGCCTATTAAGGGTTTCTTCTGTATCTTCCATTAAAAGTAAGTAGAAGGTGGTCTAATACTTAATTGTTTGGATTCAGAAGTTTTTTCTTTAGGTTGGGTTTGAATTTCTGGTTCCGGGATAACTATTGCTTTTCCCCTATCTTCCCCCCTCTTAAGAATTTGAGTTAACTCATCCTGAGTTAGATATCTTTTTTCTAAAAGTTCTAAAAGGTCTTCTATCCTTTCTTGACTCTTTCTTTGTTCTTCTAGAATCATATCTACCCTTTGATACCATTCTAGCTTAACAGGTTGAATTTCTTCAACAAGTTTCTCTTGACAAAGTTTTTTTATCATGTAAGTTATCATACATGCTATGTTGTTGAGTTGTGGATTTCTTGTATGAAAAAGGTGAGGGTATTTATGACTTTCATCTTCTTCATAGCAGGTGAAACCTTCGTTACTAAAACTCCATGTGTCATGGGGTTTATCTTCTTTAAATTGTCTTTCTAAATAGGATGTTTGTTTTTCTACCCTACTCTGAAGGTCAGAAAAGTTATCCAGAATTTTCTGCAATCTAAGTGTTACACTATCTCCACTCATCTTGCCATAAATTTGAGGTTTTTCTGGAATAGTTTAACCATTTGTCTATATCCTTTAGACAGTTGTTCATCTATATTTTTATAGAAATTTTCTATATCTCTAAACCATCTAATCTGCATTTTGTAAAGATTAAGTTTGGCTAGGTTTGGAAAAAAGCTAATCGGGCTACGAATTAACTTTCTATTTGGACTTATTATCCAATTCATATTCTTTATCTTCTAAGCCAGTTGCTAAAAATACTGATTTAATAGGTGCTAATGCACCAAACTGCAGGATTTTAAGACTGCAGGAAATCCAATCTCAATTAAAGGAAACTATAGTTTGAAACTTTGCCTTAAACATTCCTGTCGCATCTTTTTGCCCCCGACATTTAACAGGAGATAGCCATGCCAATATCATGCACGTATCATTTTCTATACCCCACTTCATAAATAATTATTAAAGTGGCGTATATGAGTTAAAAAAAAAGCAAAGAATTTTCCATAAATAAAACATTTTTTTTCCTTAACATTACAAAATAATACGAGACCCACATCATAAATATCCACATTCACATGCCAAAAACTTAGCTTCATATTTCCAACAAATTCATGACACTTTGTATGGATTCTAACTCCGCCACAGAAAAGATGAAAGAGGGGATAGTTGTGCAAGATGGTAATTATGTTTTCAAAGAAGAGATTCATTACACCGTGCTTAAAACCTCTCTCTTCTTCTCCGGTGATGGTTTCACCGTCTATGATTGCCATGGTCAAGTCGTCTTCCGAGTTGATTCATATGGACCCGATTCTCGTGGCGTAGATGAACTCATTCTCATGAATCCCCAAGGCTGTTGCCTCCTCACTGTTCGCCGGAAGGTATGCCGCCGCCTACTATTCTTTTTTATTTTTTTTCTTGGATTTACAAGTCTTGAGGATTGAACCCATGATCTAATGAGTTTTCCATTTCTTTCTTATATATATACCTAATATATGTGATTTATAGAAGTATATCCTCCCAATTAAAATTCACTCCAAACTCAATCTCATATTTTCTTTCTCTAATGTTTAATGGTGGAGAGATTTAACTATTGAAAAAACTTGAGATAATTGCCATGGATAAAATCAATTCCATTTATTTTTATAAATGTTATTTAATTGCTTGATTGGGTAATTAGAACATAGCATGATAAATTGACTAGAGATTATTTTCTTCTATATTTAATGTATATTAAAAATAAAAATAAATAATAAAAACAGGTTTGTACAATTATGTGAAATGAAATTTGATGTCCTTGTCAATTTATATCACTAACAAATGAGTGAACCTAAATTTATATATTTTGTATATTTATCAATAAGTTATATTAATTATATTGTATGTTATATAAATTTTCACAGGTCAACTCTCACCCGTGAATAACACGATATGCATGATTGACTATACAAATAATTGTTGCGGTGTATTAAGTGTAAATTAAAGATTCACACATTGAATAAAAAAATTGATGGCGAAAAACATATAAGTAAGACGATTTTACAATGTTTTTTACTCAAAATAAAATAAAAAATACAATGTTTTAATATTTTAGATGAAAATGTAATATTCAACCTTATTTATATGGGAGCTTCTACGGTACATTCGAATAATTTGAATGTACCGGTACATCAAGTAAGTAAATTGATAAATTAACGATTATTTTTATGAATTAAAAAATTATTAACCGATTATTATATTTTAAAAATAATAATATCACAAGAAAAAACACAATATATTGTTTATAAGCATGATACTAATTTTTCTAATATTTTCTAAGAAAAAAATTCAATATTGACTATAATGATGAATAAAAAATCAAAAAATATCAAATTTAATATTTTTGACAATTTTGATGAATAATATTTAGTTACTATAATCATTTTAATGATAAGAAAAATGATTTCCTTTAAAAAATATTCATTTACATATTAATTTAGTTACCTGATGTACCGATACATTAAGAATTATCATATGTACCATAGAATTTGCCTATTTATATAGTTGCTCTTAATCCGACCAATATAATAATTTAACCCGGTAAAACTCTTTCCTTTACTTTCCCATGAACTTAGCTCACTTATCTATCAAACAAAAAAAAAATTATCTCTTTTACGGTCCAACAATAATTATATTATTTTTGCTTAAACTTTGGTTTATTATGTGTCAATGTAAAATAATTATGTGATGCACATGTAAAATAGTATTATATGATTCACACATTTCTTTTGGTATCGAATCAACAAGTCTTGCATTATATCTCATTTGATTTAATAATGAAATTTATTAATCAATTGGTAGCAACAAAATTAAGTATGATAAATCAGCTATTTTATTTGTGCATGCGATAGAACTAGTCTTCCTTTATCGATCGATTAATTGAACTTTAACATTTTGCAAAACAAGCAGAGGCCGAGTATGCATCAACGGTGGGAAGGGTTTAAAGGTGAAAGAATAGACGGTGATAAACCAACCTTCAGCGTAAAGAGATCAATGATGATCGGACGACAACGTGCAGGAGTGACAGTGGAAGTATACGATAACCAACATGAGGAGTACCATATCGAAGGGTGCTTCTCTCAGCGTTGTTGCACGGTATTTAACGCAAAGAAGGAAACAATGGCTGAAATTTATCGCAAAGTGGACCCCACCACTGGTAATTTGCTTGGGAAGGAAGTGTTCTCTCTTTGTGTTAAGCCTGGTTTTGACGCTGCTTTTGCAATGGGATTCGTGCTTGTACTTGATCATATCAGCGGTGATGATTCCATTAATGATGATGCAACTTCAGAGCCTACGGTACACCCTACTGTAGAAGATTACGAAGATAAATAAATAAACCAAAGTGCAATGCATTGTGGTTTTGTTTAATTTAACCAACTAATCTTTGGCGTGTCTGTCACAAAGGGATCGGTCTCTTTCCCTTAGTTTTATGGGTCATGCCATTGAGAAAATCGTTTTCAATTTCCTATGTAAATTTTATTTTATTCACAAAATTATCATATCAAAAGTGGAGGCTGTCTAAACTTAATTTACAAATAAAATAAAATTTGTGGTTGTCTATTCTGCATGCATCAATTAACACTTTTATAGTACAGTCACTTTCAACTTTTAATATTCTAATTAATAATTTCTTCGATCCTTATTATAAAAAAATTATTTTTTGAATTTACAGAATATTAGATGTATCTGGTACATATTATTTACTAAATACATCAAATTAATATTCTATGAATTTAAAAAGTAAATGTTTTTTTAATAATAAGGATCATATAGGGTGTATATATGAAGATCCGATCTGCATGGTATAAGTATAGATTTGATATGTGTGGTCGAATTTTAAATTATCAAAGCACCATTTTCAGAAGAATCAGATAGTTAACAAAAAAAAGTATAAAGAGATGTATTTAAATAGAGATTTGAAATGACCGGAGTCCAAAGTTCAACTCTCTCATTTATGTGTATAAATTTATGATATCTTTATCATTTTGTCTATGTAAAAAAAATGATTAAGGCTTATATTAAAAACTCTTGTATATTCATTCAACACTTTATTTAATTTTAGTAATTTTTTTTTTTGGTGAATATTAATTTTAGTAAATTTAGTAGTATTCAAATAAATTTTTTTAGACTTTTAAAACTGAATATATATTATAGTATATTCAATCTAGACTTAAATTATAGCGAACATAAAATTTTTTTATGAATTAGGAATAGATTTTTCTGTTTCAACGAATCGCACGTAGAGATATTGATAAGAAACATAGAGTTAATGGTATCTTATAACTAATCACTGAGCAGCAGCTCGTAGACCACCCAAAAAGGAATATTTATTATTTGACCCATATCCCGACATAAGAAGTTCAATGGGAGCAATACTCGAAATAGCAATCCATAAAAAAACACTGATATTGAAATCAGATAAAACAAAGTTATAGCCAAAGGGAATTACTGAATAACTTATTAGAATTGATATGACGGATATGGATGGTCCGATACTGAATAAACGAATATCTCCCCTACATGGAATAAGATTCTCTTTGAATAGTAGTTTTGTTCCGTCTGCTAGAGCTTGAAGAATTTCAAAAGGACCGGCGTATTCGGGTCCAATACGCTGTTGTATCCCTGCAGATATTTCTCTTTCTAACCATACAATTGCTATTACACTTATCGTGATTCCCAATGAAGAATTAGGAATTTTTCTAATAGGCGATCATAACGGTTTTCCTTGGAGATGGAAAATTCGTCCACCCGGTTTTATCAATTTGCAAATTCTTCCTCAATTAGTTAAAAGAATGAAATTGGCTGATATTATGACAATAGTAGGTAGCATAGATATCATTATGAGAGAAGTTGATCGGTGAAATGATAATTGATACAACGAAAGTCCAAGATATAAATTCTTTTTCCGGGTTGGAATCTTTCAAAGAGGTCTACGGAATTCTATGGATACTTGTACCGATTTTGATTCTTGTATTAGGAATCACGATAAGTGTACTAGCAATTGTATGGTTAGAAAGAGAAATATCTGCAGGGATACAACAACGTATTGGACCCGAATACGCCGGTCCTTTTGGAATTCTTCAAGCTCTAGCAGACGAAACAAAAATACTATTCAAAGAGAATTTTATTCCATCTAAAAGAGATATTTGTTTATTCAGTATCGGACCATCCATATCCGTCATATCAATTCTAATAATTTATTCAGTAATTCCCTTTGGCAGTGCTTATTCTAAACCGAGTGTCATGTGTTTAATTAAAAATATTATTTATTTATAATCCATTAATTTTACACATTTTCATAAAAACTTATTATTTAAAGTCCTTAAAAAGTACTTCAAGAGCATTGACATTTTTCCTTAATCAAAGTCGTTAGAATATATTCTAGAAGTACTAGTATATACAAAATATCATCATAAATATATGTTAAAAAAAATCATCTCTACATATTGCAATAATATTGTTGTGTGATCGACAAGATCAATAAAACCACGATATGCAATCTTAAAGTGTAGACCTATTTAGAGTGTCCAACCTTACTTGTACTTTTGACGCAATAATTAAGTAATAAGTGGATGCCTTTTGATTTTGTACCCCACAAGCACCAACATATGCATGAGAGGTCAGAGGTCCAACCTTGTCGTTTCAAAATTTGAATGAAAAATTGTTTTCTTCAATTCTCTATGATTTAATTGCATTATGTTATTTTATCTACATGCTATTACTTTTTTAAGCATCTACAACTATTATTGTCAACCTTTCAAATTTAAGATGGGTTAATTATGAATGTAATATGCAAGACACAACTACTAAAATATAAAGCTTAATTCATGAGGTTTTTTCTTTATTTAATATGTCTCGTGTTGTGGTGTACGTGATCGGGCAAATAGTGTGAATTACATATTTTTCTATTAACAAACTATTTGTAAAAGAGATTTGTTAACTAATTGACAAATGAAAAATATTTTGCTACATGAAATAAAAAATCGACTGAGGTTGATACTTGCAATCTAGTTCATTCATAATGCATGACAGATAAATGTTATTTTGCACAAAATCTAATATAAACAAACGGTTTTGTATAACAAACGGTTTCATGAGTCTAAATAACACTAATAATGTTCATAATATAACAACCGGTTTTGTATAACATGAAAGTGTAGTTTAAGTGGCATGCATAAGTGATAAATAACATTCTAAATTTTTTTACAAAATTCATCGTTAGATTGAAATTTTTTATCTTATAGATAATCCATAAATGATTTATGAATTTTTGTTGAATCTCATTAATCTTAACGTGTCTCAATAATATACCAAATAATTTTCATTTTCTTTAAATTTTTTATAAATAATCAATATGATATAAACTTAGAATCCAATGATAGATTTTGTAAAATTTGCATTCGTTATAATGTTATTATGTACACGATACACCACTCGAACCACTATTTCATATTAGAAATTGTCATAATGTTAGTTGGTCCAGTGATGATTGACGCTGAACTTGGTAGGGAGGACCATGGTTCGATCCCCCATAACTGCGTTCGGGAGAGTGTTGAAACCACTTGATGTCAGAACTGACCCGAAATAGCTTAAACCGGTGAAAATAATTAAAAAAAAAAAAAACATTGCCAAGAGTCAAGACTAGCTAGGTCGGCCAAAGTGGGTCAACAAATCAATATTAACCTCTAATTATTTCGCTCAATTTACATCAACTTGATTTATGCATGGGTAACGTAAAGCTATATTAGAAAGAAAATATTTAATTAATTTATATACATATTTTTTAGAAATAATTACTTTATATATTATTAATATAAAATTTTGTCTACATACATTTAATTGCATCTGTTATGATTCTAGAGGCAAAACCGTGGCAAGCTCAAACGTATAATGAAGTCAACTCATCTACATTTTAGAATAAATTTATTAGTATTTTTTTTATAATCAATGGAAAATATATTAAATAAAAAGTAGTACTTGACCAATAAATAAATAAATAAAAAGGAGTAAAGAAAAACTGAGGGGCCAAAACTTAACACCCAATTAACAACCACATAAGAGTGTATCAATCAACCCAAAAGAGAATTACAACGGTAAACAACCTACACCAAAGTGGTATAAAAGACACAAGACAAAAAAGTGAAGCAAACAAATACAAACCAACATCACAACCCATCAAGCCCAACACGGGATCCGAACCATATTGCAAAAAAAATGACGAGTAAAATGTCGCAAGCATCAAAACAAATAAACCAGAGAAGGGTTAAGAAACGGTGAGAGAATCTGAACGCCAACACGGTAACATACACAGTACACACCAACCGACAACTCATGACAACAACGAGTAAAAGGCCATTTATAGCCAAATCCAAACTAAATCAAAGCACGACAGTAAAATAAATGGCGACGAATAATCAAACAACTGGATTTTCCATCTCATTTCTATTATGGGACTGTTTATAGTTCAACTCATGTAGTACTAATAATTTGTGTGCATGATTAGTTAAATATTACGACTTTGAGCAATTTGTGACCGAAGAAGTGGTTTTGGGGAGAGTAGCTATAGTCTAGGGTACGTGGTAGGGACAATGAAGAGGGTTGGGTAGTAGATATTCTTGTTCCTTGCTAGCTCCAAGTTCAATTTATGCTAGAAAAAACTTAACACTAATTTCTTGGTTAAGTAACTGGTATACAATACATACCTTTAAATGAATTATATGGTCATTTTTGTAAAGACTAATATTATTATAATAACACAAATAAAATGTATTTACATAGTCTTAGTAGCATTATTACAATAACTTCTTAATTTATTTTAATTTTATAGGAATTTCCCACCCGTCCGTCACTGAAAACACCACTTCCGATCCGACTTGCATGTGTAGAACCATTGTACCTCTTCTTTGGTATGAGTTTTGCATTAAAAAAAATATGGTGGAGACAAAAAGTTAAAAAAAGCTACTCCTTTTAATTTTAAATATAAAAAAAAAGAAATAATAATTTTTCAGATTTTTTGAATAATTAATAAATTTAATTTATTCTACAGACCATATAAGAACTAAAAGAATATTAAAAAATGTATCATATAAAAATATAAATTACAATCAGTTGAAGTAGTTTTTAATTCTTTTTTTTTTTTTTTGGTACAGAAGTAGTTTTTAATTCTATTGACAAGAGTTCAACGCAGTGGGTCAGAGTTCAGACACATAGTAGGTAATAAAAATACAGCAGGTGAAAAGGTAATAGTAATACTAAGAATGAGGGTAAAAAGGGCAAAAATATAAGGTTAGTACAAGTAAAATTTCAGTGTCTGCATCTGCAGACCGTGGGCCCCTGCTTTCCAAATTTTGGCCTTGTAGTGACCGGCCCATTCAACATGAATAGTTATAATCAATAAAATTAATTATGATAATAAATTCATTTCTACCCAAGAGTACTTAGATGAGATGACGCGGATCTCTTCTAACTTAACCAAGGTTCTGGGTTCAATCTCTGACTTGGGCATGCAGCAGTGTTAAAACTCTTAGGGAGAGTTTGCCATCGATTTGAGTCTCACAAGGCTCGAGAAATTAATCTCTACAATTTCACGCAGAGAATATCTGGTTTACATAAAAAAAAAATAATAAATTCATTTCTAGTGTATAGAACATACATCAACCATAAATATGTCCAATTATACAAAATTTAATTTTGCTAGATTGGTATTTTTCCCATCCTCGTTTTTTCTTGAAACTAGAAGTGACTAGCAAGGACAAGCAACAAGTGGAACCAAATTAGACAAAAATAAAATCAAGTCAATGAACTCAGCCACGCATGTATAATCAACATAGTTTGGGTTGTATATATACGTCAAAAAGGAAGAAAGAAAAAACAGAGTTTGAGGTATATATGTGTGTTGGCGTTCAAGTTATATTTTTGAGTATGTCGTCTGTGATTGGATGTTGTATAATGTCCACAATTTTTGTAGTGGCTTAAATATTTTGAGAATAAAATTGAGTGAATGTATATAAGTTAGTAATCGAAATTATAAGAATTAATGGATAAAATAACACCTTATTTTTGTGAATTAGTAAATTCATTCCATCAAAATTATAATTTTTTTTTTAAGAAGCCAAAGAATAACATTAAAGAATCTCAAATCATGCCACAAAATAGTCTGATTTTTTAAGAAAAATAATATAACAATTTCTTCGCACCAAGATCATGAGCATAGAAGATTGATATTCACCCAAACACTACCATCCCATCTCCGCACACTAACAACCAATTATTAAATGCACATACAACCAGTAGGATTCGACCACCAAAATTACAATACATTTTAATCCAAAAAAAAAAAACTATAATTCACCCTTTACTTTACTTTATTCATGTGTTTACTATTTTAGTAGATGTGGTGAGAAATATAATTTAAAAACTCATGTATAAATAGAAGATTTTGAATTTGAACATATAAAAATGTTAAGTTTAATAATTTCGACATTGTTAATTAAATTTTATATTTTAACCAAATATTGTCCGTGAATTATCTTACAAATTATGTTTTTTTTTTTAGATAAATGAAATGTCAAGTTATTAGAAACTCATACATAGCATCCGACCTTGCAATTTCAATATTTATATCAGTTGAGTTAGAATTTAAGGAGATGTTTATTGTTCTTTAATAATGTATCATATGGTAATTGAAGTATCATAATTTTTTTTTTGGTACTTAATTTTATATTGTTTCTACTTCAATGTCATCTCGCTAGAGATTAATAATGTACCAACATTAATCGAATCTTATAGAAAATATAAATCTTGTCTCTAAGTTGGTAGGGACATTGCATTATATATGTAGGGACCGAAATTCGAATCCCGGACACTCCACTTATCTATCTTAAGGTGGAATTTTCAGCCATTAGACTACTTAATTAAAAAAATATACTATCTCCGTCCTTAATTATAAGACCATGATTGACAAAAATGTACTATTCATTTACCTTGTTTTGACCGTATTTTTTTAATAATATATAAATATAAATATTAACATATAAGATATTGTTTAATTTATTTTGATGAGTATTTTTAAAATATTAAATTTTTATAATTTTTACTAATAGGAAATTAAAGATATTAGCGATCAAAATTGTGCATTGGCGTACGTGCTGCGATCAAATAAGGTCTTATAATTAGGGAATGAAGTAGTATAAGTCTTTGGGAACAAATTTTAGTTAAAGTAATTTTTACAAATTTAAATAATGTGAAAATTTTCAACATGTATATCTTCAAGCAATCCTGATGGTTATCGATATCCAAAAAAATTATATAGTTTGAAACTTTACCTCAAAAATTCCCGTCGCATAGCACATAGTATTTTGACTCCTGACATTTTGAAGTATTGATGACCATACCATACCATCCCATGCATGTATCAATTTATATACCCTACATCATAAATAAGGGAAATGCATGTATCAATTTCTATACCCCACGGTTTAGATGCTTCAAAGAGAAATTTTTTTTATTTTTTTGACAAAAGAGAAATTTTATCTTAAGAATGAACATTCAACGCCTTAAAATTTTATAAATTAATTTTTCTACTTCATTGAAAATGACCTACAAACACTTGCTAAATATCGAAAATAGCTCGATCCATTTAAACTCGATCGATTTTCAACGTGTTGAAAATGGTGCAAGATAGGATGGTCCGGTACTATGGACTTAAACTTTTAATTTAAAAAAATTAAAACTATCTAGATATTTTTTTAATAATAAATTAAAAAACTCTAGATACTGTAGTTTTGACCAATAAACAATTCTCCTAATTAATTAATAATTAAAAGTACTACTACTATTCTACCAAAAAAATAAATAAACTAAAGTATACTATAAATTGCAAGACACAAAGTATCGTTAAAGATTAGTGAGAACACTTTTTTTTCCTTAACATTACCAATAATATACGAGTCCCACATTCATAATTCACATTCTTTCATACTATACTACTCCAAAAGCTTAATTAGGTCTAACTTTCCAATTTCAATATTCATGACCCTTTGTATGGATTCTGAATCTACCGCAGAAAAAATGAAAGAGATATCAGTGGTGCAAGATGGTAATTACGTCTTCAAAGAAGAGATCCATTACACAGTTCTCAAAACCTCTCTCTTCTTCTCCGGCGATGGTTTCACCGCCTATGATTGTCATGGTCAACTCGTTTTCCGAGTTGACTCATATGGACCTGATTCTCGCAACCTAGATGAGCTTGTTCTTATGGATCCAGATGGCCGTTGTCTCCTCACTGTTCGCCGGAAGGTACGCCGCCACCACCTTCTACCTTTTGTACTCTCTTTCTTATAAACTGAGTCCACTCACTGAGTGATTTACATTATGAGTTTTTTTAATCACAAATATGTTATTAATCAGGTCTCTGTTTAAGACAAACAAAGACCGATGAAAAAGAAACTACAAGAGAGGTGCCGTATATACATGCATAGAAACGGTCTCCAGATCACCGGAGAAAACATCAACATGAGCCTCAACCCAAAAAGTTGTCCCCGAATACTAACTCCCGATCAATTTACATTATGAGTAACAGTTTGATTGCAGTAATTTGTAAATTTGAACATAAAATGATAAATTGATATATTATAGAACTTTCTTTTAAATTTCATTGAGTATATTATTAAAAATAATAATAATAATAATAATAAAAAAAGACAATAAAATCAGGTATGTACGATTCTGTGGGATGAAATGGATTATATTTTTGTTTTATGTTCATATTGTGACAATTGTGGTTGTTGTATGGAGATCTGCAATCTCATAATTTAAACTCTTTCAATGTCGTTTTACTTATAAAAAATTAAAATTTGAATTATCTGATCTTAATCAATTGGTATAGTTGTCTTGAATGCGTTATGCGCTAATAGTCTCACAAAAGATAGTCTAATTTGGAAATAAAGTGTGATATTTTTGTCTAAGTGCGGTTTAATTCTTTGATGCGTAAACCATACTGGTTTTTGAAAAGTTAAATTTTGTGATTTTATCAAACTCGTTGTGAATCTTTTAAATATGTTGTGAATTCGAGCATACATGTGTACTTTGTGTTTCGGAAAGGGAATGATTTCAATCCAATTCTATAGTAGACAAGTAAAATAGTGGTGTATTATTCCAACTTTTTTGTCTACCATTTATTGATAAGTCTTATCGTATCTTATATGGTCTTTATTTCGGTTGTGCATGATAGAACTGCCCTTCTTTTCTAATCGATTAATAATTGAACTTTAACATTTTTTGAAGTAGAGGCCGAGTTTGCATCAACGGTGGGAAGGTTTTAAAGGTGAAAGAATAGACGGTGATAAACCAACCTTCAGCATAAAAAGATCATCGATGATCGGACGATCACATTCAGGAGTAACAGTAGAGGTGTACAACAACTCTAATGAGGAGTACCATATCGAAGGGTGCTTCTCACAGCGTTGTTGCACCGTTTTTAACACGATGAAGGAAACAGTGGCTGAGATTCATCGTAAAGTGGACCCCACCACAGGTGTTATGCTTGGGAAAGAAGTGTTAACTCTTTGCGTTAAGCCTGGTTTTGATGCTGCTTTTGCAATGGGATTTGTTCTTGTACTTGATCAAATCAGTGGTAATAATTCCCTTGATGATGATGCAACTATGGAGCCTACGGTACACCCTACTACAGAAGATTAATTAAGAAGTTAAACAAAGTACATTGCATTGCTTAGCTATGATTGGGGATTTGTTTAATTTAACCCACTAACCTTTGGAGTGTCCCTCACGAAGGGAATCACCGCCCTTCTTTTCTGGTTCATGCCATTGGAAGAAAAGCTTTTTCAGTTTCCTATGTAAATTTTTATTTTATTTCATAAAAATACACATATCTAAAGTTGAGTTTATCTAAACTTAAAAAATAACATAAAATTTGGGGTTATCTATTCTGCATGTATCAAATAGCACTTTTAAGTGAGTGGTCTAGTCACTTTCAATATTGTAATAGTATTTGAAGATCTGATAAGCATTTTTCTTTTAAAAATTGATTATAAAAAGTCTTTACATTTTTCTTAAAGGTTAATGCAAAAAATGTTTTAAACTTAAAAATTACAGTAACATAAACTCTGCATGCATCAAATAGCACTTTTATGTGAGTGGTCTAAGTCACCGTCAATATTTTAATATATTTGAAGATCTGATATGCATTTTTTTAAAAAAAATTGATTATAAAAAGTCGAGAAATCAGACATTTAGTCTTTAAACTATCACTCTGTCACCAACTTAGTCCCTAAACTATTAAAAATAACTAAAAGGTCTTTAAACTATATTCACATCCTTCAATTTAGTTTCTCAGTTAACTTTTCCGTTAAGTGACCATTAATAATCCCTACCTATAAAAATACTTCAATTTAGTCCTTAAACTATCTTAAAAAACAACAAAATAGTCCCTAAACTATGATAAAAAAATTACAAAATCATCCTTAACAACACAGCTAGTATGACTAAATCATAATCCATCAAATTCATTACTGCTAAATCAAATTTAAACCAAATGAAACAACACCGCTAAATCAACATAAACCAAAAAACAAACTTAACCATAATTATATTTAAACCATAAACCATTCATTCATTACATAAGTCAACTAAACCATAATCCATTAAATTCATTATATGAGTCAACAAATCCACAATCCATCAAAATAACTAACTAAATCGCAATCCATAGTTAATCACCTAAGGTGAAATTCATCCCAAAAACAATTAGAACGAAAAACAGTGAAAAACGTACCTTAAAACAGCGACGACTAGAGAGATGAGGTCTGTGGCAATCGGAATTGGAGCGTAAAGGCGGCGCTAGCATTTTCAGATTGAGATGATTTGAGAGAGTTGATCAAGAAGAGAGAGATAAGAAGATGCAAATGAAGTGGGTTGAAGAAAAAAAACGTAGCCTTTTGGGTTTTAGGGTTTTAAAGAACAATTAACGGAAAATATAACAGAGGACTAAATTGGTGGATCGAAAATAGTTTAGGGACCTTTTAGTTAGTTTTAATAGTTTATGGACTGAGTTGGTAAAAGAGTGATAGTTTTGAGACTAAATTAACCGATTACTCTAAAAAGTCTTTACATTTTTCTTGAAGGTTAATACATTTTTACATAATCTTATAAAATCTTTCAAGATTTCATTTTTTTCAACAGAATCATATCTTAGAGTCTCAATTCAATCCACTCTTTAACTTTATTTTATCATAAATTCTCAAAGACATAACTACAACATAGAAACATAAAAAGTGAACCCTCCATCCATCCTATTTAGTTAGTAGCTGCATGGGACGCTAATATATATTAGTGAAAATTTGAATTTAAATTTTTTCATTTCTTTAAATTTAAAATGTATGAGCCTATAATCACTAAAAAATATAATAATTATTAAATTTTTTATACAAAGGGGCCGAAGCCCATAATTATTATTTTTAATTTCATAGCAAAATATTATTTTTAGGGAACCTTTTTCCTTTACGATTGAGAGAATGCTTATATAATAATACCCAGAGAAAAGATTATTCTATTCTAAATCAAGAGACATTCGTTAATTTAATCTAATTCATTAGGGAATAATTATCTACGATACTTTTTATTTAATATCCTTCATATTTTTTATAAAATTTTGACTTAACATTCCAGGCAGGTTTAGGCTTTTCAAAAATATATACATTATATCAATTATTAGTTGATTCAGTGGTGATTGACGCTGAACTTGGTAGGGAGGATCACTTGATGTCAGAACTAACCTTCGAACCAGATTAAACTGGTGGTGAAAAAAAAAAGCACTATTATGCGAAATTATCATTTGCCTTTTAAAAAATTTAATAAAAAAGTCATATAACTACTATAACTAGAGATAAAAGGAGTACTCGAACTATTGAAAAAAAAAGTGATCTCTATATTGCAAATTTGCAATTGCTGTCAGACAAGATCAATAAAATGACAATGCAATCCTAATGTAGACCTATTTTGAACACATAGATGATCTATAATATAGAGTCCAACCTTACTCGTACTACCTTTTATGTAATAATTAAGTAATAAGTGGACGCCTTTTGATTTTGTACCCCACGTACCAACATGAGATGATCTAAAGGTCGACCAGCCTTGTTTCATATGGATCTTTGAAGGGAATAAAGTAATCTAAATTTAAAAAGTTAAAAGTTATTTTAATAAATTTATGGTTTATGACAAAAATATGATACAGATGCATTAAAAATAATTTTACATTGTCATTTAATAATGAACATATATTCGGCTAAATTATTCTACTTTGATTAATATAATGACATGATAGAATGTTTGATTTTTATTAGATGTCAATGCAAAATTAATTTATATTTTAAAACATACACTAGTCTCTTTAAGTTTTTAAGGAGTACTCCGGTTTAGTTTTTTATGAAAATAATTTTTAGTTATGATTTACTTATCTTATAGCCGAACTCTAATTTATCGAAAGCCTCTTCTCCAATAAGTCAGATGGGTTAATACAAAAAAACATAGACAAATACCTTATTTCCTTATTAACATTGTTAATTTTTCATTAACTATTTTGAGATAATTTTCTCACAAAATTTAATGAGGATTTGAATATTTTAGAAGCTCACAATATTTTTTCGCTAGATAACTTAAAAAAGTTAACGCGAATCATATATTTTCTCACAACATTTAATGTAATTTTTTTTTTCGGTTTTTAAAACCCCTATTAACCCCCCCTTTTTTTTGCTAAACATAAATATACTCCAGCTTGCTACATGGACACGACACGGACCATTTTCTTGGCCATAATTGCTCCGACGGAATTTTTTTTTTCTACCCCAACGATCTTCACTCTACCCCAACATATTTTTCAAAATACCCAATATACCCTTATAAAAAAATTAGTATATTTTAATTTTTTTTTTGTCGTATTATACTGTTCCGGTAGACTGTTTCATCATCCCAAAAAACTGTTCCGGTAAGTATTTATCTATACCGGTATGTTAATTTTACCAGTACACTTTTTAAAAAGTGTTCCGGTAATCTTACCGGTACACTTTTTAATAAGTGTTCCGGTATTGATTTTCTTGGCTTTGCTTTGTATCCCAAGACACACCATTTATATACTGTGGGACCAAATCATCGGGAAATCTCCGTTTACACCTCCTCTAAGTCTCCATGCAAGCAAACATTTTTGACATCGAACTGGTATAGTTCTCATACATAGTGGGCTACAAGAGAGAGTACAAGATGAACAATGTTCATCTTTTCCATTGGGGAAAATAGGTTTAATTTGAGTGTATCCTTTTGTCATTAGTTTTGCCCTGTATCGATCATAAGTGTCATCTAATTTGTGCTTAACTGTATAGATCCACATGATTAACAATTTTCTTGCCTCATGATCTCTCAAAAATCTCCCAAGTTTCATCATTTTCAAGTGCTTTCAGCTCCTCATCCATAACTGGGACCAAACTTTCATCCTTTAGTGCCTCTTGACAGATGTCAGATTTCTCAAAGAGTCAGCAACTGTAATAAAACTCTGGTGCTGCAAGGGAAAACGTTTAGAAGAGACAAATTGAGAAATAGGGTACTTGGCACAAGACCTTTTGTCTTTTCTCAAAGCTATTGGTAAGTCATAAGGATTAAGGTCAAAAGCGTTAGAAATTTGAGAAGTGGATGTAGATGGATTATTTTCAGCAGTTACCTCTGGCTTGGGCGATTGAAGTTGTTTATGGATCAAAGATTTTGAAGCTTTATAGAAATGAATTTCTCACTGCCTTTATATTCATTTTGCTGAATATCCTGTGCTTCTTTTGCCTTATTAACACCTACAATTCTTGAATAAATGCCTTTGATCAATCATGTAGAGAAGGGAAGTTGCATCTTTCTTTACAATTTCTTTATATTGCTTCAAATGGTTCCCTTGCAAAGCCACTGGTTGTGGCTGTTTTCTATATCCTTTTTCTACAATGTCCCAAAGATCTCGGGAAATGAAGAAAGTCTTCAGTTGATCACTCCAATATTCATAGTTTTCACCATAGAAAATGGGAAGTTGGCTTGGGGAATATTGAAAGAGAGTAGTTATATTTGAAGGAGAGGCCATAAGGTTCTAAACAAAAGTGGATCTATTTGAAAGAGAGTAGTTAATTTTTACCGGAACACTTATTAAACATACCGGAACACTTATTAAAACCAAGTGTACCGGTAAAATCAACACCGGAACACTTATTAAAAGGTGTACCGGTAAAATTAACATACCGGAACACTTTTTAAAAAGTGTACCGGTAAAATTAACATACCGGTATAGATAAATACTTACCGGAACAGATTTTTGGGAGGATGAAACAGTCTACCGGAACAGTATAAGACGACAAAAAAAAATTATTAAAATATACTAATTTTTTATAAGGGTATACCGGGTATTTTGAAAAATATGTTGGGGTAGAATGAAGATTGTTGGGGTAGAAAAAAAAAATTCCTTGCTCCGACTGTTCAACCGAACCGAACAATCACTATCTTGAAACCCACAAGCCAACGATATTTGGGCTCATTTTGATTTTTTATTTTACAACATTTCACAAATTCACCCTTCTTTTATAATTAATATTATCATGTTATATATAGTTATTATTTTTTTTTTACTATTGTATAGAAATCTTTATTAAGCAAGTTGAATTCTTTTATCCCAACGTTGTAGCTAACAGCTGGAAGGATGACTAATCTTTAACGATAACCAGTTTTTGTTGAAAAATATGAAATCTTTTCTCTCAACTGTGTATACTATATTTATTTATTTTTTGATATGTTTTTGTTTAAGAAGCTAAATTAGCCCACCCAAATTGACATCAGAGAGAATCGAACCTGAGACATTAAGGAGGAGCACACTCCCAGGTCTCAAGCCAATACCACCACACCAGAGAAAATCATTTTTTTGACATGGTAAAAATGATTTTGTTGAAATTTTAAATTATACTATAACACAAGTTAAAATTACGATGACATTGTCTCGTGAGCTTAGATTAGTTGGCAGAGGCATTGCATTATATATGTAAGGAGCCGAGATTCGAACTCAGAACATCCCACTTATCCATCTTAATGGTATAATTTTTAGCCAATAAATTATGATGACATTGTGATTTTTCAAAACTTATCTTAAATTTAAACACACAAGTCAAAAATCATCCACCTTACAAAACTAATTTTGACCTTCATTGCCTTTTTTATGGCATTCACATTCAAGATCCTGATTTTTTAAAGTAACTTTTGCTGATTTTAAATCTATTCATGTGTTACACAAAGGAGCATTCATTGTATTGGATTCAATTGTCAAACACAACAAACTACTCAAATTTTATAAAAGAGAAGGGGAACCCCCTTGCTATAGAAGCCATGAAAAACAAATTATTAGCACTCTAATTAAAAATTTGTTCCATATTAGTTCACGTTTGGACTTGTATTTTGTCTCCTATCCGCTTTAAATAGTACTACATTGGATAAGATAATGTTTAGAAATGAGTTTAAGAGCAAGCCCATTTTTTAATTTACTTTAAGTCAATTTAGTAAAGGTTAAGTTAGATTTAACTCAAATTCTAAAATGATAACATAATTTTGAACCATTAACATTTGGAGCATGAACGCGTGTGACGTGTGTCATATTATATGAGATGATATCTAAATAAAAAATAACTGTATAAGTGAAAACAGTTTCCACCTTATAAGTCGTTTTTTGTAATGGTTGAATTATAATAAAATAGGGTAACTCAACAAATCATGAAGAAACTCTGATACCATCTTAAAATTGGGTGTTGAACCTAATTTAACCCTACAAAACTTGTTTGTAAGGTGAGAATTACCTTTTACTTATAAACTCTTATGAATCTCAATGTGAGAGTTATTATCAATCCCAAACTAACAAAGCACAAGTTATTTCTTGAGAGCATAATAAATTAATATTCCTCAAGGCTCAAATTAAACTAGAAATTTAGAAATGAAAAATCACCAAGGAACAGCTTTTATTTTTGGAATTACTTCAATATACAATAGTGTTTTCCAAGTTCTATTTATCAAATTGGATTAGTACAAGAATTAGAAATAAGCATTTGAATTTTTTTTGTGGTCCTTAATTACGTTTAGATGTCAATTTGCAAGGATACTATTCAAAGTACGTAATAAATTAGTAGTATTATGTGACAATTATGTGTCAATTAACAAGAGCAACGAGATTATAGTATTATACAAAGAACCTTATTCACTCACTCACTCAATATCACAACGTGACAATTACCTCAAAAATGGGGACAATAATGTTGCCGTACGACAATTCAACTACCATCATAAATAAACACATAAAGTGGTAGCTCAACAAAACTTCAACTCATTCTTCTCATGAACTTGAACATTTGGCCTCAAAATTTCCATGGCTTCATCTAGCCACAATCTTCCATACAATTCTTCATATGCTTTCTTTAGTCAAACAAGATAACATGACTCCATAGTTTCTCTTTGGAAAACGGATTTGCTGTCATCGGTATGTAACATTTCTCCCTTAATTTATGCTAGTTTAGTTTCTCTCATGTTGTAATTTACAATTTTATATGTTTTTGCTTACCATATCAAACTTATTTAAGGACAAATCATTCGGCAAACTCGGGTCCGAAATATAGCTAGAACATTTTTTATCAGATTTTATTTACTTACTTCTCGGTTGAACTCTGAATTATCATGACCACTTCCCTAGGAACTAGAGGTTTAAGACCGAAAAATATCGAACTACAATTATCGTATTAATAATTTTGACAGATCTTTCTAAAGTCAGCATTTTTTTGAATTATTATGTAGTTAAACTAAAACCCAATATTTAAATGCAGCTATAAAATCATGGGCTTAGTGAAAAATGGAATCTTGATTTTGCATGTGTTGATGCTCCTTCTGTTAAGAATCTGCCAAGCCAATGATCAACACATTCATCAAATATATCCCGGATTCAGTGCATCACGTTTAGATTGGAACGATCATAATGGTTTTTTCTTACTATCTAACAACTCAGCTTTTGCTTTTGGATTCTTCACAACTCTTGATGTTTCATTGTTTGTTTTAGTAGTCATTCATTTGAGTAGCTACAAAGTTGTTTGGACTGCAAATAGAGGTTTACTTGTTAGAAATTCTGACAAATTTGTGTTTGATCATAGTGGAAATGCTTATTTAGAAAGTGGAAATAGTTTTGTTTGGGAAACAAACACAACAGGACAGACAGTTAGGGACATGGAATTGTTGGATTCAGGAAATTTGGTTATGTTTGGTGAAAATAAGAAAGTTATTTGGCAAAGTTTTAGTCATCCTACTGATACACTTTTGCCTGGTCAATCCTTTGTTGATGGAATGAGTCTTAAAAGTTTTCCGAATCGAATGAACTTGTTTCATTATTTTAGTTATATAGAAGGTGATTTGGTTCTATATGCAGGTTTTGAAACGCCGCAATTGTATTGGTCTTTAATGGAAGAAGTTAGTAATAGAAGTTCGAAGAATGTAACAAGTAAGAATAATAAGGTTCACTATGCTTCTTTGGTTTCTAATTCATGGAACTTTTATGATAAAAGTGGTGCTTTGGTTTGGAAAATTGTATTTTCTGATCATTCAGATCCTAAGTCATTCTATGCGGCTATTTTGGATCCGAATGGTGCAATATCTTTTTATGATCTTAACAAAGGAAAAGCTACTAATCCTGAGGTGTTTAAAGTACCACAAGACCCTTGTGGAATTCCTGAGCCTTGTGATCCTTACTATGTTTGTTTCTTTGAGAATTGGTGTGAATGTCCTACGCTTCTTCGATCGCGTTTCAATTGCAAACCTCCTAACATCTCAGCTTGTTCACCTAGGAGTACTTCAACAGAACTTCTATATGTTGGTGAAGATCTTGATTATTTTGCGCTTAAGTACGATGCTCCTGTTTTAAAATCAACATTGAATTCGTGCAAAGATGCTTGTGTAAGAAACTGTTCTTGTCTTGTACTTTTCCATGAAAACAGTACTGGTAGATGCTTTCATTTTGATCAAACCGGAAGCTTCCAACGATTTAAAGGGAACAGTGGCGGTTTTGTTTCATATATGAAGGTCTCAACTGACCGTGGTGGCATTGTCCGCGATAATAATGGAAGAAAGGACATGGTGATTGTTTCTGTCATAGGGATTCTCACAGTTTTGGCTATTTTTGGTCTTATGACTGGATTTTGGTGCTACTACAAGACAAAGAAGAAGAATTTCGATAAGTATCCTCAAGATACTTTAGAGGAAGATGATTTCTTTGATGGTCTCTCTAGTATGCCAGCGCGATTTACTTATACTGCTCTTGCTAGAGCAACTAAGGACTTCTCCACGAAAATTGGGGAAGGAGGATTTGGCTCAGTGTATCTAGGATTACTTGAAGATGACACACAATTAGCAGTGAAAAAATTGGAAGGAGTTGGACAAGGAGCAAAAGAGTTCAAAGCAGAAGTATCGATAATTGGAAGTATTCACCATGTTCATCTTGTGAAGCTTAAAGGGTTTTGTGCCGAAGGTCCTCATCGCCTTCTTGTGTATGAGTATATGGCAAGAGGTTCGTTGGATAAATGGATCTTCAAAAACAGCGAAAACACTTTGTTGTTAACTTGGGAAACAAGGTACAACATTGCAATAGGAACTGCAAAAGGATTGGCCTATCTTCATGAGGAGTGTGAAGTTAGGATCATTCATTGTGATATCAAACCACAAAATGTTCTTCTTGATGATAATTTCATGGCTAAGGTTTCAGATTTTGGATTGGCGAAACTAATGAGCAGAGAACAAAGCCATGTTTTCACAACTCTTAGAGGAACAAGAGGTTATTTAGCACCAGAATGGATAACTAACTACGCGATTTCGGAGAAGAGTGACGTGTTTAGCTATGGAATGCTTTTGCTTGAGATTATTGGTGGAAGGAAAAACTATGATCAATGGGAAGGTTCGGAGAAAGCACATTTTCCTTCTTATGTATCAAGAATGATGGAGGAAGGAAAAATAAGAGAAGTTATTGATCAAAAGATAGATATTGACGAGAACGATGAACGTGTTGTGACTGCTCTTAAAGTTGCTCTTTGGTGTATACAAGATGACATGAATTTGAGACCTTCCATGAGTAATGTTGTTCAAATGCTTGAAGGTTTGTGTCAAGTGAATGATCCACCTTTGTTACAATCAAGTGCCTATTCAGCTTATTTGAAAATGAGTAGTGGAGAAGCTAGTTCATCAGGACAAGCTAGTTTTTATAGTAATGTGCCTTTGTCTTGTGTTCAGTTATCAGGACCAAGATAAGATAATGATTAGATGTAGATGAATTATGCATGCACATTTTTTTTATGTCTATAAAATATGCACTGTGTTTGGATTTAGAACTACTACGAAGTTCATTTAAGTTATTGAAACTAAGTTGAAATTCAACTACTATGAAGTTCATTTAAGTTATTGAAATTAAGTTGAAATTCAACTTATTTCTGTTTTGTTCTGAGAATCTTGCTTGAGTTTAATATGATGTTCAAATTATGCGTGAATTCGATGTATTATCAGTTCAAAATTGTACACTCTACACATCCTAAGTCATAAAAATGTTTTATGAATTAATGGGTCACTTCAATGTTCTCAACTATTTCAATTCATGTCGTGTATTTAAAAATTATTTACAAAAAAAAATAATGGAATTTACATTTTAGTTCATTACACATTTCAAAGCTTTCCTATCATTTTCAAGGGTTGGGGATGCCCTTTTTTTTTTTTTATCCATTTTCTTTGTTACTGTATAAATAATTCTACGTTAATCATGTATCGAAATTAATCCCATTATAATTATTTTAAAAAAATAAAAAAAATTAACCAAACAACATACGCTATAAACAAATCAGCTGCCTGCATGATTCAAGCCTGAAACCTACATCACCATTTCTACTTCAATATACTACATCCTAATACTCACCAACTTGAGGAGATTTTTTTGACTAAAAAACTTGAGGAGATTGTTATGTAAGTTTGTTGCAAAAACATATGTCTTTAGGAAAATTATTATTATATAAGTTTAGTGAATGCAATTAAAATATGATTTTATATGTCAAATATTGAGTAGGTGATGAAAAATAAGAAAAAGAGAGCACGATTTAGAATCTAAATAAAAACCACCTATTTTAGAACTAGAAAAAGACTTCAATATTCATTTATTTAATTTCTACCAAAATTTCATATATTTTCAAATGATACAACAGTGAAATCCTCACTAGCAAACAATACTACATTCTCTTATGAGTTTGCTAGTTTGACACACAAATTTGATATCAAAATTTGACAGTAACTTAAATGGTCAATCCAATTTAAATATGTGGTAATTACGTTCAACAGATGGTTAATGAATATAATAAGGTGTTGCAACTCATGAACCATCCACATAATACAATTAACCACTACTTTTAAACATCCAAATTGTGTTCAAATATGTATGATTTTTAGATGTTCAAATTGTGTTGATTGGATATATAGTCAATAAATTGTGTGGAAAAAAGACCATTTAAATTATTGTCGTATTTTAATGTCAAATTGTGCGTCAAAATATTACTTCTCTTCGCTTATTTATGGCCATACCATTAGCCATTTACAACTAAAAAGTGATATATGTTGTCTCGTAAGCTTAGCTCAATTGACACAGACATTACATTCTATATACTAGAAGTCGGAGTTCGAATACCGGTCATCCTACTTATCTACAAGAAAAAGTGATATATGCTAAATCAACATAGAGGTTAGATTTTAGAGGCTGCAGTAACATGAGAACGACCATTAGCTCCTTGAAAGAGATCAGGTGAATATGTATGGTTCTTATCAGTTTTATGTTGGCAGTCATTATCTTCATCTTCTTCAACATCCCATAGAAATTTTGCATATGAAGCCAGGACGTAGCTGATGTCATAATAATATTAAGAGGATATTAATTTGCATATTAGTTTTTATATGTAATAACTTTGAAGCAAAATGAGGAAGCAAACAAACCCTTTGGAAATAAAGCCAGAAAATAAAACAAAACATCTATAGAATTTTTCTAGGATAACAATTTTGCTAATGAGTATTGACTACTCCCTCCATTTTGAACGCATGGATTAAAAAACAATCAATTTTTTTATTGTTGTCAAGTAAATAGTTATAATTTCATCTTAAAATGAAAGTGTCTGAGGTTTGAACCCTAACTTCTATGCTAGAACACCGACCACCACCGCAGTCTACCTCCGCGTGGTCAATTGAGAAGAGAGAACAAGAGCAATTTGTGTGTCGACACATGAACTTTTTTTTTTTTGAATCAGCTAATGTCGACACATGAACTTAAACATATTTTTGGATCCCTCACACAAAAAAACTTATACATCATGTAATTATTTTAAAAATATATATTATTTAAATATTACTTTTTATTCTTTTTTTTTTTTGTGACCAAATATTTCAGTTAACCTAAGAATTATTCACATAACAAATGTTCAAATAATAGAGCTCAGACATAACTTAAAGTAATATATATAAAAAAGCAAGAGACTAACACAAAGCAGGCTTGCCCGAGTGGTCTAAGGGGGTAGACTTAAGACCTACTGCACTGAGTGCGCGTGGGTTCGAACCCCACAGCCTGCAATCTTTTTTTTTTATAATTTTTTTTTTGAACAATAAAAAAATACATAAGATTTATTAAGATGATCTTACCAATCATTTGGATCACTTTTAACAGCTCGATCAAAATAGTCTTCAGCTCTATCAGCATTCTTTTCTGTTTGCCATATTAAATCAGCATATAGTGATAAAGCATCACCATAACCAGGGTTAACCAAAATTGCTCTTTCAACATACTCCTCTGCTTTACCATAATCTCCACGTACCTACTTTTCAAAATTTAATATATCACAAAAACAACAAATTTCATGTCACAAATACCATATATTTTAATCACATTACTCTTCTTTTTGTTCATAGTTTTTTAATTCATATGGTCTGCCGTCGTCACATAAATAACTAATAAACGAAGATCAGCTGATACATATTCAAGTTCAGCATTTTAATTTTAAAAATAAAAATTTGTATTAAATTTTAGAGCGCATAATCTTGATCCAGCGACTACCATATACCGACCATGGTCGGCACATAATTAAGTGACTAATATATGAAGATCGAATACTAGTTCAGCATTTTTTATTTTTTAAAAAATAAAATTATGTACTAAATTTGGAGGCGTATGATCTTGATCCAGCGACCACCAATGTACCGACCACGTGAATGTTGGGATTAACAACATGATCAAGCACAAGTATAGCCACTCTCAGTAAAATAAACCAAAATAATTAATTACCTCCTTTAAAAACTTAGCATAATTTCCAAGTAAAAGAGAATTATTTGGGTTTGCTTCAATCATGTTCTGATAATAAGCATCAATTTCATCTCTACCATAATCACTTTCCCACCCATTTCCATTTCTTCCACCACCACCAGAGCCTCTTCCACTACCATTAGTCCTGCCACCATCACATCCCATATCACCATCACCCATTACTAAAGTTTGCAATTTTCCAACTTTTTTACCACCTTCTTCATGATCCAATACTTGCTTATGCTTATCTAAACTAGAGCTTGAAAACATTTCTCTAATAGAAGGTGTTGTTTTTTTCTTGTAAATTTTTTGTTCTGTTTCTTCTTGATGATGATGATTCTTAACAAGGTTACTACGTGGTGCAGAGTTTTTGTTTTTATGTCTTCGACTTGCAAGGGTTCTAGGTTGGCGATTGAGTTCTTGTTCAGAAGAAGATTCCATTGAATGAGGAAGGAAAGAACTTGGAATTGGTGCACTATAGCTTCTTAGTAACATGGTTTTTTGGAAAAGTTGAAAGAAGTGGTGGCTAGGGAGTGAAAAAGTGTTGAAGCACTAAGAATGAAAGGTGATAGAATAGAAAGTGAGTGATATAGAGAGTGAGTGAATGAATATTGAAAGAAGAGAAGAGAAGAGAATTGAAGGTAGGTCTATAGAGAAGGAAAGAAAAGGGTGAGACGTGACTATATTTTATTCATGAAGCGGTGTATATATGGCGGCATTAGTAGTATATGATCATGAAAATACAAGTTTAAGATTAAGACATATGAGAAATTATTAATGGATATTGGATACCACTCACTCATGATTTGGATTTGCTACAATAACAACATCAAGCACTTTTCAATCTAAACTATCTCAGATTAAGGACCATAAGTTTTATACAGACTTTTCTTCATCGTAAATCGGGTATTTTCTACGCTTAACTGTAGAAACTAATCCTTCGAATCTTTGTGTAATCTAAATGGATTGAATGGAAAACTCTTCATAAATTCATACATGCCCAATTTAGGGATCGAACTCAGGTCCTTGGTTAAGCTAGAAGAGACTTGTATCATCTCATTTAAGTCAGTGGCGGAGCCAGAAAAATTATAAAGTTTGGGCAAAATCTCAGTTTTGAACAAAAAAATTCAGTTTTGCCTTAAATTAACCCCTAAAAATCTCAGTTTTGCCCTTTATTCCCTAAAGTACCAAATTTTTTACCAGAACCTGGGCAAGTGGTCGGGCTGTAGATCCGCCCATGATCTATGAGCTCTTGGATAGTTTTAAACGAAATTTGTTATTATGTAATTCGAATTGTGTGAAC
The DNA here is from genome assembly GCF_020283565.1 of Trifolium pratense. NCBI lineage: Eukaryota > Viridiplantae > Streptophyta > Magnoliopsida > Fabales > Fabaceae > Trifolium > Trifolium pratense. Next base: position 57,741,815 of record NC_060065.1, on the reverse strand, counting down.
TCATATATTAATGCTTGAGATAAAAAATAACTGTGTAACCGCGTATTTATTCAAAATAGGGAATTTAAATCAATCATTCAAGATTTGTTCATTGATTCGCGGTATTTTTGTAAGACTCAATCTCCGAGTAAACCACTAAATTAGTCCTCTTTGTAATCGACTCTCAAATAGGTCATTGACTCTTTCAATATCTCAAATTAGTTCTTATCTCTGTAAATGTTTCTCAATATGGTCTCTCTGTTGACATCAGTTTTCTAACATGTCAGCGTTAAATGCGTTGAAGTGGAGTGTTAAGTGTCACGTGAACTATAACATCACACAGTTTAAGTGTTAGCAAGTCAACGGTCAATTTAAAATAAAGATTATTTGATGAAAATTGGTAAAATTATAGATTAATTTGACGGTAAGTTGGAGGCGTCAAAAACTATTTTGATAGAAAGTGGACGAAGATAGAGAGAGAGAGATTTATTTGACAGTAACTAAAACAAATGTTCACGGAGGAACCAAATCAAAAAACCTTTGCAGGGATATGGACTAATTTGAAATATAAAAGAGTGACAGACCTATTTGAGAGCGAATTACAGAGACAGAGACCAATATGATGGTTTAATCCTCAATCTCCATCGGTGCTCCAAGTGATTAATGAATTTTTAATTGTAGTCTAATTAACCATAACTTTTAGTCGAAATAATCATTAATAGTAACTTACGTCTCACATTTAAAATTATATATATAATAGTATTAATATTTGTGGAAGTAAGTTTTTAACGTATTTTTATCGATGAGTATACAAGTATTAAATAAGGTGTTCTGGACTGGGCCCAATCACCGAGGACCAAAGTCGCCTTCCACTGTTCAACGGTCATAGAAGTCAGCTTTTTGTAACGGCCAACATCAATCGAAATGATTGATATTTACAGTAGATTATTGGCCATTATTGACAAGGGCGACGTATCTGTCCTCATATCAATGGTTTTGGCTCCGCACTGATGACTATATAAACATTCTCACGTGGTAGGATCGGGTATTCTATCCTTACTCTCTAAAACATACACTTCACGCAAGCCCAATGTCACATCAATTGGCCTAAATATATAACCATTCACCACCTCTCAAGATATGCATTACTCTAACATCTACTCCACCTCAAACCTATATGGACTTGGGCGTCAAAGTGTCTTTTGCAGGTACCCCTCTTTTTTCCATCGTCGGTCATATTCAACGCTCGAATTCCGTTATCCAACTCGGAGAATTCTTCTACCAGTTCACCACCGTAAATTCTTAACATTCCCTTTTATCTCTTCGGATAAATTTAAATTATGTTCAGAACATAAAGGTTGAGAGAGAGTGTGATCTTGTCAACTAAATAAACTTTTAAAAATGTGTTAATCTTATCTATTTATAATGGAGAAGTTTTACATGACTTTTTAATGACCTATTCTCACCCATGACATACATTTGTATCTCATTTTTTTTTTCAGATATTTTCTCCACAAAATATCCTAGGTATATTGTAATTTTGCGGGCATTAACCCCTCACTCACCCATTTAATATTCCTAACGAGCTTCTTATTCATAGACACGTTGGTGACATTATAGAATGGGTTGGGGACCCATACCATGCCTATGTTTCTATATTCTATTAGTTGCAAAATTGAACGGCCTAGAATTTATTTTGTATGTAACATCACTATCTATAGCATTTGCCAATAAGAGACTAACCATGCGTCACCACTTAATTGGGTGAACTAATCACATACTTTGTTGCTATACGGCGTTGCCTTATAATTGGTCATTTTATAACACAAAACTTTAGTCACTATGGTTGTTAGTTTATACACACACTTGCATAGATATTTTAAGTCAAGATATGGGTGAAGTAGTGCAATGTTATCACTTATCATAATTCATAAGATAATTTGAGTCAAGATATGCATAAATCTTATTGATATCTTGGCACTATTCACTAGCTAGGCGTGAAATTAAACAATCCACTTATATACTACTTAAATAATGTTACTTGTTTCCTTTAAAAAACATAATGTTACTTGTACAAATTTTGTCTAATGGCCCCAAAGGTTTTCTTTTTGAATAGAATTATATACTTGAAATAGATGGTGGAAGTGGCATGGCATCCCACTAGCTAATTAGAGATGAAAAAGAAATATTACATTGAGAAAAACCGAAATCAAGAAAAATATGAACTTGTATGATCGAAGTTCACCAAAATTAAAACTAACACCCTTTATTCCAATAGAGTAATCTTTTGTGGGACTCGGGTGACCTAGTGCTTTTAGGTTCGATTTTCACCAAGTTAAAATATTTGTTTATCCACACTTAATTTTTAAATGATCAGAAATTAGTCTTATGTTGTTAATATGGAAACACTCTGCATTCTAAATCAGAAAAATTACAGAAAACATAATTTGTTGCTTTTACTACTATTGTGAGTTGTGACCCAAAAGTGTACAGTTGATAAACAATATTAGAATTTGCGAGGTCTATACTCAATCACAAAAGCTAGCTTGAAGGTTGAGGTTTGCACTACACTTATAAAGGCTATCTATGTCATATCTCTAGCCAATGTGGGACTTCTAACACGCCCCCTCACGTCCAGAACTGAACAAGCTGGAACGTGGAATCAACAACAACAGGTGGCCCAAATATGGGATGTCTCCACAACAAACAACAAATGGACTTAGGATAGGCTCTGATATCATATTAGAATTTGGGAGGCCTATATTCAACCACAAAAACTAGCTTGAAAGTTAAGGTTTGCACTACACTTATAAAGACTATCTATGTCATATCTCTAGCCAATGTGAGACTTCTAACGAACAACAAAAATGTCGCATTCAAAATTGGTCATAATAATTGATACCAATGAGAATGGACGGTAGCTAACATCCCCTTAATTCCTAGCTATATTTAGTCACTCCCATCACCACAAAAGTCTATATGAAAATATCACTTCAAAGTCATACATCAGCTAATGTCTTTAATCTTCTACTAGTAATAAGTTAGGTTCGTTCTAGAAAAGGCGTAACTCAAGATTGATTATTACACCCTCCATTTTATCATAAGTGTCCTTTGTACATATTTTAAGGATTATGTATTAATTTTCAGAGTAAAATGATTAGTACCTTAGTGTCATTACATTGGACTTTGAAAGCGGGAAATAAATAGAAATGCAATTCTTTAACCAAAACGACATTTAAAAAAAATAGATGGAGTATGTGAAAATAAAATTTCTTATTAGTTGGAGCAGTTGAAATGAAGTGGTTAGATGAACTAATGGGAATATAATATTGAAAACGGTTGATAAATGTTCCTTTACTATTTTAAAAGTGACAAATAATTTGAGACGAAAAAATATTTAGTTATTAATTTAGTCTGTTTTCGACTTTTTTATCTTTTAAATTCAACAGTAAAAGGTTACATACCCTAGTTAAGTATTGAAAATTTGTGGATAATTGCAAGTTCGAGTTTGCGGTCCAGCATATCAAATTTATGGAGTCTTTTATACTATTTTTACTTTTTCCTCTTTTTCTAAATGAATATGAAGAAAAGAACAAGCATGAATCAATACAATAACAATTTTATTAAAGTATTCTTATTAGATCCGTTTGTATTGACTTATTTTTGGACTTATGAAAAATAGTTTATGCAAATAAATAAGTTTTTTTGTTAATTCATAAGTTCTCACTATGAAAATTGTATCTTTATAAGCTATTTTTTATAAATTACCTTGACGAGCTTATGAATAATACATTAAAGACTTATTTATTTGTATAAATTAACAAATTAAATCTAGGGTTCACGTCGTAGTTATTAGAAATTGTGTAGCATGTCAAAATAAAAATCTCATCAAAATCTATTCATTGTAACCGGCCCAAGACCCACACGACTAGACATTTTCTCATATACCAACGGCAAAAGGAGGTCTAAAAACAAACGCTGAGAAAAAATTATTCCTTTAAGTACGAGGGTTTTAAGTTGAACAATCTTCATAGTCAGTAATACTATTAGAGGCTTTAAGTTGAATTATTTTGTTAATACGATGAACTTTTTTAAAAAAGTTATCATCAATATTATGGAATTTTATTATTTTAAGAGTCCTAAAGCAAGAATTTTAATGATCTATTGATTGGGAGAGGTGAGTCCTGTATGACACGTAAGCTCTGTTGAAGTATAATTCAACCTTAGTTAGTTAGAGATTGATTAGTTGTTAGTTAGCGAGATAACCAAGTAGTTAGTTAACTTGTGCAACAAGTTAAGGAGTATTATATATGCATGATAATCTCAATCATTTGAATAAAACTTTCACATTCTCCTTTCACTTTTGGTCATATACTTTGTCTCTTTTTTTTTTCCTTTCTTTTTTTTCCCTTTCTTAAGGTGTGCAAGTACGCTTAACAAAATTGGTGTCCAACATTGTTGGGTTTGATCAATTTTGCGTGAAACAATTCAGTTCTAAACCAATTTCATTCTTCTTCGTGTGAAGATGGTAGGGGGGCATGGATTCCTTGAGAATTTCCAATTTATGATGGCAAGAATTATGGAAGATTCAAATGAAAATATTGTTTGGCGCTTTCAAGATGTTCTTGAAGTGGTCTGAGCATACGATGTTCAAGAATTGGGTGTACGTCAATCCAACATAAGCACAGCGGTATGATGTTGGTGCATTCAATAAAAACATGTGGTGAAGCTTGGTTCGTTCGATGAAGACATGTGGTGAAACCATTTCGAATCGGATGATCATCAAGAAGCTCATGCATACATTGAGACCTCAATTTGATCACATAGTGATGGCAATTGAGGAATCTAGTGCTTTTCGTTCATTAAAGATTGAAGATCTTCAAGAGTCCTCGAAAGCTCATGAATTGAGGCTTGTTGACAAAAAATGCATTAAAGATTCCCTTAAGGCATTGCAAGCTCAAATATTCAAGAAATGTGGTGCAAATGATAGATTCAAAGGCAAGAAAGAAAGACGAGGGCAAAAACAAGAAGAGTCCAATTTATAGAAATCCAAAATAAGGAGGTTATCAAATCATAAACATCATAAGAAGAGTCAAGACAAAAAGAAGATTCAATGTTACAACTATGAAAAATGGAATCATTATGCTAAGGATTTCAAGTTTGTCAAGGGGAAGAACAAGGATCATATACATATATACAAAAATCACAAAGATCATATTACAAAAGTTTAACATTTTTAACAAAAAATTAAATTAGATTTACAAAAAAAAGATAGTACTCCCTCTTCAAAATATAGAACATACCATTTTCCTTAAAAGAATTCTAATTACAAACAAATATAAACTATCTATCCAAATTATTTTTCCTACCATAAATCAATGTTGTACTACCTACCTACCTATGCTTAGCTTGTTAGAAGCTGACATTTGGGTGAAACTGTTTTCATAGCATTGAAAAAAATTGGTTTGCAGTCAAATCAAGTAAAATCTTCTCTTGAGTTCCAAACATTTTGGTCTCCTATTATATGAACCCCCCCCCCCCCCCCCCCCCCCCCGGACCCCAATTTAATATTACGGACACAACTCATGTGTACTTTGCCTAACTCTGTCTCATGCTAATAAGTGCATGTGCATCAAATACTTACATTGAAATTAAATCATCCTAATAAGGTTAATTTCATTAAATTTGTTCTATTCATAAATTCAAGTATTTGAGGATTGAAGTAACTTTTCTACTCCATACTTTTTTTAAAAAAAAAATCACATCTATATATAGTTTTGAAAGTACACAAAAATTATATACTTTTGGATTGGAGAGTAACCTTTTGTATCCATAATTGTACTTTTGGAGACACTAAAATTAGTATATACTTTTGTAGAGTAACCTTTTCTGTCCATATATAAATGTACTTTTGGAGACACAAAAATTATATACTTTTTGTGAATATATATTTATGAAGTGATATTGGGTGGAAAAAATTTCTCTACATATTTATGACCAAAATTGGCTAGAGAAACAAAAAAAAATGCAACTAGGTAAATTGGAGTAACTCAAGTAGTTATTGACAAGCTAGAAGTACATTAAAACTGTAAAAAAAAAAAGACTAGAAGCACATAATTTTTTTCGTACATTGATGAAATGACAAATAGAAAACTCACACACACACAAATTGGATGAATCGAAGTTCAAACTTTAATCATGACGTCCAATCAACGGTATTTCTACCAGTTGAACTATGATTTATGGATAGAAAGCACATAATTAATTTAATGATAGCAATACTAAAAAGATTGTAAATAACTTGATAAAAAAAATGATAATAAGGCTGGCATATTATAAGCTAAGTAACCTAATTAACATGTATATCTACATCAGATCATAGAGTACAAGTTAACCCCCCTTCCATAACCGAGAAAGAAATAATAGATCATGATCCAACTGTGTAGTTTGGATAGAATTTAAATCATGGTTGAAAAAACTTATTACCACATCTGCATTTCCATGAAAGGAGATAATAGCTATCTTCCTCATGATCAGAGGAAACAAATTTGAAATCCTTCTTCTTTTGCTTTTGCCTTTGATGATCATGATCATTAACAACCACAGTAGCCATGCATGGCCTACACTTCTTGCATTTGTTTACACATAATGGTGGTTTTGACCCTATCACCACTTTCCTTTCCTCCAAATCATTCTTATCACACAACACACTTCCCCCTGCATGCTCAACCACATAACAAACAATCATAAACATTAAAAAAAAAAAAAAAAAAACAATATATTACATATTTTGATTGCCCAGCAAGTCTGTTGAAATCACGGTGGCATACTGAGATACTTCTAAACTAGTCAATCAAAAAATGTGTATTAAGTACTTTCTTCAATTTTTTTTTATGAGAAACGGTCAACTTTTTAGAGGCTCATTGAATAACTGATGTATGTGAACCAAATACATCAGTTATTTAATGAATCTAAAAATTGAGTCATTTCTTACAAAAAGGACCAGACAAAATAATGAATACATGTTTTTTGATTGATGAGTTTTGAAGTATCTCAGTATGCCACGGTGATTTGATCAGACTCATCGGGAAATCAAAATATGTAACTAGATAGGTTATGAAGAACAAAACAATGAGTGTCTTTTTTTTCTCTGTTTTTATGCGTGTGTTTGGTTCTGCGGCGGAGAGAATTGATTTTGGCAGAATTGATTCTGTAAAATTGATTCTGGCCAAAATTGATTTTAAGCTGAAGTGGTTTATGTTTGGATATATTCATGAAAAAGTGAGTTGAACAAAAAATTTGAGTGTAAAAATCAATTCTAGAATCAGAAGCTACGATTTCTAGCTTCAAGTAGAATCAATTCTGGAGGCAGAATCAATTCTACTTTTGAGAAACCAAACAAGTCAGAATCAATTCTACACGTCCAGAATCAATTCTGGATGCTCCAGAATTGAAACCAAACATACACTATACCTGATTTGGGGAGTAGAACAATGAGAGAAAGAATGAAAGAGACAGTGATTGCAACTTTGAATATAGACATGATGAAGGAGTTTGTGTTTGAGAGAGGAATGGGAGAATGGTGAGGTAGCATGCATATAGTGGTTGAAATTATTTGATGTGAAAAATAAAAACAAGAGTTTGAAATAAATGTGTTAGATAAAAGTTTAGGGATGTTTCCTTTGGGCGAGACAATTATCTGGTTCTATGGCTTATTCACCAATGAAAATAGGATTAACACAGTGTAAATGTGTGTTGTTTGCTTATTTTTGGGAAATTGTTAAACTGACTTTGGATTGTTAGTGAATAGTGATTGACTGACATGGCTATTGGCCAGTGCGTGTGTGTGAAACAAAATCTACCCTCCTACCTTTGGGAAGATCATTTTGTTTTTTTGTGTTATAATCTTCAAATTACCTTGCTACCCTTTGATTAATTGCTCCAATTCAGAAAATTAATGGTAGGATTGACCCAATAAATACTCTCTCCAAAGTGAAAACAGTCATTTTTATCCTGAAAAGTGTCACTCGTTGTCATAACCGTTTCTGAATACGCAAAAAACATTTGAAGTACCTGATTCAACATTCCGTTAGTCAAAATTGTCTCTAACATTATCTCAAGTCACAAAATCATTTATTTTTTATTGACTAATTGACCATATGTTCCAAAAACATAGTCCAAGTAAGCAAGGACTAAAATGAAAATAAACTTCAATTAAAATCCATGATTCATCATTCTGTTACTCTTAAAACAAAACAATAGTATTAGTATGCAATTGCAGTACTTAACTAACCTAACAGTAATTTGCTAATACAATGTCTTTCTAGAGTGGCAGAGAGTAGAGAGATTCACTGATGATTCTAACAGGAGAAGCTTTTCAGGTTTGTAGCAGATTAATTTGGCATTATATAGAAGAAATGGAGAAAGAAGCATCAATCAAGGGGGGGTTAAATTCGATTTCACTTTTTACCATTTGCCTTCACTTTTTACCCCATACATAATAAGCTTCATATACTAATAGCCTCTTTTGAACTTTCTGTATCTTATCTGAACAGATTAATCAAAAAGAAAATCAACAACTGTTTGGAAACAACAATAATCTCTTTTTCCGAATAAAGAAACAGTTGTATAGTGTACAAATATGAAACTGCTGTAGACTTGTGTAGTGTCCACATCACCATGTCAAATTTCCCAACATATATAGCTGTCATTCTCCATTTTTTCTTGTAGTATGTACTTTTATTTATGTAGAAAGGTAAGGTTTGCTCAAATAATATAGTACTCAACTCAACATACATATATAAAACTTTGAAATAGAACATGTATGTAGAAGTGGTAAATAAAAAGTTATGTTCATAGAAATGTAAATACTCCTTTATAAATGATATTTGATCTCTAAAGTCTTCTCTGTTTTGGTCTAATAGGCATTATTGCATTTTTAGGGGTGTAACGGTTCAATTTGGTTCAATTTTCAATAAAAAAATATATATATTCGAGCAGACAATTCACATCAGTTCAATTTAGTTTGGTTTTAGCAGACACGACTTTAAATATCAAATTAAAGTTCACGTGAATTTAATACATTCAAAATACAAAACAAATAAATTTCAAATACAAACTTTTAGGTTGTATTGGACCTGTGGATGTGAGTGATTTCGTATTAGTGTATATTGAATTAGCCTATCAGTTCATTGAATTTCAAAATTAAAAGTGAGAGTCGAATTAGTTCGATTTTCTTCAATTCAGTTTTTGAACCAACTAAACAACATCAGATAATATTTTGTTTGATTTATAGATTTCATCAGTTTTATCCGAAGCAGTAGTTACTAGTAATAAAGAAGAAAGTACACTAGTAATTTGAGAAGAACAGTTATTGTAGCATTATTACTACTATAGCACCAGCCGAAAGAAGAGGAGCAGAGAGTGTAGGGGCGATCACAGAAGCACCTGAAAGCACAGTAGGGACCTGGAAGACATTACTTTATCAAATGCATCCAAAAGTTTCTATTTTTGAATCGAACGGTAGGTATTGACTAAAGAGTATCTCTGCATGATAAGACAATTGCCTCCTCACTCAGTTGGTTTTGGCATTATTACTACTAAGTACTAACAACTGTTAAGATCATTAAGGTGACATCATTTCCGTACCTTTGTCACTCACTAGTCTTCTCATTGTCTTGTCTTTGTCCCCCTCACATTGTGAGTTCCCATATGCTAATTGCTAAAATTCCTCTTCTTTTTTGGTAATTTACTGCTATGTTTATTCTCTATTTACTCACTCTCATCACTTTTTTCTTTGTTTCTATTTTGGTCAACATTCTTAATCTCTGTCAGTATTCATTCACAGATGAATGATGCTATTGTCATTTACTAGTATATTTTTTGCTAATACACCTCTCAGTAGCGACTTCAATTAGCCTTTCTATCTCGTTTTGTACCGAGATAGTATCGGAAATCCGACACAGGGTGGGGTTTTCACCAATTGTATTGACTAAGACCTGACCGATTTTGATTGCAATGTCAGACATTGGAGCAAATAATGGGGACTCGGTGCACGCGTACACGCAAGTACACGTGCGCGCACAGAGGCACTAAAGGGGAAGTTTACTCCAAAGCGGCATCATCAGATTCATACTTGACAACATGTTGACCAATACTCTACTAAGCTAACAAAATTGAAAAAAATTCAACAATGAAATAAGTAGAAACTGTTGTAATTCCATTAAATTAAGGTAATTCCAAACATGATTGAGTTGGTTTGAGGGAAACAAAATTGGATTTTCCAAGAACTATTGGTTAAGTTAAAAATAAGAACCTGAATGATGGCATAAATTACACTCCTCGTCGTGGAAGGAAATCCTACGACAAAATACACAAATACGCCATAACAGAATAAAAATCTGAGTTCTTCATGAAGCTTAGTTTTAAAACATACTTTCAATAACAGAATGAAGAGTTATAATTACAGAATTTAGTACCTGCTAGATCAAAAATACTGCTAGTGTAAAAGCAAACTCCATTGGTAAACTGTCATTTTCTACACACATTCTTAAAGAAAATGAATTGATATCAAAAGTGAAATTATAGTTACCTACCGTGCGTGAGCATAAATATCTTTTTTGAAACAAATCCGGCACCTTTTCACGGTAACCTAGACCCAGATTGCGACTCCTTTCAACCCCCCACCACCTTCTCCCCCCTCCTTCTTTCCACTCCAATCTCTTTTCCAAAGTTTGAATTAAAACATAAATAAATTTTAAAAGTTCATATAAAAATAGACATAAAAATTATAATTGATGCAGTAGCAAATCAAATAGGAGACATCTACCTATTCTCTCCACCTTCCAGAAGAAACCACAAAATCTGTTCGGAAAACACATGTCATCAATTCTGTTTGTTCTAAAAATCTGTTACATAAAATGAAAACACTAGTGCAAAATATACATACCCGATTGTTCAAACAAGAGAAAGATTTAATATTGTCAATCACAGATCACATGAAATAGCGGTTTGTTCAAATTCTGTTACGCTACAATGCTAATAGCATAGGCACTATTTGATAACAGTTTGTACTAAACAGTGTATCACGGAACAATGGCGATTTGTTCAAATTCTAGCTACACTTTAGCGCTATAACCGCTATTTGACAACACAAGAAATATTTAAGGTAAACCAAGGAAGAAACCATAAGACATGAGAGTATTTCGATAGTATATACCCGGTTCTCTGTTCAAGAATTGCTGGAAATTGCAACTTGAAGTAAGTGCATGCGCATATTCCCAAAAGTATCACAGTAAGAAATGAATGGAAATTGAAAAGCGCGGACTGAAACCAAATACCAAAGGTATGTCAAAAGCTTTGAACACTCTGTAAACTATACCAAACTGATTCAAAACTTACAGTTTCCTCACGATCTTAATTATTAATGTATTCTTAAAATTTACCACTCGTCACCTTCTTTCCTCCTTTTAAGTCCACAAAACATGCAATTATCAATCACATTAGAACCATGATCAAGAACAAGATGCAACAATGCAAGTAACGAAACAGTGACGCAGAGAAACAACAAAAAGTTTTGAAAATTATGTATACACTATCTCAATTGAGATCAAAGATAAAAGCTAACTAACCTTGTAACATAAAGGTGGTGACAATGAAATGAGTAGATCCTTAATGCCTATAAGTTTATGAGATAATAAAGAATTAATGCAACAATGGCTTAAACCTGGAATCAGCAGAGACCTGTGTATAAAATGAGCTTATTTATTTATTAAAAAAAATTGGGACGAAGAAGACAATGAAGTAGCACAAATCTTGTTTCCCTACTTCAAAAGAATACAAAAAGAAAAGAAACAATCACAGGATAAAATATCCAATAACTTGAGAATTTAAGAATGCATATATGATATATCCTCCTTCTTTAATTATATTTTCATCATCTTCAAGTGCTTATTATTAATTTATTATACAATTTCCTGATCTAATTGAACAAGTGCCGATATTTATTTTATTATAAAATACAAGCATGCATCCATTCCAAACAAAAAACATATACAACACAGCACACCTCTCTTTTCTATAGTTAAAGAAAATCTTGTAAATGTTAAAAGTTGTTGTGCTTACAAGTATCAGAAAGAAGAAGAATAAAATTGAAAATGTAAAAAGACTAAAAAGTTCACTTGCATGAACTTAACCAATTAAACAAAGCACTGAATAGCTTGCTTTATAGAAATATCATAAGCAAAATTTGAAATTTGTTGATTGCAGTATACAAATTTATCGATGATCACATGAGTCTGCCAACATACGTAGCTCGGGGATATTGTTGTTGCAACTGTGGCCATTGAACAAAAAGTTGATCAGCCATCCACAACTTGTATAAGAGCAAGCCACTCAAGGAGAGCCTTCGCACTCTTGCAATACTCTCGACATAGAAAATTGATGACCATCTGATTCCCAATACCTTAAATATAAATGCAATAACACAAAGGGGAATGCAAGTTCCAGGTCCATTGCAAAGTATCACTTCAGGTCTAATTTTAATCATCAACCATAGCGCATGCACCGTTGCAATTAAAGTAGTCCAAACCGAGGTTATATATGATTGACCCACTTCCCTACTTCGATAAATCTTCATAAACTGTGCAGTATCAGCAACTTTTATTCCACTCTCAGATGCCAGAGAGTTCTCCAACATCATAGCTTTTTGAAGACTCATATTATCAGTAGCAGCAGCAATGTAGTATCTCGGATTAAACCTATCTTTCTGTAACACTGCTAATAGATTAAGCATCTCAGCCGTATGACCACCTGATCCTAGAATAATAAGGGTACTAACAGGTTTTGAAGCTCTTTTGCTCAACGGCCTACCACTACAATATATAACATGAAGGACACGAATCAAGATCAAGATGACAACAACAGCGACACTTGAAAGGGTAGCAATTGAAGATACACTAGAGAAGCAGCAGCCATTGCCGTTTTCCATCAGAGACAGTTTCAAGATTTTAACTTGGAGCTACACATACATCAACGCCACAAGATTTTTTATGGCGGCTTTAGTTCCTAGAGCGACCAACCAACTCCACAGCGTTTCACAGCGAGCTTTTAATTTTCCAGACCAACAACACGCCTCTCTCACTACACAAACAAATAAGATACTATAAGTCTAACAAATGAGCATGCTAAGCTATAATGCTCCATTCTTATTTGCATCATCATTTGCTTACTGTAACAAATCGGTTGTTATATGGTTTTGTAGATTTTTTTCATAATTTTTATAAGAAACTTGTATCCTCTTTTCACAAAACATAAGGGCCTGCCCGTTTAATCGGCAACTGTATAGAGCCGGGCTCGAGTAGTACTTCAGCGTCAATTTTTAAATAGCCCTTTTTGACCCGGCTCAATGAAGTACTATCAAATAACCGATTATCCCAAAAGCTTAAACTGTTGGGATAGAGCCACATCAATGGTTTTATATTATTTCTAACACCCCCCATCACGCAAGAGCCCACTTGGGCTTGAAACGTGGATAATGCATAGACCCACCTACCATATGCTTAAATTCCACTTTTTAATTAGAAAGTGAGGGGAGCGGGGATCGAACTCTAGACCACTTAGTCATAGATGCTCTGATACCATGTCAAATAACCGATTATCCCGATAGAGTCACATCAATGGTTTTATATTATTTCTAACCAGTACGAAGCCCGTTAGGACGACACACCGGGTAGCCTGTTTTGACAGCTCTGAATTTCAATTTGAAGTTACAATTAGCAGAATCAAAAACTTAAATCTTATGGTAAAAACAGAAGTTTCACTAACAAACAGAAAAAACAAATTAACTAACAGAAAGATCATAATTCATGCTAAGAATCACAAATTGCAAAGACATAAAGTAAGGTTCAAGCGATGAACAAAATAACAATCGAGAAGCAGAAGGTTCAGTACACATACCTGAACGTATGAAGCAGATCGGGAGTGGCGTGGGAGGACGTACGTACGGGGTCAAGGGAGCACTGAAAGGGTGTGGCTTGGCCGGCCGGGAAGGGCGTGACGGTGGCAATCGCACGACGGAGAGTGAGAGAGGAGACGAGTTTTTAGTTTTTGAAGAATGAAGAACAAATGAAAAGCCAAAACCGGGACCGGTTCAGAAAATCTACCGGTTTTCACCCGGTTAAATATGACCTCCGGTTTTTGTAGGATGCTTCTTAGACCGGTATATGTTCCTAGTTCAATCTATCTTATATGAGTTTTTGTTAATGTGCACCCTTACTTTTAAGAAAAATGTTTTTAATTTATATTCAGTTAATTATCATTATCTTGTATTTTTAGGATACATGTTAACATGTGTAATTGTCAAATAAATATAGAGTTAGAATTAACGTAGTTATTTTTTCTGCTAAGGAATCAACATGGTTTTGTTACTATGTTTTTTTAGCTTCAAGAATCTTTGACGCAACAAAACACTTGTAAGTTTGTCATGGCTTACGGTGTATATGAAAGCGGGGAAATGGTAAGCTTTGAACGACATTGAAACACATCTTTGCGTGGTTGTTGGGCTAGCGTGAGACCATCTCTTAGAATGGGGAGAGGATCCTCTCCATTGTAAAGTGAAAATAGTGAAATCCTAGCCCTAAGTTTTTTTTTTTTTTTTTGCAAAATAACTATAGTATAAAAAATGGAATGGATGGTCAAGATTTTCACATAAATCTCTCCATGAAAATCACACGGGAGAGGATCCATTTCCCTTAGAATGGCAGTTCGTCAAAAAAAAAAACAAGGAACACACCTCTTGACATATTAGCAAATTGAAACATCATCAACATGACTCGGTTGAATATGAATATGTTGACCTAAAATATGAATATGAATATGTTGGGTAAAATAAAACATGGTAGTGTATCTTCTAATATTGAATATGAATATGTTGACCTAAAATTTCTTGTCTCCTATAATGTTTACGAATTTCAGTTTATCCCATCCTAAACTCAATAAGAGTAATAAAAAAAATATAGAAAATTAAATCTCGCTAAAATTGCGGGAGGAAAGCATTTTACCCGTAAAATAATTAGTTAGATTTTGGATCGAAGTTACATTATAAAAAATTTTACTTAAAAACCGTCAACACAAAGTTTAAAACAAGAGAAAAAGGATATGTACTGACAATCAATACCAACCATGTTTTCTGTCAAATCACCCCACTAAACCCCACTTTCTTTATACGATGTGAAAGAATGTTTCATTCTTATTGGTTCTTGTTGGTTGTCAGTATAAAATTAATCTACACTCTGCATAGTCTTTAAACTCCTAAAACAATACTAATAATGTTTTCATTAAAATTGTAATATAATCTAAATATTATTGAATCAAATCCAATATCTAAGATGTTTACCTAACAAAAAAAATCCAATATCTTGCTAAAAAAAAATCCAATCTCAAATAACTAGTGCTGAGTTGGATCAGCAGATCAAATTGAGTTGTGGTCACTGGTCAACATATCTCCACAGCCACACAACAGTTGCATATGTGTTAATACCCTCACCACAAAACTACAAAACTTCTAAATATTAGAACTACCAAAACAAAACAAAAAAACAGAGGAAACACAGAGCAAGAGAAATGAAATATACGGTTTCATATAATTTCTTCTGTTCCAATCTTCATCCAAACAGAATCAGTGACAACTTTCCATCCTATAAACACGTTCCCTCAAAATCCCATTGTAAAGATTGATTCTATTCGCCGGCATTCCACAGTTTTTCTGCGTTTCGTTTCCACAGTTGCTATTTACTCTGTTTTGGTTCCTCTGTTTTTCTTTCATCATCACCTCACTCTTTTCTCTTGTTTCTTTCACATCTTCTTCAAATCTAACTTTCTTTTTATTCGTCTTTGGGTTCATCTTCCTCTCCCTCTTCATCTCCTCTAAAGAAACACATCATATAGTAAGAACCAAAACCTATGAAGCACGAACATAGACACGACACAAATATTGACACAGATAAAAGTTTGAGAAAATAAGATGAATTAAAAAAGGGGTTGTGGTGATTTACCTGTATACAAACAAGAACGCAGAATTCTTGTGTTAGAGTTGATAGGAATGTGATTTCCATGAATTTGAATTGTTGGGGTGATAACTTTTCTTGAAAAAGCTAGATAAAGGACAGTAGTTGAAACAAGCATAGTTGTGGTGAAAACAAGACTCTTTGAAAAAGTAGTCATTTTTTTGTTGAAGAAAAAGAAGAAGGTGGATTGAGTTTGACTTGACTAGAGAAGAAGAGGTGGATGATGAGAATGAGATTGTAATGTGAAAGTGAAATATAGAATTAATATTATTATTAATAATGAAAAAGAGAAAAGAATGGATTAGGATATTGTATAAAGAATAATAAAATGTGAAGTGTGGTGGTGGGATATAGAAGAAAAATAATGGCAGTAGATAATTGGTGGTTGATGTTTATGTGTGAGTTTC
The DNA here is from genome assembly GCF_020283565.1 of Trifolium pratense. Taxonomy (NCBI): domain Eukaryota; kingdom Viridiplantae; phylum Streptophyta; class Magnoliopsida; order Fabales; family Fabaceae; genus Trifolium; species Trifolium pratense. Next base: position 57,725,365 of record NC_060065.1, on the reverse strand, counting down.
TAGATTTCTCTGATTGATTTTGGGGATGAAAAGGAGAAGAAGAGATTTGAGGGGTTGGTGGGTCGGTGTGTATGGAATTATGGATGGATGATGATGTATTTAGTTTGGCTTTTGCTTTGGTAATTTGAGAAGAAGTTGGAAAGTGTTGGAATACGATGCTGCTGGTTACTGGTTAGTTGTATTTTGGAGTATTATTCCCCCAAGTCCTAACTAGTTTTTAAAATCAAATGTATCTATTTAGTTGATTTAAATATTTTTGAATTTATGCAAAAAAAACTTAGGTAAATAAATAAATTTTTAGATTATTATAAGATTTTTAAGGTAGCTTATGAGAAAATAATGTATATGGATATAATTTTTGTTAGTGAAAACTTTATGAATTAATATAAAATTTTATTTATTTGCGTAACCTATTTTCATAAACTCAAAAAAAAAAAAAATCCAAAATCCTTTTACTTTGTCAAATGTATATATTTAATTCTTTTAGGCTTAATTAGTATTTTGGTATTAAAAAAGTCATGTTAAACAGTGCATCCGGGTGCACTTATTCAAAAAAAAATAGTGTACCCGGTGCATTTGTTAAGCATACAAAAAAAAAAAAACATAAAATTAACGTTAATAAAAACAATTTTTTACACTTTCAATTTCTTGGTCAGACTTTACTTACCTCGTGGCTGAACTCTGGACTACTAGAGCCCCTTTCCGATAGGAACCAAAGGTTTATATAAAAAAAAAAATTACACTTTCAATGCATTGAATGCACGAGTTTCAAGACAAAATTTTCTCATTTATGTGTTTAACTAGTGCACCTGGTGCACTATTTAACATTTTCCTAAAAAAAAATAGTTTTACATTATCTCTTATTGAATAAAATTCCGCTTTGATCATTTAAAGATATAATTGTTTGCTACATTAGTCCCTTCCGTTAATTTATCAACCTAAAAAATATTAGGTGGACCAACATTGTAGGTGGTTCATCTCATACCTCATCTTAATCAATTTGTTTTTCAATTTTACTGTTTTTTTTTGTTAAAATAATTTTGCTCTTTATTATTTTAATCTAAAGGAAATTTGACTTAGACAGACAAACCTATCATTAAAACTAAAAAATCTGTAAATATATCTTGTTTTCACCTCTACCGGAACACCTTTTTAAAGTAATCCAATTCATTATTTCTTCCGGAACACCTTCTTTAGAATTTCTGCTTATTTAAATACAAGAAATTTGACTTATGACTTATAGTGACATATAAAACTGTCACTAACGTCAAAAATCTGTAGATAGATCTCGTTTTCACCTATACCGGAACTCTTTTTCAAAGTAATCCGATTCATTATTTTTTACCGGAACATCTTTAAAAAAAGTTAGTTTTATAGAGGTCGAGTTAAACATAACTCAAGTTTTATTAGAGTATCGAATTCTATTTAAGATCTGTTGAATCATATGTTATCAGGTTGTATCTTTCAAGCAAGTTTTGTAAAAATAAATTAAATTCCATATAAAAACCTAATATTCCAATTCACTAAGTTTTAAAACTCATGTTGCACTAATTTATTTTTTGTTGGTAAATTAATGAATTATAACCGTAGAGATTAATCTTCGAGATAATTAAAGCCCATTTAAACGGTTGACCAACATCTACAAAGACTAATTTTTTAAGATAAATGAGATCCTTTAAATTGACCAACAAATATTTTTTCAAATTAGTTCTACCACTACCACTTGTGACACATTGTTAGTAGATTGTAAATTAGTTCTATCAGTGAAGATGATTTCCACTTACGGTATCCAACAGAATGAGCTCAGCAGTTTCAAATTTTCACTAGACAATAGTTATATTTTAGGTTAAGGAAGATGAAAAAATACAACAAATATGGTAGAATACATGTCAAGGCCTCCTACTAAAATTTATCATAGTTAAACACAGAAAGAGCAGAAAAATACTAGCATTACAAATCAACAGCAAAGTCCTCAATCATCTCAAGCTTATTAGCAGTTTCGAAAAGAAAAACAGTTTCACAGGACCATTGTACCATTACATTCATTGCTCACAAACACCACAAATACTATATTTTGTGAACATATCAAATGAAACTAAGTAGTGAGTATGGGTGGCAGGTAATCAACTTTTCCGCCAAGAACACGAGCCTTGGTATCAGGGAAGAATTCAAATCCTGGCAGCTCTGTCACATTTCCTTCCCCAGAAACCCCAATGGGATAGCGGAGAAGGTGACCGGGGAGGTCACCCTCAAGTGACTCGCTAGAATAGAGATCCCAATACTTGTCAGCAATCTGGTTCACCTTCCTAATGCATTCTTCACTTTCTGGGTGAAGGAAGGATTCCTGAAGCATGCCAAGGTGCTCATACCACAGCGACATGCGGAAACCATGAATTTGACCCCTTGCAGGCTGCCTATTAGCTAAATGATAGGGTTGATAAGCTCCCATTGCTATTTCAGAGTCTCTAGCACCATCCATTGATCTTTGGTTGATGTTGGCAGATCCGATGATTATGTATTCATCATCAACTGCAAACAAAAATAAAATAAAATTAGTTCTACCACTCTATGAACTTATATCATAAAAGAATATTTTCTTGTGAATTAGAAGGGATATGATATTGTAATACTTATCAGCTTTCTTTTATTATCTCAAATTTGTTGCAAGAGTCAGAAAACTTCTCAAGATTTTTTTTTGTATTGGCAATGTTTTCCTCAATGACTATTCCAGAAATGGACCAACTTATCTAAATGAATTATTAGAATAAAATAAAGTATTCCTAGAAATAACTTTAAAATCAAAATTCTGAGTGAGATTTGTGCAGCTTGCAGGATTGCTCGCTATCCACACACAACACTCTCAACTACTAAATTAGGAGGGAGTGAGGTTTGGGTAAAATTCACACGGGGCTCAATGATTTTAAAAGAGAATCCTACTAAATAGGAATGGAGAGCCATGTGAACTTTACCTAATCATCAAATGAGTATTGGAAAGAAAATGTTATACAAAATATGGAGCTTAATGTTTTTACTTACCTATCAACATCTTAGCATGAACATAAATCATGAAACGCCTAGCCTCTTGGGCTCGCTGGTAATCTGAATCAGGTTCTGGTTTTTCAGAAGGCTCGTACTCTCCTTGTTTTACCACCTCTCGGTTGCCAAGGCAGAAGAATGTCAAATAGTTCCTAGGATCTTCCTGAATTCCCTTAGCATTGAGTGCTTCAATAACATCTTTGTACATCATATCCATTGTTCTCCTCTGCCAGTCTAATATTGCCTGAACTGATGCACTTTCTGGGACACCCTCAGGCCACATGGGAACCACAACATACACTGTGAACCTTTCCCCAGCTTCAATCTTGCTAACAATCTTAAGTGAAAGCTCCTTTGGGATCAGATGCAAGGCACCAATGTCTTCAGGCTTAATACCATCCGCACTCCAAGCATAACAACTTCCAAGGAAATATTGATTTTCAATATAGATGAAATTCTTTGCACGTCGAATAGCATTGATATAAGCATCTTGAATACTGCGATCTATTATGTTATCCTTCCCACTAATAAGCCCGGCTTTAGTAGCATCTTCAGGAGTTTCTGGGAACCCAAAAGCTGCTCCACCGTCAATAGATCTAAATAACTGAACGTTCCATGTCTCTTGATCATCGGGGAATGTTACTGGGGATGGGGTAATAACGACATCTTCAAGCTCTCTTAGAGGAACAAGCAAGTCCTTTCCACCTTGCTTCCTCCATCTCTGTTCAAAGTTAAACAAAACATCCCAGGCAATGGGACCTTCAAGCCTTGAGTGGATATCATGCCATGGTTCCCTAGGACCACCTTTTTGTATTGAAGCACCAGGAAAGTTAGGCTGATGAAAATCATCATGGTGTGCTGTATCCAGGGTTCGGAAAAGTGAATGAAACTGAGTATCATATCTTCCATCACAGAGATCAATGCCTCCTACGAAACTCACAATTCTTCGCTTGTTCAACCCTGCTTCATTTGGCAACTCACTGTCCACCACCAAAATTTTCTGATGATGAGTAAACATGGTGCCAATTTCAATATTCTGAACAAAGCTTCCACCATCATCCGGATTGCGAGGGCATAAAACACAGTGCACTTCAGAGCCTTGGAAGAATTCCGCAGTTTCTTGATCATGAGTAGCCATCAACCCATCTTTCTTTAACAAACCAACTGATGTTCTATCATCCCAAACAAGCAATAATACCCTAACGCCTTCTTGTGCTTTTTTCTTGAGAAGCTCACCGAGTGTTACGTCTCCTCCTGGCTTTGGCCTCCTTGAATCCCTTACCAAGGAAATCTCAGTATAAACAGACCATCCTGTAATGTATATTAAGTGCCTTGCTTTTGTGATTGCATCAAAAACATCCTCCCAACATCTATGAGGCTGGTAAGTCTGGCCTCCTGCAAGTTGTATATTGGGGACAAAATTGTCTGGGACATGAGAATCTTGGTACAGAGAAACCTTACATCCTTGTCTTTGTGTGAAATAAGCATACGGAACTCCAGGAAATTTAGGACTTCTAATTCCTAGAGCCCAGTTTCGGTCTTTTGTAACATCAAAAAATTGCAACTTCACATGGATCTTTGAATTTCCATTAATTGGATTTTTATGCGTATCCAATATTTCCAGCCATCTATCTATTTCCTCACCACCCAACACCTCCTCAACTGGCACGTATGCTCTTCCAATTAAGGTTGCTCCAATAGGATTGTCATCTTTCACAGTGAAGATGATATCGGATGCCAAGTGAGCACAATAAATGTGAAAAGACTCCTCCCATTTAGGATTAGTATGCTCTTTTTCAATGATTCTGGTCCTTCCCACTCGTGCTTTCTCTAAATCAATGGTTGCATAAAGTTTGGTAGTTCCTTTTCCAAATCCAATTGTCTCCTCAAAGTTTTGTCTTATCTTTAAAGAATAAGTGAATGTAATTAGCAACACAAGAATCAACAATCAACAACAACGTGCATGGAAAATAAAAGTACAAAAGTGAACCAATTGGCTTTCCATCATGCAATAAAGGTAGAAAAGTGAAACAGTGATGTTTTCATCAGGTACTTGTGCATGTAAACATGAGTGAATAATCTTTCAGTAAAGATATGCATGCATTGATGCGAAAATGAAGGGAGACCCAGGCAAAGGCCCTACCCAAAAATGAACACGGTTAATTACCAAAAGAATAAATTGTTAAGAAAGCATTTGAACCCATTTTAAAAATATCCCATCAGAAGCTTTGATAACGATGAAGTCTAGCTGCTGACACAATCCAACAAAGCTATGCTTAATATAAAATATAGCATATGCAAGATAAATGATAAGTATGAAAAGAATTCGAAGTTATTGAGGTTAAAGACCAGCTTAATGAACAAAATATCATTTTAGTCGCATGACGACAGGCTACAAATTGATTCATATGAACTAATTAACAAACATTCAGCGATAACTTTCCCTTCACTATTTTTAAATCAAACATTCAGTATCTGAAATAGCAAAGTATTATGTGCTTACCAATAATCTAAATGAATATATAAGCCTATGTCTCAAACATTATCCAAAACTCTACAATCCAATTAGAATTAATAACAACAGTAATAATAATATTAAAGGATTAGAAGCCATGACATACAATTGGCTATATTAGAAAAAGCCAAGCTGATGAATCATTTGCCCAAAATATTCTAAAGGCCTAAAGTGATTTAGTACTTTTTTAGCTTATCTTTTTCTTCTAATAATTATTTCACCACCATTTAGAACAATATCAGTTAGGATTCTGAGTCGTAAAATAGTATAAAGAACATTAAATGTGAATCATAAGAAGCAAATTATTGCCCTGATGAACTTCTGTCTTATCCATGGACCAACCCCAACCACCCTCCCCATAAAGTTTCCAATTTTTTCATTTTGATAATCAATTCTTTTTCTTTTTTCACAAAATAAATAAATAAATAATAATCCAATTTATGAAATAAAAAATCATCATTTATCTTTCCAACTAGTAACTACTAACTAGTCCATCACTACCATTTAAACATTTATTATTATTTTATCAGTTCAAGTGTTTCTGTTAACGCGTGAGAAAAGTCAACAAGCTACAACTACAAGTCAAAGACCACAGAAAATTCAATCTTCATTTTTGAAATAACAAATCTCATCAAGCAGATCAGAGATTTGAAGGTTAAGGATGATCCTAAAACAGTAGCAAAACTTGACTACAAATTTCAATTAACTCTAAACTAACAAAATTTCGGAATCCGCAACAGAGAATTGAATTATTGATTCACAGTTAGTGAGATTATTAACAACCAGCTAGTGCAATAATTTTGTGCAATTATCTAATCATTCTGATTTCTGATCGAATGCGTGATCCATGTCCGACACAATACCAACACATGTGATTACTTGGATTAATTTAATTTTTCTCAAATTACTATCAATCAGTGTCGACGTATCAGTATCGTGTCAGGTGTCAGTGATTCACAGATCTAATCAATTGTAACAAATTACTACTTCAACAGAAATCTAACCGTTCAACTAACAAATAACAGAAATCAATCTAACATCTAAGCTAAGTAAAAAATCAGTATACTATAGTTGAAAAAAATTAAAGCGAAAAAAAAGAAGAAAAAGGAGAGAATGAACACTGCACCTTGCTAAGAACGTTACCACCACCAATATTCTTGAGTTTATCAACTTCATAGATTGTAGCATGAAGAGTACCGTGAAGCAGAATTTGCGCCATGAATTACCTACAAAGTAGAAAATATAGTTAGTTAAAAGAAGGATAATTAGAATTGAAATGGATCTAACAAACTTGTGAAGACAAGATCGAAGAAGATGACTAACCAGAGAGTTGAGAGATGAAAATGAAGAGAGTGGGTGAGTGAGTGAATGAAATGAAAACGGAAATGAATAGGAACAAGATATATTTATTGCTTTCCGAAAGGGGGTAGGTGTTATGTCAGATTGTCAGGTAAATTATTAACTCAAGATAATTTTAGACTTTTGCAACTATTTTACCGCTCAATTTATTCTCTTGACAAAAGTAAAGTTTAAATTAGTTAATTAAAGATAAATTAGTCTCTTTATATTTTGTAGGGCATTGCTTAAAGTAGTTTTTCTATCTATAAATATGATCAGAGAAAGTATACGTAGGATTGGAGTTCGAATCTCCGTCATATCATTTATTCAATTTAAGAGTGAAATTTCTAGTCACTAATATACTTAAAAAAAATAGTCTATTTATTCTAGTAAATTAGAACTAAATTGTTCTAAGTATAAAAATATGAAAGATTAAATTAAGTTTTATATTTGTCAAAGATTGAATTGAGTTGTCGAAAAATTGTGAAGAATTAAAATGAATATTACTGTAATAGTGTATTTGATTCATTAAAAAAATAATGGATAGAATATGACAACTTCATATGTACTTTGTTTAATTTTAAAACTGTTCTTGGTACTAGACAAACTAAGGGTCAAGAGACTAGACAAAGATAGTGATTATTGTCCCTCTTTGAATCAAGGGCCAACTTTTTGTCCACCGCAATATTAGTGTTCGAACATGAATAAGAACATTCAACCTAATAATATTAGCATTATCGGTTGAATTAAGATTTATGTACGTAAGCAAACGATTTATTATGTGGATGATAAGTTATATGATATAAATATTTTAAAATTATTATACCTCTATGTATTATATAAATTTAAAATTGACTAAAAAATTAAAAATTTATGGAATTTATATTCTTATTGAAAATTGTTAAACTTGATTTTTCTTTTAAAGGATCGTTAAACTTGATGAATAGAGAGAAACATATAAATTATTTTAATTTTATACAGAATTTTATATGGATAATCTAATAGTATAAAATTTTAATCATGTTTTGCTAAATCAATTTTTTATTGTGAGTGTCATTCCATCATTGGTTATTTAATTATCGCATTAATCAACACGGCACTATTTAGCAATTAGAATTTACCATTTGGCCTTGTATTGTAGTTGTAGCTGCCAGAGTGGGGTCCTGAGTTACTCTTGTTAATGAAATGCCGACAAAGATAAGTGGGTGAATTAAACTTTAAAAATACTTTTTCAATATTTTGGATCTCTTTTTCAAATGTGTACTGAAGACTAATCATGAATGAATTCTTTAAAAAAATAAAATAAAATCATGAATGAATGAAAATTTCTATCCAAAACATGCGCTGTCAAGTAACTAGAAGAATATCTTTTCAACAATGCAATCAAACAATTGGTCATGATGATGTGGATCTTTTATAATATGAATGAGCAATGCTATATGTTGCGAAATAAGTAAATTTCACGAACATATCACGAAGGAATAATCGCTTCACATTTTTTTTGCTCATTCTGCCGTTAATTTCTATGAGTTACTCACGAAAGAGACATGTGAAAAATTGACTAATCAATGAAAGTAATTTGAGGAGAAAATTTTGGGATTATTGTTCTTAAGGCACTTGCTTCCCATGAGTCAATAAAAAATATAGGTAACGGGCGGTGTTTTTTAATTTCTCATTTTATAATATGCTTATGAATAAAACTATAATGTGCGAGAAATTCATACGACGTCAAAAAAAAAGTTTTTAATTTAACCTAGGATTGCACTGATATGCAAACTGGCCCTTCAACTCAATCAAACCCATTCATTCCAAGTCCTATTGGTAATGGAATTCCCCCCACCCCCATCCACAAGGCCACACATGTCTCTTTTCTCACCAACAAAAATTTTCATTTTTGACCTTGAATAAAAACTTTCAAACATGTTTTTCGAAGTTTTTGTCTTAATAAAAACTTCGAAACATGTTTTCCGAATTTGAACTAAAAAAACTTCAGAAAATACGTTATGAAGTTTTTATTCAAGAACAAAAATAGAAATTAGGGGGAGAAAAATTCTTGGAAACGGGGAGGAGCTCCACTGTTCTCAATGTGTTCACACAAGAGCCCAATCCAATTGAATGAAAAAATGGCCTAGATGACATAGTAACTATCATATGAAGTAAACATAGCAGAATGACAATTTTTTTTAACGGCAAAATAGTATTAATAATAACCGGTCTCTGCATAAGACGAACAGTGATTGAGAAAAACGGAACTACAAATCAAAGGCGCCGTATATAAGCGGAATACCAAAGAAAAAGCTAAAAACAGATACCACCTAGTACACACTCCACAGTCACTAGACCACCAAAGATGACCATCAACCCGACCCAAAAAAATGCCCTAAGACTCTAACTCCCGATCTCGAATCAAAAATGATCGGCTGATCAGAATACAAAAAGCAGCTTCGCGAGCCAAAAATTAATGGGGCAACAGTAGAATGAAATCCTAGGCAAGACAGCTAAGTCTCCAGCTCGCAGTCCGCTCCAAACAATCAACACCGATACGAAAAAGTTCGACCGATACATGTTGATTCATTTTATTTCTGCTGAATTTGTTAGAGGAAATATAGGAATTGTAAGACATCATGAGTCACAACAATTATGTTATGAGTACCTCCTATATATTTACGGGGGATTCTAGGGTGGGAGACCATGATAGGTCTCTCACCAATGAGTCATGTGTTTTGTGGACTGGATTGAATGTGTACGTGATATTATGGTGTACTGTCAGTATTATATTATTTTCTATTTTTAAAAAAAAGTTTCCAATTTTTTCGGAAAAAAGTTTTTGATCTTTTTTGGGGAAAAAATTTTCGATTTTTTTTCGGAAAAATGTTTTCGATCTTTTTTGGGGAAAAATTTTTTGATTTTTTTTTGGAAAAAAGTTCCCGATTTTCGGGGGAAAATTTTCGATTTTAGATAAAAACAATTCCAGAGGTTTTGTCTGAACAAAAAAGTTTCCATTCTTTTTTCGGGAATAAAGTTCCGATATTTTATTTGGAAAAAAGTTTCGGATATTTTCCGAAAAAAAAATTTCGATATTTTTCTGGAAAAGTTCTAATATTTCATTCGAAAAAAAGTTTTAAATATTTTCTGTTTTTTCACTCTTTTTTGTATCAGCAAAATTTTTTCAGATGAACATTTCGAAACTATTTTCCCCAAAAAATCGGGAACTTTTTTCCGGAAAACATCAGAACTTTTTCAGAAAAATCAAAATCTTTTTTTCGGAAAAAATCCAAAACTTTTTTCCCGAAAAAAGATTGGAAACTTTTTTTTCCAGAAAAACTCCGGAATTGTATTTATCTGAAATCGAAACTTTTTCCCTAAAAAATCGGGAACTTTTTTCCGAAAAAAAATCGCTAATTTTTTCCCGAAAAAATATCAAAAACTTTTTTTTCAAAAAAAAAATAATTTAATACTGACAGTACATCATAATATCATGTACACATTCAATCCAGTCCACATATCACATGACTCATCGGTGAGAGACCTATTATGGTCTCCCACACTAGAATCCGCCTATATTTACCTCATTGTTGATGAAGGGAATAAAATATGATGAATATTCAAGAAAGATAGTACAGCATTTTGTACAGCATTTGTTCTGTATCTGTACTTTGCTTGCAATATCTCATTCCTTACACTAGATGATGATGTAATTAATTAATATTATGCAGTTTTGTTGATAAATCATATTGGTTTTGTTGTTGCTTTGTCATATGTATACATAAACAAAATTGGTTTTTAGTTAATGAAATTTGCATGAGGTAGAATATTTATTGATTTATTTCTAATATAATGTACACAACAAAAAGTCTTTCATATTTGGAAGCTAACGGCTGCCTCCTTCATATAATTGACTAACATTCCCAATCAGTCTTCAAATCATAGAAATGGACAACCAATTATCTCATTTTCCGTTTATTACTATTACTATAAATCCTACGGGGTGCTTAAAGTGATTAGGGAAACATGAGATAGATAAATATATAAGTTGGTCTTGTAGCTTAATTTATTCCTACCGCCAATAAGTAATAGCTATAACACCAGCTTATATAGCTATTAAGATGTTTTTAAATGTATCGCTGACTTTATGTGTTCAAAATCATTCGATAAAGTTGAGGTTGTAAATTCACCGCTCTAACCAAATAAGGGATTGATAACAGTGTGACACGCAATGTTGTGGTTAATTTGAAGAGCTAGGAACGACTTCATCTTCTCAACAAAAGTTTCGATTCTTGAAGAGTGTTTTGGAAACATCAAAAGAACGTCGTGGAAACGGTTGGTGGAAAAAAAAAGGACGATATTACTAACCCAATGAATTGTATTTTTAGGTATCTACTATGAATGGAATATTAATCCAATAGATTGTATTTTTATGTATAATCTCCAAACATTTTACAGAAATTAAAGCATAGAAGCAAGTGTGTTTTATTTAACTTTGTATCATACCCCTAAGCTAACCCTACTATATATGTTAAAGCCATTTCATTGGATGTCAACATCTAAAGTACATACAAGGTAACATATAATTTGGTCATTTTGGTTTGTATTTACTATGTGGTCACTTTATCATACTATCACAACAACATCATCATGAAATACCCTTAAATTGCTCCATCATTTCCACATTTCAACTCACAAATTTCTCACAACTCTCTCTCTCTTTCTCTCTCCCTCACACACCTAGCAAGAAAGTGAAGATAATTCTAATCAACATGGTACAATCAAAGAAGTTTAGAGGTGTCAGGCAACGCCATTGGGGATCTTGGGTCTCTGAAATTCGTCATCCATTATTGTATTAACCTCATCACACTTTCATAATTTCATTTATTTATTTGTTAATTTATTTTCCTTCTCCACAAACTTTAGAAAAAATATTATACTAGTACGTACATGTTTGAATACACGATGAAATCAACTCGCTTAAAGTGTAACTTTTATAATATCACAATAATATATTATGATTCTGCTAAATTCACCGTCAATTTAGACGCGCACTATTATAATTATTTGATACATCGTGATTTTGTTAAATTCACCGTCAATTCAAACATGTACTATAATTTTGTTAAAATTCTATAAGCGTAACTTTTGGTTATGTGTCTAAATTTTCATTTATATTTTTTTATGTGTTAGTTGAGTTATTATATTTTATATGGTGATATGAATAGGAAAAGGAGGGTGTGGTTAGGAACATTTGAAACAGCTGAAGAAGCAGCTAAAGCATATGATGAAGCAGCAATTTTGATGAGTGGAAGAAATGCAAAAACTAATTTTCCAATTAATGTGGAAAATAAAATCAATTCTATTTCAACTTCTTCTTCAACTTCTTCCAAAGCATTTTCTGCAGTTCTTAATGCAAAGTTAAGAAAGTGTTGCAAGTTTCCTTCACCTTCACTCACTTGTCTAAGGCTTGATACAAAGAATTCACACTTTGGAGTGTGGCAGAAAGGTGCAGGTCCACATTCTGAATCAAATTGGATTATGATGGTTGAGTTGGAAAGGAAAAAAAGTGATTCTGATTCAGAATTTTCATCAAAGGCAGAGAAAGTAGTAAAGGCAGAGGAATTAAGTAAAAATGGTTTGGATGAAGAACAGAAAATTGCTTTGCAGATGATAGAAGAACTTCTCAATAGAAACTGAATTCTATGCTTTCACTTTCATGTGTGGTGGGGCTCATTGAAGGAGTTTAATTTAAAGTCCCATGATGTTGTCTTTTTGTTTGCTTATTTGTTTTGTCCTAAGTAGGAGTGTGTTATGACGATGTTATTGTGGTTTACTGTTTACATGTGTAACTGCCTATACCAATAGTATGGCAAAAACTAAAATGTGCCCTGAGGATAAACAACTTAATATAAAAATATTTTTTTTAAAAGTTGTGTATTTCACTTTTCAAAAGTCAAAGTATTGTATTTTCCAATACAATATAATTCTACTTTTAGATTCCTTAACATGTACCCTTAGGGTACACATTAACAAAACCGTACCATATATTATGAATAAAGTGGATTTGGTTTTGTAAGTCTCTTTCTAATGTTTAATATTGGTTCAGCTCACATTAACAACCCCTAAGATTGGCTGATATAGACTTTTCAGATTTCGCTATTCTTTAGGTTTTAGGTTCGATTTTTTTCAGTATAACATTTTGACTTTCTTTATTAGTTCATATATATATAGAATTTCATTTTAATTTTAATTGAGTCTCCGCTAATAGATAGGAAAATTGATGTCTTTGACTAACTGGATACTGAATTTCTAAAAAAACAAGATACTTACTAGAACATGGACTCCAAATTTCCCATAAAAACCAAGAAAATCTACCAAAAGAGGGGGTAAAATATGCTTTAGCACTCACCTAACAGCAAACAAGGCATAAAATCATCTAACCTCGCCTCACTTTAAACTAGAAAATATGTTAGTTGTGTATTTGTGTTGCTTATCATTGAGTATGACTTATATGCATTAGGAAGAGGGTTGGGGGCGGGCTCAAGAGTTGAGTTAGCAGAGCGAAGTGAAGGGGTGCGAGACCTCTATTCTCCGCGGTACAGTTTAGGGGTATTGTTATTGTTACCTAGACCGAAATATTATTATTATAAATACGATTGTAATATTGAAACCCTAATTCATTCAATCTAATATAAATGAATTGCAACACTCTACAATAATCAGAGACGTACCCACAATTTTGAAGAACTCTGTTATCAAACATCGTGTGTTCATTGTTTGTGTTTATTTGTTATTTTTCTTTTGTTACTAATTGCTCCAACACTTACTACTCCCTCTATCCTAAAATAATTGATCTAGTTGGCCAATTCATACATATTATAAAATTGTATAAATAAAATAGAGAAAATAAGACTTTACTAAAATACTCTTATCGTGTATGTATCATGCAAGTATATAGTATTAATTAGAGGGTACGATTTGAAAAATAATAATTAACATTCAATAGAAAATTGAAAGAAGGTACGATTTTTTGGCATAAACACAATTAAAAGAGTATTGTGTATATTGGATTTTAGTATTTAAGCTTAGAGGTTTTATATTGTCAAAAAAAAGCTTAGAGGTTTTATACTATGAGTGTGAACATTTTGCTAACATACCATGAGTGTGAAATCTTGCTAACTTATATCTTTTCATATAGGAATGGTAAAAGTAGCAAGACGACAAAGAAGGTTTCATGACTTCATTATAGATGTAAGCATGTTAGAAATTATCTTTTAGGTTTCTATAATGATATGCAATTTTTGTTCTTCACTCTATTATGCTGTGGAGGTGAATCGGTTTGTAAGAAAACTACTCATTTGATTTTTGTGAGCAAATAATACTTGATTTGGAACACTTAGATTAGTTACATTCACAATTTCAGTTTACTTTAACTTTTTCATTGCTTGGGTTAATTCTGAGCATGATACAAGTGTGTATGAAAAATGAAAAACCTTTATGTCATAAACTCCTTGCCCGGAAGCTACCTTTTTCCGGTGAATCAAAGATTCAAAACCACTAGGTTTAGTCTACTGGTGAGGGATTTTGGTAGTATGCTAAAATTCCTGAGTTCGATCACCAGCTCCATTGTAAATAAATAAATAAATATCAAAACCACAAAAATTTGCAAATATTACTATTACATATCTTGATATTTCGAATAGAACTAAAACAATTGAACACGAAAATGAATTTCATGCGGTTAAATAGTTACATCAAGAAAATCTCAGTCATTCGATTTTGATAATAATTTATATATGTTTTTTTATTATAAGTGAGCATGTGATAATTTCAATTATTATGATATGCCTAGACCACGTTGTTGGAGTAGCCATATTGATCTTAATATAAACAAGGCAATATGGTTCCCACATTTTTCAACTTTTATTGAACTTTGTCACACACATTGAATTTATGGGATGATCAATGACGTTATAGGATGTTAGAAAAGGGAAATGGAAAATGAAATCATTTTATTCTATAAAGAATGTAATACCAAAATGTTCCATTCATGAATGAAAATTAATGAGTTTTGGTAGTAACAAACCTCAATGGTAGAGATTTATAGGTTCTTTAGGCCAGGGCATTTGTGTTTCTAACAAGAAAGTGAAAGCTTAAAATTGATTTCATGTGGGGACTGTAAACACGTTAAAGCAGTTAATAATTCATAGCTAGTTGGTTTGTCATATTAATTCATCGTGATGATGTATATGAACTATATATGAGTTGTTCTCCATATGATTGGGTCCAAGAGATAGATATATAGATACTTATGTAGCAATTTAATTATTTGAAGCTAATGAATGATTTGTAGGAGGAGTGAAAACAAGCTTAGAGTACTTTATGAGAAGAT
Source organism: Trifolium pratense (assembly GCF_020283565.1). Lineage (NCBI taxonomy): Eukaryota > Viridiplantae > Streptophyta > Magnoliopsida > Fabales > Fabaceae > Trifolium > Trifolium pratense. The sequence continues at coordinate 57,710,096 of NC_060065.1, read as the reverse complement.
GAAAGTATGTGAGTTGAAAGTCTCAAAATGAAGGTTGAATGATTTATAAATGAGATGATTTATATGCTCAATATTTTAAAGTTTTGGGTGAAATATGTGGCGTTTCTCTCATTTATGTAGTCGTTATTGGTGCAATGTGGTTCCGTCATGCCCTAAATCTAGTATTAGAGTTGATGGTTACTAAAATGTCTGACTCTTTATGTCGAAAGTCTTTCAGACAATAGTAGTTAGACAGTTTATCCAATTGATACAGCGGCAACGACAATGTAAGAACGTATAAATTCAACGACTTAAAGATTGAAATAAAAAATATAATATCTTTCTAACTTGTGTAATTAATCTTAATCTAATGTGGATGTTTCCTTGAACTTCCCTATGACACATTAGTATACTAGTGAAGTGAGGACAGGACCATCTAATGGTTGTAATGATATGTCTATATAAGGCTAAATCCTTGGAATACTTTAAGCTTGTGCTTCCTCTTGAAAGTTCTAATTCTAATTTCTAATTTGTCATTTAGCTCATAAGGGGTAGGAGCTTAATTGCTTGGTTATCTAAAATGATTAATAGAAGTGAAGCAAGAGACTTTGCTTTTAGATTAATAATTCTTCCATCTCCCTCTTATTCTCCTTACTAACAAAGATGATCAATATAAATTTACATAGTGTGAAAAAAGAGTAGGAATGAAGGTTGAGAATTGGAGAATGAGAGATTGAGCAAGAGGAAAAAAATGAAGTAGTTAATGTAAGTTGGTAGTGAACATTTTAGTCATTTATTCATTTTAGTCTTTTATATTTGTTGAACATTAGTTGTTCTATCATCCAATGTTACATATCATGTCAAAGTACCAAGTGTTTCAATTGCCTACAAATATGATTGATTTATAAATGGAAATTAGATACATATTTTGCAATAAGAGGGAATTTTAATGAGGTACTAATCACTTATGTTGTTCATTATTATGATAGGAATATAAAGATGCTAAAGACTAAAGAGTGACAAAATAAGGGTGAGAGATGTGTTTGCAAAGAAGGTTATGAATAAATTGTATTATGTGCAAGAGCAAGCGTCTCAATGAAGATACATGACATAATTTTTTTTGGGTAGACAACAATATTAGGAAAAAATAAAAGACTAAAGTAAATAAAATATAGGGGATTTCACTTATCCACCTCAAGAGTGATATTTTAGTCACTAGACAACCTAATCAAAATAAAGACAAAAAATATATTTAAGTATATCTTTTTCTGATGAGTTCTACTGTGTATCACTTTTATTAGTGCTTCAAGATAGACCAATGATCAAAGTAAAAAACTAATAATCCTCTTCATCTTTAAGGCTAAGACATTGACCTGGTTGAAAATTTGATATTGGTTCAATGATACATACCTATTTATTTTTTGTTGTTTTAAATGAATTAAATCATTTAAGTTATTATGTGAAAATGAACACTAATCTCTACTTTTTTATTTTTTGATTTTCACCCTCTACTTTCTTCTTTTTTGTTTAAAGAGAAGATGTTGCCGAAGTTTTGAACATTTTTAATTACGCTCATTAATATTTTTCTAATGCGAAATGGGAGCATGCATTTCATAGGCACGCAAAAATATCTATAAAAAAAGAGACGCATATGAACTTCTTAATCGACCCATGGGAGAAAAAAATTTACATTTAGGCCAGCAAATGTCCTGGTGTACAAGTAAGTGGGTAAGAGGAACGAACCTATAACCTGTGGCGAGTATACCGCCGGGCATGCCTGGCACGTGCCTGGGCTGCCCTTCTTATATATATTTTTATTTTTATTTTTTTTAAATGAAAACAAAAACAGAAAAAGGAAGAGTTAGAATTTGCTTTCTCTTTCTCGATCCCTCTCTCTCAAAATCGCTGTTCCTCTCTCACCCACCGCCACCGGCCGCCGCTCTCAATCCCTCTCTCACTGCTCTCAATCTCTCTCCCTCACCTCGCCGTAACGCCGTTCAATCTTCCGCCGCAGCCGCACCACTGCTCAGCTCACCGCGCCGCACCACACCGCACCGCACTCACTCTTTCTCTTCGTCTCGTTTCAGGTAAGCAAACTAACATACTGCAATTAATTTTTAACAACCTAACCTTCTCAATCTAGAATCTTTGTTTGATGATTTGGTGTTGTTTTGAATTTTAAATTTATTAAGCTGTTTTGATTGTTAAGTGATTATATAAATAAGCTGTTTTGGTTATATAAATAAGTAGTTTTGGTTGGTTCTGCAATAGTGTTTTTGTTCTAAAATAGTGAGAATGAAGGGTTTTTGTTCTAAAAACTATTTGATTTCATGATGCCTCTTGTTGTAAACTAACTTGGTGATTTTCTACTTTGTGATATTATTGTCATCGTAACTGCAACTAAAACTTTGTTTAATTGTGGACATTTGTGTTGTGTTCACTTTGATGGATCAAAATCACCTTTGTTGATGAAGCACTTTCTTTCTTTTATAAGCTGATGACAAACCTTGTATTCTTGATCTCAGTTTGATCTTATACACAATATTAAATAAGAATAAGATAGTCTTGTGATATTTGTATTCAGTTTGAAATGTAGTCTCGTTGATCAGATATCAGTTTCTTTCTCACAGTTGTTTGTTATGGATTTCTTTCATTAGGGGAAATTACATTATATTATGTTGATTTCATAATTGACCAAGCCTTACAATAGGCATACTACAAGTGTATATTGTGAAGAATATTTTCTTTTGCATAAAAAGAGAAGTACTAATGTAATTTAAATATGTTTTTGAATTGCAGAAACAACTTTGTCTTTTAAATATTATTGTATCTAGAAATTTGGTTGATAAAATTCCCTCCAAAATTTTGCCTAGGCTCTCTAATATTACTGGAATCGCCACTGCCTATAACCTCCTGCATATTATCCAAATCTCTCACCACTTGACCAAATATAGTGACTTTATTATTTTGAATACATGTGAAAATATTTTCTTAAAAAAAAAATTGGAAGTATTATTTGGCATTTGTTTTTATTCAAAAAAAAAAAAAAAATCACATATAAGGGTATGTAAGTAATTTGGGACACGGGAATTTAACGACGCACTACGGTGGTGTTTGTTCTCAGAACGATCAGAAACATGATACTCGCGGTGCTGTTTGCCAACGCTGAGGGCAACATCCTCATCGAACGGTACTCGCTCTCTCTCTCTCTCTCTCTCTCTCTCCATTTCTATTTTCTGTTTCTGATCTATATATTCTACTTACCAATTTCCTCAATTTTTTCTTGTCTTGTTATAATTTTCTGCAGTTTGTTTGATCTATACGCTTTTGAAAATTTTGATATTTGTTTAGCTTATTTTTTCGTAGGTTAACCCCTTTAATGCTGTAGCAATTAACAAATTACTAGATCATATACTTAATAGTGTTGTTAATCAGATCTTGAAAAATAGCAGTTTGTTCAAATTTCAATATGCAAGACTGCTATAAACAATGCTAAACACTCTTAAATAGATGCACGACTTTTATGAATATTTCAAAAAGGTCCTCGACTCTATTCAATTGTCAAGTTGGTCCCTATATTTAACCACATACAAAGTCGAGGACTGATCTGTTTGGTAAAAATAGCGGATAGCTTATAAGCTAGCTTTTTGCTTATAGCAAATAAACTAGCTGATTGAATTTGTAGTGTTTGGTAAAATTAGCGGTTGAATTAGCTTATAAGTATGAAATGACATGAAAAATATATGTTTAATTAATATTTAATTTTTTTCAAGTAAGCTGATAGGGGTAAAATTGGAAGAAAAATGATAAGTTATAAGCTCATAAGCTACTTGAAATAGCGTTTAAAAAATAAGCTATAAGCTATAAGCTCTTTTTTAAAAACTGTTACCAAATAGGGGTTTTAGCTTATAAGCTAAAAGCTATGAGCTATAAGCTAGCTTATTGGCCTTCCCAAACAGAGCCTAAATAGGGTATCACGGAACAATAGTGACTTAAAATTCTGCTACGCTATAGAACCACCGTATCCGTGTTTTAACAACACTGATATTTAGAAATTTTGATAATCTTTTGATGTTATCTTGCTAAATTGAGGACGGATTATTGTTAGATAGCTTCATACTCTAGAGTAATATAATAACTAAATTGATCATGAGAACTTAATGGATTTATGGTGGCAGTTTTCATGGAGTTCCTGCGGAGGAACGCCTACACTGGCGTTCTTTCTTGGTCAAACTAGGAGCTGATAATCTTAAGGGTGTAAAAAATGAAGAACTTCTAGTTGCTTGCCACAAGTGAGTATACTTCTTTTCTCTCTTGTGTATGTGATGTGTGAATGTATTTCCTTTTAGTATACATGATGATTTAGTATTTTACTTCTATTTTTTATCTTTATCAGGTCAGTTTATATTGTATATACAATACTTGGAGATGTCAGTATATACGTTGTGGGGAAGGACGCGTATGATGAACTTGCTTGTACGTATTCTATGAACCAATCTTTAATTTGAAACTGCAGCAATATTTCATACTTACTGATAGTAAAATAAAACATAGAAATGAATCATCTAAGTTGTTGATGCTTGAAAGTGGATATGCTCACTTTTTTAGATTGAAGTTTTATAACAACCCAATATCTTGTTAGAAAAAAAACAGGGACAAACCCCAAATTACAAAGATAAAATAGAACACTGCAGAACTTCGGGGGGCCTGCATCTGCTTATACCAAAAGTCCCCAATTCTTTATTAAATAACAAGATATCAATCCCTCTCTACCCCTCCTCTTATTTACAGGCAACATGCTTTATTTTTTCTAATGATCTCAACCCAACTAAATAACCCTCGCAGCAACAGTCCTTAGTTCTTACATACATCTAGCAATACTCCCCACCCCCCCTCCCCTGTCCAACCTTGTCCTTGAGGTTATCTGCTTGTGATTGCTTGAATATTGTACAAATAGGGTTTACGGACATAAATATTAAAGATAATAATGGCCTCTGATATCTAGCAGTTGCTTTGCCTTTTTATCTCAGTAGCTGCATCAACAGTGGAATATTGTTTTTATCCCACCTCATCTCCGAGACATCAATTATTCAACCTTCTAATGTGTTGATTATTTTCTTGGCTTATCAATCAAGGCTGATTTTTCTCTGTTACTGTTGTGTCTTGCACCCACGCTTTGCCTCTCCTTATGTTGTCAATTGTGTTCCCAAGAATCTCATCCAGGGTGCACAATATTTCTTGTATCATAGCCTCTATATATGTTTCACTAGTGTCCATCCATAACCATTGTTCCATTTCCTTTTCTTTCTATTGTCTGAATTCTTGCAAGCTTCTCTCCGCAGTGTCCCTTCAATCTGCTCCACCATTCTCATTTAGCCATGAAACACGCCCTAGACAAAGGAGCTATTAATAGAAGATGGAAACCTTCCCCCATATTCTCTATAGTAATAGAAGATATACTAGCTATTAAAGGATACTCTTGTGGTGTCAGAAGTATGGCACTTCATTTTAAATAATGAAGTATTGAGAAAAGTTAGCAATCAAGTGAACTAGAAGGGACTTGGAAACTAAACTTAGTGGACAATTTTGTCCAACTTTCCAATGAAAGAAAAATATAAATATATAGTAAAAAAAACAAGTGACTCAAGCATATTGTTATTTAACCAAGGTTTGGAATTTGGAAAAATTTGTATGTTTGAAAGCTGTCCAGTACTTTTGTAACTTTACATCGACAATACTAATTTCCAAATGTGCTTATCAAAAAAAAAAAAAAAAAACTAATTTCCAAATGTTTTGTTTTTCTCCAGTGTCGGAGGTGATCTTTACAATAACCTCAGCTGTAAAGGATGTATGTGGGAAGCCCCCAACTGAGCGGCGTTTCCTTGATAAGTATGGAAGAATTTGCTTGTGTTTGGATGAAATTGTGTGGAAGGTGAGAAGACATGCCGGACAATGTTTAGTAAAAGATCACAGCTAACTTTTGAAACTTTTCTCGGTTAACCCATTCATTTTACTTATCTTATAGACTCATTCATCCTACTTACCATAGAGACACCTCATTTTGTGACATTCACATTGTGTATACCATCATATGTATCTATCTAGTTACTACTATAAATTTTGTTACTTGATGTTAATTATTTTGCATGAGACCATCACATTATGATTATATTCTGCTATGATACTCCATCTTTATAAATGTGAACTGAAGCAACAAAATAATGACGGGTTTTCCTCGTCTTTTTATTTCAACTTTTTGTCTCTGTTCACTACACACACCACTTTGTTTTTTCATCTTTGTTTTTTTTTGCATCGTATGTACTCCTGTGTTACATTGTTACAATTTACAAAGAGGGGTTTCTTCTTTGATGTCGTGCTTACTTTTTCGTTGTATATCTTTTGAAGGGATATTTGGAAAATACGGAAAAAGATAGAATCAAGAGATTGATAAGGTTGAAGCCTCCTACCGAGTTCTGAACAAGAAATTCTGAGGCAATCGTTATAGAATCAGCAATTTGAGTCGTGTGGTGAGCATCTTGTGACTTAGAATGGCATGTAACCAAAGCCAGGCAGATATTTTATTCTCTACTATGGTGCAGGCGAGGATTTTGGCTGGCCACTGAATACTTGTATTAACATTCTCAAATTTAACCATTGTTTTTTATGTTGTAACATGAGGATTTTATTCTATATTGTAACATCTATGTTTTTATATGATTGCTGGATGAGATCCTTTTTGTTCCTATGATGATGTTTGTAGCAGATATCGACATGTGTACTTGCTAGTTGCTGCTAATAGACTTAAAAAAAAAACTGTGATCTTGATGAAGGGATATTGAACAATCCATTGTAAAAACAAAGCAACAAGCAGCAACATCTAAGTAGAGTGAAGTTTTAACTTTGGGTCCGTTTAGCCTGGGGAAAAACATGATTTGGTGCATCTTGGACGCATGTAAAATACTGGGAATCTTTACTTTGATCCGGTCAAAAGATTCCATCTACAATAGATATGGCTACATAGTATTTCTCCCATTTAAGATTTATTTTTATTTTTAAAAGCAAAATACAGTTGTATCCAAGTGGTATTTGTTTTGCCTTTTCTTTTGCTTAAAATTTAAACAAAAAAACTCACAAAATCTGATTATATTTTTTTAGAAAGGATATTTCGGATTCTTTTGGTTTTTTTTTTTTTTGAAATAATCCTAATACCTTTATGATTGAATATAATATTTGAAAAATATTTGCCAGATTCTTTATAAAGTAAATTACTTCTATTATTGGATATATTTGAATATTTTTTAACACAATCTTCTCACAATATTGTCTTTCAAAATATGGCAAGACGTTTGTAAAATAAATATATATATACAGGGTAAGACAATTGAGTAGTGGCAAGACAAAACAAGATTTTTCGTTTTGAAAAAATAGAAGATGTCAGGGAAGAGACCTCATCGTTCAACAAAAGAAACAACAAACACATCAAATGATGGTGAACAAAGATTTAAGGGTGGTAAATTTGAATTGAAATTTAGTTTGAACGTGACTTCGCATGATTTAAGGGTTTGTTTTGTATGTAAGAAAAACATGGATGATAAAACCATCTACATGTACAGGTACAAGTTAATTATTGAATTTTATTTAGTTAGAATTATTATTATTTGAGTGATTTATTAGTTGATTGCGATCGTTATTTGTTTCCACTTTTTTTAACGACAAATATATTATTATTGAAAAAAAAATATTGCTGAGCTTGAACCCACGTTTTTCGGGTGAGAGCCAAATATCCTGACCAACTAGACTACAACGATTTGTTCTTTCCATTCCTTATTCTTGTTAGTTTGAACAAAATTTGAATTCGCAATATCATGCATCTTATTTTCCTCAATTTCTTCTGGGCACCTTTTGATTTAATTATTATTAACTCTGTCACCCAATTCTAGTCAATGTTTTTTATTTATTTTCAATTCTTATTTTACAATGGTATCCGTTCAATTTACTTTATTTTATTTATGAATGCGAGTAAATATTATGTTGTTGATGTGAAAACAAATGAACAACACAAGACGTAATAAGTTAGTTTTGAATTTTTGGTGCTTCACTTATAAAGTAAAATATTTTTAAATAATTAGAAATCCAATTGAACTTTTCTTTTTATTAGGGACCAATTTTTAAGATTAATTTTGGTTTGTGGCGTTTCATAATTCATTTGCTAAAAATGTAATATTGTAAAATAATTAGAGCTCAGTTACACTTTTTTTTTTGTTGACAAATACGCTTTACTCAAAATATTTAACACACCTTTTGTTGAAATATTTATTTTAATTTTTTGTTCGTTTCAGGAGCAATGGTTTCTGCTCAGAGCGATGTCGTACACTACAGATGTACTACGATGATGAAGTAATAAAGGAGTCTATGGGAAAGAAGAGGACAAATATCTCAACCTCATCGGAATCTCAAAAATAATCAAATATGTTTTATTTATGATACCTCAATCTTTGCTTCGTCAACTTTAGTTTTGCATTTTATTTTATTTTCTATTTAAGGGAGGAATACTATTATTATTTATTTAGGAAAAAGTATTAGACTCTATATTTTTCAATGGAGATTTAATTTCGGTCTTTTCTAAAATATTTGTTTATTTAATTTTTGCTTGTATAACTAGAAAAATAATACTTACGCATATTTTTTTATTTTTGCCTTAACTAAACATTTGGTTCCTTACGTTTATTTTATGTTTCGATTTGGCCCTTTACATCTAAAAAATATCAATTTAGTCTTTTACGTTTTCATCGTTTGCATTAGTTAGTACTTTCCGTCAGTTTTGTCACATGTGACAGACGGTTTGTATATGTGGACAGACAATTTGTATGTATGATCAGACACGTTGACACTTTGATACTTTGACACGTGTATAGTTCAAACGTTGTTAGTTGAAAAACTAACGAAAAGGAGTAACTAATGCAAATAGTAAAAACTTAAGAGACCAAACTTTTCAATTATACAATTTTATTTTGTACAATTTTGACCTTGGACAGTTAGCCTTTTTTATTTCGTAGATTACCCTTGAACAATTGTGTGTAGTTTATCCAACCGACATGAGTAAATCTAGTTTTACTTAACTCTGACTGACTTTAACACTCTTCCTAATGAATAAGGGGTCCGTTTAGCCTGGGGGAAACATGATTTTGTGCATCTTGTACCCATGTAAAATACTGGGAATCTTTACTTTGATCCGGTCAAAAGATTCCATCTACAATAGATATGGCTACATAGTATTTCTCCCAAAGGTATATTATATTTTCAGAAAATTTAATCTAGAATTATTGTTGTCATGTTTTCGTATCTGATCCAGCTATCTCTTGAACCACTCCCACTGTTGCAAGACCAATACATTTCTCGATTAATCCTTCAAACAGCAGATTCTGATTTCTAAACATTACCAATCCAAAAGTTAGATTGTAAAAATAAAAACGAATTGGGGACTGAGGAATTGTATTTCACACTTACAATTAGCAGAATCAAAGAACTCACTTTATATAATTACTGAATCAACGAATTGACGGATCCTAATTCAAGTATTTTTTTACTAAAAAAATGGATTAATCCTAATTCAACTATTTTTTTACTAAAAAAAAAGAAAGTATTTTTTTACTTAATAATTAGTCGCTCCGGACACAATTATAAGCAAAAAAACACTTTTTAGGTTTATTGAAAAAGTAATGTATCTAGTAAATAATATAGACTGGATACATTATTTTTTCAATGAATCTAAAAAGTGGTTTTTTGCTTATAATTGTGTCCGGAGGGAGTAAGTAAAATTATTTAAGTCATTAAGTTCGCGCCAATAATCTATGAAGCACGGACACGGCGAAACGACACAGATACGACGACACAAATACAGGACAACAACACTGCTACATATTCATAAAAGATATAAATTTAATCAATATATATATATATATATATATATATATATATATATATATATATATATATATATATATCCATCCATTTAAGTTAATCCAAAGGTCTTAAATCATTCACTTACTAAACTCACATGATATCCTTTATGTGATTTGCTCCTTAATTAATTTGTTACCGAAAAATCCGATGACCATATCCCTTCCTTTGTTTTTTTCTTGAACAATATCTCTTAACGATGCTTATGAATCTCTTGTTTTGATCATCATCACAAGTCACAACTACCACATATCAAATATTGGAATCTTGTACCAATAATAATTCATATAGTCATTTTTTGGTTCGATCGATTGCTAGTTTTATTTTTCATTCCTTTGTGGAAGCAATTTGGAAGAATCCAGCTTTTTACTAGCTTTCTTGATTTAAGAAAAAAATATCGATCATCAGCAAGGTGGAGCGATGAATTATATTGTTACCCTCTAGGAAGATTAAATGTGCAAAAGAAAGATGGATACAAAAAATTAAAATAAATTAATTCATAATTTTGATGCAAAATTTGTACTTTATTGAAATTTGTACCGTACACCAGAGAAGAGAGGTCACATGTGAGAGCTGGAAGAAATTCCATGGGAAAGATGGACAAAGTTAAAAAAACGATTCAAACAAATATTGGATGAAAACTAAACACAGTGAATTAGGGTTTTTTTTATGAGGACAATGAATTAGGAATTTTATTGAGAAAAAACAGATAATTAGGAATTAATTCTCTAGAGATACAATCACATGATATTTTAAGGGAATTGATCACAACCATTGGATTAAAAAAAAAGAGTGGATTAGATTTGGTATCAAACTAAATTTTATTTGATGTTTTCTCTCTTGATTCCCCGTATTTCTTTTATATCCCCTGAATTTCCAATTTCGCCCTTGAAAAAACTTCGGTTTATAGAAACCGAAATTTTTTTTTGTCTTGAAAACAAATTTTGATTTCTAAAAACCGAAATTTACTCTGAATTTGCATTAGAAAAAATTCGGTTTCTGAGAACTGAATTTTTCTGCAAGGACAAAATTAGAATATTGGGATATAAAAGAATCACGGGGTCGAAAGAGAAAACATCTTTTTATTTTTATATTGACCCAAAATTCATTTTAAGGTCCATGGTATATATGGCCTTCTTAAGGTCCAGTCCACTTTCTTAAGTTTCAGTCCACTAATCTGGTAACAAAAAAAAAGAAAGAAAGAATCATGTAGTTTTACATGCACCTCTGTCCTTGCAAATTTATCCTAAAAGGTAGCAAGCATTTAATCTCAGCCATCCAAATAAATTTATATTATATCCATGGTAATCAAATGCATTGGTCCAAGATGGACAAAAAGAGTTGTTGGTCCAAATTAAACGGAACCTTTAACTTTTTGTTATGGACTGACAAAAACCAAACTGAAAAAAAATGTGACTTGCAAGGAGGGCTTTTAACACACACGAGTTTAGCGAGGTGAAATAAAATAATATATTTTTGTCAATAGGAAAAAAAAGAACTTTCTCAATTCTCAACACGTGATTCACTTTTTATTTCAGGTTATCTCATGTACAGGAGTTTATAAAAACTGGCGAAATTTAACATGCTTGATTAACAAAGTTTATAAGTATTTGGTAAATTGTCCAAGAGAGTTTATGAATTTTGGTTGTAAGTTGTTTTCAACTTATTTATTTCTAACAAGTTCTTTAAGATAGTTTTATAAAAAAACCAAGAGGTAAAGACCTAAGAGAAGTATAAAATTGATGTTTTTTAGAGAAGAGCTGTAAGTCTCCTATTGCTTGGAAATCTATTTGTCAATCTAAGCGTAATGGCAGTGGCGGAACCAGGAATTTTTTCTTGGGTGGGCCGTTAAAAAAATTTATAATATATAAATTAAATAAAAAAAATTATATTGCGTATAAAAATTTAAGTCATAATAAGCAATAATTTGATAATTAAAAAATTAAATTACATACCAGAAAATAATACACTGCGTATGTCAAGTGACTTGAAATCATCAATAATTGACTTTGAACTAATGTTTGCTTAATTAGACAATAAAAAAAAATTAGATTGAAATTTATTCATTAATAAATATAAGATAATAATTAGACACGGATTAAATAAATTAAAAATAATTGTGTTTTATTTTTTTGGTAAAAATAAAAATTGTGAATTGATATATCATAAGAAAAACATTAATCTCAAAATTATGTCTTTACATGTTTAAGACGACATTTATCCTCAAGGGTGTGTGTTAAAGTTGATTTTTGAAAGAAAAAAAACAAAACAAAACCAAGTAAGGCATGGTTCGAACCCATGACCATCACCTCCAAATGGATTAGGAATTGAAACCTCTACCATCTAGGCTAACCTTCCACTTCTGTTCCTATTTACCTTCACAAATATATAAAGTATTACAAATATGTAATTTCATGAAAATACCAAGGGTATATTAGTAATTTCCTATTTTTTGGGGGAGGGCCGCGGCCCGCCTCAGCCCTCCCCTAGTTCCGCCACTGCGTAATGGTGGTCTGAATTTCATTGATCTTGAGGTTTGGAATCGTGTTTCCTTACTGAAGCTGCTTTGGAACCTGTGTGGCAAATCAGATAGCCTTTGGGAGAAATGGGTCCATGCGTACTACATTAAAAACCAACACATCATGGAGGCTTGTATTTCGGAGTCTGCCTCCTGGATAATGAAGGTTGTTATGCAGCAACGAGTGTGTATCCACCAGAATCAGGTGTGGAAAGAGATGATGAATGTCCAAAAATTTAGTATGAAGAAGATGTACCTGGCTATTCATGAGAGATCTCAAAGTGTTGCTTGGAGAACCTTGTTCTATGGAAACGTGGCCCGTCCTAGAACTCTTGTAAACCTTTGGCTTGTTTGTAATGAGAGGTTGGCTACTTGTGACAGATTACATAAATATGGCTTAATTGACACAACCCATTATTGCTTCTGCAATGCTAATGAAACGCAGCAACACCTTCTCTTTAATTGCAATGAAACAAGGAGTATTTGGAGAAAAGTTCTTGAGTGGATTCAATTTGATCATTATCCTTTTGGCTGATGTCAAGAAGTGAAGTGGATTATGCAGCAGACTAAAGGAAAAGGAGGTCGTGCTAAGATCCTAAAATTGGCTTTTACTGAAAGTGTTTATGAGATTTTAAGGTATAGGAATGATGTCAGCTTTGATAATGCTATCCATAACAAGCATACCGTAGAGAACATAATTGATACTATTGTTTATAGAGATTGGACTAATAGGAACTTAAGAACACACCTAGCTAAACTCGTGATGTAAATAGGCTTTCTCTGGTTGTGTTTGTCGTTTTTTTGATACTTTGGGCTGGATCCTAGTGATCGCCTTGTACCTATGGTTTTTGAATTAATCAAAGTATTTTTTGGTTCAAAAAAAAAGTTCTTTAAAACTCTTAGAGAGAGATTGTTACCCATTTGAGTTCCACAAGATTCGAAAGATTAATCATCGCAGTTGTGCGTAGAAGATATCTCATTTATTTGAAAGATTAGTCACCGACTCTACTTTTATGTATAGATTTCATCAACTTCTTTGGTGTTACTAGATTGGATGCTTCATATTTTTATGTGTAGATTTCATCAACAAATAAAAATTATTGTTCAAGTAAAATTATAATTAAGGGTAAAAAATCTAAAATATTATTAAAATTGATCGGGACAAATTTTGTGACTTGGTAGCAATTATTGTTAATATATTGTTATAATCTTTTTATTGTTTCTGTTTTTTCCATAAATATTTTTTTACTAAACTTTATATAATTTTTTATTGCTCTTTTGTTTTACTTTATTCCTGTCTTTATACATATATTTTTAATAGAGTGAAATAATGAAAAATATAAAATTTAGAATATTATTAAAACTAATAATGACAAATTAGTAAAAGTAATAGTAATCAATTCTAAACTTTCTATAATCTTTTTATTGTTTTTTTTTTCTATAATTTTGTTAGAGTAAAATTTTAATATGTCCACAAATTGTGTTTAATTAAAACAAATTAATAAATATTATTTATGAACCTATCGTAATTGTTCATCTCAATCAATATACCAATACATATCTAAATAAGATGTGTATCGAAGAATTCAAATCGTCCAGATGTTTGCTTATGCACTAAGCTTTTAGTTAAACTGTTTTCTCAAAGAGGACTTACAAATGATATGGACCCTAAACGCAGTTAAACAAAGTCTTAAATATTTGACTTACCTACCTACCCACCTTTGTCCGTGGCTACAATAAAACCAACCAAAACAAAACCAAACCAGTGGTATAGTATAGTATAGTATAGTATACTACTCCTAGTACTGAATCAGTCTCATATTTTTCGTAATCTCCGACATGAAAGGTGTTGGGTCAATCCTCTTCTTGTTCTTCTTCTCATGTTACATAATCGCTGTCTTCTCACAAGCAATACCAATAACCACTCATCAACCTCAACCTAATCAATCTTTCAAGCCCAACCAAACCCAACATCAGGTATATATATTTCCATTTATAGCCCTTTTACTTTTTAATTACTCCACTTTTCAAATTTTAATTAACCAAATACAGGAATATAAAGTTGAAAATACCCTTCAATTCTTAAATACTAGAGTAAAACATTGTACTAGTATATATCTTAATTTGGATTAGTGCTTCCAAATTAAGGTTTAATTGCTATGATTAGTTTCTACTATAGAAGCATTTTCAGATCTTGTTATTGTAAAATCTGAAATTGAATATGCATGTTGTTGTTGTTGCAGAGTGCTGTTGGTAGTAGCACTTGTTCTTACACGGTGGTCATAAAAACAAGCTGCAATTCCCCCGCATATACTGGAGATCGTATCAGTCTTTCATTTGGTGATGCTTATGGCTATCAGGTTCCATTTTTCAACACATATACTATCAATATTTTATTTCTGCCAAAATTAAATTAACCAAGTTAATCAATTTACATTATTAGAAATGTTTTGATTTTATTGTTATTAGAAATGTTACACTATAGAATATAGACCATAAGTCCCAGCTCACCTGAAAAAAGTCAAAATTGTTTGGTTGGACACCTTCAGTCAGATTTGAATTCGGGACCTTGTGTGTGAGTTTAGTGGCGTTTGTCATTTTGTCTATAAACAAAAAAAATATATTACTCCCCCGATTGCTATTATAAGCAAAAAAATTATTTTTAAATTCATTGGAAAATTGGTGTATTTTGCTTGTAATAGTGACCAAAGGGGGGAGTACACTATAGTCCCGTACAA
This sequence comes from Trifolium pratense, assembly GCF_020283565.1. NCBI lineage: Eukaryota > Viridiplantae > Streptophyta > Magnoliopsida > Fabales > Fabaceae > Trifolium > Trifolium pratense. The sequence continues at coordinate 57,694,901 of NC_060065.1, read as the reverse complement.
TGGCGAAGCCGGACCCTAGTTTAGAGGTTCAAGCTTTTGAGTTATTGAGCTTTTTGTGGTAGCAGTGAGGGAAAAAACCCAGGGGTTCAAAATGCAAAATATATAGTTATATTTGCATTTTAAGTTCAAGGGGGTTCAGTTGAATCCCCATAAAAAAGGCTAGCTCCGTCCCTGATCCTCTCCGTTCAATTGATAGTTACAAAGACGTTTGATTTGTTGGGCACGGGTTCGAGCACGTGATTCTTCATTTCTCCGCGCGTTCTCAACACTACTATACTAGGATGCGACAAGGAAAATAATGTTACACAATAACAAATATTTTGACTAAATATTACACTATAAAATTGGTATTGATTGAATTTTGATATAGAATAAATTTTAATGAATATGTTGGATAATGAAACAGGTTTATGTTCCAAGATTGGATGATCCATATTCAGGGACATTTCAGGGTTGCTCTACAGACACATTTGATATATACGGACCATGTACATACCCAATATGCTACCTGTATTTATACAGAACAGGATACGATGGTTGGAAACCAGAGAGTGTGACAGTATATACCTATAACTACCAACCTGCTACATTTTACTACAACACTTTTATCCCTAATGGTATTTGGTATGGTTTTGATTTTTGTCGTGGTTATTTATCATCCACTACCACTTCTGCTGCACTCTAATGGACCTTCTTAGTTTGTTGATAAATAAGGGAAGTACTTTTCCCACCCCCATATATGTTAGGCTTAGTGGGCTTCTATAAGCCCTTCCTGTGGGGTTTTCTATATGTTTCTACTGTCTGTATTCCACATTAAATTATGCCATATGATATTTTGAGATACTTGGTTGATTTTGTTCATGTATAAAGTCTTGTTAATAGCATTAGACTCAAGTGGTTAATGATTTTTTTTCTACGATGAATCCTTCGAAATGATCCGAGTTTGCCATAGGAGAATCTATATTGTCTCCTATAAGTTTCCAACAAAGATTAATTACTGTCAAACAGTAATCAATTAATTTCTGTCAAACGACATTAAAAATTTCGTATTATGTTGGAAGAGGTCAACCCCTTAAATGGATCTTAGTTGCCTAGAGGGGAATTAAGCTCTGCAATTACACGCGGATGATACTCTTGGTTTAAAAAACATAAAAATTGTACTATGTTTAAAAAAGTGATAAATTATGATTGGATATTCATAAAGATATGATTTCTATTATCATCAATCTTTTTAGATTATAAATTACGGTTAGATATTCATAAAGATATGATTTTTTAATGAATAAATGATATTATATTTTTTATTCATATTTTCTTATAATATGCATCTTTTCTATTAATTATTTTGTTTTCGACTGAATCTCTTGTGAAATTGAGATTTGTCCTCTCTACAAAATCTCAATCTTTTCCCGTTAAAAAAAAACTCAATCTTTTGTTTATATATTTTGTAAAGATTAAAAGTAGAATATGCGTGCATTGATTTTCTTCGGACACAAGTTTCTTTTTCCTTCCCTATTTAACAAACGAAGTTTGCAATCCAAGCCACTTCACTCACCAAACCAATGGCTGATCAAGTTCATCCAAACACCTTATCAGTCTCAAGCAACTCACAAACGATGTCGTCTGAGGAATCCGCATTGAACTCTCAAACAACGTCGTCTGAGGAATCCACGACTTCCAACCCTTACAACCCTTTCCCAGCGCCAGGAACCTATGTCATCCATGTTCCACAGGCCCATATCTATCAGTGTCCAGAGAATGGTCAATGTTACACCAACTACACTCGTCAGAAAAGTCGCCAGAGCCAGTGTTGTTGTCTCATCAGCGTCCTATTCACTCTGGTTGTGCTCCTTGGCATTTACGCCGGTGTTTTTTACCTGATTTTCCGTCCAGAATCACCTCATTATGCAATTGATCATATTGATATCAAGGGAATGAACCTCACTTCATCGTTGTCTACGATTTCACCAGAGTTTAGCCTCACTATTAAGATTGATAACGGTAACGACAAAATCGGAATGTACTATGAAAACGATATCAACGTTGAAATATTTTACAAAGACGTCATGCTAAGTAACTGTGTGATGCAGGCGTTTTATCAACCGTCAAATAATATGACAGTTTTTCAAACGGTGTTGAAGGGTAATAATGTGGACCTTAGGAGATCCGATCGAAGGGGGTTGGTGAATGCCGTGACAAAGCGGAGCGTGCCGTTAAGTTTGAAGCTGAGAGCACCGGTGAAAATCAAACTAGGATACATTAAGACGTGGAAGATTAGAATTAAGGCTGACTGTGATGTGACCGTAGATCGGTTAACGGGGCATGTTAAGATTGTTCACAAGCATTGTAATAACGGATGGGATCTTTGGTTATAAAATTCAAAATCATAATCATACTTTAATTTGGATTTAGGGATATAATTAGTTATAGGATGTAGTTTTTAGTGTTTTATCTGCGCAGACACTATTTGTGTTCTTTCTCTGCTATGTTTGTTTTTAACATAATATTTTTTTTATTTTTAATACTATTTGTGTTTTTATTTTTTCATTGAAGATAATTATTTTCAAGACGTCTGTTTTACCATGCTACAAAGCTTTTTTTTTTTTTTTCTTAATAGCAAAAATGTATATATAATCAAAAATAGAATTGGTACTAGAGGTATTTTTATCCACCTCGGTAGGAAAAATACAAGCAGTACTCAAATCAATCATAAGCCAAACCAACTAACTTATGGTATTCTAAAATACAATATCAAACTCAACAAATATTATCGAACTATACAATCAATTGAATTAACACACCATTGATAAAGTAAGCATGAATCAGCATGACCAACTAAACTTTTTTGACAGCAATCACCATGAAACTAATTGAATCTTATAAAATACTTCATTTGCTTCTACCGTCTTTGCCGAAAAGATTATTTCTTTATGTGTTCACCAGAGCACCCAAATAACTGAATGTCAAATCAATTGCACACCCTTTGTTACTTTGCTTTCCTTTCCTATACACAGTTAGGAAGCACGCCAACTGTGATGACATTGTTGCCGGCCGGCGTTACCAAACCACCGGTGAACCTTCGAAAGCATATCCCAAGCAAACGAGCAAGACACACACAATTCGGCCTCCCCCTTTGGATCATGCTCCTATGTGCAAATTTTGCTCTCATTGGGAGACGACCAAGTAAAGCTTACCAAGAAAACACAATCACGTTCGACGTTGCCCAACTCCTTCGTATATGTGTAAATGCCCCCAGGACTTAAATCTTGTAACCATAAGAAATAAGAATATATACAAACATCTTATGTATTATGTTCCAATTTTAAGTGCGCCATATTGCATATAGATTAGTGATAAATGAATATTTTAAGAAATTAACCTTATTTGATAAGAAAGTGAGGACAATAACAATTAGTCCGTACAAGTAAAAATATTTTCTTCATATAAAAGCCAACAATTCTCATTGCATTGAAGTCATGCATCTTTCATTCCCTTATTAAGGGCCGACCAAATTGATCATTTCCTTTCCAATGTCTCTCTATAAGATAATTAACGTGCTTTCGAATCAAAGTTGATCAATCAACTTTTTCATCCTTACTATACGTTAACAATCTTTTCATCTATTTACCAAAGTTTACCATTGAGTATAATTTAAGAAGCAAATTAATTAGATATACATACAGAAAGATAACGTAGATATGTACATTTTCCTCATGTGCTTAACAAGGACTTAAATTTCCATAAGCCATGTGTTTTTCCAACTAGCTTGTGTAGAGTTTAATTTTCCACAACCCTTTAATATGTCTCTATACGTACATTATGCTGACTAAGTTAGTATCTTGTTGAAAATAAACTTTATATGTAAGTTGTTTTATTTTATCAATAAAGATAAGCCAATTATTTAACTTCTAAAATATGCTTCCTAATAATGCAATGCTTCTATCACCCTTATAAATAGAAGCTCAATGTGAAGTATGTTACATAGTCTTTGAGGGTGTGAAATATTTGTCATTGGATTCAAAAGCACAACAATGTTTCATACAATGGTTAGGATCTCTCATAGTATCCATTTTATCATTTTTCACATTTTGGTTTTAATGTCTATAGCACTTACATTTCTGATCAAATGTATGTTTGATGTACGATTGATTCAACACTGATACATGTGATTACATTCAATTAATTGATTTCCTTAAATTATTATCCGTGTTTGCGTATTAACGTCAATGTTATGTTGGGTGTTCATAGATTTTAATCAAACATTACTTTCATTATTATGTTTGCAAACTTGCAATTATTATTTTAATCAAGAGTACTTACTATAAAATGTTAATTTCATGCAGGAGTGTTTTTTCAAATTGTTAGTGATTATGAGTATGCTTAAACTCGGATTGAGTATCACAACAACTTTCAATGTGTTGCATTATGGAGCAGTTGGAGATGGAAAAACCAATGATTCCCCTGTAAATTAATTATTCTCTAACCATTTTAGCTGCCTAAAAATACTTTGCTGCATGTGTAACACTAATCTGAATAATTTCATGTTCAGAGTTTCATATTTCCTCCGATCTAATATATAAGCAAATTTTTTATTCACATTCATTGAATAATTAATGTATTTTGTCTATAATATAAACCATATACAAGAGGGTTTCGGAGAGTGTTCGAGAGGAGCGACCGCACATCAAAATTTTAGGACACCAATTTTTTTTACTTAGTGTGTGTACGTGTGCGTGCATGCACTCGTGTGTGCATCCGTGTGTGTGAAAATAGACTTGACTCTTATGATCTTGACAATGAAATCAATTTGAAGAATGAAAAGTTATCAGAGAGATTTTAACAATTGAAAGTACAATCTTTAACTTTTTTTTCACATTATATATTTATAATTATATGACTTATAAAAAAACGATTTACCAAAATTATAACTTGCATAGGGCACCCAAAATCTCAAAGACCTGACTAGATAAATCGGTTATAATTTTTACAGGCATATGCTAATACTATTTGTGTAAATTGATATATTTCAACAGGCCTTTCTAAAAGCATGGAAAGATGTGTGTCAGAGCAAGTCAACCACATCTCATTTGATCATACCAGCAGCCAAGACATTTTTATTGAGGCCAATAACATTTAGTGGTCCATGTAAATCTAATTATATTTACATTGAGGTACTTCTTTTGAATATTTTTGCAATACAGAACCTTATCATAAGTGAAGTTTTGGAACAATTGGTCGGTGGCTTAAAACTTATAAGCATAGTAAACATTAACTTGAGTAATGTTTCAACTTTCAACCAAAATTCCTTATAAAAGAATTCAGCCAAAATGCATTGAAAATATGGATACATATTTGATAAAATTGATGTGTTATTATTTTAAACCATATTATCAGTGTGAAGTATCTATTGATTTTACTGATTACTAATCTCAATTGAAAAATCTGACTGACCCAACTTTAACGGGGTCTACTCTTTCAACCATATTTTTTTCTCATCACGAGACTCAAACTAAAAACCTGTGATGTGTTACTTTGTACTAAATTTAGTTTTTTTAAAGTATACTTTGTAAAAAAATTATATATATAGTTTGTTACCAAAAAATAAGCGATATCAACAAATATAGTGTGACATAAATGATAGATGTTTGAAACTTTAACTATTTGGTTTAGGATTCAATATCTATTGGATTTATGACTTTGGTATATGAAAAAAAACACAGAAATAAAATGTCAATTTTTAAATAAATTTTAATTATTTTGAAAGATTAGTCTCCCCATTTAGAAATATCTTAGTTTTAAATAAAAAAAAATTATATCAATTTTTTAGTTTCTAATTTTTACTTTTCACTACAAAAGTCAAAAGCTAATTAAAAGTATGGAGTATAGTATTACTTTACAATGAAATCTTAAAATAAATAAATAAAAGAACAATCTCTAGTTGACTAGTACTATTTTATTAATTTGAGATATATTTGAAGTAACATATTTAGTAGTGTACTTTTGTGAACTCAGCTTTCAGGAAACATTGTTGCACCTCAAACAAAATCAGAATATTCAGGATCACATTTAAACACATGGATTGGCTTCTCATTTATCAATGGTTTAATTATCAATGGAAAAGGAACAATTGATGGTAGAGGTTCTATGTGGTGGAAACAACCTTGCATAGGAAATCCATCACCTGTATGTAAATATCTATATAATTTTTTTTGTCTTCAATTAATAATGTTACTTAAAATCTTAAATAATATAATGGCCTCATTTTTATGAATTATTTTTCCTTTTCAGGGGACAACTTGCCGTCCACCAACAGTAAGTATTTGCTGATTGATCCTTGCAAAGTTAAATTTTAGCTACATGGTTTCTTGATGCATATGCATAACAATAATAAAAAAAATTAAAAAAAAAAATCAATTAATTGGTTTTTGAAATGTTTATAAAAGAAGAAGTCAAGTAGACATGAGTTCTTGAAATTAAGATTCCCTGCCAGCACCAAATGCACGCATTCGTGCCGTTAGCAAATTAGCAACTGTTATGTCGAGATCGAATGGTCCAGATTTTAAGCTTAGTATTTTAGATTAAAAAATATCAAAACAACATTGAACGTCACCAATGTGCTGACTGCATGAATGTGTGTAATTGATGACCGCAAAGAATCTAAATTTAAATTCTTGATGCATACATAAAACACGGACAAGTGAACAACATACACGTCTTCAATCAGAAGTATTGGTGTAACATATGTTCGAACCTATTGCTAATTAGCCAAAATTGCTAAAGTGACATTGTTATCTAAAAACAGTCACATAAATGAATGAACATAAACACTAAATATAGTTGCAAATTGAGAACAAACACCATGATACCATATGAAGGAAAATTAAGTGAATTAGTATTATTAATTTTTGTGCATACATTACAGGCAATAACATTGAATAGATGCTATCGGTTTCAAATAAAAGGATATAAAAGTATTAATCCAGCAAGAAGCCATATAACTCTAACAAGCTGCAAAAAAGGCATTATCTCTAACATTCGTCTAATTGCTCCTGGAGAAAGTCCTAATACTGATGGCATCGATATCTCTTCCTCAAGAGACATTCAAGTACTTAACTCTTTCATTGGAACAGGTACATAATTAATTTACAAAATTTCAATTTATATTATATTTTAATCATTTTAGTATAATATATAGTATTTAAAAAAATATATATATATTGATTGTGTCTAAATAAATTGTAGGTGATGATTGCATTGCTATTAGTGCTGGATCATCAGTAATCAAAATTACTGGTATAACATGTGGTCCAGGACATGGTATAAGGTTAGTATATATAGAACTTTACTAATTATGTAAATGAGTTTGGAATTTTTATTTTTAATTAAAATGTGCTAGTTTTTTTTTTTTTTGGGTTACACAATATGCTAGTTACTTTACTTAATGATGAAAATATATATTAATTTTGTAGCATTGGATCATTGGGGGCACGTGGAGAGAGCGATATTGTAGAGGATGTGCATGTGAAAAATTGTACATTGACTGAAACATTAACTGGAGTAAGGATCAAGACAAAGCAGGTAATTAATTACTAATTCACCAAATAATTAACATTATTGGTTAGAAACTCTTAGTATTTTAATTTTTTTTAAAGAGTTTAGCAGTGAAACTCACACACTAATTAAGTGTCAAGAAACGGAGAATTGTATATTCAAATCTGCATTTCAGCGTATCAAATATTTCTGCAGTCTTTTATCATATGAGTTATAACAAAATCTATTAGTATTTTTTTTATTATGGTTTTCCAGTAGTAATTTTGATCAAATGACATGTAAATTATTGTATTTTACAACAGGGTGGAGGTGGATTTGCTAGGAGGATCACATTTGAAAATATTAGATTTATTAGAGCCCATAATCCTATTATGATTGACCAATTTTATTGTGTTAATCAGATGGTCTGCAAAAACGAGGTAAAACAAGAGAATGCACCAATTGGATTATTTTTAAATATATGTTAAACTCCCAAAAATTAAATTGTATTTATACAAGTTGCATTGTAACATTTTATTTTAATTCAATGTTATGTGTAGACTAAAGCAATCAAGATTAGTGATGTAACTTATAGAGGGATTAGTGGAACATCATTGACAGACAAGGCAATAAATTTGAACTGTGACCAGAATGTTGGGTGTTCCAACCTTGTGTTTGATCGTGTTTATGTAAGATCTGCTGTTCCTAAGATGAAGGTTTTCTCCTTCTGCCATAATGCTCATGGAAGAGCATCACACACCAAACCAATTCTAAATTGCTTGCTCAAGTAGTTTGAAGTTGACACGTGTCAAATACCAGATTGGTCGAAGGTGTCGGTGTTACATAGCTCTTCCCTTTGAATTGTTGAAGGAAAAAAAAAAGAATAGAAGACTTCAAAATCAAATTGTTTTTATTTTTTGTCCTCAAATCTAGTTGAATTTCTGTTTTCTTTTTTTATTTCTTTTGGAATCTTAGTTAGTTGCTGATTATTAGATTTTATGTGTGATTATTGAATAATAATCCCCGTATAATTATTGTGAGATTATTGAATAATAATTTGTGTGAGATTATTAATGTTTCTATACTTTTGAGTTTTGAAATTGTATTGCAGTCTCGTAAAGTTCTCAATTGTTGAATGTATAAATGTGTTCGGAAGGTGAAAGTCGAAACTCATTTAACTTGAGAACTTTAATTAAGAAGTTTGAAAAGATATATGACATATGATCCAAACACTATTGAGTTAATTAAATTCATTAAGACTATAATATCTTAAATGAATAAAGGTGAAAGTATGAATTGTTAAATCAATAACATATATCAATCCATGTGATATTTTTTTTACACAATTTGTGATCGTAATACAATATTATATGGAAAATGTTAAACAGTACTCCCGAAATACTAGTTAAACATATTAATAAGAAAATTTTATTAATTAATATTAATGATATAAAATGGGAGTAATCCATAAGCTAATAGGTTTGTTGATTACTTTAGGTATGTAAGCTCTACTATATTTGACAATGTAATAAATTATTATAAAAGGGGCTATAGAAAACAAAACAAAAAAGTGAAAAAATACAAATTATTATATAAGGGAGAAAATGAATTACCTAATTTAACTGATATCCAACCCAAAGAAGGGAGGATTCGTTCATTCCTCCATTCCTATGCATTGGCAATTGGCAACAAAACAACCTATTTCTGTTTATGTGTCTTTTGTCTGTGCATGTTTGTTACAATCATCATAACCTCCCATGGGGAAAAAGCCGTTCTCCTCCGACATTGAGGCGGCTCGTTATCCCCCGCCACCACCGCCTTCTTTCTACATGCAACAGCCAAGGCAATGGTTCTCATGGTTGGTGCCACTCATTTTTATAGCCAATATTGCTATGTTTGTGTATAGTATGTATGTCAATGATTGTCCTGCCTATTTGAATGAAGATGTTTGCCTTTTCTATGAATATTTGGGAAGATACTCTTTTCAACCTTTCAATGAAAACCCTCTCCTCGGCCCTTCCGTCCGCACGTGAGAATCTTTCTCTCCCTCTCAATTCCTCTCTACATAATCATCATCATCATCATCATCATCATTTTAACAATCACACATACATAGTATTTTAACCCGTGCAACGCATGAGGAAATAATTATGATTCAATATACATAACCGTTGTAATTTGATAGCTCTTACATTTAAGATTATATCGAATGCATATCCTGAATTACTTGTAGGGTAAGCAACATAAGACATAAAACGAAAATGCTTACAATACATGCATGCATTAGAAAGGAAAAGAAGAAATGAAAGAAAAGCAAAAATGTTAATTAGTTTCATCTTCTGCAGGTTGAGGCTATTAGGAGCACTTGAAAAGGATCTTGTGGTGGGTGAAAATGAAGCATGGAGGTTCTTTACTTGCATGTTTCTTCATGCAGGAGTTATACATGTACTTGCCAATATGTTTAGTCTTTTATTCATAGGAGTTCGCCTTGAGAACGAATTTGGATTTCGTAAGCATATATAAATGAATTTCAATATTATTTTTTCAAGCTGAAACTCTTTTGTTATCTGTTTTTTTATGTATAATCTCTTTAACTTTGCAGACAAAATTGGAATATTATATCTGCTTTCTGGTTTTGGTGGAAGTTTGTTATCAATTTTGCATTTGAGAGATGCAACAGTACCAAATACCATATCAGTTGGCGCATCAGGTGCACTTTTCGGACTTTTGGGAGCCATGCTTTCCGAGCTTCTAACCAATTGGACTATCTATTTAAATAAGGTACTATATAATGATATAGTAGCATTTTTCTGTTTTGAAAGAAGAAGAAAGAAACCATGAGGAGAGAGATTTGAAACCGTGTTTTCTTCTGCAGTGTGCAGCTCTTACAAGTCTTCTGCTCATTATTGGCCTAAATTTGGCTGTTGGATTTCTGCCTCATGTGGACAATTCAGCTCATATAGGAGGATTCCTTGCAGGGTTTTTCCTTGGTTTTGTTATTTTAATCCGCCCGCAATATGGTTATGTGAACAAAAAATATGTACCGCCAGGACATGATTCAAAACGAAAATCCAAGTATAAAGGCTATCAGTATTTCTTCCTGATCTTGTCAGTCATTGTGTTACTTTGCGGGTAAGTAATTCATAATTTTCTGAGTTAAATTTGGATACAGTGTTAATGTAAAAAGTTTTATACCGTCAAATAAATCACAACTATTCATACGTGTAACTTTAGAAGTAGTAACAGTTAATGATTTGACGATTATAATTGATTGACGACAGTGTAAAAAATATTTACAATGACAGTGTATATGAATTAAATAGTTTCATCTACTTTAACTTTTGATGTAATTGCTCATTTGACAGATATGCATATGGCTTAACTACACTTTACATAGGAAATCCAGATGAAGAGATACTTTCCTTCTTAAGGAAAATAACCCAGTTGAGTGATTCAGGCTGATCTTCAAGTTTTCATGTACAATCCAAAATTGCAGTTTTCATGTTATAAAGGACCCTCCAATTCTTTTGATCAATACATGCACATGATCGCGAATGCTTCTCTGAATACTGGTTTGTACACTATATCCAGAAGATGGTATCATCAACTATACATGTATCTATTTGGCTGTTTATATGGATATAGGAAATTCCTAGTCTTTTGGTTCAAAAAATGTTATGTAGATCCATCAGCAAAGAATATTATATTTATTCATTTTTCGGTAGAATGAATAGTTCATCTACTAGGGACAAGAGTTGAGGCTTTGGTTACATTTATTTATTTGTCAATGCAGAAATATAGAAATTTATTGGCATGTTTTCTTGTGTAGCTACACAGCTGGTAAATTTACTGCACTAGTTCGACACTTTTATATTTCGTGTAAGTTCTTACAAGTTGGCGACATATAGGATTTGGGTCATGTTTGAAAAAACAACTTAATTAAACGCTTATTAAATAAAGTCAAAATGTGTTTATATAATCTATAGATAATGATGTATAAGATATAAGATATTATTACAAAATGATGTTCTAACCTTTCATCGAGTTAAAGCTTATATCTTCTAATGCTTTACAGTACATATACATGGAGACTTCAACTCAAAGATTTGCATAACTTGAACTCTCAAGCTTAACACGTTATTGTTGTTACAGTATTCATTCCGAGATGATGCTAGATTTCACATGATTCGGAGCGACCAAAAACCGTGTAACGATTATTTGCAACATTATCGTAAACAAAATCCCTGACAAACCTGCAATAATCCGTTGCATATATCATCAACCTTGTTTCTCTTTAGCAATGAAATAACATGATATACTAGTACTCACAGAGGCATGAACTGAAGAAGAAACGCTATCTGAGGAAAGGGCAAGTCTATGTATTCCATTATCTTCAGCACAGCTTCTGACTTTATGTATGATCTATAGAATATATCACCAAGTCATACATTTCAGTACTAACTCTTCATTTTAATAACTTGCAATCATAAACTTCTACTTTCCTCGCAAATATATTATGCGTCTATTTGAATTGACTTATTTGAACTTATCTACTGACAGACATAAGCACTTGTGAGTTATGATTGAATAGACATACCTGTTATTTTCAACAAGTACAACACTTGAGATATCATCAGGAGCTCTTCCTGATCTTCTAAGTAACATCTTACCAGCTTCACTCTGAAGAGCTTCATATCTAATTGTCCTGTCAAAACCCATCCCAAGTAACGATATACATTAACTATCTACTAAACATAAGTAACTGTATATTTAAATTGCGTCAACCATCTAAATTGTTATCGAAATTATGTGTCAAAATAACACAACTTATAAAACAAACCAAGTAAGCAGCTCTGTAGCACCGACACCTCTGATCAAAGGTGTGTCAGGTGTGATTACATTTAATTAATTCATCTTTTCCAAATTATTACATGTATCGACATGTTACTGTGTGAGTGTGTGGTGTCCGTGTTTCATAGGTAAGCCTAACTAATCAAGTTCTTTATGTCACTACTAACTAATTACTACAATTAACACAAAATAACTAATAAGACCTATTTACCTTTCACTCTATCACTCTAATGTATTTAAATTTTAATAGATTAACTACTATCTATGAAGCATGGACACTCCTTGGATTAGGCGTGTCCTGTGTCAGACATGTGTCGGTGTCGGGCACTGACACGATGACACTTATAATTACACTTATAATTACATTGAATTGTGTCATTTTCTCAAATGATTATCAGTGTTGATGTGTTAGTGTCTGTGCTTCATATACTGCTATACACCGACAGTGTAAAAAAATCTACACATGAATCCAATCAAATGACATCATAGTGATTAGAATGAAAAGGAGATAGAAAATTTACTTATTTCGGTCATTGTCACGAACAAACTTGACACCACCATTACACAAATTGCATACCCCTGTATATGTCAAAATCAACAGAAACAAATTAATCAAAAACTTGCATCGTGGAGACATTTGTTCTATGGAAAATTGGAAGAAAAATAAAAGTTTTGATTATTTATTTTACCGTCAAATAACATGATGGGTCGTTTGTCTTGGTCGAAGAAGCTTGAAGTTGCTTCCACCCAGTTAACGGCGTCGTTTCGGGGTTGTGATAGAGTAGCAAAAGTCTTGACTTTTCGAGCACGCGGTGAGCATGTGACTGAGTTCACGCGCCCAATACAAGCAGGAAGATGAAGCTGAAGAGCCATTGAAGTGTTGTTACCTTCGAGTAACTCAATGAAATATGTAACAGTTTTAAATATGAATTGTTTTCTGTAATTCAATTTTATTGGTGGCAAAGAAGCCAGCAAGGTTGGTTATTTATGGCAACCTTCGATTTATCGTGTTTAACTTTGATTAGTGATGAGATTGTTTGGTCTCTTCAAGGTTTTGGATTCTAACTCATCGTTAGTCGGTTTAGTGGTGATTAAGTTAAATTTAATAGGAAGAACCACAGTTCGATTTCTCGCAAGTATAATTGAAGGAGACTGAAACTACTTGATGTCATAACTAACTCCCAAACCAAATTAAACTTGTGATAAAAAAAAGAAGGAAAAAAAAGAGTCTTGGATTCTATCATTTATTTAGAGTATGCAATAGTATTAAAATTTTTAAGAGAATTTGCCGTAGTATATTTAAATCTCATAAGGCTTCAAGGATTACTTCGTTGCAATGCATCTCAAACTCCACTCAATTGAGAGATAAATTTTGCCCAATTGAAGGTTCAAAGCTAAGCCCATACACCATTGCAAGAACCAACTCTCATGTACACAAGAGTCTCTAATTAGAGTAATTCTTTTATGGGTACAAGCCAAATAATATTTGCATAGTGGCTAGAAATTATCCCATTAAAAACTTCAGTCACTATATATATAATGCAATGTCATGTCAATTGAGCTAAGTTCACGGGTCGTAGAATTAACCATTTTAAATACAAATTAATGGAATTAAGTGATGTTATTCAATTTAAAAGGATGAAAATGTTAATTCTTAAAAAAAAATTAAAATAAAATTAAGCAACCATTATTATAATTTCAATGATTAAATAGTTCATTTATTGTCCTCATAACATAATTAAATTGGTAGAGACATTACGTATAATATAGATATTGGGATTCGAACTCCGGTAGTTTCATTTGTTCACGTAATATTTTTTTGACACATAAAAATTTTGTCTTAAAAAACCAGTTCAAAGAACAATGTATAAATGATGATACTTCAATCACACTTAATTACTCTTAAAAATTATTTTTTAGTCCATAAAAAAATTATTCCTTCAGAAGTCTTCCATCAAAATATATCATTATTTTTAGTATAAGGTATCACATTTTCTTTTTGTCAAAAGTATTCACTTCATTTGAGTATTTAATTTAATCAATAGTATTTGGCAAAGATATTCCTTTTCTTTAGTAAAGTACCATAGGTTGGTAACAGTGATAGTGACACCATAAACCGAATCTATATCCAATGACAAATTAGATATTGGAAAAATTTGTCACACTGACGCTCTTAACATAATTATATCCAATAGGAAAACAGAGCTATTGAGAAATACTAATAAAGAAACAACGTAAAAAAAAAAAACAAATCTTCTGAAAAATATTAAGAAACAAATTAGAAATTTTTTCATTTGTTAGGTAAGAAAATAAATCTTATTTTCTATCTCAACTAATAAAAATGTTAAAAGATATGGGACGGGTAGCTAAACTGATTAAACTTTGGAGGTACAAGATTCAAGTTTTGTGATAATATTCTAAATTTGTAATATACAAACAATTTGCTTATAAAAAAAATGTTAAAATTATTAGGTTTGAAATTATAATAGAATTTCAAGTTTTCTTTTTTATCGGTATAATTAGAGCTGTCAAAGGGGCCGGCCCGGTCCGGCCTGAAGGGGCCCGGTCAAATAAAGGGTCCGCCCCAGTCCGGCCCGTTAACTTCATGGTCCGGCCCGCTTAGCCTGACCCGATAAGCAAAAGCCTACATGACCTGATGGGCCGACCCACTAATTTTCATAGTTTTTTTTTTTTGAAAAAAAAAACAATATATATTAAATTTATGTTATATTTCTCAACTAAATCTTCAATAAGGTAATTCGTATCCCTATATTTTCTCACATAATCTCTCAAACAACAATATCTTCCTCTTTGTCCTCATCAAACAAACAAACAAATCTCTAACAAATAATCTCATCCTAATCCAATAAGTTTTTTGTCATATTATTATTATTACCACAAAAAAAATTCCAAGTTTTATATCTTTCATTCATCCATTGTAATTTAAGTAAAAAAAAAAAAAGAATATAAAATAAATACAATAAAAAGATGATAGAGTTAAAATAATCATATTCCAAGTTTTATATCCTTCGTTGTAATTGCACAAAAATAAATTAAAAATAAAAATAAAAAGATGATATGCTTAAAAATAAGAATAAAACAGATTATAGATAGGAACAAAACACAAATATTCAATAAAACAACAAAAATAATTAAAAAAATTATATATGAATTTATGCATAAAAATAGGACCAAAATATAACAATAAAAGATTATACATTTTTTTTAAATAATTTTTTTAATTCTTCAAGGGGCCGGCCCAAAAGCCTGTGGGCCGGCCCATGAAAAAGCCTGACTCGATAAGGCCCGACCCCCCTTTTTATGAAGTCCGGCCCGTGTAAAATGATAGGGCTAATGGACCGGTCCGATAGCCCGGCATTTTTTATAGTTCTAGGTATAATAGAATTTCAAGTTATTCACTTGCATGGATGACTTTGTAATGACTATTATCATTTTTTCTATTTATTCAAGGAAAAAATAAGAAAATAATAATCTTGCTAAAAAAAAAAACAGTAATAATGGAAAATCTTGTACCAAAAAAAATATAGATAATGGAAAATCTGAGTCAAAAAAATAAATAATGGGAAATCTTGTAATAATGAATTCCTTAAAAAAAATATACTAATAATAATGAAATAAAAATTAAAAAACGTTTGTTTGTTGTAAAAAATTGGCATTTATTTGGTGTTTGGCTCTCTCTATTTGTTAACCGGCGAAAACCAAAACGCAAAGAGAAGAGTCACTCACTCAACAAAACTGGTAGAACAACAACAACTTGGTGGTGTTAGCATAAACAAGAAGAAGCAACAACACTCTCTCAGAATCACAAGAAACAAAGCAATGGGTTTCGTCGGTGACACCGTCGATTCTATCAAATCTCTTCAGATCCGTCAGGTCCTCACTCAGGGTGTTAGTCTTGGTCAGTTCCTTTCTATCTCAATTCAATCAATTTCAACAAACAAAAAACTCTCTTTACGTTATCTAAGTTCAATTTCGGAGCTACATTCATCTGGGTCGACGTTGAAACCGTTAAATTTTTAAGCTTTAGATGTAAATTCTTCAATTTTAAATTTTTTGTATCTTTAGGGTTTATGTCAAGAATTTGTATTATAATCAGTTTTAATGATATGGGGTATAGTTTTTTTTCAATTTTTTGATGTGGGGTTTTGTAACACTCATATGTTATAGATAAAAGTTTTTTTTTTTCTTGTTCTGGTTTATGGGTTTAGTAATAAATTGCATTATGCTGGTAGTAGTGCTTCAATGTTTTTCTTGATTGGTTTTTTCTTAGTATATGCAATGATGATTTTGCTACAAGTAGTGTCAACATCTTGGATTTCTGGTCTATTGTGTAAATTGTATTTAGTGAGGTGTTCTGTGTTTTGCTTCAGGCATGATTGTTACGTCTGCACTGATAATATGGAAGGCATTGATGTGCATCACTGGCAGTGAATCTCCTGTTGTTGTTGTTCTTTCTGGAAGTATGGAACCGGGATTCAAGCGGGTAAGCCAATCTTATGCATGGAAGTCTCGGTATTTCTGTATCTAATATTGTCCAGTGTCATCAAGAAGAAAGAAGCTGCATATAAGTTTTCTGTTTCTTTCTGTTGCTAATGAATGTTGGCATTTGCAGGGGGACATCTTGTTCTTACACATGAGTAAGGATCCAATTCGCACAGGGGAGATTGTTGTATTTAATGTAGATGTAAGTTCACCTCTCATTTTTATCCTCTATGTTTTGCTTACTTCAATTCATATCTATATATCAGCATTTTTTGATTCATTTTATTTGACTTGATACTTTCCTTACTGACAAAATCTATTGGCATGCACCTTTTTTATTTAGGGACGAGAGATTCCGATTGTTCATCGTGTAATTAAGGTAAGCTCAATATTTTGGTTGAATAAAGTATGTTCTTTCCAACAGTTGCATCATTACTGAATGTGACTCTGAGAAGAAGTGCTTTGTATCTTCTCATGTGAGAGTCTCAGATGAGAGGATCCACACATAGCTGTCTTCTGGCAGAAAAATTTGGAAAAAGTGGTTCATGATGGTGGATGGGTGAATACATTTCATGAATGTGTAGAGATACCTATTCAAACTGTAACTACATAAGTTGCATAACAGATACCTCTGGTGTTGATTGAACTACTTTCATCAATATCCTGTCATTGGCAAGTGACAACTTGTGGAAACGGGAGAGTATCACGAATATTGATATAACATGGCTTGATCTTTTATGTGTTGAATGATAATTAAGTTTGTCCTGTTTGAGACTCTTAATGCTTGATCATTTTATAGGTACATGAAAGAGGAGATACTGGGGAGGTTGATGTTCTCACAAAAGGTAGTTGCTAGTGCAGAAATACTGACAATGCTGATTTTAAGTTCTACATTATACAAAATCCAATCTTTTAATAGTGATTTTGATTTTCATTCTTTTCTCCAATATTATATTTCATAATTTTTGTTTAGTTTTCCATTTTACAGTGTTTGTGTGTTAATGTGATGTATTTCTGTCATGTCTTTGGCAGGAGATAACAATTACGGTGATGACAGGCTACTGTATGCTCATGGCCAGCTTTGGCTGCAAAGGCACCACATTATGGGTAGAGCTGTTGGGTATGTATAGCATTTCTTCTAGACTTGATTTCCAAACTTATATTGAAAAGGTCATTCCTTCCTTGCTGTGACAACCTATATTGTTAATTAAAATATAAAGATTAAGGTTATACGCTTTTAAGTCTCAAACTATAATAAGAATGGGATCTGTGACTGACAGTTAAGTTATTATACATGAATGACTAATGCCTCTACATGCCTATTCATGGAATATCATACACTTGTTGGCCCTTCGAGCATGATATATACCAAGGGTTTATCCTACAGTTTGCATTCTGCGGTACTATATGCATGTTCAGTTGAAAATTATTTTATAATATGTTACCATTGCTTGTATTTTTCGATGGCAGGTTCTTACCTTATGTTGGTTGGGTGACAATTATCATGACTGAAAAACCTATCATCAAGGTTTGTTTGCTTCACCGATCAATTTTATTATCATTTAACTGAATTGGTTGTTTTGTGTATGTTTATAGTGAAACATGATAATCATGATGTTTTACTATGAGATAAGTGGTGACCATCATGGTAGTTAAAATCAGGATTTTACCTAAAATCGGAAAGGGGAAGTAAAATCGTAAATCGTAACATTAATCGTAAGATTATACAAAATTCATAAAACTCAAATATATGCATATAAATTCATATATGTGCATATAAAATTGCATAAGACAAAGAAAACCTTAAATCACATTTGAATACTATGTAAATTTAAATTTATTAGCATGAGAGTTTGAAGCCATTTGGAAATGAAACAGAAGAACGACAAGGGAGAAGTTTTTTTTGAGCCAAACGCAAGCATGATCGCTAAATTGCTACAAGATTTATGTGTGTACGTATAATCGTTGAGGCCAAACATAATCGCAAAATCGTAAGATTTTACTATTCAAATCGGGATTCCACCTGATTCCACAAAAATAAAAATAGGATTATACGTGTAATCATAATCGCTGAGGGCAAACATAATCGTAAAATCGTAAGATTTTAGGATTAACATCGGGATTTTAACTACCATGGTGACCATTTTAAAAGTGCATAGCATAGATTTTGGGATTTGACCCCTTAAAAGTGAGAGATTCTCATTAGTTGAAGTGAGGGGTCACATCCCTTGATGAGAAAATCAAGGGATTAGTTTAAATGATTTCATAATAATTTGTTCATATGCATGTATTATATCACAGTCATGTCTTTTGATTTTTAAATCAATGGCTATGATTTTCCACTTTTCTGCAACTCTATATTAGAGCAACTAAATCCTATACTTTGAATTGAAACTAGTATGAAATGTGCTAAACCTGTATCTTCTTTGCAGTATATTCTCATTGGCGCTTTGGGGTTGCTTGTGATAACTTCAAAAGAGTAGCTGGTGAATCCAAATCAAACTACGGTCTGACCTCCAAGAGTACTATGAGCAAATGTCATGCTTTTTTTTGAACTTGAAGGTGTCCTTGTGTACTATTAACAGCATAATATTAAGAATTAAATACAAAGTGAATTTTATAATTTCTTATGATTGTTTGTTGGTTGATTGAAAATCCCCCTTAGTTTGAGTATCTATGTCTATATACTTGGTTCCACTTTAGGAGGAAGCAAAATTGATTCTAGAGGTTAGAACTGGTTTTGGTGTTTGAATGTTTTTTAGTAGAATCAATTTTGCCTCTTAAATGTATTTTAACTTGAAGCTAGAATATGGTTTTGCCGCGCTAGTGGTTGTGGGTCAGAACTCAGAATAATGTCCTATATATACACTTTAGTGACAATTGAGAGTGATCCTCACAACTCTTCTCCATATGGTGTTTGCAATGCTCATGACTATAAATGAAAACGATGTCTTTGACATGAATAATAGTCTAGTGCGAGTGATTGATCTCCCAACTCGCGTCCTTTGGGTTGAGAATTGAGATATCTAATTTCTAAATCGTGTATGGCAATTTCTCTAGCCTGATCGGCATCTAAGGTGGGAACTGATGCGCCTTTATAATCCATACCACATGAATCTCATCACACTCGTAACCACCATTACACTCATATCTTCATACTAATCAAACATCTTCGATACACATAATCAGATCACAAGACATAAAACATACTAGACACAGTTGAGATATTTACCTATCCCAATTAAAAGCAATAATAATAATTAGTACTTCAGCTGTTCAAAAAATAATTAATACTTCATATTTACCTTACCAATCAATTGAATCATTAGATTCAATTGTGCAAGTGCAAGGGTGTCAACATAAAACATCTGTAAGTAAAATTAATTGAAAAATCATGAAATGTTATTAACTTTTGGAATAAAAAGAATAACTATAACTATTATAATGAATTCCAAAATCTCGACGATCCACATAATACAAAATTTGATAAAATCACAATCCTCAAACAAAGTAGGATTGAGATGCCCTGGCTCTATCAAACAAACCAAGACACAATTTGTTATTCTTCCAAACAAAAGGAAAGTAACTTGAAAAATTAGCAGTATATAATTTAAAATGCTTCAAAGGTACAAACTAATTTGAAATGACAGTTAAAATTGAGTTTCTCATATAGCAGCTTCCCTCTCCTATCAGTAACTAACACAAAATGAAACTACTGGACCAATCTTTGTCTTTCGCCAGCATCGTCGCATTCCACCTGAAAATAATAAAAATCAAGATTATGATATCATGTTTAGAACTCCATATAACTTTCAAACAATGAAGAAAATTACTCCAATATGGAACTCATTTAAATTTTTTACACCATACAGAACTCAAGCAGTTACATCAGCATTACTTTTTAAAAGTTACACTTAAAACTAACCACAACATTACAACAGTGTGTTTGGCATATTTGTTTATTACAACTTTTAGAATGCAACTTTGGTAAGCAAACACAGAGCCAAAACTATGTAATATTACGTCAAGCAAGGGAAAGGGAAGTCAAAAGGGATTGACTTTGTGGTCAACATACAAAAATGGAGGCATCAGCTCTATTTTCAAACTGAGAAAAACAAAATCTGTACTCTACCAAGTACCAACATATATCTCGACAATTCAGAGCAATGAAATTCCAGTTTGTAGCATCATTTATTTCAAATCAGTAACAGGAGCCTTCAAATTATAATAGACTATTGACAATTGTATATATAAGAATAACAATTATGATACACTAAAATTCCCTAAAGAAGTGGTTGAGTTGTCGTACACAGAAGAAACGGATTCACAGCTAGTTGTCGTACCCAATAGCATTTAAAAGAACAGATAGTTTTTATAGTTTATACCAGGAAAAAAACAGTACTAAATTACCTCAACGAGGACCCTCGTTTTCTTTGATTTAGAATCAAGGTCATCCTTTTCAAGTTTCTTTGAAGCTAAAGTCGATTTCCTTTTGGCTTTCCTTTGATTAAGTGCTTTAGTTTCTTCATCTTCACTGCTTCCGTCTGCATTAGTAGATGTCATTATTATGTTATTGCTTCTTAAATGTTTGAAGTTTAAAAACAAAAATCCAAATTCACCAACAAAACAAGGTAATGATGAACGAGCAAAATGAAAAAGATGTCAAATAACACACTTAACTATCATAATATCATGCATATATTATTCAGAATACTTTGAATCTTGGTTTCAGTTATGCCAAAGCAAATTACTTGATGAGTGAAGAAATATTTCACTAAGCACTTTCATTCATATATTTTTTTAGCATGAAAAAAAATTAACCATCCATATTGCAAAGCTTCTAAACTAAATGTTACCATTTTCATCATCGGTGTCATTTCCCTGTGACTCGTGAATTGAAAATGCACCAAAATCTTCAATGTCATCTTCCTCTTCAAGTTCATCGTAGCCTTCTACATATTCTATTTCTGCTTCCTGTTCAATTTGAAAAGAAAAGAAGAAGAAAAAATAAATCAGAGTCAATACATTACCAAGTTAAGTATCTAAGAATTTTGATTTAAACACAATCCCACAACAGAGCAAAACGTATTATTAAATATGTACCTCTTCATCCTCTTCATCAGCAGGTTGAAGTTTCTCCATATCAAGAACTCTATTGTACGCATCAACAGGATAGTTGTATATATCACCTACTCCTTTTTGAATGCGTTCCAGTATCTCTACCTCGATAAGCTAAGTAATATTCAAAAGCAACAATGAGGAAAGCGAAGATAACATATAATTTAATATGCATGAGTAACATTAGGATTAACTATAACCTTTTCAGCCTCCTTCTGTTGTTGGTAAAGTCCATTTTTATGGCGTTCCACTAGCTCGTTCTCAATAGCCTAAGTCATATTCAAAAGCAACAGTGAGGAAAGCGAAGACAACACATAATTTGATATGCATGGATAACATTAGGATTAACTATAACCTTGTCAATCACAGCCGCTCTTTCAGCCTTCGCTTCTCTTCTAGCTTCTCTCTTTATCTCTTTCCTTGGAAGTGTTTTTATTATTTCCCTGTAAAACAACAATAAACATGATAAATCAGGCTGCTTTTGTGGAGAAACTGCTATGAACTTACTTTCACCAAAGACAACCACCTAAAATATAGTAGATCAAGGAGATGAACTGTCACACAAATGTAAATTTATAATAATATTAGATTATTAGTGTAAAAATTCGAGTACGCAAAAAAATTGATAAATTTAAAATATCACAAGCAATATTACAGACACATAAATAGTAGGTATACGGGTAGAAAAAAGGATCATAATATACAGAATGTGATATCGTAAACATCATATATAAAATCAAATGCAAAAGTGAAATCTTAACAAGAAGCAAGAGAGAATTCAGTTTCAAACCTATTTTTCAAAGCAAGTTTCCTCATACGAATCCGCGTCTGGGTCATTTTGGTCAATCGTTGTTTTACCTTGTGAACGAGAAGCTTGGGCCAATACATCTGTTAATGCAGAAAGGTAATGCAAGCAACCAATCTCGACAATTACGTGCAAGTAAAATGTCAAACATATAAATGTTGCAAAGACTACATAAATAAGCTGTACCAGATGTTTGTCAATGACTTCAAGTGCCTGCTCGTAATTCCTAGGCAGCTTAACTCTTTCCCACAAATCCTTTGGCATATGAGCTCTTTCAATAGTCTTCATGTAAAGGTAAAACACTCCTACAACACACATTGCAATTGTATCATTACTTGCATTCTCTACCACAAATTCTCCACCTATTGCATTTTCCATTCACAAGGATACAAAATGGATAAATAAAGTGAATGTCAAAGTCAATATCCAACAGGGCCTCAATATGTCATTTTCTTCTCGTTAGTTCTCCAAATAACCGAACTTTAACCTCGACTCAACCAAAGCATGCAGTTCTTTTTAAAGACAAATGTTAGTTGTTAGTATATGTAGTCAAACCTTGACCTCGCAACCTTCTTCTCAAACTCCTTTGGATGTCGGAGCTAAACTACTTGAGCTACGGGGCCTAAGCCCTGTATAATTACCAAAAAGAATAAATAAACTACTTGAGCTACGACATGGAGACCAAAAGCATGGAGTTTTCTTCTTATGCCACAAACATTTCATAACTATGTCTTAATATCTAGCTGAAATCTAACACAGTAAAAAAGATGTGAAAGCAGAAGTACCATTGTCTTCACGGATGGTGGCATAGCGACTATTAGCTAAAGGGCAGGAGCTTCGATTACAAATTCCAGTGACATTGTAAGGGTTTCTACAAAAATTGCCCGTCGTAATTCTACAAACAAAAAAGAAGAAAAAAAAAGGTGTTAAATCATTTGAAACAACAACGAAAATTGTAATTGCTCTCATAAATTGCCAGACGTCTGTCAAAATCCTCTCTCCTTCAAGCTATGAAGCACGAACAAACACTCCTCAGTTTAGGTGTGTCCCTATGTCGGACACGCATCATATACCAACACATATGATCACATAATATTATGTCATTTTTTCAAATTATTATTGATATTTGTGTCCGTGCTTCATAGCCTTCAAGTAGCTCTATTAGAGGTGTTGTTGTGTCACCTTTAAGTGACACCGTGGCTTGTCCAAGTTGATGTCACACATTGCACGGAACCCTAAACTTAAGTTTCATAATAATTTAAGGTTTTAACCGCACCTGCGATTCCATGTGACGTGGACAAACCATGGTGTCATTTAACTGATACATCATCACTCTAAACAATTTGAGAGATCAGAGAGCAATTTGATATTTGGGGTCCCAAATTGCTACACAAAAATATGAAAAATGTGTTAAAAGGAAAGTGGAGTATTTATTTACTTGGTCATGAAACTGCAATGGTTGTGTCTGATAACTTGCCATATAACCTCATCATGCTGCATCTTTGGAATATAACTTTAAGGGCTCTTCTACTTCAACAAATAGATTTTTTTGAAGAAAAGGTTATTAACAGAACAATGAGATATATACATTCATTCAACAAATACATAGCATGAAAAATTCAACGGAAAATTAAATTCAACGATTGAAAGGTTGATCCAATACCTATGGAAGCTGCTATCCTTGGCTTACGTTGGTATTTTCGGTTGGTAGCTGTTTTCTGGGAACTATGTCGTCCTTTTTCAGTGTGCAACCATGTAGGTGTGGCTGAGGGCTGATTGGGTTCACCGGTGCGGCGGCGACGGGATGAAGTTTCGTTGATTTGGGTTTAAGTAATTTTTTTTTTTAGACAAGGGTTTAACTAATTATTTTTTTTAGGCAAGGGTTTAACTAAAAAATATGATTTATTTAAAAAATTAAATAAGTTTTGAGAAAAAAGAATATGCACAGGTTTATTGGTCTAGTGGTAAGGGGTTTGGGTAATATGTTGTAGGTTTTGGGTTCGATCTTTAGCCCATTGTAAACATAAAAAAAAAATATGCACAGTTTTGACAACCAATACCTAGCATGTTTTCCGCCACATCACCCTACTAAATCCCACTTTCTTAAAATGATGTGGAAGAATGTTTCATTCTTATTGGTTGTTAGTGTGAAATTAAGAGGAGTGCTAGCAACACACTCTTTAACAAACACACTCTAACACACTCTCTTCTATTGGTTAAAATTTATATGGGTCTCATAAAAGTTATATGGATCCACATTTTTTTATGGGACCCATGTGAATTTCAACCAATAAAAAAGAGTGTGTTGGAGTGTGTTTGTTAAAGAGTGTGTTGCTAGCATTATTCATGAAATTAATTTACATTGATGATGCGTACTCTTTAAACTCATAAGTTTTTCATCCTTCTATCATGAAATTTACTCATGTATTTCTCACATTTTTCGATGACTTTCTGTATTTAAACGGATCAAGACTGTCTAGTTAGATGAAGTCGTTAATCATTCACAAAAAGTTCAATTTATGAAGAACGTAAGATTATTTGAAGGTTTAATAAATCTCAAATAATAAGTTTCTACCCTGGAAGTTAAATAAATGATTTTTTTACTCCTGTATCCCTCTTTTTCTGCTAAATTTGAGTAATACCCCTGTTTTTAAAAAAAATTGCGTAATACCCCTGTTTTGAAAGGAATGTGGGTGGAACAGTGTAAAGCACATGGCGGAATCCAGAAATGTGCCATGCAGGGGGTAATGGCGGAAATGGGAAACGTGCCATGCAGGGGTGATGGCGGAAACGGGAAATCCGCCATTGACCGGCCTAGATCAGCGCGCGCGTCAGTCCGCGTCAGTCCTTGCTGCAGTTTATGTTTTTTTTTTTTTGTCTTTTGCTGTTTTTTTTTTTCGTTTACATTCAAAAAAAATACTTAAAAATGTTTTTTTTTTTAAAAAAGAAATTAATAATAATAATTTATAAAAATAAAAATTATTATGATTGAAAATGATTAAGAAAATATAAAATTATTGTATCTGGTTTATTTTTCATATTATGTCAATATTTTATGTTTTATGTTTGTGTAATTCTATTAATGATGTAATCCTAAATTTACTAATTTTAGTTTATTTTTTGATATCGTATGAATGTGGACAATAATATGTGTTATTTAAAATATGATATTAATTTATTGATAACATAATAGAAACACGTACGGAAGAAATTACATTAAAAAAAATTACATTTAATTTGAGGGTCCGGCTGCATTAGGACATTCATGACACTTATGACCCGGCACCCGACATAAGCCACAACGATTCTCTCTTTTTTCGAACTCGTCCATTTCAGTTCTAATACGAGAATTTTTTGGACGTCCTCTCTTAGTTCTTTTCATATCGAGGCGGGGGCAAACAACGTCACCTAAATAATCAGGCCACAAACCCTGGTTTCGAACTGCTGGGAAGGGTCTGTCATACACAGCAAATACAGTGGCAGCTTTGTAGACATCATCAATGAATGGTTCATAGGAAAGGTTAGCATGAGAACAAGCAGCAATAACATGCGAACAAGGCAAATGTAAAGCCTGGAACTTTCCACAGTCGCACATTTTTTCTTTCAACTCTACTTTAAAAATATCCATTGGTCGGCCTTCATGGGGATCCCCAGTTTCCTCCACTATAAATGTATAATTTTGCCGATCAAACTGGTTGACTACATGTGAGTTTGACTTATGCACTGCCTCTGAAATCCTTTCCTGACACGCTTCAGTATACTGTTGACCAGAAGCAAACACAGCTGCTGACTGCTTTCCTCGTGTTACAAAAAGTTTTGCCATCCTATAATATGTTGCTTGGACCAAAGCTGTGATTGGTAGCCCGCGGATATCCTTGAACACTGAGTTCATTGCCTCAGCCAGATTACTTGTCATGTGACCCCACCGGATACCTCCATCATATGCTTGCATCCATTTTGGTTTCGGGAGATCATCAACCCACGCCAAAGCCGTTGGACTTTTTTTCGCAATCTTATGCCGCCAGTACATGAATGTAGGCTCGCTTGGTGCATACCCTATAGAATTCAATGAGAATTACTCAAATTATTTTCCACCTGGTGAATTCACACAACCCCAACAAACCCAACAAACCCAACAAGTCTCTCAAGATTTACCGTGGACAGAATTATCAGGCAATTATTTAAACTCAACGTGGACTCAAGGTCAAGGTTCAACGTCGGCTTTCGGTCAACCCGCTCCACGCAATGAAGGTATAAATTTTCTTGGAGTTCCAGATAATAATCCAAACGAGGACGACGGTGATGTAGAAATATTTGGAGTTGGACTTCGTGCTCGTACTCGTCCCCCTTGTGGCACCGGTGGATGCCTATAGTGTTTTAGTTTGTATTATTAGTACTATTGTAATAAAAAATATTTCGCAATATATATTAAGTTTGTATCATAATATTTTATTGTGTTAAATTATATTAAGTTTTTTTTAATAATAATTTTAAGATTTAAAAAAAAAAAAAGAGTTTTTTTTTTGTTTGAATGAAAATGAAAAAAAAAAACAGCAAAAGACAAAAAAAAAAAAAAAAAAAAAAAAAACTGGCAAAGATCAGAATTCCCCTGCACTCTTGCGCTGACCGAGGCAGTCAATGGCCTAGATGGGAATTGCGCCATCTCCCTCACATGGCATAGATGCCATTTCCGCCATTGCCCTCACATGGCACATTTCTGGATTCCGCCATGTGCTTTACACTGTTCCACCCACATTCCTTTCAAAACAGGGGTATTACGCAAATTTTTTCCAAAACAGGGGTATTACTCAAATTTAGCAGAAAAAGAGGGATACAGGAGTAAAAAAATCTAAATAAATCAAGTCAACTAGATGAAGCCTCAACAACTAGAAACATCAACAAAGTTCATGTGTGAAATAGAAGTTGTTCCTCTTTTCGTTTTAAAAGGGTTTCGGTTCGTATCGCATCTTAAATGTTATAACCAAGACATTTCAATGAATGATAAAACTTTGCCAATTAACATCGAGAGTATCTGAAGATACACAATGAATGATAAGAGATGCTCGACTATAATTTTTGCCATAACTTTGTAAGCAACATTATCCAAAGAAATGACTCAAATTTATGTCATTTTAGTCAAATAAACACGCCCTTGTGATCAAAGTAACGATAATCTCATTACTATGTTAGATATATCTCAAATTTCGGAACAACAAAGTAAGTACTATATGATCATGCAACTAAATGTCACTAAATATTGAAGAATAAAAGATGCAAATCATCCTATCAGGCTATCCCAGTGGCTTAAAGTTTTGCATGCTAAAAAGTGCTTTCCTAGTTTCTTCAAGGGTAATTGGTTGGTTCAAGTTCAACGCCAAACAAACCATTAAAAAAAAATTGTCCATTCGGTCTCCTAAGTTTAACTCAGCTGATAGAAACATCGTATATATTATGTAGGAGTTGGAGTTCGAACCGCGGACACTCCACTTATTCACCTTTAAGGTGTAATTTCAAGCCACTAGGCTGTTAGACAAAAAAACTGTCCCTTATTTCATTCCTTAACTAAAAATTGTTTTAATTTTTTCGCAGGGACTAAAGTAAGTTTTCATTTACAGGCGCGTATAATTTTTTATTTTTTTTTTATTTACAATGAACTGAGAATCGAACTCAGAACATATAACATACTATCCAAACCCCTCAACACTAAACCAAATCTAGTGGCTTAGAAAAAAAATTATTAAAAGAGATTAATCTCTCAAATTGATCTCAATTGAAAAATTAGTCTCCACAAATTCCAGAATACATTATTTAAAAAAAAAAAAAAAGCCTTTTCAATCCTAATTAAATAAATAAAGTGGTCTAATAAAATGCTGAATATCCAAAGTATCATTATCAATTTATCAATCCCCAATTTCACTGGTTTATTTTTTATTAAAAAAAGTATATTAAATTAAATATTCATATTCATTTTTGACGGATAAATATTCATATTCATATATCTTCATTCATTTGGTTTACGGGTCATACTTGTCATTTAATAAGTAAAACAAAAAGAAATGAAAACCCAGCGATGAGAAAATGGGGGAAAAGAAATCCGAGTTCAATCAAACGGTGGCGCTTCTTCGTTCATTCATTCATTCCCTAAACCCTATTCCAATCAAATGCACTTCAACCACCGCAACCACCGCAACCACCGTCACCACAACCACCACCACCGTCGTCGTCATTGAGCATGATCCTCTCTCACTCTCTCCCTGATCATGCTACTGCCCTCTCTGCGATCCACTCGCAGATTCTGCAACAAAAACTTCTATTCATCTACCTCCGCCGCCGCCGCCGCCCTTAAACCCTCACAACCACCAATTCTCCAAATTCTCAAATCCGAGCGGGACCCACACAAACTCTTCCATCTCTTCAAATCCAATGCAACCAACCGTCTTCTCATCGAAAACCGTTTTGCTTTCTACGACACCGTTTCACGACTCGCCGGTGCTAAACGATTCGATTACATCGAACAATTACTTGAACAACAGAAAACCTTACCTCAATCGCGCCGCGAAGGTTTCGTTGTTCGGATTATTACATTATATGGAAAAGCTGGTATGATTCAACACGCTCTTGATACTTTTTATCAAATGCACAATTTTAAATGTGTTAGAACGGTTAAATCTTTCAATGCTGCTCTTAATGTTTTGGTTCAGACGAGGAATTTTGATTCTGCTGTTCAGTTTATTGACGAAGTTCCGGAAAATTTTAACATTAGGTTAGATGTTTATTCTGTTAACATTGCTATTAAGGCTTTTTGTGAACTTGAAAAGCTTCAAGAGGCTTATTTGTTTATGTTAGATTGTGAGAATAATAAGGGTGTTAAGCCTGATGTTGTTACTTACACGACTCTTATGTCAGCGTTTTATGAGCATAAGAGATGGGAGATTGGTAATGGATTGTGGAACCGTATGGTGTTGAAGGGTTGTATGCCGAATCTTCATACTTTTAATGTTCGGATTCAGTTTTTGGTTACGGTTAGGCGAGCTTGGGATGCCAATGATTTGATGAGTTTGATGCGGAGAATTGGGGTTACGCCTGATGAGATTACGATAGTTTTGGTTATCAAGGGTTTTTTTCTGGCTGGTTTTCCTGATATGGCAGTGATGATTTTTTATGGGTTGCGTAGGAAGGGTTATAAGATTAGTGCTAATATTTACCAGACAATGATTCATTATTTGTGTAGGAGAGATGATTTTGATCAGGCATACATCATGTGTAAAGATAGTATGCGAAAAAATTGGTTTCCGAATGTAGGTACCGTCTTTATGCTACTGGAAGGCCTAAAGAGATTTGGGAAGATTGATAAAGCGAAGGTGATTGTAGCGTTGGCCGAGAGGAAAAAACCTCCCTTCGATTCTGGCTATTTGGCTTCAATGCAGTCCTTGTTATCTGGGCAGTGAAGTTAGTGGATTAGGGAAGTTGGTTGAATTTAGTAGGGCAACGACCCAAACGGATCTCATATTCTTTGTATTCCATTCATTTGTACATCTTGAATATTTAAGTAACAAGCCTGAAAATTTGATGGCATCTCATTTATACAAGCTGTCAAACACTACTTATTTCCACTCAGTTAGCTCTTTGTACCTCCCTGAATAATATTTCGGCAAAGATGGTATTTCAGAAGGCAAATACCATATAAACTCTTGTAAGTTGTTAAATACTCTTACCTCTTCCACACACATTACACTGTTTTTCTTTTATTACTGTCATTGCATACAAATCTTGCCCGTTTATGAAAGTTCTACATGTAATTGTTTTCTATGTCTTTCATTAGAAAATGCATTTCTGTCTGTTGATTTATTCGTGGATCCTTTTATGAGATTGATAGTAATAAATCAAATATTCATTTCATTTACAATGAATGGAAAATTTAGAGTGGATTTTGGATTTCTAGTGTTTAAGGCACTTGTATATCTTTCAAATCAGTTCTTATTTGTTTTGGAGGAAAATAATATTTTTATGTACGCACGCATGAATATAAATGTCATCATATGAATTCCAATTTAGGCATAGTTGTTTGTTTTAAGATAGTTACAGTATACTAAATAATTTCAGAATCATGGTCGGGAACACAATACTCATTTTTAATAAATGAAGTCTAATATCCCTTTTGATATTCTATTTTCCAGACAAATTGCATTTTTGTTATTGACATGCCTGCTGGTTTTAAGTTCTTTTATATTATCTTATTCTGGTAATGTGCTGTAGGTTAACTTGTAGCTCCACTACTCCCTCATTCTTGATATGTCACCTTTAGTACCGTTCAAACCCATTTGTATGAATAATTAAACATCTAAGTTAGTTACTGGATGATGTGTAGATTTAACAATTGGTGTTTTATGCCTTGGTAGAATATGAAGTTAAATTAGAATTAACCCTCAATACCTATTTCTCATTGAAGTGGAAAAGGAAAAGCGTTCTTGTCATGATCTGGGAATTTCTTGAAGACTTGAAGTACTTTGATTTGCAATTTGGGTCTTGTGTAGTGGAGAGCGGATGTCTTGATGTACAGTGAGCACCCTTTTCAGATTCTGAGGCTGTCTGGAGGGCTTCTTTCGGCACTGGTATGCACATGGTTCAATGAAGTACTTGTGAAAGGAACTCGTTTCTACATAGTACAGAGGCAGGTTTCGGCTTTCGGACATGGATCTTATTTTCTTATGCGTAGGATTGAAGGTGGACAGCTAAGTGCACCCTGTTTAAAGGTATCCTATTATGTTTATGTTTCCATTAAATCTTGTTGAAGGAAGCAATCTGTTTGTTCGCGGAGCCAAGTTTGGTTGAACTGCATTGGAGAAATTGCATCAGAACTACTGTGAAAGGGTGTATTGGGAATAAATGAACGGGAAGGGAGAGAGCATAATTGCATCGGAAGGCAAAATTGAGCTTAAATTTTGTGATTATCCATTGGCATGAAACGTTTAGTACATGACCATGGTGACATTGCTGTTTCACATCACATGGATATGATGTGTTGACTTTCCCGTTGATTGTTTGCACCGTTCTCTGCTAACAGCGTGAACAATTTTGACTGAACAACTATGCAGATAAAGAGCATTGTACAGAAAGAGTAATGCTTCAGAGCTAGGAAAAAATACCAGAATTTTGACAGAATATGGGTGATGTGACAGGAATTAAGGTTGCTGGGTGTAATAGAGTGGTAAGGAACATGCCTGCCTATCACTTAATTTTGATAAAAAGGATTCCAACATTTTTCTTTTCCTAGCTTCATTCTTTATTCCTCTTTGGAAAGCCTATAGTGGCAAGTTTAAACCGTTATTCTTATTAATAATTATTTTTTAAAATCATCAAAAGTTCTTATCATTTAAATTATATTTTTCTCACCCTGATTTATTCCTAGTGGCTTTAGTTTACTGAAGTCTTTGTTATCAATAAACCAACATACTGTATTTGGAATACTTTGTGCCTTTCAAGCTTCATTGATGATCCCCTAGAAAAAACACTTCATTGATGATTCCAAATTTAAGGAACTAAACGCCATTGCTTGGGTGGGTGGATAGAGGTAGTCATTGATGATTCCAATCCAAATAGTACAACATTAACTACCGTGTTTTCAATTATAATTTTTGACTATTTATTGTAATAAATAGACAAATAGTTACAATATGATAGTGAACAGCCAAGAATGTCGTCATAGTTTTGTCAAAATACAAAAGAGCTCAGAGTATCATATA
The DNA here is from genome assembly GCF_020283565.1 of Trifolium pratense. Taxonomy (NCBI): domain Eukaryota; kingdom Viridiplantae; phylum Streptophyta; class Magnoliopsida; order Fabales; family Fabaceae; genus Trifolium; species Trifolium pratense. The sequence goes on along the minus strand of NC_060065.1, from coordinate 57,662,351 downwards.
AAAGAAAACAATTAGTGTAATTAATTTTATAAAAAAACTGCAAAGTTTCTTCCTAAAAGTCTTTCTTATATTCTTTGAACATGAAAGTAAAGGATGTGTGAGGGACAAATATATGTTCGAACATGTGGCATTGCTTAATATTATTTGAGTGTTTAATTCTTCAATCTTTTAACGAACTGTGCCTGTTTGAATTGACAAAAATTACATTTTGAAACTTCAATAAAATTATGGTGTCACAATGTTTTCAAACATTATGCGGAGATAGCACTTTAGTTACGAAATTACGAAACAAGTCTAGAGGAACATCCACCCATGGCATAAAGCCAAAGTAAAGCAACAAAAAAATCGAGCATATGGCAAACAAAGTCTATAGTCTATACACTAGTAGCAAGAACTAGAAGATATGTATATTTATGTGCAGATTCTTTAAAATTATGGCTGAGATTCACAACCAACGGAGGTTAAGAAGAGTAATAATTTCCAGATTGAGATTCGCTAGAGTAAAGTTTCACACAAATTTTACACAGTTTTAAATTTAGGTCATTAATTATAAATTAGACAGTGCAAATTAATTCTATTACAACAGGCATGTTTGAAATCGGACGGTCGGTCCTTATATACGACTATGTGCAAAATTACAACAGGCAATTTTTTCGATAATTTCCCATGAGAGGTTAAAGAAAAGTCGCTTCAGTGAAAATATTAAATTTATAATATAAGATGATTCTGCACAATATAAAATACAAAATTGAGAAGAAAAAAATACAATGTCACTCTAAAATAATTTAACATTATCGACGAATGTATGTTGTCACGTCATTCCACTTGTTTAATATGACAATAAAATTTTAAATCATTCATGTTGCTTGTTGGTGTAAAATTAATTTACACCGACGGTGTGTTTTTAAAGTCTACAAATTAGGGGTGATCGTATTCGAACCAATCTAAAAGTAAAATCACAATCCGAACCAATCCAAAAGTAAAATCACAATCCGAACCAATCCAAACTGAAACCACAAAAAATCGCATTTAGTTTTAACCTCACAGATCATTTTTCTTCTAAATCGCATGATTTGATTTGGTTTGCGGTTTTCATTTCTTAAAACCGAACCAAACCGTAATACTTAACTTAGCTCTATCAACTCAAATTGAGTCCATAAAACGCGATCTAGAACTATATTGTTGTTATTAAAAATAGGTTACTACATATATATGCAATTTATGTATATGCATATTGTATCATGTAAATAATAAAATAAATTAAAATTTTCTATGTTCATTTTGTAACAAGTTGAAAATATTGTCATATTTTTTATATCTTGATAAACCTCACAAACCGAATTAATTCTAACCACATTTGTTTGGTTTGGTTTAGTTTAGATAACATTTTAAAAACCAACCAAACTAAACCGAACCACATACATTTTTTTCTTGCGGTTAGTATGACTACTTTTATGCTCAAACCAAACCGCACCGCGAACACCCTACTACAAATTATGCTGCTTCATTCATGCACGGACATGGAGGTTATTTTCCTCTTTCCCACCAAAACAGAGAATTAACAAGACAAAATGTGACTTCAACTCTTCGCGTTTAATATTAACACTCTCAAGTCTCACTGAACCTTGCAGAAACCCAATGTCAAAGTCCGTTCTCTCTCGAATCAAACCTCATCACCTCCCAAAACCTTCACCATCTTCCTCTTTACCCCCACGCATCAAAAACCTCGTCATCGACGTCATCCATATCCTCAAAACCCATCAATGGCAAGATTCTCTTCAATCCCGTTTCGCCGAATCCGATATCATCGTTTCCGACGTTGCCCATTTGGTCATTGATCGAATCCACAACCCTGAACATGGTTTAAAGTTCTTTAACTGGGCTTCCACATTACCCTTTTCTACTCCTCTCAATGGTGTTGCTTATTCTTCTCTTCTCAACCTCATGGCAAAGTACAGAGTATTTTCACAGGTTGAAATGGTGTTAAACAATATGAAAGATCAAAACTTGAAACCTACTCTTGAAGCATTGAATAATGTTATTTGTGTTTATGGTGAATATGGGTTGGTTAATAGAGCACTTGAGATTTTTCATATGGTTTGTGAATTGTATAATTGTTTTCCATGTGTTGTTGCTAATAATTCATTGCTTAATTGTTTAGTGAAAAATGGGAAAGTTGATGTTGCATGTCAACTGTATGATAAAATGCTTCAGAAGGGTGACGAGGATGGTGTCGATGTTGTTGTTGATAATTATAGTACTTCTATAGTGGTGAAGGGTTTGTGTGATCTTGGGAAGGTTGAGGAAGGTAGGAGATTGATTAATGATAGATGGGGGAGAGGTTGTGTTCCACATGTAGTGTTTTATAATGTCATCATTGATGGGTATTGCAAGATGGGTAATCTCAAAGGTGCTACGAGAGTTTTCGAGGAACTGAAATTGAGAGGGTTTTTGCCGACATTAGAAACTTATGGTGCTTTGATTGATGGATTTTGTAAGGCTGGGAAGTTTCAAGTAGTTGATCAGCTTCTGAAAGAAATGAATGTGATGGGATTGAAGGTTAATGTACAAGTGTTTAATATTATTATTGATGCTCAATACAAGCATGGTTTGGTTGAAGAAGCTGCTGAGACGATGAGAAGGATGACTGAGATGGTTTGTGAGCCAGATATTACAACTTATAATATTCTGATTAATTTTTCATGTAGTAATGGAAGGATTAAAGAAGCTGAAGAGTTCATAGAGAGGGTGAAAGAAAGGAGATTGCTGCCTAATAAGTATAGTTATACACCTCTCATGCATGCTTACTGTAAACAAGGGGATTATGTTAGGGCATCAGATATGCTTTTTAAGATTGCTGAAACAGGAGATAAACCGGACTTGGTTTCGTATGGAGCTTTTATCCATGGAATTATTGCTGTTGGGGAAATCGATGTTGCACTGATGGTCCGGGAGAAAATGATAGAGAAGGGTGTATTTCCTGATGCTCAGATTTACAATGTTTTGATGAGTGGTCTCTGCAAGAAAGGAAAATTTCCTGATGCCAAACTACTAGTTTCAGAAATGCTTGACCGAAATTTACAGCCTGATGAATATGTTTATGCTACCCTGATAGACGGGTTTATTAGAAATAATGAACTTGACAAGGCAACACAGCTTTTTGAAGTCGTAATGAGTAAGGGTATAGACCCTGGCATTGTGGGGTATAATGTCATGATTAAGGGTTTATGTAAATTCGGAAAGATGACTGATGCTGTATCATACTTAAATAAGATGAAAATTGTGCATCATTCCCCTGATGAATACACTTATTCCACTGTTATAGATGGATATGTAAAGCAACATGACTTAGATAGTGCACTCAAGATGTTTGGACAGATGATGAAACAGAAATACAAACCAAATGTGGTTGCCTACACCTCCTTGATCAATGGATTCTGCAAGATAGCAGATATGAGCAGAGCTGAAAAAGTCTTCAGAGGGATGCAATCTCTTAATTTGGAGCCTAATGTTGTCACATACACTACACTTATCGGTGGTTTTTGCAAGGCCTGTAAAATCGAAAAAGCAGCATCCTTTTTTGAGTTAATGCTGATGAGAAACTGCCTTCCAAATGATACTACATTCCATTACCTCATAAATGGTTTAACAAATATTACAGACAGTACACATCTTATCAGAAAAAACAAGGACAGATCCTTGATTTTGGATTTCTTTGTAACGATGATATCAGAAGGATGGAGTCAAGTGATTGCCGCATATAATTCTATTATTGTTTGTCTTTGTGTACATGGAATGGTTGACACTGCCCAATCCTTGCAAACTAAGATGACGAGTAAGGGTTTTCTTATGGATTCTGTAAGTTTCAGTGCCCTGCTACATGGCGTATGTCAAACAGGAAAATCAAAAGAATGGAGGAATATTATATCCGGTGATCTGAATAAGATCGAATTCCAAACTGCTTTCAAGTACTCCCTGAAATTAGACAAATACCTGTATGAGGGAAGGCTTTCGGAGGCTTCGTTTATTTTACAGACCCTGATTGAAGACTCCATGCTTTCTGATCAACAAAACAAAGATCAAAAAGTAACAAGCTAGCAGTAAAGCACGGAGTAAAGAAATTCCCAAACTTCATTTGGAAACTCTACGTAGATAAAGGTTAATCAACTCAGCAGTCTCATATACCTCGTATATGAATCGAGTACAAAATGAGGTTTCTATGCTCGGTGACAGCATGCGTGAAGAGACGATCCATGTTATCTTTTGCCAAGCATTTTGTGAAGATAATGCCAACTTTTTGCCAAGCATAAATGTTTACCGAATGCTTCCAAGTACAGGAGAAAGCTACTTGATATGAATTGCACAGTTGCAAGACATAGATACTGGCATTACAGTTTTTAGTTTCCTCCGAGTGGTAGCATGAGGGGCTGCTCTGTATTATTTATGTTCAACATGACACACCCATACTAATATCTTGGCAGCTGCGCCACATGGCAAAGGAGATGTTGCAGCTACAGCAACATCAATTAATTTTACAGTCCAAGCATGGAATAGGGATATGCTACAAAGTCTAGTAAAAGAGGTGTTGGATTTAGCTCCGCCTTGGCAGCTAATTGGATGGTATGCATCGATTCTCATTCTAATAAGGAAATCTAACTGAGAAGGGACCTGTCAAGTTATTTGACAGCAAGAACTGAGCTAAGAGCAGAGAATCAGAGTTGGTCTGCTACTCTTTGAGCTCCAGCCAATACTTGGATCCTTTGAAGGCATGCGTGGGAGAGTCGGTCTGCTTTGGTTAATTAGTAGAGATGTTAGCTCTTGATCATCCCAATAAGTTTGGTTGGATTACATGATGAAGTATTCTACTTTGATTCCAAACACGAAGCATCTCTTCTGTATATTAAGCATTACTAATTAGAAGTTTAAGATAACTTTGAAATAGTTTGAGTAACAACTTTTTTGTGGTACAATTTCAGTATCAACTGTGCTATCTATTTTTATTTTACCATGTTGTATTCAAGCTAGAATTGTTGCGAAAGATTTCACCAAAAAAAAAAAAGAATTGTTGCGAAAGCAGCATAAATCACTCTTTGTTATTGTACTTTGTAATGTAGCAAACTAGAGAACTAGCAAAATAGAAAACCCTCTGTTTTTAAAACATTAGCATCTTTTTTTTCTTTTTTTTTTTTTTGGTTGAAAACGTTAGCACCTTTACTTGGTCGTTTAGTAATATTTTACAAAATTATATGGACCACTTGAAATTTATGATCTATTGTTGAAGACATGTGAGCTGATTTGTATTAAACCCTTTTGATAAAAGGATTTATTACCATCAACAGGTCATAAAACTAAAGGATATTGTGCAGAAATCCTTTTGATAAGATTTTTTGTTGTTGTTCACTTATGATGAAAGTTTAGAAATGGAAAATGGAAAATTCCATCATAAAAATTGTCCATTTATTATTTCAAAAATCGTTAATAAGCTCAAATCAAGCGTTAAGATGTATTTGGCGCTTCCACTCTACCAATAAAACTTCAATTAACTCATCAGTTGATTTTTCAGTTAAACTAAATAGATCTTAAATGGTTTACCAAAAGTGGATTTCAAGTGGATGGATAAATTAAAATACTTATTCCTGACAAAAAAATAATTTAAATTCTTATTTACCCTATCCCTTAAAATGTATACATTTATTATATAAGGGGCACTTTCATTTGTGGTAGTTTAAGGGGTAATTTCAATATCTATTAGAAAACACAGAAAACTGATCTTCATAAGTGGTTTTTTTTTTTTTTGGTTACAATCTTCATAAGTGGTGTGGAATTGTGGATGAAAGGGAAGGAAACAAAAGCTCAAGTTCATCCAAATTGTTCGGAACATAAGAAATTTCATCTCGCAATGAAGAAAACAATAAATTAAATCCAGAAAGAATGAAAAGCCTATTTTATACTGAAAAGAGACAAAGGAATTTTGTCGTTCAATATTGCAGGATGGTTTATAAATGACATGTCTTCTACATCGCAACAACAAAAATGCAAATCATTAAAGATTACATATCTTCAAACGATTCAGATGTAGTTTTTTTACTTTAATTTCATGCGGTCTGTTCTTCAACATCTCCATTTTCACCATCTTCAGCAGCTGCAGCTGCCATCAGCTCATCGAAATTTGCTGTCTTCCCAAGTACTATTTCAATCTAAAACATGATTCATCAAATGTAGAACTTAGAACAAGTAATAAAGAATACTATATCTAAGAAATAGACTGTTTGGCCTGACTATAAATTTAGCGAAGCTTCTTTTAATTGTGCAAGTGTATGACTTGCACGAACCAAGGCCAAACAGGTCTCTTGCTCTAAAGCAAATATTATAGAGTAAAAAGGAAACTGTTTGCAGCCTTATTACCTTGGCCTTTTGGACTGGTCTACCTCTAGAATCATCCTTTATGTCGACGGTTGATGTCATGATTTCTGCATCAATATTCCATCATTAATCAAATCCAACAATTCAACCACCAGAGCACTATAGGGATAAAAAGAAAAAAAGTAGAAAAAAGCTAGTATCTCACTCTTTTCAACAGCAAGACCGTTGTTTTTCAAAATTTCAGCAACAGTTACCACTGTCGCAATAGCTGTAACAAAGACAAAGAAAACAAAATCAGAAATCATATTAAGATTCTACTTAGGAAAAGAGATAAACAAGAAAATTATATACATAAGTCACAAAACATGCTGCATTTTCATCCACATTTTAAGTTTGTATTTTGTAATGTAGTTCTATTCAAGAAAATGTGTTTCTACATGCATAATCACATCCCAAAACTTAATTCCTTCTAGTCTTGCATTCATCGTTGCAAATATACTTATAGCATACGGTTGCAACTGTTTCAATCAAACAGAATAGTTCAATTATCAAAGATAAATCTCTTAGTACACTACCTCCAAACCTATGAAGCATAGACACTCCTCTAATCCTCAAATTAGCAGTGTCTCATGTCGGCCGTGTCGGACACCGACACTTATGATCACACTTAATTATGCCATATTCTCATATTATTATCGGTGTCGAGTGTCAGTGTCCCCATATTATTATCGGTGTCGAGTGTCAGTGTCCATGTCATGTTTGGTGTCCGTGTCTGAGTCCATGCTTCATAGCTCAAAAGTAATAGTTTATCCAATTTGTCTTTATCAGATTTTCTACAATAATTTGTTACAACCCTAACTATACCATACTATACATCAGCAAAACAAACCTATACAATCTATCCCCAACAGAGGCATTCTTAAAAGTTCAATTAATTTCCTAAAAAAAAATTCTTAAAAAAGTAACACCCTCAAAGTTGAATTAACTGCAAATAAAAATATTTAAAAAAAAAAAAAAAGGTGGTTGGGATTTGGATAATATACATACCCATTCCTAGTGCAGAGAGTTCGACCTCATTATGTTGTTGCATGTATCTCTGCAACAATAATAATAACAACACGTAAATCAACAAATTAAACAAAATTAAGAAGAAAAACACAGTAATTAAACAAAACAAACACAATGATTATGTATGTTAAGAGAGAGATACCTTGGCGAGATTAACATAGAAGAAGAGGGGTTTCTTAGTGTTAGAAACTTGAATGCGATTCTTCTTATACGAATCGGAGTTTGAGTTATTATTAATGTTGATGTTGTTAACTCCCTCTGTTATGGCTTCCATGGATTCGATTCGATTCGATTCGATTCAACACTCACTGAGTTACTATCAAAACCCTAACAACACTTTCTTTTGTTTCTTTGTTTATTAATATTTATCGAAGGGAAGAGAACAATGGTGTTATTTATGTTATGTTATGCGTCTTGTGTTTTTAATTCATTGTGGAAACGTACTAATACTATACGAACCCCCCAAAGTATAATGTCCTATCTCTTTCTTATTGGGCTAAAGCCCATCAACTAAATTTGGACCAGGCCCATTTAAGAAGACTTTTTTTTTTCTTCACTCTCCACACATGGAAACAACTTCGTGCCTTAAAAATGCATTGGTATATCGTTTGACGCATGAATAAAAAAAACTTAACACTGACAGTGCATACAACGAGCTGAGAATCGAATATATAACATACTACTCAAACCCCTCACCACTAGACCAAACATAATAGATGATGAGGGACATTTGATATTTTCAATGGTGTAGATTCTTTTGACTGCAGTAATTTTAGGGGAAAAATAAATTTAGAGACTCGTGTGAATGCACAGGTCAATTGATTTTTATCCGATATTTAAATTTTTTATTCTATTAAATTAGAAAAAATTATTCTATATTATCAAAAAGAGAAAAGATTATTCTATAAAAATAAGTTAACTTTTTTTAGAATTAAGAATAAATTTTTTTATTTTTTTTTTTTATAAAATATTAGTGAAAAAAATTATGTATCACTATCAACAATTGTCTCGTAACGTTTTAAGAGCATTAAATTAGAAATTTTAACTAGAAATATTTAGGCTAATTCAGTAAATTTGATAGTAATTAAATTTATTATGTTATTAAGAGTAGATATACAAATAAAAATAGAGTATAATTGAGTAGGAAAATATATATTTAGTTGTTGCTAAAATTGACGAAAATTTAAACAATATAAGATTTTGCATTTTTAGTGGAACAAAAAGACAATAACGACAATTAAATTAAAAAAATTATCAAGAATGTTTATGGTAACTTAGTAATTTTGATAGTAATTAACTTTATAATAAATTTTTTATAATAATTAACTTTATTATGTTTTTATATATTTTTTTGAATGTTTATTATGTTTTTATATGAATTAACTTTATTTGTCAAAAAAAACTTTATGGTCATTGCTAAACAGTGCCCTCGACATGGACGAATCCAGAAATTTCGAGTAGTGGGGTCAAAATCATATATATGGGCCTGTTTGTTATAGATTTTTTTAAAAATAGATTCTTGTAGTTTTACATAATTTTGTGTAAAAATTTTTTTTATAAAAGTTTCAAATGAAAATTTGGTTTGAATAGTTATTCTTAAAATGTTATTTTACCAGGTGATCGATTATTGAAGTTCAAATTTCTTTGGAATGGCACGCAAACGCAGGTCAATTTTGTTTTTTTTTTATTTCTTTCAATTGATTTGCATGATTTTTGGTTTTTTATTCTGTCAAATTGATTTTATGTCAGTAATTGTGCTTTTGAATAATTTTCTTATTATGATAGTTTGGAAATTGGTGGTTTGTTATCGATTTGTTCCTTCGGAATAATGTAGTATGATTGATATTTGGTTTTTTATTTTGGTTTAGGAATTGCGATTTTGAATATTTTGCTTATTATGATAGTTTGGAAATTGGTCGTTTGTTGCCGATTTGTGTGTATTTTTTTTTTATTCCTTTTTCAGAACTAAACGTTTTAAGCTGTCTGAGAGCCAAAGACGCCGGGAAAGAGATTTTCCTCTATGGCTAATACACTGTAACCCCGTCGAGGACCAGGGTCCATGCAATTCCTGTTATGTCTTTGCAGCGTGTTGCGTTCTCGAAGTGATGTTAAATGAACACAGTATTGAGCCAATAATATTGTCGAAACAACACCCTTACAATCATTTAGTACTGTCGAAAAGATTTGAAATCACAGGTAAAAAATGCCAGTTACGTTAGATTTTATGAAAGAATTTGGTTGTGTACGAGAACGTGACTGTCCATATCTTAAATGTTTGAAAAAACCAAGCCAACATCGTGGGTATCGAAAGTCTTGGTGTAGACCGGCCAGCGATTGGATGGTAGTAGTTAAAGTAGATGAATGGAAGAAGCTCTACTTTGAGGAAATGTTTGATCATCTTAGAGAGGCAGAACTTGTGATCTGCAGAATGGAATGGACGCCGAGGTTAGAATACTTGAGAAAGGTAAAATTTATATTATTTACATATATTGGATTTTTATTGTTTTTAATTATTTTTTAAAATTTTTATGTAGGATTTTGTATACAGGGGAGCGGGGGGTGAAATACCCCACGATGACTAATGAAGATGGCGTCGTTCAAACAAACATACACTTTTTGGTGATAGTAGGTTATGGCATAAAATGGATACAAAATGATTTGGTTACTTACTACACCGTAAGAAATTCCACGGGAACCGAATGGTCGAACAATGGGTATAGGAGAATCGAAGCTAAAGAAGACTTGTTCTCATGTTTTTGGGATCACAAAAATTACAGTAATGTCTGTTAATGAACACAATGACAACATCGGAGGAGGAATTTCAAGGGTAACAACTTTGTAACTTTCATTAAGTTTTCCTGCAATTATCTTTTATGATCATTCTGCAAAAATGTGACGAATTATGACTGAAAACCATGTTGTACAACTTTGAGTGGTATTTATCTATATCTATATGACATCATGACAATAGAATTCTCAATACATAATAAAGAAACAATATATTATAGAATTTAAACAAAATATGATGATTTAGTGACAATTATTTAAACAATTGTTTAGCAAAATATGATGATTTAATGACTATCCTTAAAAATAAGTTAAATCTAAACCTATCCTTATTTAAGAAACAGAGGATTAAGAGGTAGAGTTTTTTTAATAAGGAAGAGATAGAGTTTAATAATGCAATATTTTTAATCAAACTACTCAATTGAAGAACTAATTGGTTTCTAGTTCACTACCAAATGAACGGGTCAATTCCATCCATTTTTTAAAAACATTGATCCCAATTGATCACACCAAACTTTAATTTAAGTTGGATACAAATAAATGGACTTGTTGAATGTGTAACACATGTTATTATTCAAAATTTTGTCCTTATATATAAAATTAAATTTTATTTTTGTCCCTATACAAAAATAACATGTTTTGGCACCTAATTTTTTTTATAGGTGTAATTTTAGTCTCTGCTATTTTTTAAGAGTTTAAATATTATTTAATTATCTTTAATATTTGAATAATTTTATAAGGGTACTATATGTCGGCCTTTGGAGTAACCGATGGAATCATCCTAACTCACGATCTCGAGTTATGGAATTAGAGGGGCCGAGGAACGTGCGTATCCGCGTGGTTCCTGCCAATTCATGTTTCCTTTATGTTTTGGGCCGGCATGTGATCGTGGGGCGAGTTGGGTCATAGGATTTGGCGGAGTTGGTTGGACCTGTTCTTTTGGACGGTGAGCCCAATAGGTCAATTATTGGGTCTAGGCGAATTGGGCCCTTGGCAGGTCACTCGGTACAATATATAGAGTTTCTTTACAAAACTTTAGAAATTTTAAATTCGAAAAAAAAGTTTCTCACTACCATTTTCTAAATATCTAATAGTATAGTGGTTAGAAATTTCACCCTTATAAGAAATAATGAAGTGTCCAAAGTTAAAATTTCGTCCTCTGTATATATAATGTGATGTCCCTACCTACTAATCGAATCGGAATTAAGCATGGACACTAATGAGCACCTTTCTATCTTCACTTCATAGATCAAATCATTCTCAATATTTCTTTCTCTCAAAAAGTGTCAATTGAATATTTGGTTGTCCATCAACCATTTTCATTTTTTTCATCCAGAAAATCACAGCTAAGTATATACTTATAAAACATACTTCATCCGATCCTAAATATAAGAGAAAATCGAATTTTTAGATTAATTGACAATTTAATGTATATGGTCTACTCCCTCCGGCCTCATACGTAAGCAAAAGTGACTTTTTTAGATTCATTGAAAAAATGATGTACTTTGTCTATATTTTAGACTAAATACATTTATTTTTCAATGAATCTAAAAAAGCTGAGGCCCGAGGGAATATATTATAGGCTAGATACAATTAATTATCAATGAATCTAAAAAGTATATTGTCTCTTATATTTAGTATCAGAGCGAGTAGATCCGCAAGGCAAAGTATTTTATTTTTGAATCAAATGATTGAAGAAATGATTTTTATGAAAAACGTACGCAGGGGCGGATCTATAGCTACATGAGGGTGTGCACTTGCACCCTCTGGATTTGTATAGGTTACTCCTAAAATCCTGCTTTTTGGACTATTTTGCACACCCTCAAATATTAAATTTGCACCACCAATCTCTCATTTCATATTTTCTTAGCTATCTTTTTCATTTCGACTGAATGTATACAGCCGCACACATGCTTGTTTCATATAGGCCTATAGTATGAATTAGGGTCGTAGACTTTACTTGTATGTTTTTATCTTTATTTATTTTGTATTTTACTTATTAAATAATTGATGAATTATACTCCCTCCATCCCGTAATATAAGGAAAAATGGGTCAATTAAAGTTGATGTATTTAGTTAAAAATTTGGACTAAATACATCAATTTTTGTTAACCCATTTTTCCTTATATTTCGGGACAAAGAGAGTACTAAACTACATTCATGCAAAAGTGCAAAATAAGAGGCGGACACATGAGCAGGGTCATGCGTTGAGTTGAGGGTATATAGCCACTCGAAGTAGCCACTAATATATTTGGAGATGTGTGTAGAACTCTTAGGCTCTGTTTGACAAAAATAGCTTTTGGCTGAGAAGCTACTGGCTTCTGGCTTCTGATTTCTGGCTCAGAAGCTACTTGAAATAACTTCTGAAAAAGAAGCTAAAAGTCAGTAAAAGAAGCTAAAAGCTCTTTCTGAAAAGACTGTTACCAAACAGGTCTTTTAGCTTATAAGACAAAAGCTAGAAGCTAAAAGCTAGCTTCTTTGCCTTGCCAAACAGACCCTTAATTATATAGTCTTAATTATAATTAAATATTTATTTTTAGATTTGTTAAATAACTAATGTATATGATCTATGAATATATGCTTATAATTAAGTTTGGAAGGAGCAAGTGTTTTTATTTATGCGTTAACTATTATGTTTTTAAGAGAAATTTTTTATAATTCGAAATTCGACTCAGATGTAAATAAAATTCGATAAATAATTGTCCTTTTTTGGAATCAAACTTTACTTCTCCAAATAATCTTTTTCGAATATCCTCTACGCACAATTGCAGAGACTAATCTATCGAGTCTTGTGAGACACAAATGAATGTTAAACTCTCCCTAAGAGATTTAACAATGTAGCATGCCCAAGTCAGGGATCGAATGCAGAACTTTGGTTAAGCTCGATCATTTGATAATTCATAAATTTTATTAATATATAATAATTATTAATTAATAATTGTAGTTGAAAATTTTTGCACCCCTAACCCAGGATCCTGGATCCGCCACTGAACGTACGTCACAATAGTACTAATCTATCTACGGTTCTCATCTTATAAAAATGAAACAATATACATATTCTCATGAATCACGATGGATTTGAGCTGTATTTGCGTGCTCTTTCTACCATATCTTAAATTAATGTGTATATACACATATACACACACTCAAATACTCACACATAGAAAAGTTAAGGTGGTGATTTTGGCATTACTCATTTGTAGCACACTGTTTTATATTAAGCACACCAAATTTGATGGATAAGACAAAACAAGGTCGATTCCTTCCCTCAAAATATATGTTATATTAGCATTAATTAAATCACGATAGGGTTGTCGTTTTTTTTTTTACCACTAAACCAATTTTTTTAATTTTTTTATCATCATATTGAAATTTCTACATTATTTAACGGTGACTAATATCCGCCATTTTTTAGAAAACACGTAAGATGTGTTCTTCTCTTTTAACTAAATTTTCTTCGTATGCAAAAATATGGGTTCAAATTTCTTAAGAGTGTGTTTGGATGGGAGATTCTAGAAATTCAAGGGATTTTAAATACTAGGCAATTCAATTGATTCAATTGAATTCCCTTGATTTTCAAATTCCAGTGTTTGGATAAAGTGTTGAAATTCCATCAATTGTAAAATTCTTTGTTTGGGTAATGTAATTGAATTTCCTTCATTTAATTTTATTTATTTTAATAAAATCGACCCTAAACCCAAAAATTGGCAAAAAAACAAAAAATCGACTATCAACCATTAAATCGGTCAAAAAACCGAAAATCGGCCAAAAACCATAAAATCAGCCGAAAAACCGAAACAATCGGCCGAAAAACCGAAAATCGGCCAAAAACCATAAAATCGGCCAAAACCCGAAAATCGGCCAAAAATCCATCAATCGACTATAAACCCTAAAATTGACCGAAAAACGAAAAATCGACTATAAACCCTAATATCGGTCGAAAATGGATTTATCGTCGATTTTTGGATTTTCGGTCAATTTTTTGTTTTTCGGCCGATTTTAGGGTTTATAGTCGATTTTTGGGTTTTTTGCCGATTTTAGGTTTTTCGGCCGAGTTTTTTGGGTTCAGGGACGATTTTAGATTTTTAGGCCGATTTTTTGGATGTTGGCCGATTTTAGGTTTTCGGCCAATTTTTTGGGTTTTCGATCGATTTTGGGTTTTTCGGCCGATTTTTTGGGTTTTCGGCCGATTTTAGGGTTTATAGTCGATTTTTGGAATTTTGACCGATTTTAGGTTTTTCTGCCGATTTTTTGGGTTTTCGTCCTATTTTAGGGTTTATAGTCGATTTTAGGTTTTTTCTGCCGATTTTTTGGATTTTCGGCCGATTTAGCGTTTATCGTCGATTTTAGGTTTTTCGGGTAATTTTCAAAAGTTTATAGAGAAGAAGGAATTTCAAATTCTTTGGTTTTAGGTGTCATTTTGAAATTCTCTAAATTTAACTTAAACAAAATACTTCATAAATTTCCATCATTTTGAAAATTCTTCAAATTTTCATCCAAACAATGGAATTTACCTCAAATCATTTGAATTCCCTCAAAATATTACTTTACCTCAAAAAATTTCCTCATCCAAACACACTCTAAGAGTTGAATATTTTTGGTTATTTTATTGTCATATTTTTTCTAGCTAAAGTAGTATTAATACAACTGCATCTATACCATCTTATCTTGAGGGTGATGGTGACAAATCTAAATTTATGTTGAGTGTGGTGATTTCTCAATCTAAAATAGCAAATATCTTAAGGATTAAAGAACACATGTAAAATAATTTATATCTATCTCCTCGAAAACATTTATATTGGAGCGCGAAATTGGAATCTCTTGGTAAATATTTGGTCATGTGTTTGTTGGGTCGATCACGAGAGGACAGTTAGGGGAATCATCCATATTAAGTTCAAAAACAATGATATAAGTAAGTTTGGCATCATACTTTCACTTAAAACATTAAGATACTGATAGGGTTTTGGTTATTTTAAATTTATAATGTCATTTTTTCTAGCTACTAGTAGTATTAATACAATTGCATGCATCTATACATACATTTTCAATTCCAAACATATCATAAGTCATAACCTAAATTCCATGAATCGGCCAATTGCATGCATCTTATGTTGTTTTCTACCACCGACAGTACTAGCTATATATCCGTCAATCATACTTCAAAATTTTCACAATGCATCCTTATTCCTTAAGCATTTTTTTTAATCATTAATAGACAATTCTAGATTTACTGATTATTTTGTTCCCAATTATAGTTTAGCCATTCCAGAAATGTAATTGATTGGTCTATTCTATGTCTTGATGGAATGGACTTCCTCATTTCCATTTTAATTTTAGATGATCATGACTATAAGACAAGTTATTACTACAAAACTTCATCCACGCTGTCAATGACAACAAGGAAAACAAATGGAGATAATTCTATTTGATAAAAAATAGTCGATAGTTTTTTTAAAATTTGGTATATCCAGTCTTAGGACCGACTAATGCAAGGGGACCAATTCCATCGTCAACTTGCGAGGGCCCATTTAAAGTCATAGTGTTTTGCTTTGTATGGACTTAGCCCACCGAAATTGACACCAGAGAGAATCAAACCCGAAAAATAGTTGATAGTTGATAAGTTAACTTATAACGAATAAATTTATACCAAATAATTTATAATCCAACTTCTAGTTTTTGCGAATAAGTTAACTAATTGAATTTATAGTATTTTGATAAATTAGCAGCTAGACTAACTTATAAGTATGAAATTACATAAAAATGATATATTTAATTAATATTTAATTTTTTTCAAGTAAGCTGATAGAAGTAAAATGAAAAAAAAGATAAGTTATAAGTTCATAATCAGTGGCGGATCCAGGACCCTGGGTTAGGGGGTGCAAAAATTTTCAACTACAATTATTAATTAATAATTATTATATATTAATAAAATTTATGAATTATCAAATGATCGAGCTTAACCAAAGTTCTGCATTCGATCCCTGACTTGGGCATGCTACATTGTTAAATCTCTTAGGGAGAGTTTAACATTCATTTGTGTCTCACAAGACTCGATAGATTAGTCTCTGCAATTGTGCGCAGAGGATATTCGAAAAAGATTATTTGGAGAAGTAAAGTTTGATTCCAAAAAAGGACAATTATTTATCGAATTTTATTTACATCTGAGTCGAATTTCGAATTATAAAAAATTTCTCTTAAAAACATAATAGTTAACGCATAAATAAAAACACTTGCTCCTTCCAAACTTAATTATAAGCATATATTCATAGATCATATACATTAGTTATTTAACAAATCTAAAAATAAATATTTAATTATAATTAAGACTATATAATTAAGGGTCTGTTTGGCAAGGCAAAGAAGCTAGCTTTTAGCTTCTAGCTTTTGTCTTATAAGCTAAAAGACCTGTTTGGTAACAGTCTTTTCAGAAAGAGCTTTTAGCTTCTTTTACTGACTTTTAGCTTCTTTTTCAGAAGTTATTTCAAGTAGCTTCTGAGCCAGAAATCAGAAGCCAGAAGCCAGTAGCTTCTCAGCCAAAAGCTATTTTTGTCAAACAGAGCCTAAGAGTTCTACACACATCTCCAAATATATTAGTGGCTACTTCGAGTGGCTATATACCCTCAACTCAACGCATGACCCTGCTCATGTGTCCGCCTCTTATTTTGCACTTTTGCATGAATGTAGTTTAGTACTCTCTTTGTCCCGAAATATAAGGAAAAATGGGTTAACAAAAATTGATGTATTTAGTCCAAATTTTTAACTAAATACATCAACTTTAATTGACCCATTTTTCCTTATATTACGGGATGGAGGGAGTATAATTCATCAATTATTTAATAAGTAAAATACAAAATAAATAAAGATAAAAACATACAAGTAAAGTCTACGACCCTAATTCATACTATAGGCCTATATGAAACAAGCATGTGTGCGGCTGTATACATTCAGTCGAAATGAAAAAGATAGCTAAGAAAATATGAAATGAGAGATTGGTGGTGCAAATTTAATATTTGAGGGTGTGCAAAATAGTCCAAAAAGCAGGATTTTAGGAGTAACCTATACAAATCCAGAGGGTGCAAGTGCACACCCTCATGTAGCTATAGATCCGCCCCTGTTCATAATCTACTTCTTTATCAAAAAAAAGTTCATAATCTACTTGAAATAACATTTGAAAAATAACTATAAACTTTTTGTTGAAAAATATTTACCAAACAAGTCTTTTTTTCAAAATAGGTTAAATAAACTCATTTTATTTTAGACTAATTTATTTTTGTTCTTCAAAATAGTTGGGCCCTATTATCATTATTATTGTTTTAGTATGCAAATAGAAGTTGGTATGATATGGTGGATGAGAAGGATTCGATCGATCCTATTCAGCATGTAGCACGTGTGAATGACGTGTAAGGGCAATCCATCTATTGCTTACTATGTATATTGACAAGTGGCATATATGTACATGTAATAATACATGATATTAATGTGTCACCACAACACCTTAAGTTAACAATAACATAAATAATTACTCCCTCCGTCCCAAAATATAAGGGAAAATTGGTCAACTAAAGTTGATGTATCTAGTCCAAATTTTTAACCAAATACATCAACTTTCTTTGACCAATTTTCCCTTATATTTTGGGACAGAGTAGTATGATTTTGTTTCATCTTTTAACATAAAAATAATAAATAAAATACTAATATGGGTCCTTATACATATGTTAAAAGAATTTAATAGAGAAATATTTATCTTTAAAGTTTGAAAAATATTTTTTAATATAAGTGTATATTTTAACCCACTTATGTTGGTGCATTGGTATTGGCTTGAGACCTGAGAGTGTGCTCCTCTTGAGGTTTGAGGTTTGATTCTCTCTAATACCAATTTGAATGGGCTAATTTAATTTCTTCGTTGCTAAAACTACTAAAAAATGGCTTGTAACGAAAAAAGACGCAGCTAAAAATCAAATTTCTTGTAGTGATTATTTAATATGCGTTAATAGGACACACCACACGTTAGCATAACCAATAAATAAATAAGTTGTTTTTAAATATATCAAAAAAATTCTTGTAAGATGAATAATTGAGAGTACTAGAGTTCGAATCTTGGTTCCTGCAATAACATGCAATGTTTCTGCCAACTGAACTATATTCATGGAGACCGGTGTTTGTGAGTTTATTCGTAGATTTATTATTTTTAATTTATATTCGTATATGATAGTATATTCAATTTGCATTTGAATGAACATTGTCATAGCTTCATAGGAAAAAAGAAATATATACGACACCTTCCTCTATATATAGATGATTGCACCTATTTCTCTCCTCATTATTCTTAACAAAATCTACACCTCAAATCTTTATTCTCTTTCTCTTCCTCTTCAATCTTTTTGTTGACTTAATTTTCAACTTTCTTGTTTTTGGTCTTAG
Source organism: Trifolium pratense (assembly GCF_020283565.1). Classification (NCBI taxonomy): domain Eukaryota; kingdom Viridiplantae; phylum Streptophyta; class Magnoliopsida; order Fabales; family Fabaceae; genus Trifolium; species Trifolium pratense. The sequence goes on along the minus strand of NC_060065.1, from coordinate 57,643,712 downwards.
GATATATATTATTCTATTAATTCTCCTAAGAATTAGAAAAAATGAAAGACATTGTAGGAAACCCTTTGCGCCTAAAATCAGTGAATCATATCTCTCTTATCTGCAAATCAGTAAATGAATCTGTTGACTTCTACCAAAATGTTCTTGGATTCATTCCAATTAGGAGGCCTGGATCATTTGATTTTGATGGCAAATGGTAATTAATCAATTAATTAATTAATGAAGCAACATGAAGCATGATGGAAACCATACAGCTATAGCGTCATTTAAATTATTATTTTTTCTTCATGTTGTAATTTTTTTTTATTAATTAATTTTTCTATGTGATTAATGTTGCAGGCTATTTGGCTATGGAATTGGAATTCACTTGCTACAAGCAGAGGACCCTGAAAACATTCCAAGGAAGAAGGAAATTAATCCAAAGGATAATCATATATCTTTCCAGGTAAGTTTAATTAATTGATTTTAATACAATTAATTACGATGTTTGTTCATTTCATTCAACTACATATGATTGATTTTGAAACATATGTGATTGAGTTCTGGTGCTTAAGTTTAACGATGAATAGTTTTAAAGAATTTGAGTTTGGTTCTTGTATAAAACAATATTCGGGAAAAATTTAGTACAATTCCTATTCGAAAAGATTTTTAACTAAATTTTACTTACTTCTTCGTTCTACAAAACACCGGAGGCTCCTTCCCCTAAGATTGGAGGATTAACGCAACAAAAAAATTTTCAAGGAAGAACCAAATTAAATAAGCAAATTCATGATCATTATTTTTAACCAAAACAAAACTAAAGGTTTAATGACACAACTTGTTGTTCGTCTACAATTCATTTATGTGTAATTATTTTTAATATATACGAAGGAAAGGTGGAAAAAAAATAGATTACTCAATAGTGTAGAAAATTTATTTTATGTCTTATTTCTATGGTTCCTAAATGAAAGAGCTTATGTGAAATTCATGATTAATCCACTAATATTTCAAATTTCAATTCTTCCAAATAATTTATCATCGAAGCTCAATCGATCGAGTCACACCATTTAATTATGCACATACATTATGTTGAATTATGGGGGAGTTTATAGATCATCATTTTGAGTCAAGAACAACCACACAAATGGAGGATTGAACATCGTATTTTAATCCAAAAGATGAAGTGTTGGAACTATAAATCGTATTAGTGTGCAAATTGAAAAAAAGAAGTTATTAGTCCCACATAGGAAAGAGTTTATACAATACCTTTTTTTAAGCGAGAATTAACACGATACTACTGTATATAAAATGGCGGTATGGTACATTGAGGTGTGCTCTAAGGAGTACCTAATTTTGTGAATGGGAGATGATGCACTCAACTTGATCACCACACATTTGCGCCTCCATCCGTCCAGTTGGGCTTGAACCTTGTGGTGTATTAATCTTTTAAGAGACGGTATGTAACCTAAAATTTTATTTTAATTTTTTTGAAAAAATTTCAGATTCAGTCCACGTCAGATCTTCACATGTTTTGCTTATGTCAACGTGCATTTGGCACACACTAACGTGCGCCCTCCACATTTCAGCATTTGCCCTTCTCAAGCTCGATAAGGCAATCCATTGTTTAAGTTTGTGCGATCTGAGCCATCCATTTTATGACTGTTACATTTCAAATCACTCCAAGCTTGACAATATTCCGAGCTTTCTCTTCTCCCTCTTCTATTCGGCATGTTTCCGAGTCACTTCTCTTCTTCCGGTGACATAAACTTTTCTAAATTAGCTAAACTCGAAAATAACATTTAGACATATCATCTCACTTATATATTGCTCATACTTAGCCAAAGCCTCTTTTAGCAACACAACAAGGAACTTTATAAAACCAACTACATGACACACATATAGATATAAAAACAACCACTTTAGCTTATAGTTCAAACTTCCTTGTCCTCTAATAAGGCCAAGTATATGTGCAAAAAATTCAAAAAGTAGACGAAACCATGCATGATGTCTTTTATTTTTTGATGCAATATTTATATTGTTTGTACATATTTTATTAAAAAAAGCTACACTATTTCTCTGTCCCTTTCCTAGCTATAGGGAAAGGACAAAAAAAAATCTCATAAAACAAACTTTTTCTATACTCTAACTTATATTATAAGTTTCTATTTTGATGATGACATGACAAAGTGGTTGAATATTCATGATATACATTAATTAAGAAGCTTATAGATGAAATAATTAATATAACACATGTTTTGTCCTTGTGAATGAATAGTGTGAGAGCATGGATGCAGTAGGGAAATATCTTGAAGACATGAAAATTGATTATGTACGTGCAATGGTGGAAGAAAATGGAGTTAAAGTTGATCAAATGTTTTTCCATGATCCAGATGGATTCATGATTGAGATATGCAATTGTGATAGTCTTCCAGTTATTCCATTAGCTGGTGAAATGGCTAGATCATGTTCAAGACTTAATCTTGAGATTATGCCTCAACAGATACACCAAGTTGTTAAGCAAATTTGATCATGAGGATTAGCTTTTTATTTTATCTTAATTTTGAATTATTGGGGAATAAGAAAGAGAAGTTAATTATTAAGTATCAATATTATGAGGAAACTCTTTCTTTTTTTAATTTATGTATATGTTTTGTACTTTGTCAATTTGTTTCTTCTATTATATTATGGATGTACTAGATTCACTACAAGAAAAAAGGTATTTTGCAGCGACATATGTCGTTGAGAAAAATACAAAGTTGTTGTAAAATGTGTTTTTCCCAGCGAAAATATTGTCGTTGCATGTCGTTGGTATAAGTGCTGTTGCAAAAAGTTTTGTAAGGACAATTAATGTCGCTACCATAACTAGTGTTTTTACAACAACAATGATTGTTGCCTTATATAACATAAATAATGACTATTGTCGCTACGAAAAGGTATTTTTGTCAACAACTAAAGTCGTTACAATAAATTATTTTTTGCCAACGAAATAAATCGTTGTTATATCTTTCATATCTCAACAACAAAAATAGTTGGAATAAATTTCCAACAATAAATGTCATTTAATATAACTGAAATTATATATTTTTGTTAATTATATAAAGTACTAGCATCAATCACATTTCTAATTTAAACCGTCTTAACTATACCAAAAAAAAAATATTACATTGTAATTTTTTCTAGCAAGAAACATAAACACAAATTAATATAATATTAAAATATAAAATATTGTAAATTATCCTTGTCTACATCAAAAATGAAAAAATATAAATTATCTTGTTCTAATGAAAAGAAAAACTGAAACTGAATAGCCAAACAAGCCACACGCAGGTAGCGAAACACAAATACCATTGCTGACGGACAAAACCAAAGGCCCCAAAAACTAAAGCCAATGGAACACTAGACAAAATCTAAAAACTGCTAGCAAAACCAAAAAACAAAACGCAGACACGAACAAGAAGCAAACAACACCACTACAAATAAGAATTCCATGTCTTCCTCAAAGAAAGCAAACCATTGTAAGGCTAAGGGAACTGAACAACACAAGGGCCACAATAGCAACAATCTCAATTCTTCTTTATATATTTGCTTCGAACTTTTCTTTGTGAAGTAGTTGAAACACCATTACTTGAACTGCAATTTCAACACAATCAAAAGTTATTAATTTAATATGTCATTTTCTACTTTTTTTTTTGCAAAGACAAAAAGGGCTAAAATATTAAAAACAAGAGAATGTCTAGTGAAATGTGATACATTCAGAAGCAATTCCAACTACAATCATTTTAGTACTAAATTTAGCTAAAATTATTCAATCCACCACACTCATTTCATATTAAAACAAGAAAATTTAACGTATATAATATGACAGTTTTAATAACATAAGCAAACATCTCCATTCCAAATAAAATATTAAGGACACAAATGTATGTCAAAAGTTAGGAAATTTTACTTACGGTTTGTCTGTAGTCATGTTATTAGCTCTGTGATTAGATTCAGACTCTATATTCAGTACACCGGAAGATTGTCCACCCTATATAAATATTCCAAATAGCACCCATAACATATTCAATATAATAAACTAATAGAATTCTATAATATGAACTACTAATTTATTATATTTTGTACCAAAAAGGACTATTTTTATACTTACTTGAAAATTCAGCATTTGGCGAAACATATTAGCCATTTTTGCTTCAACTTGTTTCTCCATTTCTTCTCCGATTTGTCTTTGACTCTCTTCAAACTTGGCTGTCATTTCTTCCCTCATTTTTCGTTCTTCTTGGAGTTGAGTCTCTACATCTTTTAGTTTCATTTCCATATCATGCCTCTTTTCACACTCCTTTTTCAATTCTTCATGTAAACCTGTAACAGCTTTTCCCTTTTGTGGTTTAATTCCAGCTCCTAACCCACGACTATAACCCGATCTCTCTCCTACAACTGATTTAAAAGCAATATTTGCAAGCATGTCTTTATCACCGTCAACATGTTCGGCTGTTGCAAGTTCTGAACAAGCTTCTTCAACCTTTGTCTATTAAAAATATTAATTATAATTAGAAATAACAAATTAATCACAATTATATATGTTCTACAAATCACTTAGCACTTAAACATGACATACATGAATTTCCTTAGAAGCATCATCTTTCCATTCTCCATTGCTATTTGTGTGAGTCATTCGCCACAAGTCTTGAAAGTTGGGCTCTTTTTGAGTTTCAGGATCTCTCTATAAACAAATTTACATTATCACCCATTATAATTATCTATTAGTCGGCAATTCGGTGAACAATATACACACACAAAAAAAAAGTTCATAACTTTATAGATTACCGCATCATAGCTCACAGCTTGAAATGACTTCCTTCCACATCTATGTTTAATAACTTGTTTTGCTTTATTTACTTTGTTCCTTTCACTGATTGCCTAAAAATAATACATAGAGAAATATAGTAATTGTTTACATTTAAAAGTAAATTGTCTAAATTTATAGTAGATTTAGTACAAACATACCTTATAGTCAGGACTTGAGAAATAATCTACCAAGAACTTCCAATCTTCTTCACTTATATCTTCTGGTTTGTGTTTCAAAGCTATCTCATTTGTGTTATATTGGCTAAAATGTTGATGAAATCTACATCTATGATTACGATAGAATCTTTTAGCGGTCTCAAGAATAACATCATTATTATGTGTTGTATTATCAATGTCAAAAGTATCCTGCACTCAACAAATTAAAATAACACTATTGTAAGTTCTCCAAAGAAGAAATCAAATAAAATAAAAATGTACAAGATTATAATTTACCAAAACTTTTGAAACTATCTTGTCAAGTTTAGCTTGTGGTATTTTTCCCCACTTTTTGACATTAAAAGGAGCATTCTTTAGGACAACGATTGAGACCTCAGTCACAAAATTTGCAGCTCCTGTCCAACAGCTACCATTTTATCTGCTGGAATATCAACATGCAATTTTCCAGTAGCACTCTTCTTTTTCTTTTTTGAGACACCTAAGCCAATGGTTCTTCCTCTTCCATTTTTTCTTGTATTTGTACAATCTATTGCATTTTTACCCAAAAGAGAAATTTATGAGAAGTATAATGTGATATTTTAAGATACTAAAATATAAGAACAAATAGTATATGAATAAGAAAAATTAAAGTTAAGCAAATTAAATAAGTAAGTACCTTGTTGACTTATAATAGCATTTGAAGAATTTGGAAGCTGATAATCTGGATCATGATTTGAGGGTGCCATAACTAAATAAAGTAAATGACAAAACATATCAAAAATCTTTTAGAAAAAAGAAACCCATAAAATATATGGCTGTGATGCAGAGAAAAGAAATAAGAAAAAAATAATAATAAACACGCAGAAAAAAAAAGGACACAAGAAAACTGCACAGACATAATGAAATCCAAACTCAACTAGCCAATTCTTACTTAAACCCTTTCTTCAACCCTAGATTCGTTACTTAAATACCCAATTCTTCAACCCCTTTTATTGACAATCAAACAAAAAGAAACCCTATATTTTGATAGAGAGAAATCCAGCAGAAAAATTCCTAACAAACCCTATAAAGAAAATATGCATTCAATCAAACATTTTACCAAGATTGATCAAGAGAAAAACGCAGCAAATCAAAGCTTGTACCTGTCGAAGAACAAAATAATTTCTATTTCCACTGATTTAGAAAGAAATTGAAAGGGGTTAATGATCTGATTATGAAAGAAGAGGGCTTTGTTAAGTTTTTGATTTACATAGATACTACTGGAGCTAGGAGTTCCCATTATGAAGATAATGGAACAGTTATTGCAGAGAAACTGCCCACAAAAATATTTCAGCGCTAAGAAATACCGCCAATGTTTTGGTCTAATTTTTCAATGCCGCCATCTATTTAGTTTTTGGATTTTTATCTATGATTTTTTTTTGTGGTGTTACCTAATTTTTTATTTTTTTTTTGTGTTTTGACTTTTAACTATAATGTAGATATTTTTGGGCATATGTTTCAAATTTATTTAATTTATTTCTTTTAGAATGATTTTTTTTTAGAGATAATCTACTACTAATATATTAAAATTAATTTAATGTACTAGTAAAAAGATGATATGCTTCAAAATAGGAATAAAACAACAAAATAGAACAATATATATGCATAAAAATAGCAACAAAAGAGTTGATTATGATCAACTCAACAATCACACTAGCTTGTTCAAAAAAAAAACTCAACAATCACACTAAAAAAAAGATAAATACAATAAAAAAATTATATATATTTTTTAAGAGAAAAGAATTATTATATGCTTAATATATATATATATATATATATAAAGAAAGAATATAAGATAAAAAAGAATATAAGATAAAAAAAAAGATGATATGTTTTAAAATAGGAATAAAACAACAAAATAGAACAATATATATGCATAAAAATAGCAACAAAAGAGTTGATTATGATCAACTCAACAATCACACTAAAAAAAAAAAGAAGATAAATACAATAAAAAAAAAAATTTTTTTTTAAGAGAAAAGAATTATTATATGCTTAAAATATATATATATATATGTATAGAACAATATATATGCATAAAAATAGCAACAAAAGAGTTGATTATGATCAACTCAACAATCACATTAAAAAAAAAAAAAGAACATAAATACAATAAAAAATTATATTTTTTTTAAGAGAAAAGAATTATTATATGCTTAAAAATAAGAATAAAATACGTCATAGGTAGGAATATAGAAATGAGAATAAAATAGTCAATTCTATCCCAAAAAAAAAGAACAAAATAGTCAATAAAAAATGATAGAAAAAATAAGACGAATATATCTAATAAAAGTCAATGACCCGTGCGAATGCACGAGGGTTTAAACAAATTATATATGAATCTATTCTCATATTTGAAGAGAATTTTGTTCTTAGACTCTTTTCTGTGGATAGATTGTAATAGTAGTCACATCAGAAATCTAGTTTTGATGAAAATGTCGTGAAGTTTGAATAAAACTATCGATTTTGACTGAAAATTTTGAATTTAATCAATCTGACCGTTCAATATCATATAAATGATGTGAAAAATGAATGAGGAAAAATAATTTTGATGATCGGACTCCGAATGGATAGACAAATTATAGCAGTCTCATCGAAAACCTAGTTTTAATGAAAGGAGCTGGATGAAGTTTACCTAAAACTATCGATTTTGAGTGGAGATTTTGAATTTAATCAATCTGACCGTTCAATATCACCTAATTGGAAAGACAAACGAATGATAAAAAGAATTTTGATGATCGGACTCTGAATGGATACACAGATTGTTATATCAGTCTCATCGAAAACCTAGTTTTAATGAAGGTTCATGAAGTTTACCTAAAACTATCGATTTTTATTGGAGATTTTGAATTTAATCAATCCGACCGTTCAATATCACATAAATGGTGTGAAAAATGAACTAGAAAAGGAATTTGATGATCGGACTCTGAATGGATAGACAAATTGTTATAGCAGTCTCATCGAAAACCTAGTTTTAATGAAGGTTCATGAAGTTTACCTAAAACTATCGATTTTGAGTAGAGATTTTGAATTTAATCAATCCGACCATTCAATATCACATAATTGGTGTGAAAAATGAACGAGAAAAAGAATTTTGATGATCGTACTTCGAATGGATAGACAGATTGTTATAACAGTCTTATCGGAAACCTAGTTTTAATGAAATGGTCATGAAGTTTACCTAAAACTATCGATTTTGAATGGAGATTTTGAATTTAATCAATCCGACCGTTCAATATCACCTAATTGGAAAGACAAAGGAACAAGAAAAAGAATTTTGATGATCGGACTCTGAATGGATAGACAGATTATTTGAAATCTCATCGAAAACCTAGTTTTAAACTTTTAATGAAAGGGTCATCAACTTTACCTAAAACTACCGATTTTAATTTGAGATTTTGAATTTTATTAACCAGTTTTAACCATTTGATCTTTTTGTCTTAATGTAATTAATTACCACCAATGTCACTAACATAAATTTAAACTCTCAATATATAATTTTACTTTTGTCAAAAATAAATAAATAATAATTTTACTTAATTAAAGATAGGGTGCAGCTACTCTCTAATCAAATAAAATTTAATTAAGAATATTCAATTGCATAAACTAAACAATTACCAATTAATTTTAATGCACATAATTAAATGATTAAAAATTTAAATATAATGCATTAGTTGGTTACAGAAATTTACCATATAATAATAGTAATTAAATGCAGGAAACGAAATGAATAAGTTCATAGTCCAGTGGTTTGTGTTCATTTATGTTTGATGATGCTTGATAGAGGTCCCCAATTCGAACCTTTCCTTTGCCAAACTCTATTTTTTTTCAAATATCTTATTTTTAGTCAATTTTCTTCTATAAAATTAAGTTACGTATTAATTGTAGAACTTATTTAAAAGAGTGTTTAACTCTACTTCCTTTTAAGTGATGAGAAGTTTTAAGAAACTCAAGCCAAACAATAATAGCGGCAACAATGATAGTTGTTACAATAAGTAACTTTTTTCAGCGATGAGATTGTTGAAAAATAATAAAATTATTATAACAACTTAAATTAGTCACAACTTAAATTAGTCATTTACATATGTATATCAAAAAGTTGTATTATTTTTAGCAACAATAGTTATTGTTGGGATAAGTGATTTTTAACAACGATAATGAGATTGTTGAGAAAAAACAACTTATTACAAGGACTTAAATTAATTGTTGCTATATGCACACTTAAAAATTACATTATTTCCAACAACAATAATTGTTATTGGGATAAGTCACTTTTCTCAACAATAATGAAATTGTTGAGAAAAAAAAAAACTTATTACAACAACTTAAATTAGTTGCTGCTATATGCATGTTTTTCTCAACAATTTAATTATCGCTGCAAAAAAGTCGCTGCTAAATATCTTATTTCTAGTAGTGATTCCTTTGCAAAAGTAATGGATTATATATAGCAAATTAAGTTGTTCTTTTTTCTTTCTTTTTTTGTACATAAATTAAGTTGTTCTTCTAATCTAAAGAAATGTGTATATATTATTTCTACATTTTTTTGTGTTCAAAATGAAATTAACGTGTACAAATATATGGTGTCAAAATAAAATAACGCGTGCGCCCATACACACATATATGAGTGTAAAATCGTTGATTTTAAGAGTAACTCTTGAGATGAATTATTATGTTTCATAGCTCATTATAATCAATTAATTCTATTAATAACTATTTGATAAGAACTTGTGGGCGTTGCATTATATATGCAGTGGATCGGGGTTCGAATCCCGATCATTCCATATATCACTTTAATGGTGAAATTTCTACCACTGGACTATTTGTAAAAAAAAAAAAGAAATGTCTATGATGAATTATGATCATGTAAGAATAATTTTATGAAAATATATAGCTGCTAAGAAATAAAAGTTAATTTGTTACATTTTAGATTAAGCAACCGTTAGAATTGAAGAATGATTAGGGGATGATCATATCAATATCAATCAGTGTATATAACTAGAGAAGCTACCTAGTACGTACAAACAAGTCATAACAAATAACAACTTGACTGAATTTTGACACTAAGCAAGCTCCTTTGTCTGAAGTTATATTAATCCCACTATGTATAGTATGTAATCTAATCTATAGTTGGTGTAGTCCGTACTGTTTAGTAGCAATATTCTTTTTCCTTTTGGAAATATAGTTTTTTTTTTTATAGAAATTTTGGAAATATAGTTGTTGTTAGTCATAATCATAGTGAAAGCGAGGCTAGTTCTATTGTGTAAAAATAAAATAAATCTTGCATTATACAATTTTTTTAAGTTAATATGATATTTGTATTAAATTTCTGTTGATCCGACTCCTTATATCGAAAGTCTTTTTGATAAGGTGTTTGGGCGACATGTCCCATTGAGTGATACAACGGCGATGCAAGTGGATGAAATAACTTCGTTTGAGGGGGAGTATACCCATAAAGAATGGATGAAGTCACACTTAAGGAAAAAATTATGATGACAAATGTTATGTGAACTAAGTCTCACATTGCTTAACAAAATGAAAATTTAGGACTTTACATGTGAAATATTTATAAACCTAATACCTTAAAATTTTGGGTAAAATTGTGATGTTTAACTCACCTGTACGTGTATTATCAATCTTAAATATGAAAGTTCACTAAGGTGTGACTAGAATGACAAATTGACAACTCAGAATAAATAATAGAGATATGCTGACTCATTGTAGCAAACAAACAGAAAAGCTGATCAGATATATATGGAAAATTTGTCCTAAATTATTTATTGCAAAAATTATGGAAAGATCTTTCGATCAATTTACATTATGAATGATTTACTTACTCTATCTAGGGAAGGTGATGAATTATACATTGAAATTAGCTGGTCCAGCTCATAAAAAGGCTTTAGCCAAAAATGCATAAAAAATAGCCAAAATGCATGAAATATGTTGGTTTTGACGTTAAATTTAGTAGGAAAAATAATGGTTTAATTCCCGCAACTGTGATCGGAGGAGACTGGAACCACTTGATGCTAAAACTGACTCCTGAATCAGATTAAATTAATGGTGAAAGCAACAACAACAAAAAAAGAAATCATAAAAAATAGTCAATCATTAGTTGGTTCAATAGTGAATGACACTAAACTTGGTAGTGAAGACCACAGTTCGATCATCGCAACTGCAATCAGGAAAGAGCCGGAATCACTTAATGTCAAAACTGGAAGAAAAAAAAAAAAGCATAAATATAACACACGTACGGTTGTCGTTTGATCACAAGTCACAATCTAAATTAACAAATTTCTGCACATTTATTTGCTTCTTAAAAGTAATGTCAAATTTTTACTTTGACAAAATCACCCAACAATCTTGTAATACACATAATCAATCGTTAGCCACTAACACAATATCTTGATATATATATTTTTTTAATGGCACAATGTCTTGATATTATTATGGAAAAAATAATCAATTTGAATAAAAGGAAAAGAACGTGTTCCAAAAACACCATGTCCACATTCCCCTTGAAAAAGAGAAAACGACACTGGCTAAGCCAAATTAATTTCCAGTTTATAGCTAATTTTCACCAATTTAAAATTGATTCAAATTCCCACATTTTTTTTTTGTTACACACACTTATTATTCTGCTAAAATAATGACTGTATCTATATATATTAAAAAGAGAAAATAAATAAATTTGATTAACATACGTCCACATGATTATGGTGATAAAGAGACTAATGATGTCCTTATTACTTTCCAATCATCTTAGCTTAGAGGTTTTTTTATCACCCTATCTATTTTTTTTCGCATCGTAAGAGTTTATTAAAATACCTCAATCAGCTATTTAGATAGCAGACCTAGCCAAAAAATATGCTAACTTTATAATGTCTGATACTTAACTGGCGGACGATGTTTACAAAAATTTCTCATTTTTATAATGTAGGATGACAAAAAAAAATCTTATTATTTTACGGATATGTCTGGGATACGGGCTCATAAGGCACAATCCAATTAAGTGACAAAAACGGGCCTTCAACAGTGCTGGACATGCCCAAAATGCTACCACAATACTAAACCGTTAGATTTTGTTGTTGTATTAGCAATTTTCTCAACGTTGAATTACATTTTTCTTAGAGAAACTTGAATATTATACTCATAATACCTCTCTTTTTTTTCCCTCGAGCTAAGTAGGTAGCGAGAGCTATCGCAGAAGGTAAAGTGAACAGTGATTGAATTTTATACCTTGGTGCAAAAACTTGTCTTTATATAAGAAGATACAATTATAATCGTATGTGTCAGCTGGCAACAACTGTCATTAGAGGCGATAATGGCCGTAGACGTTGAGGTGCGTGTTCGCTGCATAAAGTGTACAATTGTTATCATATGTGTTACCATAAGCTTGCATGAGAAGCCTCCATGATTACAACTCAAATATAATTAGATACATATTACATCTATTTCATAATTACAACTCAAATGTTAAAAAGATTATATGAACATTTATATGTTAAGTCAAACATTCAAACCTGCAATTTTCCACTTCTTTGCACTTAGTGTGTTTTGCCGATGGGTTGTATATTTTACTATACAAGGGGAAATGGTTACAAGTTATTATAAGAACAGGATCTGGAGGGAAGCAATGCTAAATTGAAGCCTTGGATGAACAACATATTTATCCTTTAACAAAAATATATATTTCATATGACAAATTAAACACAAAAAACATGGTAGTATATACTAATATACACGATAAATAGTTGAGAAATGTTATTTCAACACAATATTCTAACAAAAATACAACAAAGTTTCACTTTATGTTTTTTTTAATATTTTTTGTATATCTCGATAATTGTGATGTGAGTGGATAGAGGTTGATGTCGTATTTTTGTCCGATCTTTTTGTGTTCATATAACAGCTCTCTAAATAGTTTTCATTAATTAATTAGTTACATCAATCACTGTAATTAACAAGCCAGATGAAGAATGCTTATGCATGTGATCCAATTACTCTTTTGGACACCATTTTGATGCACCATAGGGACTGTATGTATAAATGATATTGTGCACCTTATTTCTCTTATACATCTAATCTAAACCATATAATATATGCTTTGCTTTCTACACTGATTTATCTAAATAGAGGAGAAGTTGAGAAACAACAAATCAAGCTATAGAATTAATGCACACACCAAATTTAATTATTAATTATATAGGAAGTTATACTTATATATGATAATCTCATCATAATTGATTATAAAGATGTGAATTCTTCGGTACATACCTTATTTGAATATGTACCGGTATATCTGATGAGGTAGATAATTCTAATAGGTTCGTGAATAGTGTTTATTAACTTTTCTATATTAAACAACTTATTATAATTATCCACCTCAGCAGTGTACTAGTACATATCCAAATAAGACGTGTACCGGAGTGTATAGTGTTTGCTTGCTAGAGGCCCCTTGCAAGCATTTTCTCATAATTCTCAATGGATTGAAGCCTTTGAATCATCAACTGCTGCCTGAAATTCTTGATGAAGGCATCAGCACTTGCGTTGATGTCTTCTGTAGTCTTCCTTTCTAGCTTCTTATTATTTGTTTCAACAGAGTTCTCTGCTTTCTTTGCCTCATTATGATGATCATATGGTGATGATGAAGTTGAGGGGTTACTCATCTTTTCCTTCATGTTGGTGGTGCTTTTTTCTTCTCTTTGCTTGAGATCTGATGATGGTTGAACTGGGATATAGCTCCTTCTCATTTTTGTTATGTACTCAAAGCCTAGCTATAGAAGATGGATGCTTCATGGATAGGCTCATGTGCTTCCTTATATATATAATAGAGATTGGGATAAAGATTAATTAATTCCTTAAAGCAAGGGTATAATGTTTATATGGTTTCTAAATATATAAGAAAAAGTTAGGTCAACATAAGTTAATTTATCGGAAACAAAAATTAAACTAAATAAATCAACTAAAAGTGAGTAGAGAGAGCAATTTTTTCTTTTTTTTTTTTTTTGGTACATAGACGAAATGGCAAAGCCATTGGAAACTCACACACACAAAGTGGAGGGACCGGGGTTCGAACCCCGATCATGGCGTCCGACCTAGCAATTTCGACATTTCTGCCAATTGAGCTAGGATTTGTGGACAGAGAGCAATTTTTTCTTATATTTAGTACTAGAGAGAGATATTTTAAAAGATAAATTTCACTAAAAGTAGTCAACCAAATTGTTCACTAGCGCATTAGTCATCGCCAAAGTCGATGATAGATATTTCGATCAATAACATGATTAAAAAAATAATAATAATTTAGATATAGACTTTTTGTATAAGTTTCTTTTTAGTTTCTCATGAATCTTGGTGATGACTTTTCACCTTGTCCCAATCTATGGTAACTAACACCTTGAAACCAAAGTTAAAAGATGGTGGCAAGCAAAAAGGTGCGTGCGGAGAATATCTAGTGGATTGATAATTGATATGCTTAGCGTAAAAAATGCGTATGGTGTCAATCCCATAGGAAAATATTTACACTAAGATCAATTTGTCTATTTGTTGAAGAAAACTTAATGGCTTAATCATTCGGTAAGTGTGATCAAAATGGTGAATATTTTATTTCGCAGACGAATTTTAAATTATCGGGCTCTCTATTAATAGAAAATTTTGAATATCTTACCTCTTCAACTATAGGGTACATGTGTCAAATTTAAAATAATTGAGTTATTTTATTTGTGATACATTTCATAAGAAACTCTTTTTTTCATTCACGTAGAGAAAATTTTAATGTTGTAATAAAATTGCATATTTTTGTATAGTTCAATTAGTATGAATATTGCATTTTATATGTAGGTTTGAAGTTCGAATTCCGAATCTCATACTTCACTTTAAGAGATGAATTTTTAGTCATTAAATTACTTTAAAAAAAATTAAATTTCCTTTTCTGAAGTTTTAAGTTTGACTATTGGATGGATTTGTGAAAAATAAAATAAAAAGAAGTTTGACTTATGGAATGCTTCAATAGTCAAATAGATCTTAATTAGAAATCATTGAGTCGATCAAAGAAAACAAATGTGCCATGTGAAGCATACTAGTAATTCAATTTAATCTTGCGGCTTAAGCTACGGTCATGTGGATTAATGCCTCTGGTTAGCAATGCTAGTAACACCTATGCTAATTTAATTGAATTCTTAAAACTAATGGGGAACATTAAGTAATCTCATTAAGCATCTATATATATATATATATATATATATATATATATATATATATATATATATATATATATATATATATATATATGAACCTTCATAAACCATAAAGAAATGTATAAATTATATTGGTACATTGCATGCACTAAGGTTCTTCAATGCAATGACAATAAAATAATGAAGATAAGCATGTGATGCCCGTTTGTGCCTTTGATTGAGAGACATGGGAAGCTGCCGTCCCACATTGGGTTCTTAATTATGTTCACATCTCTGCCATTTATTTTATACATATCTTAGAAATGCCAAAAAGGTATGTAGGGAGAGTTGTCTCCCTTACTTATATGTAACTTTCGTCCTAAAATATAAGTTTTTTTTTTTTTATCATGTTATACAAATTAAAAAATATTATTTCGAATAGTATTCGAAATTGGGGAATGACTCACAGTGATAGTGGATCGGTGGAAGAAATACTCTATAAATAGAGGTAGAGGCTAAAATATAAGGTGGAGACGACGGAGATGGAGGAAAGTATACCTACAAAAATACTTTGAGTCAAAGTCAATATAAGTTTGAAGTGGAGGTTAGATTAAATTGAGGTGCACATTTTAAAGGACTGTTTATATTTCATTAATGTATGAGAAAAATTTAGTCAAAAAAATTGTATGAGAAAAATAAATTTAAAAAGAGTAACGCGATAAATAATTAAAAGTGTAATAGAAAAAATAACATTTAATATTCTAGTATAAAGTGGTTTATAATTTAGGACGAAGAGAGTAATATTTTCAAAAGTGCAACTATTTTTTTTTTTGTTTAAAGCAACCAATATTAATAATTAGTATTATTAATTTTGCTGTAGATGAAAATCAAACATCTAATCTTCTTATTTCACTCGTAGCGACTAAATCATCCTTATATACTCTCTTGATGTAGCCATTATAATTAGGTTAAGTGCTAGCTACATTATAATATCATTTTGAAACTACTCATTTATTTTTTACTCTATAGAAACATGATGGGTTTTCTCCGATGGTAAGATTTGTTAAGGCCACTTTTTCAACTTAGGATTCCCTAAGGACTTGATATTGTGGTGGTAATTAATTGATTAGCTTTATATTAGATTTGATTTGAAAAGCACTAAAGTAGAATTAGTTAATGTTATTATAGTCTTATAAACATATATATAAAATATGTGATGAATGTGATTCATAATACAAATGCTTGTATAAAAAAGATTTTAGAATCTACGATATACTTTATTTTATATATTATTTTCTCATATCTTGATCAATTGTTACTTTGTTCACCTAATTTTACAAAAAAGAAATTGGTACCTTGATAGTGACTTGGATTGTATCAGTGCAAGAGATATCATATTGGCAAGGAGCCAAGGACAAAACTACCTTGATAGTACGGTGTATAATATAAATATGTGTGATTAAAATAACAATCAACAAGTTTGCCTCAATGCATGAGATTAAAAATGTGGGTGGTAATAGAAAATAAAGGGTTGGGATAAGGGTACTTGACCCAACCAAAAGGCTAAGGATAATCTAACTTTAAACTCCAAAAAAAATAATGAAAAACTACTAAGTATACAACTCATAGGATAAGTAGTCCATTCATAATAACTACTGGATCCTCCCTTTCTTATTCCGACTAGCCACTTCCAAGAAATCATTTGAATTCCTTCAAATATCTCATCAATGACCGACACTTTGGAGGAAAAACATATTCATTTCTAGCCTTCAATATTAGCTACATTGCCGCTAGTCGTGTGACCTTTCTCCCTATCCGTCGAAAAACAAAGTATACCCATCACCTCAAGGGGGTCGATGGAGCTACCGAAGCCATATCAAACAAGTGAAACATTTTCTTCCACATCGCTGCCAAGCAAGAACTAAATAAATGACTAGCTGACTTTAACACTAATGGACACCACAAACAATTTCAGAGTTAAATGGCATAAAAAAATGCATATCTCGTTTTTCAGAGTTGAATACTATCAAAGACTATTGATCTCGAATTATTATTGACCTTTTGTCATCTATCAAAGGATTTAGTCGACATATTAAGATATAAATTTTGATTTGTTAAAATTTTATAGGTATCTTATTGAATATTTAACTATCTTCATCTATTTATTGTTGTTAATTTAACATATAAGCAAATTAAGTTTATTTGATTGTAAAAAATAAAAATAAAAAGACTAAATTAATAATTTAGGGAGTATTTAATATTAATAAAATTCTAACTATCATATTTAAAGAGCATCTTATTTAAAATACATTTGAAAAAGTTAGTGTAGTAATTTAACGAAAACAAAAACACAATAAACAAACATGGCAGCGGCGCGGCGGCTGCTATCACGTATGCGTGTGATTCCGTTACCGGCGGCGGTTGGCGCGGCGGATAGTGTCACGTTGGCCGGTGGCGCATATGCGTGTAATTGTAGGTGTAACAGCAAAATTCCAGCTTTGAATACAAAATATTCGAGGTTGAGTTCTTCGTCTATATCATCATCACTATGGCGGAGGAACAAAATAGATCAGAAATTGCCCTTGATTGTAAAAGCTGGAGACCCAGTTCTTCATGAACCTGCACTTGACATTGATCCAAATGAGATTAAATCAGAGAAGATTCAGAAGATAATCGATGAAATGATTCTTGTTATGAGAAAATCCCCTGGAGTTGGTCTTGCTGCTCCACAAATTGGAATCCCCTTAAGGGTATGAAATATCAATGAATGTACCTTTTAAAAATGTGTTTTTTATCATTTATTGTTGTTGTAAATGAAGCACAGACACAAACACATTTCAAATGCGACACACCTTTTATGTGAAGTGTCAGTGCTACATAGATTGTTGTTGTTGATTGGACTAAAAATATGTTTTTCCTTGTGATTTTTGTTAAGAGTCCACATCGGTTGAGAGATGACCTGACTAAGTGTTTATATACTAGAGGCAATCATCACCTTACAAGCCGGTTTTGTAAGGTCGAGTTAGGCCCAATACTCCATCTAAGAATTTTTTATGTATGCAGATAATTGTTTTGGAGGATAAAGAAGAATATATTAGTTACAACACAGAGGAGGAGACCAAAGCACAAGACAGAAGACCTTTTGATCTTTTGGTATGTAAATGTAATGTATTGCTCATATGATCTTTTGGTATGTAAATGTAACATATGTATCTGTGGTATACCGGCTGAAAGAAGAAGCTTTCCACAGCTTGCAGTCATTTGGAAGATATAAGAATTAATAAACCAACAAGCAGTACCATAAGTTAATAATAACCCGTGTATCCGAAAAAAGCTATTGTTCCTTCATTTATTTAAATGAAATTCATAGTTTTGTTTTGTACATGAGATATGTTACTTGAGCTATACGCCTATACACATTCATTCAGTAGTTCTCTTGACTGAGGCAGGTGATTCTGAACCCCAAGCTAAAGAACAAGAGCAACAGGACTGCCTTCTTTTTTGAAGGGTGCTTGAGGTGTGGCAATAATTTACTAGCAACCTTTTTCATTTTCTGTTGCCATACTTGCAATTCCAAAACTGATATACCATTTGTTAATCCTCATATTTAGGGATTGTGCATATATTAGTTTAATATTTAAAATCATCTGCAATAACATTTTGCAGCGTTGATCGATTTCAAGCTGTGGTAGAGCGGTACCTTGATGTCGAGGTGTCAGGTTTTGATCGATATGGTGAGCCAATCAAAATAAATGCTTCTGGTTGGCAGGCTCGGATTTTACAGCATGAGTGTGATCACCTAGATGGAACACTATTTGTTGATAAGATGGTACCTAAAACTTTCAGATATTGGAGAAACATGGATCTGCCACTTGCTCATGGTTGCCCCAAACTTGGCCCCCGAGCTTAAAACTGGAGCTGCCTCTGATTCAAAACAAGTTTCATATGCAAAACATTAGTGAAAAGTTGACTTTTGAAGACCTTATAATGTAGTCCAGTGTCTGGTCCTTTAAGTTAGAAATATTGAATCAGTTTGTGAATTAGTAATTTTCCTCAAAAATTTTGTACTATCCTATTGCAATCTGTTATTACTGTTTCTGATCAATTCATTAAACATAAGTTTCAATAACAAGGATATTGATTTTGCTTTTCTTTTCTCAAATTGCTTAGCTTTTCTTATTAAGCTATTCAGGTGGCTGTTTATACCTCTTTTGCGCATCTCCTGACTTAGTGATTTTATGAACACGCAGGAGAACTTGCACTTACAATGCAAAAATTTGGTAGAAAAGTTCATTAAAAGTTTAAACCATTCAGACATGTTTTTTTAGTTATTACTCCTATGCTTTTGCCTTATGATTGAGACTAGTTTCAAATTTTTCAAAGGAGGTATTCATTCAATCATGATGTACAGAAGACCACACTAGACACATGACAAATAATTGAAATTTCAACAAAAAATAATGCAGTATCAGAAAAACAATTCAAATTCATTGAATCAAGTGCATTCATTCACATGGGTTATGGATGCATTTACCAATCTTTTTTAGGTATTGATGAAGAAATTCAAGAATGATTATTGTGTGTTGTGATGCATGATGAATTGTAGAAATGAAAGGGGTTTTAAAAAAAACTATGCTCTGTAATAATAATTTTGTCGTTGTACTTTTAAGGTTTTTGTTTTTTTTTTTTAACCAAATTTGTAGTGGTAAATGCGGAGGTTGATTTTTCTGTCAATTTTGATTTGGCCTTACGATTTAGCATACTTTTTTGAGGCATTCATTCGATCACGACGTTCAGAGATTACGCGAAATTACACTACCAGGAAAACAAATCAAATTCAATGAGGCAAGTGCATGCATTCATATGGATTTATGGATACATTCATTAATCACCTTAGAAGATTTTATACCTTGCAGAACTGATATGAAGGGTTCATCTACTCGTTTTATTATGTACAAAATACCTTCTGTTCAGACAGAGTTGATAGCAGGATTTGACTCTAACAAGACATTCTGTCTAATAAAATCGCTACTGTTTGAAAAACAGGCAGGAGGATACACATAACCTTTAGCAGAACCATGAGCTTGCCAGCAGTAAGATCTTGTATCTCCTCCAAAGTATGATGGAAGAAAAATGTTTTCTAGATATAGTCCTTCACATGGAGAGGTATCACTGCAAGCAAATTTAATTGTTTCTTCGGTGGCTGAAGTTCCTTCAATATTAATAAAGGATATGTTCCCCACTTGAACAGCCAAAGTCTGCATCACAATGCAGAACATTAATTGTGCATCACTCCATACACATGAAGATTTACATGATAACCTTGCAAAAATGTCTAAAGATTTCCTACCTGATTCTTGCATGGATCTCGTGAGTCACAGTAGTATTGATCAATGATTATTGGATTGGACACATTTTCCATCAAGATATTCTTGAATGTGATATTGGAGGCAAAACCACTCCCACCCTAAAGAAAATTTGACTCAACTTAGTCAACTTGAACATCACTAGGTGATATATAATGAGATTACAGTAATCAAGAAACTTACCTGCCATGTTTTGATTCTCACCCCATTATCAGTGTTGTAAAGATAAGCTCCATCAACTTTTACATTGTGAATCTTCTCCCATGCATTTGATTTCCCCAAGCTACCAATGCTGAAAAATAGGTTACGGTATCGATTAAGAATTATACTACTTGGGCTCCTAATGACCTATAAGTGAATATTACTTTCACCTTATGCCATGGCCTGGACCACAGGAAATATTTCTGATCCAGATCCGTGAAGAATTTCTTACTATGGAGATGCAGTCATCACCTGAAATGGGACATAAAGTTTGTTTTGGAACTTCTAAAGTGCATAAGATGTTAAACTTTCACCGAGACCATTATATTATATCTTTCAAGATGAGTGAAGCTAATATTGCATTGGATTGAGGTTAACACACCTGTTCTAATTACACTACGACTAATCACGACACCTGTTGTTGCACTAATGTGGATTCCATCAGTATTAGGGCTGGAGGCAGGTGCTAATACTCTGAGATGGGATGCAACAACTCGCCTACAGCTAGTGAATGCCATGTGCATTTTTTGGCTATTTATCAGCATAAGGTTTCTGACTTTCAGATTCTTGCATCTATGAAAAGTCACGGCCTGCAGTGTAAATGTAGTTTCATATTTCAGCTAATACATCCATAACTAGTGTATCGTCAGATCAGAGAAATGAACTGTTTTGCTCCATATTTTGAAGCGTCACTAACCGTTGGAGCAGGCTTACATGGCTGCAAAAGAAGATTTTTGAAGTCATCATGACTAAGTTAAACTGATGAATAAACTTTAAATACTACATATGAAATTAGGCTTGTCAGATAGCTATACATTTGTGTAGTTATGCTTGCAAGATCTGGACCACCAATCTTGTCCCATTCCATCTATTTTCCCTCCACCGTCTACAGAAAGGTGATTCACCCCGTGGAAGTAAAGCCATTTGCGCTTATTTAAGTCATGCCATACCTCAGGATCTCGCGGTGCAACAATTGTTCCGGAGATCTATAATAATAAATTAAAAATAGTAAAAACATAAATAAGTGTTTTCTATAAGACAATTCATTCAGGAATTAAAAGATGCATGACAGAATCTTGGCGCTTACCCTCAAAGTGACCTTGGATCGACACGGTCCAGCAATGTCAATTGGATGGACAAGAAAAGTTTTCCCATATGGAAAAATAACTTTTGTAAATCCTGAGAAAGAACACGCGACTTTCCAAGCCTCCAAGAAGGCCTGAAAAAATGAATTAAAGCCGTTATTACTTCAAAAGGACTATTGCATTTCACTTTCAATCAAATGAACGATAGAATCAGGCATGGAAGTAAAAAACTGAGCACAAGCTTGATTAGAAGCCAGCCTAGCAAGAGTATGAGCTACACTGTTTGTTTGTCTCTTTACAAAACAAACATTAAGATTCTGAAAAATGAGACGTAATGTAATGCCTACAATGAGAAATAATAGCTCCCGTTCAGATTCATCAACTTGTGAAGAATCAAAATTATCCACTACAGCTTTTGAATCCAACACAAAGACATTTTTATCCCGAAGTCGCTCATGAGCCACCCCTTCAAGTTTTAGCCAACAGGAAAGCACCATTGTCATCTCATGCTACTATACCAATACCATGCTTTCACAGTTCAAGTTTAAACCTGCATCAACATTCAATTTTATCATTCCTGAAGGGGGTTAATCCATGCTGCATGGCTGTCATGGTAACCACGCCTTGCTGCGCCAGAGACATCTTGATCTTGCATTTGGTTCCAAGAGAACCAGTCCAACCATGCCCGCTTTCCAATCTGCTTCAGCTCCTCTACAATAGCTTGCCACATTAGTAATTTGATGAGTATTCAGCTCTTCCCCCAAGCCAAAAAAAACAGTTTTTAAAACTTTCATGGTACATGATATGCTTCTCCACAATGTGACACAACATACACTCCTGCCAGCATTCAACGCTACAGCTACATGTGAGGGAAAGGTGCCAAGGATTGTCAATATTTGTTCCACTGCGAGCACAGGTGAAAGGACATATAACACCTTTGGTACTTAATCTGTCTCTCGTGAGATCGAGAAGACTCCACCATTTCTCAACCAAAGTTCCATCCAAAGAGGGATTTTGAGATCCATCTTCAATTAAGTATTGTGCTACTGCTAGGATCCTTTCTTTGAACAAGGAAAAAATTCCTACAATAGTGGTGTAAAAATAGATTCAAAGGAATAAAGATTGCAACAAATGAAAGATTTCTTATTGGTGTAGAGAGATTGAAAGAGAAGATACATAAGGTTTATGGTGAAGATGATAACCTTGCACTCAAGGCGACCCCCAAAGGAGCACTTTCCTATGACACTAGAATTCTCTAGTCACAAAATTTAATTATTCAAAGATATACTTTCTTCTACCAATTGAGGACAATTTGAAGAGTTTCTAAGAATTAACAACTTATAAAAACCACAGAACAAACTTATCAACTTACTATTAACTTCTACTAACTCTCATTACTTAACTACTCTAATTAACCTATATTCTATATCCTAACATATTTGCTTGTTCTAAGAGACAAACTATCAAACATTAGGTGGCTATCCCTAAGGGTAACAAAGTTATCAAATGATCACTTGCCCTAAACATTCCATAAACTATGAATCTCAATACAAATGCTGAAATTTTAAAAAGAAGCACCACACATGTTCATTTTTTTGTGTTAACCCTCCGGTCCAATTCCCAGAGGAATGGGGACCCTGATAATCTGGAGTTCGGCTGAGAGGTAAGTAAAGTTCAGCCAAACATTGTTCCACCCAGGAATCAAATTCGGATTGTCCCAAATAATTTGTTCTTTGGTGGAGCTCATTAACCACTTGAGCTCAAACACTTGGTTCATGATCATTGACATTATACAGCACTATGATGCATTTGTCACTAAACAACAACAGTTACATTTTGCATATCATTTTATAAAAAAAACCACAAAAGTTGAAGCCTAAAAATTTAAACAACAAACAAAAAAACAAGGAAATAACCTGTGTGTCATTATGGAAACCATCACCCTTAGCACCAAAATCAGTAATGGAAAGAACCTGCTTGGTTTTGGGTCTGGTTCGGGTCGACCCAGAATATGGGAGTCTGATAATAGAATCAAACCCTTGTACATGGTAAGTGAGAAAAGGAGTAATAAGTATATTTACATGAATGAAGATAATTATAATGACATTTATAGAAATATAAGATCTCATTCTTATCCTAGGCTGATTCTTCAATAACCCATTGTTCTTGTTCTTGTTTTTTTCTGCTGGTTTTGAATGATACAATACAAGAACAAACAGAACCTGCTGAGCTGAGTTGTGTTGTGTTGTGTTATGTCAGAATCTTACAAGAGTTTGTTTAAGCTGATTTTTTTTTCCTATTTGTTAGGAACTAGGATAGGAACAATTCGTTACATTATTACATGTACTATAAAATTAACTAACCACCATATGAGGCCAAGAAAACACCACCACATAGTAGAGTTGTCTTAACTAAATTTTGTTGGTTATCTTGTCTTTGTAAGATTGTAGTAACATTCTAATATATTTAGAATTTAGAAGACAACAATTTATATGTTATTATTTGTTGGTTGCCATTTTAAGGTAACATAACACCTTTACATTACCCATGTTATTTTTTTATAATCTTACATGTGTAATAATCATATGTTTCACGGGTAAAATAGTGTTGCATTTTTTTTAAAGGAAAATTGTGTTGTATTAACCACAATTATTTTTAATCATCGAATTTATAATTCACATCATATTATTTTTTTTATTTTTTATTTTTGATATTTTCACATCATATTTCAATTGTGAAAACAAATGAGTGAATAGTACTACCCTTATTTTATAAAACTATTCTTTCTTTCTTTTTTTTGTCGGGCATCATAAAACTATTCTAAAATGTGATTATGTTACAAAAGTATAACATTTCATGGAAGAATTTGCTTTGAGTTGTGTAAGAAACAAAGTTTCTTTAAATAGATTCTCTGTCGTAATCGTGTTTCATCATTTAGATTGGATTATTAGATACAAACTACAAAATTAATACTCTAGTCTTTCTTGTCAACGTGTCAGTTCTATTTTTTTAGCATGCGTTTGGTTTAGCGTTTGAAGCTCCAAACGTATAATCAAATTTGTTTATGATGTAGTTTTAGAGAAGCTACTAAATTTTTATGTAAACGTACTATTTCAACACCATTTTGAAAGAATCTAGCGCATATTTAAATTTTAGCACTTCCAGAATGGTATCTCATTTGATGACTCGAGGCCCGGAAGGAAACCTTCTTTGCCTTCCACTTAAGCTGTGATGTATATACTAATTCTTTTCTTTCCTTTTGTCTAGTTGGTAGGGCAAAGACGGTTGAAATGTGGATATTATTGTGTTGTAAGTGTTGATATCAAATAAAGAAGATAAAAAGGTATTTAAGTTTGGTATTTTGTACAAAATATATCCAATGGAAAAATTATTTTTGACTATATAATGTGTATTTTCATCTCGTATTTTGAATTTTTGATGATGTGACAAATACAGTGTTTATCTCTTGTGGTCGCTGCTTGTATACATTGATTTCAAACCAAAGTGAGGTCCATATGTAAATTTTAGACCAACAAATCATCCGTGAACCGACGATAAATGTGTATATGTGAGTTTATCACAGTAGCTTGGTAAATGAAGATCAACTAAATCTTATCTTATTAAACTAACTTGTAAGATGATAATTATTTTCACTTATAAAATTTTGTCGAATAATATCACATTGAATTAAGACTTTTTAACAACTCATTCATGGCCAAAATTGGACATATGGAGTGTGTGACCCGAGTGATCAACCTAGTAGCATGAGGTTTAATCGAATCTTGAATATAATTTGATATCCATATTTAAATTTAGGCTTAATTAGTCTATTGGTCCCTTATAGACATTTTAGATTTCACAATGGTCCTTTAAAAAAAAAAGGTTCGGATTGGTCTCTTAAAGAAAAAAAGACCCGGATTGGTTCCTTAAAGATCATATATATTTGTCATATTGGTCATTTCAGTTAAATTTTAACTCCAAATATAACAAAAAATTCCAATGGTTAAAATTTTAAAAATGAATAAGGTTTTTTGTGGACCACTTACACTTCCACAATTCAGTCAACTAAAATTAACGTTTTTTTTGGAAAAAATTGACGGAAATGACCGATTGAGAAACGAA
This sequence comes from Trifolium pratense, assembly GCF_020283565.1. Lineage (NCBI taxonomy): Eukaryota > Viridiplantae > Streptophyta > Magnoliopsida > Fabales > Fabaceae > Trifolium > Trifolium pratense. The sequence continues at coordinate 57,617,750 of NC_060065.1, read as the reverse complement.
TGTGTCTTTAATGGACCAATCTGAACATTTTTTTTCTTTAAAGAACCATTGTAAAACCTAAAATGTCTTTAAGAAATCAATAGACTAATTAAGTCTAAAATTTAAGATGTGTAACTTGTAAAGTAAAAATTAAAGTAAACATCTCAATTGAATTGTTACATAAAAATTACATCTTTTTGTCACGTCAAAAAATTCAATCTCAACTCATCAAAATTCAATCCTCTATTCATCCGCAGGAAAAATCATATATACCAAAATTGTTGACTTACAAATGTGAGGACCATGAAAATATTATATTTAAGCATAAAGTCAAATTTGTCATGAAAATGCATCAAATCAAATAAAGTTATGGACCAAAATCGTAAATGTGTAAAAATTGGAGAGCTAGAAGAAGATAACAATGGCTACTACCGCTAAATTTATTAACCCAACCAAAATAAAATGCATCTTTATCTCCATCTAAGACAAATATAAATTTTTAATTGTAGAACTAGAAAGTGTAAACAAAGCCACTTGAATATTGAATACTATAATGATAACAAAGCAAAAGGAAAAAAAATAAAAAAAACACATATTCATCATCATTATGTTCTTAATAATACTAATAATAATTCATGATGAACTCAACAACTAATTACTACCCCACAAACCTAAAGTAATTAATACTACTAGTATTACATAAAGGCAAATGTTATCATGTGCACCTAAGGCACATGTTAAAAATACAAATATAGAAATATTTTCTCGAAACATGTGTATTATATCTTTTAAGCATTAAATTCGTTTATAATATTAAATGCAAATTTCTAATGATAGAAACCTTAACATGTGCCCTATATGCACATGTTAACAGCACCCTTACATAAAACACCATAACCTTTCACCCTCGCCGGAATATTCCATCTCCGGCAACTAAAACAACCGCTTCAAACCACCGACAAAGACACAAAAAAAAAACAAACACTACCTGGATCGATGCTTAGGAGGTGGTTTTCTCTTTTCCCCTACTTTCCCAAAAGCACCACAAAATCCACAAGCCGATATCCTCGGCGACGGCGGCTCGATCGCCGGAGAAACTTTTCCAGTACGGTAACCACGTCCTCCACCATTAGAACGACTCCTCTGAATAGTATTGATTGATCCAAGCTGTGGTGGTTCATCACGATTCATTTCTTTGATTTCATCTTTGTCTTGTTCTTGATTGTTGTTCTGATTCTGATTCATTTTGTTTATTTCTTCTTGTAAGAACTTATCATCCCAAACAAATCCTGATGAACCTTGTCTTCTGAAAGATACTGCAGATCTTTGTAAACCTTCCATGGTTTCTTCTTCTTTTTCTTCTTCTTCACTCTTTCTGGATCTTTCTTTGGAAATTCTTTGATGCAATATATAATAGTATATGAATATGTATGGCTATATATGAGTTTCACTTTTAGTATTAATAATGATGTTTTTTCTGTGCGTTGATTTTCTTCATCATTAAAAATTCACACACATAAAGTGGAGTGATCGAGGTTCGAACTTCGATCCTAACTTTTGACACTCACAATTATGACATTTTTTTTGTTGATAGACGAAATGAAGACCATTAAAAATCCATACACATAAAGTGGAGTGACCAGAGTTCGAACTTCGATCATAATGTCTGACACTAATAATTTTAACATTTCTACCGATTGAGCTAGGATTTATGGACTATAAGTCAATTTTTTCTCCTAAGTCATAAATAAAAAAGATGGGGTAGGACAGTTGGTGAAGAAATTAGTGACCAAGTGGTTAATTATGATTATAATAGAATTATAGAAAAGGTCATCATCATGATGATGATGATAATAACAGGACAAACTAAGTCCATATCTCTTTGATTTCAGATTTTATAAGTGTTTTTCTAATTGGTTGCTACAGTTACTAAGTCTATCTTATTCTCAAGTGTCATGCCATAGTAGTATTTTGCCTAAAAAAAAAATGCCATAGTAGTATTATTAAATTTTTCGCATAAATTATTAATGAAAATATGTGTTGGTATAATGTGAAGTGTGAGGAGAGTCTCACGTCCTGTCTCACGTAGATCCAAAAGTAATGTTGAACCAATATAAATGAGAGATGATTTATGTCATCAAATTTAGTAAAAAAAAAATATCGTCATCAATTGATTGTTTAAAGTGTAGTGTAATAACTCACCAAAAAAAATAAAAAATAAAGTGTAGTGTAATAAGGAAGACATTTGATGAAGACACTACACTTTTTATTTGATGGATGGTTAATAAAAAGTGTAATTTTTTATCAAATTTTACTTACTTTGCAGTTAAATTTTAAATTATCAGAGTCTTTTCCCTAAAAAACTAAATGATTAATAAAAAAAAATGTAATGCAATAGTTATCGTCATATTGTTGATAATCATCATATTATATCTTACATCTGTCTTCAATTTTGTTAAGAAATAAAGTATAATGAATTTGTCTTAAAATTTATAGAAATAAGAAATGAATTTTACATGCTTATATATGGGACACAATTATTTTATTTTTTGGCCAAGTAGCTAATAGATATAAGGATAACTTCTAAATAATATATAGGTGTATGAGTTCGATTTTTTGGCCAATGTAGTGTGCTATCTCAAGGTCTTAAGTTCGATTTCCTCTGATGTCAATTTCGGTGGCCTATTCCATACATAGTAAAAAATACGCGGGCTTTAAACGGAGCCCCCACAAGTGGAAATGAGATTGGGCCCCTCAAATTAGTCGTCCTTGGACGGGATACCGAGTTTTTCAAAACAAAAAAAAACCAATCAAGGCCTTAGACCGTCTTTTTGCCATTTGAACCGGGTCGAGACAAACCGTAAATATAGAAAACCGGTTCATCCCCATCCTCCTCCGGAAACTCTCGCTTTTCAAATTTTAGGGCTTAAGAAAGAAAACAGAAGAACTTCCAAAACCCTTCTTCTTCTCATTACGTCGTTGAGCTCGCTCGTTCGCTGAAGATTCATGGCGAACGAAGATTTGGCCAGTTGGACCGATCTACTACACTCTTCCTCCAAGCTTCTCGAACAAGCTGCTCCTTCTGCTCAGTTTCCTCCTCTTCAGGTTCTCTCAATCGCACTTCACTCTTCTCTTTTCATCCAAATCATTACGATTCAATCCATTTATAGGTTAAGAAGTATAAATGTATTTTGATTTTGATTTTAAATTTGACCTATGCGTAACTTCAATTTGAGTTAAATAATTGAATAAGCACTACTTCGTGTTGGCTAGGATTGTTACTGATTGAGAAAATTGAAATAATTGTTGATTTACTATGATTTTGAGATCTGTGATTTTGAATTCATTTTTGTACATTGTTTAGAGGAACTTGGATCAACTCGAAGCACTATCGAAGAAGCTTAAATCGAAGACTGTAAGAGCCGAGGCGCCTTCACAATCCATTGCTGCAACTAGGTACTTTTTCGGTTGTTGATAATACGAAATTCCTATTTATATTTTTCCTAAATTGTTCAATCATTTTAGAATTCAGAAATTGAGAAAAATCTTACTAAATTATGTTTTGGTGGTTCCTAGTTGGATTGCTTTGAGCGGTTTGAGAGTTTATTTTCTTTGATAATGATATCTAGTTGCTCCTTCAAATCCTTTTGCTTATCTTAATAGTGGTATTGCTTATGTTGAGATCACCGTCTTACATGCCTCAAGTGGATTGCGTTCCATCGTTTTCTTAGAGTAGAAGATGCTTGAATACCTGATAGCATATAGGCAATTAGTGTGATGATTTCTTTGTTATTTCTTTTGGATGTACATGTCCAGGCTTCTTGCTCGCGAGGGTATAAATGCAGAGCAGCTTGCGAGGGATCTGAAGTCATTTGAGTTGAAGGTACCACTTAAGTTGCATAGACTTCCCTGTTTTCCTAATATACCTATTTGGAAGCAAAGTAATTTGGTCGGAAGTTCATGCCAGATTACTTTCTCAGTTGCTTTTCCTGTGCTTGTTTAATTTCTCAACTCATATATTTTGCTAATGTTGTGCCCTTCATCTGTTTTTGTTGTATAAAGACAACTTTTGAGGATGTTTTTCCTGTTGAGGCAACAAGCGTCGAGGAGTATCTGCAGCAGGTAATTTCCACTTTCAGTTTGCTTGTTATCCATCTTGGACTTACTATCACTTTTAAATAATTATTTGAACTTAAATTGATTTAATTTGGATAGTTTTTATCAGTGTTAGACATCATACACTCTAATCTAAGTCTACCTTTTTGAGTTTGCTTGCATTTTTTTTTACACAAAAGTGTTCACAAAAATCAACTAGAAATATTTGTATCTTTGGATTCAAATATAACGTTGGAATTCTGAATCTGATGTAGTGTTATCATAGCAGATGGGGACCATGGCGGAAAGCCAAAAATCCTCCATGGCACCGCCATCCTTCACATATTGGCCATGGCGTTTGTCAAATAATACGCCACCGCAATCCACCATGGCCGATATTTGACAACACTGATATTTGATTTTTCACTTGTCAAAGTTAAAGAGCTGTCCTTCCTTTATTGATGACGATTATTGTTGGTTTTCATATTTTTTTTTTACTTTACATTAGAATTGTGACAATATCGAGTACTCTTTTTCGTTCTCAGGTTCATGAAATGGCAATGGTCTCTGCTGTCCAGGAAGCTCAGAAGGATAATCTCAGGAGTTTCAATGATTATATGATGAAAGTTTTGGAGGTTAGTGTAATCTTGCCTTTCATTTCACGGCACACCCAAGACTATTCTTTGCGTAATTAAGGGTTATCACTGGAGACATCTTTTGTAATTTGTTTTGCTAAGGTATATTCATAAAACTATTTCGGAGTAAGTTTTGGTAAACCATTTTTTTGCACACTCAATGTGTTCTATCTTTTTCTTGCATTGCTGAAAATAAGAAATCTTTATGGCTGTGCCTTTTATGTAGTTATATTTTCTTTTCTTTATTTATTTGACTGTAGTCAAATGCCTTAAATTTTCAAAAGGAAATACCAATCCTTATATTTTTTGTGGATTTTGGAACAAGATTATGACAATGGAAATGGATTGAAGGGATTTAAATTTTAAAATAGGTTTATTTGTACTTGATATTATGGGGTTCAACCTTCTTACTGCTCAATAGCATTTAATGTTTGACAGGAGGATTGGCAAAAAGAAAAGCGTGATTTCCTTCAGAGTTTGAGCCGGATTTCTACATTACCAAGGACAAACATGATTGCTAACAGCAATGTGGGTACCCATTCTGGTCAGATTGTATCTATTTCTTCTAGTCCACAAGGCTCTTCTGGTATCATGGAGATTGTTCCCATGAATAGTAGACCCACCATGGAGAAAAAGGCATCTGTCTATGCTGAAGTAGTGAAAAATCTGAATAGAGCAAGGCAATCTGGGTTGCCATTTAAAGTATGTCTCCTACTTTCCCAATGTCTTAAATTTAAAATTAGAGTTATATATTAGATTAAAAACCTAGTAAATGGTGTAGCCTGTTCATGACTTCAGCGATCAACATAGTGCTTAGCATGAAATGAATGTATATCTTTTGCTGTCTTATTTTCCCAAAAGCTCTTACTAGTATTCACCTTATGTATTTATATGGTTGTTAGCTTGCCACAGCTTTCAAGGGTGCATATGAAAATTTGGGCATTGATGCTAGTGGCGGAAAATCAGTAACGATGCGAAAGATATGGCACCTTGTTCAGGTTGTAATTATTGTTGTATTCTGTTAACAGACAAAACAGAAAAAGAAGCTTTGTCTTGCAACTTATTTGTTCTACTTGTGATGAAATAAACTTTTCTAAACTTTGCTAATTGAAACAGATGCTGATGGATGAGGACTCAAACTTGCGACATGTTTCAAAAAAGATGTCATTGATTATTGGGGCAAGGCGCCACCTTGAGTGGGGACATGAGAAATACATCATGGACACTATACAAAATCATCCTGCACAAGTAATCTGTTATTTGGGATTTCAAGTGCTTTATTAATAAATGATAGGGAGCATGCATTGATTTTTATTTGTTATATCAAGTATCAACACTTAATTTTTGATTGCTTTTTGATCTAATGGTAGGCTTCTCTTGGTGGTGGTGTCGGAAATTTGCAAAGAATCCGCGCCTTCCTTCGGGTTCGTCTCAACTTAAAGAATATGCATCTTGTAAACATCTTACCACATATTTAATTATTTTTTTAAAAAAGCCCTGATTTTAGTTATTGCTGTGCAGATTCGGTTGAGGGATTATGGGGTACTTGATTTTGATGCCGGTGATGCTCGGCGTCAGCCTCCTGTTGATACCACATGGCAGCAGGTTTTGAAACTTTATCTTACTATAAAATTATTAGGGATGAGACTTGGATTTAGATCCATTAGAGATGCCTACAAATTACTCGCACTGAGTACGATTTTTAGTCATCAAATGGGTAAAAATTGTGGGCATGTGTACCATATATGCTTATTATATTTTATCCAACCTTCCTCCTACCTGTACAATATGCTATCGCTTCTTATATTTTATAAGTAGAGGTAATTGTGATAGCCCCATAGAACTGGTATCTATTTAGAGATATAATTACTGAATAAGATTGGTTAATTGCTGAAAATTCCCTGATAGATTATGATTTATACAAAAATTCTACACTTTGTGTTTTGATCACGAGTATTATTTTTTGTAAATTGTGATCTTTATAATTATATATTATTGAATGTATAATTCTTTCAAGTATTTTACATGCAAATAATAATTTTTTTTATTAACTTATCCATATCGTGTCCTGAATTTAAAAAATCCCGTGTATCCGCATATTCGTATCGCACCCGTATTAAGTATGAATGACATAAAACTCCGTTTAATTCTCTTAATTATACTAATTTATCTTATAGAAGAAATCAGACTAAAATAATTGTGACATCTCCATGAAAATATGCTTGTGAAAGAAGTTTTTTTTTGGGTATTCAATTGTGAAAGAAGCTTAAATGCAATATTTTTAACAAATGAATTTGCCCTTATCTAACTAATAAATTTCTATTGTCACAAAAGTTTGTAATTGTAATATAAAGGATACTTGAAGTTGTTGTGGTAAGTTGAAAGTGTAATATGGGATCCATTTAGGCGGGAAGCCATGGTACCGTTGGGTTCATATCTGAGTATACATGTATCTATTAGGTGCGGTTATGGCATTAAAGTTGCTACCAACACGTGGTTGGGTTTGTGGCATTTTCTTAAATGTGGATGTGTGTGGATATTCTAGTATTCTACATAGACTCCACTCCTAGCAATCTCTAAAATTTGGTTACACTTCATTGTTTCTCATCTTTCATGTTTTTTCTATGGTTTAACAGAGTCCAGTCCTATATCTAATTTCTTTGTTTCTTAAAATCAATATTAACGATGAGCTAAGCTTGCGCTTTTTCTGTGACAGATATATTTTTGTCTGAGGTCTGGTTATTATGATGAAGCAAGAAATGTTGCTCTATCTTCGCGTGCTTCACATCAATTTGCTCCTTTGGTAAATAGCTTGGCCACTTCTTGTTTTCTATTAAATTATAGTATATTTTAAATAATTTACTGTTTCTGACAGCTTACAGAGTGGATTAATACTGGAGGAATGGTGCCAGAAGAGGTTGCAACAGCTGCATCAGAAGAATGTGAAAGAATGTTGAGAACTGGTGATCGAGTAGGTCGAACTGCATATGACAAGAAAAAATTGCTGCTGTATGCCATCATATCAGGTTCTCGAAGGCATATTGATCGCCTGCTTCGAGATCAACCAACTCTTTTTAGTACGATAGAGGACTTCTTGTGGTTCAAATTGTCAGCTGTGCGGGACTGCCCCAGCGGATCTTCTTCCATTGTTCTAAGTGATGGTCTGATTCCGTACAGTTTGGATGATTTACAAAGTTACCTGAATAAATTTGAACCATCATACTATACAAAAAATGGAAAAGATCCTCTGGTATATCCCTATATCTTGCTTTTAAGCATTCAATTGCTTCCAGCTGTATTATACTTGTCTAAGGAAACAGGAGATGAAGGATATAACATTGATGCTGCCCACCTATCAATTGTGCTAGCTGATCATGGCGTCCTATCTGAAGGTGCTGGTACTGGGCAAAAGTTGGGAGTGATGGATGCTTATGCAGAAGTGTCCACCATTATCAGGCAATATGGATCTATGTATTTGCGTCTTGGTGATCTCCAGATGGCACTAGAATATTATGCACAAGCTGCTGCTGCAGTCGGCGGTGGGCAGTTGTCGTGGACTGGTAGAGGTAATGTTGATCAGCAAAGGCAGAGAAACTTGATGCTGAAGCAGCTTCTAACTGAATTGTTGTTAAGGGATGGAGGCATATATCTTTTACTTGGTGCAAGAGGTGCTGGAGAAGAAGGAGAATTGGGACGTTTTGTGGCGGATCCAAATGCAAGGCAACAATTTTTGATTGAAGCAGCATGCCAGTGTCAGGAGGCTGGGATGTATGACAAAGTAATTTCTTTCTTATGCCACTCTTTAATTTTAGATGAACAGTAGGGAAAGAAAAAAAAAACCTTCAACTGCTTTTACCGAATTACAACATTACCTGGCTCACAAACATTGTCCTTCGTTTATTAAAAAAAAGAAGTACTGTCCTTCATACCCTTCTTTTGGCATTTAAATATGAGAATTACTTCACTCATTTTTTAGACCTTTGTTTTGGCCTCTTAGACATCCTTTTCTCGTGAAGCTAAATATTTTTTTAACACCATCAAGGAGTTTTGTTAACACTTGCTTATTTTCAGCTTCTAATATACCTTTTTATTTTGATTATATTTCATTATTTCTCACATTTGTGTTTCTCATATTGTGTCTATCTCTAGATTTTTCCTACGTATAAAGTTATTTAAACTAATTTTATCCTATTTTTTGATACCCCCCTGTTTCCCCCTTATCATCTGTCACTATTTGTGAGGTGAATCACAGTTTTTTCATCCAACCTTAATGTTGCTTTTCTGATGTGGAATTTTTTGGTTCAGTCTATAGAAATTCAGAAGAGAGTGGGTTCCTTCTCAATGGCGCTGGATACCATCAATAAGTGCCTCTCTGAAGCTATTTGTTCTCTTTTCCGTGGAAGGTTAGACGGGGAGAGCCGAACTGCTGGCCTCATCCATTCTGGCAATGAGATTTTGGAGACATATACTTACTCCCCAGATGTCAGGTGAAAATATTACATTTTATTTCCTTGCTCGTACATTTCTATGCTTGGACTTTGCCTTCGGGATAGTGATATTCTTCAACTTTGCTTAATATTTCATAAATGACCCTTTTTGCTAGTTTAGAACTTATTCTGTGGTGATTTGACCCAGAATATGCTTTGATTCTTATTTTCATCTTTCCCTTATCTTTTTTAATGGAATGATCTTGGAGATCAAACCCTGCTTGTGTGTAACTTTGAAGTCCATTTTCGCCATATTCTCTCTTCATAGGTGTTTGGTTTTGTTTTGTTTTGCTGCTATACCAAAAAAAGATAACATCCTAATCAATTTGTAACTGTTTATAAAATTTGTCTGTTTTAGCTCTTCGAACTAAATAGTTATGAAAGTTGCTTTCAAGTTTTAACTGTAAAAACTTGTTTATCAATCTACTAATCATAATCCCTAAGGAAAAAAAATTGACCAATTGAATTCTTTTTGCAGTCTTCAAGAGAGAGAGCATGTTTTTGAGCAGCAAACCGTATTAAGGCAACTAGAGTCGATATTATCAATTCACAAATTGTCAAGACTGGGGAATCATGTGGATGCGTTGAGGGAGGTTGCTAAACTTCCATTTCTACCTCTGGATCCCCGAGGACCTGATAGTGCTGTTGATGTGTTTGAAAATTTATCTCCTCATGTCCAAGCCTGTATACCAGACCTCTTGAAGGTTGCTCTGACTTGTCTGGACAATGTGACAGACTCTGATGGATCACTTCGTGCCTTGAGGGCTAAGGTAATATATCCTGCGGATCCCATTGTTTGGTTGGCTTTATATTCATGCTTTAGTTGCTTTTGTTGAAGTGCGATAATTTACATAATTGCTCTGAACAAGTGTTTGGAGCACTCCCAAAAGTAATAAGCTTATTATGTCTATTTGTTACAAAAAGCTTTTTGGTCATTCTGAGAATATAACCTCTATCTTGAAGATGTCCTAGGAGTTTGTCATACAATACATTGTTCATTATTTTATGGGATAACTACATTTAATACCCACCTTATGTCCTAAATCCAATATATTGTAGTTAACAGCCAATTTTTTTGTTCATTTTTTGCATGCCTTAAATCCACCATAAATATTAAATCAAATCTATACTAGTACAAGTGAGTAAGACAGAAAAAAATTGGTTGATTTTTTATATAAGTTATTGCCTTTTCTTGGATAAAGATAGATAGTAAAATGTCCTAAACAACAATGCTCTCAGATGATATATCAGCAGGTAATGAACTGCAATCAAGCCACCAGTGGGTAAATTTTGATTTGCTTTACTATCAAACTATTCATTTATCCATGGCTAAATTTGTCTCTTATTTTGTTGTTGCAGATTTCCAATTTTATTGCAAATAATGTAAAGAGGAATTGGCCTCATGATCTGTATGAAAGAGTTGCACAAAGGTTGTGAAAGTAAATGTATGACGAGAATAGTTTGTTGCCTTCAAATTCTTCAAGGTAACAGATGAACATCATTTGTTTGAATGAAGTGGTTCCAGTAGTGTAAAACTTGTAAAGCAGTGTCAATGTCAATGTCAATGATATCTGTGCTGGACCTATGCCCTGGAAATGTAATCGGAGGAACTAGAAATATGAACTAAAACTGGTTATGAATTTTCTCCGTCCTTTCATCCGATTTAGTTAAATGGTAATATGGTGTTCACAGGATTGGTTAACAAGAACATAACTTTTTTTTTTGCTCAGAAACAAGAACATAACTTTAAACCGCCCTTCCATTTAATACGTACTGGAAGATATGAAAAATTATACGCAAATAGCACACTATTCTTTTTCACTTTTGCCCATTATTTTAGTTGGAAGTAACATTTTTCCATGTCTTTAGCCTCCAGATATACTAGTTAATACTTTTGGTCATTGTTATTTTGTTTTAGTTCCTTAAATGTTCTCATATTGACGATTTTGTTTTGGGTGAAATGCTTCTTGATGATTTAATCTTTGGCAAAATGCAATAAGTATACTTTTTTGTTGAAGAAAACAAAACACCTTATAACAATAAAGGTATTTAAGGAATGCAACACTAATTTTTATCATCGCAATAGTTGAAGCCAGAGCTAACACCCTGAGGAATGAAAATGTTGTAATTGAATGTTACAGGAGGGTAGTCATTGTACAAAGCTGTTACAGTCTCTGGCATCCAACCATCTGTTCCATTCCTAAATAGGTACAGTTGACATATTTTGCCAACACAAGGTCCTAGTATCTCAAATGAAATTGTGCTGCATTGCTTGAACGTCTCAGAATCATCAGGACCATCCAGTCTTTGAACATAAAGCTGCAATTATATATGCATAGATATCAAACGAATACATTTCATAATTCCATTCAAAGAAAAAATAAAACTACATACGCCATTTGTTTCATATTCAAGTTCAGTTTGGATAATCACACTTATATTAAGACATGTTTTCCTATTAGCTACAAGCTGTTTTCATAAAATGATACTTTTCTAGATAAAAGTGAAATACACAGTTTATTTCTTAACAAAACAAGTGCCCAGGAGCATTGTTTAGCATAACCCTATATTTTTTTTTTGGTGCAATATGACCCTATAAATTATATTTCATGAAAATAAAAACAACAGTTAATATGACTTTTATTAGAAAAATTTCTCTAAGGCAACAGTTAATCACAAATTTTAAAATAGAGCTAATATTATTTGTGCAACAAAATTTAAGAGAAAAAGAAACATATATATAGTTATATGATATATGGTAAATATTTGGAAGTAGCTTATATGATGTATAGTACAAAAAAGAACCTCAGAGCCATTAGCATCTCCAAATAAAAGACTGATTTGATCTGTTGTATGTGGTGGAGAACTGCAACTTGTCTTTATAGTGATCAGGTAATTGCAATTACTGATCAGTCTAGTTTCATCAATCTAAAACATATAACCTTTTATTTAATATACAATAAAACATGAAATTATTTAAGATACATATTCATTCATATGGCTAAATCTTGGGGGCACTAATGAAAAGCTTTTTTTGTTAAAAAATAAATTAAAATCTGCGGAATAATTTTGAATTGAAGGGGTATTCCCTTATTTGATTTAATATTTCAAAATAAAAAGAGGGAATAAAAAAATTTTACTTGTTGTTGGGTATGGTTTACCATGGAAGATAGATTCATTTGAGGTTGAGGGTAAGTGATCAATGTTGGTGTTGCATGTGAGACGGCAACAGTGATGGAGAATGTGAGGAGGATTAATGTAAGAGCTTTCATAGCTTAGTTGGATATTAATTACTTGTAACTCTATTTGTACTTCAAAAGAAGAAAATAGAAGTAATGGAGAAACACTTAATTGGTGTTGGATATTGTTTGGTTCTATTATAGCATTGGAAAGGCCAAGTGAAATATTTAAATACACCATGAAATGCTAACATTGAACTATAATTTTTTATTAATATTTTATTATAATATAGTATTGTTTGTTTTTGCAACAATATATCATTTGATGTTGTCTATTTCCTTGTATCCAATGTGATTGGCTTGTATATTGATCAAATTTGAATTTAAATTAAATATATTTATAATGGCTTTATAAACCACCCACTCGGTATATATAAAAATAGAATATATGTTCCTGTCAAAAAAAAAAAAAAAGAAGAAAGAATATACGTAATGAATTTTTAAAACAATACGATATGATATATGTAATTTATAGATCGAAAATTTACCATTTTATTGATTTTCTACAAGAGACTCGTCAATATATAGTTTTAATCATAACTACTTTTAAAATAACACAATGATTTTACTCTATTGGCAACTTTAAATCGTCAATATGATTTTAATTCGTCATCAACATGCAAATCTCAAAAAGATAAATAATACACTAAAATTATAACTTGATAATTCATCTTTGTATAAAGACATATATTTATTACTTAATTACATATCAAAAGAGTTATTAGCTAGTAAAGAAAAATACTTATTAGTAGCAATCAATTGAGCCTACTTAGCACATATACGTACTACGCTAGCTGCTTCTATATGCTTTATTGACGATTTGGTCTTTGAGAAAATGCAATAAGCATATTGTTATTCAAGAAAAGAAAAACACCTAATAATAATAATAATATTTTTTTTACTAAATAATAATAGTATTAATTTAAGGAACATAACACTAAGCATTATTATGGCAATAGTCGACGCCAGAGCGATGATCATTAGGAATGAAATAGTTGAAGTTGAATGTGATTGGTGGATAGTCACTATGCGATGCAATGATAGTCTCTGGCATCCAACCATCTGATCCAACCCTAGTTAAGTATATTTTGCAGATTTTGCCTATACAATGTCCCAATACATTATTTGTAATTTCCATGCACGAGTCCAACAGCCCAAAACCTTCCAATTGTGTAACAATCTACAATTATATATCAAACCAATATGTTTCATAACTCCATTCAAATAAAAAAGATTCCTCAATTTACATGTTTGTGTACTCCCTCCCAAAATATAGTGTAAACAACAATTACATTTAAATCCAATCATATCTCATTAAATAGATAATTGTGTACATAAAATGCATATGCGATATATTAAAGCCATAAAATGTGACCATCTAAATATTTCTAATTCTGGGAGGTAGTATAGAAACAAACCTCATTGCCATTAGCATCTCCAATCAAAATACTGATTACATCCGTTGTATATGTTAGAGAATTGCAACTTGTTTTTACGCTGATCTCGTAAGTGCAGCTACTACTGATCAATCTAGTCTCATTAATCTGAAACATATATAGCTTTTTATTTAAGTTACAATAAAATATGACATTATATAAAATACACATTCATTCACGTGTAAACTAGTGACTAAACTAATGAATTTTTTTTTTTGGTTAAAAAAATGAAAAGCTACGGAATTTGTTATTCTAAATGATATTCAATATCTTGAATTAAAGGGTAATCCCTGTTTGGATTAATATTCAAATTAAAAATGAGAATAAAAAATTATTTACATGTTGTTGGGTATGGTTAAGCATGGAAGATAGATTCATTTGAGGTTGAGGGCTAGCAACCAATGTTGGTGTTGCATGTGATGAGAAGACAACAATGATGGAGAATGTGAGGATTAAGGTAAGAAGAGCTTCCATGGTTTAGTAGAATATTAATTACTTGTAACCCCTTTTTTGTGCTTCAAGAGAAGAGAGAAACGCCTAATTGGTGTTAGATATTGTTTTGTTCTATTATAACAATAGATTAGATTAGATAACCCAAGGAGAATATTTAAGTAAACCATGAAATGTTAACAAATATTAATAGTTAGTAGAGTATTGTTAGTTTTTATTTTAACAACAATATATTATTTGATGTTGCCTATTTTCTTGTATCTAATGTCATTGTTTCATATTTTGTAAAAAAATAAAATGTCACTGTTTCATATATTGATGAAATTTGAATTTGATGAAATTTGAATTTGATGAAAAGACAAATATTTGCGATCAAAATGTTTGTTTTAGTTGTTGTTTGATTTTTTTTTTCCTTCTTCTTTTAGAAAACATTATCATAATAAAATTAATTTAAAAAGATAATAGCGTATAACTTTCAATATTGTCAATCAATCACAAATCAACATATTTTTTTTGTGTAAACCGGGCATCCTCTGCGCACAATTGCAGAGACTAATCCCTCGAACCTTGTGGAACACAAATGGGTATCAAACTCTCTCTAAAAGTTTCAACATTGCTGCATGCTCAGGGTGACAAACTCTTCCTAAAAGTTTTAACACCGCTGCATGTCCAAGTCAAGAATCGAACCCGGACCTTGGTTAAACTAGAAGAAACCCGACAAATCAACATATTTTATTAACTGAAAGTGTAAAAAATACTTACGCTAACTGTGCATATGAATTAAATCTATTTATAGTAGCTTCTAAAATCGGCTTTAATGGCTTGTTCCTATAAAATTAAAAATACCTTATTGGCTTCATGAAAGAACTGTAATTCATTAATTCTGTTGCTTTACCGAAAGATCATAAATTATTTTTAGACACAAAACACACCTGAGATCTATTATTATTTTTTTTGTCAAGGATTTTCTTTTGAGATTCTACGAGATTCTCGCATATCTTATGTCTTATTTTTACTCATTCATTACTTAAGTAACAAATGAGTAAAAATGAGAAATTTAATTTTAGGAAAAAATGCTAAGTAGCGAATGATGCTTGAGAAAATGGTAGAGCGGCAAAAAAAGGTCCCAACACACTTTACCTTATAGGCCCAAACTGAATAAACTAAAAAATGTATTTTTTCTTTTCTTCTTTTGATAGAAAATTAGAGCATGTATTCGTGCAATGGTTGATTGATTTTTTTTTTTTTTATTTTTTTTTTTTATTTTTTTTACAATTAGTTGATTGAATTTTGTTGAGGGTCAATTGAAATATAAAATAATTTTCTCAGTTAAAAATATATAAAATAATAATAAACAAAAAATATTGACATTTCAATATATTTTTCAAAAAATAATTGGGAAAGATTATGCCAGAAGCATATTATTATTATTCAAGAAAATAAAGACACCTAATAATAATAAATAATAAAAAGTGGTGCAACACAAGGATTTTTCATGAGATCACCCATCCTAGTACTACTCTTGTTTAAGCATGCATAACTGCGGAGTTCTGATGAGATCTGATGCATTAGTGTTGGTATGATCGCACCTGATAATAATAATTTTTGACAAAAAAAAAAAAAAAATAATATAATGAATGTAACATTAATTAATTATGACTTTGTAATGCAATGGTCGAAGCCAGAGCGACGACCCTCAGGAATGAAATAGTTGAAGTTGAATGTGGCAGGTGGATAGGCATTGTGGTATGCAATGATAGACTTTGGCTTCCAACCATCTGATCCAATCCTAGCTAAGTATGCTTTGCATATTTTGCCTAAACAACTTCCCAATACAGTAAATCGAGAAATCATGCATCGATCAAACTCCAAGTTCCCTGCTACCAATTCTGCAAGAACCTACAAGTCATGAATTTTATAATAAAAAAAATGAGAACAAAATTTATTAGTTTTAAGCTCTTTTTATAAGTTAACTTATGCAAATTATGCAAATAAGTTGAAAATATTATAAGATGTTCCTGTAACTCTGACAAATATTTACATAGGCAAATAATCTCAAATAAGTAGTAATTCCGAGTAAACCCTTACTGATTCTCTTACATAAATTTAGAAGATATTATCTTATATATCATCTTACAAAACTTATATCGGCAAATAATCTAAAAAATTCAAAATAGTTATTGCCCTTGTTAATAATCTTTTGTCTAATCTTTGTGCATTGAGGTGTTGGTTGATTTCTGGAGCTATTTAATTTAATGATAATTTTGGTACACAAATTAAAGTGTTTCCACTAATTTGTTTCTTTTAATATATATGCTATTTTTATTTTTTATTTTTCAAGTAGTTCAAAGTTGTGAGAATGTCTGGTCAATAAATATGCTGAGCTAGGATTTAGTATAGTGTGAATGTAGAACGTAACGTCTGAGGGTTGTTGGCCTATCTATATATAGGCGCCCCTTCCCTGATGTGGTGGCGGTCGTGCCTCCTTATAATAGGGGGAAGTTGAGCTAGCCTCCCGAACATTTAGCCCATGTGACCCAATACTTTGAGATTGTGGGTAGCTAAGATATAGTCCGTTACTTAAGTACAAAAAATATGATATATACTTTTTTAGATAAAATTGAAAAAGAGAGTGTAACCATCTAAGTATTTGTAATTATCGAAGTTGGTAGAGAAAAGAACCTCATTGCCATTAGCGTCTCCAATTAAAATACCGATTGCATCAGTTGTATGTTTTCGAGAACTACAACTTGTCTTTATGCTGATCTCGTAAGTGCAACTACCGATAATCGTAGTATCATTAATCTGAAACATATAACATTTTATTTAAGATACAATAAATTATAAAATTATTTAAGATACACATCCATTCACGTGTAAACTTGTGATTAAACGATTTGGGTGGAATGATTTTATTTTTTTTCGGTTAAAATAAAAGAGAAGAAAAACTATTTCAAAGGAACTCCCCTGTATGGATTAATATTTCAAAATAAAAATTAAATGAGAATATACATGTACAATTTATTTACATGTTGTTGGGTATAGTTAAGCATGGTAGATAAATCCATTTGAGGTTGAGGGTGAGTGACCAATGATAGTGTTGCTTGTGAGAATGCAGCGATGCTGGCAAATGTGAGGATTAAGGTAAGAGATTTCATGGTTTAATCAATTATTAATTACTTCTAACCCTTTTTTGTGCTTCAATACAAGAGAAGGATAAACACATAAATTGATGTTAGATATTGCTAGGTTATAATTTAGTATTAGAAAGGTCAAGGGGAATATATATAGAGTATAAAAATAAAAAACATCTTATCTTAATGGCTTCACGGAAGAACAAGGGTTGCATACCGATCTAATTAACCAATTTCTTTGTTTAAATGGAAGATCATCAACGACTAATTGATGATTGGATCTATTCATTTTATATTACTTTTCTTTATAAAAATTTTCCACTAAAAATAACCTTATTTGATATGTATTGAAAATCTCTTATATTATAAGCATGTATAAACAACTCAAAAATCCCTTATTTGCGGCATTATATTGTTTTTCTTTTCTTTTCCTATGTCGGTATGTATAATCAACTCAAAAATATGGCTTTCACTAGTCATAATTTCATTGAAGGGCTTGTTTGAATTGCCTTATTTGACTTATCCACTCACATAAGTTAATACTTGTGAGATTGTTTGAGAGAGCTTATAGAAATAAGTTATGACACGTTCGCAAGCTGTTTTCAACTTATTTCCATAATTAAGTTTGTAATTGTGAGATTGTTTGGGAGAGGTTACGGAAACAACTTATGACATGCTCATAAGTTATTTTTCAACGTATTTCCATAAGTTCTCCAGATAGCTTATGACATGCTCATAAGTTATTTTCAGCTTATTTCATAAGCTCACAATGATAACATACGAAAGCAACTTATAGCTAATATGAAACCAATTTGACTTTATTTTATTTTTTGTTATAGAAACAACTTATCCATAAGCACTTAATTAAGCTGTTTCTCCAAATATAGCTTTAAGTTTGATTTGTTCACCCTTAACACAGGTTCAGCAGGCCTCAGTTTGCTTGAGTTTTGCAATTTGAACAGCTTTAGAACCAAATTCATCATAGGATTCTCCATTGTCATGGGATTCTCTATACCGCAATACTTCAAGGAGTACACAACAATGTTGGAGGTCTAGGAAAAATAATAAAAATGAACCCCTAATAAAAAAGACAATTCTTTTAAAAGAACATCATTTATTTAAATTGTAAATAATGTTAACAACATCAAAAATAGTTATTTATTTGTGTAACTAACATAAAAAATGTCATATTTCGCAACATTGAAATTAAAAAGATAAATAAAAAATCAAAAGATAACTAATAAATAAAATGAACCTTTACGCAACAAATAAAATAAATAACAAAATAGAAAAAACTTGGGTCCATTTTTTTAGATCCTTTTCTTATGGTTCTTAACATAAAATTCACTTTTTTGTGTGGATATAACAAACTTTCAGAAAATCATAGTTTGTTACTCAAGGTAAACTCTTAGTCCAGCATCTTTTATTGGTGTCAGAGTGCATCATTAGTTTGCTAATGTGATTCATAGTTTGGAATTGATTTTCTTGCTGAACTTTTAGCTTTTGTTTGGAATTCAAATGAATATATTTTGCTTCTGAATTGGAATTGAACTTTTAGCAATCTTAATATATTTGATTTTATGAACATTT
Source organism: Trifolium pratense (assembly GCF_020283565.1). Classification (NCBI taxonomy): domain Eukaryota; kingdom Viridiplantae; phylum Streptophyta; class Magnoliopsida; order Fabales; family Fabaceae; genus Trifolium; species Trifolium pratense. Next base: position 57,598,705 of record NC_060065.1, on the reverse strand, counting down.
AATTATATTTTAATAAATTAATTAAAGTGAATCCACAATATTCAACACACAATACTTGATCTTTATGCTTCTTGACGATTTTAACAAAATGTAATAACCATATATTTTTTTGTTCAAGAAAAAAAGACACAATAATAATAATAATAAGTAGTATTTGAGGAATTTATGTAACATTAATTTACAACTTTCTTATGGCAATAGTCATAACCAGAGTTATAAAATGTTTAAGTTGTGTTCATAAATTATCGTAGAGAATATTAATCGAAAGTATAGCTTGTTAACGTGTTATAAAATGTTTTTGTAATTCACACAAATATGTAATACATTCGAATCCAACCATATCTCATCAAATAGAGAATTGTGACGATATATTATATAAAAGTGACATAAAAACTAATGAGAGAATAAAAAAGAACCTCATTGCCTTCGGCGTCTCCAATTGAAATTCCAATTGCATCTGTTGTTAGTGGTGGAGAATGGCAGCTTGTCTTTACATTGATTTGATAAACGCAGCTAATTGTCTCATTAATCTGAAACAAATAGCCTTTTATTTAAGATATATACAATAAAATATGAAATTATTTAAGATACACATTCTTTCATGTTTAAATTTTTGATGAAGAAGAAAAACTATTGAATATGTTATTCTGAATGATTTTTAACATTTTGAAATAAAGGGTATTCCCCTATATTTGGACTAATATTTAAAAATAAAAATGAGAATATACAATTTATTTACATGTTGTTGGGTATGGTTAAGCATGGAATATAGATTCCTTTGAAGATAAGAGTGAGTGACCAATGTTTGTGAGAATGCAACGATGATGGCAAATGTGAGGATTAAGGTAAGAGCTTTCATGGTTTAGTCAGTTTACTTCTAAAACTCTTTTTTGTGCTTCAAAAAAAGAAAAGAGAAGAGAAGTAGAAATACACAACTAGTGTTAGATATTGCTAGGTTTCTATTTTAGCATTAGAGACAAAATGAGAAAAAACTATTTTTGGTACAAGACACCAATTGAGTAATTATTTTTTTTTTAAAAAAAGATTGTATGTCTTTTGAAACCTTAATGATTTCATATTGGTATACAAAATATAAAAATGATTTCATATATTCCTATAAAAAGAAAAATGCCTTATTGGCTTCATGGAAGAACCGAGGGTTGTGTGAGGAATATATATGTAATTCACTAATTTCTTTGATTTACTGAAAGATCACTGACTAATTGATGATTTGGTCCATTTATTTTTTGTTTACCCCTTTAACTTAAGTAGTATTTCCAATTTACTCTGTCTCTAAAAAAATCGTAACACAGTCTAGGATAAGTGTGACTGGGTATATATACTATATAGAAATCCAGCCCCACACCCGTGGGTACGTAATTTTTTTATTTATAATTTTTTTTACTAAAAGTATTTTATTCGAGGTGTGCTGGACATTAAATATAAATACCTCTTTTAATCGAGAGATTCCAAAACTTAATTTTTATCTTGTGGGAGTCTCTCCGATCCACTTATGCAAAATTTAACCTCGTTTGTTTCGATCTATTTATTAAATTTGTATATATATATATATATATATATATATATATATATTGAAATTCCGGCACTCAGTGAACACAATGCTACACAAGATGCTATAGCACTCGTTGCAGCAAGACAGTCGCAGAACACAGTAAATAAATAAATAAATTGCAGAACAATAAATAAGACAGGAAATTGTTAACCCAGTTCAGTGCAACGTCACCTACTCTGGGGGATACCAATCCAGGAATGAATCCACTATAATAGCTCTAGTTCAAAGCCCTCGACCAACACCCGGTACTTGACTTATCGCCTAGACACTACCCGTGCAATCCTATCTAAGAACCTCTTAGATAATGAGACCCCGTCCCAAATTCCCTCTAACAACACGTACCATGTTGCTGTCAATAATAACGATCAAGATGGAGACACTCTCCTAGAAACTAGACCACACTCTTGCTTAAAAGCTCTTGAGTGAATCACACACACTAACTCCGTGCTTCAAAGCTTAGGAGCAGCTTACAATAAACAACACAAACACAGTCCTAAACTTGCATCAGATTGACACAAGAAAGGCTGACAAAAGACACAAACTCTAAACCCTAAAAACTCACACTTTGTAAAGAACACGGTTTAGAATACATAAAAATAATAGCTTGAGGCTTCACATATTTATAGTCTTCAATGTCTTGATGGGCAAGCTAGGGTTGCAGACAAAAACCCTTGCAACAGCTGCGGCCAAACCTAGATTAAAATTGAAAATATGTTTTGTGTTGTACCAAACAAAAAAAAGCGAACAAAAATATAATATAATTATATTTTTGTTTTTAATAACTTTCCTTAGGCCGACTTGGACAATTCTTGTGCAGTAAGTCTCGTCTTGCATATACACACGTGCTGGAATTAATATTTGAAGCAAATCTTGAACGAGATTGACAGAAAAAATTCTGCACTTAAAACAGAGCATCAGGATGCTGTACGAGGATGCTGCAGCATCTTTGTCCAGCATCTGGCAAAGTTGGCTTTTACAAAATGTAGCCAAACACAAAACCCAACAATCTCCCCCTTTGGCAAATTTTGGCTAAAACAACTTTGGCCCAGTGCATGGAGAGATACTGTCTAGACTTTCCTTCGAGTCAACATAAACACACAACTAGGAAAGAAAGTAGAACAATGCTAGGCTATTTAAACTTTCCTTCAAGTCAACATGAGCACACAACTAGGAAAGAAAGTAAAATTTCATCAGATGAAAAGATAGCTAGCACGTAAGCATCAGAGGCATGCAACAGCGGAATATAACACATCTAGCCTCAAAGTACAGATAGAGAGAAATAAACTCTCACATAGTGGATTCAAGATCGGAGAAATAAACTCCTTAAAATTTAAGCAACGCCACAGAGAATAGGAAAAATAAATTCCTATATAAGCATGCATATTAAAAGTAGTAGAAAAATAAATTCTACCTACTCCCCCTCAATATATGCATAAACTTCACTCCCCCTCAAAACTTGCATATCACATAGAACAGACATGCTATACTAGATGCTATAGCATTTTTCATCACATCATGCACATAAACACTTTTACTCCCCCTTTTTAGCCATAAATTCTGACAAATAAAGTCAATACCATAGAATAGGAGCATAATACATATTTCCACAGAGTTATCAGATCATAGAGAACATAGAGTGCAGAGAGAATCAGAGCATAGGAACTCATAAAGTGCATATACAAACCATCAGGGCATAGATAACCTGGAGTATCGGACCCAAAGACATGGATTATGCATGTTACAATCCAGAGAGCATCAGGGCGTAGCCCAACAAATTAAAATCCAAAAGGACATGCAAATAAAGCATAAGCAGGTCACATAGAAGGACTTGCGTCAGAGTCCTCCTCCTCTACCTCAGTATCACCACCTGCATTATCATCAAGAACACCAGGATTGACATTGGAAAACACCTTGAGGTCAACAATCATTTGCTTCCTAGGCAAAACATCAGATGACTGATTGACAGATGATGCAGCACAGTCTGCAGCATGTGTACCCTCAAACAGTCTAAAATCAAAAGACAAATCACAACTTCTCTTACTAGGAACACCAGCCTTAGTACAAATGTCAGGATGTTGATCCAGAATAATGTCACACATCAGTGTAGGAAAGACTATAGGCATCTTCACAATACATGACTTACCATGCAAAACAGTTTCATCAAGAATTTAAGAACCAAAGGCAAAAGGTGATCTGGTCCCTACAACATATATAAACCTAGCCAAACCTGTAGCCACAGTATTGGAATGAGTAGTTGGAGCCCAGTTGCAGTTTTCATCAATCCAGCTGCATTAATCAAATCAACAAGCTTTTGGCATTGTAAAAAAAACTTCATTTAAATTCCTTTCCACATCAAGCCTTCTTTTTATCACAAATTTCCACCTGTCAACATTTTCAAAACGATGAAAGGAAATGTTGTCAATGGGTACAGGGGATACATCTTGAGGGATCCTCTTTTTCTTCACAGACTTCTTTGAGGATGCTGCAGGCGATGCAGTAGCATGTTGGTCTTCCTCAAACTCTGAATCACTAGAGGAAATAGTCTTCCTCCTCAAAAGCTTCTTCTTTGGCTCAGAGGGCCTAGTAATCTTACTCCACTGTTTTTTTTAAGACCATAGATTTTCTTTTCCTTGGCAGTCTTGACAGGAACATTAGAAACAGCTACACCTTTACCAGCATTGCTCCTTAACCTCCTAGTACTAGAAGCAGGAGTCCTCTCTGTAAGGTTGAGATTGTCCACATAAATAACATTTGAATCTTTCTCAGCAGATTCATCAACATTCAAAGGAACAGACATAGTTTTACCACTATCATCAACATAAGGGATCACATAGATATCATGAACAAAAACATTATCAGTAGTAGTATCTTCAGAACCCTTTTCTTTGTCAGGAACAATAACATCATCTGGAAACTCGGGTATCACGATGTTATCCAAAATTTCCCGTGCTGCAGATGTTGTAGCATCATGTGCAGCATCTTTCTCAGGAACACTCTTCTTGACATGTTCCAACACAGAGTCATCTTTGACCTCAGTTGGAGCGCTAATATCATTACCAATAAATGTTAAACACAGCAGGGGAGAACACCACATCACTTTCTCTGACAAATACTTTTTCACCACAAGAAACATCCTTATCATCAACAAACACACAATTCTTACCAAATCTTCAGATGTTTCAACATTACCCATAACAGCGTGCATTACTAAATAAATTGAAGAGAAAACTGCATGCCACCCTTGCAATAATTGCTATAACTCTTCAGATAGGCAAACACCAAGTTTGCCTCGTAATTTTTCAAATTGAACTGCATATAGAGCCTTAGTAAAATTATCAGCAAATTTTTCTTTAGTAGCAATATTCTCAAGAGTCACAATGCCTTCTTCAACTATCTCAGGAGCATCATCATGTGGGAGAGATGTTGTAGCAGCATCTGCAGCATCTAGCACAATTCCTTCTAGTGTATCATTTATTACCACATTTATTGATTTCATCATAGATTTGGTTATCAAGCAGGTTGACACATTAGCTTCTTCTTGAGGAACCCACAAATAACAATTGTCCTTTGATCTAACACCTTTCATTAACAAGTCACCCTTGTCATTTGTAACTAAACATTCAAACTTAGTGAATTTTACCTTCATGCCTTGATCACATAATTGACTGATGCTGATCAGATTAGCAGTCAATCCTTTTACTAATAAAACATTATCAAGTTTAGGCAAGCTATTGTTGCTTAGCTTTCCTATACCCACAATCTCTCCTTTTGCTCCATCACCAAAGGTTGCAAAGGTAGTCGGGTAGGATTTCAAGTCAACTAGAAATTTGCTAATGCCAGTCATATGTCTAGAACAACCACTATCAAAATACCAGTTTTCTCTTGATGATGCTCTAAATGATGTGTGAGCAATTAAGCTAGCTACCTTATTCTCGGGTAGAATTACATCACTAGTCTTCATATCCATACTTTTAGGTTTCCATTCTTTTCGAGTTGGAATAGTCATAGGAGGTGGTTTAGGTTGAGAGTTTATGTCAGGATACCCATATAGTTTGTAACAGAAAGGTCTTATGTGCCCTTTTCTTCCACAGTGATGACATATCCAAGAGCGTCGTTTACCCTTATACCTGGTTCCATGATGCTGCTTAGGATGCTGCAGCGTCTTTCTAAGCATCCTTGTACTTTGTGTTTCTTTTGGATGTGTATACATGAGATCGGGATTATAGCCTCTGTGCTTGTTGACATTTTCATAGCTAAGCCCAATATGTTTAGGCTTTCGAACATTTTTCTCTAAAATTTCTTCTAGTTGACCATCAGCTTTATGAAGTTTATCAAGGTGATCATCATCTTTATACAACATATCAGAGAATTTTCTTAAACGCCAAATGTCAGCATTTAATTTTTCTATGACTTCCTTAGCTTCATCAAGATCAGAGGTTAAATAATTTACCTTCTTCTGGAGTTCATCCATCTTTGACATATTTTCAATTTTCTCTGCCTTCATTTGATTGATGGTTACCTTTTGTTTCTCGATAACTCTGCATATTTCTTCACTCTTGAAATAGAGTTCTCTGTAGGAATCAGCAAGTTCTTCGTAGGTTACCTCTCCATCACAAGAATCATTATCACAGTCATACTTTCCTGTAAAGGCCATCACCCGTTTTGCTGTATCGTCATCGCATTCTCTTTCAGAATTTTTATCAGAATAAGTGGGTGACATTCCCTCTTTTTTAATTTTTAAAAACGTAGGACACTCATCTTTGACATGACCATAACCCTCACAATCATGACATTGAACTCCTTTGCCTTTGTTTGGTCTTGAATTTCTGTCCATCATCTTCAAGACTTTGTTGAATTCCCTACCAAGACGCACAATTGCATCTAAAATACTTTCAACAGTCTCCATGTCACTCTGCAATTCTTTATCATCAGCATTGGAGACAAAAGCAATGTTCTTGTTCTTCTTTTTAGTTCTTTCATTTGTAGCCACTTCGTATGTTTGCAATGATCCAACCAGCTCATCCAACTTCATCTCAGAGATATCTTTGGCTTCTTCTATTGCAGTAACTTTGATATCAAATTTCTTAGGAAGAGACCTAAGCATTTTTCTTACTAATTTCTCTTCAGATATCTTTTCTCCCAAGGCATCAAATTTGTTGGATATTTGTGTGTTGGCCTCATTTTGCTAAAACAAATATACAAGCAAGATGTTGGACCAAATGTTTCAACATGTTGGGTACAAAAGATGTTGGACCAAATGTTGTAACATGTTTGGGTACGACAGTCAGATTGCCCAAATCTCGCGCATTTATTACACGTATCTGCTATATATGGAAATCCACTCTACAAACGTGTATATCAAGATTTGATCTGATCAAGACGTTATCAGTGAAGATATGTTCTTATCAAGACTTAATGGAATGATTCAACACATTGTTTATTTCCTAAAGAGGATCAACTATTTTAGGAAAGTTTTTATTAAGGTCTGATTTGCTTAGCTGGACGTGACTCAAAGACCAGCTGTGTTCTGAAGCTTATCTTGGAAGATCAGGAGCGTGCTAGCTCTGTCTATATAAAGAAGACTCAAGACCAAGATTTTATTGAACCGAAACCACTGTTCATCAAAGATGTAGTCTTTAGGGTTTCGTGTCTTTAAGCCACTCTCTAGGAGAGTTGGTGTAAGTGAACCACTCGGGTTGTGAGATGGTCACTATGTCCTCACTCAGAAACCTTTAGGTAATGAGTTGAGTATTGTAATATCTCTGAAGCTTTTAAGCAAGGAGATAATGTTTGTATTTTTAATTGTGATTCTTACTTGTGGATTCTATAACACGAGTTAAGAACTGAGTTTGTTATTGTAAGGTTACTCCTAAGCTTTGAAGTACGGAGTTAACTATGTGTGATTTACTCCAAGCTTTTAAGCAAGAGTAAAATATGTCACGGTGATTGTCGCCACATTTTATTCAACATTATATGAACAACACAGGTTGTGTTGGCTGTGTGGAAGTGAGATGGGATCTCATGTCTAGGAGTTCCTAGGCAGAAGTTGCATGAGTAGTGTCGAGGTCATAAGGCGTAAACCTAGGATTTGCTGGAGGTCTTAGTGTAAGACGTAAACCGAGGGTTTGCTGGAGGTCTTAGTGTAAGACGTAAATTCAAAGGGTTTGCTGGAGGTCTTAGTGACTAGATCTATTAGTGGATTTCCTTCCTGGATTGGTATCCCCCAGAGTAGGCAGGTTGGCTGAACTGGGTTAACAATTTCTTGTGCAGTTTATTTACTTGTTGATTTTATTATGTTTCGTAAGATGTTCCAACATTAAGTATGACATTCTCTTTAAATTGAATGTTGGAACATCTGATAAAACATTATTTCTCAGTATCCGTTTTAATGTTATATGCCTTGCCGTGTTATTCATGTCAGACCAGATGTCTCGACATTCTATACAACATCTGGTTCTGCTATACCAGAATTTCAATTGGTATCAGAGCAGGCATCCTGTTCTGTTTTCTGGATGAGATCTTAGGGAAGATACTTTCTGGTTATGGGCAAGTAAGGAATACTGAAAATTTGTTTGAACTTGGAGAAGTTCACATTGATTGAATGGTCCCTAGAAGTGGAGGATGGACTATTCATGATAGGGTGTGTATTAGACCTATCTTTTGTTGTTCAGGCGTGTAGATCTTGTGATGAGTTGCTGTATGGTTTGATTTATTTTCAAACGTGTGTTATTGTAGTGTGCCTGAAGTTTGTTGAGGAGTTTTGTGGTTTGAATTCCGCTGCATATATATCTGATGGAAAACTCCTGGTGGTTTTGTTTGTTGAGGATGCACCACTCTGTTCTATGATGTAAGCCCTGGTGTGGTGATGCTCGAGGAGAGTTTTTTTTTAATTAACTTGTTAGAGATGCCAAAGATACTTGGGGGTGATCTTAAGTCCACTCATAAAGGCACTCATGTATGAGTTTGTTGAAAAGGGATCTGAAGGAAGTTATGAGCAATTTATTTTTGCTTCCAAAAGCTAACCTCCATTGGCTTTGATAAAGGATTTCTTGGTGTGTTTCGTTAGAAGGGAACTGATGTCTTACTAGATGTTGGAACATCTGACGGAACATCTGACGAGCAGATTCTGCAGAATTTTGTTGGATGACAGTAGGGCATGACAGATGCTTGGGTGCTAAACAAGTGTGTGTTGGTTACATATGTTTGGAACCTTCTCCTGACCTGGAAGAGGAGGCATCTGTGTCTGAGATGGTTTCTACACTAGAAACATGTCTTAGATAAGTTTGTTGGGACACGATCAACATATGGTTGACCTCTTGGGTTAGTTCATGTCTGATCCAAGTAAGTGGTAGTTAAAGTTGTGTGCAGTGTTGATGTGTTATCTGATGTTTTAACCATGCATGTTATATTCGTGTGATAATATCTAGTTGTATGAATGCATGATTAAGTAAGGAGGATTTATTATTGTTGGGACCAAAGGATTATGGTTCTCTGGTATTTTTGGTGAAGTTAATTCTTTACCTTGTGCATTAAAGATATCTCTTGAATTAAGATTAACGAAGTTTCTACTTCCCTTCAAGATGAGTGTTTGTGTTGAAGTGAAATGAAGTATATGTTGCATCCCTCTCTTCATTGTCTGGTGCACACTAATCAAGGGAAATCCATCTGACGTATTTAATGCTTCCACTAAGGTCACAAGTGAGTTTGTTGATGAGTCTCTCAAAGGATCTGTCTCTGAAAATGATGTTGCGTCGAATGTTGGTACATCTTTGGCACCTAAGACTGATGTTGTGCTAAGTACTGTCACATCTGTAGTACCTGATATTATGTTGGATCAAAGTGTTCCAGATACCTGTTAGAGGGAATCTCCTCTATAGGTTCAGAAGAATGCCATCAAACATCTCAAAGTAAGACAAGGGGTTGGAACATTAGAAGAATTTTTTGAGATGTAAAATATGCACGTCCCTGCATGTGTGGATGATTTGATATTGAAGGTTGATCAACTACTGATGGTTGATTTTCCTGTGTCCCCTTGCAAGAGTTATGGACTACTATGGTATCTTCAAACCATAGTTCAAGATGAAACCGATGGGATTAAGATTGATGTCAGAATTAATATTGAAACATCTTCTCCAACATCTGCTCCTTCATCCAAGGAAGCTGGTTCTACTCAGGGTGGAGTACAAGGTCAAGCAACTGACCTAATATGGAATGACTTTTTTGTAAGAATAATTGTCATGAGTGGATGTTATCTGTTGGTGCCATATATGTGCAGAAGAATGATGTCAGATCTAATGTCCTACCTTGTGTGAGAAGGTGTTTTGAAAAACCTGGATGATCTGCATTGATGGTACTCTATTGGGAGCTTCTTGAAGGATGTCTATGCACAATGAGTCCTTTTGAATGGTGATTTATGAATCAATGTAATTGGGTTCCAAAATCAGAAGCTGGTGTCCCAAATGATGTTGTAACATCATATTTATTGATGGCTGTTCTGTGGAAGGTGCTTGAGACTTTGCATGGGAGTGCTCAAGCTGTGTGGTCAGAAGACGTGTTTCTGACTATGTGAATCAGAATGTAGAGGTTCTGATCTTGTTTTAATAGTATGCTCTAGCAATGCGTGACTATTTATTCCACTAGTATCAACAACTACTAGTGAATGTAAGGGCAGAAGAATATTGTCAAATACTGAGGTTTGATAATTGTCTTTGGTTTTCTTCTGTTGCAAGTCACTCTAGAAAAGGGTTGGTAATCAGGATCTTAGTCAAGCTTTTAAGCAAACTAAGATGTTTTGGACTTGTGAGTGACTTTACACCTTGTATGCATGACATCCTGCCTATTCAAAAGGTCATGATACATAGTGTGGTTCTGCTAGGACATTGATCAGATGTGTCCTTGTTAACTGAAGAGGTCAGAATGCTTGAATCTATTCTCAAGAAGTGAGAATATCTACTCAGAATCGACTCTACTGAAGGAGTTGGTGTTGCCCTTCAACATGAAAGCATGAAGTCTTTCACATGTTTTCATTTAGTGCTCGAGTTTTCATCTTCAGCTGGAGCCCTGATTATCTATGACAGGTAGAGTCATGTGTTTTTCTGTGGATTGCATTGGTACATATATATTGTCTAGAGTGTTGTACAAGCTTCTGGAGATCTTTGCCTCATATGAGAATATGATGTCAGACAACATGTTGTGACATTATGAAATTATTAACAAGGCATGATTGATTCTAGTCATGTAAAGCTGAATAATTATATCAGTTATTCACATATCTCTCGAGTCGTTAAATGGTTGAGTCTGGGAGAATTTATTTTTCTCTACAGTTTTTTTTTGGAAGGACTTTCCAGGAGTCTTCATTATTGAGAGATGTCACAAATGTGATATTCAGATGTCTTGGTATGTGTCACTAAGTCTAAGTGAAAGAAGAACACTTAGAATCAAGTGGAAGACAGTATGTTTGAAGATGTGTTGATCAATGCAAGTAAAAGAAGACAATGTCTGACTGAATGTTAGAACATTATTCGAGACATGTTTCCTGTAAGATCAACAAGGAAGTGAAATGGACAGTGTGATCAACCACGTGTCAAAAGGGAATGCATAAAAGGTCTGTGAATACTTTGAATCCATCTGAAACTACTTCTATATTGCTTGGTGAACAAAATGTGCATCATCTAGGAAACCTATTTCTAAATCCATTATTCAGGTTAATCTTATCTCTCAAAAGGTCCTAAAAAAGTCTATCTATGTTTGTTGATGATGTTAATAAACCTACCAAACTCGTTTTGATAACCTCATTGATTCAGTTGTTACCCCTAATGTTGAATCAAATGTTGTTACATCTGTTAAAGGTTTTTGTCAGTTCAAATGTTGTGAGTAGTGTTGAAAAATCTGTGAGATCTGCCTTTGAAATTGGAATTCTAGATAAACCAAGATCTCTTAAAACCATAGGTCAGTCTAGTATGAATGTTGTGGTTGTTGATGACATTTTTTTTAATTCTTTCATGTGTCATCTTTCAAAGTTGTTGATTCTGTCACTTTGTTATCCCCCACTAAAATTGTGGTTGTGTCCCTCAAAGAAATCTCACCTGAGTCTGATGTCACATTAGATGTTGAAACATCTTGGACCAACCTGTTAGTGTTGTTGAAACCTGTTCTACAAATCCCCAAACTGATGCTAATATGGCTCTAAGAGTCTTAAACCTGATGGTGGTTTGGAGTATTGAAGTTTAGACTGTGGTGGAAGAAACTGATCTTGATGATCTTCCATGTGACCAAGCTATTGCTCAAAGTACTACTAAAAGAGAACTGGTCATGCTATGACTGTTTGTGTGGATGTGCATTCTGCTGAGAAGTACTATATTTGTTCAGATGTGTTGTGATCAGATGTGATAATGGTCAGAAATGTGATTACTACTACTATATTTGACAGTTTCAGATCTTCTTTTGAAACCTCTAGCTTTATGTTCTCATAAAATATGCTATGCTATGATGTCACCCATGAAGTCTACACATCCTGATCTGATTTTTGAGAATTGATTTTTCTCTGATGTATGTTAATGTTCTTGCTGCTGCATCTCAAACAAAAGATGTTATTGGTTATATTGTTGATAAACCAAAAACAAACTGTTCCTGAAAAGGATGTTGTGTCAGACGTTGACACATCTGTGAACCAACCTAAGGCTGATGTTACAAGTGTCCAGAAACCTGTTCAAGAAACTGATGTGGTGAAAGATGTTGGGACATCTGGTGACCCATCTAACTCATCTGATGAAGAAACAGGGTCAGATGAAGAGAATTCTCTGAGGTTGAAGAAGGATCTCTCTGTCTAAAGCAAGTCATCAAACTGTGCCACTTAATGAAGAAGTGGTTGATTATGAAAAGAGTATGAATGAGGTTAATGTGCCTTCTAGTAAGAAGAAACAGAGTCTAAAAAGAAATGAAGCATCTTCAAGTGACTCTAAGTATGATGTTGAGGAGGATGTGCCAGACATCACACCCTTTGCCTCAAAGAAAAAGACTGGTTGGAAAAAGATCCCTCAGAATGTGCTTGTTGCTCTCTGTGGCAATGTTTCCTTTCATCGTGCTTCCTTTGCACAAAGATGGGATCATGTGTACAAGGGGAGTTTCTGTTAGATGGATGCTCCATGCCCTGATTAGAAGATCACGTGCTTTGATACCATGCTGGAAGAACCTGTGCTAGAAGCTGTGCTAGAAGCTGTGCTACCATATGTTGCAACATCTTTGCTAACATGTGACGTATTTTGTGATTGCTCCTATTCGCTCTGATACCACGCTAGATAAACATGTTGAAACATCTTTGCTAACATGTGCTATGTGTTGTGCTATCATGTGTTGAAACATCTTTGTTGTCAATGCTCTAATACCATACCGGAGGAACCTGTGCTATCTGATGTGCCACTAGATGGTGAAAGATCTTGGTCACCACGTTGAAAATTCTGTGCTGATGAAGTGTGATCTGTTTTAGGCTATTTAATGATGACTCCACTGCTGATTTATATATGATGAGGTATGTATCCCATGGTGTTGTCTTCGTTTGTAGTAGCTCTGTGCACTATGTTCCTGGATATCTATACTATTGTACTCTTTGATTAATGCATGAAGACCCTATTTTGTCTAAACTTCTGACTAAAAAGGGAAGTAGTTTAGTAATTGGTAGGCATGATATGTTTTGCTGCTAATGTCTGTTGTGCTACCTGATGTTGAAACATATGCATGCTCTTTTAGTGGTTGGATGTGTTCTACTATATGATGTGGTTTCTGATGCTTAGACATCTGCTAACCTGAGTGGTGTAGTATTGAATCTGTGCTGCTGTATGCTTATGTGCTGATATGGATGATAAAATTGAGGGGAGTAAGAAATGTTTTCTGATGATCATTCTGATAAGCATGTGTCAATGTATTTGGAGGGAGTAAAATTAATTTTTGCTCTGATTCTGATTTTAAGGGGAAGTAGCATAATGCAGTAAGTGGTTACTATTCTGTTGTGCAAAGCTCTATTTGTTTGCTCTGGATGATGTCCTGCCATATGTTGGAACATCCTGGATGCATGAGAACTTATTTTTCTCAGCTATGTGAGAATTTACTCTTCCCAACTGCTACTTTGTGGTTTGCTTAAGGAGTTGTGATCTGTGATGTGTTTTGTGTGCGGTAGCAGTATGTGATGTATGGTATCTGATGATTATATGATGTGGAGCATAATGTTGAGGACATTTGCCTTTTTGTTGGTACGTGATGTAATGCTTCTGCTATTTCAAGACTATGGATTGCTAGATACTAATATATGGATCTGTTATGCTCTGATATTCTGCACTATGGATTTATGTGATGTTCATTACTATTGCTCTTAATGCACGAAGTTTTTGTTTGGCATATTTTGTGGCTAAAAAGGGGGGGTAGTATGTTTGTTTGTGTTTTTCTGCTACTTTACAATGTTGTATCTGATGTTGTGACAAGCTAGTCTAGCCTGTCTATGAAAGAAGTAGTAGTGTGTGTTGTGACATGCATGAATTCAGGGGGAGTAAGAACCATTTTTTTCTGATGGCCTGATGAGATGCATGAGCTGATCTATTCAGGGGGAGCAAAAGTATTTTTTTTCTGATCTGATATTAAGGGAGAGTAATGCAATATCAAGTTCTCTACCTATGTGTGCTTAATGTATGGACGTTATGATGCGCTACAAAATGTTGAAACATCTTGATGCTGATGTGGGAATTTATTTTTCCCAAGTGTGCTTGTGAGAGTTTATTTCTCTCTACTGAAGGATGAAGCTAAGTTGGTTATGATTCTGCTGCTGTGTATGCCTCTGATGATTTATGGTAAAGTTTATTTCTTTACCCTGTGCGTTATTTTTATTTGAGGAATTATTTTAGAAGTAACATAGAAGATGTTCTACCTTCCTTCATATTTGTGTGCTCACGTTGACTTGAAGGATTGTATGGTTTTTAAATCTCTCTATGCTAATTAATGGGCTGAAGTTGTTTTAGCCAAAAATTGCCAAAGGGGGAGATTGTTGGATATTTGTGTGTTGGCCTCATTTTGCTAAAACAAATATACAAGCAAGATGTTGGACCAAATGTTTCAACATGTTGGGTACAAAAGATGTTGGACCAAATGTTGTAACATGTTTGGGTACGACAGTCAGATTGCCCAAATCTCGCGCATTTATTACACGTATCTGCTATATATGGAAATCCACTCTACAAACGTGTATATCAAGATTTGATCTGATCAAGACGTTATCAGTGAAGATATGTTCTTATCAAGACTTAATGGAATGATTCAACACATTGTTTATTTCCTAAAGAGGATCAACTATTTTAGGAAAGTTTTTATTAAGGTCTGATTTGCTTAGCTGGACGTGACTCAAAGACCAGCTGTGTTCTGAAGCTTATCTTGGAAGATCAGGAGCGTGCTAGCTCTGTCTATATAAAGAAGACTCAAGACCAAGATTTTATTGAACCGAAACCACTGTT
Organism: Trifolium pratense; assembly: GCF_020283565.1. Taxonomy (NCBI): domain Eukaryota; kingdom Viridiplantae; phylum Streptophyta; class Magnoliopsida; order Fabales; family Fabaceae; genus Trifolium; species Trifolium pratense. Next base: position 57,583,639 of record NC_060065.1, on the reverse strand, counting down.
CATCAAAGATGTAGTCTTTAGGGTTTCGTGTCTTTAAGCCACTCTCTAGGAGAGTTGGTGTAAGTGAACCACTCGGGTTGTGAGATGGTCACTATGTCCTCACTCAGAAACCTTTAGGTAATGAGTTGAGTATTGTAATATCTCTGAAGCTTTTAAGCAAGGAGATAATGTTTGTATTTTTAATTGTGATTCTTACTTGTGGATTCTATAACACGAGTTAAGAACTGAGTTTGTTATTGTAAGGTTACTCCTAAGCTTTGAAGTACGGAGTTAACTATGTGTGATTTACTCCAAGCTTTTAAGCAAGAGTAAAATATGTCACGGTGATTGTCGCCACATTTTATTCAACATTATATGAACAACACAGGTTGTGTTGGCTGTGTGGAAGTGAGATGGGATCTCATGTCTAGGAGTTCCTAGGCAGAAGTTGCATGAGTAGTGTCGAGGTCATAAGGCGTAAACCTAGGATTTGCTGGAGGTCTTAGTGTAAGACGTAAACCGAGGGTTTGCTGGAGGTCTTAGTGTAAGACGTAAATTCAAAGGGTTTGCTGGAGGTCTTAGTGACTAGATCTATTAGTGGATTTCCTTCCTGGATTGGTATCCCCCAGAGTAGGCAGGTTGGCTGAACTGGGTTAACAATTTCTTGTGCAGTTTATTTACTTGTTGATTTTATTATGTTTCGTAAGATGTTCCAACATTAAGTATGACATTCTCTTTAAATTGAATGTTGGAACATCTGATAAAACATTATTTCTCAGTATCCGTTTTAATGTTATATGCCTTGCCGTGTTATTCATGTCAGACCAGATGTCTCGACATTCTATACAACATCTGGTTCTGCTATACCAGAATTTCAAAATTGATTATCATAGTCAAGTATAGTCATGTGAAACTCCTGAATGGTTTCATAATCCCTCATTCTAAGATTTTCAAACTGAGTAGTGAGAATTTGTAATCTAGACATTTTTACCTTAGAGGTACCTTCATGAACAGTTTCGAGAATCTTCCAAGCTTCTTTTGCAGAGACACATTTTTTTATGAGTCTAAAGATGTGTTTGTCCACCCCATTGTATAATGCATACAATGCTCTTGAGTTTGCTAGAGCAAGCGCATCTTCTTCTTTAGACCATTCCTCCACAGGTTTCAATTCAAGTGTTGACTTTCCTTCTTTGTCTACAATCACAGGGGGGTCCCATCCTTTCAGAACAGCTTTCCAAGTTTTGCTATCCATGGATTTCAAGAAAGCCATCATTCGTGATTTCCAATAATCATAATTGGAACCATCTAGAAGAGGTGGTCTGGTGACAAATCCTCCTTCCTTGTCCATATTGCCAGAAAGTATCTTCCCTGGAGCTCACCCAAAATAGAGCAGGGTGCCTGCTCTGATGCCAATTGAAATTCCGGCACTCAGTGAACACAATGCTGCACAAGATGCTATAGCACTCGTTGCAGCAAGACAGTCGTAGAACACAGTAAATAAATAAATAAATTGCAGAACAATAAATAAGACAGGAAATTGTTAACCCAGTTCAGTGCAACGTCACCTACTCTGGGGGATACCAATCCAGGAATGAATCCACTATAATAGCTCTAGTTCAAAGCCCTCGACCAACACCCGGTACTTGACTTATCGCCTAGACACTACCCGTGCAATCCTATCTAAGAACCTCTTAGATAATGAGACCCCGTCCCAAATTCCCTCTAACAACACGTACCATGTTGCTGTCAATAATAACGATCAAGATGGAGACACTCTCCTAGAAACTAGACCACACTCTTGCTTAAAAGCTCTTGAGTGAATCACACACACTAACTCCGTGCTTCAAAGCTTAGGAGCAGCTTACAATAAACAACACAAACACAGTCCTAAACTTGCATCAGATTGACACAAGAAAGGCTGACAAAAGACACAAACTCTAAACCCTAAAAACTCACACTTTGTAAAGAACACGGTTTAGAATACATAAAAATAATAGCTTGAGGCTTCACATATTTATAGTCTTCAATGTCTTGATGGGCAAGCTAGGGTTGCAGACAAAAACCCTTGCAACAGCTGCGGCCAAACCTAGATTAAAATTGAAAATATGTTTTGTGTTGTACCAAACAAAAAAAAGCGAACAAAAATATAATATAATTATATTTTTGTTTTTAATAACTTTCCTTAGGCCGACTTGGACAATTCTTGTGCAGTAAGTCTCGTCTTGCATATACACACGTGCTGGAATTAATATTTGAAGCAAATCTTGAACGAGATTGACAGAAAAAATTCTGCACTTAAAACAGAGCATCAGGATGCTGTACGAGGATGCTGCAGCATCTTTGTCCAGCATCTGGCAAAGTTGGCTTTTACAAAATGTAGCCAAACACAAAACCCAACATATATATATATATATATACACACACACACACACACATGCTATATCTCACCCATTCATGCTAAAGACAGCTTGTATTTTCGTCTGGTCCAATAGATGTAAGTGTAACTAGCACCTTTCAGGTCGAGTCTGAAACCATCTCTAATGTCGAACGCTTCCTCTTTTTTTTGTGCTATTCCTCAACTACGGTGTGTATCCGTGCAATGCTATATTGAGAACTATAATTGAAATATAAAATGATTTTTTTAGGTAAAAATATACTCTATAAGTAATGAAAAAAAAAAAGATGTTCTAATGATTTTTTACCCATGTAGGGGTTTGATCAACTATAATAGGAACTATACCTTGTTCCAAAGATGTTCTACCAATAAGAAAATTGGGATGATATATGAACTTTTTGACATTAACTCTATATTATACTTTCTTTCTTTCTTCTTTTCGATATAAATCCATATTTGAAACTCTTATTCAACATTATAATGAATTTGTCAATCAAAGTTTGTTAAGTTGGTAAAGAATGGATCCATAGCACCTAAGAGCGTGGGTCCATTCTCACCGTTAGCACGATTATTTCTTTGATAAGTGGTATGTAAGTACTTATGCAAGAGCTCTTTGACACGGCTTTTTTTTTTTCCCCTCACAAATAGGTTTTATATAAATTTCTATATTATTTTATCTCTCTGTATGTAAGTGAGTGTACAAACTTTTTAACGTCAACTCTATTATAATCTATTATAACAAATGTGCCAACGAATTGATCCATACTCTACGACAAGTAATTTGAAATAATTTTTTTTCTTCTTAAAACGACAAGTAATTAGAAGCAATCTTATTAATTTGAATACATTTAGCCCATATATGTATAAATAACACTGCTTGACGATATATAAGATCTTTGACAAAATGCAATAACCACATATTTTGGGTGTATTTTAGAGCCTAAGATCAATATTGGGTTATATTTGTTTTTAGGGGTCCAGTACTACTTTTACTCATTCTCTCTATGAGCATTACATATGAATATATATATATATATATATATATATATATATATATATATATATATATATATATATATATATATATATTAGTTTGTAGTTCAAAAAAAAAAAACCACATATTTTGTAACATTAATTTATAACTTATATATTATGGCAATAGTCGAAGCCAGAGTTTTGAGCCTGGGGAATGAAATAGTTGAAGTTGAATGTGACAGGAGAGTTGTCGTCAGTGTTGTATGCGGTGACAGTCTCCGGCATCCAACCATCTGATCCAACCCTAGCTAGATACATTTTGCAGATTTTTCCTATACACGGTCCCAATAGAGTAAACGGAGTCATCGTGCATCGCTTGAACATCCCAGAATAAGGACCATCCAGTTTTGCATGAATCTACAATAAAGATATTATATATGTGTTTTCATACTTGACCAAAAAAAAATTAAATTAAAAAATGTGTTTTCATTAGCTATATCATGGAGAGATTATACCGATAAGCTAAAAATTCAACTCATATGTTATAAGATGTTTTTGTAACTCTCACAAATGCATATTTTGGTTAGTAGATAAATTCAAATAAATAAATCCGAACAAATTCTTACTTTGAGGGACAGAGGCATCCCTTTCAAGTAAGGGAGGGTACATGTAATAATCAATTAGCACCAATGTCGTAAGTTTTAAAAGTGAGAGATAATATTATTTGTAAAAAAAACCAAAGTAAGAACTAAGTAATTAAATTTAAGGCTTAATGAGCTCAATTTTAAGTTAGATATTTTTACGTATCTTTTGGTCAAATTTAACCAGAGACAGAGTTAACAAAAACAAAAAGCTTAAAGAGCGAGAGAATGTGACCATCCAAATATTAATCTTATGATTAATTCTTGGAGGTAGTACTACTGAAACGAACCTCATCGCCATCGGCGTCTCCAACTGAAATACCAATTCCATCTGTCGTATGTGCTGGAGAACTGCAACTTGTCTTTACATCAATGTTGTAAAAGCAATTATTGCCGCTCAGTGTAGTCTCATTAATCTGAAACATACATATACACACAAAATAAATAGTGTTTTTATTTAAGATACAATATATAAAATTAAAATAAAGATGAATATATAAAATTTATTTACTTGTTGGGTATGGTTAAGCGTGGAAGATAAATTCATTTGAAGTTGAGGACGAGTGACTAATATTGGTGTTGCATGTGAGAAGACACCAATAGAGAATGTAAGGATTATTAAGGTAAGAGCTTTCATCATTTAATCAGTTATAATTAATTACTTGTAACCCTTTTTTATTCTTCACAAGAGAAGAAGACAAATGAGGAACACCTAAATTGTTTGGATATTTTAAGTTTCTATTACTTATAGCATTATAAAGGCCATGGGAAATATTTAATTAATTAATTTATATTAATTTATTACATATTGGTTGATCTGACGGTGAAGACTTGAGATGCAAGTTAACTAGAGATTTTGCTATCCCGACTAGTTCAACTGCCACCGTGAGTATGATTTAAAATATTAACTTTAATATGTCCTAGCTAAAAAAGTCATGAAAATAATATATTTCTTTTGAAAGGAAAATAAAGGCATGAAAATAATTAATTTAAGAAAATACAGATTGTATATATGTCTTATGAAACCTTCTTCATGGCTTCACTCCTAAAAAAATTACCTTATTGGCTTCATGGAAGAACCAAAGGTTGGATTAGGAATGTAATTCTTTTGCTTTATCGAAAGATCACATATTAATTGTTGATTCGATCCATTTATTATAACCTGCTTATATTAAAAAAAATTAATTTTATACTCACTCCAAAGGCTCAGATTGAGTATTTACTCCTCCCTGCCACCCAAATGTGTTCAAGTGTTTCCCCCCTCTCTACAAATTGAATGGTTAATTTCAATGTCAAAACTTTCTAGAAGATTCTCTATAAATTTTAAATTTATATTAAGAGAAATAGTTGTAACAATAAATTTAAGTTTATAAGTTGCTTCATATTTTTATATAATCATCAGAATCGTTTCAAACAATTTAAAAGACATTCTAAATTCTAATATTAAGAATTAGGCCTACAAGAGTTCCTTAAGACGTATAATTCAAAAATTGGACCCTATAGAGTTCAAATGTCATCTTGTTTATTTAAGAAAAAATTGGACCCTATTGTTACCAAATTGCCTTATTAACTTGCTTAAGTATTTTCCCCTCGATTATAATTTATTATGAGGTAAATCTCAAAATAAATATGATTTTAACTCATATTTTTTTGGTCTAAATTTTTTTTTTGCCATAATCAACTGCATCATGTAAACCAAGGATTACACCCATGCAACGGACTAGTGTGAAATTTTTGTTGTTTAATTTTTATTTTTTAATAGCAAATATATTATATACGATCCGTACTATATATAATATAAAAATGAAAAAGGTACAAAAAAAAGTTCAAAAAAATAAAGAGCATCAAAAGTACACCCACCATATATATAATATTTTAGTTGCTCACACTTCTTTAAGAATGAACCCTTTTTTTATTAGAGGATTATGCCGAAAAAGGTATTATGTTTCTCATTTGTTGGTTTCTATACTTCTATAAAACATTTCTAGTGGAGAAGGTTGAATTACCATCTTGGATTTGTCGAATATAAGTCTATAAACATTCATCTCATAAAATTCATCTCGCAAGATTATAATTTTTTTGAGATGAATGTTTATAAACTTGTAGACTAACCAATATATGTGGGTGATTAAAATCAGCGTGAAACTGTGTCTATCTTGAGCAACAACATATCCAGGTCCCTAAAAAATGCCCATTTCTTGAGTGGTTTATTGGTAAGATGCATGCATCATCTTAACCCTAGCATCTTGAAGGAATAGAGAGACTAACTAAAAAACTTATACTATTATAACCTTGTTTGCCATATCCTTGACCCCACTAATTGATCTATTGGCTGAGTTACAAGATCCTTAAAATTATTCTTCCTATAAGAACATCTATTAAGGTGTCTTATTGAGTTTCATAGAAGGATAATCCGTTTCTTATCATAAAATTTGCAAAAATACCTTAAATAAAATACAATATCATCATTAATGTTTAGTTGTTATAATGTATTATATTATTATTTTCATTATTATACGATACGACACCTTTTACTTATTTCTTTTTATCATTGAAACAAAATGGATATGAGTTGCAGAAATGTGAGATAGCATTGAATAAATTACTTATTAATTAGTTTATATGAAACTTAAAATAATAAACTCATGAGAAAAATCATTAGAGAATATGCTCTAAGTTATTTACTTTCATATAATCCAACCACAGCCTCCATAGCCTTAATTTTAAGGGAATTGAGCTTTATCTTTGCCTATAGTCAGCTAACAAGTCTTAGTTAACCATTTTCTCTAAATCCACATTTTTAAGAAATCAATATTTATCCAAATTTTTGTCTCACAAATTGACCTTTTTATTTTCTTATTTCTTCATCTACTATATATATATATTTTGTCAACTTGTCAAAAAAAAAAAAAAAAACTTTTGAACTTTTCTTTCTTTCTTCTTGTTCTAAAAAACAACTTTTGAACTTCAACGAAACACATATTATGACAAACATCAACTTTGCATCATATCGCTCCAAAGGTTGTTCTTCTCTCTATCATCAGTCTTTACTTATTTTGGATTATGTCATTTTGATTAACTTGATAAATCTTAATTTTGTCTCAAAACCAGTCTAATAATTTCATACAAAATTTCATACTCTAAAAAATAGACCATAATTTCATACCCAATATACCATATATAATGTCATTCTCGTACACAATTGAAATTTCATACACAATCATTTAATAACTAAAATCTGACCATAATGTCAAATAATATTTGTAACAATTTTCAATAAAAAAAAATAGCAACAAAAAAATATAACAACATATATCTAGTATAGACCCAATTTCAACCTCCAAACCCATCTAGACTTTACATATACTATTTCAGCCGTGACCGATGTGACATTAGCTATTCAACTTAATTGTTAAAAAATAAAAATAAGATACTAATGTAGCCATCTTTTTAACGAAGAGATATTTTTTTTAAGAAACCAAAATGAATTATATTAAAACCAAAACAAAGAGATAGTAGTTTCTAATGTAACTTGATCATTTATCTTTTACAAAGAAATATATTTATTATTTCTTATTTTCTCACATAATAAAGAAACATTTATTAGTTGGCAAAGAAAAAACACTTATTAGAAGCAAACCTTATTAATTTGAGTATATTTAGCCAACATATGTATATATATAGTACCGCTTCTTGACGATTTGATCTTTGACAAAATGCAATAACCTTAAATTTATAACTTATAACTTATTATTATGGCAATAGTCGAAGCCAGATTTTTTATTCTCGAGAATGAAATAGTTGAAGTTGAATGTTAACACAGATGCTAACGCATCTGACACAACATAATAGGTTTGACAATTACACAACAACAAATCTTTGACAAAATGCAATAACCTTAAATTTATAACTTATAGCTTAGTACTATGGCAATAGTCGAAGCCAGATTTATGATCCTCGGGAATGAAATAGTTGAACTTGAATGTGGTGATAGTCTATGGCATCCAACCAACTGATCCAAGCCTATCAAGATTGATTTGCAGATTTGTCCATTACATGGTAACAATCGAGCATATGGAATCTTCGTGCACCGCTTGAGCATCCCAGCAAAAGGACCATCCGGTATTGTAATCTACAATAAAGATATTATGTGTTTTCATACTTAACAAAAAAAAAAAAATTAAAAATATGTGTTTTCCTTAGCTATATATATATATATATATATATATATATATATATATATATATATATATCATGGAGAGATTATACTGATAGGCTGAAAATTTAAGAACTAAGAGTAAGAACTAAATAATTAAATTTAAGTGGTTAATGAGTTTAATTTTTAGTCAAATTTTATATATTTTTCGGCCAAAGTAGAGTTAACGAAAACAAAAAAGCTTAAAGAGTGAGAGAATTAATGTGACTATCAAAATATTGATCTTATGACTTAATTCATGGAGGTAGTACAGAAAAAAAAACCTCATAATTGCTGCCATCTTCTCCAACTAAAATATCAATTACAGCTGTCGTATTAATATGCTGGAGAACTGCAAATTGTCTTTATGTCAATGTTGGAAAAGCACTTCTCAGTAATCTGAAACATTCATGAGTACTTATGAAAATGTTATTCTGAATGATTTTAAACTAAAGGGTAATCCCCTATTTGGATCAATATTTCATAATTAAAATAAAGATGAATATATAAAATTTATTTACTTGTTGCAGGGCATGGTTAAGCGTGGAAGGTAAATTCATTTGAAGTTGAGGGTGAGTGACTAATATTGGTGTTGCATGTGAGAAGACACCAATGGAGAATGTGAGGATTATTAAGGTAAGAGCTTTCATCATTTAATTACTTGTAAGTTGTAACCCTTTTTTATTCTTCACAAGAGGAGAAGACAAATGAGAAACACCTAAATTGTTTGGATATTTTAAGATTCTATTATTTATAGTATTATAAAGGCCATGGGAAATATTTAATTACCCCATGCATGAATTTCTAACTAAATTAATTAATTAATTGGGAAAAAAACTAAATTAATTAAGAGTTTAATTAAAGATGGTAAGCAGTCAGTGTAATGAAAGTTTACACAGACATCCAATGAGAAACTACCACTCTTCCATGTTATATAAGTAGTTTCAAAAGAACCATACATGATTGGGGTGATGTGACCGAAAAATGAAACATTATTGATTGTTTGTGTAATATTATTTTACTCTGTCTGTTTATATCATTTAATCTCATTAAGAGTATATATCCTTTAATCTCATTAATTAATTTAATACATATGAATTGATCTGATGGTCAAAACTTGAGATGCAAGTTAACGTGAGGTTTTGCCACCCCGACTAATTCAATTCCCTTATATTTTTGGTACAAGTTTTACTGCCTCCGTGGGTATGATTTTAAAATATTAACTTTAATATATCCTAACAAAGGCATGAATTTTTTATTTTTTTTGAAAGGCAATATAAAGGCATGAAAATAATTAATTTAAGAAAATACAGATTGTATGTCTTATGAAACCGTCATGAAAATAATTATTTAGGAAAAATGATCTTATTGGCTTCATGGAAGAACCAAAGGTTGAGAAAGTCCAAATTCAATTAAGGTTAAAGACAAAACTTACATGCATTTTCATACATGCATTTCTTACTTTTTCACTCACAAAGAGGTGGTTATTTGTGTTTTTTCATTTTGAAAAAAAAAAAAAAATTAATAAAAAAAACTACCTCTTTGTGAGAGGAAAAGTAAGAAATGCATGTATGGAAATACATGTAAGTTTTGTCCTTAAGTTAATTCTGATTGTTTGCTATAAGTGAAAGATTATTTTCTTGTTATATGAAGATTGTGAAAAATAGGTTGAGAAATAAGATAGAAAATGAATTTAAAACTAATTAATACGGTTCAGTTGTTGATGAATTTTATGATATAAAGCAATGTCGTGTACAATTTAATTAGATAAACAATGTAATGCATTTTTTATTTTTTATTAAGCATATTTCAGTACTATTATGATTTATTTAATTTTTATTATTTAATTATTCCGGCCCCCCGTTTTATAGATTCCTGGATTCGTCCCTGGCCGGGGTAATATTTAACTATAACATGAAATTGGTAGTTGGTGTGAATCTATATTTACATTGCTTCTAGCATTTTATTTTTATAAAAAATTCATGATGATTGTTGGTATTATTATTTTTATAAGATGTGAATAAAAAAATATATAACTTTTTTAATGGGTTAATCTAACAGAGGTCATGATCAAGAAATTAATTTAAAAAATATAAGATTATACGTTTTCTAAATAAATAAATCAAAACAGTATAGTGGCTTCATTTTAGAACCAAAGGATTTATGAGCAAATGTAATTCACTAATTCAATTCATTTGCTTTATAAAAATATCACTGAATAATTGTTGATAATTCGGTCCATTCATAATAATTTGTTTATATTAACTTTTTTTCCTTGCAATGATATGTTTATCAACTCAAAATTCATCTACCACTTTACATATATTAAAAAATATATAACTTAAATAGAGAATAATATTCTTACTAAATTAAGTTTATCAATTAGTAGATATAAAGTAGAAAATGTCAACTTATGATACAATTGAAAGAAAAAAGCAATTAATATTACATTGCAAATTAAAAATAATTTAATTTATATGCACTGCCAGTCTAAAGTCATTTTGCACATGCGTCCAATAATATACCGACACATCATGTATGATAATTAAAAACACATGATGTGTCACATTCATTAAATGATGTAGCAACGCGTCATTGGATGTATGTGTAAAATAAAATTACATAAACGGTACACAACAATTAAATTCTATTATTAAAGGAATGTAACACTAAAGTTGATAAAAAAAACAAAAAAAAAAACTACTAAACTTAACCACAAAAGTTGTAGCCAATGGCAGAACCCTGAGAAAGAAGAAAGTTGTAGTTAAATATAACAGGTGGGTAACTATAGTCATATGCAGTGACAGACTCTGGAATCCAACCATCTATTCCATTCCTATATAGATACAATTTGCAAATTTTTCCTATACAAGCTGCTTGTGCCACAAATGTCATTGTGTTACACTTCCTGAAAGCCCCAGCTTTAGGATTATCCAGTCTCCCGAAAGAAAGCTGCAAATCAAATCAATTAGCACTAATTAATGTCACAAATTTTAAATTGAGTACTTAAAATTATTTGTGCAACAAAAATTATATAAATAGTTATGGCTAGTTCTTGGAAGTGTAGTAAATAACCTCATTGCCATCACCGTCTCCTAATAAAAGACTGATTTCATCTTTTGTATATGTTGGAGAATCGCAGCTTGTTTTTATGGTGATTAGATAATCGCATCTACCACTGAATCCATTCTTACCATCGATCAATCTAGTCTCATTAATCTGAAACATTCATATAGTTTTGTATTTTAAGATACAAATAAAATATAAAATATGAAATTATATATTATACGTACACATTCAATGTGTGTACACTAGTGAGAGTTTTTTTGAGGAGAAGGAACACTAATAAAAAGCAATACTGAGTGCATGTTTTAAATTTACGATGAGATTGATAGAATTATGGGAATCATCGTAATTTTGTTAAATTCATCACCAATTCAAATACGATCTTATAATGATGTTTAAAATATTTTTGAATTAAAGGGTAATCTCCTATATATTTGGATTAATATTTCAAAACAAAAATAAAGATGAACGTATAAAATATATTTACTTGTTGTTGGGTATGGTTAAGCATGGAAGAAAGATTGATTTGAGGTTGAGGGCGAGTGGCCAATGTTGATATTGCATGTGAGAAGGCAGTGATGATGGAAAATGTGAGCATTATTAAGGCTAGGGCTTTCATGATAAGAATACAAGAGAAGGAGGAACACCTAAAGTTGTAACAACAAATTTAAATTTATAAATAAATTGTGTGTTATTTTTATATAATTATCGGAACTGTTTCAAACAATTTAAAAGACGTGTTCTAATATTAAAAAGTAGGCCCTATATAAGAGTTCCTAAAGACATATAATTTGAAAATTGGACCTTTTTTTTATAAAAAAATTAACGGCAGATATATTATTATTAATAACTGGTTTCTACACGAGACAAACAGAGGTCGGAAAAAGCAGAACTACAAAACAAAAGCGTCGTATATAAGCGGAAGACTAATGAAAAAAACCAAAACACAGACACCACCTAATAAAAGCCTACTTCTAATTCCTTTCTTAAAAGGACACTCCTCAGCCTACAGACCACCAAAGAAGACATCAATTCGACCCAGATGCCACTAGACTCTAACTCCCGATCTCGAATCAAAAGTGATCGACCTACCATAATCAAAAAAGCAACTCCGCAAGCCAAAAATTGACGGGAATCAACATCGACACGGAAGAGATCAATCAGATACAAAGAAATCTGCAAATTTCAATGCGAGAAAATAAACCTTGTTTTTTAGCAAATCTTTTATCTTTTTGGAAGAGTAATGTCTACTCCGAAGAAAATAAAAGCTTTTTTGTTTTTGTTTGGTCCTTCATGTCTAGATACATATAAGAAAAATAAGGTATATCAACATGCGGAATGGTAAAGTAAAAATTCACATGAAGATTAAGGACGTGCACTCATATCTGTTTGCAATTTTGATCGAAAATTGTTTTCCTCTTGACAAAAACATTCGACATTAGCTTATTATTCAACATAATTGTTAAAAAATAAAAATAAGATACTAATGTAGCCATTTTATTTAACGTAGAGATACTAGCTTCTAATATGTAACTTTGATAATTTATCTTTTACAAAGAAATATGTTTATTATTTCTTATTTTCTCACATAATAATGAAACATTTCTTTTTTGTTTACAATGAGTTGAGAATCGAACCCAGAACCTATAATATACTACCCAAATCCCTCATCACTAGATCAAACCTAATGATTTAATAATGAAACATTTATTAGTTGGCAATGAAAAACACTTATTAGAGGAAACCTTATTAATGTAACAAAAAAAAAAAAAAAAAGAGGAAACCTTATTAATTTGAGTATATTAAGCCCCACATATGTATATATAATACTGCTTCTATATGCTTATTGACGATTCGATCTTTGACAAAATGCAATAACCTTAAATTTATACTTCCTCCATCCTTAATTACAAGCAAAAGTTATTTTTTAAATTCATTGAATAATTGATAAATCTAAACTATATTATAGTTCAGGTTCATCAATTTTTCAATGAATATAAAAAGTAATTTTTGCTTAGGATGAATGACAATAGTCGAAGCCAGAGTATTGATTCTCGTGAATGAAATAGTTGAACGTGAATGTGATAGGAGAGTTGTCGTCAATGTTGTATGCGGTGACGGTCTCTGGCATCCAACCATCTAATCCAATCCTATGGAAATACAGTTTGCAGATTTTTCCTATACATGGTCCCAATAGATTAAATCGAATCGTCATGCACGGCTTTAACATCCCAATATAAGGACCATCCAGTGTTGCAACAACCTACAACAAAGATGATTAAGTAACTCCGACAAATATTAATCTTATGACTTAATTCTTCGAGTTCGAGGTACTACAGAAAACAACCTCATTCCCTTCGGCGTCTCCAACTAAAATACCAATTAAATCCGTCGTATTTTCTGGAGAACTGCAACTTGTCTTTATGTCAATGGTGTAAAAGCAATTACTACCACTTAGTCTAGTCTCATTAATCTGAAACATGCATATATACACAAAACAAATAATCTTTATTTAAGATACAATAAAAATATGAAATTATTTATGATAGCAATTCATGATTACTTATAAAAACTTTTTGGTTGTTGAAAACAAATAGGAAAATAAAGATGAGTATATATAAAATAATATATGTTATTCTCAATGATTTTTAATAATTTTGAACTAAAGGGCAGTCCCCTATTCGGATCAATATTTCAAAATTAAAATAAAGATGAGTATATAAAATTTATTTACTTGTTGTTCGGTATGGTTAAGAGTGACCAATATTGGTGTTGCATGTGAGAAGACACCAATGGAGAATGTGAGGATTATTAAGGTAAGAGCTTTCATGGGCCTTTTTTATTCTTCACAAGAGGAGAAAACAAATGAGAAATATTTTATTAAGTTAGGATATTTTAAGTTTCTATTATTTATAGCATTATAAAGGCCATGGGAAATATTTAATTATCCCATGCATGAATTGCTAACTAAATTAATTAATTAATTTATATCACATGGTTTGGCTTTATGATGAAGACTTGAGATTTTAAAGTGTATTTCTCTAAAAGTTTCAGGTTCGAATACAATTGGCTATTTTTTTTAGTTTATTTTGTTGGTGGATTTGTTTTGATTGTTGGGGAAACAAAAAATATTTTGAGAATAATTAATTTAAGAAAATATGGATTGTATGTCTTATGAAACCTTCTTTGGTTTTATTCCTAATTTTTTTACCTTATTGGCTTCATGGAATAACCAAAGGTTGGATTAGGAATGTAATTCCTTTGCTTTACTGAAAGATCACCGATTAATTGTTTATTCAATCCATTTATTATTATAACAGGCTTATATTAAAAAAAATTAATTTTATACTCACTCCAAAGGCTCAGATTGAGTATCTACAAATTGAATGGTTTAATTTCAATGTGAAAACTTTCAAGAAGATTCTCTACAAATTTTATTAGTAATAAGAGAAATAGTTGTAACAATAAATTTAAATTTATAAATTGTACTCCCTCCGTCCCAAATTATAAGGGAAAATTGGTCAAAGAAAGTTGATGTATTTGGTTAAGAATTTGGACTAAATACATCAATTTTGGTTGACCAATTTTCCTTTATATTTTGGGACGGAGGGAGTATGTTATTTTTATATAATAATTATCGGAACTACTATTTCCATTTCCACATTAAATTGAACCAAATTAGTAACTCTTTGTTCAAACTTTTAACTAATTGTTTTAAATAATCAAAGCTTTATTTATACATGATAAAAAGTTTATTACAATTACTCAAAAAGTAAAATTAATTCAAAATTTAAATTATATAAAAAAGTAACGAGACTCCTATGTGATATAATATTAATAATTAAAAATTATAGGTATATATATGTTCTCTTTAATTAACTAATAATCGATCTCCTACCCAATCTTATATTGATTAACTCTGTCGAGTCATTAATTTCTTGTATAATCATATTCGGTAAATTTGAAGATGGAGCAATCAAAATTTAAACTTTTGTTTTCAAGTGTAAGTAGTTCGTTCTTTGTAAAAATATTCATAATTAAATAAATAAACTTTTGTTTTATTTTCATAAAGATATATTTTGAAGAACTTGCAAAATTGTCGATGAACATATAGATTCTTCGATTTTCTCTTTGATTTCTTGTATTATAATTTATGAAGTACTAGAAACTCATCGATGAATAATAATTCAACACACTAATAAAAAAACAATGAAAACATATATAAAATATACCCCTTTATTTCATTTCATTATATATAATCATACATTTATATAATATTATTTTTTTCATAATATTATTTTTTTTTCCATAATTTCTTGTGTTGTGAGTTGTGTAGTTGTGAGCAACCAGTATTTAAATCCAGCCACATACCATTGTTTTTTTTTTTTGATAAGCCAACCACATACCATTTTAGTCTATTACTTAGCGTGAGTGATAACTTAGTTTTTTACGTTTTTACGTATTATAAGATAAGCTTTTTACGTTTTAAAATCATTTTGCCATTTAACTCCAATTAATCAAATTGCATCATTATATGATGCAAAAAATAGTTTCCATATTTTGATCTAGAATTTGCTCGTTGAATTGTTCTTTTTAACTCTATGATTTTGTGCGTGTATGTATGCATGCATGCATGCACTCACATGTATATATATATATAAATAAATACGTGCATGCGTGCACTCATACTCGCATGTAAAATAAATAAATAAAAGAATTATTATAACTAAACTTTAATAATTGTTTTTTTTTTTTTTTTGAAAACTTGGTATCTGGCCTTAGGACCGACTAATTCAAGGGGACCAATCCCACCGCCCATTTGCGGGGGCCCCATTTAAAGCCAGAATTTTGTTTGCTCTGTATGGACTTAACCCACCGAAATTGGCACCGGTGGGAATCGAACCTGAGACCTTGAGAGGAGCATACTCCAAGGGTCTAAGCCAACACCACTCGACCAACCCCAAGTGGATTAACTTTAATAATTGTTATAAATAAATACGTGTGTGATTTGATCCTCTCATCTCTCACAATAAGATGTTCTCTCACTTAAAAGTTCCCCTATATATATAGACTCTTATGATTTTTTTTTTTTTGAATGGAAATTATATTGAAATATTAATCAGGAATTACAGAACCTTTATCTTTTTGGATAAAAAGCTAAATGCATGTGGGTACACAATTGCTCCACTCACTATTGGGCTCATGTTCGGCCCATTTAGCCATCTTATGGGCAGCCCTATTAGCACCTCTAGGAACCCATCTAACGTCGCCATTAGGGTTGATCTTTGAAAACAATGCAATAAGCATATTTTTTGTGACATTAATTAAGGTTGACCACAATGATTGTAGCCAGTGCCAGGACCATCTGAAAGGAAAAAGTTGTAATTGAATATGACAGGAGGGTAATTATAGTCATATGCTACAACGGTTTCTGGTACCCAACCATCTGTTCCATTCCTATATAAGTACAGTTTGCATATTTTGTCAATACATTGTCCTGGTACATCAAATGACATTGTGCTGCACTTTTTAAATGGCCCAGAATCAGGACCATCTAGTCTTGGAACAAATAGCTGCAATTTTGTGTATCAATCAATCAATATACATTACATTAGTCAATTGAAAGAAAAAAAATAATACATTACTCCATTGGTTAGTATAGATTATAGAAAAAAAAAAAAAAACCTCAATGCTTTCAAAAAATAAAAATAGAGAGAGAAAATAAAAAACCTCAGTGCCATGAGCGTCTCCGAATAAAAGACTAATATGATCTTTCGTATACGTTGGAGAGTCGCAACTTGTCTTTATGGTGATCAGGTAATCGCATCTACCAATGGAATCACCTCTACCACCGATCAATCTAGTCTCATTTATCTGAAACATTTATAGCTTTTCAATTTAATAAGATACAATAATGTTTATACAATATGAAATTATTTAAGATATACATTCATGTGTGTATATTAGTGACTAAAGTTTTTTGAGAAAAAAAGGACACTATTAATGAAAAACTAACAAGTAGTGTATGTTTATTAACCATGATATTGATAGAATCACGATGAATCATCGTGATTTTGCTAAATTTGCGCTCAACCAAGACGTATATACACTTCGAATTATTTTTAATATTTTTGAATTAAAGGGTAGTATTATTCCCCTGTGTGGATTAATATTTCAAAATAAAAACAAAGATGAGAGGATATAAAATAAATTTACTTGTTGTTGGGTTTGGTTAAGCATGGAAGATAGATTCATTTGAAGTTGAGTGCGAGTGACCAATGTTGGTGTTGCATGTGAGAAGACAACGATGATGGAAAATGTGATGATTAAGGAAAGATTTTTCATGGTTTAAGCAGTTATTAATTACTTGTAATATTTTTTTGTGCTTCAATAGAAGAGAAATTAGGAGTACTTAAATTGTTACGATATTTATAGGCTTATAGTATCATTAAAAAGGCCAGGGGTAATATTTAACTATACCATGAAATTGGTAGTTGGTGTGAATGTATGTTTATATTGTTTCTAGCATTTATTTAAAATTCATGATGATGATTTGTTGGTGTTATATATTATTTTTATGAGACGTGAATAAAAAAATGTATAAGTTTTCTATTGGTTAATTTGCCAACTCGTAAAAAGGAGGAGCGAAGAGGGCCGAAAATTTCAACTCGACCACTTAAATTGGTTTGGCTTACTCCGTCTAATTTTTTACGGAGTAATTGTGGGATGAACTTATCTGTTTCGTCAACCCCTTCAGTTCAAGTGTCCGCTCATTTTTTAAGTACATGTTCGATTGTTTATTTGAGTTTGATTTTAAAATATTATCTTAACGGATGCTATGAAAAGCAATAAATTTAAAAAATATAAGATTATATGTTTGCTAAAACCTTAAATTTTCATTCCATTCCTAAATAAACAAATAAAAAAACAGTAAAGTCATTAAGTTGTCTAGTGGTGAAAAATTTGGGTAGTATACTAGATATTTTGTGTTCGATTTTCGGCTTCATTATAAAAATAAAAATAAAAAAGTAGTGTGGCTCCTTTTAAGAACCAAAGGATTTGTGAGCAGATGTAATTCACTAATTCATTTGCCTTATAAAAATATCACTTAATAATTGTTGATTCGGTCCATTCGTAATAATTTGTTTATATTAACTTTTTATTATTATTAGTCCTCTAGTTCTTAGTAAAAGGAAGTTTGGTAGTTTAGAATTTGACCGCGAGATTAGAAAAATCTTTCCAAGAATTATTTATTGTTGCAATGAACAAATTTAATGGTGTTGAGTTGAGAGTTGTCGTATTTTCATTTTTATAATAGGTAAATGATAATTGCAATATGAAAATGGTTTTTTTGGCAATAATATATAAAATAAAGACAAAGTAAAAATATTAACACTAATATTTTCTTTGTTATTGCAGCAAAAAATATGAAAGGACATATACCTAACTAAGGAAAAAATAGAAGAGAAAAAAAGAAAGAACAAAAGGCAAAAACTCATTAAAAAGGTTATGTAACATGCATGTATTATAACAATTTCAATGAAACACATCAACTTTGCATCATCATCGCTCCAAAGATTCTCCAAGATTCACGTATCATGAGCAACATTAGAGGGAGGAAACACAACTGATGACGGATCGTCATACTCTTTAATCCATGCCTATTTGAGCAACATTAGATGTATTTTAGTAGGTTTTAAGCAATAAATTCAAGAGAAATCTATTCAAAAGCAGGATTACTTGTTCTCTAAGAAAGCAGGAAAATACAGAGTTACACTACGCTGGGGGCGTGGGACCTGACCACGCGCGGCGTAATTCACTGACCAGAGAGGGGTTTTTCACAAGTTTAACTATGCCCGGCGTGAAGGATGATCACGCGCGGCGTGATGAAGAATTTGAACTACGCTAGGGGCGTGGGGATCATCACGCGCGGCGCAATAGAGCCAAAGTTGAAGACCAGAGCCTTCAGATCTCATCACGCGCGGCGTGGGGCAGTTAGGCGCGCGACGTAGGCAGGAATATTGCAACCACACGCGGCGTGGTAGATCTGGCGCACGGCGTGGTTGTATTTACTATATATTGAAATCTCATTTTCTGGTTCAGGGTTGGAAATTCTGCTACTGTTCATCTACAATCTGATTTTTGAAGCATTCACAGTTGGATCCTGAATTTCATAGGATAGCTTCAAGCACCTCAGCAGCATGGATTCTCAAGCCATGAAGTTGAAGCTAGGAGGCGAACGAAGCAACATGAGGAGCTAGACTTCTTGTGAAGGTAGGATCTAAGATAGCTTAGGATGTAGAATGATCTGATGTAATCTGCTATATTGTATGAATTTACTCTTGTATAGTGTTTACTTAATGCAAATCTGTACTTAATGCCTTATAATCCTTCATTAGTGTTATAATGGATTTAGATTTGAGTCACGTATGAGAATATTGATTTAATTTCTGAACTGAATTGCATTAAGCACTCGAGTGTTTCCGGTCGAGAGATTGAAGCATAGAGTGTAGCGAACGATCAACGCGCTTTCAAATCATTCGTTGTAGGTAGCTTACATCCGAGAGATCGGAGGAGTATCGACAACGAATAGAGTGGATTTTGACAAGAGATTGCGATTCACTAATTTGTTGATCCAGTTGTGAACACTTGAGTAATTTCGTATGATATGGTAGATTGCATGTGATTAAGATATAGACTAAGTGATTCCGATGGTTCTACCTCGCTTTTCCACTTATTGCATAGCACGTTTTTCTTACCATCAATTACTCAAACAAACCCCCAATTTATGTTTTCTTATTGCATGATGTTTATAGACATTATTATACTTGTTTAGTCGCGCAATCTCTGTGGATCGACAACTCATTTTTATTACTACGTGGCAATTCGTACACTTGCGAATAAGTAATCAACAACAATTACCGATGAAAATGAGTCGAGTTAAATTAAATTTGGTTCAACATAGTTTGACTCGATAAAAATTGGATCTGCTTGAAATTCAACTCGAGTGCATTATGATATGTTTATCAACTCGAATTTTGTGCGATTAAAGATACAAAAAAATCCAGTTAAGCTCAATAGGTCAAACCAAATCCATCTTTATAGCTTGAATCAAATGGACCAAACGAATTTTAAAAAAAGACCACATGTTTTCTTTCAACTTTATACTGATCAAATATCAATCAAAGAAAAAATTTAACTAAGGGCATATAATTTACATAAGGTCCAATGACCAATTTTCTTAGAAAAGAGAAATTTTCTCATAACTCTTGGGCATCTCTTATTTATAGTTGTTAGACATCTCTTGTAGTGCTTAGGTGATAATTACTCATTATTCTCCGAAACCATACACCTACCTTAGAGATGAATGACAAATATTTTACATTCAAAATCACTTCAAACTTGCGATAGCACGAGACTTTTACTGATAAATTAAATAAAGAGAATAATATATTCTTATTAAATTATTTTTATCAATTATTAATGTATTCATCGTTGCCCTATATATAAAGTAGAAAATGTCAACTTATATGATACAATTGAAAGAAAAAAAAAATATCATTTAAAGGAATGTAACACTAAACTTGATTAGAAAAAAAAACTACGTACTAAACTTAACCACAAAAATTGTAGCCATTGTTGTAGTTAAATATAACAGATGGATAACTATAGTCATATATAGCGACAGACTCTGGAATCCAACCATCTGTTCCATTCCTATATAGATCCAATCTGCATATTTTTCCTATACAAGTTGCTTGTGCTGCAAATGACATTGTGTCACACTTATTGAACGTCCCAATTTTTGGATTATTTAGTCTTGGGAAAAATAGCTGCAAATCAAATCAATTAGCACCATTAATGTCAATGTCACAAATTTTAAAATTATCTGTGCAACAAAAATTATATATTTATGGCTAATTCTTGGAATTATAGTAAAGTGTGTACCTCAGCGCCATGAACGTCTCCAAATAAAAGACTGATTTCATCTTTTGTATATGTTGGAGAATCACAACTTGTTTTTATGGTGATTAGGTAATCACATCTACCACTGTATCCATCCTTACCACCGATCAATCTAGTCTCATTAATCTGAAACATTCATATAGCTTTTTATTTTAAGATACAAATAAAATATGAATTTATCTATTATACGTGCACATTCAATGTGTGTACACTAGTGAGAAATGTTTTGAGGAAAAGGAACATCAGTAAAAATAAAAAGCTATTTTGAGTGCATGTTTAAATTTACGGTGAAATTGATAGAATTATGGCGAGACAATTTTGTTAAACTCGTCATCACCAATTCAAATACGATCTTAATAATGTTTATTATTTTTGAATTAAAGGGTAATCCCGTATTTGGATTAATATTTCAAAATAAAGATGAACGTATAAATTAAAATTTTTAAGTAAAAAAAATGAACGTATAAAATTTATTTACTTGTTGCTGGGTATGATTAAGCATGGAAGAAAGATTGATTTGAGGTTGAGGGCGAGTGACCAATGTTGATATAGCGGTGATGGAAAATATGAGGATTATTAAGGCAAAGGCTTTCATGATAAGAATACAAGAGAAGGAGGAACACCTAATTTACTAGTTTAGATATTGAAATTTTCTACTAATTGTAGCATTATAAAGGCCGTGGGCAAAATTTTTTTGGGTCCAGTAATCTAGTCACACACTAGTATAAAGTGTGGAGAAATCTATAATCTCAAATTTGAATATCAGTGTCTTCAATAATATCCTTAATAATGGAGAAACATTTGTCAGGAGAAGTCGACCCCTTAAATGGATCTCAGTTATTTTGAAGGGATTAGTCTCTGCAGTTGCGCGCGGAGGATACCTTTGATTTACCAAAAAAATAATATTCTTAATAATTATCATCTGAGCAATATAATGTTTTTAATCGACCTCTCAAGTTGGCCTATTCCGCCGAGTTTTAGACGGGTTAATTAATTAAAGAAAGGTTGTCCAATTTATTATCTCTAATTCAATGGCCTTCTCTTTTTTAGGTATAAGTTCATTTGCCTCACTTTGGTTTGATTTTAAAATATATTAGCTTAAATATATCTTAACACAGACCATAAAAGGTAATTAATTCAAAAAAAGATATAGATGTATGTCTTCTGAAACTTTAATGGCTTAATGGAAGAAGCAAAGGTTGTGGGAGGAATATAATTCACTAATTCATTTGCTTTACTAAAAGATCACTGATTAATTATTGATAAGGTCCATTCATCGTAACTCTTAGTTGCATACTCACTCTAAAGGCCGAAACTAAATAAACTAGACTGTTTGCCCCAAAAATAAATAAATAAACTAGCGCGGACTCGTGCAATGCAGGATCTATTGTGTTGATTTGAGAGTTTTTTTCTTATTAAATAGTTTAGTCGTTAGAATTTCAACTTTTTTTAAGATGAATAAGTGGGAGTACCAGGATTCAAACTCCCGATCCCTACAGTAATTTGCAATATCTCTGTCAATTAAGCTATGCTCACGGGAACATTGGAAATGATAATTGAAATATGAAAATAGGGCAAGGTCCTTTTATCCTTGTATTCTTCAATTATTACTCAACTATCTAAAATTAAAAGAAGAAAAAAAGAAAAAAAAAAAAAAAAGAGAATTCTTTGATTTGTAAGGTTGCATTTGTGATCAAAATCAATTAATTAAATACAAATAAAGATTATGTGTACATACATGAATCTAGTTTAATGGCTAAAAAATTTATCTTAAAAATGAATAAGTAGAGTGTCCGAGATTCAAACTCTGGCTCCTGCACATAAAATGTGATGTCTCTACTAACAGAGTTATATTCGCGGGGACTAGAGTTATGCCAATTAATTGTTATATGTGTTGATCTTAATTGATAAATTGATTTTTCTTAATGACTAAAATGTTTTATTGTGAATATGTCATGGTATCATTGATATATCATATATATACCCCCGTTCATGGTCATTTTGTGTTTATGAAATACTAGCAAGATAAATTGTTACACCTCCAATGGTGTAGTACTTATTAGGTACTCATGGTACTTATTAAGTACTATCATTGGAACAATACTCATTTAAGTACCTAATAGGTACTAGTTCTACAATAAGCATTAGTACCTATTTTGTTTTCGTGTGTCCCGTTTATAATGATGTATAGTTATTGGTGAGATGTGTCATTGGTAGGACCTATTTATAACTTTTTAAAAGATGTTAGGTGGAGGGATTGAGTACTTATTAATTACTATTATTAAAAAAATATAGGCTAAATTGCAGTTTTGGCCCCCCACGTTTCATAATTGTGCGATTTTGGCCCCCCACGTTTCAAATGAGCGATTTTGGCCCCCCACGTTTCATAATTGTGCGATTTTGGCCCCCCACGTTTCATAATTGTGCGATTTTGGCCCCCCACGTTGACTATTTTGACCAAAAAATTGATGACATGAAATATTTTTTACACGTGTCTTAATTGTATTGGCCAACCAAAATTTATTATTTATTTTTTTAAAAAAAAAAAGATAGGTTTCAAGAATTGATTATGCTATATTGGTTTCACGTGACCTATCCTTTTTTTTAAAAAAAAATAATAATAAATTTTGGTTGGCCAATACAATTAAGACACGTGTAATAAATATTCCATGTCATCAATTTTTTTGTCAAAATGGTCAACGGGGACCAAGAAATGCAAAATGGGCCAAACGTGGGGGACCAAAATCGCACATTTGAAACGTGGGGGGCCAAAATCGCACAATTATGAAATGTGGGGGGCCAAAATCGCACATTTGAAACGTGGGGGGCCAAAATCGCACAATTATGAAACGTGGGAGGCCAAAACTGCAATTTAGCCAAAAATATAAATGAGTGATGTGTAGACGTGAAGCGCAGTTAAATACTAAAAATGAGTATTTCCATTGTGGATGCTCTTAATGTCTTATGTTCAAATTGGTAAAAACGTTTAAGTTAGTTGATTAATAATAATAGATTAATTAACATTAACGTGAACCCAAAAATATCGAAATTCAATCTCCAAATCCATCTAGACTTGGTAACCAACACTTAGCAATAAGTTGATCCTTTATCAATCTTTAGTTGATTCTACATTATTGATTTTGCATCGGTTGATTATGGTTCGATTAATGGAAAAGTAATTTCACTTCAACAGAGTGACCAATGTACATGATTTGATCACTAATTAATTTTTTGGTTAACCAGGTATAATTAACTTCATTTTACTAGCCAATTAAAAATTGTGTCCATTAGTAGTCTAAGAGACTAATGTAAATCTCATTAAAAAAGGGAGTAATGTAACTTAATCATTCATCTTCACTAAATAAATATGTTTATTTCTTAGTTTCTTACAAATATTATTCTTTCTTTCTTTTTTTTTGACAAAACTTACATATATTATTTTTTTTTTGACAAACTTACATATATTATTATTATTATTTTGATAAAACTTACATATATTATTTAAACACTTATCAGTGGGTAAAAAATTTACACTTATACTATGTTTAGAAGGAGCTCTATTCGCTCGTCTACATGAAGCTACAAATTTTGGTTTACATACAGACATGATTTTATGATCGACTTGGTTTTGAAACGCAGAACCAAACACTCACTTATTCGGAGCAGCCTTATTTGAGGCTACCCAAGCCACATTAAGGTTTAGGGCAATAGTTGTAACCAGTGCCAGGACCATCGGAAAGATAATAATTGTAATTAAATATGACAGGAGGGTAATTATAGTCATATACTACCACAGTCTCTGGTACCCAACCATTTGTTCCTTTCCTATATAGGTACAGTTGGCAAATGTTGCTAATGCATTGTCCCATTACCTCAAATGAAAAAGTGCTGCACTTCTTAAAGGGCTCACAACCATAAGGACCAACCAGTTTTGGTACATAAACCTGCAAGTATATATATCAAACCAAATTAAGAAAAGTAATAGATGATTTAAGAAAACCTTTTTACTAAATTATTCATGTAGTTCAAAATTGTGAATAAAAACAAAAACTGATGCTTTTCTAGATAAAATTGGGGAAAAAACTATATATCTTGAAAATAATTTGTACCAAAAAAAAAAAAAATTCTAAAATTAGTATATAAAGAGTACGCATCATCTTACAACCATTTTATAAGAATGAGTTAAAAACTTAATTTTCTTATAGTTATTTCTCTAGGGCAACGATCAATTAGAAATGAAGAGTATAAGAGAAAAGCTCGGTTGGAGTGACTGAACAAAGTCAGAAATTAATCCAAAAAAAATTGAATTTGAGAAAAAAAAATAGCATACTCTGAAGTTTCAAGCCTTCACCGCTAAGTCAACCCCTGAAGGGTTAACATGCATGTAATTTAGTCATGGTTAATTAATGGAAGTGTAGAAAAGAACCTCAATGCATTATAAAAAAAATTTAAAAAAAAAAAAAAAAAAAAAAAACCTCAGCTCCATAAGCATCTCCAAATAAAACACTGATTTCATCTTTTGTATTTGTTGGAGAATCGCAACTTGTCTTTATGGTGATCAGGTAGTCACATCTATTGGTGAACCTACCCCTATCATGATGGAATCCACCTCTACCATCGATCAATTTGGTCTCATTAATCTGAAACATGCATACATACAACACATATAACTTTGTCATTTAAGATACAATAAAATGTTAAATAGTTTAAGATACACATTCATGTGTACATGCACTTGTGACTATAATATAAAAACAAAGATGAGAATATAATATAAAATAAAATTTATTTACATGTTGTTGGGTATGGTTAAGCATGGAAGATAGATTCATTTGAGGTTGAGGATGAGTGACTAATGTTGGTGTTGCTTGTGAGAAGGCAGTGATGATAGAAAATGTGAGGGTTAAGGTAAGAGCTTCCATAATTTAGTACTATGTGATTACTTTGTAAGCCTTTTTTGTTCTTCAAAAGAAGAAATGGATGAACACCTAACTGGTTTAGATATTCCAACTTCTATTATTATAGCTTTATTGCTTTATAAAGGAAAGGAGAAATATTAAACTACGTACACCATGAGGTTTAGTGGTCGGAGAGGTCGTTACTTTTTTTGTCTTTTTTCAATTGGTGTATTGATCATCTTGTTTTGTATTGTAAGAGTCCTTTTGTACTTCCTTATAATATTATTTTGCTTATAAAAAAAACTACATCATGAGATTAGTATTTTGGACTAACCACCATGAAATTATGTTAACGATACACTATACTATTTTTAATATTATATTGATAGTGTGTGAAAATTAAATTCAATAAGATAGATTAAAGATTTAATTGCATTTTTTGTCTTTTAAATTTTGCAATTGTGCAATTTTAGCCCCGCTTTGTATTGAGCAATTTTGATCTAATATTTAAATGTAAAAGTATCATCAATTATTGATTGACACATGTACAATTGTATTACTAAAAAAATATTATGGTCCTGTTTACAATAGTGCTAGTAAGGGATTTGAGTAACATGCTTTAGATTTGATTTTTACTAGCCCATTGAATAAGTGGCAATATTATTAAGACATTTATTTTTAGAAATGCGACAATTATTAAGAGAAAAAAAAATATTAGTTTAAATGTTAGTAATGAAAATATTAGCTTAAATATGCCACGAAAAGTAATTAAATTAAAAAAGACGCAGATTCTATGTCTTTTGAAACCTTATTAGCTTCATTCCAATAAATAAATAAATAAGAAATTTTATGGCTTCATGGAAGAACCAAAGGGTTGTGTGAGGAATCTTTTTTTTTTATTGAAAGACTAACGGTTGATTCCATGAATCTATTTTTTCTTTTTGTCTTACTAATTAGTACTTTTGAAATGTTTTTTAGACTTCTTTTATGTGAGCATTGCCTATTATCTAACATCTAACATAATGAACAACCAATTAACCATGAAAATTTGAACCTGCAAATTGAACTTGCAAACTACCTAATATAATTGAACCTGCAAATTACCTAAGAAAAATGCAAATTGAACCTACAAACTACCTAATATAATTAAAGGAATGGCATATAAATAATAGATAATAAAACATCAACAAAGGGTTGAATAACCAACAAAGTCCTATAAATTAAAGCCATTACTAACATAACTTAGAGTAACAAGTTTTTATTCAAATCTCTAGCAACAATGTCACATTTTTCATTTTTAACCCTTATTATTTTATTCTGCCCTTTTTGCTTAATAGCTCTTTCTCATGCTTTAAACAATGGTTTTAGTGTTGAACTCATCCACCGTGATTCTTTTAAATCACCACTCTACAACCCCACAGAAACTAAATTCCAAAGAATTTTCAATACTATGCGTCGTTCTATCAATCGTGACATTCATTTCAATAAAAAAAATTCTTCTACTAAAAATTATGTATCAACTTTGGCTTCCGATGACGATATGTATCTGATGAGTTATTCAATTGGTACCCTACCATTTAAGGTCTATAGGGTCTATAGTTTCATAGATACAGGGAGTGACTTGGTTTGGCTTCAATGCAAGCCTTGTAATATATGTTACAACCAAACCTCTCCTATATTTAATCCTTCAAAATCTTCCAGTTATAAAAAGATTTCATGTGTTCTTCTAAAACATGTAAATCTATGGGAAATATCTCTTGTACTCATGATGATGATGCTTGTGAATATACAAGTAGATATGGTGATGGATCAAACTCACATGGAGATCTCAGTATGGAGACTCTTACATTGAATTTCACCTTCGGCTCTAGTGTATCATTTCCTAACATTCTAATAGGATGTGGACACACCAATAATATGTCCTACAACAGCGGTCATAGTTCTGGTATAATTGGATTTGGACCTGGACCTATGTCACTTATAAACCAATTAGGCTCTTCAATTGGTGGGAAATTCTCCTATTGTTTAAATGGTGTGCTTGATTATTAGTCGAACTTATCAACCAAACTCAATTTTGGAGATGCTGCTATTGTATCTGGTGACAACGTTGTTTCAACTCCTATAGTCAGACCTACAAGTGGCATATTGGACTACTACCTAACTTTGGAAGCATTTAGCGTGGGAAACAAAAGAATAAAATTTAAAGGGTTCAAACGAGAAGGAACAAATATTTCTACTCGAATAATCGTAATTGACTCTGGTACAACCGTGACTTTTTTGCCACATCAATTTTACACTAAATTGGAATCGGTGGTTACAAATGCGGTTAAACTAAAGCGGGTTCAAGATCACACCGGTTCATTTAACCTTTGCTACAATACCACATCTAAACAATCAAATTTTCCTGTAATTATTGCACATTTTAGTGGTACAGATGTTAAGTTAGATACAAAGGCACCTTTCTTGCAATATTGAAGGTGTTAATTAGTGTCATATCTGCAAGGTGTCTAAATGTTAATTAAACACCAATTGCACAAAATCTTATCTATATTCTCTATCATATCACCATAAAACATTATTAACATGGTAGAATTATGATGTCTTTTCAGGTGTGAGTTGAGTTTCACATTTAGAACATCAAAATATCACCTAATTAATTAACTTGAATTGGTCTATAATTGAACGAGGAGTCATCATTAATATTTTCAAACCCAAAAATAAAAATTCACTCCACATATATCACGACCACCCCAAATAAGTCTTAATTTTATTTATCGAAGTCGGGTTTGTCTCAAAATTTGCCATCGGGTGAAATTTATCCGATTATCCAAAACATAGAATAATTTTTACTACCACTTTTTTTTTTTAAGAATAATTTTTTTCTTATATTTATATTTTGACTGAATACAAAAGTGACAAATACTAATTGTATTTATATAGTTATAGTTATTAATGCAAAAATGCATTCATTTTCTTAGGTTCTTACTTATATACACTTATTAGAAGCACCCTTATTTGATATACATAATATATTGCTTCTATATTTCTTGATCATTTGATCTTAAAGAAATACAATAACCTTAATATATAATATATTTAAGGAAAATTAAACAACACTAATTAAGCTTTATCACAATAGTTGTAGCCATAGCCAGCATCCTGAGGAATACCAATGTTGTAGTAAAATTTGATTGGTGGATTGTCATAGTCATATGCTGTAACAGTCTCTGGAATCCAACCATCTGTTCCATTCCTAAATAAGTATAGTTTGCATATTTTTTTAATACATGGTGCTAATATTTCCAATTCATTTGTTGTACACTGCTCGAATGTCCCTGAATCTGGATCGTCCAATCTTGGAACATAAACCTACAATTATACATATATATCATTTTAATTTGGAAAATGCTAGACAAATAAAAAAGATTACATAATTTCTCCTGTTTCTAAAATTGCGAACACTTTAGAAACGAAGAGTATATGTAATCAAGTAGCTAGCGAAAAAGTCACAAATTTTGAAATTGAGTTAATTTTATTTGGGCAACAAATATTTAAAACGGGAGAAATTAACATGTATAGATATAGTAATTAATTCTTCATATTAGAGAAAGAAATTACCTGAGAGTCATGAGCATCTCCAAATAAAAGACTGATTTCATCTTTTGTATATGATGGAGAGTGACAACTTGTCTTTATGTTCACCATGTAATTGCAGCTTCCACTCAGTTTAGTCTCATTCTAAGCATGGAGAATTTTGGTATGTAAAACAAAATCAACACTAATTATTATGAAAAGTTAAGTACTATATATCTTATTATCATGATTATGATTTGAATTAAAAGGGTAGTATTTCTCTATTATATATAAAAAATTATATATATTAGTATTTCTATACATCGATTAATAACGATTTTAAATAAAAGTTTTTGACTGCAATTTTGAACCACGACATAATTTGTTTTTATGTTGCCGAAATTGCAGTACGACGTGCATTAGCACACTTAACTTCAAATTTTTGCAAAATTGAAGATCGCGATGCAACCACAATTTAAAATGTACAATTATAGAATTACTAATTTTGGAAAAGAAATATAAAAGAGTGTGTGTAAAGTTATTTACTTGTTGTAGGTTGGAAGCTGATTGGTTCAATTGAGGTTGAGGCTCGGTGACTAATGTTGTTGGTGTTGCATGTGAGAAGAAAACAATGATGGAGAATGTGAAGATTAAGGCAAGAGTTTTCATGGTTTAGTATCTACTTGTGACCTTTTTTTGTGCTTCACAAGAGAAGAATGCTTCTATCATAGCATTAGAAAGGCCAGGGGCAATATTTAAGAACATCATCATAATGCTAACAATATGCTATTAAACACGTTAGTTGATCCTAGTGGTGATTGACGCTGAATTTAGTAGGGATGACCACAGTTCGATTTCCGTAAGTATAATTAGGGGAGACTGAAACCACTTGATGATAAAACTATTCTATGAGCTAAATTAGACAGTCCAGTAGACTGGATGCTAGATTTGAAAATTTACGTGAGTTTAATTTCTTAGTAATTAATTAAGGGTAAGATTATTAAAATTCTTATTGTAGGTCCACCATCAATAAGAAAACTTATTTTATAAATATTATGACTAAATTATGTCATTTTTAACCGTTCAATTTGTTTTAGTTTGATTTTAAAATATTAGCTTAAATATGTCTTTACACATGCCATAAAAATTAATTAATTAAAAAATAATATAAATTGTTTGTCTTGTAATATCTTAATGACTTCAAGGAAGAACCAAAGGTGCGAGGAATGTAATTCACCAATTCCTTGCTTCAGTGAAAGATCACATTAATATTGTTAAGAATCATTTAGGAATAACCGTCAAGGGCTTAAAAACGAATTGTTTGTAAGAATTTTAGATTAATTTTTTATGAGACCTAATTTATTTTACGGTCGAACTGTGGATTATCAGACTCCTTCTCTTGAAAATTATAGGATGAAAAAAATAAATTTTTTTCAATTTCGCTTACTCAGATACACCGAGAAAGGGTGTAAAAGTCCAAAAAGAAAAATCGAGAAAGGGTGTGTTTTTTTTTATTGAAAAAATAGTGTGTTACAATAGCTAATAAAAAACTTGGCCGTTTGTTACGGATTAAAAAAATAGTGATTTTGATGTAAAATAATTTAGAGATTAGTTTTTAGAGATTTTTAGAAAAGTTGAATTTTACTTTGTGTTTGTTTATTATAATAAGGAGAATGTTAACTTGTGCCCTTAAGGCACATGTTAAGAAAGCAAAAATAGAAATTATTAAATGCTAATTTGTGCATTTTGACTTTTGAAGCATTAAATTTCTTATATCATTAAATGTTGAATTTCTATTTTGGTATATCTTAACATGTGCCTTAAGGGCACATGTTAACAAGACCCTTATAATAAAAATCACTTTTTTAAATAAAATAATCTTTAGTTTGTTTGGATAGAACTTATAAAAATGATTTTTTTTAATCATAAATAACTTTCTTCTTTTAACATTTCTTTTCTCTCTCCTCTAAAAAAATCTATTATTTTATAAGCTACTTTTAGTTGTTTCTCATTTTTAGCTGTTTTCTGATTATTTTTAGCTTCTGATTATTTTAAAAATCTGTAACAAACAGATGCAAAATAATTAAAAGTGATTATTTTTATTAAAAAAGTGATTTTTTTCTTCTAAAATAAGCTAATAATTAAAAGTGATTACTCTTAAGCATGCGGTTGTAACTATTAATAAATGATCACGCAATTCAATTAAGGATTCAAGTATGTGAATCTAACCACTAAAATTGACACACAAAGAAATATCATATTTGTTTCTTAATAATAAACAACACCATGTACTTACAATTCCTAACCACTAGTTTAATTCAACCATATTGGGTGCCCCATACTTTCAACGTCATCATAACACCACATTTCAACAGCAATTTTGTTCAAACATTGTAATGTGCATGATTAATTATGAAAGTTGTTTTGTGATGACAAGAATGGATTGGTGTCTTGTGAATCTACAAGTAAGGGAGTGTGAAACTTGTGAATCTACATATATTTTCTAGTTACTTACCAATTTCAATGATTTATCTTTGTTCTTCATGCTTGTTATAGTTTAGCAAATTGTAACTTGATTTTTATATTTGAAGTTTGAAAAATACT
Source organism: Trifolium pratense (assembly GCF_020283565.1). Classification (NCBI taxonomy): domain Eukaryota; kingdom Viridiplantae; phylum Streptophyta; class Magnoliopsida; order Fabales; family Fabaceae; genus Trifolium; species Trifolium pratense. The sequence goes on along the minus strand of NC_060065.1, from coordinate 57,551,347 downwards.
CTTTGAATATAGGTCATCTAAGATAAATCATCTATTTTGTGTTTTTTTTTTTAAACCAATCATCTATTCAAATCCACCCAATCCAACCCAAAAAAGTGGATTGGGTCGGGCAAGTGGGTGGGTATGGATTTCAAAAATGAAAAACCCATAAAAAAAATTGGATTGCGGGTAAAACCGGACCCAACCCAAAAAACCCACTTACCCACTAGTGCTATGTTTTTTGAAATATTTTTTATGAAAATATTAAAGATTTTTCCATTTGATCATTAAATATTTTTTATATTGAAAATAAGTTATACTATTTTTTAAGAAAATAGAAAGATTGAATAATTTTTATAAACAAATATGATAATTTATCGCACTATTTAAAAAATAAAAAGAAAAACTTGAATAATTTTCATGAACATATATTATAATTCATCATTTAGTCATTTGATATTAAAAAAAGCAAAAAAAATTATTTGGGTAGCAAACTATCTAACCCGTAAATTAGTGGGTTTACACGAAAAATATGTGATTATTTTTTATAGTGAAAAAAGTTACACTATTTTTTAAGAAAATAATATGGTTCAGTTATTTTTATGAAAAAATATGATGATTCGACATTTAAATATTTAATATAAAAAAATAGAAAAATAATTTGGGTAACCCACTACCCAACTCAATCCAACCCGAAAATTAGTGGATTTACCCAACCCGGCCCAATGTTATAACGGGTGGTTATTTTCCTCGACCCAATCCGGAGTATCCTATGTGGTTCGGGTTTTGGTTTTGGTCAAACCCAACCCAATCCGGCCCACGTAAACACAATAGATTCTATTGTGTTTAATCATTAGGAATACGTTTAAATTTAAAAGTCATAAAATAGTGTTAGGTGTGTAATGTGGAAGATGCAGGTTTAATCATTAGAATATTTGATTGATGAAATTTAATCCCAACATATATCTATCTCCCTATTATTTCAAATTAATTTTGTCTACCGTTTGTATTTGTACTTTGGATTTATGAAACAAACCACACAACCCTTAACTTAAAAATGAAATTTTTGTTGAACAATATCAATAAATATCACATAAGTCTACTCTCAAATGTTTACTTGATTTATACAACTTTTAAGTTAATTTACATTTACATTGACATTGCATATCTTTTAAACTCCTGGCTATGCTCCTAAGCAAATGAAACATATAATATCCAAGGAGAGGTCTTTTGCACCCCTAACACCGGCTTGGATGTATGCATGCAGAAAAACCACCAAATTTGAATCGTCTAAATGTGTGTTTTCGAACAATTTATGTGGTTCTAATATTATTTTCTACAAACATGAAAATGAGAGTTACTTTTGTCGTCTTACTGGTTATTCGAACACTGTCCGCAACTTAAGTAGCGGGTTTTTTTTTCCCAAAACGCCCTATTTTTAGACATCCGCTATTTAAGTTGCCGATATGTAAAAATAAGGCGCGCAAGTAACCGGTTGGGTGGCAAAAGTAGCCCTCCATAAAAAATTTCATGAATATTGATGTAATTTCAAGTCATTACCCAAAACACTTAATGGGCCTTGGCCCAAATATGTGACACAACCATGTTTTGAGGACTATTATTTCTTGAGAGTTTTTTTTTTTCTACGAGTTTTTCGTGCGTCTTATTTTTACTCATCTGAGAAATTTGAGAAAAAAATGTGTTTGTTACTTAAATAGCGAATGATGTTTGCGAAAAATGTGTTTTCATCCCCCAATACTCTTTTATCCCTTTTGAATTTACACTTTTATTCTTGCAAATAAAGTTCGGAATATATTTTTTAAAAAAAAAAAAATTGACATTAAAAATGATATTTAAACTAGAAAAATCAAAATACATTCATACAAAGAAAATGTTATCAAAAATTGACAAAGAAACTTTGATTCAATTGGTTGATGATTTCACATGTGGTGGAGCCTAGTTGAAAATGACACAACCCATATTATCATATAAAATGAAAATGACACGACCAATATGAAACGTGACATTAACGATGCACATGGCAAGAACATTCTTCAATGCTTACCACTTGCTATAATACCCATTTCTGAATAATTTGTACTTTGATGAAATTGCAGAAAAAAAAATGATTTTTTGGTATTTGATGAAATCTTGTCTGTTTGTTAAGGATTAGAAATTAGAATATTATCATATGTACTTTTTACTTCCTTAAAACTTTTTCACCCTTATTAACCATGTTAGAAGATTCTACACTTTTCTATATTCAAAATTTTATATATTTAAATGATTACACTAATATACTTGACACAAACTCTTAAAGAAATTAATTTTTTTGTGTAAAAAAAATAAAATCTGACTAAATTATTGCCATGAGGAATAAAACTCGAACGATTCGTTCTAAGGAAAGCTCACTTGAGCCGAAAGAAAATAATATTTAATTAACCTTCAAATGATCCAAATAATAATAGTTTTGGACTCCTTAAGCTAGAAGTTCGATTTCTGACTTCTACATATGAAAAAAGTTTGATTGAAAGAGTGTGTTTTCCCCTATAAAGATTAGTCATATTGCTAACCGCAGTGAAAAGTTTGTAATCATGGTAACCAAAAAAAATAGTATTTTTATTTATTATTATTATTGATTATTGATGTTGATTATTACTAAAATTATTTATTTATAAATATGGTTATTAATTAATTTATCATATGGTGACACTGGCTTATTTGAGGAAAAGAACCATGTTGATTCTGGCTTTTCACATGTCTGCAGCAGAAAGGGTTTTCTAAAGATTGGTTCTTTTTCATTGAATCTCTTACTTTGGAACACTCAATTCAAATGGGGTTGTAAAGTTCATAGACAAGAAAAGGATTAAGAATCATTAGCCATTTGAAGTGTTTGATTTGATGTGATGTTGTCAATGTCTTTGTGTTACCAATCTCAAACATTATTGGGTTGTGTAAGTATTCTTAATCCAAACAACCTTAATCCTAGGTACTACTTGTGTAAGTCAAGATCATTGAAAGTTCTATCTACACCCCCATCTTCAGTTCTATTGAATGCAGATGAAAGTGGTAAATTTTCAAACAAGTTTGATTCCTCAAAAAACCATGTTGATTCTGGAAAGAATGATTCTTTTTCTGTTTCTGTTACTCCTTTTGGTTATCAAGGAACAACTGTTGGAATAATTGGAGGCATGTCTGTTGACGCAACTCTCAATTTTCTAAGAAAACTTGTTGAGTTGAGTTCACAAGATGAACAAAAACCAATTCCATTTTTGCTTTGTTCTGATCCAATTTTGAATAAGGAGCTTCTTTCCTATGAAAGAAGTTTAGAAAGTTTTAAACTTGATTCTACTCAGATTGTGGAGAGTCTTAGAAATAAGAGGGTTTTTCTCGAGAATTCGGGTGCTCGTTGTATAGTTATGCCTTGTAATGTTTCACATTCTTGGTATGAACAAGTATCCAAAGGTTGTTCTGTCCCTTTTCTTCATATGGCTGATTGTGTTGCTAAGGAGCTTAAAGAAGCTAAGTTAAAGCCACTTGAAGCTGGTAGTCCTTTGAGGATTGGTGTGCTTGCAACAAATGCAACTTTAGCAGCTGGTTTTTATAAGGAGAAGCTTCAGAATGAAGTAATTTCCTTAATCTCTTTTATATACTACAACTTGCTAGAGTTGCTTTATAAACTATATTTGGTTTTTTCCACATTAGTTGCTATTTTCTTGGTTCCTTATGACTATCAGAATTGAATAATATCTGCAACATGCTAGAGTTTCAACAGATTTGCATATAATTTTTCTGTTACAAATGACAATAGTATAGTAGGAATTCATTTTTATTTACATGGATCGTTGGAACCTACCATTTATAATGGAAGTGATTATTATAGCTGAGACTTTGCGTAAAAGGGAACTTCAAAGTTTATCTGTTTAGTAAAAGTGATTGTCTAGGACTGTACTTTGTTGCGGTATTGTCAATGACGGATAGCAGAAAATAGTGGTTTGTTCAAATTTCACTATACTACAGTGCTATAGCGCCACAATAACCACTATTTGACAACACTTTATACTGAATAGCGTATCACAGAACAATATCATTTTGTTCGAATTCCGCTACATTATAGCGTTATAGTGCCACTATAGTCGTTACTGGACAACAATGCTTTATTGGGAACTTGGTTTCTGTCTAATAGCTCTACTACATCGGCGGACTGTAATGAGTTACCGCTGGTGCTGAAAATGACTAGTTTTTTTACCTTCCTAATTCCTATATGTTCTTCATATGTACTAGTTGTTTTCTACTTTGTCTGCAAACATTGCAATGCTTATAAAAGTAAGATCATGTTGAATTGTGTTGACAAGCAATGGAGATGTAAATGTGTTGATCTTATTTACTTAACATATATTCAGGGTTTTGAGGTTATCCTGCCTGATAGAGCAACTATGGAGCATACAGTGATACCTGCGATTGAAGCTTTGAGCCGAAAGGACATGGAAGGGGCATGCAATCTATTGAGAATTTCGCTTCAAGTTCTTTTGGTGAGGGCAGTTAATTTTGTTATCCTTGCTTCTGATGAAATGCGGGACGTCTTGCCTCATGACGATCCTCTTCTCAAGAAATGCATCGACCCAATGGATGCCTTAGCGCGATCAACTATCAAATGGGTAAGATCTTCTGGTGATAATACATGAAAAACAATAGAAAACAACGGTTGTATTTCGTTACGTATCAATCAATATTCTTCTGATTTCATTGATATTCTGCATTTTGAACTCATCGATACTGTAACAAGCCAAATATGCATGTTCAAATCAAATTTTTTAGCTTAAAGAATTTTCCATCTTATCTATTCAAATTTCATAAAGGGAGTCCTGGAATCAGCGAACTCATTTTATGATTGTCAAACTAAGTCTAGAAACATTTATTTTAATTCGATAACCTGAAATGACTCATCCACATCACTAGACTACAAAACAGGTTTATCGTGTTCAGGTGAGTCATAGGTTGCCGTTAGTTCTTTTGAACACTCATACTGGAAATTAAATCAAATCAAATTTATTCCATATGATGCACATAGTGCCAAAACATTTCAGAGTAACAGGTATACAAGTCTGTGTACATATATCTGCAAAAAAATAAACTGTAGCATATACCTTACTAAAAAGAAAATACGGAAAACTAAAACGGTAGCATATTCCTCAAAACAAACTATGTCATAATTCTAGTAAAGTAAAACTCCTGAATCTTTCCCCTCATTCCCCTAAAAAAATAACAAAAGTGTCCGCTTGTTCAGTTTGCTGATCGCTATGCTGCAGCGATCCATCTTCTTAAATCCAATCAGCATATTTACCAATGACCTTTTGCATGACCGTTTTGTCGAACTTGGATATACCAGCATAGGGTCCATTCTTATGCAACTTGGTTGTGGGCACGGTGCTACTGCTAGCTGGATCATTTGTAGCAGGAACAGTAGAAGTTTGCACCATCTTGTTTTGTGCAGAAGACGAACCAAAGTTAATTGCAGCAGGAGGACCAGCAGTTTGCATGGTCCTGCATCCTGCATTCTGCACTGTCCCTTGTTCTGCATTCACAAAGTCTGAAGTCAATATTTATTTACATAAACACAGCTCTATATTCTATTGAATCACAAAAACTTTCACTGAAATCATATTGGACCTGAACTAAACTCTTGTTTGGATAAACAACTTAATTAAGTGATTATAGTATAAACACTTATCAAATAAGTCATTGTTAAATAGCAGCTATAGTAGCGCTATACAGCTATAGTGTAGCAGAATTTGGATAAACCGCTATTTAGTACAAAATTTGTCAAATAGCGGCGCAATAGCACTATTGCATAGCATAATATTAACAATCCGCTATTTTATGCTATCTAAATTTGACAACATTGATATAAGTGTTTATATATAAGCTATTTTCGTAGGAAAACATAAAATAAAATCAAAACTATTTTCACATAAGTTATAATCTGTTTTCATAAGCTATCACGGAGACCTTAAAGAAATAAGTGGAAAACAATTTATGAGAACGTCATAAATTGTTTTCATAGACTCTTCCAAACAGTCTCACAAGTACTTATACTAGTGCATAAACTCAAATAAGTCGATTCAAACCGACTCTAATTCATACAGGGGTAAAACTTTCACGATGTATATTATTTTTCCACTTATAAGACTCAAATCTGAGATCATACTTAACAACTAAGCAACCTCCTCTAGACTAGAACCAACTTCATGTGTTTGTCATTTTGAAATATTTTAACAGCATTGCATCCTAGCTAAATTCATTCACATCCCATAACTGATTAAGGAAATTGAAGGATTGGGGTTGTGTGCTGTCAGGAAATAGTGTCTACAGTGTTGTCGGCCCAATAGTGACCGTCAGATTAAGATCGGATGGTCCAAAATTTAATCTCGAATTATCTATTTATATACAAATCAAATCCAACTATAAAATCTGAACCGTCTGATCTTGACCAGACGGTCCAAATGCACTGACTACTTTCAGTCAAACTGCATTGAATCCAAATCCGAAATGGAATCCTCTGCGGTCAATTGCTTCACGCATTCACGACACCGGTGATCGTCCGATCTTAATCAAACGGTTCAAGTATAAACAAAATTTTCTTTTATTTTATAATTTAAAATATAGAGCTTGAATTTAAATCGCCCCATCTTAATCAAACGATCACCGATGTACCAAATGCATGAAGTCGTGAACACTGAACACTTCAATGCTTGACTGCATGGAACCTTGATCCTTGATTAAACTTGTTACATAACTAGATAACATAATAACACAATTACAGAGTCCAAGTAATAATGATAAAAAAAATAAAATAAAAAATCAACAAAAAAAAAAAAAAAAACCATTATTAAACAAGCACAAAATTCATTCACTCAATCAAGCACTGACACAGACACGAACACTGACACGTCAACACATATAATAATTTGAGGAAAATGACATAATTCAGCGTAATCATATGTCAGTGTCGAGACACGCATAATCCAAAAAGAGTGTCTGTGCTTCATAGTTCACGAGATTATGGAAAACCCTTTTCATTCTATTATGAATAAATGAACAAACAACATCAATTAGTGGTGTCAATGCAGTAAAAATCAAGTCTTGATGTAGGATAAACAACTTACGTTGTTGTGGAGTGATGTTGATGATAGCAGAATCATGATGATGAGGAGTTGAATGGATGAAACGACAGTTGTTTCCAAAGTTGCAATGTCTGTTGCTTGAGAACATTCTGCAGAGTCTTGGTGTTTCTCTGATTTCAGAGTAGCCATGTGCATAGTTGCAATTTGCTCCATGAGCACAAGTTCCTTGCATGAATTTTATGCATAGCTGGGTTTTGAACTTTGCAGAGTACCTTTCAGCTTCCATCTTCAATGATTGTTCAGATTCTAACACTGAAATCACTGAATGAATGAAAATCAAAGCAATGCAACAATGGAATTTTGAAGTTGCAGAGACACAGTACAAGGTGGTGAGTGGAGAATGTCTTATATAATGGGCTTTGGGATTTTATTTTAAGGCCCATTTACTACCTTTGACTAAAAAATAATTGACCGGAATAGTTTCGACAAAAAATAAAATTTGACTGAAAAAGTTTGGTCAAAAAAATAAAATTGACTGAATAAAATATATCGTTTTTCCAAATTATACTTTGCGCGTGTTTGGTATTACGGTATGTTGGAGAAAATCGCGTTGGTACCGCGATTTTGTTGAAATTATGAAGTGTAGTTTTTGAAGAATTATGATCACTTGCTATTTTTTTGCCAAATTGATTGTATACCAAACAAGCACTTATGTTAATTAATGTTATTTTCATTAAAAAAGATTAATTAAAGTTTATCCGGAAGGTTAAATGTTTTTGGTCTAAATTATAGACTAAATACATTTGAATTTTTTAATTATTTTGTTTATATTATTTAAGGAAATTATTTTTTAAAAATTATGGTTTACTTTATGAAATTATCTTTTACTAAAAATATGATTAAAAATTGATAAATAAAATAGAGAATCATAATATTAATACTTTTTGACCAAAATAAATAAATTTAATACTTTATTAATATTATTAATTGACATAAAACAAGAGAATTTTTTTGGCTAAAATAACTTATATTGTAGGACGAAGAGAGTAACTTAAAAAAAATAAAAAATCTTTACATGTTTTTACATAGAAAAATGAATATGGCATAGAGATTTGTGTTTTTTACTCAATTTGATTTTTACACTCGTATCCAACCAAATTACACCATAATGTTATTTTTATAAGTTGGTTTCTAAAATGTCTTTAAAAGTTTTACACTATTGTTGTGTAAAAATTAAATCATTTGATTTAAATTAAATTTAAACTAAATGCATTTAATTTTTTATTTATTTATGAGTCTGGAAGGAATTTCTATTCTTCTAATTTATTGGATTGAGATCTCACAATCATATTCTATTATCATATTCTCAAACTAGATGTCATAAATTTGGGGTGAGTTTGATTTTTTGTAAAATAAGAGGCTGAACAAAACATTAGTTATACTGGTTTGATTTTAAAACTAATTTTGAAGCCGAGGGGTAAGAGATTGAACAATTAATATTTTTGTTACTCACTAAACTATGGGACTACATTTTGTCAAATATACAAATTGTTTAAAATACCAAAATAATTTATTATACATCAAACATCGTACAATACAAAAAGTTGTTCAATACCTTAAAATTTGGTCATTCGTTATGTTGTCTTGTGTTGTCTGTATTTATCTTTTACAAATCAAACGGATTACACACATTATCTTATTTTGAGCTAAAAATCGAGACGTCTTGTTTTCAAATTATAGGAGTTCTAACAAACACCAAGCCTAACCCCAGATCTGCAAAGGCCATGATTATTGCTAGCACTGCTATATCAAGAAATGCTACAAGACTCACTACAACTTCCTATATGCCTGAATTTACCATTCTTAAGGCCTTTAATGTTCTTAATCATCCTCCTAAAGCTCCTTTAATTAGAGAGGTGATCTAGGTGCCTGCTATCTTTCTCTTGGACAAAGTGTACACTGATGGAGCTGCACTTGGCTGCCCTGGCCAAACTTTATGTGCTGGTGTGTTTAGAGACTATAATGTTCAATTTCTTGATGGCTTCACTATAAAGTTAGGCATAACTCATGACAAAGGTTAGGTTTAATCAAAGGTTTTAAATTGCGGTCCGCATCCGCAATTGGGGCCGCAGTATTGCTGATGCGGTAGCCTCCGCAACCACACCGCAATTGTGGTGTGATCTTAATTCATGCGTACGACCACATCATAACCGCATCACAACCACATCAGACGTTTTCGACGATGTTCGTTCAAATTTTCTCACAAAAAAATAAAATTTATGAACTTCAAATCCTAATTTGTGTCGGATCTAATGAAAAATCTTACTTTTAATGATCTCTCAACTGCGTATTTTAAGAACATTAGTTTTTATGGAATAAACTAAGACTATGCAATGGTGGATAAATAGTGTAGTTACATAGTAGTATCATTATATATAGTTTGTGAAATTTCAAAATGATTTCACGCCGCATTGCGCGCTGCAGCATCCGCAATGAACGCATTCGCAACAACCACAACCGTTACCGCATCCGCGACCGCAATTTAAAACCTTGGTTTAATCTATGGATTGAAACAGATTCTATGATGGTTATCTTGGCCTACAAATCTCCTTTCATTGTTCCTTAGCACTTAAGAAACAATGGATCAACTGCTTACACCTTTTAATAAACATGAACTTCATCCTCTCATATATTTATTGAAGGCAATTGCTTAGCTGACAATTTAGTTGTGTAGCTTAGTGCCCAAAAATATCATTATAAAAATATCACTAAAATATCATTATAAAAATATCACTGTTCAAATGACTAATCTCTGTTAAAAAAATCTAGTCATCATATAAAATGAATCTTCCGCTTTCGACCATAGTACAAAATTCGATTAAGTTCTTACCAATAGGACCAACAACATATCGGTAGATTACACGGTTATCATCTAAGAGACAAATGCAAAAGTGGAGCCGAAAGATAGTCCTTTGGGCTTTGCGCAAGTGCTTCTCATGTGCACCACTATAACCATTCTGCTCTCGGAAACGTAAGCACAATTTTCCGAAGTAGCTTATATAGTCATGATTCAATTAAGGTCCACTGACTTTTGATTGATTTCTCTTCGGATCTGATTGGAACATTTGAGAAGTAAGAAGACTTTGGCGGGCGATTCATAATTGGTCTTTGCGATGTTTGGATTCCGATTGCAAGTTACAGCAACTTTTAAATAAATCAATTTAAATTTGTCTTGACTAAGAGGGCTAGTTTCAAACGAAAATGCAAAGAATGAAGATAACATTAGAAAATAGCAAATCAGAGAGAAAGAATGAGAAAACAAGGTTGGTATTTTATCCTTTTCTTTTGAAAAAAGAAAAGCCTCAATTTATGAGCGAGATACTGCAGGAGATATAATCTATTGGACTACCATATAACTGGTTCTCAAAGTATCAGATAATCTATTGAAGCTTCTTTATTCCGGGAAATGAAGGCAATACTGCTATAAGTGCGTCACCATAACCAACAGGATCTGTCAAGACGACACAAACACACACAGAAAGTGATGAACATATTCAACACAAGACTCTCCATCAGGTTTAAACGATGAACGGGAAAAAAAATATTGAGGTAACTAACTAACCGCCATCCTCTCTTAGAATCTTGATGACCTCCCCGGACACGTCAGACTGGAAAAAAATTTGAAGGAAAAAGAAAACTACGATTAGCATTGTAATAGTAACTATAGTAAATGGTGTATGTATGATGATGGAAATTTGGAATATCTGGGGGACATTTTTAATACACAAACCTCAATTGGCAGCTGCCCACCAAGCTGTTCAATGTAACAAACCACTTGCCCCTCCTTAACTATTTGCATCTGTCAAAAAATTGATACTATCAAAAACTATTTTTGGAAATTGTAGATTTCTCCACATTCATAAGGGGTGAATGTGTAAGGTACTAAGATAACAAGATTTCAGTTTTCTGTCTGAAAAAGAAAAATGCGAACGAAAGGCCTTGAAGTGTACCTCTTGACATGAAGGACGACCACGTTTTCCCTTTATCGTTCGAGATCTTCTGAAGAAACCCACCTGCTCTACGGTTTTAGAGTACATTATTGAAAGGAATGTAAAATACTATTTGTTTTAGATTCTTACCCTTGGAGATTGAATTATCACCAACCCTTCATCAGCAGCTTTGTCCAGGAATGCCTGGATAGACACTGAAAAAGGTTCTGGCTTCGAGAAGGCCAATGATGTCGGTATAGAAACTGATCCATTTAGTTTAGGTGCTTCTGCAGTTGCATTTGTACTTATAGGAGCAAGAGTTGGAGGAGGAGGAAGGGTTTTAGTTTTTTCAGTCAAATCCCTCACTACACGCAGGTGAAAACCATCGAGCTGGTATCATTTGTAGGTTGGGCAGATGGCAATGAAGAAGAAACAACAAAAAGAAGCAAGGATTAAAAGAGTAGCTAATTAATGGCCTTATGAGAGAGAATGTAAAAAATATTGTGCTTATGAAGAAAATAAAATTAATAGGTCAGCATGATAGCTTACTTTTAATTCTAGCTCTGCAATTGAATCTGTGTCACATAAGTTAGTGAGCAAGAATTCCACCTGCAAAGAGATTGAAGTAATATATGTTTTAAAATTTCAGAACAAGAATCACCGATCTGGTTCAATAGAAATCAGGCCAAACCAACAAGTTAATAGATGAAGACTGTATAATAATGCCATCGTCAATTAGGATTTTTGTTTTTTTATATCCTGAATTGATGATTGCTGGTGACAACTGAGAAAAGAATATATGATGACATTTCCTATGCACGAACCTCTTTAAAATTGGGTTGGCTTGTCAAGCTGGAAGATTTAATCTCTTCAGAAGCATCTTCTGACCTTGAAAAAGCTGTTATATCATCAGAAGAGGTATGTCATTAGAAGCTAGACGAACGGATACACACACATACACTATCATGCACACATAGTATCACATCAACGTAGTTGTTAAAACTCATCAGATCATTTCAGCAATCCTAAATAGGTCATAAATAATGCACTAGAAATCGTGGATGGTAGGAACTTTTCAATAGGCTTAAAGAAATTGAGTAACAAAGCAATGAAATTTCTATAGTTTATACAATAAAATGATTTGTGAATATCAAAGTATACAGAACTTACATAGGATCTCTGACGATTGGCCATCGGACAAGTTTAAAGGTCTAACCGTCTGCTGTGACGTAACCAAACTAGTGTACTTCTGTGACTTCCTACTGGTCCAACTTCTAGTACCAAACTTTTCTGAAAGCCAAACTCTTTTTTGACCAAAGTGCAAGTTCAATACTTTAACATGTTGTGTCCCTAAGCTACCTGTGATACAATTAATGACACAAATAACCATTCAAAGGTCTAAGAACAAACTTCATACTTTAACCATTTGCATAGACAATACCAATTTTAAGACAACATAATGACTCTCAAAGGTAGAAAAAAGGAAATTAAAGAGTTGCTTTTAAATGTTACCAAGGTTGAAACTCATTATGCTGCTGAACCTAATATGTAATGAAATAAACACTTGCGTAAGCGCTTCGAATAGCCTATGATATATTCGTAAGGTTGTTTTCAGTTTATTTTCAAATAAGCTCCCAAACTTATATATATATAGCTTAAAGTGCTTATCCGATGTTTCCCCTCATTTTCTTCAATCGTAAAACAACTTATACATAAGCATTTATATGATAAACCATTAATTAACCAGGTTCTGAAACACCTCCATAAATGTCCCTAGGGTTTAGGTTGGAGATTACTATGTGCTTGACCAATCATGTGAATTTTTTGAGTTTAATGAACATGCACCGACAGTCCGATACAGTGTAAAATTTACACTGTCATCCAATAAGAAACCATCAATCTGTCATGCCATACAATTAATCTTAAAATACTTTTGTGATCTGGCAAAATACAAGATACTCATTGGATGTCGGTGTAAAATTATACTACACTCGGGGCATCTTCTATTTTCTCTTGAATTTTTGTCACCGGTTTTAGTGAAAATCTAGTTAATTTATAATCAATTTGCACTCATCCAATAATCCAAATTTAATATAACACAAATATAACATGATTAAACCAACAAACCAATACATGCATCCAAATATAACATTAATCCATCTTAACAACAATTAAGTATACGGTTACAAATGCATGCAGAACATACAATTCAAATAAAATAAAATAAAAAAATAATCATTCTTATTGTTTTCAAATTATAATAAAATAGAAATTGCACTAATAATCATAATCGGAAAATAAAGAAGAAGAAGGAATTAGACAAACATGAAGCCATCGGAAGAGTAAAGAGGAATTGCTAAATATGACGTAAGTCTCTGATATTACTGAACAACTCTCTGTTTGTTTTGTTTGTTTCAGAGAGAAAGAGTGTGTGCTGTTGACAGTTACAAGTTATGGGCTTTTTCGACTTTTCCTTGTTCTACTTTTAGATTTTTATTCAATACTAGATGGTTATACATTTTTTTTTTTTTTATAAAGATGATTATAAATTTTTGGTTGGATACTTTTTATATAAATATATCTTATTTTCCTATTTATTTCAACAACTTCATCTATTTTTTAGATAATTTGTTGCGAATAACTTGATCCAATTTTAACTATATATACAGAGTATAGTAACAACATATATCTTTTTGTAAATGCAGAGAAATTTGAAGATAGCTAGAGAATTAATTATGGATCAATTTTCGTGCAGACAACGTATCAATGAAAACACAAATAACAATGGTCAATTAAAAGGGTGGACATGGGATGAAGATAAAGGATTTGAGGAGAACTTATTAGAATATTTAGACAAGATGATACTCGAGGGCCAATTGGACGAACCCGTTGCTCTTGTTCCGGAACGAACAACGGTCGAAGTTAAAGAGCATAATCAGATGATGATTGAGGAAGGTTATTTCGAGGTGCCAACATACTTAGATGATTGTGTTTCAAAAGACAATGCTTCAATGGATGAAAACAAAGTTCTTTCTCTCAAGAATAATACCAACAAAGTGATTTGAATTTTTTTTTCCTTCATGTGTGTGTGTGTGTCTGTGATGAGAATTATATTTTCTAAAAAGAGGGATCAATAAATATTTTATATGAACGACATTAACTATTTTTTTGAAAGGGACATCATATTTATTTTCTCAATCTTTTCTTTCTGATTTGATTAAATAATTATCATTTTGATGATTTGCTAGATTTATAATTATCAGTTTTTAATTGTTTAAACTGTGCAATGTAATTTGATGGTGTTTAATTGTTGTATGAAATCTTTCATATTAAAATCGATGGTGCCTATCAATTATTGCACATAATTTTAATCACAATTGATATACTTGCCATAGTGGTTGAAAATTTTGCCTTGCACTGAAGGGTCCCGGGTTCGAATTCTAGTCAAGACAAAATTGTATTATTTTTAAATAAAAATTGCAAGATAAAAGTGGAGGGAAAACAAATTAGGTTTAGGGTTTGCTTGTGTATACAAGCTTATATTATAAGAGATATTATGGTATAAAAAAAAGTTTAATTGATATGCATCGACGGTGTAAAATAGTTTTGCACAATCGTCCAATAAACAAACATTATTTTGCCATGTCATGTCAAGAAAGTGGGGCGGAGTGGGGTGATGTGACGGAAAACATGATTGATATTGATTGACAGTGTAAAATTATTTTACATCGTCGGTGTATATCAATTAAATCCGAAAAAAAAACTTCATTAGATGGTTTTTCTTTTAGATTTAAATATATATTTTTTGTTACATGAAGAAGACGAATATTAAAAGATGAATATTTAAATAATAAAGAAAAAAATTATTTGTGTTAAAAATAAGGGAAGAAATAAGGTAACTAAGGTTCACTGGGTGCATTTTTTATTAAAGTCATTAATCACCATCTCAGTATCTCACGGTTAATATTAATTATTCTCATTTCTTATATTAATAAAGTGGAATTTACCAAAAAATAAGTGTTCTCACCAGACCTCCTATCTCTATAAATAACTGCATAATAAAATTGTGATTGAAGACATGTATAAAAATGTGTTTAACGTGTTGTACCAAAAAAAAAAGTGTTTAACGTGTATTTTTTAAATATCTATAAGGTACAAAAGATTAAAAAAAAAAAAATGTGAGAGATAGAGATAAATATATATTACACAGTGTCAATATTTTAATGTTCAAACAATAAATACTCGTTGCCAAAAAAAAAAAGCAAAAAAATTATCTATAAGTAAGTTTGTTTCTCGGACCAGACACATGAGGTGGGATAACCACCCCTCCAACTTAAATTTTTCATAAGCAAGAGTGTCACTTCAACATCTAACTACTTACTTAAATGATTCAAATCCCTTAACATTTGAACCGATGAATTAGCAGAGATTAATCAATCCTACATGGCAATGAAAACTTTGTATTTATAAATTACAACATGATGATAACCCAAAAAGTGGTTATTTTCTCTTATCTTTAATCCTAAAGGAGTGTTCATGGATTGATTTATTTGACATAAGATAAAATTCAAATGAACATTGTAATATGCATAAGTCAAAATTCAAATTCAGAATTTCTCACATATTGGTGAAATTCTAGTCACGGAATTACTTGAGAAAAAAATTCAAAACAAAATTTATTGAATTGTTTTAGTTTTAAAAAATATTAAGCAAATCCAAAGAAGCAATTCTTTGATCAGATTAGTTTGTTTGAAATCCTTTATTAATTTTTTAAAAAAATATTATCCTTGTTCATGATCATTTAGTACAGATTTTATGACTACAAGTTGAAAAGATTATTTATTCAACTAAATAAAATAAAAATAGGGAAATAAATCAAACTTAAATATTAATATTATTCTTATTTAATATTTAGCTACTACTATTGTTAAAAAAGTGAAATTCAAATTGCTTCGATCGATAAAATTTCCTTAACTCCGGCCTTGTAGTACCTCACTATCCTCTGTTGGTATATTGAAAAAATATGATGCAATCAAAGAAAACATTGATAATCAATTTAATTCAAAAGTTTAAAGTGAAGCAAACTACTAGTGGTGAGGGCCGAGAGGTTTGGATAATATTTTAGAGGTCCTGAGTTCGATAAAAAAAAAAAGTGAAGCAAACTCATTTATCATGTCAATTTGATTTGATAAACTCCCACATAATCCAGCTTTAAATTTGACATATCTCTAAACCAACAATGAATGTCATTGATAACTTCAATTTGTTCTTCCAAGAATAAAATGACCAAGTAAACATTCACCATTGTACACAAAATCGACTCCAACTAGCAAAACATTTCATTAGCATCATCATCTTCAAACTAGCAAACTTTGCGGAGGCTAATACCATAATCATGTACATTCTATGTATAGTTCTAGAAAAATAATCCCTAATCCTCATTGCCATGTTGCTTGAAGCACTACATCCAAAGAGAATTCAATGTTGCTATCCTCTTCTGCTCCGGCTACCAGGACTAGCTACACGCTTCGAACCAAGAGATTCACTTGAACCCTGCGAGTTTCTCTGACCAGGAGAGGAACTTCCTCGATGCATAGGAGATGCAACTTGACGAGGAGATGCAGCTTGACGGGGAGATCCTAAACTTGCTTCACTCCCTCTAGACGTAGACGCCTCCACCTGCAGACTCTTGGCTTCTTCATTCAGAACTGCTAACTGTAAGTCAAAAATATAAGTGCAACAATTAGTGAAGATGATTGAACGAATGTTGAATAGCATTGGTAGACAAAGAAATCTCAAAATTGCTGGGTCATCAAATAACTTGTGAGCACGCTTAGGAAGCAATTACATCTAAAGTTACATACAACATGATAGAAGAGGGTAGCAAAGTTTGTTCTGAGTCTAAATTAGGGATTTTTGTTAAAAAGAAATATTAATCAGACCTCCTTTAAGAAACTGACAATATGGTCAAGGAAAATCAATTATGATGCAACTTAAAAAAGTGGATATATACCCGAATTTCATTCTCTCTCAGTCGATCTTGAAGTGCGTTTATTGCAGGACTTAAACTGTGTCAAAAAGTAGTAATTCTTTAATGAACAAGAACAAACAAAGAAAAGGAGAAGGGATAAAACAAATGGGCATCTTGCTCTGACCAATATTCAATCAACTTGCACAAGGAAGCCTGATAAGTTGAAGTGTGGTGTATGAAAGCGAGTGGATGCGCTTTCCCATCCCTACAAATTACAAACAAATGACATAGGAAATTAGAAACGCTTCAATAAGGATGATATCAAACTCAATAAATTCAATGCTTCAATCGTACGCAGAGTGTTTCAATAAAATTTCATATATGTACCAAGAATAAGTGTATATAGTTTATGAAATATCACCTTGTATTTTGTAAGATGGCTTGATTATATGCAGTCCGCTCCTCTTCAAATAGTACATGTTGCAGATCCGTGTATGATGATAGTGGTGTATCAAGGTTGATAAGAGACATGGATGGCGTCACATAAAGGGGAATTTCTTTTCTTACATACTCTGCACCACTGCCACCAAATATGTCATTTATTAAAACCCAAAATTGAGAAACTATCTTGTCAGCCACAAAAAAGATTAGACATGGTATACCTGTGAACAATCATTAAAAAATGAAGACAGAAAAATGCAATTCTTATTTTTATATTAACAGGTTTTTTCTATAGTAATAACTTCCATTTATCATTCAAAATTTAACTAACAAATATGTTGAGAAGCATCCACAGAATACCTGTCTCCCAGCACAATTATATTTCTTAATGGAAAATTTATATTATATCTTGTAATTATAGGCATGTCATAAATACTTGGTGGAACAATGGAACTGTGCTAAGGGAAGCTTCATAAGCAAAGGCAGCAGAATCATAATGAGGAGCATTCAAGGGAAGCTTTTTTAAGACACATTAAAGATTATGTGCATACACATATGACAATTATTGTTTACAATAAAAATGGATATCAGGGCCCTCCCGTTACTCTTCCTAATTTGTCTCCAATAGCAAATACATTGCAGCTATTGAGACCTGTATCACCTAGTCACCTGGGTTGAGATTTAGATACGAAACAACAGCCACTATGCTCCCTTATGTGCAAGGGGACAAGATGAATCCAAATCCAAAAAACAGGCCTAAATTGTCGGTTGATAAGCAACAAAGTGTTCAAGTACATATCTATATTCTATACCTCATGTCCAAATTTGAACGGTGCATAGCTTCCTGCATACTTTCTGACATATCCATGGGATCATCAACTATGGTGGTGTCTGAATTGTTGAGATTATAGTTTTCTCCATCTTTTACACCCCCTAGATAGCTTGCATCGGCATTAGCAAAGAAATTCCCCAATTCTGAAGATCTTCCACCAACCTAGAAAAACTTATAATTTTAATTACATAATTTAAAATATAAAAAATAAAAAACGCACACACGCACAAAACAAATTATCTTTATCCTGGACAGAAACAACCAATTACAATTATACTGGTGGGACAGCCTTAAGGGACTGAACTCATTTCCACAAGATCAACCTCACCGTATCAACAAAAAGAAGCATACAAAAGCCAGTATAATAAGAAAGAATTACACTAAACTTTAAGAACTTTCACTCAGAATATTTAGATTGAAAATAAACATTCAGGTCTTACAGCATCTATAAGCTACATCATGTTCAGTAATTCTGCGCTGGACTGTAATCTACATTTTTAAACTGTTGACTATTCTTCAACCACAAAATGCAACACAGTGGGTGTTAAATCTATTTCATATAAAGATAAGTATACCTTACTAGCACCGGTACTTCTCGAATCGCCTGTGTCCTTCTCTGGGCTATCTTCCTTGAAGTAACCATATCTTGTTGATACATTCTCTGAGGAACTTGGTGATGCATCTATATGAATAATGGAGCTTTTATTTACAGGAGACAGAGGTATGGGTCTTGACATGTTATTCTGCTTCCCATCAGATGACTGGAAAGCAATTACTTGAATTCTTCCTACCTGAATACAGTTCAAAGCTATTTGTTGTTAAACTTGATGAGAATATAAAATACAAGACGTCTCACAATGATCATGTGTTCAAGACCAACCTTGTTGGCATCTTCGTTGTAACAAGAAAAAATCAACCCAATAAACCCAGAATCAAGAAGTTGATACATTGCCTGAGTCCGCACATCTACAAAGTAGTGAAGATGTTAATTATATACTGTTGTTTTGAATTTTTTTTTAAAAAAATGAAGGAAGAAAAAATCTTTGCTATACTCTTCCTACTCCAACTCTATAACAAGCATAATGTCAGAAGCTATTACAGTGTTACATGTATGCAGACAGATCCAAAACTTTTGAGGGATAGGAGGTGCCACTAAAATTTTAGAGGACATGCATCCATATGAATAGCGAGAAGATACTTGCAAAATTAAACTTGAAGTCTGATAAAAAGCCTTTCAGATCTAATTCATGGAGGCCTCTGAGTAATTTACTATTCACATATGATCAGAACTCCAAAACTATGTCACAAAAACCTCATACATTTTCTATGTCTAACATCAGTAAATGTTATATCCTACCTTAGATACAGAAGTGAAGTATAAATAGCAGATATAGGAAAATGATAGTTGCTCATGCTGTGTGAGGTATGTGCTCAAGTTGAGCCATTCAGAGAAGTTACAGAAGAACCCAGAGTATTCTTCTGTGGTTTGTGGAGAGGTATCTGAGGTGCATGTGAATAAGTAGCCACATGTAACACGATTAAGCACCATACTTACTATCAGTCACAGACATAAATACTTTGTTTCAATGAAATAACACTTACTTCCTCCGTCCCAAATTATAAGAGAAAAAAGCTCATTTTTTTTGTCACAAATTATAAGGGAGAAAGTCATTTTCAAGAATGTTTTTCCCTTATTCTCATAAAATTAAATGCAAATTGCATTTAATTTTCTTTCTCTACCCTTTTCTCAATAAACAACAACCAATAAAAATTGTTTTTACATCTTCCTATGCAACTTATTCCAAGGAAAACCCACAAAAACATATTTCAAATTCTCATATTTTACTTTTTCTTAATAAGTGTGATTTTTTTATTTTCTCTTATAATTCGGGACGGAGGGAGTATAATAGATAGATAATAGAAAATGTGCAGTCTTCATATAATTTCTGTTAGAATTAAGTAAATCCATAGATATTTTCCTAGACTTTACAAGTTCCTGGACTGATTGTTAATATTCCTAGAGTTTACAACTTCCTAGGATTGGTGCTTATTCATTATACATTCAATGCATTTATTGTAACACCATTATAAATACAAGTTGTGTGATCTAAGCATAGACACACAGAATTACATAAAATTATATGGTATCAGTAGTGGTTAATCCTAGGACTGCTCTACATTTTTTTTCTTTTCCTTCTTGAGTGTGTTACATTTGCTTTGTGCGTGTTTTAAACACTTTCCGGCTGTGCCATAACCAGCTGCTGCTTTTCCGGTGCGACCCTTATGGAAAATAACATGTGCATCAGCCACACATGACAGGTAGCCATCTTTGTTAGTAAGTAAGTTCAATGTGTATAGTGGCTATTGCAGCTCTATAGCCCTGTGGTCCGTGATTCACAACATTGAGTAACTTAGCTAGAGAGGGTGAGATAATAGAATTTAAATAATAGCTAGGAAAGGTTAGACAGATTTGCATTGGTTTTGGATACAAATTTAGAGTGGGAGAAATCCGGTCTCGCAAGTACTTTGGATGTAATAAAGTTTGCTATCAATAAACACCATTTTCTTCTATATTTTGATCTAACGCCTATCACCAATCCTCACCATTCTCAAGTCCATGCTAACAATATCCTCTATCAGAGATAAGAAAAAATACCACATAACATCATCCATTTCACAAATGCCAACACGTTATAACCCAATTCCCCACTCGAAGCACTAACAAATTAAACAATAAAACATTCAAATGATAAGCAAAAGACAAGATCAAAACAACAAAAAATGGTTCACCCAAAAGTACTTACCAACATGCGAAGGCAGAACAGTAATATGAGGATGTGAATGGTACCAACCAATCACCCTTGTTGTTCTTCCAGTTGCAACAGTCATTCTGTGCTATGTAGTTAAAGACACAAACAAAACAACTATTGCAATCTTTATATCACTAACAAATACACCAAAACAAATAAAAGATATCACCAAGAACAACATATAATCAAAAGTGCAAAGGGTTGCCAAGTTAAACCAATGCATTAAACACATAGATAAGAATAACATGACATGCCCTGATGTTCATAAGTTGTTTTCAGCTTAATTTTATAGGGTCTCCAAGATAGCTTATGAAAACTAGCTTATACAAAGAAGAAAAAAAACTTCATTTCATCTTTTGTTATATAAATAGCTTATACATAAGCACTTATGCTAATAAGCTGGAAATTAAGCAGATTATACAAACAAGTCCGATGCAAAAATTGAATTAAAAATGAAATTTAGATCTATCTGATATGCAATAACACAATTAACAAGAAAAAAAGGATATATCAGCAAGAGCTGAAGCAGCAGCTAACTGTTCAGGGTTAGTTTCAACACGATCTTTTCTACGATCAGACCTTGTTTGAGGAGAAGCACCCCATATCAATGCAGTCACACTCCCATTTTTCGAATGCTAAATCAAAAATTCAATTTTTCAACATTGTGAAACAAATTGGGGAAAAAATGAAATCAAGAAATCAAGAAATTGAGATTATACCTGTATATCGCCAAGAAGAAGACCCATAATTTCTTCGGTTTCGGTAGAAAATGCATGAGTTGCGCATGTTAACCAAACTTCTTCAGAAATTTTCACGCTCGTTAGAGACATTTTCGCTCTGAAATTTGAAAAACCCTAAAAACCCTTTTTTTATTTATAATTTCATTCAATTCGATTTGTTTCGTTGTTTTTGATGTTTGTTTGTTTCTCTTTCGCTTCGTTCCTCAACCTCAACTGTCAAATAAATCCAACAACCCCAATTAGTAGTATTTACTATTGTTCTATCTACTTAATTAATTATTAATCCTTACCCTAATTACCTTCATTAGTCCGTAGAACACACTATATTTTAGATTTGAATTTGGGACTTTGCAATTTTGTTTGTGAATTTTGTGTGATAATTAAAAAAAAAAATTAAGCATTTCGAACAATAATATATCGTACCGACCAATCGTTAATTGATTTAGTGGTTTTAAAACCACTTGATACCATATTTGAATGATTATGAGTTTGATGAAATTATGGTCTGTGACTACAATTTTGACGAAAAGAATTCAACGCATTAAGGTTGCACATTAAATTCTTGCAATTATAGTTTCTCTCATTTAATATGTGTTCTTATGACACGCGAAAATTAGATTTTTACCTTTAAGATTCAACATAGACTTTGCAATGAGTGTTCTTGTGACACAAGAAAATCATGGTGTCACTATTTTAAACTAATTGTTACTTGAAATATTAAGTACACATTTGCTTACTTTACTCATTTCAATGAATTATCACATGAAGCTAAATATTTAACCACCATAAATGTTTGGTGGACAACCTATACATCTCCCATAGAGATAGATATAAAAAGAATGGTGTGATGGATGTAATAGGTTGGTAATGTGATAGAATGAGAGTGAAGGATAACATAAGGTGTTAAATGAGGGATTCAAATTATGTGAAGTCAACACCGATGATTGCACTCAGTCATCAAGTGATCGAGATCGTTGGATTAATCTTAGATGATTTATATTTCAAGGTTAGAAATTTTTATATTTTAAAAAATCAAAACTACATTAAAACCTGATTGCATGAAAGTCGAGAAGTAGAGGAAGAGAGAAAGGACAACAAACACAAAGGCATAGAAAAAGATGATGTAAAATCGTAAAACAAATATAAAAATTTGAAAAAAAATTCCAAAATCACTTAAAAAATTAGGAGGTCAAAATCGCACAATCACATTAATAGGGAGGTCTAAAGCATAATTAAGCAAAAATATACTATATACCAAACACCGATTAGTTGGAAGTTGTAAGTTATGAAGCACGGACACCGGACACGACACGGACACTGACACGTCGACACCGATAAAAATTTGGAAATGTGACATAATTTAGTGTAATCATAAGTTGAGGAGGACATGACACGGATACTGACACGTTGATACCGATAAAAATTTGAAAAATATGTTCTTGATGTACTGGACCGACATATGTCTGACACGGACATATATTGCCTAATCTGAGAAGTGTCGGTGCTTCATAGATTGTAATCATTTAGAGAACGTATTCATCGCATCACAACACAACACAACTCGCTCTGTCTACTTGGTTGATCGCCGAAACACAGAATTGACACAGAACCGCCATGGCCACCATTCTATTCAAGGGAATCGCAGCTCGCTCTCTCACCGCACGTGTAAGCAAGCTTTCTAACCCCCCCAATATCAAACCCTAATCTTCGCCGCTTTTTTTGTTTTTTTTCCCGCAGCAAATTTTCAAATCATGAAATCGTGGAAGTTATTTTTCCTTCATTACTATTACTATGCTGTTAAAAAACAATGTGAATTGCGTTTCTCATATTCTACTAAGATTGATTTTGGATTTTTGCATTGATTTTCTCTATGAATTTTAGTGTTATAGTAATTCAAAGAAATATAATTTATTTGTTCTTTAAGGCTTGTTTGGATAAACAACTTATTTTGCAGCTTATTATAAGCACTTATGTATAAGCTATTCTATAACAAAAGATAAAAATAGAGAGCTTAAGGACCAGTTTGAATTGACTTATTTTTGAGTTTGTGCAAAACATCTTATGCAAATAAATAAGCTTTTATGTATCATTTGTAAGCTTGTCAAGGTAGTTTATGAAAAGAAAAAAAAAAACTTATGAAGATACAATTTTTGCTAGTGAGAACTTATGAGTTAACATAAAAGCTTATTTATTTGCATAAGTTATTTTTCATAAGCTCAAAAATAAGCTAATCCAAACGGGCCCTAAATTGTTTTTGTATAAGCCATAAGCTGTTTTAATAAGCTATCTTAGAGAGCTTATGAAAATAAGTCACAAGCTGTTTTAATAAGCTGTTTTCACCGGTTCTTCCGAATAGTCTCACAAGTGCTTATGGCAATAGATAAACTCAAATAAGTCAATTCACACAGTCTGTAAATTCTGAATTGCATTTTCTTTTTGTAATGATATTGTTTTTCCTATAACGTGTTTGCAGCTAACTAGCTCCTGTTATTATGGAATGAGATACTCAACTAAGGTGTCTAATGATCCCGATACACATGATGACTTCAAACCAGCTAGCAAACTTGAGAATTCTGGCACTTCTTTGTCAGATATTGTTGAGCAGGTGAATTTCATATCAATTGAATCTCTATATGAAAAATCTATGAAGGGTTTATTGTTTTGATGACATAAGTAATTTGTTAATTGACAATGATGTACAGGATGTCAAGGACAATCCTGTTATGCTTTACATGAAAGGTGTACCTGATTTTCCACAGTGTGGATTTAGTTCCCTTGCAGTTAAAGTTTTAAAACAATATGGTAAGTGATATTTTTCACGTGTCAACCTTGCTACCCGAAAAATTATATCTTTTGAACTTGTTTTTCATGGTAGAATTGTTACTTTCCCCTGTATTCCGAAAATTGTGCATGACTTGAAATGGATATAGTGTTACATAACTTGCATTTCTATCAAACGTTATGGGGATTAATCAATTTGTTGAAGGGGGCTGATGTCAATGTAGCTACTGTTTTTCTGTCATATCATGTTTCGGTCTAATTATATTGAATGGAATCATTGAAAAGGAAAGTAGGAAACTAACATAATTTTAAATCATAGTACTATTAAAACAAGAAGAAAGGGTGATTCATAGGTGCTGGCCTCAAATTTATTCATAATGACCTATATTATAACCTTCGTGAGATTATATAGCATGCCTTTAAGTTTCAAATGAGATTTTCCCTTTGATGACTTTTTCTTGCTCTTTCAATTTACCTACAGAAATTCTTGTAAATAACTGAATATGACATAGCTGTACTGGATGACAAACTGAGAATTTTATACGTTGCAATTATTGTTATTTGTTGCTTTTGCAGATGTTCCTTTAAGCGCTAGAAACATTTTGGAGGATCCTGAACTGAAAAATGCTGTTAAAGCTTTCAGGTAAGTTCCTTCTTGCTGGTTATATTACTCTATCTTCTTCAGAGTAATGTTCTTCCCGTGTGTGTTTGTTTACTTGTTACAGTTGATTTCAATATATCTAGTGAACTTTTGCTGGTTCTTAATTTGTCATTTATTCACTTGTATGTTTGGGAACTTGGTTTTGGAGGGTTATTAATTTGAGGTTTTTAAAAAATTGAAGAAATGACGCGATAGATGATCATATAATATATCAATCACCCTTACAATCAATTTTAGAAAATTTTATTTCTTTAATTTAAAAATGAAAAATAAGTCTTCCCCTCCACTTCCCTCCAAAAATGAACTCCCAAACCCAAACATGGCCTAAGGATCTGAACTGCTATCATGTTAAATCTGCAGAGCAAAAATATGTCCTTGTATGTTGTGGATATATGTGCATGCATTTGGAAACTTTGTTAAATGAGTTCCTACATTTTTTCGTTGCATTTCAAATGCTATGACTTTGCGTCTTATTATTTGGTTTTCAAACATGGTACCAGAAGTGCAGGACCTGCCAACTAAAATTACTGTTCCCTTTTAATAGCTTAATAATTTTTTTGAAATGAACAGCTTAATAATTTACAGATGAGGCCCACATACATTTCTTATATTTCTCCCATGTTCTTTTTCTGCAGTCACTGGCCAACATTTCCACAAGTTTTCATTAAGGGAGAGTTTATTGGTGGATCAGATATTGTTCTTAATATGCACCAGGTTAATTCCCATTGCAAGAGTTGATCAATTTTTACAATATTTTTGTGTTCTCCTGTTTAACTATATTTCACATCCTTGTAGACTGGTGAGTTGAAGGAAAAGCTTAAAGATATTGTGCCAAAGCAGTAAAAGCACAACTAAGCTGATGGGATTTAAAAAGAGAGAGGTAGTTTAGACCGACTTGTTCGATGCAATTTGTTTCTTTTGATGAAAAGATGACATTATGTGATGTCTTTGTATCAGATTTTATGGATAGTTATAAGTTATTTGACGAATAAAAAATTGTTAAGGTATAAAAATTCCTTGTGCGTGCATACGTTGCTTTATTGTTTATTTGTTGTACACAGTATAATATTAAGAGTTTAAGACTGAACTTTTATTCATCCTGAGTTAGAATAATGTGATAATAAGAACAATAAGAACATAGGTATTATATTGCAGAAAGTATACCGTTCAGTATCCTCCCCAATCTCCTCTTGCTTAGAGTACATATTATTTTCATTATTAAACTCTAATGTCAAAACACAAGTTCATGAATGAATGACATTTTTAAGCTCCTATCCCAAGGACAAAGACATTGTAATCTCACCTTCAGTTTAGAATAGTTGGTAGCTTGGTAGCTCCTTTGTATGCTATGGTTAATAAATAACCTAATTTTTCTCTCTTAAAAACAAAAGCATAATCTTAGCTACATAAAGTTTTAAATTATAGTTCACCCAAAAAAGAAAAAAGTTTATCCAAATTGAAAAACAAGGACTCCAAGTTCCCTGTTTTGTTACAATAATAATAAAAATAACTAAAAATCTCTCCAATAGTACAACTGACTCAATACCTAGATTCTACAATAATAATGAGAGAAATACTTAATAAAAACACATTCATATATCTTTATTGCTCACCAACACAACAAAAAGAAACCCAGAAAATGAATCCTCCTATTGATATATACCCCATTAACCACTCCACCATCTAGCTAGTTCATTGTTTTGCTTGTTCATTTGCATCTTCCCTCCCCCCACTGTTATTATTCTACAAGCATGCTCTGATTCATATTTTCATACCAACAATGGTTTTGTCATTTACGACGAAAATCCTTCAAGCCCCAACCTTGAACTAAGCCAGGTGGAAACTTCACCCATCTCTCTTGGAACTGTGTAATGACCAATCCTGCATGCATAAAAAACCAACAAACTCAGACAAACTGTAATAATAACTCACATGTTTCATTAGTGTGATGATTGATATCATCTTACCCTTCATAGGATTTGAATGCAACATATCGAAATCCTGCTGAGCTTAAGGATTGTGCAGATTTCTCTCCATACTTGCAGTGTACTACATCATCACCTGCAAAATGGATACTTTTATATTATGCTTAATCTTTTATACAAACATTCTAGTAATAGTAGCAAAGGGGATCATTATAGCTGCATATTTCTTATCTGCTGCAAATGTCTTTAGTTACTAGGATCTTATGCAGTAAAAAGATAGTATTGCATTCGTGAACAAAATTGGATCCTCTACAGTGGTAAAAGAAGTACATGTATTCATGCAGTAAACGTACTCAACCGTTAATATGAGATCGTACAGTTTAGATTACACAATAACAAAATCAATTTTAAGCAATCTTGACTGTTAATTTGTGATTAGACGGTTGAGATCGAAATCTGTATGAAATAGTTACATCAGTATATACGTACTGATTCCATGACACTGTAAAATCGGTAACGAAGCAGCTCGCCTTCGTGCTTCATGCGAGACTTCTATCTTGTTTCCTAAGCTCCTACAAAATAGCAGGTTCCAACACAGTGGACAAATGATTATGGTGAAACTGATAAGAAGATAACATATTATGTTTTCACAATATATATTTCATTAAAATGACTAAAGTTCTTATCAAAATTATAGAGCAAATAATAATGTTATAATATAGGATACCTTGATCCTGGAAGCCAACCACTGAGTCCAACAACTGCTCTTAAACTGACAGGGTATGGGATACCATTACTATACCTTCCCATGGCATAACATGTTGCAGAGTATAAAGCTATTGCTGCACCCATGCTAAACCCTCCAATACCAACTTTCACTGTCACATAGGAATCAAATCAAATAGTATTAATTCAACATACCAACTTTAAGGTAAAATCAAAATTTGCATTATTAATTAAATTAAAGCATTGAAAGTACCAACCATCAGCTGGCTCTGTTGACAACAAGTTAGCAATATGTGATGCTGATGCATCTAAACCCTCCCAATCATCTGGACCATCTTCTGAAAGTTCTCCCACATCAAACCCTGCAGATTATAATATGCAATCACAAAGTTAATTAGACTTACTTGGTACTCTAATTCAATTAACAAAGAATAGGAAGAAAGAAGGATTGTTTATATTACATGCAGTGCAAGGAAAACCACCAAGTATCGCTACGGGACGGGTAGGAGCAGTAGGACAAATCCATTTTATCTGTAACATATCATAAGAAAATCATATTATAGAACTCAGGAGTTATCAAAATATTATAGTTATGGAATGATAATATTAGCCTAGTGAAGTATTTAAGACATATTCAAACTGATTGAAGATATAAATAAAGATTCTCACATTTGGAAGTGGAAGTGATTCCAGCAACTGAGATGAGCTGCAGAGAACCAAAAACACAAAATCAGATAAGCATATGTAAATCTTACATTAATTAAGTTTCTCATTTCCAAGATAAATTTGTCTAACATAAAAGTACTAAACCATACATTGAAATGCTCAAACTCAATATGTGTCCACACTAAACACAATAAAGAATATTTCTAAAACATGACAGCTTCTATTCATATAGTAATATATTCTTCTGTCAATAGTCTATAAGTAGAGAATTTAGTATATACTCTTCCTAACCAAGCTTCCAACAATTATAATCACAACTTTCTTCAGCAGAATATATTCCATGTAGAATCTAACCAGAAAGAACTTCAATAACTTTCATATACGGATTGTGTACTTGAACAAAAGAATGAAGCAAAACACAAAAAAAAAAAAAAAAAAAAAACAGAACTATTGGAAAGAGCAGAGTAAAAGAGAAAAGAAAAAAGAGAGGTTTGTTGTATTTTTTTTGTATCTTTTTACTTTTGAACCGGGTTGCTGTTCTAAAAGAAATGACAAGAACCACAAAGGAAAAGTACAATACAAAACAAACTATAGTAGGAGAAGGAATAACTAATGGTTATGATGCTGTTTGCATGGCATATAACAGTGATAACATCCATACCTCAAACCATTATCACCAAGTCCATGTAGCCAAACTATAGTAGCTTGGTGTTTTCCTTTAGGCCTCACTACATGTGTCTTTCCAAACTCGAAAGCTCGCCGATTAGTTCTACTACCTGAAATTGTAAAAAGAAGAAAAAAAAGCCATAACTCAATAACATACTAAGTTTGAAGATAAAAGATAGGAGTAATATATAAAGTCGAGGAAAAAGAACAAACCAGAACCGGTATGAGAATGTGTATGACTCATTTTTCTGCTTGAAAGAAAGAACTGATGAAAACAGCTTCAGCTACTACTAGAATTGTAATGACTATGAAGTGGTTTCTGCAATGAAGTAAAATGTAGAATGGTGATGACCCTTTTATACCCTAAAGGGTATGGTGGAGTTGGAATAAAACGTGTGAATATGCATTGCCATGTAATGTAAATATAGTGAGTGCACCGTTTATAGAGTGCAGCTGCAATAGCCTAGAATGGTATCAATGAAAAGGAGAGAGAGAGGTAAAGACAAAGAAAAAAGCAAGAAACCTTTATGAGAAGAGAGAATCAAAGCAGAGAAGACAGAGCACAATCATCCATTCTTAAGCTGCACAGCTAGGAGAGAGAGCTCAAAGAGAGAATCTATGCTTGTTTGTGGACAGTGGCCATAAAATAAAGCAAACCACAACAACAACCACTGAAGAATATTTACTGAAAATGTGAATGAAAAGAATAACCTTAGTTTGTAAAAAAGAAAAATATCTTTTCACAATCATTTGTTTATGAATTTCTGCATGATTGATGGATACCCATTAACCTCAAAATTAAACTTTTTTCAGGTTTTGTACACTTAGAGGCACTTAAGAATAGTAATAAGTAAGCTCAGTAACCTAGAGATTCAGCCCTTGTCGATTCAATTCGTATAAAAAGAAGCTCGGTAGTCTAGAGATTCAGCCTCTGTCGCTTCGATTCGTATATAAAAAAACCTTAGTAACCTGGTTTTCAAATTATTAGGAATTGACAAGAAAAAAGTATGTGAGCTTTTCAGTCTAACTTTCCTCTATTATGGTTTCTTAGTTGCCATTAAACTTTGCAGCTCAACCCCACTTGAAGAAAAGTTTTGTTTGTTTATACATGTGAGGAAACAACATAAGTCCAAAGGCTAGACTTTATCTTAAGCATAATGACAAAATAATAGTAATGATGATATTGGTAATAATATCATATCTTCTTTGTAACACATTTAGGTGAAAAATAAAGCCTTAAAAAATTTTCATGTATTAGCAGATTTTTTTTTCTTTTCTTTCAAATTTTAGGCCATGATAATTGATATCTTAACAAAAAAGGAATCATAGGAAACATAACAAATGCTGGCCTATAGTTTATTAAATCATCATCACAATGAAATTATTAATATAATTCTGCATATCTTTTGTTTTGTCAGTTAGATAGGGCTTTAGTGGACTCCAACATGAATATATCCCACTCTCCAACTTCTTTTCTTTGTTTTATAATTATATTATATATATTGCATTCCTGTTTTTATGTCTCCAAGTTGTGCAGAGATATTTGCAGCTTTGATTCTCACAGTAGAGTAATATCAAATATGTAATTTATTGCAAAGTGAAAAAAAGTGGACCTGGCATATATACCAGGCTCACCAAGATAAAAATTGAGGTACAACACTGAGAGGCACTATGTAATGTATTGTATAAGGTCAATGAGTACATAATTCATTGTGCACCACTATGTCTGCTCTCCTATAAAATTCAGCTTTCATGCTTATTTCTTACATGGAAATCTTAAAATGCTATCTTTTATCCACTAACTTGTTTATATAATTTTGCACCTTTCTTTCTCAAGTTCTATGGTTGCATTGATGGAGATTCTGTACAACTTTGAACAATTTAAATTGTATATAGACATTGGAATGTAATCAAGCTTTAGAAAAACTCATGAACTTTTGCTAATGTCAAACTCACATGATCTATCAAGTTCTGACACAGACATGACACTACCTATATGACAGACCTGGATTCCATACAGTCATATTTTCTGTGCAGTCATGCAGTCGGGCCATTTATAGTTGTCCGATCATGATCGGACGATTTACACAAATACTGTCAATAAATACAGTTTTTAAATCCCGACTGCATCTAATCCAATTCCCTATATGACGACACTAATAATCAATTTATAAAATGAAAGTAATTGAATGTAATTATATGTATCAGTGACTCAAAACTATGTCAGTGTTTGATATAGATATGTATCGGACAATAAACACACCTTTAATCTAAAGTGTCGGTATTACATAACTGATGATGATGTGTGACTCCTACTTCATTTTGTTGATTTACCAAACCTTCCACTTTTAATGAATTTTTTCCTATGTTAGAATTATTATTGGGTGAATTATCCTCTGTAACATGGGCAAGTCCCCACTTGGAAAAAGGTGAATGCCTATAATTCCCACTAAGACTTTCTCTCCCATGACAGAATGAATGACAGTGTTGTTAGATAATAAAATAATAGTTTATGTTATTGGGCCTGTTAGTTTGGAGTCCATTAGGTTTTATTATATATTCTCTAGTAACCTTTTTGTAATGTCAAGCAATGCAATAATATTCTATTGAAACCCTAGCCGTCTCTTTCTCTTTTCCTATTTGTGTATCTCTGATTCTAACATGGCATCAAGAGCATGGTTCGATCCTCCTTGAATTGTTTGTTGCTTCCGCTGCCGAGTTCCCTATAATTTGGGAATATGTTGCTTTGTCTTTTTTGTTTGAACACAAGATTAGTTTTGGTTGTTCAGTTGATTTATTGAAAGAAGGAAATTAATTGAAAAGCAAGTTTGCTCTATTTGTGCTTCGGTTGTTCGGTCTGGTTGTTCTTATAATTTGCTAGTATATGTTTGTTTCTTTAAAGTGCAAGTTTGAATTCCTCCACCGAGATTGGAATTTGTTGCATTTGAGATTGGTGCAATTGGAATTGGGAACCTGCTATATGGTTGCTTTGGAGTCTATTAAGTGTGTAATTTGTTCATGTTCGTGCATCTGTTTAGGAAGTAATTTGGTATTGGGTATTCTCTTGGCACTTATGGTCTCTTTCTATTGATAGTTGGTCTTGTTTGATTTTGTTTGGTTTCTGTCTAGGCTCATTTGATTGATTGAATTTCCCTTTGTTGCACTTCTCTTCTGATTGCATTGCACTTCTCCCTATTGCACTTCTGATTGTATTGCACTTCTCCCCCTATTGCATTTCTGATTGCATTGCACTTCTCCCTATTGCACTTCTCCCCCTATTGCACTTCTTTTCTAATTGTAATGCACTTCTCCCCCTATTGCACTTCTTCTGATTGCATTGCACTTCTCCCTATTGCACTTCTTCTGATTGTATTGCACTTCTCCCCCTATTGCACCTCTTCTGATTGCATTGCACTTCTCCCCCTATTGCACTTCTCTTCTGATTGCATTGCACTTCTTTTCTGATTGTATTGCACTTCTCCCCCTATTGCACTTCTCTTCTGATTGCATTGCACTTCTCCCTATTGCACTTCTTCTGATTGATTGCACTTCTCCCTATTGATTCTTATGATTGGTTTAGTTTGAATTTGTTCGATTGATTTGGTTTTTGGTTATCTTGGACTGCATTGGATTGGATGTTGGATTAATTTGATTTGGTTCTCCCCTCCTTGATGGTAAATGGCTGCTCTTTGTTGATCGTGATCTTAATTGGGTTGATTTGTTGTCAGGGCTAATTTGTAACAAGCTTAAAGCTTAGTAAGCTTTAGCTTGAGGGGTGATGTTAGAAGTTTATTTTATTTGGTAGTTTATTTTATTTTCGTATTTTGTTTGACAAACTCATAATGCTTCTTGTTGATGCATCATGAGTTTGAGAGTAGGTGTTAGATAATAAAATAATAGTTTATGTTATTGGGCCTGTTAGTTTGGAGTCCATTAGGTTTTATTATATATTCTCTAGTAACCTTTTTGTAATGTCAAGCAATGCAATAATATTCTATTGAAACCCTAGCCGTCTCTTTCTCTTTTCCTATTTGTGTATCTCTGATTCTAACAAGTGTTACTGAATGCTAACAAATTTATATTTTTTTTCTTTCTCTTTTTTAATTGCCATGCATTAAAAATTGTCTATTTAAAACAAGTTAAGCCTTTGTAATTCATCTCAAAATATTTTGCTTTTGAAACTCTTGGTAAACTTTTAAAACTTTCGAATAATTTGTCTCTGAAGTTCACTAGCGACTTGAGCTTATTCTTTTGAGTCTATATTTTTGAGGCAAGGGCTTGAGGGAGTCCAATTAAACTTTGAACTTAAAAAAATGCAAATATATCTATATATTTTACATTTTGAACTTAGTAAAAAAAAATTTGCACCACTAACCCAAAAAGTTCAAGAATTCAAGTTCGAACTCCTAGACTAAGGTCTGGACTCTGCCATTGACGAGAGGTGATCTTGTTCGAGTTATGTATGACACAAAATATGAGTTCCTCTCGTATAAAATTTATACATTAGTTTATCACATAGAGTCTAATTTTTTCCACTCGACTTAACCTCCGTTTATCACTTGATTCCATTGTAGTAGTTAATAATCCTTTAAAAAAATATAGTAATGCAATATCTTTTTTCTCAAGTAATACATCATCTTTTTGAAATTGTATACTTTATGTCAAATGTTACCTGGTAATAAAAGTCACACGTAATATACCACTATTATTATTCGATTTATTTTAAAAAAGTAAAAGTTTAATAAGTACTTAATACTAATATTGTACCCAAAAAAAGTACTTAATACTAATAGTGTAGACATATTAAACACGAATCATATTTTACAATAATATTATATCATTATGATATAATATTAGAGTTTAATTTGTATGCATTTTACACATGCATACAATGATGTGTTGCCACATCATTTAACGAATGTGACACATCATGTGTTTTTAAACACCCTACATGATGCATTGATATATTATTGAACGCATGTGTAAAATAATTTTACACTGACCGTATATAAATTAAATTCATAATATTACAAATATTATCATTACATAATAATTTTTTACAAAGTATTAGTATTATACTATTATTCAATATACTATTATTCAATAATTTTTTGGACCAAATATACTAGTATATGATTAAATATTTAAACTTTATTTTATATTATATTCATAGTTATCAGATTTAAAAGATAATGTTTCTTTTTTTGATCAATTTTTTAAAAATAAAATAAATTTTATGATCAAGAAAATAATTCAAAAGATAAGAGATACTATTTTTTTAGAAAGAGTAGCACATTGAATCTCAAAATTAAACTATATAAATAATTAAGCAAGTTGATATAGTGAAATTTGTTGGGTTGTTTAGTAAAGAGAATATTTCAGGAGATAATATATATTTGCATAGAAAGGTGTTAACTATTGTATAGGGTTTATTCATCAACAAAAAAAAAGAAACTATTATAGATTTATAGGGTTGGTTTGGTTGCATATAAGACAGTGTTTGTGCAAGAAAAGCAACATATCAATATTAAACTAGTTGACTTAAACCTAGATTAGTGGTAACGTGTCAAATTTTAATTGGTTAAGCATCTAATTATGCACTCAAAAGTCAAAAAATTAGTGGATTTTTCCCTCATCTAAGGAGAACTTAAGATCAAAACTATTTCCTTTTGTCAACTCCTTTGCAGCCCTACACTCAATTCAGAAAGAGAATAGCTCCAAATTCAGAAAAAAAGAAAGAAAATAAAAAATTGCATAGTACAAATAGGAGCGTTTGTTTATGAACAGACAAGATATGCTGCTGGCACTACCTTCTTATTTTATTTTTATTTTTTTCAATGAAAAAAAATCACTATGCTCTTATTGGATATTATTTAATAGGGTTAAAAATATTTTTTGTCCATACAAAATCACGAATTTTAATTTTAGTCTCTTAAAAAATTATGTACTTTTAGTTCCTATTTATATTTTATAGTGACTAATTTGAGGAAATAAAGGTATTATTTTCTGTAAATAAATTTCAAAATAGAGACTATTTTTATAAACTGCTTTATTATAGACGACTAAAGTTACAGTTAAAATTTAATAGAAAATAAACTTGAAAAAACATTATTTTGTAGAGACCAAATTTAATATTAAGATTACTTTTTTTTTTATAGAATAATGTTAAATTATTGTGTGGTGGGTGTATAATCTTGAAGATTATTAGCTAGGCGCCTAAAATTGGCAAAACTTTATAGTAAAGGAACATATTTGAGTACCTAATTGAAAAAGAGTGTAAACTTCATAATCTAATAATTTTATAAGCTGGCATGCACACTGAGCAAAATATTCCATAATTTGGTCACAATAATTTGAAAATTTTATGACCGCAAATTTACTTGCACAAACTAGTGAAAT
Source organism: Trifolium pratense (assembly GCF_020283565.1). NCBI lineage: Eukaryota > Viridiplantae > Streptophyta > Magnoliopsida > Fabales > Fabaceae > Trifolium > Trifolium pratense. Next base: position 57,515,637 of record NC_060065.1, on the reverse strand, counting down.
ATATGCTTGCATATATAGAATGTACTCTAATGCACACATGCTACACTTGAAAAGGAAAATGGGGCCACTTTAAATCTCACTCAAATTATGTATCATTTATGTTAGATGATTTGTGTTAGGTTATTCACATTATTGAAACTTCAATCTGTGTCCTTTCTTAATTTTGTAATTTCTATTGTTAAATGATTCAAAAGTTATATTCAAAATAACTTAGTGTGACATTTTTTTTTAAAAAAAAATGGGAAAGAAAATATTATTAGTATTAGCGCACCAATAGTTATTTTACAATTGTCTCATATCAATGCGCTAATACTAATAGATATAAGGGTCTTGTTAACATGTGCCCTTAGGGCACATGTTAAGATATACCAAAATAGAAATTCAACATTTAATGATACAAGAAATTTAATGCTTCAAAAGTCAAAATGCACAAATTAGCATTTAATAATTTCTATTTTTGCTTCCTTAACATGTGCCTTAAGGGCACAAGTTAACATTCTCCTAGATATAATTCATTATAAGTTCATATCACTAAATATGTAGTCAGTAAAGATATAAGTCATATCCTAGACCAGAACAAAAAAAAATATATAAGTCATATCTCACAAGAGTTAAGAGTTTGAATTTCGCTACTAATAATGTGATCAATTATTTTTTTGGTGAATATTATGTAGCTATTTCTTTTGGAGCATTTTTGAATTTTAAGACTTTTTTTACAACCTCTTATGAGCCTATGAAGACATAACTCAACTAAGAATTTTATTCATAGCACACTATTTGAGAAGGGCATGGAGCTTTAAAGTGCATGACCTACTAATTTTTTTTATAAAAGTGTAGTTGTTTGATTATTATTACTTCAGCTGCAAAAGGAGGTTTTGATTGCTATGTAGATTTCAAATTTTAGTATGATGTTAGGGTAGACCAATACATAATTACAAGACAAAAACTTGTTTAAAAAGTGAAAAATATGTTTGAGCTCATCATTAAAAGTCAAATACAAATGATAAGCCTCTTTGATCATACTGCACTTCATGTTTTGGTCGTCACATATAATTATGAAAGTTATGCTTTGGATTATCTTACGTGAATATTTACCAATATAACAAGATTTTATAGTCATGATTACATTTTTTAGCTCAAGTATAGCATGACCCGATTAGATTATGGATTAGATTCAGGCGATTTAAACTATTTTTGGGCTTTTAAAGTCTCAACATTAATGGTTTTTCTTATCTATCTTTTCAGTTTTCAATTTTTTCAAATGTCTATAGTTTCTTAAGATAGCCCCCAAGGGACCGATCCTTAGTTGGTTTAGTGATGATTGACGTTAAATTTGATAGGGATGTTGTGTACCAATTCACCTAGGAAGTCACCTGTTCTGGACTAGACTAGAACTAGTCCAGTATTACACCCTCTAAGTCCTACATGGCTTGCCCCACAACATCCATGTCAGCAGAACATGGTGGAACCGCTCCACCAAGATAGGAGCAAATTACTATTCTACCCACTATCTAAGGTGATATCTTGGCAGTCCATCTTATTGGGTCTAAACAGATCCAACCTAATAAGAGCACCTTTGGTAACACTATTCATTCACTCAATTACTTTCTCTCTCCTGTATCTCTCTTGCTCACATTCTCTCTCTAACTTTGGCATCGGAACACCTGCAGGTACAACCCCCCGTGGATCAGATGCTCGACCCGCCGTCAACCACCTGCTCAACGGACTGCCAACTGGCCATCTACCTGTTCTGATCAACAGTTCAGATCATCACCATAGCGGGGTGAAATGTACTCGCCGGCTTTCTATTTTCGCCACTTAAAATGTTCTCTACTCTCATCTCTATTTTTTGTCTCAAAAAAGTTTTTTTTCCCATAGATTTCCACAGTCCATGTTGAGACCTTAACAAGATAAAAGAAATAATGAAATTTTTTTGTTGGAACATCAACTCAAATTCAAGCTTAGAAGTTACGGTGTACAACTTATAATTTAACTAAAATCAATTTTACGAAATCAATTTTTGCAATGTAAATGAATCAAACATATTGTGGTGTAGTAAATTAGTAATAGTTGTGCATGGCTCAACATTTTTATGGAAATTTATTATGCTAGGTAAAGTAAAACATGTTCAAGAAGAAAATGATCCAAAAAGAATAATGGTTGGTAAAGCTTTTGTGTTATGTGAAATGAAATTTTTTCTCCATATATTATATAAACATTTGTTGTCCTTATTATAATTAATTCCAATTAGAAAATAAAACGGCAATTATTTCCTTTTCAAATATATTGGAAAGATAGAGATGTTAGTGAGGCTTTGAATATATTCTGTTCTTATTCCGATTTCTTAAATTAGATTTTATTACTTTAGTATTCTTGCTTGCCATTTCAAGGGCTCATAAAAAGGACAAAAGCATTTGGGATACACGGCTAGCTACATACTATACTAACATATATACCTTCCTAAAGAATATTTAGGTGTCATTTCACTATTTTGTCTCCTCTTACTTTTTTTTTTATAAGTTTCCCTCTATTAAAAATATTTTATTCAAAACATGTCGGACAATAAATATAAATACTTCTTTTATTTTATTTTCGACGCGTTATATGATTCTAACCACTTCTTATAGATTCAATCTTATTTAGTTCTTTTCGGTTTGCCGAATAATATTGCTTCTTTTTCTATAAAAATGATAATTAGGAAATAGTGTGATATGCATTATTATCTAAGATATATTTGGGTATGGAGTATAAGAGCTAGTAAGTTAATGTTTAGTCCCCACCCACCAGTTTTCTTCTTTTCTTTCTCAACCATTAAAATATAATCTTTCGATTTTGGTCAAGAATCTGGTTCTTCATTTCCTTTTAGTTAATTTCTTCAATTGGAAAGAGAACCTAATTTTGCTTCACATCTCATCACACGTCTAGTCTAAATTAACATTTGTGGTTCAGGAGTCAGGACATTCAATTTTAAGGTTTAGGTTTAGGCCAACTTTGGATGTTAGTTAGGCCGATGAATTGCACTCTTTATTAATTTCAAAGCGAAGAGACATTTGATACGATAGAACTCAAATTTGAATTCATAATACCAGTTTGAATTAGCTTATTTTTAAGTTTATACGAAACAATTTATATAAATAAATAAGTTTTTATGTATTATTATAAACTTGTAAAAGTAGTTTATGAAAAAATAGTTTAATTATGAAGATACAATTTTCGTTAGTTATGACTTATGAATTAACATAAAAACTTATGAGTTTAATTGTTGTGCACTTTAAGTGTAAAGATTCTTTACACATGCATTCAATTATGTGTTGCCACGTCATTTAATGAACGTAACACATCATGTGTTTTTAAATATCATACATGATGTGTTGGTATATTATTAGACGCATGTGTAAAATACCTTTACACTGACAGTGCATATAAATTAAATTCAAAACATATTTATTCACATAAGTTATTTTTCATAAGCTCAAAAATAAGTCAATTCAAACGGAGCCTGAGTCTTTCTTCACTACTAAGTCTTTAAGGATTCTTTTGATTCAACGGAGATGAGAGAAGATAAATTGTTTTTAATTACATATGTTCAAAATATGTGAGTAAAAAATATTAATTACATGTATGATTAATTCTTGAGATTAATAGTTATGCAGTGACAGTGTAAACCTTTTTTATATATATGCATCCAATAAAATTACATTATAATGTCATCTTTATAGGTTTGTTCTAAAATATAGCCTCAAATGTCTACATAACTTGATCGGATTAATGTGGAAAACAAGTTTACACTGTCGATCTATAATATATATAAATTAAATGCTTGGTTCACAAAGAGGATGAAATTTTAAATTTTTTTATTTATTTATTATCCTTATAATCTTACAAACACAAATCAAACCATCTGTTGGCAACAATTTTCTATTCTCGGATGATCCATTTAACACGATAAAATATTTATAAATTTTGATTCTATACAAATACTCTCTCCGGTCTTATTTAGGCTAGATACATTAGTTTTTCAATGAATCTAAAAAGCCACTTTTGCTTATAAATAAGGCCGAAGGATATAACAACATGTACCAAAATGCACAGCAAAGAAAGAAAAAAAACCATTCCTTCTCTAGTTTTCTATAAAAATAAAAAAATAAAAAAAAAATCATTGGTATTTAAGTTTCCATTTCTTTCAAGACGACTCTCACAAAGAAGGAAAACTCTCCTATATTTCCTGTCCTCAAACAAAGCCTAAGAAAAATAAATACTTATAATCCGTTCTATTTAATTCTCAAAAGTTTCATTTCAACAGAAAAATATCATGCTGAAACTTTATCGATTCAATTCAAACCTAGGCTACTCTTGGCAATGATATAATATCCAATCAACAGATTATAAACTTTATCAACATGATTGCTATGCTAAAATTTGCATCAATTTTCATTGCTTAAACATTGCATCCGGTTTCAAAAGATTATTTTATGATTAAGACTGGTCATTTTGATCCCTGCGAAAAAACTAGACCGAATTTGATTCTTAAGGAAGAAGAATCAACATTTAATCTCCAAAAGACTACTACTCAATAAAAAATAAAACTCTTAAAGAGAAGGAACATGGCAGTCCACTCTTTCAACCTCGATAATTTTTCAATCCACCCCCTTCACGTGAAAAACTTTGGGAAATATTTACTGAAGTTTTTGTAAGTGTAAATTCAACTAAAATTTGAACTGAAAAAAACTTCTGGAAACGTTTTCCAAAGTTTTTGCTACTAGGCTAACATGGCTGTTAGTTCATTTCCACCATAGCATCTAGACATTTCCACACAGAAAAAAACTGTCATTAAAAAAGATTATTTGGTCCTTATATTTGAAATTAACATGACAAGGAAGATATTGGTTCCTCAAGCTAAATTTAAAATTCATAACCCTCAATTTCAAACATCCTTCTTCAATTTCCCTTTCTTCTTTCTCCATAGTCCCACTTTATTTCCTCAATTTATTTTCTAATGGAGAGAATCCATTCTTGTCCCACCTTGTGTTTGAGATTGTTAAGAAATATACCAGTACAAAACAAAATCTACATATATTTGATACCCTATGAAAGTGACTAAAAATAATCTACTCAAAACAAAAACAACCACTAAATATGGTAACCAAAACTGAACCAAATAACTCTAAGCTACAGGAAACATTCGATGAAAATAGGAATAATAACTCAAATTATGGGTTAGGGTTTTCAAAATCTGACTAAGGACTCAAAATTTCCCTTTTTTATTTTAATTTCAAATAGAGACTAAATTGCCCCATTTAATTTCACATTTTTTTTATAAATGCCACAGTGAAAATAAACTAACAGTCACATTAGTTCAGTGACGGTATAGCTCAGCACAAATAAATAACCAGTTGGCGGGTGAAGGTTGACGGAGGACTAACATGTTCCGTGTTTAAATATGCTAAGGGACTAACAATTTAGTTTTGTTTCATCTTAAAACTAAAGTGAAACTTCTCACTTGGAATAAACTTTAAAACTTATAGTCCCATTTCATGATATAGGTGCTAAAAGTAGTTGCAGGTCATACGTATTGGGGAAGGAAACAAAAAACATTGTTAAAGAATCATAGCATTGCTATCAATTATTAGGCAGAGCAAAAATGACAACCTAACAGGATTTATAGCTCAATCAAATGACCAACCCTGTGTCTAAATAATCACAGAAACTTTCTCTGAAGTTGAAAAACCGCAAGGTCTAGACCGATCAAAACCAAATAAATTAGGGTAATTTGATTTTGAAAGGTACGAGTGTAAAACAATCTCTTTGGAAAATTTATTCCTGAAGGAAAATCGCTGCATCCATTCAATTGTGTCCGTAAGGATCACCACCAGGTCCCACCACTTGAAGCTGTAATGCAAAACCAAAAAAAAATTAGTTCCAATAAGCAGTAAAGTACCCATTTGAAACGTTTATTTGTATTCGACTAGAATTTAAAAATTGTGAAAAGAATTCAATTTAATTTTGTTCCAAATATCCTTTTCCTGGAATTTTCAAGTCATTTTTTGAAAAAGCTGTAAACATGATTCAATGCAGTAATTTGCAAAAGTCACCTTGTGGAGGAATTTTAGGGATGCTTTTTCAATGTAAGCAAGCATACACTACAATGTGGTTTGTTTAAATCAAACAAATTAAATTCTAAGCAAACTTGGGCTAAAAGAAGAATATTTCAAACTCGAATTCCAAGCTTATATGTAGGCCACCTACTGCCAAAACATTCACCTTTCTAACTCGGCGATTATTTTAGAAGTTCAATCTGAGGTTGACAATTGATTAGAGGTGTTAATCAATGTCAGACAAAGTTTAAAAATATTCTTATATTCGATGTTTCATTTACAGTCACTGTTATAGAATGTCAATTTTTGCTAAAATAAGAATATAACATATATACATTAAACACTGACACGCTATAACATCAAAAACCACACAATAACTTGTCTGATAATTATATTTCAAACTATTCAAGGCCTTCAGATTATGAAAGGGAATCAAAGCATGCCAAAACACGGATTTTATAGGCGCAGCATCAACCTGTGAAGTCCGTGAAAGTTGAGGGCAAAAATGTGCAAGTGCAAACAAACAAGTACATGATTTTCAATCTACACTACATACAAACATATCTCGACATTTAACTCTAAATTGATCATGGTAATTACTAACTAGTAACAGTAAAATTCTAATTGTGATGCTCAACTTACCTCAAAATATTGTGCACACACTGGACATTCATGGGGTTTGCCTTTCTCCAGCCAAAACCAGACAACATCATGCTCATCCTCTGCAGAAATAAGGAAGAAAAAAAAAATTCACCAATAATAACATAAACCAAATTCTTCCAATACTTATCACCAGATTGTGAAAAGGCTTGAACACAGATTAATAAAGACAAGGAACACTTACCGCCTTCACCACCCGGGCATCCGACTATCCTTCTGTCATAGAAAGACTTAACAACAGCAGGTGTTTCCTATAAACCAGAATAAACAAAGAAGACATATATCAAGCATACTGCAAAACCATTATAAATATTATACAATGTGAATCTACAGCAATTATTCACATAACATATATCAAGCATACTTCAGAACCTTAATAAAACATCTTCAAGTACATTTTTTCTTAATCTTTAGAAACTTCAAAAACTGTAATTGTGTTAACTTAAAGCTCTACCAGCTACCAAACCCCTTGACGTTCCAGCCTCGCGGTTACTCTTCACCTCTAACAACTAAGTACAGCGAAGTAATTGAGGAGAATAATTTGTCAAATAGACCAACAAATTACTAATATCCTCATTCTAGACCGTTTTTCAATTGGCATATTAAGGTTAACTGGCAATTACTTCTGCATTGAATTCTATATGTATTGTGGATTGACGGTAGTTAGTTTCAAATCCTAAGAATCAGTTTAGTCGTTCTAGCCTTCTGTAAAATTTGAAATTACTTATCAAAAATTAACTGATTACCCTGACATGCGGTGCTTATGTTAATTTTATGGATTTATTTTGATGTTTCTTAAAATCTTACATTCAAATTACTAAGCATGACAATTTCAAGGTTTATAATATGTTTGGTCCTTTTATGTTAAACTAACTTCCAATTTAATCCTCATTGTATGTTGCAGTTATAATACCATCCCTTGGAGACTTGGGTATAACTCAGTGAGGTGTAGGGAGACTAGTGACCATATTATGTGACATGTATAGACTAAAATATACATGAACCCAATTTCAAAAAGATAAAATAATGTTCATATTCTATCTTATAATGGAGTGTGACTACAACAACTTTCATGACATTTGCTACAGTGCATCTCAGCGACAATGAAAAGAAATAATTTTTTTAAAAAAAAGGACAATATGAAGAAGGAAATAGGGATTCATAGAAATTAGAGTATAAATATCCGCTGGAATTTTTAACAACACACCACATTAGTTTTGTCAAAATCACTTTTCTAAATAAAGGTCATCAAACATAAGTCATTACACTACAAACCCACATCAAAATCAAATCTAGAAAGATCTAATTCACACATAGGTAAGTAGCATCAAATCACACAACAGTACAACACAACTTAAAACAAATTAAACATTGGGATGTATATAATTGTATGAAGAAACAAGAACACTAACCTTTGTGCCAAAAGGACCTTCTGGATGGTCTATTTCAAGAATATTCCTTCCCTAAACAAACAAATAAAAATTACAAAATCACAAACGTCCTTCAATTTCAAAAATTAACCTATATAATACAGCAAAAATAATTCTCATAGTTCAAATTCAAATTAAAAATGGAAAAATAAGAGCAGTTCTGATTTAACACAAAGGAAAATGGAAAAATAAACGTGGATATCATCAAAAGAATTCAATTCGATCATAGTGTGTTTGGTTCTGGGGTGACAAATTGACTTTGAATGAATTAATATTGTAAAATTAACTTAGTTAAAAGTGAGTTGAATATAAAACGTATATGTTTCTCCGTAAAAGTGAGTTGAACGATAACCTTGAGTGTAAAAATCACATTTGGAGTCAAAAACTACAAATCATAGCTTCAAGATAGAATCAATTCTACCAAAAACAAACATCCAAATATATTAAAATCATTTCAACACCTCTAAAATCAATTCCGACACCTCGAACACCAGAACCAAACATACAGGTAACAGATAATAAAAGTGTATGTATATCATTACAAAAATTCAATTCGATTCATTCATACAATTAAACATTACTAGCATTCAGATTTCGTACAAATAATCACAATCGAGAACAAATGAGAAAATACCTCAAGGTCAGCCTGAATCTCCTCACGTTCATGACCGGTAGCAATTGGAACTACATCCTCCACTGTCTTTTTGATCGAACCAGCTGCAATTACAACAAAATACGAATCAATCAAAACGAATCGAAATTAGGAACGATGCAATCTAGAAAACGGAGAAATGAACGGTTGAATACATACCTGATTGTGTGGCGACGTGACGGGCGAGGTTGAGGGATCGGAGTCCAGCGACGGCGGATCGGGGATGAGAATGAGAGAGAGGAGATAGGGTTTTGAGATGAGGAGAAGAGAAGAGTCTCCGCCACATGATGATTTTTTCGATCTAGGGTGGTTACGGTTACGGCGTCGTTTGGTTGGAAATGGGAAGTGTTTGGAACGATTGAAGAGAAAGAGAGAGTATTGTTTTGAGAATGAATGCGAATTTGAAGATGCGAGTGTGTGTGTGTTCTCTCGCGACCTGTGAAAGCGCTTTTGGTCAAGGCCCAAAATGAATTTGCACGTGATGAAGTGTCCATTGGCACGTGACAAACACAATCAAGATGATTTTTTTTTTTTGACAGAACAATCAAGATGATTATTTTATTTTTTTGGTGAGTAATCAAGATGATTATTATTGATTAATCAAACGATCAAAAAATATATTGTTATTTTTTAGGCCTCTCCATAAAAAATTTTGAAAATCCTTTCTTGACAAAATATAAATCAAATTTTTTTTAGGTTTATTATACGATTAATGTAACAAATTTACAACGTCCGGTCATAGGTACAAGGCTAAATTGAGAGCGTCGAGGACTGAATTGCAACACTTGTTCAAACATCTTGACGATAACAAATTTTTTTCAAGCATCGAACGGTTGTTGAAGATGAAGCTGAACATCTTCAGGATATTTTCTTTCCTACTGTCTTGATAATGGTAGTTGTTGTGCATGTGCGAGCTGTTGTGGTGGTTGTTGTGATGCTTCAGGTACATTTTCAACATACTTGGCATCGTCATTCAGAAATTTATCCGCGTCAAAATCATCTTGAGCATAAGCCGACGGTGCTCGGCCTAAACGTGATCGGTGCACGTGAACGCGAACCACCCGCTTGTGCATGTGTTCCAAATTGATGTTTGTTTATATTAATAATGGCAGTTTGCCTATTATTATACCTAAAAAGACATGTCTACCTAAGTGTTGAGGGGTTCAAAATTAAGGAGACCTCTCTTTTATAATTGGAGATGAAGTTAAAAGGTTCAAACATATTGTTTTTAAATTTAGGAGGTCAAATCGATCGTAAAATTTAGGGGACAAAAAATGTTTTAAAAAATAAATTATAGAATAAAATGTTCAATTTCTAGTTTCAAGTTAAAATTAATTTTAGCGTAAAAATCAATTCTACACCTCTAAAATAAAATTTCACAATTTTTTTATCGATTCATCCACCGTTCTATTATGCTTTTCATTGGATCATGTGGATAAAAGAATATGACTTATCTAGTTTATTCTAGAAGGGATACTTTAGGCATATATCCAAAAAGAGAATGCATGTAGATCAATAGGATAACTGTATAAAAAATGTCGAGTTAACAATTTTGGCATTATTAGTTGAATTATGTCTAATTGAAATAATCACATTTGAAAAGAAAAAAAACAAAAATAGTAATAGCAAATGAAATGTAATTAATTAATGACATTTCAAAATCATATTGTAAAATAGTGCTAAAATATTGTCACGCAACACTTCTCACTCGTTTATATTGTAGATTAGATACGTGAATATATAAGAGTCTGTCAAATCACTCAATAATACATCCTCCTAACTATATTATTACAAGAAATAATTCTATAATAATATAATAAAAATACTCGACCAAATAGATGATGGGTATGCATTTTAACTTTGTGCGAGTGAAGACGCGGCGTCTCCTGCTCTTATGGACCTATAACATTGACTTGTTATTACTCTCAACACTCCCCGACTCTCCAGCAAATTTGCATCATTGCATTCCTAGTGCTTGTTAGGATAGCGAACACTAAGCAATTTGACATCATCAATAACAGGACCACAAAGAGAACCAGAGTTATCATTCTTCATGGTATAAAAAGTACTTAGGAACCTAATCCTAGTACGTGCTGTAACAGCCTTAAAACGAAGTTTTCCTCTAACAAAACCACCTTTACCCTTAGATTGATAAGGAACTTGAACAGTGTCTCTACCAGCAAAAGCTTCTACTGTCATTGAACCTTCACATGCATTATTAGCATCACCAACAGCAAAAGTTAGGTCATAAACTCTTCCAATTGTTGTGAAAACTACTTGTGCTAATGCACTTTCTTTTCCTGCTACAAGTTCAATTGCTCTTGTTCCTTCAGGTACTGTGAAGTGTTTTGAATCAATGTATTTTACTGCTTTGAGTGATTCAACTATCCATCCTGGTAATGGACCATGAGCATCCTCAATGTGGGGTGGGATTAGTACCCCCCATGATGCATTTGGGAATACATATGGCCCTTCTTCAAAGTTTCCATTTTTCAATAAATTTTCTGCACCAAACAAACAAAAATAATAATTAAACTTCAATCCAAATTTTTAAAAAATTTAAGAAAGAGGAATAAAAACAAATTAAGTGACGCTTATGATTATTTTATAACCGTTCCGATGAAATTTAAACTTTGTCTTTTGAAATTACAAAATCAAACTCTTACCACTGAACTAACACCTCCTGAACATTCCAAATTAACTTGATACACAAAATAGTTTAGTCTACTTATAATCGCGCAATGAATTTGAACAAATTACAATGGCACCATGATTTTATCAGAATTATTATGAAGTGTTGGTTTTGTCAAAATCTTACTATGTCTAACCATGATTCTGTAAATCTCACCATCAATTCAAACATGCACTATACATTAATTAATGCAAACATTTTAAAATATAATATGATTATGTATGTAAATAGTAAGGGGTCAAAAGTGAGTCATCGTTCACGTGACATTTGCGTTAACTTGGTCAGTAGGCCAAAATCGTAAATTTTTGAAAGTTAGAGTGTTAAAAGTGCAATTTAGCCTTAAAATATAATTAAGCTAAAGCATAGTTAATTATGATTGATTGAGCATCTGAAAAAATATCTAAACTATATGTACACACAAATTAAATCCCTATTAAGTACCAACCAATATTAATATATAGATACATGGATATGTATAGGTATTTTGTGTGTAGAACAAAAATTACCTCTTGTTCTTCTAGGAGGATTCAAAACCTTCAAAGCAACAGAATCAATAAGTGGACCACAAGCAGGATCTTCTTCAACACCAGAATTATGAATCACAATTTCACCTTCTGGAAAATCAGCTCTAAACCCACAAGCAAATGATTCCCAACCATTACTACCATACATAGTTTGTATTGGAATAATACCATAATCTCTTTTCTCAGAAGTTGGCACTACTGACACATTAAGTTTCTCTTCTTGTGCACATGTACGAGCTGCACTAAATGTTATAGAATAAAATGACCCTTTAATAAGCTTTACTTTTTGCTTAATGTATGCTTCATTACCAAGCCTAACAGCATAAGCACCTTCTGGTACAATTAATAGCATGTCACCTTGTTTTTGTCCTGATTTTATGTATTCAACAAAACCTGAAATTGTCCAATTTGGAATTGCATCATGAGTTGTTACTACTGTACCCTTTAGTTGTGTTGCTTTTGGTCCAACTTCAAAGTCACCATTGGGCAATAAACCTGAAATTTACAACCATATGCATTCATTGATTTGTTAGTACTTTTTTTTTTTTTTTATGAAAATAAAAGGTACTACTATGACACCTGGATAAATAAATAAAAATATCATATTCGAATTCGTTGTCTCGTAATAATTGATATATTTGTAAAAATAATAGTCTTAAAATGACGAATGTCACTTTCAATCATCAATGAAATATCATATTTTTTCTCATGCAATCAAAATAGATTTGTTTAATAATAATTTTTCTCATGAAATTATAATTTTTTTTTTACTATCTTATAGTGTTTTTTTTACTAATTTATAGCATTTTTTTTATAAACTACGTCAAATAGAATTATTTCTCTTAATTTTACGGTTGCTATCTTAATTGAAAAAAATTAAAACATATTTTCATGTGATTTCATATTTAACGGTTAGCACGGCTGTTATTTTATCGAACACTACAAATTTAACTCGTTAACTGGCCATTCACCATCAAATCATTTATCATATATCTTGCTATTTTTTACCGGATAAAGTCTTGATCTATGTAAAATAAAAATAGTACTAATCAATAGTGACAATTATTGAGACAGTGAGTGATTTCTTTTTCAAAGACCACTTTTTGGTCTTGTTCCATGTGATAAGGGACATGTTAGTATAGTGACTTGCACATGAAAAACTTGTGTAAGCCATGTGAAAATATTTCCAATCTTATATAGTATTGTTCTAGAATCAATTTTATTGGATCCTAATATTCGCAAATCACATTTTTTAAATTGTCTTTTTATTACTTTTGTGTCAAGTAAAAGAACATAAAAACGGGTCAATTTGTTAATCATGTGCATTAGTTTAATCTGGTAACATTATAATACAAATATGTTTCATAATTATTCTTAGATAAATTATCTTAGTACAAATCATGTGACTTAAGATCTGACGAAAGGGATGTTGCAGATTCAGACTAAGCAAAGCAAAAGACTATCATTTCACATGCAAAGTTCAAAATCCTTCGTAATCTAGTTCACTCTTATGTTAATATATTTAGTGTTTTGAATGTGCGTCGCATTTGCCAAAATCACAGCAAATTACGACAAGGCAGAAGTTTGATATTGTAGCGTCTTAAAAATCACGGTGAAATATGTAGACATGAATTTGGAGGTGCAGACACTCAACCAAACAGACACTTCGACATAAATTATTTTACAAAATTGTGTTTAATTCTCTTGTGGTGCATGAATATTGATATTGTAAAATTAAGCTTGGTGAAAAATATATTGAATGTAAATTGAGCTATTTATGTTTAGATTCACTAATATGAAAGTTAGTTACAAGACAATGTTGAAACTAAATCATTTCTAGAGTTAAAAGCTCTCAATTCTAATTTCAACTTATGATCGATTCTCAAATCAAAATCCACCCTACCTAAACATGTCAAAGTAAGTAAAACCAAACATAATTAAAAGTAAGAATAAAACATATGGAGAACTTATTAGTTGTTTGATTAAAAAAAATGAACTTATAAATAGAGTTCAACTGAAGTATAGATAAAGTTTGACTAATAATTGCTCTAACCATTACTATTTAAATTTGATTTTTTTTATTGATTCTTCTTTAATTAAGGCTTGTTAAATAATTAATTAACATTTAAAGTTGATTAAAATTGTTAAATCTAAACTCAGGAACAATTGTGAGCATAACTCAGTTAATAGAGATATTACATTTAAATATAAGGATCAGGGTTCCTGACAGAGTGATACATCACTTATATAGGATGTCCCCGAGGGGACGATATATCACTTATATATTCACCTTAAAAACTGAAATTCTAGCACTAGAAACAATTTTTTTGATTAACTTTGAGCTAAAGTTTAAGGAGAAATCTAAAATTCAAGTACAACAAGAAGAAAGATCATGATTGATTAAAACAAACACATGCATTGAATAGTTAGATCCTAATCATCATAGTACATAAGTAGCTGATGTGTCGGTTATACAAATAAATTCCAACATTAATGCATTAAGAATATATAAAAAGTTGCATGAACAAATTAAAATTCAAAGTTTTAATCACCCTTAATTACATTGTAATATTGCATATAGTATGAGGATTTAATTAGAACTTACCATCTGTATAACACAAAGCAGCATGGCATGTTGAGAGAAATAGCACTAGAAGCATTTTAAACTTCTCCATATTTTGATGAATTTTTGAGAGAGAGATAGAGAGATATTTGTGTGAGTTGGATTTGAGAGATCCTAGGGAGAGAGCAGTGGCTTTTATTTGAATGATTATATAAAAATGCCATTGAAGTGTGCATAAAATTACAACAATGCCATTAGACTATCCTATCCTAATTTTTCCAGCAAAGAGATAGCATTTCCCTGAATACATGTTAGTATTGCCAGGGCATGACAATCTTACAAGAATTGTCAGTGTTAAAAAATTACTTAGTTCATTTGTTTTTTATGATAAATCTCTTGCATTAGTAACGAGATTGACACCAAATTTTGTTCTTTTTTATAATTTCATGCGGCTATAACTTTTATTATAACAAGTAAAATTTAGAACAATGTAGTTTGCTTGTATGTTATGGATAATAATTCAAAGTGTACAAGTAAGACATGGTGTTTGTATTATGCACAAATTTACTATTTTACAATTGCATTAAGCACAAAAACATATCTCATTTATTTCTTGGTTATCAAGATATTGATAGGAAATTTTCACCGTGTAATGATTAATCTTTGTTGGAAAATTTGTGGGGCTCACAAAGTGAGTTCTTTTTCTCATAACCGAATTTTTTTCATATGTCTAAATCAGGAATCGAACCTCTGACCACATGCTTAAGAGACAAAAACTCTTACTACTTGAATCAATTCATTGTATTGGTAATAACATACCTATTTTTTTAATGCAAAATTTCTATTTTTGGAATTTTTAACATGTTAGGTCACATATGTTAGCAAGATCATCTTTTTAAAAATATATTCAACTCCATTGGTTATTGGTTATTGAAAATTAAATACCTATCAACGTAATGTGCCTAGTAAATGGTCATGTTGTTTGGAGGTTAAGAAATAATGGTTGAATTGTATTGAGTTAATTAAGACACTCATATCTTTAGAGAAGACAATTATTGTACAGATAAAATTGTTTCGCTTGGTCTATATAAAGTAGTTTTAGTTAGTGAGATTCTATTCTTTTTAGTGTTTTAGATTTATTTAACCGGAATAGGTTAGGTCATTTTGAATATCATTTGTTGATGTCTCTCATGAGTTCTTTCTTTTGTTTACTCTGCACTATTTTTTCTTTCACTAAGGTTTTATCCCATTGAATTTTTCTGAAAATATCTTTAACGAGGCCGATGTGGCTTATGCCATTCACTTTTTTTGTGGGTTTTGACCTAGTCTTTTTTTCTTCTTATTTTAATTATATTTAAAAAGGCACTTTTGCCTTAAAAAAATTGCATGCCCAGCAAAGTTGATTAAATATTTCATTGCCTTCCGACAATGAATGCCTTGCCTAAAATTCTGTAACTAGCAACGTCTTCAATTGGCCTATTGAGACTTCAAAACTCAATCTTGTTAGTCTGTGAATTCTGAATTTAATATACCATGTGTAAAAACATCCAAATGCATCCAATTTTATTTTTTTGACCAAAATATTTGATTAAATCCTAATTTTTGTGATCAAAATATTTGATGAAATCCTAAAGTTGAAGAAACAAGTAATGCCTTCCCCTGGTGATATGTTTTTCACTATAAAATATTTGAAGAATAATGCAGGTATTATTAGTTTTAAATATTGACACGTGTTAATTAGTAAGACGTGGTTCTTAGATTTTGCATTTACAATGTTTATAAAAAAAAATGTGAAATACTCAGCACCAGAGTTTGCTTAACATTTGAGGCAATGATTTTATGGGGGAGGTTAAGACAAAGCCATTAAATCCCACATGCTTTCTCAGTCCACAACATATATTGTCGGTGACCATCCTTTTTTATTTCTTTCAAATTCAAATGTATATATGATGAATATGACCTTGTGAACCATATACTTAGACTTATCTATTGGTACAAGACTAGACTACTCAGACTATTTTGCAAAACTGTGTATAAATTGTCTCACCGAGTTTGGCTTAAGTGGTAGAGACATCGTGTTATATATGTAAAAGTCAGGATTCGAATTCTGGACACTCCATTTATTCATCTTTAAAGTAGAATTTCTAACCACTAATTACCTGCTTGACAAAAAAAAAACCATGTATAAATTAAATTTATGAATATATCTCGGTTGATAAGAATTTGCATTATATATGAGTGATAAGAGTTTAAATTTAGAATTTTTCACTTATTTATGTTAAGGGGTGAATTTTTAATCATTAGACTATTTGATAAAAAATAAAACTATGTATAAATTTTTGGCTATTGTATATTAAATTTTGTTCGTTTACTATAATCAAAATTATATTTTAGAAAGAAAAAAAAAAACACTCACCAAAAATAAACTTTTGGAGAAACTACTCAAAACAGTTTTATATGTGAAGAAATTTTTATGATTTTTTTCTTTTCTTTTAAAAATTTGTGAAAGTATATTAAAATTTCAAAAGATGATTATTTTGTTTAAAGGGAGTATGAAATAAATTCATCTCACAATACATAAAAAATTCATGGATACAGTCTATTTTTGTCTTCATCATCATCAGCTAACTTTATACATGGCCATGATGGGCCAACATATTTTTTTGTCACTTTAAACTCTGTTTCAGTGATTTCCCAATGAGTTTGTATCATGAATAATGAACATCTTCAATAAAATAAATTTTTTTTAAAAATAAAAAATAAAAAAATTAATGACAGATATATGAACATATTTTAGCTAGGTTGGTTGTACCATGATCCAATCACACATGGCTTTAAAATTTGATCATGTTCTCATGGATCTTCTATGAAGGTGGATTGGGGGGTCCAAGATCTCTGGATCATAAAGACCATATTGCCCCTCAATTAATTGAAATTGGTAAATGTTGTATACCAAATCTACATGGTTTAATCATGGATACCTTGAAATCAAGACATTAAACTTAAGTGATTAATAAATTCTCTATAAAATGAATTGTTCGAAAAAAAAATCTGAGTTTATTTTTTAGTAAAAATAATTTTTAGTTAGATTTCACTTATCTCGCTATCGAATTCTGAATTATCGGACCATCTTCTATGAAAATCAGAGGTTTATAAAAAAAAATGGATACCCTCGTGGGGGCTTAAGAATCATGCATCAATCTTGTGAAGGAAAAATCATGGAACTAGGAAATGAAAAAGAAGATCCATGATATATATCTTATCTTAGGCAGCCCATGTGACTCAAAGTTATTTTAATTTCAATGTGTCCCTTCTATTAGCCTACATATGGTGGTTGTTCTCTTTATTTCATTATTTTTCTTTTAGTTTCTTTGTTTTGTGGTCGGCAATAATAATTAAATTTAATAGAATGAGAAAATTGGATATCAAGAAAATCAAGCTGATTAATTGGCAGGTTTTGAGAATAATTGCTTTTATGTACAAATAATATTGCAAAATTAGGCAACAATTAACATGGTTGCATGTGATTTTATTTAGTTTAGAACATCCCGGGGCCTTGAAATAATTAAGTGCCAAAATAAGTTGGTCGAGTTGAGTGAATTGATTTGATTCAAGTGATAATTCAATCAACTCTTATTTATGATTTTTTTTATTGGGATAGGATATATTCTTCTTGTTTGTTCAGTTTTCCGACAAAAATTAGTTATTATTAAATGTTGATCCACACTTTCTACCGATAACATCATCGTAATAAAGAAAAATATTAGTCCAATTGACAAGAAATAATAGGTAACCAAAATCAGAGTACCAAAAATGGGGTCAAACCTCTTTGGAATATGGTAACAAAAAAAAAATTCATCAGAGAGGGAATGGTGAAATTGAATAGGGACATATATTTGCAGATTTTGCACAATTAGAAGGTTTGACCCCATTTTTGCTACTTTTGGTTACCTATTATTCCATTCCCTCCCAAATCAATTTCATCATTAGAAGGTTATGGGTATGTAGCAGATTTTGCACAATTAGAAGGTTCTGGTATGGTGAAATTGACTAGGGATTATGGTTTTCTTCAACATAATCGTCAATATATTTTCTTGGTATTTGATTTTTTGATTTTAACTTATTTTACACATACATCCAATAATATGTTACTACATTATTTAATGAATGTGACACATTATATATAGTAACAGAGTTCGAGGGGTTTTTTTGGAGGTTTTTCTCGTTTTAGCAAATTGTTCAAATGGGGGGAAGAAAGTAGGGCATGTTATATATAGTAACAGAGTTCGCATCCTGGATGGCAAACTTGGTGAATGACGTGTTCGATTCCTAGATAGTAAATGCTGTTTTTTTTAAATCAAAGTGTTGTTCAACCTGGGGGCATGAGAGTTCGCATCCTGGATGGCAAACTTGGTGAATGGCGTGTTCGATTCCTAGATAGTAAATGCTGTTTTTTTTAAATCAAAGTGTTGTTCAACCTGGGGGCATGAGAGTTCGCATCCTGGATGGCAAACTTGGTGAATGGCGTGTTCGATTCCTAGATAGTAAATGCTGTTTTTTTTAAATCAAAGTAGCAAACGGTTTAATAAATTCGTAGGGCGCGCGAAAAAATGAATAAAGTAGCAAAAGTAAATCTCGCGTGAGAAATGGTAAGGAAAAGAAGAACTAAAATATTTAAACTTTTTTTTTCTTTCTAATGGTTGGCTCAATCCATAAAAAATATTTCATATCAAGCCTAGGACTAGTTGAGTCAAAATTATTAAAAGCAAAATTTTTGTTAAGCCAACCCACAAAAATTTTAAGGCTAACTAGAATACTAACTTTTCTCTATTTAATTTCTAATGTTACTTACAAACTCCATTAACACCACATGCTAAATCACTTGATTACAACATCTAGAAAAATTATATTGCAAAACTTGATCTTCATCATCTATAAATGGATATATTTTTTGCTTCTTTAAGAGGAAACTCTATAAGCTACAAGGGATTGGATCGGTCACATCTTTGGAAACTTCAGTCACCTCAGAGTATCTCTTTCCGAGTGTGAATCAATTTCATCAGGATAAACCTGCAAACACTCAACATTAAAAGGAAAAATGAAATATACTTTTTTTTAGAGAAAGAACAAAAATATTAAACTCAAATTCATTCAAATAAAATAACAGTTGAATTGTGTTTACCTGATAATTTCTTTCCTCTGTAGAGTTACTACTTCTAACCTTCAACTCTCCTCTATTAGTGGTTAACTCATCTAACATTTCAGCATCATCTATTTCCTCTGATCCAGCTTTAGATGATTCATCCTCCTGTTAATGTGTAAAACATAATTAAGATGAAAAAACATAATTGAAAAGGATTTGGATTGCGTGCGGTGCCAAGTCACAATCTCACATATTCATGTAGCAAACACATTGGTAGCCATTGGATTGAGATCGGACGGTGCAATAAGAAATCAAATTTTGATTTTTTTTTTCAAACTAAAATACCGAGTTTGAAATTTCACCATCGATGTGCCGACTGGATTAATGCGTGAAATTGTGACTAGGCAAACCACATCCAGAAAAACATGAAAAAAATTAAGCTTAGCATGCCTTGTAGGATAGATTGAAACTAAGTCTTGGAGCACCAGGTCTTTCTTCATATTCAGCTGCATCTAATTCCCTAAGATGGTTTGGACTGAATATCTTGGGGAGTATATGTTGTCTCAATGTGATCAACAAAAAGAAAGGCAAAGGGAACAACATTCCAGCAATGGGAATCCATGTCACTCCAAAACAAATCAAGAAATACACACATTGGAAGAGTGTAAACAAGACTATGTATCTGAAAGGTACTGACTCAACAAAGGAAGCATGATCACCTTCCAATAACCTGCCAAGAAACACAAACATTGGCATTAGAAACAGAATTCAATGACAACTGATACTTCCAGTTGAAGATGTGTCCAGTGTATGACATGTTAGTATTCCGCGTCCAACACAGACACGTGTGGTAACATTCAATTATTCTATTTTCTCAAATTATTATCAGTGTCGACATGTCAGTGACGTGTCTGATGTTCATGTATGTATGTGTTAGTGCTTCGTGACAATAGAAGTTTCATGATTATGTTAAAATGGTGAAATCAAAGTAACTTTCACTTACTTGTACCACCTACTAGGTCTTACAAAAAGAAGCAATATCCTTTCCCAGAATTGATTTCCTGGAAGACTATCAATAGCCATGTAAGCAAAGTATCCCCACAAGACTGAAGTTGGTATCATTTTTATGGCAGGCATAGCAAACACTGCTCCTCCTACAAAGAGTGATTGTAAAAGGTTGCTCACTCTTTGCTCTTTTACTCTTACAGGCAAATATGTATCAATGTGTTTCTCAGGATCAAATGTGTTCTTATTGTTGTCTCCTTTATCTTCACCATTTAGGACAACATCTTTCAAATCCTCTAGTTCTTTTACCACTGAATTATTCTGCAGACAACCATGTTCATGAACAATTAGTAATTTAGTTATTATCCTTATCGTGTGTCTGGTGTCCGTGTCAGCAAGTTCGTAGCCAGAAAATTTATAGGATGGGGCCGAGACCAAAATATCATATGAACTATTAATAAAAAAACTAGCTTTATTGTCAAGAGGAAGAGGATTAAAAAGCCTAAGCTTACATTAGGATTATTATCCATTTCTATAAACACTTCTTGCATCTTTCCATATATTTCAGAATTGCTAGCTTTCAGCCTTATGCTTTCCTTTGCACTTTTAACCATCTTTCTTCGGATTAACTATCATTCAAAGATAATAGAATCATCATATTTAACATAAAATTCAATCTTCATAATTACTCTATAAATACCAATTCTCATTTACTCCCTCACCTGTTTCTTGAGAACAGCTAGACTCTTGGTGTGCATAGGGGATTGAGGCAGAACTCCATTTGAAGGAGGCAGGCCAATTAGTCCACAAAGCAAAGTCTGAAAGTTTGATTCAAAGCATAGCATTAGTTCTGTTTGGATCATTAATATGAGTGACAATAAAAATTAAGCAACTCTACAAGAGATATTTAAAGGCTCGAATGCAGTTTTAGTCCCCTTATTTTGTCTCATTTACGGTTTTGGTCCCCCCATTTTTAAACCCAAAATTATCAAAATTTCATCCCTCCATTTTTATAACAACACTCACAAACCCTGCACAACAACAACCTGCGCTAGGCCCTGGTGGTAATGCGAGTGACAAATAAATAAGTCAATATAAGAGAGATATGTATACTTACCATGAATCCTAGCAACAATATGTCATAGTGATATGCAGAAGGTTTTTTGAGATTGAATTCCTTTTGTTGTGCCAATTGGGATGCAACACTATGGTCAAAGAAGTAAAGTCCTGCTATCATTATAGCAGGAATAAAAGCCTCAAAAATGTGTGTTGGAGAAACCTTCCCCATATCCTGCATTATAATTTATGTCAGTAACTTCGAAAACTACCAAAGCAAGAAATTATGTATAACTGCAATGCATCATGTAAGATGGTTTTACTTTGATCACTGTCCAGTGATGTAATGATGTAGATTCCCAAGCTACAGGTGCAATGAGTCTTCTCGGAACTCCCGAAGGAACTTTACTTGTTACTACTGCGAATGATAAAATTGTCCACACAACTACCATGAATGGTACTCCATAATCTGCTATGAAACTTCTTAACCATTCTGCTCAACAAACACACAATATCAGATTCTAAACTCGAACGATACTAATGATGGTTCAAATTATTTTTACTAAGAATTCACTTCACAAACCTGTTCCATATAACCATGATCTTGCTCTTCTGCTTTTTAGAGAAGTATAGAGAAGGCCAAAGGTGAATATAACACCAAGTAATCCATTTGCATAGAGCCAATGAAATTGGAACTTTTCCAATGTTGGATCCTCCTCTTTAGGAACTTGAAACTCAGTTACCATTCCCTAAACACAGAAAATAACTTACATCAATGTTCTTTTCACATGTGTTATGCCAAATTCATGTTTTCATTTTATAGTTGATACGACAAACTAACCTTGATTGCCTGTTGAATGAATAAGACTGTGATCAACATGCCAAAAAGCTCACCAGCAATCCTCGTAAATCTATTGATGATAACGGCAGCATTGAATATTGCTAGAAGAAATAGCAATAGAGCAGTCCATACACAAACCCTGAAATGTTAAAAATATCCATTAGACAATGATTACAACATAAACCTCGGGTCTATTTGGATTGACTTATTTGACCTTATCTACAACGCTTACAGAAACAACTAATAACATGTTCATAAGCAATTTTCAACTTATTTTCATAAGCTCTTCACTATAGCTTATGAAAACAACGTATAACTAAGTATGTGAAAATAGCTACAGTATATTTTATCTTTTGTTACAGAAATAACTTATACATAAACACTTATATGACAAACACTTATGCTATAAGCGCATAATTAAGTTGTTTATACAAACCGGAGATGTTATTCTTACCATCCTACCCAAGCCAAAAAGAGTTCTCTCCCTAATCCTTCCTTATTTTTGGCATAATTGTACAAATAGGTGTACATAAGGATAGTAGGTTCTGCCACTCCAAGTACTAGCAGAGGCTGTCCACCAAAAATGGAGTGTATGATTCCACAAATGGCTGTAGAAGCCAATGTTTCTACAGTGCTCAAACTTCCATCTACATGCAAACAACAAAATTCTCAATCTATCACCAAAAAAATGATAAAAAAGAATGAACAAAAAGATAATGAACCAACCAACCTGTGTCCCTACTAAGTTGCGCGCCGAAAGCAATAACAGGTAAAGCAGAAGCAAAGAAAATATACGTAGTTGGTGCCAATATCCTGTCATTACATTACATTATTACATAGTCGTAGTTTCCAAATTAACTAGTATTGTTACATCACTTGTTCAAACGCATTACGGTCTGCAACTGCAGTTGCGGCGGCAATATAAAGGTCTTAAAAAGTCTCTTCAATAAAAATTGCGGCGGCATCAACTGCATTTTCTAACATTACAATATTAAGGTTCACAACATAACTGCAACCGCAATTCAGAACCATGATCATACATACATACATATATGAATTTCTTTTTTTGATAAAAATTACCTATGAAGCACATACACTCCTTACATTAAGCGTGTCCGGTGTCGCGGTGTCGGAAACCAGACATGGGTCGGTGTCAGATACTGACACGACACCAACACTTATGATTACACTAAATTATGTCATTTTCTCAAATTGTTATCAGTGTCGACGAGTCGGTGTGTCATGTCCGGTGTCTGTGTCCGTGCTTCATAGAAAATTACATACATTCATAGATACATAAATACATACATACATACATGAATTAATCATAATAATATATAAATAACTTACCCTATTCCTGAAGTGAGACCAGAAATCCAATCATCTTTATAGTGCACTCTTCTTCCCCTAAAATCGTTTACAATACCATTGAAAGGTATTTTTACGCTCTCCATTATCAAAAGTTGTAGTGCACTATAGTTTCACAACTTCAAACAAAAAATCAAACAAATACTACAAAATCAATCATATTTTCCACTAATTAACAATTTAACATGTAATGAAATTGAATTGAATAAAGAAACAAACCATAAAATAGGAGATTTTGTTTAGGGCGTTACCAAAGAATGTATGTTAGGTAATTGAATTGAAGTGTATGTAACAAAACAACTACTACTAAGTCCACGTTTTTCTAAGACCCAATTGAATATTTCAAGTGGTCCTTTGATTTTTTATGTGTGCAAACTAAACTGCAAACAGAAATATTAAAAGTACTATTTATTTCATTATATATGGGTTTTACTACATTTGGAAATAAATCACATTAAATAAATTAACAAAATAGGATACTTGAAAACAATAGGGGGAAGGAGGTTAATGACTTTTTTGCCATGATATCAAAGTAAGAAATTTTGTCACGCTTATTCATGAATATGGCATATGGCTATGGCATATGTTTTGGTAAATGGTATCAACAACTGTTTTTAGTGATTTACTAGTTGGTTACAACTTACAACCCAATCAATCATAGAGCATTTTTATTAAATGATTTTAAAATAGTCTCCTATGTATAACTCATATGGAAAAAAAATAAAGGTTGGAAAATATTTGATATGTTGGGGGTGCGAGTTCGAACCTATAATTTTTTATTTATCAAAACATTTGATATGTAGAGCGCGAGTTCAAATATGCAATTTCTCACTTAATAACGGTCCGAATGTATGAGTTTTCTAGTTAGAATTTTTAGAACAAAAGTAAAAATTGGTTTTAAAAATATTAATAAATGTTTTGGTTTTTATCAAGTTTTTTCTATTTTTGTATTTCTTAGTTAGTTGGTTATTATATTTTAATTTTTTTGGAATTATATTATTATTATAGAGTGTTGACCAAATCAAATTTCTTATTAGTTTTTTTTTTTTAAATGAGAAACTGTTGTATTGAAATAAATTCATCATTATAAAATAGGAAGATTATTTAAGATGATTCCTCTTTTTGTGCAGAAAATTTTCAAAAACATTTTCCATTTTTTTAAAAATTTACGCTGAAAAAAGAAACTTTGGAAAACATTTATCAAAGTTTTCTTGTGTGTTTTCCGCGAAAAGAGAAACTTGAGAGTGGGGAGAGAAATCATCGAGATTTAACCCTAGTATGACCACAGACTTAATGGGCTAACAAATTTGAATTTTTCTCCACATAGAAAGTGAGCTTAAATCCAACAAGTCTCCCCCCTCACAACTATGTGGAGGAAATCCTCTAATCGTAATAAAAAAAAAAAAAAAAAAGATGTTTGGTTGCTTAAAATCGTAAAAGCATTTTGAAATGTTTAGAAGAGGTAAAATATTCTTATTAGTTAAAAGAAAGAAAAAATAAAGTTAATGTCGTTTTTGCAATAAAATCGTAATTACTTTTTAAAAATATAAAAATATTATTTTTTTTGTCAAATAGCTTAGTGGTAAGAATTACGCACCATCAATCTGGCAGACACATAGAATCAATATCAATAGCTAGCCAAATTGATCTAATTGGCCACAACATTGCACAAATATAACAATCTAGGTACATCTGCATAATCATATATGGAACTCCAAAAACAGTCTCTTTGATTTGTAAATTGATATTTCTTACATCAAGAATGATTTAACTATGAGGCTTCAAAAAATATTGACTGATCTAAGCTTACTCTTCACATCATCAATCTCCTTCATTTGTTTCTGTAAAGAAAACATATTAAATTAAACCATCTAGACTAATCAAAAAGAAGCTTGATCAACAAGATAGAATAAGATTCATTGGCAAAGAAATAGGCTCCACCTCACATAAGGCTTTCCAACATGCTTCAGACTTATAATATTGCTTTGTCCATTCCATAGCCATCGCGTATTCAATTGTATTGGGCTGTGAACAATGTGATGTTGATACAGCATTTCTCTATAAAAGCAAAGAACAGTGTAAATCATATTTTTCAATATGTGGTAAAATTAATCGATCAGCAAGTTGAGTTAGACTACCATCTCTCGGCTTTGCTTGTGACGTGGGCCTCTATTAATGGAAAGATGACCAGTGAGTGTGTTTTTCTTGGCCGGATCTGTTACAGTTCCTTTCTTGGCAATGACAACCCTGCAGGAAACTTACAAACATTATATACCAAAAACAATGCATCGCAAAGTTTAAATTGCATCAAAAAATTTAGAGCTATCTAATATTTGCAGCTGTTTCATTTCTTTCCATTGTGAATCTGTGATAGCAGATGGTGCATGACCGATGACTCCATGCTAAAGGAAGAATGCATATGGTTTGCATTGCATTATTCAATACACTTAACCTATCATCAACTATAGAATGTTGCAAGGTTCCACACTTGGTGCAAAATATTTGTTTCATTTTTTATTTTATTGACCAAATTGTGAAGAAATATAAATTGAAGTTACGTAACCATTATTCCATGATGACTTCAAATCTGAATTAGAACATCTTATGTGGTTTGCATCTACCAACTTATGTTTTAACTTTTAAGTTCTCTGACCTGGAAACAATTATTAGGATTTAGGACACTAAGATGACAGACAGCTTAACATTGGTTTGAAACTTTCTGACTTGTACAATTGACCAATCTCTGTGTTCTTGTGCGTTTGTTTATCTAATTTCTTTAGAGTCGGATTTTCTATTCTAACATCTAATCTATACCATCAGTAAATTGAACAAACTTTTGAGTACAATACAAACAGGGTAAGCATATGCTGCACCTTTCATGGTTGCTTAACTATACCGCAGCCATTTGGACATAGCAGGGTGTGTTAGATGTTATTCAAATTCTGGAGCAGAACAGGATAACACAGCGATGAACACTGATAATAAAAAGCAGAAGAGAAAAACAAAGCAATAAATGAAATACCTCCCGCCTTCAAGAATAAGGCATCTTCTGTTCAACTCAGATATTGCATTTTCAGCTGCTTCTTTTGTTCTGAAAATAACCAATGCTCTACCTGTTGGTGGATGAGAAAACAAAATTATCAATTGATGATCAATTTTTTTTTTTATCATATAGCAGTGAATTTGATGTTCTCTATAATAACCTATGAAGCACGAACACCAGAAATAACATGGACACCAACACATTGACACCGATAATAATTGTGAGAAAATGACATAATTCAATGTAATCACATGTGTCGGACACCATACACGCCTTCGATCAGAAGTGTCGGTGAAAGACGAATAAAAATGAAACATGAAATTGTTTGCTGTTAATAAAAGTAAATCTGTAAGTACCATAGTATGTATTGGAAGTCGGGCTCGATTCTATCATCCTTGCCTCAGCCTTCTCTTTCAGTACATGCCAAACAAGATCCTAAACAAGAAGTGAAAAAGAAAAAGCAAATAAGAAAACAAACAATTAGACACAGACAACATTAAAGTAAAATCTGAACCCAAACTTCTTACTAGGAAAGAGTAATTCATCTCTCAACAGATGGGTTCTTCATATACATTTAAGTTTCAATTACACAATTATGAATCCACACATAACACAATCCCACACAACATTTTGCATACTCTAAAGAAAACATTAACTCATTCTCTTTCTTGAAGGAAAAAATTGTAAAAAACTGTATCAATTGTAAACAAATTTAATACCACAATCAACTTTCTTAATATCCGTGATTTTCTAAAGGGATCTTATATTTAGGGGCGGAGGTAGTAATAAGCAAGCTCTACTTTGTAGACAGTAAACAAAACAGGAGAAGAAACTGGGGTCATATATACCTCAACTTCATAAGACGTGTAGGATGGATCCAGATTACTCAGTAAAACCAGGGTATCCGACTCTTGTGCTTTCTGTAGTCTCTCTTTCCAAGGCTACAAACAAAACTATTATTAATACAAGCATAACAATCACTACATTCTACTTTGAGCAAATATTGTTGGATGTGCAGATACAAATAGGAACCTATACAATTGACTTTATTCAGCATTAGTCTGAAGATAGTATAACTCGGCAAAATTACAATCAATACTGTCACAGAATTTCTATTACAAATACCACGAGGATGTGTAGACTAGCTGCTAAATTCAAAAGGATCTTATTAACATTTTATTGAAAAAGTAATAACTAAATAAAAGAATGATCCAATCATTTCACAAAGTTACATAAACATTTCACGTCGAAAACCAATTTTTCATAAAAGCTAAAATGCCAGTTATTCTAAGTAGCAAAAACCTTATAATGTCAACCATAATTCAATAAAATAAATAAAAATATTCCGATGCCAGCAATGCAAGAAAACAGTTAAAAACCTAAATCGAACATGGTAGATAATTGATGTCATAGCCGTGCCTAAGATCATTTATGTAATAACTCATACAAAGTCATTTTGCAACCGCACTCAACGCTGGAAATTGAGTGCCTTCTAATAAAGATATTAATTATATATAAAGAAGATATCACAACACACATGATGAGAAAATGAATGAAAGTAAAAGGCTAAGAAAAACTGTTCATTTCTTTAGATGCTAGACAAAGAAAATTGCAAAGTGTGGAAGTTCCAAACGAAAACAAATAAAGAACCTCCTTTAGAGACACAATATACATATTATAATAAACCCAAACCCTTGATCAAAGCATAAAAACTCACCATTTTCTTAAACCACTTCCTTTTCTCCTGCAACAATGGAAATGGGAGTTAGCAAAGGATTAGAGCAGTGATTGGAGTCATAAATGAAACTACATTTACAAGTTATTACTGCGAATGTCATTTTTGTCACCACTAACATTCCCAGTCATATTATCTTGCTTCAGAACTTGTGTTCTAAAGTTATATCATTTATATACAGCGAAGAAAGGACATTTAGAAATCATGAAAATATAATGATGGTTAAACTTTCATAAATAAAAAACACTTGCTCTGTTGAATTTCTAAATACACCAAAATAAGCAGATAAACTATAGTGTATCCAATTCATTCACCTCAACTAGGAGACTAGGATCAATTTTTCAAGAAAGCAGTAAAACTTCTACCAGAAAGAAGAAGGAAAGAAATCAAAACTATGATTACCGGCATGGTTTTTAGAGACTTACTGAATTTGGCCTTTCGGTCACCTCGATAACTTTCCTGTTTAGTTTGACACTTTTATCCTGTCTAAGTTCCTCCTTCTCATCAAAGTCCTCTTTCTTTTGGATGTCGCTACTTTGACCAATGATTGAGTTCTCTTCTATGATCTTCCTCTTTTTAAATGAGTGAGAATCTAATGATCTCTTTGGCGAGACATTCTCAGAAATTCTCACTTCATCTTTAGTCTTAACCTCGTCTTTAAAATTCTCCGAAGTTCTTATATTTATCTTTGGCAAGACATTCTCAGAAATTCTAACTTCATCTTTAACTTTACAACGCAAGACATCCGAAGGAGCAGTCTCAGCCTTAACCTCGTCTCTAACTTCATCTTTATCTTCAACATTCTCGGAAGTTCTCTTCTTTATTTTTATCTTTATCGATTTAGACGGGTTATTTGTCTCAAGATGCAGATTATTACTAGTCTTTTTATCCACCTTCTTATTAAAGAACTTCTCCACTGCAGAACACCAATGCAATTAACTAATGTTATTAGGAATGCTAGCTAATGACGGCAACATACTGCAGAGATGACAGGTAAAGAAATACAAGACATGGATAACTGACCTTCAATTCCATCAATCTTATCAGGAAATTTATCATTGATAACAAGCCTATCAACATCGAAAGTACATTTGAAAACAAAATCAGCTCTCTTTAACTCTGTTTCAGATGGTTTGGGATTTCTCTTATCCTCTGAAGTGCAAACAACATTGCATTTTCCAATAATTGAATCCTGAAAAAAGAATTTTGATAAATTTCTCATTATATGCATTCAGTCTATTTTCATCACAAACATTAAGACCCTACATTCAACTAAAGTTCAGACATACTCAATCTTCAACTACACTACAGAATCGCATGTTGACAATATTTCAGAATCATGAAAACTAATGCAATAAATCAAACTATAAAGCGCCAACACAAACACCGGACACAACACTATACACAACACTACACCTCGACATCAGTAATAATTTGAAAAAATGACATTACTAAATGTAATAATCAAATGTATCAGTGTTAGACACCAGACACACCTTCAATCAGAAATGTCAGTGCTACTGATGAGAAATCAAATAACGAAATAAAATTACCACTGAATTGCGATTGGTAACGCCTGTATCCTTCCCAGATGCTAAAAACAACTCATTCCAACCAGGCTTATAACTTCCAAAGAAATTACGAATTTCCGAAGGCCGAAAAAACCAAACAACTTTAATCATCTTTTGAGTACTTGTTTGATACATCTTAACAAGCTTACCAATAGAAGTCTCAACATGATTAGTGTGGTAAAAATAAACACAGTCATACAAAAAATACTCAACACCGTGTAAAACAAAAGAATCATAAAACTGTGTATCCTTGTTTTTCACACCAATTCCTCTTTTATTCCCCCACTTAAAATTTCCATCTCTAACAATTTCTTCCTCACAACAAGGTTGTTGTTGTTGGTGTAAAGGTGGCATTTTTGTCACAAAACCTGAAACATTAAAAAAACCATAAATAATCATATTTTACCTTAAATTACCATAATCTTACACATTATTAAACCTAAATCATATACCTAGTTTGATAAATGATAACAATGAAGCTAAAAAAAAATTTTAAAAAAAATAAAATTAAAAATTAAAAGTGTGGAGGAAGAAAAGGGAAAGTGTGAATGTACGGAGAAAAGGATTGACTGATTGAGTGTGGAAGCATGCAAATGCAGTGTAGCAGAGAGCATCAATGCATCATGGTTATGGTGTGAACATTTTTTGAGAGAGTGAGTGATTTTGAAATGAAATTGAAATGTGGTTGAAATGAAATTATGACTCATATACATACACGCTTTATGTGCATTGGAAATTTGGACAAAAATTTCTGTTTTTAGTGAGAATGAATATCTTACTCATAATTCAATTTTTTTTGTCACCTTTCTATTTTTCTTTCCCAAAATGATGCATCGTA
This sequence comes from Trifolium pratense, assembly GCF_020283565.1. Classification (NCBI taxonomy): domain Eukaryota; kingdom Viridiplantae; phylum Streptophyta; class Magnoliopsida; order Fabales; family Fabaceae; genus Trifolium; species Trifolium pratense. The sequence continues at coordinate 57,484,421 of NC_060065.1, read as the reverse complement.
CTTTTTTAATTAATTTTTTTTATTATAATGTGGGGGGGGTTTTATTTTTATTTTTCTCAACAACATTTCTTATGTGGGGTTTGAATTGTTTATACAGTTCTTTTTTTTTTAGATAATTTAATGATTAGAAATTTTACCCTTAAGATGGATAAGTTTTATTTAATGATTAGTCAATTTTTTTTATTTTAATTTTTTATATTTTTTCATGAAAGAATTCAATATTTTATAAAAATATATATCTTCTTGTGTAAAACTAATGTTTGGCCTTAGGTGGTGCTTCGATCTTCCATAATTTACCCCATTCTTCTTCGCCTCTTTGTTGGAGTCACCAAGAATACTCCTAACCATGTCCTCTGAAAATATGGATTTAATTTTTTCAACATCCCATTGCTTAGAATTTGGTAGCATAAGTTGTTGAATCGTTAAATTATACACACCTTGATTTTGTGGAGCCTTCACCCATCTTCCTTCTTCTCCGCGTAACCACGGTTCATTCATCACCCTTATGCTACTTCCACTTCCTGTTCGCCACCTACACCCATGAAACAAAACATCTCTTGATTTCCAAATACTTCTCCAAGTGAAACTCGGATTATTACCAAGGTTAGATTCAAGTAGCGAGGACCGGGGAAAGTACATAGCTTTGAGAATTTTTGCCATCAATGAGTTTGGTTTATTGATGATGTTTCATCCTTGTTTTGCTACCATTGTCATATTGAACATTCTAAAGTCACGAAATCCTAGACCTCCATCTTTCTTAGACCATGCCATTTTATCTCAGGCAAGCCACCAAATACCTTTATTATTATTACCCATCTCCACCAAAAGGCATTTAGATGAATATAGTGTTACATGCAACTCCTCCTTTATGAATTTTGATATCTAATTTGTCTAAGTTTACTTAGATAGATAGTGTTGCATGCAACTTCTTTTGTTCCACCGTTTGTTAAAATTAAGAGTATAAATGGGCGTCAAAGTTTTCATTACATGTATCTAATTTAATTTATTTATTTATTTATTTATCAATAAGTATAAGATCTATGAATGACTTTGGTTTCGTTATAAGAAATGAATATTGAGATCTAATTTTTAATGAATTCCTTGTTTGTGTTATCCCTTCAAAATTCAAGTTGACTGTTAATAAAAGAACACGGTAGTTATTTTTTTTAAAATAAAAGAACACGGTAAAATCAAGGATACCAAATTTTGGACATCAAATGGCATTCTTTAATTTATGAGTCAAAAAGAAAATGGCGTTCTAATCTTGAACATTTGTTTTAGCTTCCCCGCTCATTTTAAAATATGGAGTTATATAAGTTTAAAATAATAAATAGAAATAACATAAGCGCAATTTATACGTAAAAAAAAAAACATAAACGCAATTTGAACATAATTTTGAAATAAAAGGAACATAAATTGGCCATTCATGACTAAAAATAAAATATATTTGTTTGGGATGAAAACATCTCATTTTTAATTTTAGGGACTAAAATTAACATTCGCTATAATTTTTTGGTTTTCACCGCCAGTTTAATTTGGTTCGGGGATCAGTTCTGGTATCAAGTGGTTACAGTCCCCTTCCGATCGCAGTTGCGGGGATCAAATCGTGGTCCTTCCTATCAAGTTCAACGCCAATCACCACTGAACCAACTAACGATTGGTAACTTTCACTATAGTTGTTGTGTGTTGTTAAAATAGTGCAAAATATAAATTTTGTGTGTTGTTGCGTTGCTATTGCCGAAATTGATCTCAACTTTGTAGAATAGTCAAATTTATTACTTTGATACTGCAACATAGAGGAAGTATATAGTGAGATGAAAACCGAATATTTGAATACGTTGGTGGTGAAATAGATGTTTAAGACGATACAAACTCATATTTGCCGACATTAATGTCCCGGCTTTTTTTAGAGCTTATGCAAACAGGCTTATGCAATATAAATTATATTTTATGTTATTTTATTAGTCCACACTAGTTAAAATAGTATTTTTATAAGCTATTTTATCATAAACTATCTTGAAAAACTTATAATAATATATAAAAATTACATAAACTGTTTGCATAAGCTCTAAAAAAATTGGGTCAATCGGACCTAAATATGGTGAAAAAATGCAGAAGTTATCACAATATTGTTAAACGTTTTGCTTTTTGCCTTATGAAAGCATGAATAAATTGGATCTTAATATTTGTCATGACAACAAATAAGTATCTTATGAATTATGAATATAAGATGAACTTTTCTCTCCCGACCCCCACATTTCTTTTATACTCCTCAAAAATCTCATTTGTGGTCCGCGCGTGCTTGCCAAACTATCAATGTCGGGGTGTTGTGAGTATGAGTGGACAGGACCTACAAAACCGAACCAGCCCAGTTAAACCGGACGGTTTTTAATGTTGCGGGTCGGTTTTAAAAGAACAAAAAACTCGGTTTTTAGGGTCTAATCAGTCAGGTTCGGTTTAATATGTCTCATCCATGGGTAACCGAACCGACCCATGTGTACACTAGTAGCTTATGTCTTGCTGTATTCATATACACATACTACTACTTCTTACCGTCAAAAGAAAAAGCCTACACACCTACTCTGTACCAAGCTACATTCATTTTACTAATTTTTTTAACTCTTCACGGAACTAGTAGTACCATTGCACTATCCCCAACAAACTACTACTATCTCTCATTTAGCTTCCATGGATAAATCATTGTCCATGATACCTCTCCATTTTCTTGGTTAATCTTTGCATATATCAACACACAAACAAAAGAGTAATCTTCATTCTTTCTTGGTGTCTCTCCATTTTCGTTATTGCTGGATTTCTTCTCTGCTTGAATATGGGTCATTAGTTTTTTTGTGTTCTTGTTAAATTGTTCAAATTCGACCAAACAAAGGGTTGGAATCTTTACATGCATATCAGATGTTGTTTGAACAAAGAAAGTTCAAGTGATGTTTGATTATAGTTGATTTCTCCTTCTTGGTTCACTTTTTTGGGTTGTTCTTGATTTTTGTTTTTTCTTATCTGAGTTTTTTTTGCTGGTTCATCCTTTGCAACCCGGATGAATCCATCCGTTTAACCCGCAACAAACCGTTAAACCTGAACCCGTTTTAACCGAGTCACAAAAACGGGTTGATATGAGTTGTGTTTGTCCACCCATGGATTGGGGCGGGTGGAGCTTTTGGGCCTGTACCGACTCAACCCGCCCCGTTGTCCACCCCTAGTTGTGAATTTAATTCTCACCTGTGACAATTTTTTTCATTTTAATTTAATATTATTTATAGTTCATATTCAATATTTCAATAGGAGTATTACACAAAGTATTCCAAAACATCCTAAGCTTAAAAACTCTCGCCCTTCTCAAACTCTTTGTGTCACATTTCAATTGTGCGATTTGAAATCTTTACCTAAAACTCTAAGTCGGCATTAAGCATCTCACTTATAAAGTACTCAATCTCCACAATGTAAAATTTAACCCACTTCACACTTGTCGCAAAACATCTTACAAATAATTTGATCCCCAAATATTTTGATTAAAATTTCATAATCAAAAGAATGTAATATAATATTAAAATAACAAGAAGCCAAACAATATGTCTAAACCAGCAAAATAATGCACCTATGTAGTAGCAAAAACTTGTAACACCGAACCATGAGAGGGTTGACCCGAATGTCGACAAACAAGTAGACATGTTGTTGCCAAAAAAGAAAGCAAGACAACCAACACCGAAGAAGCATCACAACAACCAGGGAATCCATTGTCGAAAGCAAGACAACAATAGGAAAACAAAATCCACCTTCGCCACCACAGCTTAAATAGTAGTGATTCTGATTCTCTCTATTTCAAAATTGGACAACTCACCCACATATCTGAAAGTGTTGATATATTTGGATGTTTATACACTACTAGTACTTACTATTAAATAAGAAATGGCTTTCAATTTTTCTTTTGGAAAATAGAGATTACTGGAATCACGACGAATCGCACTATGATTTAGCAAAAGTACTATGATTCTAGCAAATCTAGCATAATAGGAAACATACTCCAATAAATCCCGCGTATAATATTGAAATAGAGAAATCACATTTTCATTTTTTTGTCAACGTTCAACAGCACTAATGCATGTGAAAAAAACTTCCAAAACTTAATGTCTGGTTCTTTTCTCTTAAGTTTATAATAATTAAATTAAACAAAGTTGTCAATGTTGAGGTGAAAAACTGCACGCTAGTATTATTTTCAATTCTCCCAACCATTCCAAAAAATTGTTTTGAATTCATTACCGTATATTTTACAGTTACCAAATCTCAATCAAGTGTTGCATAGTGTAACCAAAAAAAAATAAAAAAATCAAGTGTTGCATTAAGAACCAACCGTACTAAATTATATTCATTACCAATCTCATGATAACTTTACAAATTATGACATCTACTTCCCACTTTCTTTTAGTGGGAAGAGATAAGCAGCTCAACTATTACATCTAAAAAAGAAGGGAAAAAAAAAAGGTTAAAATAAAACTGGCATATCAAAAATACCCAAGAGAATCTATTTCTCTTTTAGTAATATGGCGTAAAAGGCGAACAAAATAAAGAGAATGAAAGGAGAAAGGAAAAGTGCCCTACAATGGATTGACCTATGTATGAACTTTGAAAGAGATAATCTACTGACTTTGCGAGTTATATACAGAGCATAGTTTACCGATGAAGGGTAATACTGCTTCTAGCAACGCTTTTGGACATTCTTCATGAGGTAGATGGCCACATCCTGAGATTGCAACCAGTCTCTGCATGTTAAATAGATAAGTATTAGAAAAAAGTAACCACATGCCAAGAAAAATGATTGGGAAATTAATAAAGTAACAGAAAAATGAAGGAGTGGGATTGCAACGAGTATTTTATTTTCTATCTTGCGGTTTCCACGACTACCAAACACACACTAATTTCACATTCCCACATTGTGGAGAATGGATAAAATAAACTTGAAGTTGAACAATGAACATGGATACTTACAGAATTCACAAATTTTGATGCCATCACTTGACTAGATTTCAGAGAAACTAGTGAATCTTCAACACCAGCTACGACCAACAACGAAATCTCTTTTACATCTTGTAGCAATGATTCTGCATTTTTTGCGGAAAGGATGTTTTCAGATGACAGTTTACCAATTTCATGGACTGCTTCATCCCATCCTTCTACGTATAGTGGAGCCTAAACACAAGAAAAGTCACGTGTGACACAAGTCAATAAAATTTCTCCCAAGTGATTCTCAACAAAAGCATGAGGAAACTCCAGAAGAAGCTAACAAGAGAAAGAAAGAACACATAAAAGGCAGCAGATTAAACTTACAATCGATGAGAAAATTCTACTAGGATTTACCAGGATAACAAAAAAATAAGAAAAGTATATCTCAATTTATAATTACTCTCCGAAAAACGTACAACACGTTCAGTATGCCAAACTATCTAAATGAAGTATAAACCTAAACAAATCTAAAGTAATTTAAGTTTGTGAGAGTTCATTATATGGCATTTAACTATGAGTTAAGAGATAATTTTCCATTTCATTAAATTCATTATCTCTGCGATATGAATCTGACAAAAAAGAGAGAGAGCAGTTCCAGTTGAGATTATCATGTAGCTTAAGGTAGATGCATACCTTATAGAGATTCAAAACTTCCTGTGTCAGTTTGGTAGCATCATACCATGAACGCCGATTGATCACTTGAGTGATTTCTGTTCTTAGTAGTGGCCGAACCAAATGCTTCTTTCCAAGTGAGGTGTGCAGCAGGATTCTGGCAAAGGAAGGAACTACTTCCCTAGACAAGCTAACATTTACCAATACAACCCCTTTCACTGTAACCTGGATGATTAAAAAAAGGAGTTAGGATCCTCTCCATTTGTTTTTTCCATTTTCCCTCTCCATTACTATAGTTTTAATGAGTTTTATGATATATATTAAATAATTGGACCCACCAAATGTCACATAATTGCATTTATATTTTCAAAACTTTAATAATGGAAAAAATGGAGAAAGCAAAAAATGGAGAGGATCCCAACTCAAAAAAAAGACCCAAGAACTTAATAAAATGTCAGAAACACATTAACCACAAAACTTAGAACCTCAATCATTAACAATTGCTTGCATAAGACAACTTTACCGAATGCCCAGCAATGTGACCTGTATAAATGAAACATTCATATATACACTAATAACTAAATACCAAGTTAACTAAATGTTATGTATTTATCTATTGTTCTTTGAATCATTGTTTTTTGTTGTCATGACTGATGATTATTGTGTTGCATAGTTAGCAATTAACATGTTATGCAATATATGAACGCTTGTTAATCCCAATATTACAATAACATTTTATTCACAATGAGTGTATTTGATCAAGCAACTGTTATCACATCATGACAAAAATAAATCATGAAATAAAAAAAAAGCATTGTGTTGTTGCGTAATTTCTCAACCCATACACGTCAACTAACTTCTTTAGTTCATTACGCCCACTTCACAGGTGATTCTGGATAAAAGCAAGGCTGCGGCATGCAGCTAATAAATTTGATTAAGTTATTATCTACTTAATACTTAACATGAGAAAGCAAGAAATACTCACGTTGAAAGAATTCATTGAACTTTGAACTCTTTGTGCGGCCATCAAAGCAAGCAACCCTCCATCATCGTGACCAATTAGCACAACTGAAGAAAATCCAATCTCCGAACAGAAAGACAAAAGTAGGTCAACCTGAAAAATATAGATCCATCAGAAGTGGAATTTTTGGACAACCTGTTTCTTGGAGATAAACTAAAAGCTCTAGGCCGTCCACTTGAAAAGGAAGCCGGCACATGGCTAAATGCCTGTTTAACTGAGACTGGGAATAATATAATAGCAAATGTTTTCAAAAATAATTCATACTAAGGATAAATAGTAATCACCTGACTTTCAAGTTTATAAGGATTAGACAGTTCTGTTTTCTCCCAGTCCTCTCGTCGCAACCTTGAAGTCAATCCCCAACCAGGCCTATCAAATGCAGCAACTGTGCAATTACTCTGCCGAGCGAGAGAATTCATTACGTGCCGCCAAGAGAAGACTCCTCCACCAAACCCATGTATTAAAACAATACCCACTTGGCCAGTGCCCTCTACTTTTTTATCCAAAGACAGGATATTCGATTTAACTGTTTCATCATCTTCACAAATTTCATCTAGATGAAAAACAGGGATGTCTTTGGACGAAAAGGGAGACATTACTGGACCATCTAAAAGAGGAGCATATAAACAAGAGGAGTCGTGGAATTGATTGCTATATGTCCTGTAGAGTTGTCGCTGGATTTTCGAAGACACATATGGCAATTGTCTATTAAATTTTGATAGTCCCCCAGACATTGATGAAGTGTAGCAAACAGAACTAGATTCAACAAAGGATGACGAGGACAAGCTAAGTGAAGGAGGTGACCCGGGCAGGCTTATTTTGTAATGGAGAGTAAGACCTTGGCAGGTGATGAATAAGCTGTCAGAGTCTGCAAGTAATCTAACTGGCACTTCTTCATCACGAGCTGCTCCAAAGGGTCTCCGCTTCATTTCAGTGTCACTTTTTGGGGTTCGCCCCCCAGAAGGAACAGGGGAGCGCGGGGCTTTCTGATAGCTAGAGAAAACACTTTTGCATGAAAGGGCCTGCTTAATTAGTCAAGAATAAATAAATCATTATTATGTGTTAGTCATTGAAGTAAATACAATAGATTGAAATTCCATTCAACATCGAGGATAAAACTACAACCACTTAGTCCAACAAAGTAAAAGAAAAAGAAACAAGCATGCTGAGCACTACACTAAGATGTTGTTATGAGACTAGAAAACCAATCCAAAACATACCGCTTCAGGGTCAACTCGATGAAACAGGTGCTTTCTCCTTGCTCTGCAGCTGGTTCTATAAGCAACCACGATATGGCCAAGGGCAAACACAACTGACGAGAGAAATAAGACAGGCATTCCCCATGACTTTTTCAAATGGAGTATCTTCCTCGCAAGGGAAACCGAAGCTTCCCCTTCAATTTGAGAATTAACAGTGAAAACACAAGCTTTGACTGAAAGGACAGCAATCGAAACAAAGGAACACAGAGCCACTGTTCCAAGGTAAGGACCATGTGAGAGAGCAGGACCATCACAAATTGAATAAACACCTGCGTTCATTTAAAAAGAAAATCTCAGTACGATAAATAACCACTCTTTCATACATGAAAATTACACTAATTAATAAAAAAAACATAGACTATTCACACACTAATCCTTGTAAAGATTTCATATACTATATACAAATTGAGAAAAGTAGAGCACATTCCGTAATAATAAAGACAAGAAAATTTACCCAAATAGTGCTAATACTTCATATTAAACTTTAAATATAATATTTCTATAATAGAATATTCTAATTACATTTCATTTCCAAGAAAACACACACACACACATTAAAAAAAGTGATAGATAAACAAACACCCCTTTAATTCCTAATGAAATTCAACTTTATAATTTTATGTACACAATAGATGAATCATAACATGCTCTTTATCTTGGTTGAAACACATCCTAAAGTAACAAAATAAATGAACAAACAAATAACTCGATGAACGAGTTAGGCAATGCATGTATCTTCAACCTCAGAGAAAATTTACTTATTCTAACTGATAAAGTAAAATTCAAACCAAAACAGACAATTCCTTCAAAAACCAGCAACAGAATAATCATAAATTCACGATAATCATCACATCAAATCACAATGCAAGTAAAACGAAGCCAAAAAAAAAGTGCAAAAAAAAAGCTAAAATCGAATCATACAGATAATGATGAAGGATCTTATAATCGAAACAAGAGGAATATCCATCAACGAACTCTTAAAAGAGTAACGACTCAAATGCTCCTTGAAACCATAACAACTAACGCACGTGAACCTCGAAATCAATACACAAGGCACAATCACATCAATAACCGCCACAACAACCGGCAACGACGTCACTAAAAGCGACGCAACCAATGCCGCGACGAAAAAAACCGTCCGAATACACCTCCGAAGCTTCTCGAAACATTGTCCTCCTCTCGCCATCACAAATATGGATCCGATTACCGGTAGCCGGTATTCCGGTAACGGTTTCCAGATTCGGCGGCAGTTATACGATGCTTAATTTAATTCAAAAAAAAAAATCAAAAAAATAATAAATAAATTCGGTTAATTAGTTGAGAGTTAAGAGATAGATAGAGAGATCTCTGAATCTGTTATGGAACTGAAACCCTAACCCTAGCTTAGATAAATTGATAAAACAGAGTGTTCTGCGGCGGCGATTCATAAGCTGTTTGTTACCGGCGGCGGTGGAAGTTTGGGATTGGTTGCCGGAAAATGGAATGAGGAAGACGAAGTTAGGGTTTCAGAGAGAGAGAGAGAGGGTTGAAGAATTAAAAGCCTCTCTCTCTGTGAAAAATTTGTGAAGAGTTTTTGAAGTTTTGAAATGCTCTTTGTTTTGTTTTGTTTCGCTTTCTCTAACCTCTTTTCTTTTTCTTGCTGTTTCTTTCTTCTTCTACTACTACTACTACTCTTTTTGTTTTCATATACTCTTTCATTTTTATTTTTTTATTATTGAACTATTTTAAGTAGTTAATTAATCTTGCAAACAAATAAATTTTGTTTGTTTTAGATGTATTTGTTTTTGCTAAAAATAACTATATTCTTTAATTTAAATCATTAGAGTATATCTATCTTTACAATATACAATATAGTAAACTAAAAGTTGCTAAAAATAAAAATAATAAATCTGAAAACAAATTATAAGATTCATTGTTAACAATGTAAAGTGACAAATATTAGAGAGATTGAACAATTCCTAACAATTTTTTGTTGGACTTTGTTAAGTTCGCAGTAAAATTTTAAATTACTACCGATTTTCTTTTCCCGGAAATAAAAGGGTTAATGCCAACAAATATAAAGTGATAAATGCATAAATTTACAAATATTACTACCTTCAAGTGTTTGAAATATCACTTTTTTTTCGATTTGTAATGTTAATGACATTAATACATTAGTTGAATCTGTATTTGATTAGAACAAATTTTTAATTGGAATCATATGAACACGGTAAAAATGAGAAATAAGAAAAGTATTATATCAAAATCAAGAATTAAAATAAACAATGTCCACAAAAAAAAAATACATGGAATTTATTTTTATGATAGTTATATTTATGTCTTTTTTTGTTAAGCAAGTTATATTCATGTCTACACTATTCCTTTTTTAATAATAGAATGTTATTTTCTATCTTAATTTTCTTTTAAAAAACTATTTCTATTTTTGTTTAAAAAATACCTGTTAAAAGGTACTACTTATAAAGCAAATTAAATCTTAGTAACATTTACGTAATATCCATTTTTTATACTATAGTTTATTATATATCAATTTTATTTATTTTTGTATAATTTAGTAGCCATGTTATATTTTATAATTTATGTTGACTATTCTTAATTATGTAAAAAACAACAACAAACAAACATTTATAATGATTGCTTGCATTGTTGGCAAGGGGAGAATCATGATTAGTTAAAAATATAAACCCGATTTTATTCGACATTTTACAATAAAAATAGATTAACAGCCTGTTTCAAACCTGGCACCTTTTGTTACAAAAAAACCTGGCAAACTATTATTTAGTCTTTTTTTGACAGGTATTTATATTTTACTTTATACCATTTTCTTATGAATTATGGAATTATTTAGAAAATAGTTATTACTTTTTTGTACAAAAAATGCCTATTACTGTTATTTTCGGAAAAAGAAAAACAATTATTTTTATGATTTTTTTTTTTAATTAGTAACATGAAACCTGAAATCCTGAAGAAATGGCTGTATAGTAGGAAAAACATAATGATGTAGTTGCGACCTTTAAGCCGAGCTATCTTAATTAGGTCTAAATTTATATAAGATTTATAAGATTTAGTAGATAGTGAATTAATGTATATAAACTCGAGAAAACCACAAAATTTGGTCTAATGGTGAGAGATTTTGGTAATATGCATGAGGTCGTAGATTCGATATTCGTCGACAATGTTGTAAACAAAAAAAAATATCAACTCGAGACATTTTATGTTAGAAGGCTGTTAATCACACTACAATCTCACAACTGTGTAGAAGTCGATTTGCACTAATAGGTCATGTGTGCCTCTAATATTCATGAGATTTTTTTGAGATTTCGCAAAACTCTTGTTCAAACGGTCTCATTTGACACTCGCATAGACAACCAAATATGTGCGCAAACCATACAAAATTGAGTGGGTTGAAAAACTTAACATATATTAATTAATGGTTTGTTAAGAAATCTCACATCGGATGTGAGCAGGGGCGGATGCAGGTATTGGCAATTGGGGGCTCAATCCCCCACCAAAAATTTAATCTTTCTTATATATTTTTTAAGCCCTCATGACTAAGCTATTATCTACTCACTATAATTTTTTCTTATTTTTCAACTTTTTACTACTTCAACTATTTAATTTCCACACATTTTCTATCGAATTTGGATCATCTCATGCTCTTTTGGTACTACCCTCATTTTCCTCATCTAAGAGTGATGATTAATAGAGAATGAAAAGATAATAGTTTAGAAGAGAGAGAGAGAACAAATGAATGAATGATTGAGATTGATGTTGAATGAAAACATGAGAGAAAGAACATGAGAGGATCCAAATCCCTTACTATCTTAACTTTACTCTTTTTCTTTCTTAATTCATATAAGCATTAAGCATCTTTTCTCCTAACATCCTTTTGAGTTTTTTTTTTTCTCGCCATAACTGTGTATTTTATAAAAGTTCGTAATTTTTTTAGTCAAAATATATACACTATATTGTCTAGCCCTCAGCATGAAATTTTTTTGGATCCGCCACTGGATGTGAGATGATGTGAATATTGGCTTATGAGTAGGGACAATCTTCATCTTACAAACCAATTTTCTAGTGTTGAGTTAAGCTCAATTATCAATTTTAAGATAGTTGAAGGAGTTTGTTGAGTTAAAAAATTCGGGTTCAAACTCTCATGAATGAGAAAAAATAAATAAAATTAAAAATTAACTACTAACATCGGGCTATTAAATATAATTTTTTTAGTTATTGGGCTACTTGACAAAAAAATTACATTTTTATTGTTTTTTCAATTTTTGTTTGGTGCACTGTGCACACTCAAATAAGAACCATTTTATTAAATTTTGTGGTGTTAGTTTACTTAATAATTTTTTATTGGAAAATGTTAAACACATAAATAAGGAAATTTTGTCTTAAAACTCGTGAATTTAATTCATTGAAAGTGTAAAAAGTTATTTTTATCAACATCAACTTTATATTTTATTTCTATTTTTGGTATACCGGTGCACTGTTTAACATTACTTTTTTTATTTGAGGAAATTCATTGTTAGTAACGAGTTATTAAAGGATACAACTGATCTAAAAGTTGCTCATAAAGTTATCTTATCCTATATATAAACAATGAGTCATGCTAAACAGTGCCCCTGGGGCACTAGTTAAACATACTAAATAAAGAAACAAAGGATGAAGTTAATGATGAGAGAGAATAACTTTTCACATCATTAAAACATTAAATGCACAATTTACGAGATAAAATTTCTATATTTGTATCCTTAACTAGTGCTCCGGGAGCACTGTTTAGCATTTTCCATAAACAATTACTTTTGAAAGAAAATTACTTACAATCTTAGATTATACAATTACTTTTCTAAAACTTTATCACCCCCGCAGTCCCGTTAACACACATCCCACGGAATGTAACGCGCCGCAGGCTCGTCCCTTGCATATGCACAGATATCTTACAAGTTTAAAAGAAAACACTTATATTATAATTAAATTGTTAAATTTCGCACGGATATGTTACTAGTTTGAAAGAAAATTACTTACATTATAATTAAATTGTTAAATTTCTAAATAGTTAAGTGTTTTTAATAAATTGCCAATGTATAATTTCCATGATTCTTCAAGAAATTAGTCATTATAATTCTCAAAGTAAAAATAAATGCAACTGGTACAAAATTATTACAGTAGTAATATGATGTATGATGTATATTCAGAAAAATGACTAATTAAACAAAAGAAACATTAGTATTTGTCAATTTTCTTTTAATATTCAGGCATGTATAGTATATCAACAAAAAGAACAACAAAATTCAAATAACTAGCCTCCTACACATAACTTAATTGAAAAAGACATCCAATTATAATATACGTAGAGATTGAGATTTAAACTCGAAATTCTGCCATTCAAAAAAAAAAACTAAACTTAAAAGCTACAGTTAATTAATTAATCAAAAGTGTAGAGAGATGAGTTGAAAGTGGTATAATATGTTAGTGGCAATGGCATCACCTTAAGTTTGTATTTTATTTTTTTGGTAGAATATAAAGTACGTATTTAATAATGCAACCAAATTACAAACACCACGATCTTCTTGAGCCCAGAAACGGTCACAAATGATTTTCAAATTTGAATTTGACATGCACTTCGGCAACACGTGCTTAAGTTAAGCTGTTAATAGTATATTTTTCCTCATAAAAACTTATCCAAAGTCCAAACTTGTGATAAAGTCAGAAAAATTATATAAAATCGGCAAAATTTCATATGTAACATAATATATATAAATAGTTTAACAAAAAATTTCAATTTTACCTTAGACTAAATCATAAAAATCTCAATTTTGCCTTAAACTAATTTTTAAAAATATCAAAAAAAATTTACCAGATCTCCAATAACTGTTCAGACTTGCTGGGCCTTGGCTCCGTCCATGATCATAGATAATAAGACTTTTTTTTTTTTAAAAAAAAGGATATATAATATGACTCTTATTGGTACATAGTTTAGGTTGTTAATTAGCTTTAGTTTTTTTCCATATAAATAAAAGGAAAATGTTAAATAGTGTACTCAATGCACTGTTTAACATGATTATAAATAAAATTATACAGGTAATTCTTCTTACATTAGTAGTAGATGAGTTGGATTTGGACCCCATTTTTGCATTATTTGTATGGTACTTACATTACAGTGCACATAGGCAACATAGCAAGTTCCAAGGTACCCTGTACAACCTTGTCTGGCTAGGGGGCAATTAACCCATTCTTTTACTTTTGCCATAATACAAGTGATTTTTAGGTTTCATACATGGAAATGGATAAAGTAGTAAAAATTGGTTTGAAGATTTGGTTCCCCAAATAAACGTAACTTGGGTGATTCTCTTTTTCCTTCTATAGTCAATATCTTCCTATATGTACTTTTCTTGTCTAAAGTCTTCAAAATAAGTGGGAGGAAATCCTCTCCTATCATTTTTTCTTTATTTTGAATAGTGTATTTATTTACATAATAAAACAATTAAATAAAAGGCAGATAAGATAACAACACTGCACCCCCTCCATTGATTTTTTCATGGGAGACAAGTGGATATTTATGTGTGTGTGCCTAAATACTATTTATTTGTGTTTGTGCCTAGGTAAGAGTTTCTCTCTATTTCTAGAATAAGTGGACCATTTGTGGCACACAAAAATATTATGATTTGAAGTTAAACAATATATAAATGAGAAAATCAATATTCAATGTTTTAATATTTTGCGTGAAATTGTGATTTTCGATTCACTTATATATTTACTCTTAATTCATGTGATAATCCAACTCAATAAAACTTCTCGTGATCCAATAATAAATACTATAGATCTTATTAGGTCTTTAACAAATTCTCCATTTTTCATTTTTATAACTCACAAAAAATAATAGTCAAATTAGGTCCGTAAAAAAAGAAAGTCAAATTAAGTCTCTTATACTTTAATATAAGGAACAAATTAGTTTCCCTATTAATTTTTATGTTGTATAATGCGACTAATTTGTTCATGTATAAAAATAAGATCAATTTAGATGTAATTTTTGAACCGTAATCGAATTGAATAGTAAGAAATTGTAAGAATTAAATCGAGTCTACGGTTGTTGGTATAATTACCACTAGAGAAACTTGCATAACTAAAAGATCCCAAAATTTAAATTAAAATTAAAATTAATATATTCAGTTTAACAATATCAGTATTATCTGTTCGAGCTAGATTTTGCAGATCGATGAATAAATTGAGTTTTTTTTTTTTTTATATTGGTTAATATTTGAGGCACCTTTTACTCAATCCAACCATGCTTCTGCTGTTTCTGATCAATCATGATACTATAGTATCTACAATGGTATCTAATCATACAAAGTTTTCTGTTGGAAAAACTCAAGAATCACTTTTCTCCTTTCTTTTCTGTCCTAGTATAATAGTGGCAACTTCAGAATCTCCCTTTTCTTTATTCAACATTAGCTAAAAAGGCACTATGGTATGGCCAATAATATAACCTAAAGTATGTTGAATCACCAGAATACACCTAACATGACATACTAGTACTAATATATCCCTCCTCTACTACTAACTATATTCTTCAAATTATAATACAATATTTATCCACCTTCATAGTCTCAATTCAAATTCTTTAAACTAATGAGGTGACTTAGGTTCTATTAGCTTATTTAAATTTATGAAGATGAAGATTTTTGTAAAATTCATGAGAGAATTAAAAGCGTCTACACTCATCAGATATTTTTATTACGTAACCGTAGTATAGTGACTAATCTTTTGAATTAGATAAGATTACAATGTGCGGTATAACTCTCAAGAGTTTTAACGTTGCACGTCCTAATAGCTGAATTTGAGCTTGAAACATTTGGTTAAATCGAAGGAAAATCGAACAATATCATTTAAACGTTCTGGGTAACATTTGACTTCTTTTCTTTTCCTGTTTTTTTTTTTTTTTTGACTAATTCTTTTCAAGTTATTTAATTATAAAAAATAAACTTTTAAATTGAACGCAATATAAGTTAATATATGTAGAAAATCTTTTTTTGTGTCAAAGGAGGTTCTCATTGTAATTATATTGGGCCAATTACAAGGTTTTGAAGATCAACTGCAGTGCAACCAAATTTTGGAAAATTTAAGAATCTAAAATCCGAAGTTTTTTTAATGTAAAATTAAATTCAGAACATTTTCAAGGATAAAAATGGAACTTTGGGGGGTTTCATAGAAATATGAAGGGCCTAATGAGAAATTCTCTTTTCATTGGGCTTATATTTCCGGGGCTTGGTATATTTAAAGCCCACTTTGAAACTGGAAGAAGTTTTCTCTTCCCACCCTTCATGTTTCGTTTCTACCCCATTTTTTTGTCCCATTTTATAAAAACTTCAGAACACGTTTTTCGAAGTTTTCTAGTTCAAATTCGGAAAAAAAAAATCAAAATTTTTCCTGAGGCAAAATAATTTGGAAAACACGTTCCGAAATATTTATTCAAGGAAAAAATTGAAATCCGGAGGTAGAAAAGAAATACGGGGTTGGGGAGAGAAAACTTCAAGCTGGAATAGTTAATTGGGGTGCAAACTTGGTTCAAAAAAAAAATTGTTATGGACTAAAGGAAAAAGTTATAATAAATATATATATATTTTTTTTGTGAATCACTCCTAAAGATGAAATATCACATTGATTTTTAGTAGCATACCTATATGTGTAAAATGATGAAATAAATTGTGGGATACTAGTACTTCCAAGTAGTCAAACATTGATTTTTATTTTAGTTGGTGATAAGAAGAATATAAAAGCAATAAAAATATGCAAGTTATAGTAGTTTGAAGCAATCACGGCTTTGTGCTCCATTCCTTCACGTTCCAAGAAAAGTAACCCAAAATCTCATATGTTCAAAGGGAATACCAATAAAACAAGGAGGAACACTAGGTGAACAAATCTGAAAGAATCTAGTACATGCTTGCAAAACCATATCTCTTTTTTTGTTTTTTCTTAATGTTCTTAGCC
The DNA here is from genome assembly GCF_020283565.1 of Trifolium pratense. NCBI lineage: Eukaryota > Viridiplantae > Streptophyta > Magnoliopsida > Fabales > Fabaceae > Trifolium > Trifolium pratense. Next base: position 57,467,528 of record NC_060065.1, on the reverse strand, counting down.
ACAAATTAGCAAATGGGTTGATACTTTGTGTTGTGCACGATACAAATAATAAAAATTGCAATTCAATCCTCAAATTGTGTTAGTTTTATAACTTTTACACTCGTATTAACGCCTAAAATAATTGGCTGAAAGTTCACAACTAACTTAGTTTGAAATGTAAAAGTTGAATACATAAACTAATAGGTTTATTAGTCATTAATAGGGTTGTAGACTATTTTCGGTACCAAACTTTTTTACCACTCTATCACTTAGAAGTCTTTCGTCTTTTGGACTCAATGATCGGGAGTTGTGTTTGGTACAAAACTATTTGATTGTTCATTCATTTAGAGCACATTCACTCTTTAAGCTTGACGATTGAGGACTTTTTTCGATAATAAGTACTAGTATTTTGGTTTATATATAAGATTGAGTTCTACATGGTCCATCAACCAACCAAATGAATTTGTAACCTTAGCTTATTGCTATATGGTCCAAAAACATAAGACTCACGAGACCCCTCTCACTTCCGATATAAAGAGCATGTTTTGCCCTAATTAAGATATCTAACATCTTCATACTCGTTTACTATATTATGTATAAACTGACTTTAACATCAGAGTGTCTTTTCATGTAACTCTCTTTCAAAAGCTCACAACCATCACTAGAGAGATCAACCACCCTCAAACTTACCAAAAGTTGATATTGTGTTCTATACCAAAAGAGAGACAAAGAAAATAAGAAGAATCAATGAATCTTCAGAGTCTTAATTTTAGGAGACATGAGAAAAATGAAATATTAGTTGTTGGAGGTAGGTAGATTTTAGTAGCAGCTGAAGTGAACAAGGGCATGTTCCCACGGCATTAAATCCAAATTCTTCATTTTTCCCAAGTCCCAACTCTGCATAAATGTTTTTACACATGTCAAACATATAGTACCATTTTATGCAAGGGAGATATTTGGTCACATTGGGCAAGTGAGGATATTTTAACAATTAGGCATTTTCTTTTTCCAATATAGAATCATAGTATTTTGGATCTTAAAATTGTAATTGTCAAATAAAATGACTTACTTAAAATTGTTAAACAATAGCCAAAATGCTCCCTGCTCAAGTAATTATATTAGAAGTAATGATAATGATATACTACTGCACCATTTCAAGTGACACTGTGACATGTGATACTATAACTTATCCACATGTTAATGTCATATTATAGGAACTCTAAATACAAATTTCATGGTTTAAATCTTAAGTAATTTTTTATGGGTGTTGAAAAATTTATGTTCTTTTTTTGACATTTTTTTTTATTAATGTTTTTAACTAGCACACAATTTGCATTTAAACTTTCATGTAACACATCAACATTTCTAACAAAGATGGTTACAGACAAACTATTTTAATATTTCATAAATTTAACTTCTCAAATTATACACATTACGATCTCTAACAACAATACTTAACCGACAAAACATTCTGATATCTGAGTCTCAAATTAAAATTACACACTTAGGATTTTACAACCTAAAATGTGGTTTAATTAATATTCCCTTTGCCCTACACTTTTATCATCAGTCCATTTCACATCATTCCATTTTCCATTTGTTGCATAATTCACCTAATACACAAATTCTTTTCTATAAGATTTAAATTTCAACCTCAAAAAATTCACAATTCACATAAATTTTTTAATTTAAAATTTATTTTTTGTTGTCTTCCTTAACCCCTTTTTTGGCAGATTCTCAAACATATAAAAGCAAAGATATTTGTATTTCCACTTTTCTTCCTTTTCAGAATATATAACCCATCTTCTCCAATCTTCATTCTGCACCCATCTTTTCTATCTCTCATTGCTCATGGAGGCTGTTCTTCAGTCAAAAGGGTTTCTTTCTCTTCCTTCCAATCCCAAAAACAAGTTCTTAAACCCATCAAATGGCTTAAAGCATAGATTTTTCTCACCAAACCCAAAAATCCTTGGTGGGTTTTCTCTAAATACAAATGGGTTGCATAAACTCAATAGTTCAACCTTAAAAGCTTCAATTTTTGATAAAAAAGACAAAAAAAATTTCATATGTAAAGCTGAATCAGCTGCTGTTGATGGTGGTGGTGGTGATGGGGAAGTGGTTTTTGAGGAATCAGAAACTGGGAAACAAAAAATTTTGGGTGTTGAAGTTACAACACTCAAGAAAATTATACCTCTTGGAATGATGTTTTTTTGTATCTTGTTCAATTACACTATTCTAAGAGACACAAAAGATGTTCTTGTTGTGACTGCTAGAGGAAGTAGTGCTGAGATTATTCCTTTTTTGAAAACTTGGGTGAATCTTCCTATGGCTATTGGTTTTATGTTGTTGTATACTAAATTGTCTAATGTTTTGTCAAAACAAGCACTTTTTTATTCAGTTATTGTTCCTTTTATTGCTTTCTTTGGTGCTTTTGGGTTTGTTTTGTATCCTCTTAGTAACTATATTCACCCTCAAGCATTTGCTGATAATCTTCTTAATATCCTTGGACCGCGGTTTCTTGGTCCTCTTGCAATTATGAGAATTTGGAGTTTCTGTTTGTTCTATGTTATGGCTGAATTGTGGGGGAGTGTGGTTGTTTCTGTCCTGTTTTGGGGACTTGCCAATCAGGTAATTTCATTGTTTTTGCTTTGATACTTTGTAGTTTTTAGTTCATTTTTCGATTGGTTCTGTTCTGTTATTGTTAAGAAGTCTCATTGGATGTGAGTTGGCATGAACATGAGTTTATAAGTAAGAGACAATCTTTACATTATAAGTCGAGTTTGTAGGGTTGGGTTAGTCCTAACTCCCAATTCTAAGATGGTATCAAAGTCTCTCCAAGATCCATTGGGCCACCCATCATTTATATCCACACCAAGCCCAATAGTGTTGGGCGTGAGGGTGTGTGTTAAGAAGCCTCACATAGGATGTGAGTTGGTTTAGACATGGATTTATAAGTAAGAGGCAATCCTCACCTTGCAACCCGGTTTGTAGGGTTGAGTTAGGCCCAACTCCCAATTTTAAGAGTGATAGTATTGCATATGATCAATTTTTATTCTGATATGCTAAACATGTTAAGGTGTTTATAGTATGTTAAACATTTTTCGATAGGTTCTGTTCTGTTATAGAATGTCAAGGAGTTGAACAAGAGAGTACAACGTATTGACAAACAATAGTTATTGCATTGTTTTTCTAAAATGTTTCTTTTTTCTTAAGTTCTTGTTAAGGTGTTTATCCGAACTAGCTCATGATGAAGTTCTTATTGTCTGTGAAGGAGAAATGAGAATACTAATAGGTTTTTTTTTTCCCGTCTTGCAGATAACTACGGTGGATGAAGCAAAGCGGTTCTATCCATTGTTTGGACTTGGGGCCAATGTTGCTCTTATATTTTCTGGTCGGACAGTGAAATACTTTTCTAATCTGAGGAAAACTTTAGGTCCTGGAGTTGATGGTTGGGCCATCTCTCTAAAAGCAATGATGAGCATTGTTGTCGGTATGGGGCTTGTTATCTGTTTTCTGTATTGGTGGGTGAACAATTATGCTCCTCTCCCCGCTCGTAGCAAGAAGAAAAAGGTAGCCTTTTGGTTGACAGATTGGAAATTCTGAAAAACTGTCTACTTTTTAATAATATTTGAAAATTGAAATGACTGACATTTTACATCGTTTATGCATTCTTCCAGGAGAAGCCGAAAATGGGAACAATGGAGAGCTTGAAGTTCTTGATGTCTTCAAGATATATAAGGGATCTTGCCACTCTAGTGGTTGCATATGGAATAAGCATTAATCTTGTTGAAGTTACATGGAAATCTAAGCTCAAAGCTCAGTTTCCTAGTCCGAATGAGTACTCGTCCTTTATGGGAGACTTCTCAACTGCAACTGGAATTGCTACCTTCACGATGATGCTTGTAAGCCAATTTATATTCGACAAATATGGATGGGGAGTTGCTGCGAAGATCACACCTTCTGTTCTCCTTTTGACTGGAGTTGGTTTCTTTTCTCTCATATTATTCGGCGATCCACTCGCACCCGTTATCGGAAAGCTTGGATTAACTCCACTGCTAGCTGCTGTATATGTCGGTGCCCTGCAAAACATATTCAGCAAGAGTGCTAAGTACAGTTTATTTGATCCATGCAAAGAAATGGCCTATATACCCTTAGACGAGGATACCAAGGTTTGAATCTTTTCTTCAACTTTATCATATGTATAACATGAAACTTTCAATGAAACTCTATCATCATATATATATACTAATAAAGATTAAAAGTTATGTAAAGTTCACTTCTTAGTATCGTTATATGACTTTATGTTCTCATAGTCGAGTTTTACTCCTCTCATTCTCATACTAATATTATCCATTCATTTGTTACATCTCCTGCACTACTGCCATAAGCACTTGTAAGACTGTTTTGGATAACTTATGAAAACAACTTATGAGTTATGACATGTCCATAAACTGTTTTCAGTTTATTTTCATAAGCTCATGGAGAATAGTTTATGGAAACAACTTATATAGCATATATCAAAACAATTTGATTTGATATATCTTGTGTTATAGAAATAGCTTATACATAAGCAGTATATGATAAGCATGTATGCTCTAAACACTTAATTAAAACGTTTAACCGAACAACGCCTTACTCCAAAATTATGTGGCTTTTACAAGTATGATATCGACCCGTTACAATAAACATGTGTTAAATTTCTTGCTTTAGGTCAAGGGGAAGGCAGCCATTGATGTAGTATGCAATCCATTGGGAAAATCTGGCGGTGCTTTAATTCAGCAGTTCATGATCCTAACTTTTGGTTCACTAGCTAATTCAACTCCATACTTGGGAGGTGTGCTTCTGGTGATTGTTCTTGCATGGTTAGCAGCAGCCAAGTCACTCGACACTCAGTTTACCGCACTGCGTCGCGAAGAAGAACTCGAGAAAGAGATGGAAAGAGCAGGTGCTGCTAAGATACCATTAGTGGAGGCTGAGAATGAGGAAGGAAATGGACATTTAAATACAGAAGCAGGTGACTTTTCAATTAGTCCATTTGAATCTTCAGATTCATACAATGATTAATTTTAGTTTGCAATTCTATAAATAGGATTGCTAGATAGAAAGAATAAGCATTAGTCATGAAAAAAGTGTTAGCTTAAAGTTAAACTATTTGTTGTAGGTAAATTATCTGGCTATAGAATAAGTTTGCTTTTCACTTTTTTCAATCAATTTTTTTTTTAAGTCTTCAACTCTCCATATATAAATGAGTTTATTCTCATTTCATTAATTAAAATAATAAAAATGAAAGAATGTGTATTGATATTGTTAAATTAATGGTAGCATTTCATTGTTTTTTTTTTTTGTTTTTTTTGTGATGGTAGCATTTCATTGTTCTTTTTGTGGTCCAAAATGTAGCATTCCATTGTTTATTCATTGGGAGGAGTTTTCTCCACTCCAAGTCACTTTGCATATATACCCAAAAAATAAACACATTGTTCTTTTGGGGGTCCAAAAATGTGTATCTTTGAATAAAAATTAAAAATACAAATTTTTATCATTCAAAAGTATGCTATCAGAATAATATGTGATTTTTTTAGTAAGGTTGTGGTGGAGAAAGGTGTTCCGGAATTGTTCATGAGTACATTTTCAAGGGATATTAAAAGACTTTTTTATGATAAAAAATTCTTGTGGTATTCAATCAAGATTTTTAAATCTTGGTGTATTCAATTAAGATGATTCGGATTTAATGTGCAAGGTATGTAACTTTTGAAACATACGGACATAAGATTCGTGACGGATGTCTTGTGTGAGTTTAAATTCATTGAAGGTTGTAGTAACTAGTAAGGGCTGCAATGGATTCCCGAAGCAGTGACAATTCTTGGGCGCTTATAGCCATGGTTTCATGGATGAAAGGGAGTTCGAAAATGAAAGCACTAATGATAGAAAGTGATAAATTATAGAGTTAATTGTTCCAATTCGAACATGTCTCTATATAAAAGGGGGGAAAGACTATAATTTTCTTATTGAATGATTTCTTATCCTTCATTAACATTGAACAACATATAAATAGATTACACAAATAATTTCCTATAACTATAGCGACCCACACCAACTCAACACTCCCTCCAACCCTTCGCCTTGTTTTTATTTATTTTTTAATATTGGTCGACCGATTCCATCACTAAAAGCCTAAAAGATTAATCAGTTCCGATATTTATACATAGCGGCTATACCAATTTATGAGAAAAATGACGCTATTTTGAGCATAGCCGAGCCAAGATGTCGTACCGGCTTTCATATCAGATAGCCAAAATTCCAATACGCTATACTGGTATACCGACACTATACCGGATATTTAACAACCCTGTTCAATTCACACTTATAAGTTATAACACAATATTAGAAGTGTGATCTAAGTGTGTTATATGTGACTAAATGAATCTTTGATAACTTTGTATTTATCATATTAAAATGTAGTTAGGCTCGACTCAATTTTAGAAAACAAGATTCTAAAAACAATTTTTTTAAAATTATCATATTATAAGTACGAAGTTTTCACTATCGTTTAACAATTACTTCTCTACTTCAGAAAATTTGTAGGCTATACAAAGTGGATTTTCCCTCTTAAAAACACTTACTAATATACATGGTCAAAAAGTTGCTAGTGAAAACCTCCTCCCCAAATTTATTCATTTGCTCAAATTTAGGATTTGTTTAATGTAGAAATTTCAGTGTGCATAAGTGGTTAATATTGCATCAACTATGGATGAAATAAAGTCACTAGATCCAGAAATAAACCCCAATTTTGTTTAGTGATTTTAACTATTTTTTTAAGTTTTAGTGTTAATTTTGTTAATTTTATTTTCTAGGATAAAAAAGAGAAGCAGCCTGCAAGTTTTAAGCAGCCTCAAGTTTAAAAGCACTCGTGGACCTTCAGTTAGATTGTGAAAAAAAGGCGTTAATAAAAAAATCTATTTTCTACAATTTGTAACAAGTTACATATAGAAGAGAGAGCTCTGCCTCTTTAATTTCCCTTTTTTGTGAAGTCTATGACCCGGTAAAAAAAAAGCTTTGTGTTCAACAATAACGTGTCCTTTTCTTTCTGTGCTGAAGAGGTTGCTGAAGTCCTCGGTATTAAAAATACCGGGAATAGTTTAGAATACACTGCTGCAGAAAGATTTCCGGAGTTTGTTTATGAGTTGAAAGAAAATTTTGATCCTCACGATTCTAGACAAATAAAAACAAAAAGTATTAAGATATTTTTGGAAAAAATGACGATAGACGACGAGCAAAGTCGATCTAATTTCAAACAACTTCTTTCTTATTTTTTGATTGAGCGATTTTTGTTGTGCTCCCCCGATCCCCAGAAGACACGTGTATCTTCTTGGGGAATGGTCGAAGACATGAATGCCTTTGAAGAGGTTAATTGGGCAAAGACCATTTATGATAACATTTGTGAATCTTTCGGGAAACTGAAGGTTGTGATGCATAAGCAACAACAACACTAATAGGATTACATTTGTCGAAAATTAATGTTGCTTATGCATCACAGCCTTCCGTTTCTCGAAAGATTCACAAATGTTATCATAAATGGTCTTTGCCCAATTAAACTCTTCAAAGGCATTCATGTCTTCGACCATTCCCCAAGAAGATACACGTGTCTTCTGGGGATCGGGGGAGCACAACAAAAATCGCTCAATCAAAAAATAAGAAAGAAGTTGTTTGAAATTAGATCTACTTTGCTCGTCATCTATCGTCATTTTTTTCAGAAATATCTTAATACTTTTTGTTTTTATTTGTCTAGAACCGTCAGGATCAAAATTTTCTTTCAACTCATAAACAAACTCCGAAAATCTTTCTGCAGCAGTGTATTCTAAACTATTCCCGATATTTTTAATACCGAGGACTTCAGCAACCTCTTCAGCACAGAAAGAAAAGGACACATTATTGTTGAACACAAAGCTTTTTTTTACCGGGTCATAGACTTCACAAAAAAGGGAAATTAAAGAGGCAGAGCTCTCTCTTCTATATGTAACTTGTAACAAATTGTAGAAAACATATTTTTTTATTAACGCCTTTTTTTCACAATCTAACTGAAGGTCCACGAGTGCTTTTAAACTTGAGGCTGCTTTAAACTTGCAGGCTGCTTCTCTTTTTTATCCTAAAAAATAAAATTAACAAAATTAACACTAAAACTTAAAAAAAGAGTTAAAATCACTAAACAAAATTGGGGTTTATTTCTAGATCTAGTGACTTTATTTCATCCATAGTTGATGCAATATTAACCACTTATGCACACTGAAATTTCTACATTAAACAAATCCTAAATTTGAGCAAATGAATAAATTTGGGGAGGAGGTTTTCACTAGCAACTTTTTGACCATGTATATGTTGTAAAAATTGGGCCTATGACATCACATCCATAATAATAAACAACATATTAATTTATGTAATTAAACAAATATTGATAATAAAATAAAATAGAGATTATAGAACTTATCTATGATTGTTGTATATCGTTGTCGGCACTACCGCGAAGTAAGCAACCACCGAGTCTCAAATAGGGAGAATAGTAAACCATGAAATAATACCATATATGAATCGCGACGACTGCTATGAGAATTAGGTCACAAAACATGGTACTCCCCCCGTCCCAAAATATAAGCAAAAATTGGTCAATGAAAGTTGATATATTTGGTTTAAAATTTAGTCCAGATACATTCACTTTTGTTGACCTCCTTTTGCTTATATTTTGGGACGGAGTAGTAAATCCTTAAGATTGTTGGAAAAAATTGTACCTAATCACAATATTCAACCATATATTAATTTAAGTAATTCAACAAATATTATAGAAAATAAATTAAAATAGAGTTCAGATGAACTTATCTCTTGTGAGTGTAGTAATTTGATGTAGACACCCGCATAGTAAACAATGAATTACACCTGCAAAATATCAAACCGTGATGCAATACCTGAGGCGTGCTGATCGCACTGTCCTTAAGGATTTATCCGCCTCATAAGCGCAAATCCCCCAGGATTCAACAGGTCCTTCCCGGATATGAATCATCTCCGAGGTGACAGAACTAGCAAGAATTAATAGACACCGGTGATGTAATCCAGGAAGATAATACTCAAATTATATGTGAAAATGTAATATTGATTTTTGTTATGAAGTGTATGTGCCCCAAAAGCTCAATATGTTTAAGCACTCTCTTTCTTTTATAATCCCACGTCCACATATCTACTCATAGTAGAAAACGAGAAAAACCTCTTCTTAATTATAGCCATCATTGCTATTAACTAGGAGTAAGTAGGTAATATATCAACGGAAAAGCAACGTGTTTATTGACCAAGTAAAACGTTACTTAACAAATCATTAATTAATAATAATATCATAAATTAATTCTTTTAAAACTATATATAAAATATTTTTAAATAACTTTAAAATAAAATATATGTACAAAATGTACAACAATCCCCCACAATTTATTTTAAAGTTCAAAAGAGTACTCAAAAATATTTCATGGATTAACATCATTGATGTAATATATCAAACTGGTGTAGCAAGCTATATGAACCAGTCCTAGACTGATAGTACTTAACACACAGTAACATTGGTGTAGCAAGCTATATGAACCAATGAAACTTAGCGTATGTTAGCGGTCTACCAATCGCATTACACCCCACATTTCTTGCTGTTGCCGCTGTGTTGCGCTAATAGGTCGTGCGCGTGCCTGGATTCTTTCATGAGTGCTCTAGAGATTTCGCCAAGATCTCATACAAGCGGCCCCACTTGACACCCACATAGGTGATTTCATCAAGTATATGCTGCAAATCATACACCACCCATAAGGGATATGAAAATCATTAAAAGCTTTATTGCTTACCCTCTCAATAATGCAGTGTCTAGCACTTTCTCACTCACACCTTAGGAAAAAGACTAAGTCAAAAATTAATTAACTAATTTTTGTGTGCTAGCAGATCTAACAAGTAACTTGTTCTTACCCATATGAACCTTATTCATGGGATCTCCAATCACAAAGGTTGGGTTCCTATCACTTGTTAATTTCAAATGGCTTAAGTCCAATTCCCCTCGATGTGTCACAAAATTGTTTCTATCCCTGGTTTGGCCACTGAGGAAGCCAAGTAAGTCTCCTAAACTATGCTTAACATTCTTGTTGTAAGAATGTGTGTATGATATTGTTCTATATATATATATATATATATGTGAATTCCATGATTTGAGAAAATTTGGAGTACCTAATTTTAAGGAATGTTAATTTTAAAAGTTGTGTAGCTATAGATTGATGCATGAATTGTTACCGGCAAGAAATGTGGGATGTAATGCGATTGGTAGACCGCTAACATACGCTAAGTTTCATTGGTTCATATAGCTTGCTACACCAATGTTACTGTGTGTTAAGTACTATCAGTCTAGGGCTGGTTCATATAGCTTGCTAAACCAGTTTGATGCATTACATCAATGATGTTAATCCAGGAAATGATTTTTTGAGTATTTTTTTAAAACTTTAAAATAAATTGTGGAGGATTGTTGGATATTTTGATCATTTAATTTATTTTAAAATTATTTAATGTTGTTTTATATATAGTTTTTAAAGAATTAATATTATTGATTGTTTGTTAAATGTGATTTAATCACTTAGTCAAAGAAACTTTTTTATAATTCAATATATTCAGACTTAATCCTAATTATTAGGATATTCAGTTATGCTTGCAACACTAACTTTTTAATCACCACCACATGAGCATATATAAAAAAAGAGTAATTAGTCAATTTAGTCCCTAAACTATCACTCTCTTACCAACTTAGTCCCTAAACTATTAAAAACAACTAAAAGGTCCCTAAACTATATTCACATCCTTCAATTTAGTCCCTCGGTTAACTTTTCCGTTAAGTGACTGTTAGTAGTCCCTAAACTATAAAAAATACTTCAATTTAATTAGTCCCTAAACTATCTTAAAAAACAACAAAATAGTAACAACACTGTTAAATCATACTGCTAAAACAAATAGTCCCTAAACCATACTGTTAAATCAAATTCATTTTTAACATAATTCATTAATGCTAAATCATCCTTTGTCTCGTTCACTACCTAGTAACAACAAAAATTCATTACTGCTAAATCAAATTTAAACCAAATGAAACATTACTGCTAAATCAACATAAACCAAAAAACAAACTTAACCATAATTTAAACCATAGTTGAAAAATAGTTTAGGGACCTAATTGATGGATGAAAAATGTTTAGGGACCTTTTAGTTGGTTTTAATAGTTTGGGGACTAAGTTAGTGAGAGAGTGATAATTTAGGGACTAAATTGACTAATTACTCATAAAAAAAAGATAGGTGATTGAGGAAGTGGGCCGTGAGAGGAATTGAAGCAAGCCACACTCACGGTTTTTATTCATGGGCTATGGCTCCTCCTTTCTATGTTTTGATACGTGATATAAAATAGAAAAATTATTTTTCTCTTCCTCACAAATTGAGTTATCTTCCTGGATTAAATCACCGGTGTCTAATAATTCTTGTTAGTTCTGTTATCTCGGATATGATTCATATCCAGGAAGGACCTGTTGAATCCTGGAGGATTTGCGCTTATGAGGCGGAGAAATCCTTAAGGACAGTGCGATCAGCATGCCTCAGGTATTATTATTTCATGGTTTACTATTCTCCCTATTTGAGACTCGGTGGTTGCTTATTTCGCTATGGTGCCGACAACAATATACAACAATCATAAGATAAGTTTTACTAATCTCTATTTTATTTTATTTTGTTAAATGTTTATTGGATTATTTAAATTTATATGTGATTTATTATTGTGATTAGGTCCAATTTTTACAACAGTATATTAGTAAGTGTTTTTAAGAGGGAAAATCCACTTTGTATAGCCTACATATTTTCTGAAGTAGAGAAGTAATTGTTAAACGACAGTGAAAACTTCGTACTTATAATATGATAATTTTAAAAAAATTGTTTTTAGAATCTTGTTTTCTAAAATTGAGTCGAGCCTAACTACATTTTAATATGATAAATACAGAGTTATCAAAGATTCATTTAGTCACATATAACACACTTAGATCACACTTCTAATATTGTGTTATAACTGTGAATTGAACAGTGTTGTTAAATATCCGGTATAGTGTCGGTATACCAGTATAGCGTATTGGAATTTTGGCTATCCGATATGAAAGCCGGTACGGCATCTTGGCTCGGCTATGTTCAAAATAGCGTCATTTTTCTCATAAATTGGTATAGCCGCTATGTATAAATATCGGAACTGGTTAATCTTTTAGGCTTTTAGCGGTGGAGTCGGTCGACCAATATTAAAAAATAAATAAAAACAAGGCAAAGGGTTGGAGTGTGAGTTTATATATAGATAATATAATATTACCCTAAAACCACTACCTAAGTAAACAAACCCACTACTTACTCTCATGTCTAATAACCCCTGCCTCCACCACCTTCACTTCTCTTCTCTTTCACCATTTCACTAGTTAGAGTTAGAACTACCGATTATTAATTGTTTTGAAGTTTGAACTAAAGTAACTTATTCAGACAATTTCTATGATACTATGTTAAATTTTGGGTGAAGTATAACCTAAATTTTAAGACTTTTTCACAGATGAAGAGCCACTAACATTATCAAGAATCACTAAACTTAAAAACAAAATTTAATTGGGGAACATATATAGCAACATCAGTAGCAACATAGAAACTTCAATTGAAGAGAAAGACTTACTTGTATTGAAGTTGCCATTATTCAAATTGTCAGAGTGACCAAACTAATCCGACCAAGGTATATGATAGGTTCAAGTGATTAAAGTGCTAAAAAAAAATTCAAGTGATTAATAAATTCTAGACCCTTACCCGTGCGATGCACGGGTGTGATGCGTTGTTTTATATTATAATCGGAGAAATTGAAACAATAAATATTTTCAAAATAATAAAATAGAGAATCCGAGATTCAAACTCCAATCATAGCATGGTTGAAGTGTTTTCGCTTAATTAGTCCACAAATAAAAATATCAAATTTATAATTAATTAGAGCATCTAGTTTTATAAATCTATAAATAGGGGATTCGAACAACTTCTCAATAGTCATTCTTTGTGTTTGCATTAAATCATCGGCTAACGGAACAACAATAGGACCAGTAATCTGAATCACACCTTGGATTATTTGGAAGTTAGTATAGAAGATCAGTTAATTGACAAAAAAATGAAAATGACACATTTAAATGATACATAGATAATAGATTTATGTTGGTTTGGAATTACCATAGGAATGCTAATTTGAATTACTCCACACAAAAGACCCGCAAATTCGTAAAAGAGGATGAATCATATGAACAAAGAAATGACACAGATTAATGCGAAGTATTTAGTTTTGAAAAAAAAATTGGATGTAATCATCACAAAAATACCAAAACCACTAAAAGAAAGAGATTAAAACAAAAATTAAGAAGAAGAAGAATGATGGTCACCCATTTGCAAAAAGGAAATATTACAAAACAATGGTAACAAATAATCACATAATTTGGAAATGGAGAGAAGCATAAAGTTGCATGAATGAAGGTAATATATATATATATATATATATATATATATATATATATATGGGGTAAGGGATATGCACATTTAAGGGAAACAAAACTTGAAAAGAGCATATGAAAAGATAATGCATATAAATGGTGAATATATTATTAGGCATATAATTTCTTCAAAGTAAATGTTGCATATGAAAAGAAAAATGAAACGGATACATATTGATTGGTGGGCATTGGAAGAGGAGCAAGAATTAAATTAACTACTAAATTGAGTTTTAGAGAGAAATAGGAAGTGATGTGGCATGATAGAGTGATTTAATTGGATGTATTGGATGACATGGCTAAATGAAAACATTTGATTGGTTTAAGTGAATTAGGGTTTAGATAAACATTAGGATAACTATTTAGGAATTATATATATAGATAATATAGGGTTTTGCTATAAGACACCCACCTTTAAATTAGAATGTGTCTTTTAGCAAGCCACACCTTTGCTAGTTGACAAAAATATTAATTTTTTTCTTAAACAACCAAAAAAGGAAGAGTATGACTGTAATTAATTAATATTTATTAAAAAAACTAAAATTCCAATTTTTGCTTTCTTTGTCCAATTGGTCAGCAATGCATATGGCTATTTATGGTTGAACTATTTTTGGCCAAGTGAATCATCTTCTTCTTTACCTATTTCAGAAGCGCTTAAATAGCCAATAGAATTGAAAGATTAAATCTTTGCGGCGGTTAAAATTTTCTAAATTGATTTTAAAATTAAAAATTAGTTTAAGGAATGAAAGAGATCTAAAAAAATTGCAAGTAGATCAGAAACATTATTTCCGGCAACAACAACAAAGAAGCTAAAGTGATTTTTTTTTTTATCAAAACAATAAGTCTTCGTTTTTTTTTATCAACCCATTGGTCATTCATTACGGAGAGGCCTGATAAAAAAATGGAAATTGAATGATGAAGGAAAAGAAAATCAATTTTTGCTCTGATAAAACAAAATCAGTTTAACTGAAGAAAAGAAAATTGTTGTTTATAATTATATGTTAATTACGGTAATACCCCTCCTTTTTTGGTTGTTTAAGAAAAAAGTTGGATATTTTTGTCGACTAGTAAAGGTGTAGCTTGCTAAAAGACACCTTCTAATTTAAAGGTGGGTGTCTTATAGCAAAACCCTATATTATATATATAAATAATAAGATATTACTTTTGTCAAAAAAAAAATAATAAGATATTACTTATTGGTCGGATTAGTTTGGTAGATTATATAAAAGATATGGATTTTTTTAAGGAAAAAGATATGGATTGTTTTTCGGAAGATTTAGTTGAAAAAATAAAGATATTACTTGTTGGTCGGGGATTGGTCGGTATTCAATGAAAACACATAAAGCGTTAATCTTGATCGGTCTTAATAACATATCAAACGATTTTAGATTTTTGTAAAATTGAACATGGATGATTTAAATGATATAAACTTTCAATCCAACGGTGGATTTTGTAAAATTTGTATTCGATGAAGCGTTATTGAGCAATATATATATATATATATTGTCTTTTAGTAAAAACAAAGTTTAAGGAAATCTGTCTCTGTTCCTCCCTCCGTCCCTCCCTTCGCACATCGATCGATCGAAACACCAAACAACAATCACTGAACACACAGCACGGTTCAATTCAATTTAATCAAGTACGTTTATAATTCCCAATCTT
The DNA here is from genome assembly GCF_020283565.1 of Trifolium pratense. Classification (NCBI taxonomy): domain Eukaryota; kingdom Viridiplantae; phylum Streptophyta; class Magnoliopsida; order Fabales; family Fabaceae; genus Trifolium; species Trifolium pratense. The sequence goes on along the minus strand of NC_060065.1, from coordinate 57,452,298 downwards.
TCACTTTAATATTTTGCTTCTATTTTTCTTTTCTTTTTATTTCCATGTCTATTTTTTCTGTTTTTTAATTTCTGAGTTTTGATTATTGAGATTTGGATGATTAATTTAACTGATAAGACTTTAACTTCTGTCATGTTTGGTTGGTTTCTTCATAATAATAGAATTGATGATTCTATTTCAAGTTAAAAATTCTAGAATTTAGTGTCATGTTTAGCTCACTTTTATTTATATGATGAATGAATGAATCCAAAACTCCTTAGTTAGTGTTTTATCTCTTTCAAATGGATTTTTCTAGAAATAGGGTTTCTTTGTGTTAGATTTTAACTTGTCACTAAAATCAGTTTTATTTTTTTAATTTAACGGCTTTGCTGTTACTTTGTTAGGTCACAAAAGGTATTATTGAAAATGAAAAGACAAAAGGAAAGTGACATAGACAGACTCAGTGCCTTACCCGACCATCTCCTTTTACATATAATTCAATTTATGACCACACAACAATCTGCCCAGACTTGTGTTTTGTCTAAAAGATGGGAAAACCTTTGGAAATCTGTCACTAATATCAACTTGCATCACTTTGAACTATATGATGGTGATATCTTTGAAGATTTTGTATCTCACTTTCTATCTACCCGTGACAACTCTATTCCCCTTCATACCATCTCATATGCGAATGGATGTAGGAATTATCCATATCCCGCTCAAACTAATATTCCCATACAGATCATGGAATATGCTGCGTCACATGACGTGCAACAACTCGAAATCAATACTCAACTAGACCACATAACTAGTACTAATTTTGAGTTGCCCCTTTCCATTTTTAATTGTGCTTCTTTGACATCCCTTTCTCTTTGCCTATGGGATGTAACTAAACTGTATACCATAATGTTTCCAAAATCTTTGAACTTGCCAGCATTGAAAACTTTAAAACTTTCGTGTTTCACTTTCTTTACCGGTGACAATGGCTATGCTGAGCCCTTTTCAACATGTAATATGTTGAGTAAGTTGGCCATTATGGCTTGTAGAATACAGGATGATGCGCAAGGCATTTGCATATCCAATTCTAAAGTTTCTAATTTGGCCATAGGTGTATTTCATCCTACATCCAAGATTTGCAAAGTCATACTTTGTACTCCAAAACTCACTTCTCTCACTATCAAGGACATTGTTGCTACTTTCCCAGCCCCTTCTAGTTCTACATGCAATTTAAATTTGTTGGAAGAACTAAAATTTGAATGTACGCATGGACCTCCCACTATGGGAGACGATAACTTGATTGGTTGGTTGCATTTGATTGCTAAAGTCAAGATAATGACTCTCAGTTTCACATTCCTTACATTGTTGGTTAATGTAAGTTACTTTAGTATTTTTTTCCCCGCTTCATATTTTTTATTTTGAATGTATACAATTCACTCTAATTTTATATGTATAATAATATGCAGGTTCTGAAAAGGAATGATTCACTGAAAACCCAATTTCCTAGTTTTGTTAAATTGAAGTCATTGAAAGTGGAATCTTACCCATGGGAAAGTGATGAGGAAGCAAGAGAACTGGTAACATATCTACTTCGGAATTCTCCACCACCTGCCACCTTTGTTATCAGTCAGGAGGGTGTAGACCTAACTTCTGACGGCTGTGTGTTTGTTGGATTTAACATACCCCGTTAGGTTTATAGTCGACTAAGTTTTATTATATATTATATTATATTGTAACTCTTTTGATATGTTATATTATTCTAATGTTATGAAACTCTTTTCGGATGTTATGTTATCTTGTAACTCTTTGTCTTCTTTATTTGTATTCATTTATTGTTAACAACGGAACCGAGTTACATTAATATTATTTAGGTGTTACGTATAGTTAATCAAAATTTGGTAAATGCAAATAATAATAATAATAATAATAATAATAATAATAATAATAATAATAAAATTTTAATCTTTATTCATATTATATATATGATGATAAAGTTTCATGTTATAAATATGATGATAAAGTTGGAGGGAAGAGTTCAAATCTTGGTATCCTTATCCAAGGGTATGTAGGCCATTTCTTTGCAGGGATCAAATAAGCTGTAATTAGCAGTTTTGCAAGGCATCGACATATACAGCAGCTAGCAGTGGAGTCATTCCAAGCTTTCCAATAACGGGTGCGACTCCCCAAAAGGAGAACAGAAAAGAAACCAACTCCAGTCAAAAGGAGAACAGAAGGTGTGATCTTTGCAGCAACTCCCCATCCATATTCGTCGAATATAAATTGGCTTACAAGCATCATCGTGAAGGTAGCGATTCCAGTTGCAGTTGAGAAGTCTCCCATAAAGGACGAGTACTCATTCGGACTAGGAAACTGAGCTTTGAGCTTAGATTTCCATGTAACTTCAACAAGATTAATGCTTATTCCATATGCAACCACTAAAGTGGCAAGATCCCTTATATATCTTGAATACATCAAGAACTTCAATCTCTCCATTGTTCCCATTTTCGGCTTCTCCTGTAAAGATGCATAAACGGTGTACAATGTCAGCCATTTCAATTTTCAAATATTATTAAAAAGTGTATACAGCTTTTCAGAATTTCCTGGTTTAGCGGCCCCCCGAATTTAATTTCCTGGTTCCGCCATTGATTGAAAGTGAAATCTTACCCATGGATATGTGATGAGAAAGTAAGAGAAATGGTAGCATATCTACTTAAAAATTCTGGCGGCTGTGTGCTTGTTGAATCTTACCCATTGTAACTATTTTTTTGTCAAGTGTAGTTTGCTCGACTTTGTGTTTGTATGACTGCTCGTTTTGTATGTCTAATTTTGTCAAGTATTTATTTATCTGAACTAAACTTGAACTCGTATGCATGTTTATCAAATATTCATATACTCGACAAATGATTATTCATCTTGTAATGTTGAGTTGAATATCTTGCGCGCTTGACGATTTAAGCAATTTTTAGGTTTGACGACTAGCTTCATTAATGTAGTTTTTGTTTGTATGTTCACAAGTATATGTGCGTCTTAATGTTCTATTTGCCAAGTGTAACCACACTTTGCACTAGTATTTGCTAAACGATGTCTCATCAATAGGCATGGTTCACCATTTTATGCTTTGCTTGTAAAGTCGGAAACTTTATCGAGTGTTCAAAGTTGGACTCAGAATAGGGAACAATGGAAGGATAACTACTAAGAATTCTTGCCCCACGGTGTGAACCTCTCATCGCGAGCTATCTAACCATACTGCGACGATGGAGCTCTGTTGAGTGTTCCATGTCTGGTGTAGATTCAACTCGAAGAGAGTTTGAACCTTGCCTTTATAAAACTTTAAGATTTATGCTTGTGCCTAAGCACTCTTCCATTGAAAATGAGTGGAACTTGATGTAGTAAGTTATCTTTTTGGAAGAGGTGTTATAACATCTCATATTGATTTATCTAGAATGTCAATAAGAGCGTAAATAACAAACTGACAAACAATATATGTATACTACTGAGAAGCAAAATACTAAATTGTCGTAATGTCGGGTCATGGCCCTGAATATCAGAGGCATATATAACTAATATACAAATTTATATACAACTTGTCCAAAACTTTTCTCAGTGCATAATGAATAAAATAAACAGGGAATTGTCCCCATGAGCTTAGCTCAATTGGTTGGGACATCAGCATTTTATATGCAGGAGCCAGGGTTCGAACCCTGGACACTCCACTTATCCATCTTTAAAGGTGGAATTTCAAGCCACTAGGCTACCTGACCAAAAAAAAAAATAAACAACGAATTTTGCACAAGTCTTCAATCTGTCAAGTATCTTCGTCTCCTTCCTCTTTCGCTTAGCTATGCAATCACCTATTTTTCTGAAAAAATACGGGAGTCGTGATGTGAGACTATTAAGCCTCAGCGAGTTCCTACTACTCAAATTAAGCATACAAACAATAATATCATTCATCGACTTTTCTCCCTCCACTACAAATCCTCCAAAAACCACCTATTTTACACAAAATGTTGCTTTCAAAACATACTAAGGGTACGTTTAGCCCAGCTTTTTTTAGAGCTTATGTAAACAGGTTATAAAATATAAATTATGTTTTATGCAATTTTATAAGTTCACACTAGTGAAAATTGTAATTTTATAAGCTATTTTATCATAAACTATCTTGACAAACTTATAATAATATATAAAAATTGCATAAGTTGTTTGCATAAGCTCTAAAAACAGCTGAGCCAAACAAGCCCTAAGTCATCAAAAGACTTCACACACTATTTTCAGTTGAATGCAAAGGTAATATTACTCTAATGTTTTTCTCATTTAATTTCTTAGTGTTTTTGTTTCATTCACGTCAAAAAATTATATCGATATCACTTGGATTCTAGAACTCGAATGGTTCAAAATTGTGTATCGATCGAGTTCTAGAATTCAAAATCTGTTTTATTAAATTGTTCATGCTATTTCAACTATAAATAAATACTCATCACGATCCTGTAGTGATGTGAAGCCATGCATGTGTTAAAGTTAAAGTTGTGAATCGTCTAATTGAATGCACCTAAAGTTAGATTCACATGAACTATTGGAAAAATAAGGCTAACACTGAATCCAATACAAGAAATACTGATTGAAGTGGTCCCATTATAGGTCGATGTAGAGATTTTTACTTTGAAAGCAACAAATGAAAATAGTGGGGTTCACGAGTTTATGTGTGGCTTGTTGGGATGCAAAACAATAAATTAAACAAATTTTGGCGTTTACATGTAGGAGTACTCTCTCTTGAGTAGGGGAAGTACGAACCCGGATTTGCTGCTGTTGAAAAAACACGCAGTTACAAGCCGTAATTAATCTCAGCCATTGATTTTACATAAGATAGTTTACATTATATATATGCACTGAAATCATCCTAGCCATTAATTACGATAGAACGGTTGTTGCTGTAACTGCGTCAACGCAGTTACAGCAGGAAATCTGTTTCCATTCCTTCACCTCCTTTTACTTTCCATCATTTTGTACAATGTGTCAGTTGTCAAGCCTATTGCATTTTCTCTCATTCTTAAATTGGTTTTTCGAAAAGGTATGGCACCGAAGAAATTACTGGCTGAGTCATAGATCGATGCACTTTCTTTAAGACGTTTCATGGCATGTTTTTGCTTAACTGGTCAGCTTAAGCTTCCACGAATTCCTCCTTTTCGGGTCCCTCACTTCCTTTTCTGTAAGAATTGTGAACTGTTAAAAATAGTTCATGACTCTAGATACGGCCCTGATTAAACCAATACAAACAATATAGTATAGGTATGCCATTATTAAGAAAAAAACCAAACATGCTTCAATTCTTTTCTGTCATCCATATTGGATTCCTTGATATATCTCTTGTAAATATAACAATAACAAATCCTTCACGTAATAATCAATACATAGAGAGAAAACAAATGAGTCCCTTTCAATTTTGAAGATGTTACAATTTCTGTTACTTTTTTTCAATGATGCATATCTAAGGATATGAACAATTTGGTCTGTATCATAGTCATAGGGGTGGTCCTATTTCTTTGTCGACATCTTTTTCCTTAATTCTCACCTTAGAAGGCTAAAGAAAATGAAATTTATATCTTTGTTGTACTTTTTAAAGCAATTATTTCTAAATATTCATAGACTAAGATCTATTATCTATTTATTTATATCCTACTGTTTTGTAATTTATATACGCTGACCTATAAAATATTTGAAACTAAAAGTTAAACTTAGGTTTGAATAATGGAGATTGGAAGCTTAATATATAGAACATTAGAATAAAATCTCACTGGCAATTTTCAATGAAGTGTATCATATATTTTTAATGAGCCAAATCATGGTTCTACTTATGTGTGTTTTCCACATACAAACAAAATAAATCTTTATTATTTAGCAGATTTGTGATAGAAACTGCTGACCATACACATAATAATGATATATTATGGCACTTTTTTTTTTTTTTTTTTTACTTTTTTTCATGTTTCATTTGTTTTAATCACATTTCTCACAAATGTGTGATTGGTCCGGAAGAGATTCAGTTACACTTAGCAAGTGGTTGAGGAATCGATCCCTCCACGTATGAAAAAAATCTGGTTGGAAGGATAGAACTCAGTTGGTTTGTTCAATAGGTTATTTCGCAAAGACTAATCATGTTATGACAATGTTATTATATAAAAGAGTCATTCCGTTGGATTAGGATTAAATGACTGAGATTTTAGGTCCGGTAATCCCAAATTCCGATCATCCAATGTGACTGAATTACATGTTCCTCGAGGAAATAGATTTCTTGCATTCGATCACACAACCATGTTGCAGAGTTAATATGAGTCATCTGATTAAAATCATATGATTGAGACCGCGTGAATGTGTGGTTATTTTGACCGCACATAATCCAGATTCGATCATGCAGGTCTATATTTTACTTTTCACTATTTTTTGGCCTGTAGTTAAAAGTGTAATATATTAAAATGAAAAAGAACAAACACATCATTTTCATACATCATATGAAAATATTATATAAACAGGATTATATTATATAGTATAGTATAGCATTTACCCTGAACTGTACTATACTCACCAAAATGAAGAAACAATGTTTCAAAGAATCAGAAACAAGTCCAAACCAACAAGTATCCTTGGAATATTGCTGTTGGTTTGAAGATGCATGCATTCTTGACATGGATTACTTTGTTAAGACTCTTTCAAACATCAAACAAAAAGGTGTTCATGCCGATTTAATTGGTTCCGTCATCACTCACTATGCTTCCAAATGGCTCCCTGACTTAGAAACTTCAAATGCAAATGCTAGTGCAAATTCACCTGAAAGTGTAACAACATCATGGATGAAGAAAAGGTTCTTTGTTGAAACTTTAGTCAGTGTTCTTCCACCAGACAAAGATTCAATTCCATGCAACTTCCTCCTTCGTCTTCTAAGAACAGCAAACATGGTTACTGTCGATTCTACTTATCGAACCGAGCTTGAGAACCGAATTTCATGGCAGTTAGATCAAGCTTCATTGAAAGAACTCATGATACCTTCTTTTAGTCATACTTGTGGGACCCTTTTGGATGTTGAGCTTATTATTAGATTGGTTAAGAGGTTTTTGAGTTTGGATCATGATGGATCTAAAAATGGTGCTGCTTTAGTTAAGGTTGCTAAGTTGGTTGATTGTTACCTTGCTGAGGTTGGTTTGGATGCTAATTTGAGTTTATCTCAATTTGCTGCACTTGCTGGTGCTCTTCCTAGTCATGCAAGAGCTACTGATGATGGTTTGTATAGAGCCATTGACACTTATCTTAAGGTATGTTTTCTTTTTCATCTTTTTAATTAGTTTCATATTAAATTGCTTGATTAGTAGAGTTAATTCTTTCTTATTAGGCTATCTTTATATATACTCTTAAATTAATTTTCAATGACTATGAAAGAAAGAAGTGTCAAGAAGAGGATGATTCATTTGGATATCCTAGAAAATGTTTCTTGTTTGATCCAACGGCCGAGATTCACAACCGCGTGCACAGAAAAGTCCAAATCTAGATAGGACCTGGATCACAAAGCTGGTTGTAAACTGTAATCAACATTTCTTCTACATTTGGCTTTTTCTCTTGTCCACATTATACTGATGCATGCAAAGTGTGATGTGCCTGTTTTGCTGAAATGGAACGTTATTAATGATTACTTGAGTATATGAAAACTCTATCTAATATTAGGTGTCAAAGCTTGGCATTTCCTTCCTTATAGATATGTATATTTATTACTTGTTGCCAAAAAGAACATTAATTTCCATCTAAATTCAAGAAACATACCATTTATCAGTAGGCCACCTTAGTTGTTAGTTTTCATTTGGATTCTATGCAGTCAGTGGTCATTTGATCAAGATCAGACGGTGCAGAAACCATGCACATCTAAAGTACCGAGCTTAAAATTTGGACCGTCTAATCTTGATTCAATAATTATTGATGTTTTGACTGCATGGAATTCCAACTACGTGCAATCCAAATCCATTTATTTAGGTCGTATCGCATCTAATGTGACCGTGTCAACCTATTTATTTTTGTTATAGGCACATCCAAGCGTGTCGAAGCAAGAAAGGAAGGGACTGTGTAGGTTGATTGATAGCAGGAAACTCACACCAGAAGCCTCACTTCATGCAGCTCAAAACGAACGGTTGCCGGTGAGAGCTGTTATACAGGTTCTCTTCTCTGAACAAACGAAACTCAACCGCCACATTGATTGGAGTGCTTCTTTCAGTAGTATGAGAAGTCCAAGTGGATATGGTGGTGTGCTCGACACGCCAGCACGGTGCCTTTCGAAGCGCGAAATGAACGTGCAGCAAATGGAGATAAAGAAACTGAAGGAAGATGTTTATAGGCTGCAAAGCCAGTGCAATGCCATGCAAGCACAGATGGAAAAGATGGCTGAGAAGAAGAAAGGTTTCTTCAAATGGAAGAAACTTTCTTTTCATAAAAGCAATGGAGAGATGGAGAATGTTGAACAGCAAGAAGCTGAAACTGAATTTGGGTTTGGAAGACAAACACCTACGGACATGAAAACTAGTACTGTGGCCAAAACTAGGACTCCTCAAAAGTGGAGGAAATCTCTATCCTGAAAGAGAAGCTTTCACTGTCAATGTCAATAACAAAATAAAAAATTAAGTTGTTATATAAGTTTGTTTATTGGAGTTAAAAAACTTTGGAAATAATGTAGGATAGAGACCTACTTTGGAATAAATTCAATAAAGATGTGGCGATGCCAAAGTTTTGGATACAATTTTGACTACATAAATCGAAGTTTTATATGCAACATTTAGTAGTTAGTGGTTTGTTTCTTATGTTCTATTAAAAAGTTGTTTAGTAACATAAAAGTTTGTTTTGTATGTGCTTCAGAGCAGATCGAAAGCACCCTAAGAGTATTACATCAAGACGAGATTGTTTTTTCTGTACCAAGATCATTTCTGCTTGTAAGTTTGATGAAGGGAATTATGAATAAGGAAATTAATATAGCAGATTCTAGCAGAAATATTCATACATCATTTTCACACAATTTCTAGCAGAAAAGTAAGTGCTTACAGAAAATTCAAAGAAACAGAAACCTAATTATTGCAGCCAAAAACAACAAGCTGTTATCAGCTAAAAAATCTTATAAACAAATGAAATAATAGAATCAAACCTATATTTTGCACACAAATTTTTTTTTTATCATGATAAATTGTCACTCACTTATTCAGCTAGCATCACTCGAATTGTAAAAGGTCAAGAAGCATAAAAAGCCGACGACTTCTGCAGAGCCGCCTCAAATGTTCATAGTTTCACTGCTTTCTTGATAACTTTGATGGATGACTTCATCCCTTGAAACAAAGATGGAGATGACGGGATTCGTCTCAAGACCTTTGCACTCTCTGATCTAACAAGTTTTTTTCCCAACTTTTGTTGTTCTACTTTCCAAGTTTTATCAATTTTTCTACCATTTGTTTCCCCTACTTCTTCTGCAGAGGAATTTTTATATCCAGTAGCATCATCATTCTCTATTTTATCATCTTCTTTCTCTATCCGACAGTTATTGTCTTTAAGGACTTGCAGCTCCTTCTTCATTTTATCAAAATCAGAATCTGAAACTTTTGAGACCTTCAACTCCTTTTGTGGAAACTTCTGATTCAGTTGTTGGATTATATCTTCTGTCCTATCATCAGAAGCACTTTCATTTGTTTCTTGTAAATCTTTTCCTTCTTCTCCTTGACCATTCTCTAAAAGCATTTCAAGCCACTTTTCAACATTCCCTTTACCTCGCCGGTTCCTGGTTTCTTCGTCTTCGTCAACTTTGTTCTCATGCAAACCGCCAAATGAAATGCCAACAGTTCTCTTCCCTTCGGATATTTCTAGCTTATGAAGTTTGTGTTCAATTGAGTTTTCTTCATCCAAGGCAAAAATAGCTCTCTTCCCTTCGGCAATTTCTAGCTTATGAAGTTTGTGGTCAATTGAGTTTTCTTCATCCAAGGCAACAATTGATTTGCTATGATCCTCTAGCTTCTCTTCTGTGTCATTATTATTCACTGCAATGTTCAGCTCCTCTTCATTTTCAAATTCCATTTCTTCTTCCTCCATCAAAACTCGAAGCTCCTTGTGAAAAGGTGTTCTTGGCCTATTTTGAGGCAAATAAAGAACATGTTTATTGGACCTCTCTTCTTTATTGGACCTCTCTTCTTCAAAAGTGGAAGGATCATCTATTCTGAACCGCTTCCTTCCTTGCTCCCATTCAGGCCTAATCTGTTTCTCTATGTCATCTTTTATTTTGTACTTCTTATGAAGGTCTTTCTCAGCAGCATCGCAAATTGCTCTCTGCGCTTCAAGTCTAGCCATTAGTGCATTACTTGCAGCCTGGTTCAATCTTACCTGTTCCTTATACATCACACTCCTGCAGCAAAATAATATAATCGTCAGATCATTAAAAACATTTTACTTTAATCACAACTACTTCAAAAGTCACACATATGATTGATTGTGATTTACTGATAGTGTAAAACTCTCTACACCGACAGTAATAGTCATTTCAACTTTGGTTAATGAGGCTTACTGGTGCATGGTGTCTCTAATCATCTTCTCTAGCATGGTCCTGTAAGAAGATTGAGCTTCGGCCAACCGCCTGCATTTTTCTGCTTTCCTCTTACGTTTTATGAGCGCCATTTCGAGGTCTTGAATAACAACCTTTTCTTCTTCATTCTTGAGTTTCATTTCACTCACTTCATTATCTAACTTGTCCATTTCAGCTTGCATTTTTGTAGCTTCTTCTCTTTGCTTTAGTGAATCTCTAGCCATGACAATTGCCTGGTAAGAATTTTTAACAAAATTTGGATCTTCATTTTCTTTCAGCACATTCCCTTTTGTTTTTCTTGAAGCCACTGAAAAATACACAACATCAAAATCTAATTCTATATCTTCAAAGAATCAAAATCAACATTAGTATGATTAATCATATGCTATGATATTCATGCATTGCCACTAACCTATTGCAGGAGACATAGGTCTTGTCTTCTTACTGTGATTAATTTGTCTTAAAGCTAATGCATCATAAGGATCCCTTCGTGATTCGACGATTGCAGCAGGAGCAAGTCCTACTTCTTCTTTCAAACCAATGAAGTGTTGTGGAAATGAATGAGAATCCACTATTTGTGTATCATGCAACTCATGATTTTCTCCTTCAGAGAACAAAAATGAAAAGCCTCTATGCCTATCATTTACAAGCACAAATATCATCATCAAGTCAAGACTATTGAAAAAATCTCATTATGTAGAAAAATTGAGAATGAGAAACACAAGATTATTGCGAAAAACATTACCTAAAGTCTGAGTTTGATGAAGCAAAGATGGACAAAAATTGATTGACAGATATGCCTAATTGGAAATCCCACCATGGAACGAGGAATTCGAGTTTATTTTTCTTCCTTTTGCAAACTTGCCTTTGTAATATCCTTAGATTGCTTAGAACAGTTAAGCCTCCCCCTACAATTGTCATCCAAAAAGCGCAAAATCACAAACTGGCCTAATCAAAATAAATTCAACCTTCTCCACACTTCTAGATATATTCATGGAAGAGCTAAACAAGATAGCCATTTGAACTTATTTTGAGGATTGTTGTTTAAAAAACTCAATCATTGCATGATTTTCATTGATACTTAAATAAACCATCAATTTAGTTCCTAAACTACTCCTAACTCACTCTGCAATTTTGTCCCTAAACTGTATAAATATAATAAGTAGTCCCAAAATTATATAAATCCGTCAATTTAATCCCTCTTATTAAGATGTTATGGACTAAATTGACGGATTTTCATATATTCTGAGACTAAATTGACAAATTTCATATAATTTAGAGACTAACTTTATTGGTTTATTCTTAATACTTTTTCTTTCATAATTCTACACATTATAAATTCAAAGAAGATTATAAAGAAAGTAAGAGAAAGAACTTAATTACTTGAACAAGGAAACCAGTGATCAATGTCCCAAGCAAGAGGAGAAGCTGAATCGGCATGATAATACAAGACATTACCATATCCATCTACTCGAATCACTGCGGGATCAAAACCAGCATTCCTAAGATTCAAACCAAAATTAACATTAATAAACACAAACACAACACAATCCATAAAATCAAAATTTTCAAAACTTGTTACTATAATTGCTAATTTGCTAAATCAAGGTGAAGTAGCTACCCAAGATGGCTTAGTTGCCTCCACAAAATACTAACAAAGATTTTAGCTTTCGTCGTTGGCTTAGCTTTTGGATCAATAATTGGAAACATTTCATCCAAAAAACTTGCTCTTTCAACCTAATTGAAAACAAAACATTAACAAAAATGTTAAAATACAAATCCAACCCAGTTACAGAAATCAATGACCCAGATCAGTTTTTACCTTAAAGATTCAATTTTTAATATCAAAACAAAGAAAGAACAAATGTGGTTACCTCATCTTCGGGTAAAGCATAAGGAAGAAAAGTGAATGGAGGACCATGGCTATAAGGAGTGAAACCACGGTCACGACAGAGTTTAGCGTAGGCTTTTGGGTATCCGAGGTTGTCGTTGATGATAATTTCATCTGAAGTGAAACCATAATGTTCTGCCATTGTTGTTGTTGTTGTTGAGTTTGAAGTGGTTTGTTTGGAGTAAATGGTGAGAGCGTGTGTTTTGTTGATGAAGGAACCAACGGTCGAATTTGGATTACTTTTTAAAACGGAAAAAAAAAAATTAATTTAAGATTTGAGTGTTACACATAATAATGATGAATTGATGTGTTGGTAAGTTAATGGGGTAACGGTTATATGGAAGGAACCAGTACATGTCATCATACAGAAAAATTAAAATTAAATATTTGTAGGACCTTGAAGTTGAAATCTAGGAGATTGGTTCCGGTTGGTGTAGGAGGGGTGAGGTGGAAATGAATTGAGTGCAGTTGGCTAAAATATGGAAATGTTATATCAACCTCAAAAAGCTGGACGACATCGTATTCTTTTTACTTATAGTACGGTTATTGAAAGTAGTTTATAGTTCGGGACGAGTTCTGATATTAAGTGGTTCCAGTCTCTTCCCAAATGCAGTTGCGAGGATCGAACAGTGATCCTCTCTACTAAGTTCAGCGTCAATCACCACTAAACCAACTAACATTTGGTAATTTTAATACATGTTCGAAAAGCAACAATATGTGGCTGGCACATTTAGATATTCCTTGATCATTTTTTCTACATTTGATTTTTGACCCGTGCAAATAAAAAAATATTTATTAGGAAAGATTAACAGCTTAAATAAATCTTAATTACTTCAAATAATTAATTTATGCAAGTGCACATAAAGAATACTTTAATTTACCAAAAAAAATAAAGTGGTCGAAAGTAATTGGTAATGAAGTAGTATAGTTATGCGGACTATCCGGCTAACTCAAAGTATTATTGGAAAAAAAATAGAATTAAATGTTAGTTTTTTCAAACAATTCATCATTCAAAGAACTCATCGGCTACTTGAGTTTAATTCAATGTATTGGTTCGAACTTCAAAACAAAGAATTTTAATAATTAAAGTAAAAGAGACTCTATTTTTATTTTTTTTTATAAATAGACAAAATAATAAAATCATTATAACCCCACACACAAATAAAAAAATTGAAGTTCGAATCTCGGTCATAATGTCTATCCAACGATTTCGACGCTTTTTTGAGATAATTATAATTAATTAATTAATAATAATTAATTAATGTCCTAAATTCCATAGAAATGACACACATGAGTAAAACCCTCCGTTGTTGGCCGCAACGCCAGATCAACACCATCTTCCTCTTCTCTTTGTTATTCATTCATCATAACGGGTCAAGTTGTTGCTGAACATCGCCGTCCAAAGCGACCACCGTGCCGGAACTCATCCCCGCCGTAAGTATGTATTTTCCGACGACTTTCTTTCATATTCATGTCGAACTCTCTCTATTGGTTATGCATTGATTTTAACTCAAATTCTAGTGGTCAACGGAGATAAGGTTTTATTTTTAAGGAAAACTAATTGGTTTGGTTCTGCAGTGACAAACAAAAGTTTATGTTCTATTGGACTGGATTGATTATATATAACAGAAAAAGAATTGATTTTTATAAGTTCATGTTTGGATAGTTTGAACAAGAATTGCTTTTTTGTGTGTATACAATGTCATTATTTATGTCCTCCACTTTTAGCTTATGTTTGTTATCACAATGAGTACGCCAGAATCACGGTGATCCATCGTGATTTTGGAGAAGCTCTAGCTTCTGCAAAGGTGGATCACTGTGATTCTGGCCTACCAAACATACGCTTGTTAAATTTGAGAATTGATTATATGGTACTGTAGAAGGCTAGAATATTACCTTTTAAGTAGAATTGATTTTGGATATGAAATCAATTTAGAGGCTGGAAGCTAAACCTAACAAATTTGTAGTCAAATCACATTAACTCAAATGTGATTTTGGAAGGTCTAGACGTTGAACCAAACATAGGGAGACCCGCTTCACTCAAAATCTATTCAAAGGGATTGACAGACGCACGTTGAGATGTTCTCACCGAGCAACCAAACATACGCTTAGTCTTACTACAAGAAGGGATGATAAGTTGTTGTCCAAAACAGAAAAATGAAATAGTCAGGAATGTAGAGGAAGGTTGTCTAGTCTCTCTGCTTGTCAGAAGTAGAAAATCCCATAAAATTGCCACAGACCGAAATATGGGAGCCATAGTGTAATCTTTTCTACTGCCTCTGTATTTTATAAATATGTTTAATTAAGTTGTTCGTATTTGTTTATCAAGATTTTGAATTGTGAGATACAGATTGTAGAGCTTTGATACTTTCAATCTATCATTCTTTGTGGATTTCTTTAATGTATTAAATTGGATTACCCCTTAAATTCAAGCAGAGTCTGTAAATCAAAGATCTGACCATGCAAACAGCATTTTACAGCCATCATGTATTCTGCTTCTCTCACAGGTTCGTTCTCCCTTTTTTCCCCATGGTTTTATAATGTCGGTTTTCTATAGCAATATTTTAATTGATTGTAACCATATTTCAGAAAATTAAGTACAAATGCAAAGAGTAGTTTGGTGAAGAGTTGTGCACCATATATCCCTCAATTCGATTCAAAATGTCAATTCAATAGGAGACCTTGTATTTATAATTCTCCTGTCACCATTAATCCGAACAGATTGTTTGTGATACCTAACACAAATGATGGCCACCCAACTGCTTCTACAATGGATGATGAAATGAACACAAACCATGTTCCTAATGTTATATCGCCATTGTTTCTCAGCAATTGGTCACCACCAAGGTACCTATGGAGGGGATTATCAGTTTTAATTTTAGCAGGACAGGTAATTATGAAGGTTTTAAAGGGAAAGGTTCATTGGAAGAATACTCTTCAACAACTGGAGAGAGTTGGTCCAAAGTCGGTTGGAGTATGTCTTTTGACCTCAGCCTTTGTTGGCATGGCATTCACAATACAATTTGTGAGAGAGTTCACTAGGTTAGGATTGAATAGATCAGTAGGTGGTGTTTTAGCTTTAGCTTTCTCTAGGGAGTTAAGTCCCGTGGTTACAGCAATAGTCGTTGCAGGACGCATCGGAAGCGCTTTTGCAGCAGAATTAGGAACTATGCAGGTTTCTGAACAAATCGACACATTACGAGTTCTTGGATCAGACCCCGTTGATTATCTAGTGACACCGAGAGTGATTGCTTCTTGTATTGCTTTACCTCTATTGACATTATTGTGTTTTACATTAGGACTGGCGTCTAGTGCCCTACTCGCTGATGGTGTTTATGGAATTAGCATTAACATTATTTTGGATTCGGCTCAGCGATCTCTCAGAGCATGGGATATTATTAGTGCAATGATCAAGTCAGGGGTTTTTGGTGGTATTATATCTATTGTGAGCTGTGCTTGGGGGGTTACAACTATTGGAGGTGCTAAAGGTGTTGGAGAATCAACAACTTCAGCTGTTGTTATTTCTCTTGTTGGTATTTTCATTGCTGATTTTGCTCTTTCTTGTTGTTTCTTCCAAGGAGCTGGAGATCAGCTAAAGAATTGCCTTTAAGCAACCGATTGTGTATGCAGATTTTTATTTTTTCAAACTTTGCATTTGTTTTACAAGTCCTGTTCTTTTCCAGAAAAACATCACTTGACTAAATAATAAACAAGAATTGGTCCTAGCATTCTATGTGGAATTTCGGGTTCGAACCCGGATGACAGAGTATTCCTGTGTGGTGGAGATGGTACTGTTGGATATGTCTTGTGGCTTGGACATTATCTGGACTTGTTGCAGCACAGTTTGGAGATGTAGCAAGTAGAATTGAAACCAATGAGACAGTGAAAGAGTTTATTAGAAGATACTTTTGTTATAGAGATGATTTTGTAGGAATATGATGCATTCGTAGATGTTTTCAAGTGATGTTGGTGTATATGTAGATCACTATAGTGTAAACTAAAAAGTAAAATAGTAAATGGAGAAAAAAAAGACATAATGCATAGGATAAGTTATTAATTGTTGGTTTGAAATTTGAATTAGGACAAGGACCTTTTCTAAGGCAATAAACTCAAAGTGGTGTTTGTTTACCAATTACCACCATGTTTTGGACCCTCTATATCAGTCTCATATATTATTGATGTTTTCTCTTCGCCCCCCGATGTATCTTTTATACTCCCAAATATTCCAATTTTGCCCTTGATAAAAATTTTGGTTCGTAAAAACCGAAGTTTTTTCTAGTTCAAATTCAGAAAAAATTCGGTTAACTTGTAGAAACCGAAGTTTTTACTGAAGAACAAAAAAGTAAAATCTAGAGGGGGAAAAAGAACCATGGGGCCCCAAAGAGAAAACATATTGTGTTTCTAAAGAAAAATATTTGTGTTGAATTCAATAGTAGAACTATAGTCTAAACTATCTAGTGGTTGAAACTTGAAAGTAGTAGTGAAATAGTTAGGTGGACTATTTTGTTTTTTTTTTTTTTTTTTTGCTAATGGTAGACTATTTAATTAAATAAGATTATTGTTGAAAAAAGAATAAATATTTTGTTGGTATTTTAAAGTGACAATCAATTTGAGAGAGAGATCATTTGAAAACATATACAGTATGTTGAAAGAGATCAACTCAGTTAAATAAATTTCAATTTATTCGAGAAATTAATTTCTCTAGCTACATGTAAATTTATTATTTTAAAAAGAAATTGGAGTATCTTTTTACTAGGAGAGTGGTTGGGATGCATATCTTTAATGTCTAAAGAGCTGGCAATGGCATTTCTTTAGCGTTTAAATTCCTCTAACCTTCCTTACTTTTGTGCTGTTAAGCTCAGAATTCTTTATGTTTTATACTATTCTTGCTATTTAAGTACAAATAATGTAGTCTATCCCATTTAAATATTTGAATCTTGGTCGATAGTGATATTCCATACAATGATTACACATGCAATAATTTTAAATATTAACGACTTTTAACTCCCTTTTAAATCTTGATAAGGTGTGAATTATAAAACTTTGAAGTTGTTCATTTCTTAAGTAATTTTGTGTGTTGAAAAAAATATAGTGCAATCAGTTATTACTGATGGTAGTATAAAAATTTGAAAATAATAAATTTTTTGTGTGATAAATGTTCAAGATGGTCAAGCCACCGAAAAAGATTCATGCATTTGGATGGATTCATGCATCAATTTGTTTATTGATTTTTTGTTTTTTTTTTCCCTTCTGACTAAGACATTTAATTGAAATAAATGATAATAAGATTCATCAAAAAAACAAATTCATGCAGCCTCCATCTTGATGAAAGGTCTCCATCTTCCCTTAACACCACCGAAACAAATTCCCCAATAACTCCGATAAATTCATAACACGCACTCACGATGACCTAGGCGTCCATCTCCACCACCACTCGCTCCATTCTGCCTCTCTCAATCCAATCTAGTGCTTCCCAGAGCCCCACTAGCATCCTCTGAGCCTTGAACCTCCTTCGTTACAACACCAACACATCCTCCATCCTCTTGTCGTGACAGTAATCCTAATACCCAACGGCCATCACCTAAATAGTGAACATCCACATTGAGCTCTAGGACCCCATTGGAAGGAGAATTTTAGCTAATGTTGCTATCACAAAACGAATGGTTACTATGCAGAGGGATCACAACTTTCATCACGTTGAATCAAACGAATATCAATTAAATTATTTATCCATTATAAAAAGTATGAAAATTATTATATATGTTAATCTCTAAATTTAAGAGACAAGATTTATCTTGGTTAATGTTTTAAAGATTTTTATTTACCTAATTGCCTTAGCAAAACCGCAAAGTACAGATTAAGATAGGCTGCTTTTCTTCAATCTAGACTAGAACTAGAACTAGAACCCCACATATAATTGGACAAGCAAACAAACAAATTAATAAGCCACTTGTGCGACATGATTATTATGTGATACTATTAAAATCAATCAAATCAATACTAGTAGTATAAAATATCTTCTATCCAGATTATCTGTATTTTATTTTGAAATAGTGATGTCTTATTATTATAAAAAAAACATTAAAAAAATAGTAATGTCTCTTTCATTAATAAACATGAATTTTTGAATGAAGACTTAATGACTTTTAGTGATGTCATATGATAATGAATTAATATTATCTTGAAAAAAAAAATATTCACTACGTATGAGAGATATTTAAAATATTTATAGTTGAATTAACATAAATTGAATAGAGGTACTCCCACAATTAAAACTATTGACTTAAGTAATTATAAATAAAGAGGGTTTAGTTGGACCGTTAAAAATAAAATAAAAAAAGGAAACATTATAGTCCTATCTAGAAGTTGTATATATTATTAAGGGTCCACAATTTTTTCAACGCAGAGAATAAGAATTCATCGATCAATTTTGTTGACAAAGTCGCATATTAATTATTACATCTGTTTTTATCCATCTAGATCTAGAAGTCCAGATGTTATTCATCTGATTTTTCTAGATGCCAATATTTGGGAAATGAAGACTTTACACATTTTCTCAAAAAAAAAAAGACTTTACACATGTGAATTTCCAACTTTGAAAAATAAATGTGACCACGTTTGTATTGGAGAGTACTAATTGGGTGGTTAGTTTTTCATTATGTAGTGTGCTATTCGGTGATCTCTTGTGCCTCCTTTTATAAATTTATTTTTGAGTTTAAACTTTAAACTGACAATGACAATGTAAATTAATTTTATTGCTTTAAAAAATGTAAATTAATTTTATATTAATAATTAATAAAAATAGTTCAAACTTTCATGTCATATTAAGTAAATGAAGTTAAGGAATGTAACGCGGTGAAAAACATAGTTGTTGTGATTGGTTAATAGTGTAAGATTATTTTACACTGTCCGTACATATTATTTTATCTCCATTTTTATTTAGCTTTTCCTAATAAAAAATACTAATAATTTCATTTAACACATTTGCACACATGCATTTCTTTCTCTAAAATTATGCCGGAGAGTAAGCCACTAAGACACTGTTTGATAAGTCCAATAAGCTAGCTTATAGTTTATTGAACTAGCTTATAAGCTTGTTTGAAAAAAATGTGAAGTGTTTGGTAATGAACTTCTCTAACTAGCTTATAGCGTTTTTTGAGATGCTATTTCAAGTAGCGTTTGAGCTTATAGCTTATTATAACTTATAGCTTTTTCATTTTATTCCATATTTACCCTCATTAATTTTATTTTTTATAAATTAGTAATAACTACCCACTAACACTTACAAAAAAAAAAATTACCCACTAACCATGTATTTTTATGTCATTTTGTACTTACAACAGCTAAATTTGCCAAACACTTTAATTTTAGGCTCTGTTTGGTAACACAAATAAGCTAGCTTATAGCTTATTATATGAGCTTATAAGCTTGTTTCAAAAAATTAGAGGTGTTTGGTAACAAGCTTTTTGTACTAGCTTATAGCTTTTTTTCAGATGCTATTTCAAGTAGCATTTGAGCTTATAGCTTATAGCTTTTTACACTTTATTCCATTTTTACCCTTTAATTTAATAACTACCCACTCTAAAAAATAAACTACCCACTATCAATTATGTAATTTTATATTTAATAACCACTTTAAAAGCTAATTTTACCAAACACTTTAATTTCAATAAGTTGGCTTTTCAGCTATCAGCTAGCTTATAGCTTATTTTTACCAAACAGACCCTTATTCTACTAGCTTTTCAGCTATAAGCTACCAGCCATCAGCTATAAGCTAGTTTTTTAACTATAAGCTAGCTTATCAACTATCAGTTAGCTTATAGCTTATTTTTACCAAACATAGCCTAAAATGTAATGATAAGAAGTTTAAATAATATGCTGACTTCGATCTTCAGCAAAATTATAAACAAAAATAGAATCTATTTATGCTCGAGGGTAACAACAACTCAATCCTTGACAAGCATGAATATGAGAATATTTCATTTATATAAAATTTATTTATGTCAAAAGGATTCATGCAAGGTTCGGGTCAAAATAAAGGGGATTTAGTTTTCAAAGTTCATAAATGATCTACATAATTTATAAGTAAATATGTTAACTATTTTATCACGTTTAAGTATATTGTTTCAAAATTGTTCTTTTGAAGCACAAAATTGTTCTTACATTAATTACTTAATATTTTTACATACAATTAAGAAAATTAAATACACTCACTGCATAGAAGATACTTTGGTTATAGTGATGATTGTTGCATTTGTAGTTGTTGGGTTCATAGTGCTATTTGCTCTCATCTTTGCCACTTCTTTGAAGCTCTTCAATTTCCAAAGGAGATAGAATAGAATAATAGATGTTTTCAAGTGAATGTTGGTGTATATATATATATATATAGATCACTATAGTGTAAACTAAATAGTAGAGGAAAAAAATACAGAAAAGCATAGGACAGGTTATTAATGTTGGTTTGAATTAGGACAAGGACCCTTTCTAAAGTAATAAACTCCAAGCGGTATGTTTTGGACTTTAATATAGGTGAGGTCTACTCTATATCGTTTAATAATTTGGGGTATTAATATCTATAACAATTATTGAGAACAAATCATACAAATAAGTTTGCATGTGGTATATCCACAATTAACTTGTGACCAATTTTTATTTCAAAATACATATGGTTTGTTCTTATTAGTTTTAGAATAAGTATTCTCAAATTATCAAATGGTAGTTTTAAAAAAATCCAAATATTAGTCACAAACACTCTATTGGTCTCTCATTATAATATTAAGCTTAAATAAGTTTTTAATCCTTAAAAAATTTTAAAATCCAAATATTAGTCACAGCACTCTACCGGTCTCATTATAATATTAAGCTTAACTAAGTTTTTAATCCTTAAAAATATAAAGAATTTTAATTTTAGTTAATAATTAAAAACTTTTTTTTTGCAAGATAGTCTGAATATATGTTTATAAACTAGAGGTAATTCACACCTTATAATCCGGTTTTGTATGGTTGAGTTATGCCTGATATCCTAATTCGAAAATGGTATCAGAGCCTCTCCATGATCCGTTGGACCACCTGTTATCAAGTTTTCGTTATCGAGCCACCCATTGTTTATATCTGCGCACCAAGCCCAATTGTGTTGGGCGCGATGGGTGTGTTAAATAAGTCTCCTTTCGGTTGCGAGATGACCGGAATATATGTTTATAAACTAGAGCCTCTCCATGATCCGTTGGGCCATCTATTACCAGGTTTCCGCTATCGAATCACCCACCGTTTATATCCGCGTACCAAATCCGGTTGTGTTGGGCGCGAGGGAGTGTGTTAAAGAAGTCTCACATCGGTTGCGAGATGGCCGAAATATAAATTTATAAACTCAAGGCAATTCTCATCTTCCAAGTCGGTTTTATAAGAATGAGTTAGATCCCACAATTAATTTTAAGATTAAAAACTACATAAAACATATAAACGTTGAAGAGAGTTATAAATCTTGATAAGGTATGAATTATAAAAGTTAAAGATAATATAATGTTAAAAAAAATGGTAGTATAAAAAATGTTGGAAAGAAACAAAGTATGTTGTCTAGAAGGAAAGGGGTATTTAAGTCTTTTGAATGATAAATGTTCAAGAGGCTAGAGGGTCAAACTCAAAGCCACCAAAAAGGATTCATGCATTTGGGTTTGGATGAGATTGGGAACTTATTAAAATGAACAATAACAACAATAATAAAAAGAAATTAAAATTATTCAAGTGAAAAATGTGGAATGTACTTGAGGATGTGCTAAACGATAAATTATAGAGATGAGATTGAGGGTTCAATTAATCTATACTTGCCTTCACAAAAATGCAAAATAGATTAGATAGATAGATAGGCTGCTTTACTGTATGTATGCGACATACATGGGGGCTGCTTTAATTTTCTCCAATCAATCTAGTCCTCCATCCCAATTTATTGACTTTTACTAATAAACAAAAATAAATATTATCATATAAGATGTTGTTTGATTCGTCTCGATGAGTATTTTCAAAATATCAAATTTTTATAATTTTTACTATTATACATTATAAAATATATCGGCATGCATAAAACAGTCAACTGTGTCAATCAAATTGGAAAGGAAGAGTAAATTCATAGTTCCAAATTTAAATAAATGATATATACGCCACTTGGGTGACATGATTAATTAATTATGTGATTTATATTAAATATCAATCAAATCAAACACAGTAATTAATAATATCTCCTATCTATTTTTTTTTTCTTCTTCTTTTGGTACATAGTATTCTGTTAGAGTTTTTAGAGAGAAAAGTTGAGAGATAAAGAGAGGATAAGGAAAGTTTCTAATGCGAGTTACGTCGTTAGTTATATACTCCGTTGTCCTAAAATATAAGTAAAATTTGGCCAACTAAAATGGATGTATTTAGTACAAACTATTAAAGTAAATACATCAAGTTTCTTTGACTCATATTTTTGCTTATATTTTGGGACGGAGGGATTAGTTAAACATATTAATAAAAAAATTTCTTCTCGGAATTTATGTATTCAATGCCTTAAAATTGTAGAAAGTTGTTTTTTCAGATTAATTTTTTTCTTTAGTTTCTTTTTATGGTATGCTTAACAAATAATAAGTGCCTGAGAGCACTTTTTAGGCTAACCCTAAAAATAATAGTAAAATTCTATCTAAATTACTTGTTTTTTTAAAACAATGATGTCTTTTCTTATTTAAAGTGAATAAAATAGTGACGTCTCTTTCGTTAGATTAGTTACATCTTAGATTAGTTACATTCTGATCAAGTAGTACAAGATGTAACTAATCTAAGATAAAACAAAAAGTTGCTAGAGGGCTAAATTAAATACCAGTGGACAATATTATTCCCACAATTGAACTATTGACTTAATTGTTATAAATAAATAAAGGTGCCGGGTTTGATTTTGAGTTTAAGTTGGACCGTTACAAATAAATAATTAATGAAAAAATTTATGCTAGATAGACTAATTATAATGATTTATTAGGAAAGCACTAGTAGTACAACCTATCTTAGAAGTTGAATACTTATAGTTTTTATTCTGAGCTAGAATATTTGGTCCACAGTTCATTCCAATGCAGAGAAGAATTAATCAATTTTGTTGACAAATTCCCATATTATGCTTTTATCCATCTAGAAGTCCAAATGTCAAATGATCTGGTTTTTGTAGGTGCCAATATTTGGGAAAAAATGAAGACTTCATACCATGTGGAATTCCAACTTTTGAAGAAAAAAAAATCAAAGATATCCTAGCTGTTGAAGTAAATATGATTTTTTGACACACTTCACGATTAATTTAAACTATTATTGATTGTATCAATACGATTCATGTGATTGTGAGATTATGGTTAAGTGGATTTAATTTTCAATGAGTGTCATATATCTAGAAATGTTCAAATTGATTAAATTAAATTTAAACATGAAAATAGCATTGCCTAACGTGTAAGTAACTTTACAGACGTACTAGTCAGTGGTCAAGGTCCTAAATTACCTCCTAACTAACAATTTTTTTATTGGATGCTACTCACATGTTTTTTGTTTTTTCGTACATTAAAGAGATTGTTTTTTTTTTTTTTTTTTATAGAAAATGTTTTTTGTTTCTTATTGAATATATTAATTAATCTTCTATCTCTATTATTTTTGGCTGGCGAATAATACCAACGAGGGTTTTGGTATTTTATTATTTTTGATGTACTATTTTTCTATTATTTTAACTTCAATGAGTGGGTTTAGCCGCCTTGTGTTTAATCCTGTAATAATAATTACTACATTTTTTAAAAATTCCCTCCTTTTTTTATTCTTTTTCAACAACGGTACACACATGCTCTGAAAAAAAGAAAAAAAAAAAAACACAACGGTATACTCATCTTGTAAAAAACTCCAAGAGTACATATACATATCATCTTATAGTAACCAATAAAAATTTGAATGGACATCCCATTTTATATGCAGGAGTCGGGATTTGAATCCCGGACACTTCACATATCTATTGTAAAAAGTAAAATTTCTAGTTATTAAACTACCTAACAAAAAAAAAATCCTTCATAATTTGAAGATATTTATTCATCGATCAATAAGAACAATCATGTGTAAATGCAAATCCACAAATTATGAATGAGTAGAGTTGTGAATATCACATGTAAATTTATTTTTAAATTAGTTGTGAGTATCATACGTAAATTCATTTATGTAACTTGTTTGCATTAGTTGATGAGTAAAATATCCGCAAATTATGAATGAGTAGAGTGAGCCTCACCAAATAATAAAAATAATAAAAAAGTACTCCCTAACACACAATTGACTGTTTCACGTATTTCGATATATAACTTTGGCGATTAATATTTTAAATTGTATAATAGTAAAAATTATAAAAATTTAATATTTTGAAAATACTCATCGAGACAAATCCAATGATAATATTTATTTTTATTTATTAGTAAAAAAATATGGTCAAAATAAGATATATTAATAGTATTTATAGTCAAAATGAGTCACTCATTATGTGACTGGAGGTAGTATAGAATTAATTAATGCCAAAACTAATTCTAAACCAGATTAAACGATCTAGTGAACCAGATACCGAATCCAGTAATGCAGTAGTTTCATAGTAAATTAATAAAATTATGATGCCCCGTGCTATTTACTTTAGGACCCTTTACTACTTGTGTAGTTGTAGCAGCACGGAAATTTCCTCTCACTTCTTTATTTGACCCCAAAAAAGAGATTCCGGTACCCATTGCTGACTCCTATTCATTTTCTTCAATAATCAATTTTCCAAATAAGCACGTTTGACTTTTCAAACGCCGCCTCCAATTTCTATTCAAACATATAAATACACACTCACATGTCCCCTCATTCATATTCATTACTTTTCCACAAACAAAAATAGTAACATAAAAAAAAAAAAATCACATTCTCTTTAATTTCTCATTTCTCATTTTTTGATTCTTTTAGCTTAAAAATAATCTGGTTTGAACTTGAAGAAACACAAGCTTGTGTTGAAGCTGTTAAACAGCAATGGAAGGAACTGATATATATAGAGCTACTAATAGTTTAAGAGCTCGAAGTTCAACTGTATGGAGAAACAGTGGAGTTGAAGTTTTCTCAAAATCATCTCGTGAAGAAGATGATGAAGAAGCACTTAAATGGGCTGCACTTGAAAAATTACCTACTTATAACCGTTTGAGAAAAGGGTTGTTAACAACTTCTCATGGTGCTGCTAATGAGATTGATGTTACTGATCTTGCTTTTCAAGAAAAACAGAAACTTTTGGATAGGTTGGTTAAGGTTGCTGAAGAAGATAATGAAGGGTTTTTGTTGAAAGTCAAGGAAAGAGTTGATAGGTATATTATTAGATCCACTTTTTTATTGCTTCATTGCTTTGTTTGATTTAAAACTGCTTAATTAAGTGCTTTTGTATAAGCTATTTCTTTAACAAAATAGTTAAACTGTTTTTATGAGCTATCATGGAGATCTTATAGAATAAGCAGATTTGCTGAAATCAGCTTATGAACATGTTTTCTTATGGAATAAGCTAAAGCTATTTTTTTTAATAAAAGATGAGTTAAACTGTTTTCATATAAGCTAATATAAGATGTTTTAGAAGCTATCATGGAGATCTTATTGAAATAAGGTGAAACAGCTTATGAACATGTCATAAGCTATTTCTTTAACAAATGATCAAATCAAGTTAAACTGTCTTCATATAAGGTATAAGCTGTTTTTAGAAGCTATTATGGAGATCTTATTGAAATAAGCTGAAAATAGCTTATGAACATGTTATAACTAATAAGCTATTTATTTAAGAAAATATCAAATCAAGTCAAACTGTTTTCATATAAGCTTAAGCAGTTTTCAAAAGCTATGAAAACTTATTGAAATAAGCTGAAAACATATCATGGAGCTTTTCTGAAAGCTCTATCCAAAGAGTATCACAAGTGTTTATATATGTAGATAAGTTGAAATAAGTCAATCTAAACATGTCGTTACTAATCGGTTCCTTGTCTGATAACTCATCATGCTTTGTGGTTTTTCTTCTTGCTATAGAGTTGGACTTGATATTCCAACAATTGAAGTTCGATATCAGAACCTGAAAATTGATGCTGAAGCTTTTGTGGGAGGTAGAGCTTTGCCTAGTTTCATCAACGCTGCTACTAATGTTATAGAGGTAAGGAGATACCGATATTATAGTACTTCATCAAATGATTCAAGATATTTCTTTCTTAGATCTGTTTTGCTTTTGATGTTGAGTCTCACAAGTCAAAATCTAACTTTGTTTCAGGGTTTATTGAATGTTCTTCATATTATCCCAAGCAAAAAGAAGCATGTGGCAATTCTTAAAGATGTTAGTGGAATTGTTAAACCTCGCAGGATGACACTACTTTTAGGTCCTCCTGGTTCAGGAAAGACCACATTGCTTTTAGCTTTATCAGGAAAGCTTGATAAAAGTCTTCAGGTAAATTAGCTATACCTTTAATAACATCAACATATATAATTCATCCGTGACAAAAAAGTAAACTTAATGTTTCGATACCGATGTTTAATTCATATAGGTATCTGGGAGTGTGACTTACAATGGACATGGATTGAACGAGTTTGTACCTCAAAGAACTGCTGCATATATCAGCCAGCATGATGTTCATATTGGAGAAATGACTGTGAGGGAAACCTTGGCTTTTTCAGCAAGGTGCCAAGGAGTTGGATCACGTTACGGTTAGTCATTTTAGCACCTTATAAACATTCTCAAAATCTAATTTGGGATGTGTGTGGCATAAAATTGACCTGTTATTACTTCCACAGACATGCTATCTGAGTTGTCTAGAAGAGAGAAAGCAGCAAATATCAAGCCTGACCCAGATGTTGATGTCTACATGAAGGTACACATAAATAAGCTATTATCAATCATGAAATAGTCATTGGATATACTGTACTTTCTTTGCGTATCTAATTGTATTTTGATATAACAGGCGATTTCAACCGAAGGTCAGGAGTATAGCATTTCAACAGATTATGTACTCAAGGTAATACTAAAATACAGTTCAATAGTTAGTCATATCCTCTCGTAATCATCAGATCATTAAAAATGTTAGTTTAATCATAAGTACGTCTAAAGTGATACACATGATTGATTATGATTTGTTGACAGTGTAAAACATTTTACACTTACAATGTGTAAAAATTAAACTCACATTGCATTTTTTATTGGCTGCTCCCAATTCACATTGTCCTTCCATCGACTCTATCATGTCTTACATTGTATAATTTTGCAGATTTTGGGGTTGGATATATGTGCTGATACTATGGTGGGGGATGAAATGTTGCGTGGTATCTCTGGAGGACAAAGGAAACGTGTCACTACAGGAGAGATGTTGGTTGGACCAGCAAATGCATTGTTCATGGACGAAATTTCTACTGGGCTGGACAGTTCCACAACTTTTCAGATTGTGAGCTCTCTGAGGCAATATGTCCACATTATGAATGGAACTGCAGTCATATCACTGCTTCAGCCAGCACCTGAGACTTATGATCTTTTTGATGATATTATCTTAATCTCTGATGGCCAAGTTGTGTACCATGGCCCCCGTGAATATGTTCTGGACTTTTTTGAATCTATGGGTTTCAAATGTCCTGAAAGGAAAGGTGTTGCTGACTTTCTTCAAGAAGTTACATCGAAAAAGGATCAAGCACAGTACTGGGTGCGCAGAGACCAACCATACAGATTTGTAACCGTTACTCAATTCGCTGAGGCCTTTCAATCATTCCATATTGGTAGGAAACTTGCCGAGGAACTTTCTGTTCCATTTGACAAGACAAAGAGCCATCCAGCTGCTTTGACAACCAAAGAGTATGGTCTTAATAAGACTGAGCTTTTAAAGGCTAACTTCGCAAGAGAGTACTTGCTCATGAAAAGGAATTCATTTGTTTACATCTTCAAGCTATCTCAGGTTTCAAATCTATCTAGATCTTTTATATAAATAAGTAAAATACAAACTCTTTTTCATTCATGCATTCATGATTATGACTTTGAGTGACTAAACATATTGCTCTTGATGTTTTGTTTTTCAGCTTTTCGTCATGGCTTTGATAGCAATGACACTATTTTTTCGGACTGAGATGCATCGCGATAATCAGGATCAAGCGGGTACTTATGCTGGTGCTTTGTTTTTCACACTAGTGACGATTATGTTCAATGGAATGTCTGAGATTTCTATGACGATCGCTAAACTCCCTGTTTTCTACAAGCAACGAGACCTTCTATTTTATCCTTCATGGGCATATGCTATTCCTTCGTGGATTCTCAAGATTCCCATTACAATATTAGAAGTTTCTCTTTGGGTGTTTCTTACCTATTATGTTATTGGATTTGATCCAAATGTTGGCAGGTAAAAGAAGCTCCTTTTATTATGTTTGGACCATGTAGTATCGAATGACACTTTTACTATCTAGTTTGCATATGCATCTTACTTATGAAGCGAGGTCTTGAATTTTGGGCAGGTTTTTCAAGCAGTGGCTTGTACTGTTTTTCATGAGTCAGATGGCTTCTGCATTGTTCCGAGCCACCGCAGCCCTGGGTAGAAACATGATTGTAGCCAACACGTTTGGGTCATTTGCAGTTCTCACACTTCTTGCATTGGGTGGCTTCATTCTCTCAAGAAGTAAGTTAAATTGACGAACACATTTTATTTTAACCAAAAAATGGTAGAAAAAAAGTAGTTAATATTATTTTTTTGTAATGACACAAAAACTTAGCTAACCAATGCTTCTTGCGAATGCAACAGAGGATATCAAAGGCTGGTGGATTTGGGGTTACTGGATCTCACCTTTGATGTATGGGCAGAATGCTTTGATGGCCAATGAATTTCTTGGGAACAGTTGGCACAATGTAATTTCTTGACCTTGCTTGCAACTTCGTAATTCATCTACTTTTGTTTGAAATTTACAAGCCTGATTTTTTTTTTTAATACTTGATTTATAGGCTACTTTTGATTTGGGAAAAACATATCTCGATGCCCGTGGGTTCTTCCCACATGCATATTGGTATTGGATAGGCGTCGGGGCATTGGCTGGATTTGTGTTCCTTCTCAACGCG
Organism: Trifolium pratense; assembly: GCF_020283565.1. Lineage (NCBI taxonomy): Eukaryota > Viridiplantae > Streptophyta > Magnoliopsida > Fabales > Fabaceae > Trifolium > Trifolium pratense. Next base: position 57,422,739 of record NC_060065.1, on the reverse strand, counting down.
TTGTTTGGTTTCGCTCTTGATATACTAGGCCCATTTGATAAGCCTAGTGCAACAGTACCTGTAGAAGAAGACGATTCATCTAACTTACGAGAAGTTGAATTACCACGCATAGGTGAGCTTTCTTCATTATATACATATCAGTCATGAAAGCAAACATATAGGAGTTTGTCATATTGTTTAGTAGATGAACATTTTTTTCAATTGTCTTGCAGAAAGTTCAGGAAGAGGAGATTCTGTTACAGAGTCCAGCCATGGAAAGAAGAAAGGAATGGTTCTTCCATTTGAACCACATTCTATCACTTTTGATGATATTGTATACTCTGTTGACATGCCAGCGGTAAGACTCACCAAAGTGATATATTCGGCATTTAGATATCTAACTTAACTCATACTTAGTCTGACAAAAAGATTTTTTCTAACTTAACTCTAATTTGACCTGGCAGGAAATGAAAGAGCAAGGTGTGACAGAGGACAGATTAGTGCTTTTGAAGGGTGTTAGTGGCGCATTCAGGCCTGGTGTTCTTACAGCTCTGATGGGTGTAAGTGGAGCTGGTAAGACAACTTTGATGGATGTTCTGGCTGGTAGGAAAACCGGTGGATATATTGATGGAGACATAAAGGTTTCAGGATACCCTAAAAAGCAAGAAACATTTGCTAGAATCTCTGGCTACTGCGAGCAGAATGATATCCATTCACCTCATGTTACAGTTTATGAATCTCTTCTTTACTCGGCATGGCTTCGTTTACCTGCGGGAGTTGATACCAAGACCAGAGAGGTTAGTTAGTCCTTACAGGGCAGAAACTATGTGCCTTTAGTTTTCTTTTCCCCATTGAAAAGTTTAAGCTATTGGAGGTTCTTTATTCTGACTCTATCGACATTATAAATGACTGCAGATGTTCATTGAGGAAGTCATGGACCTGGTGGAGTTGAACTCATTGAGAAACTCCTTGGTTGGTTTGCCTGGTGTGAGTGGTCTCTCAACCGAACAACGCAAGAGGCTGACTATTGCAGTTGAACTAGTGGCTAATCCATCCATAATTTTCATGGATGAGCCTACTTCTGGTTTAGATGCTAGAGCTGCTGCAATTGTTATGAGAACCGTAAGGAACACAGTGGACACAGGAAGAACAGTTGTGTGTACCATCCATCAGCCTAGCATTGACATATTTGAAGCATTTGATGAGGTATGTACCCAATTGTGATGATAAATATTAATGACAAATATTGCTGTCTTTTATAGTTCTTTTCCTCTCCATTAGACTTGAATCTGACATGATCCATTTGCAACTCTAGCTATTCCTTATGAAACGTGGAGGACAAGAAATATACGTTGGACCACTGGGACGTCATTCTACTCATTTGATCAAGTATTTCGAGGTAGGACCCTACTGTAGTTTAAAAATTTATTTAAGTGAATGACTCTATTTCTTAATTGTAATTAGTTACTAAAGTTTTCAAATAAATTTCATTTTCCAGAGCGTTGACGGGGTGAGTAAAATCAAAGATGGATATAACCCAGCAACATGGATGTTGGAAGTTACAACTACCGCACAAGAACTTAATTTGGGTCTTGATTTTACCGAGTATTACAAAAATTCAGATTTATATAGGTAAGTTAATCCACATGGATATGAATATATAAACTATAGTAGCTATTGCTGTCATGTTTGTTTTCTTGATTTACAACATGCTTAAACCGTTTTGTATGACTCTTCAGGAGAAACAAGCAACTTATACAAGAACTTGGCCAGCCGGCTCCCGGTTCAAAGGATCTTCATTTCGCTAGTCAATTTTCGCAGTCTTTCTTGGTCCAATGCCAGGCATGCTTATGGAAGCAACGTTGGTCATATTGGCGTAATCCACCATACACTGCTGTGAGGTTTTTCTTCACTACATTCATAGGCATAATGTTTGGAACAATGTTCTGGGATCTTGGTGGCAAACAGTAAGTCAAACTATTTTTAGTTGGAAACCAAGTTCTTATTATTCACCGTATATTATATTTTTTTCGTCTCTCTATTTATTTAGACTGGAATACTAATTCATTTCGGTAACTCGCAGCAATAATAGACAAGACCTGTTGAACGCTGTGGGTTCAATGTATACTGCTGTTCTCTTCCTTGGAGTACAAAATTCATCTTCCGTGCAGCCAGTTGTTGCAGTTGAAAGAACTGTGTTTTATCGAGAAAAAGCTGCTGGAATGTATTCTGCCTTACCCTATGCATTTTCACAGGTAACTGCTATTATAATTGTTTAACCTACCAACTTATTTACTGCTTAATTTAGTATGCAAACTAGAAATTCTCATATTGACACCTTCCTTTCTGTTACAGATTTTGGTAGAGCTACCTTATGTCTTTGCTCAAGCTGTGACATACGGAGTCATAGTCTACGCTATGATCGGATTTGACTGGACAGCAGAGAAATTCTTTTGGTATCTATTCTTCATGTACTTCACATTGCTCTACTTTACCTTCTATGGTATGATGGCTGTGGCAGTGACACCAAATCACCATGTTGCTGCTATTGTGGCTGCTGCATTTTATGCAATTTGGAACCTCTTTTCAGGATTTGTCGTCCCAAGACCTGTAAGTATTAATATAGAGTACATCAAGAAAGACTGTTTCAATGGATATCTATATAATATATTATGTGTATGCTAATTCTTTTTTCTTGCCTTTTGATAACAGGCCATTCCAATTTGGTGGAGATGGTACTACTGGGCATGTCCAGTTGCATGGACCATCTATGGATTGGTTGCATCTCAATTTGGAGATATAACTACTTTTATGCCCCAAGAAGGAAAAGATGTGAAAACTTTCCTTGACGACTTTTTTGGTATCAAACACAACTTCATAGGAGAGTGTGCAATTGTGGTCGGTGGAATCGCTGTTGCCTTTGCAGTTATTTTCGCTGTTGCAATCAAGACCTTTAACTTCCAAAAGAGATAGATTGTACTGTTTCTCCTACAAGAAGGATTCATTATATTTTTTGTCCCCCCCCCCCCCCCCCAATTTTACTTGTATCTATATTCCATGAAGTAGTTTCGTAGGAAATTTATTTCCACTTGTTTGACACAATTTGAAGCTTCCTTTATAACTGTACAAGCATTTGAATTTGAATAAGACAGTATTTTTGCATTACTAGTTTGATTATCAATGAAAGATAATGTATTTTGTTTCCATTGTGATAAATTGTGAACATTGCAACTTCTTCGCATCTATGCAAAACTTCAGTAGTTCATTGCTTCTGGTAAACATATACATATTTTATACACTATTATGCAGATTAAGCTTTGCCTTATCTATTGCAGTAAAAGAAGTCAATTCAGATCTTCTATGATCCTTTTTCCCACTACCTTGGAATGCTTTAATCTAATGACAAAACCTCTGCACTTTATTCACTAAGATAAAACATTTTATAGCTGGTGGTGGCATTTGAAGTTTGTTTTATATCTTATGCTTAAATTAAAGAAGCTTAAGCTGCCATAATCTTAGTAAAGTAGTACTACTTGCATTAATCTAATGAGTTCCTTTAAAGTAAGCATTAATTTTTTTTCTTCTTCCTAGCTACATGATAAGGTTATGCTAATTACAAAACTTGTAAGTTTTTTCCCACATTCTTATAGTGGTTGAGGTTTTACTGGTTTACAACCTATAGTACTTTTATGTTCAATCCATCTCATGATGCCTTTGTTATCAAATATATCACTTTACTATGCATAATAAACTTTTTACTTTCCACGTATAGTGAGTAAGGGTGGACAACTGGTCGGGTTGGGCAGGTTTGGGCCCAAAACCTCCAACCGGCCTAAACTACTGTTGATATTATTAGGCCTATACCTAGAGCTGTCAAAAAGGGTCGGGCTATCGGGTCGGCCCATTAGCCCTATCCATTTACACGGGCCGGACTTCATAAAAAGGGGTCCGGGCCTTATCGGGCCGGACCTTATCGGGTCAGGCTTTTCCATGGGCCGTCATGGGCCGGCCCACAGGCTTTTGGGCCGGCCCCTTAAAGAATTAAAAAAAAATTATAATATTTTTATTGTTATATTTTGGTCCTATTTTTATGCATAAATTCATATATAATTTTTTAAAAATTATTTTTGTTGTTTTATTGTTATTATTTGTGTTTTATTCATATCTATAATCTGTTTTATTCCTATTTTTAAGCAAATCATCTTTTTATATTTTTTTTAATTTTTTTGTGCAATTACAATGAAGGATATAAAACTTGGAATATGGTTATTTTAAGCCTATCATCTTTTTATTGTATTTATTTTATATTCTTTCTATATTTTTGTTTTTACTTAAATTACAATGGATGAATGAAAGATATAAAACTTTGATTTTTTTTTTGTAGTAATAATAATAATATGACAAAAAACTTATTGGATTAGAATGAGATTATTTGTTAGAGATTTGTTTGTTTGATGAGGATAAAGAGGAAGATATTGTTGTTTGGGAGATTATGTGAGAAAATATAGGGATACGAATTACCTTCTTGAAGATTTAGTTGAGAAATATAACATAAATTTAGTAGAATATTTTTTTTTTCAAAAAAAAAAAATACTATGAAAATTAGTGGGCCGGCCCATCGGGCCACGTAGGCTTTTGCTTATCGGGCCGGGCTAAGCGGGCCGGGCCATGAAGTTAACGGGCCGGGCTGGGCCGGCCCCTTTATTTGACCGGGCCCCTGCAGGCCGGGCCAGGCCGGACCGGGCCGGCCCCTTTGACAGCTCTACCTATACCTACACTTTTTATTTTGGTTTTTTAGGTCACAGTTTGTCGGTTTGATTTTTTCAGGTTTTAAGTTTTCCTCTTGAATGGTAAATCTAAATAGAATTTAAGAAAGAAAAATAAAGATGATGATGAAGAGAAATGACAATGAGGAATGAATGATTTCATATATGAATCTATGGTGTAGATTTCTTTTTAGTATTTTTAGTTGCGCGTTCTGATCGTTCTCTATTTTCTACCTTTTTCCTCTTATTTTTAAATGGAGTTATTTTTGCAGGAAGAGAAAATATATCTTAGTTATTTTGAAATTCATATACTGGTATCCATTAATTACCATGAGACTAAATAACCATCACATTAGACTCTTTTTATTTTATTTTAAGTCAATTATCAAGGTTATGATTTTTATTTTTTTGTGAACAGGTTATGATTGTTCTAGTTGCCAATATTTTGGAAGTGAAGACTATGAAACAGTAAACATGTGAAATTCAAATTTTTCAAACATTGTTTCGTTGAAACATGAAAATAAATGTATGCCAATGACGTCGCTGCTGATATAATAATAATATAGTCAAAAAATAATATTAGTTGATTTTTTTTTTCTTTTTGACAATATTAGTTTTTGTTTTTTTGACAATTGACAAAATCTCAGTTGATTCCTAATTTTCATTTTATTTATTTAATTTATTGGAATGGCATTCTCTTGTTTTTTCATTGTTTCTTATTTTATTGTTTTTCTTCTATTTTTCTCCTTTCCAAATTCTTTTGTTTTTCTTTCTGTACTATTTTTTGTGCTGAATATTATTAATTAATAACACCAGCCAATGAGCTTTGCCGCCTTATTTTTGTTCTAATTATATGGAGAGTTTCTTTTGGCGACTTTTGTATCATTCGTCTTTTTTATTTCATATTTTACATCGTTCGATATTTAAGTAGTAGGAGCTGACACCTCCTAAACATTAAATTTTTAGGATTTTACACTGTTCGTTACTTTAGTAAAGAACTGCGTTAACCAATTAACTACCAAACACCCTGTATACATTAATATTTTTAGGATCTTACATCAATATATGCCTTCACACCAACTTAAGAATTTTCAGGAAGATCAATATCTGAACAAAATTGTATGGAATGTTTGCTAGCTAATGTAATTTGCTATTTAAATTGAGAACAATGTAAAATTCTAAAAATTTCATATTTAGGGTTGTTTGTAGGCGTCCGAACAAGATCAGACGATCATGATTTAAAACCTATGTAGCATGGGTACTCCTAAAATAGTGAAGTATCTGTACCGGGTACGTACCAGTACCGGATACTCCATGGTACTCGTATGGTACGCACCGATTTCGTACCCATTTTTATTTGGTTGATTTATGATGATGAATACGGAAAAAATATATTGGATGTTGAAAAATCTCTTAAAATATTATAATTTTTTATTATATTTCAATTATCTCTCATTTTTTATGAAAATAGTTGAGACGGTGGACAAAAAAAATTAAATCTTCAAAGCATGATGATAATAATTCACTTAAAAATAATTTTTTTAATATTTTATATTAACGTACCCATACTTTAAATTTTTTAAAAATATCGTACCGCGTATCAATACCCGTACCGGATACCGGTACCGTACCCGGCAACATAGATTAAAACAGTATTTATTGACTGCATTTGTCCAATCTAGTGGTGATATCAGGTAAGAGGAACTTTCCTCTTTATTATATTTTCTAGAAAGGATAGCAATATGCCAAGTTTGACCAATGGGAATAAATTTCCCTCGTGTTGTTGTTACTATTTTCTCATCAAATTTCAACCTTTGACTCTTCATCGCCGCCTGTTCTGTTTTTCTTTCGAATCAAACCTATAAATACAAACATGTTTTCTCATTCATTTCCATTGTCACAACAATTCTTTATTTTTTTAAAATTTCATCATTCTTTCATTCTTTATCTTCTTTTCTACTATTCTACACTCATTACTTTCTTGTTTTGTTTCAAACTTTCAATTCATTATTACTACATTGTCTTCATAACAAGAGTCACAGTCTTGTGTTTCAAGCTGTTGTGTAACAGCAAAAATGGAAGGAACTGATATATTTAGAGCTACTAATAGTTTAAGAGCTCAAAGTTCAACTTTATGGAGAAACAGTGGAGTTGAAGTTTTCTCAAAATCAACTCGTGAAGAAGATGATGAAGAAGCTCTTAAATGGGCTGCACTTGAAAAGCTACCTACTTATAGCCGTTTGAGAAAAGGGTTGTTGACAACTTCTCATGGTGCTGCTAATGAGATTGATGTTACTGATCTTGCTTTTCAAGAAAAACAGAAACTTTTGGAGAGGTTGGTTAAGGTTGCTGAAGAAGATAATGAAAGGTTTCTGTTGAAAGTCAAGGAAAGAGTTGATAGGTACATTATTAAATCCATTTTTCTTGCCACATTGCTTTGTTTTCATTCTGTTTGGATATTCTTGCTACATTGCTTTGTTTTCATTGTGTTTGGATAAACAGCTTAATTAAGTGCTTATGTATAAGCAATTATGTGATAAGTGTTTATGTTAGCATATATCTTTAACTTCGAAAGATAACATCAAGTCAAATTGTTTTTGTATTAGCTATAAGATGTTTTTGATAGTTATCATGGAGAGTTTATTGAAATAAGCTGAAAACAGCTTATGGACATGTCATAAGCGATTTCTTTAACACAAGATAAAATCAAGTCAAACTGTTTTCATATAAGCTATAGGTTGCTTTAATAAACTATTATGGAGTTTATTGAAATAAGCTGAAAACATCTTATAGACATGTCATAAGTTGTTTATGTAAGCTCTCTCAAACGATCTCATAGGTGTTTATAGATGTATATAAGTTCAAATGCTATTTCTTTAACATAAGATAAAATCAAGTCAAACTTTTTTTTATATAAGCTATAAGTTGCTTTCAAAAGCTATTGTGGAGATTTTATTCAAATAAGCCGAAAGCATCTTATAGACATGTCATAAGTTGTTTCTGTAAGCTCTCTCAAACGGTCTCATAGGTGTTTATAGATGTATATGTAAGTTCAAATAAGTCAATCTAAACATGTCCTTATTAATCAGTACCTTATCTCATAACTCATTATCTTTTGTGTTTTTTGCTCTTACTATAGAGTTGGACTTGATATTCCAACAATTGAAGTTCGATATCAGAACCTGAAAATTGATGCTGAAGCTTTTGTGGGAGGTAGAGCTTTGCCTAGTTTCATCAACGCTGCTACTAATGTTATAGAGGTAAGGAGATACCAATATTATAGTACTTCATCAAATGATTCAAGATTTTTCTTTCTTAGATCTGTTTTGGTTTTGATGTTGAGTCTCACAAGTCAAAATCTAACTTTGTTTCAGGGTTTATTGAATGTTCTTCATATTATCCCAAGCAAAAAGAAGCATGTGGCAATTCTTAAAGATGTTAGTGGAATTGTTAAACCTCGTAGGATGACACTACTTTTAGGTCCTCCTGGTTCAGGAAAGACCACATTGCTTTTAGCTTTATCAGGAAAGCTTGATAAAAGTCTTCAGGTAAATTAGCTATACCTTTAATAACATCAACATATATAATTCACCTGTGGAAAAAAAGTAAACTTAATGTTTCGATACCGATGTTTAATTCATATAGGTATCTGGGAGTGTGACTTACAATGGACATGGATTGAACGAGTTTGTACCTCAAAGAACTGCTGCATATATCAGCCAGCATGATGTTCATATCGGAGAAATGACTGTGAGGGAAACCTTGGCTTTTTCAGCAAGGTGCCAAGGAGTTGGATCACGTTACGGTTAGTCCATTTTACCACCTTATAAACATTTTCAAAATATAATTTGGGATGTGTGTGGCATAAACTTGACCTGTTATTACTTTTTGGATCCACAGACATGCTATCTGAGTTGTCTAGAAGAGAGAAAGCAGCAAATATCAAGCCTGACCCAGATATTGATGTCTACATGAAGGTACACATAAAGAAGCTATTACCAATCTCGAAATAGTCATTGGATATACTGTACTTTCTTTACGTATCTAATTGTATTTTGATATAACAGGCAATTTCAACCGAAGGTCAGGAGTATAGCATTTCAACAGATTATGTACTCAAGGTAATACATACAGTTCAATAGTTAGTCATATCCTCGCATAATCATCAGATCATTAAAAACATTTGAGTTTAATCATAAATACTACTAAAGTGATACACATGATTGATTATGATTTGTTGACAGTGTAAAACGTTTTACACTTACAATGTGTAAAAATTAAACTCACATTGCATTTTTTTTTGGCTGCTCCCAATTCACATTGTCCTTCCATAGACTCTATCATATCTTACATTGTATAATTTTGCAGATTTTGGGGTTGGATATATGTGCTGATACTATGGTGGGGGATGAAATGTTGCGTGGTATCTCTGGAGGACAAAGGAAGCGTGTCACTACAGGAGAGATGTTGGTTGGACCGGCCAATGCATTGTTCATGGATGAAATTTCTACTGGGCTGGACAGTTCCACAACTTTTCAGATTGTGAGCTCTCTGAGGCAATATGTCCACATTATGAATGGAACTGCAGTCATATCACTGCTTCAGCCAGCACCTGAGACATATGATCTTTTTGATGATATTATCTTAATCTCTGATGGCCAAGTTGTGTACCATGGCCCCCGTGAATATGTTCTGGACTTTTTTGAATCTATGGGTTTCAAATGTCCTGAAAGGAAAGGTGTTGCTGACTTTCTTCAAGAAGTTACATCGAAAAAGGATCAAGCACAGTACTGGGTGCGCAGAGACCAACCATACAGATTTGTTACCGTTACTCAATTCGCTGAGGCCTTTCAATCATTCCATATTGGTAGGAAACTTGCCGAGGAACTTTCCGTTCCATTTGACAAGACAAAGAGCCATCCAGCTGCTTTGACAACCAAAGAGTATGGTCTTAATAAGACTGAGCTTTTAAAGGCTAACTTCGCAAGAGAGTACTTGCTCATGAAAAGGAATTCATTTGTTTACATCTTCAAGCTATCTCAGGTTTCAAATCTATCTAGATCTTTTATATAAATAAGTAAAATAGATACTTTTTTTTCATTCATGCATTCATGATTATGACTTTGAGTGACTAAAGATATTGCTCTTGATGTTTTGTTTTTCAGCTTTTCGTCATGGCTTTGATAGCAATGACACTATTTTTTCGGACTGAGATGCATCGCGATAATCAGGATCAAGCGGGTGTTTATGCTGGTGCTTTGTTTTTCACACTAGTGACGATTATGTTCAATGGAATGTCTGAGATTTCTATGACGATCGCTAAACTTCCTGTTTTCTACAAGCAACGAGACCTTCTATTCTATCCTTCATGGGCATATGCTATTCCTTCGTGGATTCTCAAGATTCCTATTACAATATTTGAAGTTTCTCTATGGGTGTTTCTTACCTACTATGTCATTGGATTTGATCCAAATGTTGGCAGGTAAAAGAAGTTCCTTTTATTCTGTTTGGACCATGTAGTATCGAATGGCACTTTTACTATCTAGTTTGCATATGCATGTTACTTATGATGCGAGGTCTTGAATTTTGGGCAGGTTTTTCAAGCAGTGGCTTGTACTGTTTTTCATGAGTCAGATGGCTTCTGCATTGTTCCGAGCCACCGCAGCCCTGGGTAGAAACATGATTGTAGCCAACACATTTGGATCATTTGCAGTTCTCACACTTCTTGCATTGGGTGGCTTCATTCTCTCAAGAAGTAAGTTAAATTGACGAACACATTTTATTTTAACCAAAAAATGGAAGAAAAAAAGTAGTTAATAGTATTAATTTTTTGTAATGACACGAAACCTTAACTAACCAATGCTTCTTGCGAATGCAACAGAGGATATCAAAGGCTGGTGGATTTGGGGTTACTGGATCTCACCTTTGATGTATGGGCAGAATGCTTTGATGGCCAATGAATTTCTTGGGAACAGTTGGCACAATGTAATTTCTTGACCTTGGTTGCAACTTCATAATTCATCTACAGTTGTTTGAAATTTACAAGCCTGATTTTTCTTTAATACTTGCATTATAGGCTACTTCTGAATTGGGAAAAAATTATCTCGATGCCCGTGGGTTCTTCCCACATGCATATTGGTATTGGATAGGCGTCGGGGCATTGGCTGGATTTGTGTTCCTTCTCAATGCGTTGTTTGGTTTGGCTCTCGATATACTAGGCCCATTTGATAAGCCTAGTGCAACAGTACCTGAAGATTCAGAAGATGATTTATCGATCGTACAAGAAGTTGAATTACCACGCATAGGTGAGCTTTCTTCATTATATATCACTCATGAAAGCAATCATATAGTAGTTTGTCATATTGTTTAGTAGATGAACATTTTTTCAATTGTCTTGCAGAAAGTTCAGGAAGAGGAGATTCTGTTACAGAGTCCAGCCATGGAAAGAAGAAAGGAATGGTTCTTCCATTTGAACCACATTCTATCACTTTTGATGACATTGTATACTCTGTTGACATGCCAGCGGTAAGTCTTACACAGTGTCATATATTCGGCATTTAGATATCTTACTTAACTGATACTTAGTCTGACAAAAAGATTTTTTCTAACTTAACTCTAATTTCTAATGGCAGGAAATGAAAGAGCAAGGTGTGACAGAGGACAGATTAGTGCTTCTGAAGGGTGTTAGTGGTGCATTCAGGCCTGGTGTGCTCACAGCTCTGATGGGTGTAAGTGGAGCTGGTAAGACAACTTTGATGGATGTTCTGGCTGGTAGGAAAACCGGTGGATATATTGATGGAGACATAAAGGTTTCAGGATACCCTAAAAAGCAAGAAACATTTGCTAGAATCTCTGGCTACTGTGAGCAGAATGATATCCATTCACCTCATGTTACAGTTTATGAATCTCTTCTTTACTCAGCATGGCTTCGTTTACCTGCTGGAGTTGATACCAAGACCAGAGAGGTTAGTTAGTACTTATGACACATAAACTATGTGCCTTTAGTTTTCTTTTCCCCTATTGAAAACTTTAAGCTATTGGAGGTTCATTATTCTGACTCTATCGACATTATAAATGACTGCAGATGTTCATTGAGGAAGTCATGGATCTGGTGGAGTTGAACTCATTGAGAAACTCCTTGGTTGGTTTGCCTGGTGTGAGTGGTCTCTCAACCGAACAACGCAAGAGGCTGACTATTGCAGTTGAACTAGTGGCTAATCCATCTATAATTTTCATGGATGAGCCTACTTCTGGTTTAGATGCTAGAGCTGCTGCAATTGTTATGAGAACCGTTAGGAACACAGTGGACACAGGAAGAACAGTTGTGTGTACCATCCATCAGCCTAGCATTGACATATTTGAAGCATTTGATGAGGTATGTACCCAATTGTGATGATAAATATTAATGACAAATATTGCTGTCTTTTATAGTTCTTTTCCTCTCCATTAGATTTGAATCTGACATGATCCATTTGCAATTCTAGCTATTCCTTATGAAGCGTGGAGGACAAGAAATATATGTTGGACCACTGGGACGTCATTCTACTCACTTGATCAAGTATTTTGAGGTAGGATCCTACTGTAGTTTAAAAATTTATTTAAGTGAATGACTTTATTTCTTATTTGTAATTAGTTACTAAAGTTTACAAATAACTTTCATTTTCCAGAGCGTTGACGGGGTGAGTAAAATCAAAGATGGATATAACCCAGCAACATGGATGTTGGAAGTTACAACTACAGCACAAGAACTTAATTTGGGTGTTGATTTTACTGAGTATTACAAAAATTCAGATCTATATAGGTAAGTTAATCCATATGGATATGAATCTATAAACTGTAGTAGCTATTGCTTGCATGTTTGTTTTCTTGATTTACAACATGCTTAAACCATTTTGTATGACTCTTCAGGAGAAACAAGCAACTTATACAAGAACTTGGCCAGCCTGCTCCCGGTTCAAAGGATCTTCATTTCGCTAGTCAATTTTCGCAGTCTTTCTTGGTCCAATGCCAGGCATGCTTATGGAAGCAACGTTGGTCATATTGGCGTAATCCGCCATACACTGCTGTGAGGTTTTTCTTCACTACATTCATAGGCATAATGTTTGGAACAATGTTCTGGGATCTTGGTGGCAAACAGTAAGTCAAACTATTTTTAGTTGGAAACTAAGTTCTTATTATTCACAGTATATTATATTTTGTCGTCTCTCTATTTATTTAGACTGGAATACTAATTCATTTCGGTAACTCGCAGCAATAATAGACAAGACCTGTTGAACGCTGTGGGTTCAATGTATACTGCTGTTCTCTTCCTTGGAGTACAAAATTCTTCTTCTGTGCAGCCAGTTGTTGCGGTTGAAAGAACTGTGTTTTATCGAGAAAAAGCTGCTGGAATGTATTCAGCCTTACCCTATGCATTTTCACAGGTAACTACTATTATAATTGTTTAACCTACCGACTTATTTACTGCTTAATTTAGTATGCGAACTAGAAATTCTCATATTAACACCTTCCTTTCTGTCACAGATTTTGGTAGAGCTACCTTATGTCTTTGCTCAAGCCGTGACATACGGAGTCATAGTCTACGCTATGATCGGATTTGACTGGACAGCAGAGAAATTCTTTTGGTATCTATTCTTCATGTACTTCACATTGCTCTACTTTACCTTCTATGGTATGATGGCTGTGGCAGTGACACCAAATCACCATGTTGCTTCTATTGTGGCTGCTGCATTTTATGCAATTTGGAACCTCTTTTCAGGATTTGTCGTCCCAAGACCTGTAAGTATTAATATAGAGTACATCGAGAAAGACTGTTTCAATGGATATCTATATAATATATTACGTGTATCCTAATTCTTTTTTCTTACCTTTTGATAACAGAGCATTCCGATTTGGTGGAGATGGTACTACTGGGCTTGTCCAGTTGCATGGACCATCTATGGATTGGTTGCATCTCAATTTGGAGATATAACTACTTTTATGACCGCAGAAGAAAAAGATGTGAAAACTTTCCTTGACGACTATTTTGGTATCAAACACGACTTCATAGGAGAGTGTGCAATTGTGGTTGGTGGAATCGCTGTTGCCTTTGCAGTTATTTTCGCTGTTGCAATCAAGACCTTTAACTTCCAAAAGAGATAGATTATACTGTTTCTCCTACTAGAATGATTCGTTATATTTTTTGTTTTCTTCCCGATTTTTTCCTTTACTCGTATAGTATTTATTGTATTTATCATCCATGCAGTAGTTTCTTAGGAATATTATTTCACCCTACTGCCAATTTGCAGCTTCTTTTGATAAATGTAAAAGCATATGAATGCATGAGATTATACTTTTGTATTTTTAGTTTGATTAGTCATTGAATAATATTTTGAAGCCAACCTTTTATTATCAGTTGAGTTCTTAATTCTATATTCCTCCTCTTGATACTTGATATTCATCCTTAATGCTGAATATTTGCATACAAGTTAATGTATGAAGTTCCTGCTCAATTATTTTGTTGAAAAATGACTTATAAGAGTTTGATATCATAGAAATCTCATCACTCATAAGAGATCCTAATATGACAGTCCTTCTCTTAGCCAAACATGCTCTAACCAATATAGATGGGGTGTGGATAGAAGAAGTCTCACTTTTCTTCTCTCAATTTTTGGTTGTTAGTTTGTTACTTAGAGTCTCAACTCTCAATTACTATAGTTTGTTAGTCTGTTAATTGAGAGGTTAGTTGGTTAATCCTCTATAATTTGAACAAATATTATAGAGAATAAAATTAAAATAGAACAGTTAAATTGGGTTGAATTAAACCCAAGTTTACAAAACCCAGCCCATCATGTGGTTCGTGAAATCAAGTCAATAAAATATCCGAAAATAAACAAAAAATACGCCGTTGCCGGGGATCGAACCCAGGTCACCCGCGTGACAGGCGGGAATACTTACCACTATACTACAACGACATGTTTTTGTTAGTTTGGTGGAAGATAAGTATAAATCATGTGTTTATTTACACTATCGCTGTTAATGTTGATAGTAAGTAGTATCACGTAATTTCCTTTGCTTCAATTTATTATGTGGCTATGACTTTTTTTTTTTTGGTTAGAATGTGGCTATGATTTTTATGTTAAGTAGTTTAATAATTAGAAATTTACCATTTAAGATAAATAAATAAAAAAAATTCCGCTTCAAACATCGGCTTTCACATATATAATATCAGTTGACCTACCAACATAATGTGACATAAGTGGTAGATACTTGAACACTTTAATTATTTGGTTCAGTTTTTTATTCTCTGCCGGTACGTATGAGAAAATATTGAAGAGGTGGGTTAACCCCTTAAATGGATATCTCGAGAAGATTAATAACCACAATTACGCATCGAGAATACATTTGATTTACCAAAAAACATCAACTGATCTATATTCGCGGACTTATGTCAATTATTTTATATACTCATAATTAAGTGTATAAACTATGGGTATATGACTTTGTTTCGTGTTGTATTTCTTGATTGAGATGTATAAAATAAAATGTGGTTTCAATCTTGTTTTATGGTCGGATCCACTAACAATTGCCAAAACCAGCATTTTTGTCTACCATTTCACAACCACTGTTTTCCGTGGACGAAATTATTACTTTTGTATTTGGCCAATTCTTGTTTGCTTCTTGTATGTAATTTGATTGAATATTGTAGGCCACTTATTATTATAGGACCTTTTTATTTTTTGGCTTTTGCTTTGTATGGTAAAGTATTATTAGATTTGGTTGCCTTGGTTAATTGAGATATGCCATCCCATTTGTATCATAGGTATAGGTACACCATGTAGCCTTGTCTTTTGGTCTCTTATCTATTCATTCATAGTTGCTTCAATCACTTGGCATATATAGGTTTTTGGGGGTAGTAGACATATTGGTTCTTGAATCAGCTTCAATTGTAGTACCATTCATGATTATGTTTGATTTATAATTCATCATTCATCAACTAATCAATATATACACTATCTCATTTTCTAATAGTGTCTTTAATAGGAGCTTACCATATAAGACCAAGTATTAAATAAAGTAGTATCTTATTGAGATTCACTAAATAATCTATTTTTGACTTTGTCTACTATTCATATGATCTCCTTTAAGTGTATTTTTTATTAATATGTATATGTAAATATTATCCTATGAGATGTTATTTGATTTGTCTTAATGAGTATTTTCAAAATATATAATTTTTATAATTTTTAAAAATAGATAATTTAATATATTACGGAGTAATAGATTAAAGTTGTTTATACTATATTGTCTTGTGATTTGACTCCTCTATAATAGAAATTTCATTATAGTATATACAAGATAAAATCCTAACCATTGATTTTAAAACTTTTTCCTCTAATGTAATAATTTCATTTTCAAAAACATCCATCTAAAGTAACCACGCTTTAGAGACCATATATATATATATATCCATGCTTATAAAAAATTTAAAATGGACATTTAAAAACTAAGTTCATATTAACATTTCTTTTATCATAAAGACAGAATTGGTGCTTGTAGTGCAAATATATCTCGTATCACGGATTAGACCCTTTTATGTCAAAAATTTACTACCTATTAAAATTCATTGAGTTCATAAACATAAAAAATAGGTTAAACTTTTGGTCCTTTAACTTACTTTTTGGTTTCATTTTGATCCCATAATTAATTATTGTTTCATTTTAGTCCTCTAATTATACGTTTGTTTGCCAAATAAATCATTTCCGTTAAATTTTGTAAAACAAACGTTAAAATCTATCTCCATCTGTCATCATCTTCATCATCAAACCCACAAATCCAGAAAAATTCATCAACTTCATCCCCAAAAATCATCCTTAGATTACGTTTACACGAACTCAAACAAGGTAATTTCATTTTACCAAATAAAGGGGATGGAGTTGATTAATTTTTCTGGATATTTATGTGTTTGATAATGATGGTGATGAAAGTAGGGATGAAAATTAACATTTTTTCATAAAATTTAACGGAAATGACTTATTTGGCAGATACAAGTATGGTTAAGAGACCAAAAAATGAAACTAATTAATTATGGGACCAAAATAAACTAACAATTAAATTAAGGGATGAAAAACTCAATTTAGCCTAAAAAAAATACTCCTATAATATTAAATTTTAGTGTTGAAATCTCTCACATAACCTCTCTTAAACCACATGAACCACATCAAAATGTGATGGAAGCTAATTAAAGGTTATCATCATCACGTATACATAAACCAAAATGAGAAAGGACAATGCAACTTGGAAAGATATGAATGAAAGTTTATAGAAAAGTCAACAATGACATTGTTTCCTATTAGGAACCAATATGTGCGGTATTGAAAACGATATCAACAATTTTGGAATTTGATCTTAATTGTTGATCAGAACAGGTAGAAGGCCAGCTGGAAGCCCGTTGAGCAGATGGTAGGCAGTAATCCGAGCAGATGATCCACGGAGGGGGGGGTTGTACCTGCAGGTGCTCCGATGCCTAAGTCAGTAAGGGTAGAGAGCAAAAGAGATACTAGAGAGAAGTTAGAGAGAGAGAGTAATTGCAATAATGAATAGTGTTCTACCTTGCTCTCCCATGAGGGAGAGTATTTATAGCCCCCAGCTCTGGGCCAAAGGTCCTCTTAGTGGGCTGGACTAGCCAAGGCCCATTAAGAGGGACTGCCAAGATATTACCCTTAGATAGTGGGTAGGGTAGTAATTTTACCCTATCTTGGTTGAGAGGTTGTACCATGCTGACATGGAGGTGATTGGGCAAGCCATGTGGACTTGGTGAAGGTCTAGGTGGACTAGCATTAGTCTAGTCCAGAACAGGAGCCCCCCAAGTCGTTGCTCCTAGGTATAGGAGTGATGACTTAAGATGTGTGCCCAAGTGCAGAAGGAAATCTCCTTGCAACCTCTCTTGAACAAAAGTGGACGAGGAAGTTGCTCGTCAAAGACTTGCTCGTAGCAAGCATCTGCAATGTTTTGCTCGAACCGATTTTTCGAGGATGTTTAATATCTTGCTCGTAATCATGGTTACGAGGAAGTATGTGTTGCTTGTATTTCCTACGAAGAGATATTTGCACAAGATGGAATAGTTGCTCGTTGCTATAGCGAAGAGATAACAACGAGAAGTGTTGTTGCTCGTAATGATGACGAGGAGATGATTTTCAAGTAGGGATCGTTGCTCGTTGCCATGACGAAGAAGTTGGCGACGAGCAGGTTTTCTGTAAAGCGTAGCCTTTTGTTTGAGGACTTGCTCGAGTGAAATTCGAGCATCCTTTTTTATTGGGGATGTGAAAGGGTGCATTTACTGCTTTGATTTTTACGAGGGAGTGTAAGGACCATTGGATCAAAGCGTCTCTTCACTCCCCTGGCTTGGTCTATATAATAGAGGAGAGTGAATTTCATTTTTACTTTTCACTCTCTCTCTTCAATTGTGAATTTCTCTGAAGTTTCAACTTACTAGTCAAATCATTCTTCAGATCTCCTTCATATTCAAGGTAATTCTTTCAAATTTTGCTCTTTAGATCCATTTTTTGTTGTTCCTGCCCAGTTTTGGGCGTTTTTATATGAAGATTGTATGAACTTATGAACATTAAGATGAATGTGCCGGGCACCATATGAACTTAGTGCCGGGGAGCTTTCCTCCCCTTTAAAACTTTAAGTTAGATGACTAGTGACGGGGAGCCTATCTCCCCGTTTAAACTTTAGATAGTTTATTTAAGAGCCGGGGAGCCTATCTCCCCGTTTGAAACTTTTAGATAGTTTGTTTAGGTGACGGGGAGCCTATCTCCCCGTTTGAAACTTTAGATAGTTTGTATAGGTGACGGGGAGCCTATCTCCCCGTTTGAAATTTTAGATAGTTTGTATTGCTGGGGAGCATGTTCTCCCTTTTTAACTTAGGAATTTTTTCATGAAATTCGTTGTTTGAAATTTAAACTGGGAAGCTTATCTCCCCGTCTTTCACCTGGGCTACCCTCCTCGGTTTGATTTTAATTGCCATTTTGAAAAGGGCTTTGGTCGGGGACAGCGTCCTCGTCCTATCCTGCGCCCTTTCACTTGAATTGCGGTGAAAGGGTGGATTTGATCATCGAATTCACTTTGTTTTTGCTGCATTTCAGGTTGTAAAATGTCAGAAACCGAGGAGGTTGTGGAAACGCAGGGTGCGGAGAAGTATACATTGGTCGACTGCATAACCGATCCTGCGCTGGATTGGGTTGCTCCAGAGCCCCGGGGAATAGCCTCGTCGCTTACTTCCCAGGATCCAAGATTATATACGACCGTCGAGCAGCAGAGAGCAGACGGGCTTCAAAATTGGTCGATCCGTATACCCGGGGAGGGTGAACGGGTGTGCTCGCCTTTTGACGGGCATGGTTTCGCTATGTACGAATTTGTATTTAAGGAGATGGGGCTCAGGCTGCCGTTCAGCCCTTTTGCGGCCAGCGTGCTTAAAGCCTTGCAGGTGGCTCCGTCGCAGCTGCATCCAAACTCGTGGTCCTTTATTATGGGGTTCGAGCACCTCTGTACGTATAAAGGCGTTCTTCCCACTCTTCCCCTTTTCTTTAGAATCTTCAAGATTCAGCGTAAGCCGACGAGGGAGGTTGGGCGAGCACCTCGTCAGAATTGGGTTTCATTAAAGCATCACGAGGATGTTAAATTATTCAAAATGTTTGTGGATTCCGTCAAGGATTTCAAAGAGAGGTATTTTGTTGTCCGCCCAGAGTCTTCATCTGCCCGGGAGAGTTTAATGGAGCTGGAGGAAGATAAGGACGAGCAAGGTGTTGCCCGTAAGGATGCCAGCGGGCAAGTAATAGTTCGGGCAGTCCCTAAGTTCCCGTTAAGCTGGTCGTACACCCATTTCCTGAAGGAGCCTAAGGAATATACAACCGGGGACGCAGACTTGTCTCCCGAGGACATGGCTGCCTTCGAGGATTTGAAGGCCTTTGTGGCCGGTTTTACTCCCGGGGTCTGGACGACTCGTAAGGGAGTTACAATAAGAGATGAACACGGGGTGCCTAAGGCCTCTCCTCGTCTCATTAATACTAGGACCCTCCTCAAGTGCAGAAATGCCGGGGAGGTCAAATTGTGTCTGGGTATTGTTTCTTTTCTTTTTAACTTAGAAAAATTTCTGTTATTTTGGTATGTATTCTTCCTCTTTTACTAACGTGCTCGTCTTTTATTTGCAGACGAAATGGAAACCATTGCCGAGCGCATGTTGAAGGCCAAGCAGGATGAGAAGGCGAGCAGGTCTGGCCGAGGAAAAAAGAAGATAGTTACCAGGGCTTCCCAAGAAGTGAGGCCGGGGACCCCCTCCGTGCAGGTTATCGGGACCTCAGGTGTTGGTTCGGGCACCCCTACCTCAGCTCCCCGGCCTCCTCCAGCGAAGAGGACAAGAGAAGAAGATTCCCCGGTTGAGGATGCGGGCATGGGAGGATGCAGCAAGTTTCCAGTTCCTCGGTGCTTTACCGTGCAGAGCTTTTTTGAGAAGTATCCTCCGGAGGTCTTTGAAACTGAAAGGGCTGCTATTCTTGACCAGGAACCAGAGGCCCGTAGGCAGCAGCATGCTCGTGACATGGCTGCTATGGTGCGGATGGTCTCGAGCTCCCTTGTCCTTGGTGACGAGCGGGAGTCTTTAGTCGAGCAGCTGAACACTGCCCAGGCCAGGCATGAGCGGTCCAAAGGTCGGATCAACCAGCTCAAAATTGCTGTGGAAGACCTAAAGGAGAAGCAAAAACATTGGGGTGACCAGCTGGACGAGCATCGTAAAAGGGGAGAGGATTTGGATGCTGCTCGGGCTGAAATTGAAAGGCTTAATGCTGCCATGGCTCCGGGCGAGAACGAGCATAAGGCTGCCGAGGGGTTGACCACCCGAGCAGACTTGGTCAAGGTGATAGCTCAGCTGTCCCATGACCTTGTAGAGGGCACTGAGTATGCCTTTGGGAATGCCGTGCAGCAAATCCAGTGCCTTAATCCTGACGTGGAATTGGTGACCCGGGGAATGCATGTGAACGGGCAGGTCAAGGATGGGCAGGTTGTTATCCCAGCTGGTCTGGCCGACTCTGATGAAGAAGAGGATGATGCTGACGTGGTATACGAGGAGGGTCATGAAGACGAGCAGGGTGACGGGCATGAGCAGGAGGATAGGTGCGAGGAGTAGATGTCCCCAGCCCTTTATTGTAATTTATTTTGTCTTTTTGAATTTTTGGGGCCTTTGAGCCATGGTTTGTAATTTTGGAACAAGTGGGCTTTTGTCCCCGTTTGATATTTATGACAATTCCGGGCAGGTGCCCGTTTTATTTATATATGCTCGTATATAACTGCTCGTCTATACCTGCTCGCATGTATATTTCCTTAACTTAGAAAATTTTTCATGAAATTTGTTGTTAAAAATTTCAACCGGGTAGCCTCCCCGTCAAATAACTTAGAAAATTTTTCATGAAATTTGTTGTTAAAAATTTCAACCGGGTAGCCTCCCCGTCTCATACTTAGGAATTTTTTCATGAAATTTGTTGTTAAAAATTTCAACCGGGGAGCCTCCCCGTCTAATAACTTAGAAATTTTTACGAAATTTTGTTGTTTAAAATTTCAGCCGGGGAGGTCTGGTCCCTACCTTTAATTTAGCCAAATTTTATGCTAACTTCTTGTTCAAAATTTGAGCCGGGGAGCTTGTCCCCATTTTTAACTTAACGAATTTTGTTGTTTAAACTTCGTGCCGGGGATCTTACCTCCCCGTTATTGAGGTGCTCGTCTGGGCATGCTAGTATGCTCATTCGAGCAAGTTGGTATGCTAAGTTTTGCCTGTTTATCGTATTTTTGCATGTATGAATGCTGTGCTCGTTGTTATTTTGCCGGGGAGGTTTCCCCTGCTTGATACTGAGCATGTTTTATTGAGGGTAGTCTCCTCTGTTTTGACTTAAACAGTTTAGGGAACTGTATAAGCACTTAGAGTTGTTTCTAAGTTACGCGAATACAAGCACGCTAGTGTACCCTTCTTCGCAACCTGAACCTCCCATCGCGAGCTGGGTGCTAGGTCGTGGCACGGGGACGATGGGCTCGTTTCGAGAGTTATCCTCGTCTAGCAGGAGTTCCATTTCCCTTATGGTGAATTAGTTCCCCTGCTATGGTTTTAGATGAGCACGTGTGCCATGGTGCCCTCCGTTGTTTAAGGTGCTCGATTCATTGTGTTCTGAAGTGCGAGCAACCTTTTAGTGTGGCAATAACTTAGCTGTAATATTGTTTCAATTTCTGGGCATTCCAAGGTCGAGGAAGTTTCTTTCCTCGAAGGTCCTCGAGATAGTATGCACCATTTTCTGTTTTGTCAATGACGCGGTATGGTCCTTCCCAGTTGGGTGCAAGTTTGCCATCCTGGGAATCTGCATTGCGTCTTAGGACGAGGCTGCCCACCTCGAATTCTCTTTTGATGACTTTGGTGTCATGACGGGCAGCTATTTTCTGCTTTAGGGTGGCCTCCTTTAAAGAAGCTCCTGTTCGAATTTCTTCGACGAGGTCAAGCTCCTCTCGGAGTGCTTCGTCATTTTGCTCCTCGTCGAGAGGCTGCTCAGTCCGACGAGATGGTTCCCCAATCTCTACGTGGATAACTGCCTCCGTTCCATATACCATTCGGAAGGGGGTTTCTCCAGTTGTGGAGTGTGGGGTTGTTCGATAGGCCCAGAGTACATTGTCAAGCTCTTCGACCCATTTCTTTTTGTTTTGGTCGAGTCTTCTTCGTAACCCTCTCAGGATTACTCTGTTGGCTGCTTCAGCTTGCCCGTTGGTTTGGGGGTGCTCGACCGATGTGAAGTGCTGCTTGGTGCCCAGGGCAACAAGGAATGCTTGAAAATCTTTGTCTGTAAACTGTGTTCCGTTGTCTGTGACTACCACCTGTGGTATTCCGAATCTAGCTAGCACATTTCTTTTGAAGAAGCGCAGGACTCTGAGTGATGTGATGTCGGAGAGGGGTTCGGCTTCCACCCACTTTGTGAAGTAGTCCACTGCTACTATTAGGTAGCGATTTTGATAAAGTCCCTTGGTAAAAGGACCAAGTAAGTCCATGCCCCACCAGGCGAAGGGCCAGGGGGAAGACAAAGATTTTAGTTCTCGAGGGGGAGCTAAGTGCATATCCCCATGCCTTTGGCATTTGTCACATTTTTTAACGTGGTCTTTGGCGTCCTGTTGCATAGTAGGCCAATAGTACCCTGCTCGTAAAGCTTTCCTGGCAAGTGACCTTCCTCCCAGGTGCTGGGAGTTAATGCCCTCATGGACTTCGCGCAGGATGTAATCTGCTGTGTCCTCGTCCACACATTTTAGGAGAGGAATGGAAAATCCTCTCCTGTATAATTTTCCATCAAGGATGACATAGGAGCAGGCTCTTCGTCTGACTATAGCTGCTTGTTTCTGGTCGTCAGGGAGAGTTCCGTGCTCGAGGAAGTTGTATACTGGAGTCATCCAGCAGTCTTTGTCGCCAATGACGTTTATGTCCACAACCCTGCTTGGTTTTTCTATGCTTGGACGAGGGAGTATCTCTTGGATGACAGATTTGTTTCCGCCCTTCCTTTTTGTGCTTGCCAGTTTGGACAGGATATCTGCCCTTTTGTTGTGTTCGCGGGGAACATGTAATATTTCAACAGAGTTGAACTTTGTGATCTTTTCCTTTACTAGCACTAGGTATTCAGAGAGGTTATCATTCTTGGTCTGATACTCTCCTAGCACCTGTGAGGCGACCAGTTGCGAATCTGTGTAGATTTTTATCTCCTTGGCTTGCAAGTCCTCGGCCAAACGTAGTCCAGCTAGGAATGCTTCATACTCTGCTTGGTTGTTTGAAGTTGGGAAGGATAGTGCTAGGGAGACCTCGATTAGTAAGCCATTCTCATTTTCAAGAATGATGCCTGCACCTGCTCCTGTAGCGCTTGATGCTCCGTCTACAAAAATTGTCCATTTATCTGCTCCGTCCACTGTAGGGGAGGAGCTCGTCATCTCTGCGACGAAGTCAGCTAGGACTTGAGCTTTTAGAGCTTTTCTGCTCTCGTAACGAATGTCGAATTCTGAGAGTTCGAGGGACCATTTGAGCATTCTGCCCGCCATATCTGGTCGGCCAAGCAAAGACTTGATTGGTTGGTCTGTTCGGACCACAATTGTATGGGCCAAGAAATAATGTCTTAGTCTCCTCGCAGCATAAACTAGTGCAAGGGCTATTTTTTCAATTTGTTGGTACCTTAGTTCAGGACCCTGCAAGGCTTTACTCGTAAAGTAAACTGGTTTCTGCCCTTCGTTTGTCTCACGAATAAGAGCTGCACTTACAGCCTCTGAGGCGACGGAAAGGTACAGGTATAATACCTCCTCGTCACTTGGTCGTGAGAGGACAGGTGGCTCTGATAAGGCCTTTTTCAGATGTTGGAGAGCTTGCTCGCATTCATCTGTCCATTCGAAGACTGCTTCTTTCTTTAGTAGTTTGAAAAAGGGGAGTGCATGTTGTGCTGATTTGGATACAAATCTGGAAAGCGATGTTAGCATTCCATTAAGAGTTTGTATGGACTTCTTATCGCTCGGAGTGGGGAGCTCGGCAAAAGCTCTGCACTTGTCAGGGTTGGCTTCAATTCATCGCTCGGTTAGGTAAAATCCCAGGAATTTACCTGCTCGGACCCCGAAGGTGCACTTCTCTGGGTTGAATCTCATGTTGTGTTTCCTGGCCTGCTCGAACACCTTTCGAAGGTGCACGACATGGTCGAGTTCCTCGGGGGATTTTACGATCATGTCGTCCATGTATACCTCGAGCATGTCTCCTATTTGTCCTCGGAAGACTTTGTTCATCATTCGCTGGTATGTAGCTCCTGCATTTTTGAGACCGAAGGGCATTACCTTGTAGTAATAGTTGCCCGACTCGGTCATGAAAGCTGTTTTTTCTCTATCTGCTACTGCCATTGGAATTTGGTTATAACCTGAATAAGCATCCATAAAAGACAATAATTTAAAGCCAGAAGAATTATCAACAAGTCTATCAATGCAAGGTAAGGGATAAGAGTCTTTAGGGCAAGCCCTGTTAAGATCGGTATAGTCGCAACACATCCTCCACTTTCCATTAGATTTTTTGACGAGTACAACGTTGGACAGCCAGGTTGTATACCTGGCCTCCGAAATAAAATTTGCCTCTAGGAGGTCTTTTACACATTTTTCTGCAGCCTCCGATTTCTCAGGAGACTGCCTACGCCTACGTTGTACAACGGGAAGTGCAGTGGGATCAATAGTCAGCTGGTGACATGCTATGTTGGGGTCCAAGCCGGGCATCTCGGAAACGTGCCAGGCGAACAGATCAGCATTTTCCTTCAAGCAGGCTTCAAGTTGCTTCCTAGCAAGTTCGGGGAGCCCGGTCCCAATCTTCACTGCCCTGCTCGGGTCTTCTCCGAAGGGCATCAGCTCGAACTCGCCGTCTGGAACTGGACGACGGTGCTCTTGGCTTGCCTCGTCGTCTTCCTTCTTCTCCTTGCGGAGCTTCTTCTCATCTTTGTTTTCCTGTTTGGAAAAGCGGCTGTCGAGGTCAATGGAGCTGATTTCTGGCAAGGGCAGGGAAGTTGTTGCCTTGGACTTCTTGGACTCGGGGAGCTGCCCGATATACTCATTTCCTTTGGAGGACGCATTGAAGACTCTCCTTGCAGCTTCAATGTCTCCATGCAGTGTCGCAACTTGGCCTTTATGAGTATAATATTTCATCTTGAGGTGGGCGGTTGAAGGGACAGCCATTAAGTCAGCAATAGCTGTTCGGCCCAGGATGCACTGGTAGAGAGAAGGGCAGTCTACTACCAGGAATTTCACTTTGATAGTTTTTGCAGTTTCTTCAGAGCCAACGGTGACTAGCAGGTCTACATAGCCCCATGGCTTGGTTGTTGCTCCATTAAATCCGGAGAGATCAGATCCAAAATAAGGAGTGAGGTAGGTTTCATCTAGTTGCAGAGTTTTGAAAAGTTGGGAATACATGATATCACAGGAGCTTCCTTGGTCGACCAGTACCCTGCGGACGTCCATATTTGCCATGTCCACTCTGATGAGCAGGGGTATCTGGGAGTTTGCAGTTCCACCGGGCAGCTCTTCCATATAGAAGGCTAAGGGCTTTGATTGCCCTTTCGGTTTATCCAAAGTTGCACTCAGGTTGGAGGAGCCATCTATCAATTCTTCAAATTTTCTCTTGATGGATCCCACAGTCTGTTTATCAAAACCTCCAACAGAGATAACCATGGCTTGGGCAAGTGCGTCCCATTTGTTCAGTGTGGGAGCAACATAGGTGTCGTCCAAGTAGTCAGGAACAAAGAAGTCTTCAGCTCTGGAGATGGCGAGGGCAACTGGCTTGTGCCCGGATTTTTCTGGTGCAGCTTCTTCAGTGTTGCTGGTCTCAGCAGCTTCTGCCCGGGGAGCATTGCCCCTCTTCACATATTGTTTGATTTGCCCATTTCTAATCAGAATTTCAATGGCGTCTTTTAGTTGTATGCAGTCGTCAGTCAGATGGCCGTAACCTTTGTGGTACTTGCAGTACCTGCTCTTGTCTTGGCCAGGCTTTGTGGGTTGTTGTCTTGGAAATTTAATTCCTGCTTTAGTGAACTCAGCTGAGTTGCACTCTTTCCAAATTTCTTCCTGGGTTTTGCTAAGGGGAGTATAATTGCTGAACGTGCTAGGAGGTCCACGGGGTTCCCTAGGCCTTTCGCCTCTTCGTCTTCCTCCTCCTCGGCTGAACTGTTCAGCATTAGACCGAGGAGCAGGTTGACTGTTTCCTGCTCGCCCATAACGGGCAGCATCTGCAGCTTGTTGCTCTTCATATTGGATGTAGGGTTGAGATTTGAGGAGTAGGTCGCTAAAGGTGCGCGGTTTTTCGATTCCAACGGCTTTTGCAAAGTCAGAATTTGGCCTAAGGCCCCTTTGGAGCAGGTATTTCTTCATGTCATCAGTTGTTTCAACCTGGACGGCTTCTTTGTTGAACCTCTCTATGAAACTGCGGAGAGATTCATTATCAGCTTGGAAGATGGCGTCCAGGACTGCTTCGGTCTTTGGCTGCTTGCGGGAAGCAGTGAAGTGCCTGCGGAATTGGTCGGACAGATCCATCCATGAGGTTATGGAGCGAGGAGCTAGGCTGTGGTACCAAGCCATGGCTCCCTTTCTCAGAGTAGTTGGAAATATTCTGCATCTAATCGCTCCGCTGACCCTCAAGAAGTTCAGGGTAGCATTGACTGATGCGATGTGTTCATCTGGGTCAGAAAGTCCATCATAAGCTGGGAGAGGAGGTGGTCGCTCACATCCCTTTGGAACGGGTGCTTGAAGTATGTCGTGAGATAAAGGGCAGCGGAGATCATCCTCGTCACTCTCATGTGAGTTTAGGGGAGGTGAGCCCTCACGATCAGGAGTTGGGCTCCTGGAGAATTGGTCAGTGTGATGGCTGCGGCTTACTGGCTGCCCTTGTTTGGTCATCAAGCTGAGTCCCTGGGGAGAATGACGACGAGGAGGTGTTCGGTCCACAATTTTTCCTTTTTTTACATTTGGAGAAGATATACCCTCGCGGGGAGGGGAGACATGGTCTCTTTTCTTGCCAGGCTGCTCAATCCTCTCAAGGGCAGGTCGTCGTTGCCTGACAGTTTCCTGACGAGGAGGGGATTGAGAAGTGGGAGTTCTCCTCGGGGGAGAGTTGTTTCTTGAGAATCGCTGATTCCTTTCCAAGCGATCTAGTCTCAGATTCTGCTCGTCCATTCGGCGATTCTGGCCTTGGAGAGCTTCGGTGGTTTGCTTTAGGGCAGCTATGAGTGCTGCTAGTTCAGCATTGGTAACTGAAGCAGTGGACAAGTCGGTTTCTGCTGATTTGCCCTGCTCGGACTGAGGGCGCTTCCCTGCCTGCTTCTCAGTCAAGACGACCAAGTCGCCGTCCTCAGAAGTCCAGGAAGTTTCCTGCCCGTCTCTAGGGTCAGACTCGGGGAGGGCCTGGAGGTCAGTGATGAGAGCAGGAGACAGACGGGGAGAAGATGGAGGAGCAGCGTCCTCAACGTCATTGTTGAAATGAGATGAACTGGCCATGATGAAAAAGTGATTGATTGGTTTTGTTCTTTGGTTTACTTGCTCGAAACAAAGAAGGGGAGAACTCAGATCCCCACAGTCGGCGCCACTGATCTTAACTGTTGATCAGAACAGGTAGAAGGCCAGCTGGAAGCCCGTTGAGCAGATGGTAGGCAGTAATCCGAGCAGATGATCCACGGAGGGGGGGGGTTGTACCTGCAGGTGCTCCGATGCCTAAGTCAGTAAGGGTAGAGAGCAAAAGAGATACTAGAGAGAAGTTAGAGAGAGAGAGTAATTGCAATAATGAATAGTGTTCTACCTTGCTCTCCCATGAGGGAGAGTATTTATAGCCCCCAGCTCTGGGCCAAAGGTCCTCTTAGTGGGCTGGACTAGCCAAGGCCCATTAAGAGGGACTGCCAAGATATTACCCTTAGATAGTGGGTAGGGTAGTAATTTTACCCTATCTTGGTTGAGAGGTTGTACCATGCTGACATGGAGGTGATTGGGCAAGCCATGTGGACTTGGTGAAGGTCTAGGTGGACTAGCATTAGTCTAGTCCAGAACAGAATTTGTAAACTTTTTCTAATTTGGAATCAATATATAGACAAGCTCCATGAACTTACACATTGATAAGATTTAAGAAATTAACTAATATATAATTATACACTAATCAATGATCCAAAAGGTATATATAGTGGTCATTCACAATTTGAAAAGACATAAATTAATTGGCTTTGACGGAGAAATATGCTTTTTTAATAAAAAATAAATAAATAAATGATAATTATTTTCTCTTCTTTTAATTGGCACTCATGACTCATGGATGCTACTATCTGATCATGATAGACTTGTTGCTCGATCGTGTGGTGGGATCAGATTTTGGATCATATTAATAATCAATTGAAAAGGCAAATGTTGAAAAGATTAATGAAAACATTAATTATCCTAATTATTCAATTGGTATTCACATAATCGTAATACAAATCCAACTAGCTAACTCTTAAATCTTTGTAATTGATGTGATTGAGATTGATCAACCATAGAGAAGCTTTATTGATTTTTTTTTATCAAGTAGTTTATTGACTGAAATTTCACTCTTAAGATGAATAAGTGTAATATCTAGGGTTTGAAATCTAACTCCTATATATAAAATGCGATGTCTTTATCAAATAAGTTAAGATCACGGAGACAAAGTTTAATTGTTCTAATATTAGATAAAAGCACTTAAAGAGAATCAACCTTGATTATTCATGCATTGAAAAGAGCCGCATATTCGTGTGAAATTTATTATAATTAATTGGTTAATGGATGCATTATGCAACTCAATGCATGTAAGAACACAAAACTAGTCATTTCAATAAAATAGAGATATCTCCTTAACATTTCTGTGTCAAAAAAAAAAAACTCCTTAACATTTCGTTCGCCAATATTGAAACACAACTTCAAAGCTTCACCACAAAAGGGGTTTGCCTCTTCTTTTCATGAAAGTGTCACCAATTATTTGGTTAATTAAAGTTGGGACTTAGATTCTTTTACTTTAAGGCAGGCACTTCAATCATTCGTATGATTTAGTCATTTAAACCTCCCTTATGATAGGACTCTTAATCATATATAGCATAATAACAAACAACGTTTCTTTAAAATTCCAAGCTTTAGTATATTTTCTAATACAAATTATGTATCTATTCGCAAGTATTCCTCAAATCGAATAAGTAATTGTTTGGTTTCACTTGTTTAAAGGAGTTTCAAAATGTTCGGATATTCTCGAGTAGAATCGATGTTGCATTCATGTATAATTGATTATAACTTGAAGCAAGAATTTGAAGCTTCGGCATCTAAGCTTGATTTTTAGTCAAGTTCCTCCAATGAAGATGAAAAATAAAAAACAAATTCATCCTTCTATATTTGAAACTCACTAAGATATCCTTATTAAAGATGCTCTTAGTGGCGCAATAAGTTGGTAAATGATACATTTCAATTATATTGCCGTACAATATTTTTTTCTTTCAAGTACTTCTCAAATAATTTTTTTTTTAAAATTGAAACATTTGTTTTTACATGTCTTTATGCCTAGGGTTTTTGTTGGGGATGATATGCCGGCCGTACAGTGCCTAACTCCAATTTGAGGTACATACATATATATGCTGCAGGGTGCATGAACTTGCACACAACAACAAAGTTCAATACTATAGTGCTTATCAAAAAAAAAAAAAAAAAAGTTCAATACTATAGTGTAGCAGTGCAATTCACTAGCTAGCATATAAAAATTTGGGTAAATAGTGTTATACCCCCCTGCAAAATAGGCGAGTTTTGCGTTACCCCCTGCAAAATATTTTTTTGAGATTACCCCCCTGCAATGTCAAGATTCTTTGCGTTACCCCCCTGGATCAACAAGTGGGCATATGACGTGGAAGAATCTTGACGTGGCATGACACATGGAAATTAATTTATTTTTTATTTATTTTTAATTGCCAACTCATTAATTAATGTGGGTTTTTAATTAAAAAAATGAAAAAAAAAACTTAAAAGTTGTTATATTTTTATGAACTTACTTAAAAGAAAGTTTTTTTTTTTTTTACTAAAAGTTGTTATTATATATATATAAAAAAATTCTTATATATATATAATAACTAATAATAGAGTAACCAAAAAAAAACGAAGATGAAAAAAAAGCTAATAATAATAATAGTAACCAAAAAACTAATAATAATAATAATAATAATAATAATAACTAATAATAATAGAGTAACCAAAAAAGAAAAACTGCAATCACATAGTAACGCAAGAACAATCGCTTTGCCCTAACCCCCAAATTGAAATTGAAAACGAAGAACAATCGCTGCATATGAACGGAACGAAAAAAAAATGTTTCTTTAAATAAAAAAATTTCTTTAAAAAAAAAGTTTCTTTAAAAAAATTTTCTTTAAAAAAAAGTTTTTTTTAAAATAAAAGCTTCTTAAAAAAAAAAGATTTCTTTAAAAAAAAAGTTTCTTTAAAAAAAAAGTTTTTTTCATTTTTTTTAATTAAAAAATAAATAATTACCGAGTTGGCAATTAAAAATAAATAAAAAATAAATTAATTTCCACGTGTCATGTCACGTCAAGATTCGTCCATGTCATATGGCCACTTATTGAGCCAGGGGGGTAACGCAAGGAATCTTGACATTGCAGGGGGGTAATCTCAAAAAACTATTTTGCAGGGGGGTAACGCAAAACTCGCCTATTTTGTAGGGGGTATGACACTATTTACCCTAAAAATTTATATGTGAAGCCATTGAAAATTCACAACAATATTCTCTTCCAATTCTTTTTTTTTTTTTAAATATTTGAACGGATGTTTATTGTTGGTTCCATTTTTTGAAGTATAGCGACGGTGCGACACGTGGCGTGCATTTTTTAAAATTTTTATGGAGAAAGTATAAATGACTACCAAATGAATATTTTTAAATATTCACACACACAGTCACGACTTTCCAAATTTAAGTTAAGATGAACGTGTTCAACTTAAAAATATCAGTTTTATTAGTTGAGTTATATCTTATAGATGACTTGCGTGCATTTTAATCCACTTAAGAAATATAAAAATAATTTGGTTTTCCAACAGAGACAATACAAGTTCCATTCTTAACATGGTCATTTTTTTATTATGGGCATGAATTAAATCTAAGGTGCATGGTCCTTTCAACCTTCATCACATTGGAGTGCAAATTAACTTTCATTTGCTTGGGTTATATTTATATGGAGCTATTTGAATAATTGGTTTTGGAGGTTTTCGGGGTGGTGTTTTGAGAATTTTTTTCAAAGATTATTTTGTAGTTTTTTTTGTTTCTTTTCTATTCATAAATAACAACACACCTTATGCGATGAGTAGATTTTGTTAATATAATTATAGTTTATTTTTCTTTAAAAAAAAAATAAAAATTATAGTTCATTTGATTTTCGAAAAGTGGTCTATGAGGGAGATGTTTTGATTCCATCCCTCCGCTCTATCTACTCGCAATTGAATGAATATTTTTTTTTTTTTACAAACACAAACTAAATATAGTTTCAAAAATAGAGAATATCTCAAAATCATAATGACTAGCCCAAAAAATGGTTGCTCTAGTAAGCTTGTGAGCTACTATGTTCGATTGTCGTTTGACAAAGATATCCCTTCACCTCCGAACTTAAAGTTTGAATTTAATGACAATACATTACGAATATATACTACAAATAAATGTGCTAAATTCTGAGATACCCGAGTGCATATTATGAATTGCATCCACTACACTTTTGAATCGATTTCAAAAATGACATGAGAGATGCCACGACGAGTCATTCCGTTCATGGCTTCAATCAAGGTCATAGTTTCACCTTCAATTATAGAACATGTTCCTTACATTCATGTAGTTCCAGTCATGACAAAGTGTCCCATGCGTACATATAGTGTAACATAATTTTACACTACTCCCCTCCGTCCCAAAACTTTAGTCCTTTTGAAATTTTTCACGGAGATTAAGAAATGATAAAAAATGATAAGTAAAGTCATTTTTACCCTTATTTTATTAAGAAAGAGAAAATATATTTAATTAATGTTTTAACTTTAGTAAGGGTACAAGTGGTAAAGTATCACTAAATATGCATTGATTTCTTAAAAGAACTAAAATTTTGGGATAAAACTAAAAAGGTAAAAAGACTAAAGATTTGGGACGGAGAGAGTATTAATCATAGCAATCATTAATTCTAACACTTTATCTTATCAATTTCTTGATATAATATAGAAGATTAAATATTTCTATTAAAATATTATTGTAAAATTAATTTACAAGACGATACATAGTTTTTAAACTTTTTATTCATTTCAATTTTTTCTTATGAGAAATAATTGAAATTTTTCCAAGGACAAATGAAATGCTTCGTTTCATCATTTAATAAAGAAAATAATTGAAAGAATGAAGATTTTTAGTTGTGGCAGGCGAAGAGAAGACCCCAACAGCAAACTTCCAATACAAACATAGTGACATGACAACACAAGGATTTTTTCCGAATAAAATATCCGAAGCTTTTTTTCCGAAAAAAGAACGGAAACTTTTTTGTTCAGACAAAATCTCCGGAATTGTTTTTATCTAAAAACAAAATTTTCCCCCCCAAAAATCGAGAACTTTTTTCCGAAAAAAAAATTGAATATTTTTTCCGGAAAAATCGGGAACTTTTTTCCAAAAATAAAAAATAATATAATACTGATAGTACACCATAATATCATGTACACATTCAATTCAGTCCACAAAACACGTGGTACATTGGTGAGAGACCTATCATGGTCTCCCACCCTAGAATTCGCCTATAACTATAGAGATAGAGATTAATTTCCAGTCTCGTGAAAAGAGACTTGTATCTTTTTTAAGCACAGTTAAAGACAAACATATACTTTTGATCGCTATTATAAATAAAAGTTACTTTTTAAATTTATTGGTTAAATATAATACTTCCTCCGGTCCTTTTTATAAGGAACACTTTGAAAAAATCACATAGACCAATGAAGCACATTTAACATAGTTATTTTCATTTAATACACTTATAAATTTAAATTTATTCCATGTATACCCTTATTTAATTACTCTTTATTCAACTAACTTACTTATTTTTAAATTATCTCTCATAATAAATAAGGGCATTAGTGAAATTGAACATTTAAAACATTTGAAAATTTGTCAAAGTTTCTTATAAAAAGGACCAAATTTTTTGCCCTAAGTGTTCCTTATAAAAAGGACCGGAGGGCAAAATATTGATGACCCCTTTTTGCCCTATAGTATTATTGTAATTAAGTGTTTCTTATAAAAAGGGGTCATCAATATTGTTGATACCATTTAGTATTATTGTAATTAAGCTCGGTTTTATGATAAAATATTGGTTTTTAAACTGTCGTGAATCGTATTTGTGCCGGTGTTTCTATAACTAGCAATTTTTCCTAGATCCTGCCTCAACTTCTATTAAAGAATTTCAAATTTTTAAAGTTCATCCTCCTAACGCTCTTATCATTGAAGAG
Organism: Trifolium pratense; assembly: GCF_020283565.1. NCBI lineage: Eukaryota > Viridiplantae > Streptophyta > Magnoliopsida > Fabales > Fabaceae > Trifolium > Trifolium pratense. Next base: position 57,388,939 of record NC_060065.1, on the reverse strand, counting down.
GTTTTGGGGCACCCTCCTATAGCGTATTGGATCAAATGCAATACATATGGGACAACTCTTGGTTGTCTAGGTTTAGAGATAATTTCGCTACCACACTTGGTTGTTTTGTGAAGAATCTTCGTGTCACTTATACTTTTCATGTTGAGATTGTGAGTGTGATAATGACTACTGAAATTGCTAATTCAAAGGGTTGAAATTTTCTTTGGATTGAAACAGATTCTTTAATTGTTATACATGCTTTTCATAATCATTTTATGGTTCTTTGGCAACTCAGAAATCGTTAGTTAAATTGTGTTGAAATCACTAAGATATTTTTTACCATATCTCACATTTATAGAGAAGTAATATGTCGATGGTATTATCAATTTGGGTCTCCATTTTCAAGAAACTACACCTAGTAGTATTAATCATGCTTAGCTAGAAATAGATTTTGTTAATTTTTTTTGGAGCACGTACTGCACTTTTTGAGGGTGGTGTATTTTGTTACGTTCTCATCTAGTCCCCCATATTTTTCTCTTTTAATAATTTTTTTTGAACGGCTCTTTTAATAAATTTTTGAGTTAACTTATTTGTTGATTAGTTAAAGGGATACCAAACTAGTTGGCAAGTCTTCAACTATATCAACTAAACTTTCTCTTTTTTATTATAAAAAAAAAAACTCCCTTTAAACTTAATTATAAGCAAATTTTTAGATTTATTAGATAATTAATTTATCTGGTCTATAATGATGATCAATGAATCTAAAAATAAAAATTTGTTTATAATTAAGACCGGAGAATAAATAATCTATATTATAAACAAAATATATCTATTATTCAATAATTAAATTGTGATTTTTTATTTATAAAGATGTCGATCAAACATGATAAATTGTGGAACCTGCTAGTGCTACTATGGTTTTGACCAAGGCTAACTAGCCACCAATACACGTGGGTTGCAGAGAACATTATGTTCAGACTTTCAGACAATTATTATTTCATCAATGAACAATCATTTAATATAATTTTATTTATTTATTTATTTATTTATAAATGAGATGAATATATTCCACATCATTTCACATGCATTACTCAATTTTTATTTATAGTGGAAAATAAATACATTCCATATCCACGTGTGTGATCTTTTATCAACCACGCCCGTATTTAGATATTTTAATTCAATATATGTACAAATTAATTAATTATATTTGTTTTACTCTATAAGTTTATATATATCCATCCCTTTCATTAGATATGCACCCCCATCGATTAGAGAGCAAAATTATACGTACAACTTGGCTGGTTGAAATCAATTCTCTAGTGATTTTGTAAGGATCTCATAGTGCACGTCCTTCACATTATATTATATTATGGATTTGGATAGATAGATAAATACACATATACATCTTCAACTTGATCCATTTGGATATTTTCAAATTAGTAGGAGAAAGAAAGAAAAAAAAAACTACAAAGGAGACTTAACATCGATCAATCAATTTAAAGAAAATGGATAAATTAAAGTCAGTCCAACGAGGTTAACTACTACCACCACATGCACTGTTGGTGTAAAAAATTTGTGTAAAGAAACGTTTCCCATTTTAAAACCCTTATGCATAAGTGATTAAGCTCTTGAACCAAGCAAAATTCCTATCCATGATGATATATAGGCTTGGTTACAAAATTAATTTGAAACTATTTTATTTTATGTATACAAACTTAAGATTAATATAGGAAAAATGTTATTTAGTAAGATTTTTTTTGTTTACAATGTAGCAGAGGATTGAACTCATGACCTCGTGCATATTACTCGAATCTCTCGCCACTAGACCAAAGAAATTTCATTGTAAGAAACAAAAGAATCTTATGTGGTAACCCTTAATACTTATAAACTATAACAACTCACTGTTTCTTTTGTAAATCTTTCTTACTAAATAACAATGCTCTTAATATAGAAACGTACGCACATACAGTACTTTACGCCATAAGTTAAAAAAATAAATATCAAATAAGTTCCAAAGAAAATATTGTTTTAATTTGTTTGTCGTGTAGTGTAATTGAATATCCAAATTTGAAAATTTGTCATGTTCCTTTCACTACAAACACAAATGAAAAAACAGTAAGACTCATGTTTGCATTTATGTTTTTTTGGTACAATCTCTATGTTTGCATTTACTAGCTACTTTTTAAATTTTGTTTGATACTATAAAAAAAATGTTTGATTGGATGTATCTTATCTCTCTATATTAATAATGGCTCCCTCTCCCATTTAGAACCAAACAATTTTTTCTATCTTTATGCCCTCGATCTTTTACTTCATTTTCTTTATTGTTTGTACCCCCCAAATATATCCAATTGATTAACCACCAAAATTCAAGTTATGCAAATTAAAAGATAGGTCATTATCAATAAATACATAAATAAATAATTAGAAAAATAACTAGTGTTTCATTTTAGAATTGCCTTTTGGCTTTTATGATTGGTACAAAATAGACCATGCAAGAAGGAAGGATCGAAAAAGTTGAAAAACTATTTAGCCCACTTGCACACTACTTTTGTTAGAATCGTTTACATCAAACAAACCGTTAATAAGTGCACAAAGTCTAACGGATGATAGTGCTTTGTTGAAATGTTTTGCTTTTGTGCCAAGGTACTCATTCCAAGTCACTGACCTATAAAGGGGAGGTTGTGTTGGGCCTACTAATTTTGCATGTGGACAAATCTCCACATTGGATGGTGGCCCATATAAATAAGCAACCGAAAACCTTTGACGGATTCGGTTCACTAAAACCCGATGGAGCACACTAGGGTACAATCCGTTCGATAAAATATGGAATAGGTCGCCTACGTTGACAACTAGTCCTCCATGGAGTGGGGGCACCGTGACCCACCCAAAACCCTCTCGTTGAACCTGCAACCCGCTTATGTCGCTTTGGGATAGGATCGTTAGAAATGTCGAGTCCGTGTGTGGGGCAAGACCCATGGCGCGATCCGGATCAGGACAAATTGGGTAGGAGTTCAATTGCATAGCTGCACAAGCTTTTTCAAATTGGGCTTTTGAGCTGGCCCATTTGATATCTTCTTTTGTAATACCAAGAGAGTCTAACATTAGTAGCATTAGTTTCTCCGCTAACTTTTTCATGGTTTCATCATATTGCAAGACAATATCACTGAAAAGACAAAACAACTATTGTTAGGAAAAATCACATATTAGGAGAGTGTTGGGAAAAATCACACCACATGTTGACTAAATACTCAAAAGATTTCAAACATAAACTAGTGGATTCGGTGCAATAGATTCTTATGATTAGTTACCCTTTCATTCTTCAAAGGGTGGGTGGGTCCATATATGTGTATATATAGAGCTCTCATTATGATCTTTGCTAATTGCATTATAGGAAAAATAAATGGATTTGTATTATTTGGCCATTTGTCACCACAAAAATATCAAAACAAAACTCTCTTATTAAAAAATAAAAATAAAATAAATTAGTCAACAAAGGATAAGAATTAAGAGAAATTAGGAGGTAGGTAGTTTAGTTTAATTATTGTTTTTATAGCATTGGATGAGAATTGAGGACACACCACCACACATTTGGATGATATGGTTGAAATATCTTAAAATTTAAGTTTAACCTAATTCAATACCATAAAATTAGTTAAGTATTAATGCGTATAAGTTGAAAAATATTTCACTTATAAATAATTTTTTTATATTATTATATTATATGTAACATGAAACTCTGAAACGTACGTACCAGTATTTTGCATAATCTTGAGGCCAGAGTTGTCGAAAATGGTCAAGAGGTGGCCCAACGATGGTAAATCCCTCAGACCACATGAGTTTCGGGAAGAAGGAGGAGATACGAGCAAGGCCATAGCCTGTAACACCGTCCGGGGAACGAATCGCTTTAAGTTTTTGGTGAGAGGGAAGGGAGAAGAGTGTTTGTCCAACCCATTGAATGTCATCAAGAAGGCTTAAAGGGATGCCATGGTTCACCACTTGATACACCCCCCATGTTTTGCATGCATGGCCTATTAGTTTTGAAGCATTTGGGTCACTAAGATCAATAATTGGGACACTACTATTACTTGAAGAATCCTTCATAATATTATTGGAATTAATTGTGTGATCATCAAGGTTTGTCCAAGTGTAAGATTCAGGGAGTTCTTGTAGTGAGTTGAAATCAGGGTGCTTATGGTTAATGTGCACCGGGTGGGCTCTATAGGCTTCTGAGAGTGAAGGCATAGTGAGTAGGGTGCAAGAAAGAATTAATTAAGACCAATAATGAAAATATAATTAGCTAGGAATATGTGACTAATTAATATGATGAACTATATAGTTCAAAAGTAGTACTATGGAGTTATTGATGTTGGTACACTTTGCAAAAAAACATAGTACTATATAGAAACTTAGAAAAACTTATAAAGATGAGTTGAAAAAAATGATTGTGGGAAGTGAGTATATATAGATGAGATGGGGTATAGATGGCGACAATGTTGCCCTTACCCTTAACCCAAAGATAGAGAAATTAAGTGTGTGTTTTTTTTTCTTCTAAAAATTATTTTCCTCCTCAGGTGTTGATTTTGTTGTTGGAGTGGTGGTTTAATTATTATAAGTCAGTGTATTTTAGATTCTAAAAATCATTTTATATAAATATATAATTTAAGATATTACTCAAAAAAAAATTATTAATCTTGGTTGAATAAACATTCAATTTGAACACTATATGTTGAATCTTAAGATAGTTTTTCTTTAATATGGTTGAAAAAAATATAGAGAGCATTTTCCTACCACAAATTATTATTTTCTCTCTTCTATTAAAAGATTATGTAAGGACAAACATCCAATAATATCACCATTTGGACATTTATTATTTATAATCATATTTTAGGAAATAATACAACATATTTCATGGGGAAAAATTGGGTGACCGTCCTTGTCAGCATAACTGATCAGTAAGTGGGAACATCATATTATATACTCCCTTCGTCCTAAAATATAAGAATTAATTTGACTACTGCATGTATGTCAACGCACAATTTTGATCATTAATATCTTTAATTGTCTATTAGTAAAAGTTATAAAAACTTGATATTTTGAAAATACTCTTCAAAACAACTCAAACAAGATCTATATGCTAATATTTATATCTATATATTATTAAAAAAATATGATCAAAGTAAGATAAGTGAATAATGTCATTTAGTAAAATGAGCTCTTATAAAATGTGACGGATGAAGTATATAGTAGCCATATTAACCAAGGTTTGAACATAATTTTTTTATTTATTCACTTTTAGGATGAATTTTCAGCCACTTATAAAAACTAAAATAAAAAAGAAAAGTAGGTGAGTTAATCGGGTAAAATATAATGAGAGCTATATATGATTAAACATTATACATGTAAAAGTATATTACACTAAACTCGTATTAGCCTACAAATATATAATAATTAAATTAAATTTATTCTTATATTAATTATATGAATTAAATATAAGATGATTTCGTGAGCTTAACTCAGTTGGTAGAAACATCACATATATATTATGTAGGAGCCGAGATTCGAACCCTGGACACTCCACTTATTCACTTTTAAGGTGGAATTTCTAAGCACTAGACTACTAGACCAAAAGACAAAAAAAACTATGATGAAAATATTAAAACTTTAATTAATAATATTCTGTTTAAATCTATATAAAATTTTTGGTAATGCAAAGATATCCTCTACACGCAACTGCAGAGACTAATAATCGCATCAAAGTGACTGAGATCCATTTAAGGATCGACATTTCTCAACAAATATTTCTTCATACGCACCAGCCAAGATTGAACTCGAAATCAAATGATTAAGAGACTCAAATATTTACCACTTATATTACACGTGATGGAACATTTGTTTATTTATAGACTTAATTAGTCTTTTGGTCCCTTATAGATATTTTAGGTTTCACAATGGTCCTTAAAGAAAAAAAGGTCAGGATTGGTCCCTTAAAGACACATTTGTTTCTCAATTGGTCCTTTCCGTTAACTTTTTGCAAAAAATGTTAGTTTTAGTAGACTGGATTGTGGATGTCATTAAGTGTAAGTGGTCCACCAAAAACCTTATTAATTTTTAAAATTTTAACCATTGAAATTTTTTGTTATATTTGGAATTAAAATTTAACGGAAAGGATCAATATGACAAAAATATATGTCTTTAAGGGACCAATCCGGGCCATTTTTCTTTAAGGACCAATCCGGACATTTTTTTCTTTAAGGGACCATTGTAAAACCTAAAATGTCTTTAAGGGACCAATAGACTAATTAAGCCTTATTTATAATTATAAAGTTAAAGGATTTGGACGGAACGGTATTATATCTATGATGATGTAAGAAATGTGCAAACAGAATTTATAATTGAAAAAATGGCGTTTTGGAACAGTACAAGGAAAAGAACAAAAATGGAAAGACCATCTTGTCCTGTACGTATAAAATATATAACTTAAATACGGAAAGGAGAAGCATCTCCACCTCTCAATTTCAAGTCTAAGGGATTCCACAAAAGTGTAGGGACCCCTACCTCAACATGTGCCTATGTCTTGTCCTCAAGTAGAAAAACATTTAAATCAAACTCATTCAACTTGGTTCTCATTTTTATCTCATTGCTAAACGACAATAGTTACAATACCCCCATATTTGGGTTGCTGCAATGGTGACCAAAATGCCCATCTCCAAATAAATGTAATCATAGAAACACAAAAGACAAACTCACTCATTGTAGTATATTATTCTATCAATAGTTACTTGGTTTTGATTACGTTAAATTTGGTAGAAAAGATCACGGTTCGATCTCGCGCATCTGCAATCGGGAGAAGGCTTAAACTACTTAATATCAGAATTGACCCCAAACCAGATTAAATTGATAGCGAAAACCAATAAAATATAAATGGTTAATTCTATCATGATATCACCCAAAAAAACTAAATTAAAATATTCTAATACATAACCATTAGCAGCTAGCTCCAAAAAACAAATTACAAAACCACTAGGTTTGGTTTAGTGATGAGGGGCTTAGATAGTACGCTCTAGGTCCTGAGTTCGATCCTCAACTTTATAAACAAAAAAAAAAACAAATTACATGCATAACTCAGATGAGATGGTGCGAATTTCTTTTAAATTAATTAAAATTATGACTATAATATTTGATTTGAATATGCAACAACATTAAGAGTTTGCTACTCAAACATTTTATAATATTTCGTTTGCAAAAGTTTACATTATCTTTATACAATTGATTGTAAATAAACTTTTGTATAAAAAAAAAAAAAGTAATGCTTCTTGTAAACTTGAAAAACGTTTCACAAAAAGACAATAAAATTTTATAGGAGGGTCTTACACACATATATAGTACAATGTACATTTGTCTCGATAGAGTTAAATATGTTTTTGATATTATAAAATTTTGTTTTTAGTTCTATAAAAAAATAGTTGCATATTTTGCTTCAAATAAAAATATTATGCATTCAGTTTTAGTCTCTACTGTTAATAACAAGATCACTTTTATAGTCGATCCTAAGGCCGGATACCAAGTTTTCAAAAAAAACAAGATCACTTTTACTTTAATTAGCTAGCGAATTCAAGAGACCATAACTGCATGCATAAGATTTTTATTTGAACCAAAATATTTTGTTTTCTATGCAGTTTTAAAATTTTAGTAAAAAAAAGTCTATTTTTAAAAGAAAAAGATTGTCCATATATGAACAAAAAACCTAGGTTTGAGTAAGATGCTGGGGTCTTATGTTCAAATTTCATTGGCTTTAATGTAACAAAAAAAAATGACAATAACAAACTCAGCTCATTTCATTAATCTAAATGTTCTCAATGAAATGAGGAATCAAATGAAAAAGACAGCGACTACTGATTGAGACTACGAATAGGTCGTCCTAACTAAGGTATGAGCAACTACATTTACTTGTCACTTAATAAAGTTGAGATAAAACATAAGATTGACTTAGGACCGTTTGAATTTAACTTATTTTTAAGCTTATAAAAATAACTTTTTAACTTGTTTTTAAGCTTATGAAAATAATTTAAGTAAATGAATAAATTTTTATGTTAATTTATAAATTTTAATTACTTACAAACTTTCTTTATTACTTTTATTTTTGACTATATATAAAACTAAATACTATCATATATCAAGATAACTTTTACTTTTCGTATTAAAAAAAAATGATCACTTTTACTTTAATTAGCTAGCGAATTCAAGAAGGGGTGGGGGAGTAGTACTAGGGAATCTTACTATATGTTTTTTGACTCATATATAAGTAACCTTACTTATTTCCTTAGAATAAAAAAATATAAGTAACCTTACTTATTTCCTTAAAAAAACTTGTTTGGAGTTTCTTTTGGTTTAAAGTAACTAAATTTATTTATTTACTTTTTGGATATTCTTCATAGGCATAGGCTTACTCTAAAAACTATCTTGTGCACCGAATTTACACTTTTTTTTCTCTTTTATTTTTTTGCTCTTAACTTCTTTTTGCTCTTAAAAGTAAAAATACGAAACTCGCATCTTTTTTTTTTACGGAAAATATATTTATATATCAAATTCACTTGAAGTATTTTTTTTTAATGTCAAATAATTAATTTTATATATAATAATACAAAATAAGAACAATAGAAAGTTCAAAATACAAAAGAGGTACCAGAAGTTCACAAGAAGATCCAAAGATCCCTCAAAGAAAGAGGCAAGAATCAGCCATCAAGAAGGATAGACACAAGAGACCTCTAATCAACTAGACCTCACGAAAATCCGAGTCAACATCTCGACAAACTTTATCGGTTCCAGCAAAAGATAGGGTGCATACCCCACTCGTAAAAAGAACAAAGAGGGCCAGAGTTTTTACCTATGAACCATTTTTCAAGATGAAAGTTTCACCATATTAACCAGTCACTCAACAGAAAAAATTCATTCCAAAAAAGAAAACGTCATTTTGAGAGTTTCGAGATAATTCACACAATAGTTTGTCAAATTAACATTCATCCCAATCTATTTTTTCTACTCATACCCATGTCAAAGAAAATTTCGAAACATTCTAGATTACCGCTAAACTCACCTGAAGTATAAAATGGATTAATTGGATGTACATGTATAAATACTCGTTACCTATAAGGTTTGTAGTTTCTACACACAAACTGTTTATTGTACTAGTATAAGTTTTTGTACTCATTTATGTGGTTCCCGAGATACCATGCAATCATAGATTAGTACATTACCATCCAATTATATTATATATTACTAAATAAAATGAAAAAGAAAAAATATAATGGATATATATGATGTCATCTCGATTAATAATTGAAAAATAATATATACCAAAAGATGAACAATGGTGGACCTGTTCTTGTAATTGCTCATGAGATGAATAGCATTCATGGGACATAGTCTCGTGTGTGTTCATAACATCACATATAACACCCATTCATATTACACTCTCTCCATGTGCACATGCACTTCACGTGGTACGAACATGGTGAGGTCGGTTTTTTTGTTTTTGGGTTCATACAACACACTGTTTTTCATATTAATTATGTTTTCTTTAAGGAAAAAAACAATTATATGCAGCTAGGCATATATCATTTATATGAAAAATATATAGATGTCAAAAAGGTTTTACATAATTCACATATTAGATAGGTTTTATCATACCAATTGTGTGAAAGGTTATTGGTTACATATATACTTTTTAATTTGGTGGAAATCATATGGGGTAAGGTAACTAACCAATATTCGGTATTATGTATCTCACTTTTCACTCTTCGAAATAGCAAGTACTACTGTATTTTCTTATGTTCCGAACTGAGTTAAGGTCCAGATTCAATCGTTATGTTTTGAAGTTCAATAAAGTATTGATTTAAATATAGACTATAAGGGCCCGTTTGGTGCACAGGATAAAGAGATAGGATATGATAAAATTATCCTATCCTATTCAAATTTCTTGTTTGGTGCATCAATTGGAAATGATAAAACAAACCTATTACTTATCTTATCCTATTGAACCTTTGTTATTTTAATCCTGATTTTAAGCTGGGTTAGCAATATGATAGGATGGGCTAATCCTGTCACGCTTTTCCTCTCTTCGAGTCACGGTGAATACATTTTGCTGAATTTTTTATTATTTGATTCACCATATTTTACTTATGATATGCATACCAACCCACACGTATTACTTTTTATTTTTCCAGTAACCCACACGTGTTACTTGATTCCTCACCCACATACTATTTTTTTTTTACTAATCTTTGTATGTTTATATTATTATTGTTTTCAATTCTGTCAAAAAAAAATATTATTGTTTTCAAAATATATCACTGACTGAGTAATGTTTGTATGTTTATTTTTTTTACACAAACAAATTTAATTAAATGAAATTATTGCGTTAAGTATTTCTTGTAAACTTATTTATTCAATTTTTTTTATTGAATTAACTCATTTTGAGTCAGGATTCTCTCCATTTGGAGAGGATATGGCAATCTCAAGTTTCTTTCATATTTAACTAATACGTGAAAAATATTTTTAATATATCATCTTTCTATTTTTTTTTTAATATTTTTTTAGTAAAATTATAATGAAGGATATAAAACTTGCAATATAGTTAAAAGTAATAAGAAAAAATTAAGAACTTTGGTAGTAATCGATTTTAATATATTAGTAATAGATAATTGTTTCAATACATGGTGGGCAATAATTATAAAACTGGGGACTAGCAATAAAACGAAATAGAAATATTTGGGAGGATAAAAACATCACATTTTTTGTAAAAAAAAAAAATCACATTTTTTATTTTTAAGAATGAAAAATAAAAATTCATTAATTTTTTAAAAAACTTATTCAACCCTTTTTTTAATACCAACTAAAATATTATATTATTTTATTTTATAAAAAATGTGTATAAAATAATTTTGAATAACTTATTTTATTCTTCTTAATGTTAATTAAAAATATAAATTATTTGAATAAAAAAATTATTTATTTTTATAAAAAATGTACATTTGCTTCACGAGAATAAATTTTTCATTTAAATATAACATGTATCTTATCAAGTCAATATCAAGTGTGCACCAAACATAGGATATGATAAAATAATGTTATCCTCTTTCTTATCATGTGTGCATCAAACACATGACAGAATATATGCTTATCCTGTCACTATCCTATCATATCCTTATCCAGCTTCTTATCCTATCCTACTTCTATCCTATCATGCGCACCAAACGAACCCTAATAAGACATGTATGTAATTTTGAAGCAGTTATGAGGCTCGCGAATCTATGCAGACTCGTCGAGGGTTCATAAACTCAACTTATATATTTATAACTCATGTAAGTGTCTATGGAAAATATTAAAAAATAAAAACTTAGAAAACCCTTTAAATGACACATACATAATAAAATCCTAATTAACATAAAAAAAAATTAATTAATTTCAAACTTCATATATAGCAAAGTTGTTAAAAAGTTCCATAATAAAACAAGTAAATTATGTAAATATGGTCCTAGTTTCTTCCTCCTAAATCTAAGAAGAAAAAAACACACCATGAATAAGAAAACATACAGCATGCAAAATGAACAAAGCAACAAAATGAAATAAACAAATAACATTAATAAAAGAACGCAAATAAAATCATCAAAGAACATAGACGACAAGAAACGTGTGGTGCAAATGCGAGAAAAAGAGAAAGTTTTATTCTTATTCAAAATTTCTTACTTCTGAATCGAAAATGAAGAGACGAGAGAGGCCGAGCTTATAGTTTCCTTTAGGTTTTTGAGTGAAACGACAGATCAAACATGTTTCTGGGATTTATTTTTTTTCAAAAATTATATATCATAACGTAATGATACAAAATGGAGATTCTTATATTTTGTGCAAATGACAATGAGTTTTCAAAATAAATGGAGAGTGGATATGTGAATATCTTAAGTTAACACATCAAAAGTCTCAATTCTAATACTCCCTCCCAAATTGAATGACACAGTTGACTGTCTCACGCATGCTGATGCATCATTAATATTTTAAATTATATTATAGTAAAAATTATAAAAATTTGATATTTTGAAAATACTCATCGAGACAAATCCAATAACATCTTATATGCTAATATTTATTTTTATTTATTAGTAAAAAAATATGATAAAAACAATATGTGTGAATCATACAATATAATCAATTGTGTCACTCAATTTGTGACAAAGGGAGTAAACAATAGTACGATCAAGGTTATCAAAACTGAACCGGACCGGTCAGACCGTGAACCGGGCATGAAGACGGTTTGGTTTGGAGCAAAAAATGGACAGCAAGCCGACAGGAAAAAACCGTTCAGACCGGTTATGAACCGGTTCAAACCGGTGAACCGGCGGGCGGTTTAACGGTTCTTGAGTTTTTTTTTTTAATCTGGAAACAAAAGGAGAAGGAGGAGAAGGAAATAAAATAATAACGTGTTTCTGAATTTCCCTGTAACTTTTATGTGTTTCTGAATTTTTCTACCAATGTTCAAGTTGAAACTCATATTCACAATTTGGACTACCATGAGAGGAGAAGGAAGGAGGTGGAGAAGAAGAAGAAGCAACAAGTAAATATTCATTAATAAAGGAACCATTAAAACATCATGTTTAGAAAATGAAACGAGAAAAATAAGAAGAAGAAGAGAACATGTTGTTTGGAGATTGAACTGAGAAGAGAACAAAATAATGTGGCGGCCGCTTCTTCTTCCCTTTCATTAGTCAAATACCAATATTAGGGTTAAGAGATATATAAGTGGGCTTGGGTCAAAAATGTTTTTACTATTCATTGGCCCAAATATAAACTACTACTAAAATTTTTAATAAAGGATTACTAGTATTTTTTTTAATAAAAGATTACTACTAGTAACCTGTTTTTTTTTTTTTTTTTTTTTTTTGAGGGAGATTACTAGTAACATGTTAGATTGTTAGATAAGAATCGAGTACAACTTTGTAAAAAAAATAAAGAAAGAATTGAATACAAAATATTTAATAATGTGAAATACAAAATATTATGTAATTTTTTGTTTAATATTATTTTATATAATATAAAAAATATTAAAATATATATTTAATTTAAAACGGTTTGACCCGATTGAACCCCGATCCGACCAATTGAACCTTGAACTAATAAGCTCACCGGTTTGATGATCGGTCCGGTTCTGACAACCTTGACTACGATAATTTAGATTAACATAAAAAGAAGGATTAGAATGAGGATCCATTGTCGCCTTTAGGGTTGCTTTTTGGATATTATTTTGGAAGGCAGAGGTATAATCAAATGTATCATGCATCTTCAATATGTAGATTATGTTGCACCACCGGCAATAGAGCCATAAAGGCTATTCTAAAACTTTTTGAACATACATGCATCAGATTAAAGGTGAATTTTCACAAAAGTTTGTTGGTTGAAATAAACAAACCAACAAATCTTGGTAGAGCCGACGGCGTTTTTTTACACTAATGAGTTAGAGAGAGGGGAGAGGAGTGAATAGGCGAGAAAAATTCATTGAATAAAATATAATAAAAATTTGTATGGGTTAAGAGGGAAAAATGGACTTGAACTTAGAAATTAGAATCATTAGAATTTGTAGGAGCTAAGCAAAATTATTATTGTTGAAGACAAGTACACGAATACTACACAGTTCAAACCTAACATATACAATCAGAAAAGCAAAATAATTTCAAATAAATAAACAATAAATTTCGTAAATGACCTATATATAGGTGATAGAAAAGTGAAATAAATCCAAAAAATATCTAGAGTCATAGTGTGTTAAGTGTTTGGATACATTCAACAATTTGTTTTAGCTTTCTACTTGCAGCAAATGATTTTGATGAAGAACGTAGTAGCACGATAAAAGCAAGATGCTTCATGTTTCAACTCAATTGGATTTGGAACGTCACATCTTAATTTCTTTGTGTATAATATTCATTCATTCATTTATAAACCTATGAAGCTATCTATACATTGCTTAGGATTTATTTGCCTTGCCCAATTATGTTAATAATCAGCTCGTAGATTTATGCCAAAGTTATTTGAAGATGAAAAATCTCATTGCAACATGAGTACTATTTCGGTGTTAAGTCTTCGGTTTTTATTTACAATGAAGTTAGAGATTGAACTCATGACATTTAATATACTACTCGAATCTTTTACCGGTCACTAAACCAAACCTAATGGCTTAGAATTCTAGTGGTTTATAATTCGATAAAAAATAAATAAAATCTGATCAAATAATTGTTAAGAATGGAACTCAAAATCTACAAAAATTTCATTTAAGTATAACTCATTAATTATCCGAGACCAATCATTTAGTTTCAATGACTTAATTAACTCTTAATTTTATTTTATTTTAAAAAAAAAAATTGACTTAAATCATACAGTATATGCATGTATGATACTAGTACTAGTGTAATGGTCTTGTATATTTTTATATTTTTAATGGTAGAAGGAATTTCGAATGTTAAAATAAAGACCATTACAAAATTAAAAAATGTTCCATTTGTGCATCCATTTTAGTCTTCCAAAACACATTCATGCATCATTTTACGTACTAAAGAGAATTACAATCTATCTTTGTGTACAAAAAGTGCACAATTACTTTACGTAACTACATTTTGCTATTAATAAACAAGCAAAGATTAATTAATCATCCCGTTTTTAATCATATATAGAGACAACAAATTAATTCTCATTATTTTGGTGATCCTCATATAATTTATTGGTATGGTTCGTTGAACTATTCTTAAACCACAGTTTTGTGTATGGAGTGATAAAATATATGAAATAAGCAACTGCGATAGGAGGGGCTGAAATAGAACTTGATGACATAATTGACTGTCGAATTACGCGATCCAGTGGACTGAAGAAAAAAAAATGGAATAAGCAGAGAGAGATAAAGAGTTTATATATGTACTCTATCCGTCTCACATTATAAGCAAAAAAATTATTTTTTCATATCCCAAATTATAAGCAAAAAAACCAACTTTTATCATTTTCAAGATAGACTTTTAGTTAATTTACTCTCTTCTTTTCCTCATAATCAATAACTAATAAAAACTTTTTTTACATCTTCCCATGAAACTTATTTCAACAAAAACACAAAAAATCATCCTTGAAATTATCATATTTTACTTTTCTTAATAAATGTAAAAATATTTTTTTTGCTTATATTATGGGACGGATGTAGTATTTTTGTAGCGATGTACTACTATGTTTCCCTTCTTTTTCTTCCTATGAAGGAAATTTCTCAAGGAAAAAAAAAAGGTTTTATGAAGGAAATGGAAAACACAAAACTTTTGTGGAGAGATGAAGAACAAGGTTGTTTAAATTCTTCTCTCTTATTTTTTATGTTTTCAATTGAAATCATACTTTATTAATGTTTTAGTACAACATACTTCCTCCTCCGTTCCAAAATGTAAGTCACTTTGGCCAAATTACACAAATTAAGACATGTAATTAATGTTGTATGGAAAAAAGAAATTATAAGTTAGTTTACAAAATTGTTCTTCATTAATGGTACGTATAAGAAAGATAAATTGAATAATTGAAAGAAGAAAGAGTATTAAATAATTAAGGGTATAATAGGAAAAATAACAATAAATACTTCATTGTTAATGTAAAGTGACTTATATAATTTGCTACAAATATTTTTCTCAAAGTGGTATACATTTTGGAACGGAGGAGTAGTAACTGTTCTCTTATTCTCTATATTGAGAACCACATTGGTAAATAAGCGCCGATCATTTGTCATTGGATAACGTATATTTCTAATAAAATCACCCTAGGATGATATATTTCATCACAAGCACAAGATTACCAACTCAATCCAATGATACATTTGTCATATGAAAACATATTTAAAACAAGTTACAGGTAATGGGATAACCACTTGCATTCGTCCCCTCTCGGGCTGACAATTAACGGGACACCCCGCGAAAACAAGATGAAGATCTTCGCATACCTCTAGACGCACGGTAAGTGCATTACGCTGGTCATAGTCTAGAGGATTAGAACATACATTGACTTTAACGTTCAGTGCTTTATCTTCTTGTCCTAAGATAAATAACAAATACATGGTGACGGTTCCAGGTTACAGAGAAATCTTGACTTTTCACATTTCCTTGCTTTTGGTGACGGTTTTCTAGCCTTTAACCCACAAATTTAAGCTTTGGTTGTTGGTTTTTCACCTATCATTCATTAAGGAGTGTCTTTCCTTATCCTCATATGGTGCCTTAGCCAATAAGTCATCAAAACTTGCATCAATTGTGCACTTTTTCTCTTATTCTTGCATTAGGACCTACAAAACACAAAATAAGAGAAAAGTAGTAGAAAGTTTTTATTTTCTTATCGAATGTAGAATATGTAAGGTAGGACTATAACTATTGCATAAAGTTTTATCGCTACTGCTGCAAACAAGTGAAATCATTGTAGAAAAGTTAGGATAGCTTTCATTGAAGAAAAGACTATAAGGTGGTTTGTGCATTCATGAGTACAATATACAAGCATAGGTTACAAGGTACATCTAATAGAAAATAGTCAAATAGTTGGAGTTAAATGGATTCATGGATACCATTAACAGAGATTCAAATATGTTTATCAGTAGACTCGATTTATGATACAGACATTATGACACATAGTAGTTGGCCATCGTAAAATAAAATTTGTCACGATGTTAACTAAGTAATTAGGCTCAAGTGGTTAATGTGTTCACTCTAGAACAAATTGTTCGAGAGAATCCGAGTTTGATTTTTAGTGGGAATAATTTTTGGCCAAATTTCACTTATCTCGCGAGCGAACTTTAGATTATCATGACCTCTCTTCTTCTATAAATTAGAGGATTAATTAAAAAAAAAGTTGTTACAATCTCAACTGATTTCAAATCATCATTAGTATTAGTATAACTTTTAACATAAATAAATATGATTAAAATTAAGTATTTGTAATGATACAACGATAGTGATCGAAACGACGATATAAGAAAATCAATATTTTGTCAGTGTATATAGACTTTTAGTTTTTAACTTCCTGCAATTAAAGTCACAAAGACTTGAAACTATGCAGCGTAGAGTTTGGAACACTTTTATATATTTTAGCATAGCACTCTCTTGACAACACTCAAATTTGATAATCAAATCTTACTGTTAATAATGTTTACATGCATTTCATTTAATTTTGTATGGTGCTTATTATGTAAAACTGAGTTGTGATAAAAGTTGGCCTCAAAATATCTTCTTATATGAAAATTCAGCATTAAGGATGAATATTACTTATCAAGAGAAGGAATAGAGATTTAAGAACTCAAGTGATTATAAAAGGTTGGCCTCAAACAGAAAATACAAAAGTATAATCTCATTCATTCATTCATTCATTCGTTCATTCATATGCTTTTACATTTATCAAAAAGAAGCTGCAAATTGGCAGGAGGGTGAAATCATATTCCTAAGTATCTACTGCATGGATGATGTATAGACATCAATTGAAACGGTCTTTCTCGATGAACGATCTATATTAATACTTACAGGTCTAGGGATGACAAATCCTGAAAAGAGGTTCCAAATTCAATATGTCACGGCTTGAGCAAAGACATAAGGTAGCTCTACCAAAATCTGTGACAAAAAGGAAGGTGTTAATATCAGAATTTCTAGTTTGCATACTAAATTAAGCAGTAAATAAGTCAGTAATTACCTGTGAAAATGCATAGGGTAAGGCAGAAAACATTCTAGCAGCTTTTTCTCGATAAAACACAGTTCTTTCAACTACAACAACTGGCTGCACAAAAGAAGAATTTTGTACTCCAAGGAAGA
Source organism: Trifolium pratense (assembly GCF_020283565.1). NCBI lineage: Eukaryota > Viridiplantae > Streptophyta > Magnoliopsida > Fabales > Fabaceae > Trifolium > Trifolium pratense. Next base: position 57,371,108 of record NC_060065.1, on the reverse strand, counting down.
GAACAGCAGTATACACCGAACCCACAACGTTCAACAGGTCTTGTCGACTTGCGCTGCAAGTCACCAAAATGAATTAGTATTCCAGTATAGATAAATAGAGACGACAAAATATAATATTTGGTGTATAATAAGAACTTATTTTCTAATTAAAAATAGTTTGACTTACTGTTTGCCACCAAGGTCCCAGAACATTGTTCCAGACATTAAGGCTATGAAGGTAGTGAAGAAAAACCTCACAGCAGTGTATGGTGGATTGAGCCAATATGACCAATGTTGTTTCCATAAGCATGTCTAGCATTGGACCAAGAAAGACTGCGAAAATTGACTAGCGAAATGAAGATCCTTTGAACAGGGAGCAGGCTTGCCAAGTTCTTGTATAAGTTGCTTGTTTCTCTTGAAGAGTCATACAAAACAGTTTAAGCATGTTGCAAATCAAGAAAACAAACATGACAGCAATAGCTACTATAGTTTATAGATTCTTATCCATATGCATTAGCTTACCTATATAGATTTGAATTTTTGTAAACCAGAAGCAGGCTCATCCATGAAAATGATGGATGGATTAGCCGCTTGTTCGGTTGCAATAGTCAGCCTCTTGCGTTGTTCGGTTGAGAGACCACTCACACCAGGCTAACCAACCAAGGAAGGAGTTCCTCAATGAGTTCAACTCCACCAGGTCCATGACTTCCTCAATGAACATATGCAGTCATTTATAATGTCAATAGAGTCTGAATATTGAACCTCTCTGGTCTTGGTATCAACTCCCGCAGGTAAACGAAGCCATGTTGAGTAAAGAAGGGATTCATAAACTGTAACATGAGGTGAATGGATATCATTCTGCTCGCAGTAGCCAAAAATTCTAGCAAATGTTTCTTGCTTTTTAGGGTATCCTGAAACCTTTATGTCTCCATCAATATATCCACCGGTTTTCCTACCAGCCAGATCGAACATCCATCAAAGTTATCTTACCAGCTCCACTTACACCCATCAGAGTTGTGAGAACATCGGGCCTGAATGCGCCACTAACACCCTTCAAAAGCACTAATCTGTCCTCTGTCACACCTTGCTCTTTCATTTCATGCCATTAGAAATTAGAGTTAAGTTAAAACAAAATCTTTGTCAGACTAAATATGAGTTAAGTTAGATATATAAATACCGAATATATCACATTGGTGAGTGGACTAGTATGGATAACTATAATACCATGAAGCTCTATTACACTTTTCTCCACCTTCAACCTGCTTAGCTCAGCTGGATCATCCAGGTCATGCTGAGTCCCACGTTCAGTATGCTTAGCTCAGCTGGATCATCCATGTCACGCTGAGCTCCACCTTTAACATGCCTACCTCGGCTCGATCATTCAGGTCATGCTGGGCTGCGAGTCCTTGGTACAACTATGCAAGCTCGCCTTGTGGTTCATGAAGAAGTGTTTAATGGTCTGCCACGTGTCATGTAAAGCATAATTAGTGATATGACAAACTACTATATGTTTGCTTTCGTGAGTGATATGCATATAATTAAGAAAGCTCACCTATGCGTAACAAGTTGATGCACATAATCAGTATTTAAAAAAAAAATTCTTAAACAAAAGTAGATGAATTATCAAGTTGCAAGCAAGGTTAAGATTTTTTTGAGTGAATTGATTCTGTAAAATTAATTATGACTAAAATTAACTTAAACTAAAATGATTTATGTTTGGATAAATTATATGTAAAAATAAGTTGAACATGAGTATAAAAATTAATTCCTACACCAGTTCCACTAGTTGATGCATTATCTATTCCTACACCAGTTCACAAGTTGCTGAATACGCGTGCTGCAGAACTGATCAATAATTTTGAGTGGATTATTCCTAATGATATTGCAGTTTCTTATCCGTCATTAGTTGACAGAATTCGGTCTGTTGTGATCCCGAGACAGTCATATGAGGATAGATTGGTGTGGAAAATGTCTAATGATGGTTGTCTGACGGCGAAGCAAGCTTATAATTTCCTTTATCCTACTCCTATTGCTATGAACTGGACGGAGTGGCTTTGGCAAAACTTCATTCCGCCTTCTAACTCCTTTGATGTCTGGCGATGCTTTTATAATAAAATGCCAACTGACGACAATCTGATGAAGCGCAGATGTGTAACAGTGTTGGTGTATGTTCTATGTATGGTAGCCCAAGAAACTACAGCACATTTGTTTCTGCACTCCACTTTTGCAACTGAACTGTGGCGCTGGCTGGAAAGTAACTTCATGGTACAGTTTGATATTTCTTGCCTTGAATCTATTTTTGAGAGTTGTAATAACGCGTGGAGCACACAAGTGCATCAGATTGCGCTAGCTGCGATTATCCACACAGTACACACGATTTGGATGGCGAGAAATGTGATTCGCTTCAATAACACGTCAATTACGATTCATGCAGCAAAAATTAAACAGGCCAAACCATTGGAGCACAAGTTGATATGTTGATTCTAAATAATTGGCAAATCTCACAGTGCAAGATGCAGGCTCCAAGGTGGCCCTTGAGGCTTTCAATGATCATAACATAGTGCCATGGAATCTTTGAAATAGATGGGGAAACTGCTTGTTGCTTAGTCTTAATATTTTTCTTTCCCACATTTATCGTGAAGGTAACTCTTGCGTGGATAGGCTCGCAAAACACAGACATTCGCACGACTCTTTCATGTGGTGGGATAGTATTCCGTCCTGTATGAGAGATGATTTCATGAAAGATAAGTTAAGACTCCCATGTTATAGATTTAAGTAGCTTCATTTTCGTCTTTGGGGTAAGGGTTAGTCCCTTTTTTATACATTTTTTTCTTCTTTATAATGTATATATTTATGAGTTAGGGGGCATCGGACATAGGATAGGGTATCTAGGGGTGCCAATATATAGTTGGGATGTCTAGCTACTCCCTAATGTTAGAATGTTCTTGATTCACCTAAATAAAATAATTCTAAAATAAAAAATTACAATTTCTAACTTCAAGTTGAATCAAATTCGGCTGGGAAAATAATTCTAAAAAATAAAAAATATCAAAATTAATTATAAATTTCTAAAATTAATTTTGGTCCATGAACAAAACATACATTTATCCATCTTCTGATCTTCTCACTCTACTCGTATACTACTATTCACATTTTTTTTTCTTGAGGAATTTTTTTGAAGTTGCTTAATGATAAGAATTTCACTATTTATAATTAGAGTATTTAAAATTCAAACTCCAACTTCTAAAAAGTAAATAGCACTATCTCTAGTCTTATTAATGGAATACTATAAAAAAAAAACTTAATTTTTCGTAAACTTAACTCAATTAATAAAGATATTACAAGCCTCTGAAATTTTATTTATCCGCTTTAAATATATGGAATTTATAGTTTTCTAAAGTATCCGATAAAATAAAATAAAAAACTTAAGTCACATGGATATTTTAGGGAATACATTACTCACTTTAAAAAAGTACTATATACACATAAATAACAACACAGTGATTTATCCATGTTCACGTGATTCTCATCTATTTGTGCCAAGTGTTGGAGGAGAAATAATGTCAGAAAGTGTGTTGGAGAAGCAATTTAGTGACTTATTCTATTGAGTCAACTTAAAAAAGTGAACTGAAAAGTCTAGTCAAACTACTACTATTAATCTTTTAATTAACTTAATTAAATCTCTTTTATTTTTGTCTTTATCTCACACAGATTTTAAACCCAAAATCCAAATCACTATCCCGCTTTCCCTACTCATTTCATCTTCATAGCTGTTTTCAACAAAAATCAATTCTTTTTCTCTGTTTCTTTATGTGACCTTTTATCTCCCTTCAATGGAGGAGCTGTTGAACTTTGAAGCTTAAATCTCAGGTAATTTTTTTTAACATTCACAAATCTATCAAAACAAAGACACATTTTTCTTTATTATCTTTCTGGGTTGGTTTATGGGTCATGCTTATTTGGGGTTTTTTTTATAAGCGCTTATTTGGGTCTTTGATAAAATTACCTTAAAAGATTAAAAATGGGGGAAAGTTTGAATCTTTCATACGCATTTTAAAATGGGAAACTTCGACAACATTTAAAGGAAGTGTTTTTTTTCCTTTTTTTGTTTCCAATTTCTCATGTTGCTGAAATGAAGGGACCATATTTGTTGTTTGTCTTGTCTTTGTTTTATTGTTGTTTTTTTTTTGCAATGTGTGTTTTTTTTTTTTCCAAATTTGACATCCAAACATTTATTGATGCATGATTAAGGTTAGGAAATGGATTCTCTACCTTCCAAATTTTGTGACTTTTAGGGTATTTAGGAGAGAAATTGGTGATTAAATAAAATTGTTGACTTTGTTAATTGCGTACTTCATGTTTTGATTTAACATATTATCAAATCCAAAGGTTTTTATTGTTCTATGTGTTGAGATCTATCAAATGTGAGTCAAGTCCTACATTGGTTGGAAAATTTGAGATTGAGAGGACCCATAAACTCAATGTTGTAAGGTTTTGGGTGAACGTGTGGCATCAAAGTCACTTGTGTTGTTGTTCAATGTCCAATGTGTTGATCCAACCCAGTGAGACTCCCCCTCACGGCCCAACACTATGTGCATTTGAAACATGATTTTGTAGTGAGATAAGATTGCTGAAAAAAATCACGGATATTGTAAAACATTGTTGAATGGATGAAGGAAAGTATGTTTCTTTGATGCTAGGTTGTTGATCTGGGGTGGGGTGGGTAGCTCAACTTGTTTGAGCTAAGGGTTAAAGGAGTTGGAGGTCCTGAATTCAAACACGGACAAAGGATTAAAATACTAACCAAACAATTAATTACTAACATTGGCCGTTTAAAAAAATAAAATTGTTCATCGGCTTCAAAAGGTTGCCACTGCTTCTATGTTTACATTTACTGATCTACACTGCTTCTCTCAAATCTCATTAGTACTGTTTTCTTGTCTCATGATTTTCTCTTGTGTTGCAGAATTCAAGCACCAAGATTTAGTCTTCAAAGTTTTTTTTGATCTTGTAGAGATGAGGAAGAGTGTCACTTTGAGTGCTAGAGAGGTCCCAACTCGACTGACTCGTGCTCGCGCTGCCGCTTTAAGTGCAACTGGACAGTTGCCACCATTGAAGGATGCAAGACAAGAAACTCAGAAGCATCCCCTAAGAGCCAATTCAAAAAGAGCAGTTTCGGATGATACATGTCTTCCGCATAAGAAGAGGGCAATTCTTCAGGATGTTACTAACATTAGCTGTGAAGTTCAGGTTGTTATGCATCCAATATTTTGTACACAACCTCCAATTTTCGGTAGAAATGAGACAATTTCTTTCTATATGTCAAATGTTTCTTGTCTTGGTCTTGAAATGTATTGATTGATTCATATCTATATAGTGGACGAGTACTTTTTTCCTCTGCCCATATACTAACGATTCTAAGACTTAACTTGTAACTTTTATGGCTTGATAGGCTAAGAAACGCAAGCTGGCCAAGCCTGCTCAACCACCAGTTGCTATAGAGATACCACAATTTGTAGCTGACTCAAAACCGGTGAGTTCAACGGAAATGCGGCTTAGGTCATCAGAAGATATAATGTGCTTAGTTAGTAGGTCGGAAGACAATGCACTTGTTAGAGGCACAAATAATAATCTGCTTCACAGTCAGACATCTCGAATATCTACTCTGCCTTTGATTTCTCAAAATAAAGGTTTTTCCTCTATTCTTTTAGTATCACCATAAAAGAAATCTGTTGAAGAGATTCTTAAAAGGAATAATTCACTTTTTAATTAGTTGATGTAGCTTACTTGTGGTTATTTTTTTCTCTCAGCTTCACAAACTTTTGCATCCAAGAAAGGCAGCTATTCTGAAATTTTGGATGTGGCGAAGCATCCAGATGTTGCTGACATAGACGCTGATTTTGAAGATCCTCAACTTTGCAGCCTCTATGCTGCTGATATATATGATCACTATCGTGTTGCTGAGGTTTGTCCTGTAAATGCCCTATCATTACTATCTCTACCGATGTTGCTTTATAGCACATAGTTATGAACTTAATAATAAAGTACATGGTAATTGTGGTTCAACAATTATTCGGCTGACGCATGTTATGATACTTAACCTTTATGTCAACAACTTCTCTTTAATTTTGCCTTTGATAATAAGTTGTTTGTCAAACATTTCATTTTTCAGCTGTCGAGAAGGCCTTATCCTAGCTTCATGGAAACAGTACAGCAAGATATCACTCCAAGCATGCGTGCGATACTCGTGGATTGGCTTGTTGAGGTTTGCATTATTGGACTTTAACCGCATATTCAAACTTCCGGGTTTTGGCTGAACAATATGAACTAAATCGAGTATATGAAACTAGATACTAGTATAACTTAGATGTGTATTATATCAGTTGATGAAATATGAATACTGCATTGATTTCTTGTGTGTTGAACTTTATATTTAGGTTTCTGAGGGATACAAATTGCAAGCAAACACTCTTTACCTCACTGTATATCTCATCGATTGGTTTCTCTCCAAAAATCACATTGAAAGACAGAGGCTTCAGCTGCTTGGCATCACTTGCATGCTAATTGCTTCGTAAGTCATCTTGACCTCTTGTTTTCCATTATGCTTTTTCTGAGAAGACGTTATATTCTATCCTTGTTTCCTCGTCAATGGATGTTCATCCAAGAAAGAGTTCAAACAAAGATAATGTTTCAGAATAATAATGTGTCAGATTATTATAGGTGTGTGTGATACTGACATCTGCACCTAATAATGCTCATTTGTCTTCTTTCTTATGTGGTTGAAGGAAGTACGAAGAAATTAACGCTCCTCGTGTTGAAGACTTCTGCTTCATTACAGAGAACACATACACAAAAGATGAGGTATGTCTTACTCCTTCAAGATGAATGATTAACGCTTAAATGATTAATACTGAAATACCGAGAAAAGCACACAACAAAAATGCCTATTTTATTTTACACTTCAATTGCGGACTTTGTTAAGTGTATTACAATAATTTTTTATACCAATATATACGCGTATGTGATTTGAAACTTTTGACTCTTATCATAATATTCTATATATTGACAGGTACTGAAAATGGAGTCTCTAGTGTTGAAATCCTCTGCATATCAACTGTTTGCTCCAACTACAAAAACTTTCTTGAGGTGCTTCTTGAACTCTTTTCTACCATTTAATATTCTTTATAAAATATATGAAATTTTGAGGCCTCTTGCAATTATCTAAGTACATTCTTGGTTTCATAGGAGGTTTCTTCGAGCGGCACAAGCTACTTACAAGGTGAAAAGATTGATCTGTGACAATGCTGCTTCTTCCAAGACTTGTTCGATTATTTTGTTTTTTTATACTCATTGCTTGCCTACTGAAAAACTTGCAGAGACCTAGCATTGAATTGGAGTACTTGGCAAATTTCCTAGCTGAACTAACACTTATGAACTATGGTTTCTTAAATTTCCTTCCTTCTATGATTGCTGCATCTGCTGTGTTTCTCGCAAGATGGACGTTAGACCCGTCAAACCATCCATGGGTTGGTGCTTATCTTTCATGTTTTCTTCCATACAGGAAGTTACACAAAGGGAACATGACACATGACCTTAATTTCTTCATCTGTTTTTAACTTTTGCAGAATCCAACTCTTGAGCATTATGCCTCTTACAAAGCACCAGATTTGAAAGCCACAGTTCTTGCATTACAAGATCTGCAGCTGAATAACAATGAATGTCCTTTAACTGCGATCCGCATGAAGTATTCACAAGACAAGGTATGATATCACAGGAAAAAATGTCTTATGTCAGATAAGCCTTGTTTATTGTTATTCTATACATATTTTTGTACACAAATCTATTTTACTTTGTAACCTTAAGGATGCGTTTGATATGCTAAAAAATATGAAATCGAACATGACAACTTCAATTGTATTGGACAAACTGTGGGTCAAGGGACTGAACAAAAACTGAAATTCTTGTCCCCCACTAAACCACATGACAACATTTTGTCTTCTGCACAAATTGTCTAAAATACTAAAATAATCTTTTGTCCACCAAGTGTCGTACAAGACAAAATTTGTTCAATACCTTAAACTTTGTCATGTGTTATTTTGTCATGTATTGTTCTGTCTAGTACTTACATTTTGAAGATAAAACTGACCTTAACTTTGACGATGTTCATAACGTGAATTTTTTGTTTTCAGCTCAAATGTGTAGCAGCTTTATCTTCAACAAAACTACTTGAAACAATGTTCTGAAGATAAAGGTGGTGTACAAAAAGAATGAAAGGACCCCTAATTTGTAACTGATACATGATGTTGTGTACTATGTCACAGGAGACATACATGATGGTTTTATTTTTTGAATGGCATACATGATGGTTTTATGTTTCAAAAGAGTTCATCATGACATATCTTATCTGTCTATTCTTCTTTTGTATATACATTTAATGACCTTTTTGGTTAGGGGTTTTCTTGCTTAGTTAGTTGTATGAATAGTGAGATGAAGAATGTTGCGTACAACTTCTTCAATTCAAATGGTTTAACTGTTGCTGTTGTTATTAATTGATTGTAACAGTGATATGATATTAGAATTAAATACTTTTGGATGTTTATATCCTGTTCAGACCAAGAAAGCAATTTCAAATTAAGTGGAAAAGTGATATAGTTAGCAATTTCGAAAAGTTATATAAGTTTTTTTTTTAGTATTAACTCTCTAGTTCTGTGAGAAGGGGCCAGTAATTCACGTCTGGGCAATAATTGTTCTCATCTGGCATACGAATTCATACTAATTCATATAAGTTAATTGGATTTTTAGAACCGATAGTTAGTTAGTTCAGTGGTGATTGATACTAGATTTGGTAGATAGTTCGATCCCCGCAATTGCAATTGGTAGGGAGCTGAAATCACTTGATGGTAGAACAGACTCCGAACTATATTAGACGGTCCCGTGGATCGGTGGTGAAAATAAAAAAATAATACTATAATTGGATTGTTTTAGATATATTCCCTCTGTCTCAAATTATAAGGGAAAATAAAAAAAATCACACTTATTAAGAAAAAGTAAAACATGAGAATTTGAAGTATGTTTTTGTGGGTTTTCTTTGGAATAAGTTGTATAGGAAGATGTAAAAACAATTTTTATTGGTTGTTGTTTATTGAGAAAATGAGAGAGAGAAGAAATTAAATGCAATTTGCATTTAATTTTATGAAAATAAGGAAAAAATATTCTTGAAAATGATTTTTTCTCTTATAAATTAGAACAAAAAAAATGACATTTTTTCCCTTATAATTTGGGACGGGGGAGTATATCTTAGGACCGACCTTGTATATAAGGACATTTTTTCCTCTCGGTGAATGCTTATAATTATAGACACAAGAGTACCCAATAAGAGAGTTTGTATTGAATTTGCCATACATATCTGTCTAAAATCTAAACTTACCCAAATAAATAAGCAACATGATTATGGACTCATTTGGATTAGGTTATTTTTTAGCTTATGCAAGCAAAACAACATATGCAAATAAATATGTTTTTATGAAACAATAGCTTATAAAATTACCGTTTTTAATAGTAGGAACTTATAAATTATTGATATAAAACTTGATTTATTTTTAATTTATTTTGCATAAACTCAAATACTATAACTTAATCCAAACAAGTATGTCTACTTATGCGAGGATTTCCTAAAATAGTGAGATAATGATTCAATCAAGAGAGAAGTCAATATGGAGATAGAGATGATGACGATGCAACTAGTATTTGAAAAGAAGGGATTCAAATCCATGATTAAAAAAAGAAGGAAAGAAAATCCAAATCCAATTATAATTGGATAATTGGCGCGATGACTTGACAAAGGTTATCACTTCCATATTTCTTTCAATTCTTTGTTATTCCTTTATTACAACTCTCAAGAAAAACATTCGTTGACGACGACTTAACAAGGGTTATCACTTCCATAATTTCTTTCAATTTTATGTTATTCATTCCTCACAACTCTCAAGAAAGACATTTCTACTTTATCACCATGAATCATGGTAAATTTAGTTTTTTATGTTAGAATATATTATTATTATTATTATTATACTTGTAATTCTTTTTCATAATCACAAATTTTGATGGTTTTCAATACTTTGAATTGAACTTTATATAACCTAAACTTTTTGATAAATAGTTTAAACTTTGTCTTTTTGCTACACATATATTGTTGAAACTTTGTATCACACTAATACAAATACAAGTTGTCATGACGTGAACCATATGAAAACTAAAACGTTACAACACAATTGTACAATAGGTAGATAGAATATGTTAGGTTAGGGTGTGAAAGAAGATAGAATAGAGAATTCAGAATAGAATTCTATACACATAAACACATATATATAGATAGAATAGAATAGAATAAGGTTCTCAAAAAACATTGAATACAACACTATAATAATATTTTTATATTTTTTCTGGTGCAAATCTTTGGTGTGGCCATTGGCCAAAGAGTGTATGAGGCAAAGATTACGTGGCAGCTAAGATCCTTTGCTGACTTTTTGTTTCAAAAGTAGATAGATACAGAAAATAAGAGACACAAACATGTCTACTTTGAATGTTTTCTCTCAACCATTGCATCCTACAATTTCATCTTCACTATGTTGTTCTTCAAGTTTAAACAACAACAACAATAACTATGTTTATTCATGTCAAAATTCTAAATTAAGTTTCTTGTCCAATTCTCATAATTTTTCTATTCTTTCTTCTTCCCACTCTACCCCTACTAAGCTTTCTAATTTCCACAACATCTTCTCAAAGTCAGGTACATTTTTTTTTCAGGTTATAAATTTGTATTCTAGATATATTAATTTGTGTTTCTAGTCTTGTTACATGCATGTATGAATGAAGTTGTTACATATATATTAATACATAGTTGAGTATTAGGCTTTCAATAGTTTTAGTCTTTGCAGTGAAAATTCTCATTTTTGGTCTTTAAGTCATAAAAACAATACTAAGGATTAGTCTTTGCAGTGAATTTTATATGACTCGAAGGATTAGTCTTTACAGTTAGTTACAACAGGATTACTGATAGAATCCAATTGTGGAATGAAGGCCAAAATGGTAAACTTGCATATGAGCAAAAGAGGCCCATGGTTTAGAAAGAATGATGATGTTGGAAACAGTGGAATTCAGTTATAAGGGGGTAGTGGAGAGAGAGGGAAATTATGATTGTGAGAATTATAGATTCTGTTGGACAGAATTATAGTTTTCTTTGTAGGAGTTTGGCTATATGGGCCAGGATGTTCATCCTTTTGCAGTAATCTTTTATTTTTCAGGAATAGTATAGTTTTGTTTTCCAATTATTGATTTAATTTCTCTGTTGATTGCTACTGTGTGAATCGAGTTCACATCAAATTGGTCCGACCTGCCAGATGACAATCCGGAGGTGGTAGTTAGAGATACGTGGGAACACAGAAATCGGTTGTCCTTTCACCGCCACTAAAACCACCGGACATTTGGCCACTTTCCGCAACAGTCCCACGGCCGGTCCCACCACCAAAGCCGTCGGATGCATCACCACTGATTGAGGCTTGCTGGTGACGGTCCCTCCTCAACCAGAGCCGTCGGGGACCACCTTGGGTGTGGTGCTTGCTGCTACACCTACACTTTCTCATTGTATTAGAATTAGGATTAGAGTTAGCAATCATATGAATTAGGCCTTTATTGTAATCCCCTTATGAATGCAGTGTGGTCTTATTTTCGACACACAGAATTCAAAATCTCGTCATATGTCATCAGAATCTTTAATTTACAATTACAATACTTCCTGCAGGCAATGGAAGTTCGTGGCTGCAAAGTAGTGCCACTGCTTCCAACAGTGAGCACAAGAAGGGTGCTGTATATTCAACATTTCCTTCATCACCTGCCCAAGTTTCATCTGTGCAAGACCTGTTTGAATTTATTTGTTCAGGACCTTTGCTTGACAAAATCGGTTTGACGTCAGAGAATGTGGCCGAGTCTATAGATAAGTGGTTATCGTACGGTCTGCAATTATGCAGACTATTTCAGCTTAATGAATTGTTCTTGACGGAACCTCAGAAAGTTAGGCTTTATCATTACTATATACCAGTCTTCCTCTGGTGTGAAAGTGAGATTGCTCGGCATCGATCCCAATTCAAAGACGAAGAAGATATTCCTCCTTTAGTGGTATATACATGCCATCCTTCAATAATCTGTAACTGTAAATATATAACTATAATTTTTTTTTTAAGTATCTCATAATTTTTTAATTTTGTACGACTCAGATTGGATTTAGTGCTCCTCAAGGCTGTGGAAAGACGACCCTCGTCTTTGCTCTTGACTTCCTTTTCCAAATGATCGGCAGGTAGGCTTGAGCTTTGAAGAAACGGTGATCTTGAGTTATCTTTTGTTTTGATGACAATATAGAAAGAGATTAATTAACAAATTCCTAATGTATGTGAAATTTTTCAGGAAGTCGGCAACAATATCTATCGATGATTTTTATTTGACGGCTGAAGGTCAGGTATATAGAAGCTGTTTTCTAATACATACTTTTTAGTTAATACTTCCATCTTTTTCTTTTGGGATGATGAAATGTGTCTGGTTTGTAGAGTAAACTAAGAGAAGCTAATCCAGGAAATGCACTTCTCGAGGTAATTATACGCATACATGAGAAGTAGCAAACCAAGTATAATCTCGGAACATTATGAGAATGACGACTAAAATATTTTTTGCCTTCCTTTTTCGTTCCAGTTTCGTGGAAATGCAGGAAGCCACGATCTTCCTTTTTCTGTTGAAACTTTGACATCTTTAACCAAAATGTCTAGAGAAGGTAGCTAGCTATTTGAACTCATTTTTTCTCTTTATTATATCATATTGTATTTTAAATATAATTTATTGTTATTTTTGAAGTATAGGTATCAAGATGAAGTTACCAAGATATGATAAAGTAAGGGACTAAAGTGTGCATATTTGGGCTATTTAAATATGTTTTGAATTTGTAGTTGCTTATGGTGAATTGTCTGGTATTTGTAGTCTGCTTTCGGTGGGAGAGGTGACCGTGCTGATCCTTCGACATGGCCTGAAATTGAAGGCCCCCTAACAGTAAGAAAATACTTTTGAACAACTTCTAATAGGTCTGGTTCAGTTCGTGAAAAAATGATACAACAAAGACAATAAAATGAGGGAAAATGGACCTTAAAGATGTCAGTCTGCTAACGTTTTTATCGTCCATTACCGAATATGAAAAATGATACACAACATTAACTTTATGAGTTTTTTTGAAATAATTGTTGAGAATGCAAATACCTCTTCAATGTGTATAATAAGCCGGTTAATAATTGTTGAGAATGCAAATACCTCTTGCCATGTAACAATTAGTATTTGCCTAATGCGAATATATACTTAGTTTCATAAATAAGTGTTGATCCTTCCATTAACAAGCACGGATGGTACTTTTAGGTTGTGTTGTTTGAAGGCTGGATGCTTGGTTTCAAGCCCGTTCCAGATGAACTCGTAAAGGCTGTTGATCCCCAGGTTAGGATTAGTGAAGTATCCGTTTATTTCTTATATACACACTGAGTTTATGATACTGACGTAAGGCCTGTTTGAATTGACTTATTTGAACTTATCTAGCATGAGCACACTGCTTATGCAAATTCTCTATCCTTTTCTTATAAGCATAGTGAAATACGCTTTTGTGTAAAGAAATAATCAACTGTTTATTTTGCAGCTAGAAATAATAAATAAAAACCTCGAAGCTTATTATGAGGCGTGGGACAAATATATAAAGTCATGGATAGTCATTAAGATTCAGGACCCAAGTTGTGTCTTCCAGTGGCGCTTGCAGGTATGTTGTTTCTAAATCCTCTTATATAAATTACAAAATTTGTGATCAGAACCTGGTTGTAACATTCTGTGCATGAATCGTGCCTGAAAATTGCAGGCTGAGATTGCTATGAGGGAGGCAGGCAATCCTGGAATGTCTGATGATGAGGTATGTTTGTTGCTCGCACGGTTTATGTTTTTATTAAATATGAATATATGCTGATTTTTCATCGTTTGTGATCTCTACAGGTGCGAGATTTTGTTTCTCGCTACCTGCCAGCATACAATGCATACCTTCCTACACTTTACTCGCAAGGTCCGAATGGATCAGATCCTCAACATCTACTAACCATTGAAATAGATGAAAAGAGAAACCCGATCCTCGGTGTCTAGTTTATCTAGATAATAGGACATTGCTAGCTTTTCCATTCTTTGAAGAATCGAAACAGCCATTCGGCGTTGAAAATGTATCAGCACTATTTTCATTGAAATGTATAGAGGATATTTTTATTGACACATAATAATAATGCCTAATGCTTTCTAGTTTTTCTTGTGGAATAAATGACTACATAAACCAAATTCTGATCACAAATTTTGTGATTGTGATTTATTGAAATTGAAATGTTGAGTACTGGTTTATTGATGGATAATGTATTATGATCAACACTTTACATTTACACAGAAACAAAATATAAAATTCATTGAAGTATTCAAAGATTATTCCCTAATGGCTCCTCAAAATCATCATTTCATACAACAGAAGAGATGAAACATAAACTCGGCAACGCTTTCTTGGAAATTAAGCAATCTAGGGACAGCAACAGCAGGTACGTTCCGAGCAGCATTTGCAACAACTCTCATAGCAGCAAAAGCAGCAACATAGTGTATAGAAACTGAAACAAAGAATCAATTGATCAGTGTGTAACAAAGAGAAATTTGGAAAACAAAAAAGAAAATGAAGAGAATTAGAATCTTAAGATGTATATGTACAAATTGAAGAGGCATCCTTTTTCTTCGCGGGTACGAACGCGATCATCATATGATTTCTGCTGCTGTGCTGGTGCAGACACCATTGTATTTTGAGAAGAAGTATAAGGAGAAACTCAAAGTAGAATCAGTTAAGTTTGACTTATACTTTAAGTAAATCACAAAATGACTTTTTTTTTTTTGTTGCATTTTTAAGGCTTCATATATATAGATAACACTTCATCTTTGAACCTATTCTAACCGATCATTTATTATGGTTGTTAGTAGAAAGGAATTGATTGACTTCACTTGTTAGGATATTAATCTGTTCAACTTTCTAATCTGTTTAGATGGTAGGAATGTGGTCACACTCACTAATTTAAGGCTAGTGCATGCATTGTTTCAATACTTACAATCCTACTCCAATTCCATATACTAGTATTATTTTAAAACGACCCTATTAATTATTTTACAACGGTTTTCGAAGAGATTTTAACTTACTTCTTTCTTTCAGATTATTAGGTCAAACTCTTGATATCGGTGTCTGATTTGATAATTCAATTTCAACCCTTACTTTCTACCTAAAAAGAAATTTGTATAAATTGCTATAGGGGTCTAGAAAACATGTGAATGAAAGCATGGAAGAAATTAGCCATAACATACACTGACCCGTGCCTCAATTTATTAGGGCTATCTACTCTAATGACTTCTTTATAACCAACCTTCACATCCATTTATGACCAAGAAACTCAACCATATTTAACCTAATATGGTTATGTCAATACCAACTTCAAATTAAGTATATGTTGTCAACCTATGCATCTTATATTTAAGGCTTGTTTGAAGAGCTTATAAAAATTATAAAAAAAAAGTTTATGACATGTTTATAAACTATTTTTAGTTTATGTTCCTACAGCGGATCAAATTGCAGATTGTCTTACCAAGCCACTAAGTCACACGTTTCAGCCAACTTAGAGACAAACTTGGTGTTATCCTCTCACCACCAGTTTGAGAGGGAGAGTTAGAAATAATAATTCCTTGATTATTGGATCGGATCATGACAACACGTCATGCACAGGAATAGCACTTATCTATCCATTATTGCTTAAGCATATTTTGTTACTAAAATTAATGTATATCTATTATGACTATCATTATTATAGGAGCGTATATGTTGTTCACCAATGTATATATTTGTATAGTGTGTTCAACTCTAAACATAACAAGAAATACAAATTATATTTTTCTATCTGAAGCAGCCTACATTATGTACATTATGGGAGTAGTATTTGTTTGTAGAGTTTTTATCCTAACACACAGATCATCATTACCAATCCTGTTATCTTTAAAGTAAATCTCTCACTGGTTCTTATCCTCCACAAGGACTCGTCTCTTGTTGTTCTGCATTTGCACAAGAAATTATCAAAGGAGAGAGAGAGGAGTTTTTACCCCTTGCATTGCTACTTCAGAGTCCAGATGCTCTTCAGCCCCATACATGAAATCTTGCCTCTCATCTGATGAGAGGTTGACCCATTCATCATCAATATCATGCAATGCCCAGTAGTGTTCTTCAAAACAAAATATAAATGAGATCACAAATCTAGAAAAAATAATTTATGCGGTGTTCAAGCAGCTCGATAAAAATATCAAAGGGTAAGAGATTTTTGAAATGTTGCAATCATAAGTACATATAAAATATTTGTTTCAAATTATTTGTCGTTTTGATAATTTAAGGTTATATTTTGTCTATTATAGCCTCCTCTCAAAAATAAAACTAATTAATGTTATATATTTGGAACACTAAAGATTTTTTGTACATAACATATTAAATTTATTTTTTTAGTAGCAACAAAAATAATTTATTAAAAAACTCACCATAACATAAGACACATTTTTTTAGCAGCAAAAATCTTTTATTAACAAACTCGTTATAATATAAGACATTTTTTTTTGACATAACAGGCAGGCGCGGAACGTGCTTGCCTGACCCGCTAGTAATATATTAAATTTATTGGAAAGAGAAAGTGTGTGCAAAAATAAATGAATTTATTGGTGAATTAAAATTAGGGTATAATAATAGGAAGATACGGTGCAAAAACATACTTTCTTAATTTGTTCTCTTTTTTTTTTTCTAAAACAACAAATAAAAATGAACGGAGGGAGTAATAGCTAATTTTATAAATAATAGATGCATAAATATTTTTAAAAATAGAAGATATATAATATAACAGGGGTTTAAATTGAAGTGTTTGGTAAAATTAGTTTTTCAAGTGGCTGATAAATATAAAATGACATAAAAGTCCATGTATGTTTAATTTTTAAAAATTATATTTATAAACATTTTTAACTATAATTTATTTTAAAAATTTAATTTATTTAAAATTATAGTTTGAAAATTATAAATGTGATATATGAAAATTTAATTGAGATTTGTTTAACTGATATTGTTTAACTTTATTATCAAATCTTTATATTTTTGTGTTTTAATGGAAAATTATATGGTTTTATTTAAAATGGTAAGTATGTAAAAAAAAAATATATATAAACATTGATAAAATAAAACAATAAGGGTTAAAATATACAATCACGTGATATTTCAATCATATATAATATCATTTCAATCATATATAATACTTAATCTCACATGAGATGCATGATTCAAAGAGTCATATTTAATATGTGGAAAAAATGAGAGAGATATTATTTCTTTATAAGATATATTGATGGGATATGTATAGTTGTTGGGTTATTTGTTATTAAAATGCATGAATATAATTTATTTTTTTTTGAAAGGGAATATAATCATATTTACCTGATGAGAATGAGAGAAAATTAATTAAGTGTGAATTATCTAATATTTAAAATTAATAATATATTAATTTTGTTTTTTTTATAAGATTGTCATATTTTCTTTAATTATTATTATTCATACTATTTAAATTTCTAAATTAAAAATAATTAAATAATTAATTTTATATTACTTTTATAGTTAAATAAGTTAAAATATAATTATCTATATTTATTTTATTTAATATGGTAATATATATCATGAGGTAAACTCTACGAGTTTACGAATTGAATCTATGTTTCAATTCTACCTAGCTAAAACGAGTTAACGTAAAAACTTGATTCTAACAACTTTATATCCAATAGTACCATCTCCGCCACACAAGAATGCTTTGTCATCTAATCTGTTTAGATGGTAGGAATGTGGTCACACTCACTAATTTAAGGCTAGTGCATGCATTGTTTCAATACTTACAATCCTACTCCAATTCCATATACTAGTATTATTTTAAAACGACCCTAATAATTATTTTACAACGGTTTTCGAAGAGATTTTAACTTACTTCTTTCTTTCAGATTATTAGGTCAAACTCTTGATATCGGTGTCTGATTTGATATATTTCAACCCTTACTTTCTACCTAAAAAAAATTGTATAAATTGCTATAGGGGTCTAGAAAACATGTGAATGAAAGCATGGAAGAAATTAGCCATAACATACACTGACCCGTGCCTCAATTTATTAGGGCTATCTACTCTAATGACTTCTTTATAACCAACCTTCACATCCATTTATGACCAAGAAACTCAACCATATTTAACCTAATATGGTTATGTCAATACCAACTTCAAATTAAGTATATGTTGTCAACCTGTGCATCTTATATTTAAGGCTTGTTTGAAGAGCTTATAAAAATTATATAAAAAAAAAGTTTATGACATGTTTATAAACTATTTTTAGTTTATTTTCATAAACATTTTAGGATAATATATGAAAACAATTTTACTTTATATTTTTTTATAAAGATAACTTATACCTTAACATATAAGCACTATATGATAAGCACTTAATTAAGTTGTTTACCAATCAAACCCTTAAGTTTTAGTTACATTATATATAAGAAATGAACTTGTTCCAACTTGATCAAAAGCATAGAATCACCAATTTATATCCCAAGAGAAATACAAGAGTTATATTTTTCTTAGGGTAGCATAGCATAATTAAAAAAAGTAGCAAAGAACGGGGAATCTCATGACAAGTAGATGGTTGTTTAGATTGATTTATTTGAGCTTTATGTATTAGCATAAATATTAGTGAAACTGTTTGTAGAAATTTATAAAAACAACTTATAACATATTCATAAGTTATTTTCGGCTTATAGCTCTCAACGATTTATCTTTTAAAAATTTATACCAGGGTCCATTATTAATGGCAACCTCGGCTCTCTGTAGGATTAAGGTAAAACATAATCATTCACATAATCACTTCCAAGGTAAATCCAAGGAAGAAGTAATATACTCGATATGTCTATATTAATGTTTAGAATTTTTTTCCACATTATATTGGTATGAAATTTTTATTGTTGTTAGTGATAACTAATCTTTCTCGGAGATTATGCATGAGTCAGGAATCGAACCTCTAACTATTTACTTAAAAAGATTAAATTCTTGCCACTTGGATCAACATTATCAGTTAATTTTCTCATTTTTTAAACACATTGATAGGTCAATTTGGAAGGTTTGATAAAAATATAATTGCAGGGTCCCACTATACGATCAATTGGCCCTCCCTTAATAAATATAGCAATAGGACTCATGTCATGTCCGGTGGATACCTCCAAAAAATACTTGCAACATGTAAGCTAAAAATCCGCACTAAGAGTATGAGCACGAACATAGGTAATTATCCAAAAAAAATAACAGGTGTGAGTGTTGTAGGGTACCTTAATACCCATCCACCTTATTCTTTGTAAAATTTACCTATAATGAATGTTGGTATGATACTTTAAGTACCATAAAAAAATAGATGTACAAAGAGTTTTTTTTAAAAAAAAAAACTTCTAGTAAAGGAGTATGTACTATGTTCCCATGAACATAGCTTAGTTGGTAAGAGACAGTATATTTATATGTAGGATTGAAATTTAAAGCTCGAACATCTCAAAAAGTAGAATTTTTTTTTTGTTAAGTAGCCTAGTGGCTAGAGTCTCACACATTTAAATGTGGAGAATTGTGGAATCCGGTGTTCGAACCCCGACCACTCCAATAATATCCCTGATAGCTACCATTTGAGCTACACTTATGGGACCAAAAATGAGAATTTTTAATCACCGACAAAAAAATATAAGTACTATGGTTCCTTATGTGTATCCTACTCATTCGCATCATCCCTATCCCTTCAAGCAAAGAACGCCGGATGAGACTCTGACTCGTACCGTCATAGTGATTTGAATTTCTTTCATATTTTTTTTTGTTTGACACTAAAATCTTTCATATGGATTATGGACAACATTTTTGTCATTTTTCAAAAAAAAATTTTGGTTTTCACCCTCTGATTCCTAGTGGAAGGAGATCCTAGTAGTCCAGAGTTCGGGACGAGTTCTGACATCAAGTGGTTCCAGTCTCCTCCCAAATGCAGTTGCGGTGATCGAACCGTGGTCCTCCTTATCAAGTTAAGCATTAATCACCACTGAACCAACTAACATTTTGTGTCATTTTTCAAATTTGGTTCGCGGATTCACAATGACATCATTCATGACGAAGAAGCTAAGATCAATGGTACATTGATGATAATTTTTACAATATAATCAATTTTTAAATTGAGGTTCTTTACATAAAATAAATTAAATATGACCAAGTTAACTATAACCACGTACTCTTTCCGATCCCATATATAAATAAAAATTGATTTTTTAGATTTATTAGAAAAGTTATATATATAGTCTATAATTACGGATTATGAGAATTTTTTCAATGTGGGTGAAAAAATAAGATTTGTTTGATTCCTTACCTAAATGGATCCACAAATGCACTATATGTGTTGAGATAGAAGATTCTTCATAAAATGAGCTAAAAAATTAATTATTCATTTCAATAGCCTTTTTTTTTACAATTTTTGTGGGTTATTTAGACCACGAATTATGACATTTTTCCAATGTCAATGAAAAAATATAATTTATTTGATTCCTCATCTAAATGCAACCACAAATATCCTATATGTGCTGGGATAGAATATTCCTAAGAAAAAAGTCTCGGATATTATTTTATGGGTCATGTTAACATGTGCTCTTGGAGCACATGTTAAGGTATCTAAAAATAGAAATTTATATTTAATAACATAAAAGAATTTAATGTTTAAAAAATATAATGCACAAGTTACAAGAGAATATTACTACATTTGTATTCTTAACATGTGCCTTTGGTGCACATGTTAACATTTTCCTTATTTTATTCATTTTGATAGTTTTGTTTCACAATTTTCATGGGTTATAGACTACGAAATTTGGGAATTTTCCAAACTCAGTGAGAAAAAAAAAAAAAAAAAAAAAAGTGATTGAATTCTCATGTTGGATAGAAGATTCTTAAAAATAAAATAAAAAAATCGAAAAACAATTTAAGTTTGACTGGCCCTACATCCCTAAATTTTTGGGGCTTAAAAAAATGGCGCGATTAAATTCCCGCTCAAAATATTAAACAAAAAAAAAATAAAAAGTAAACTACATCTTCTTCTTCTTCTTACTAGTTCTTGCAAAGTGTAATCGTAAAACACAAAACGACACGTCGTTTAACACAAATAACTGCATTGCCAAATGCAATTAAAGATCAACAATTTTTTCAAATCTCCCTCCTCTTCCACTCCACCTCCGGCCACCGTCGACGACGACGGTGACGATGATTTGTCCAATTGGGACTGGGAAAACAAACACCACCGTATTATCAACACTTACCGCCGAACTCGTTGGAACCCTAATCCTAATCCTAACCCAATTCCTTCACCTTCTACCGTAATTGAAAAACTGGCGGTGAAGAACAAGAAGAGAACCTATGCACAGTTTCATTTGGAATTCGGTCAATCGGATTTTCTCTTACGCGCGTGTTCGATTTGTGGTGTTGATTTCACTCCTGGAAATGTAGAAGATGAGAAATCACATGCGCAATTTCATAAACAATTCACACAAGGAATTCAATTTAGGGTAATTAATTTCCCTTTTTCTAATCTCTATTATTTGATTCCTATGTCAATTTCTTGTTTATTAATTTTCTTGATTATTGATTCTGTTTTTTTAGGGTTGGAGTAATGAAAGAGTTATTTCTTCTGATAAGAGTGGTAGAATTATTTTGGTGTTGGATACTGATCAATCTTCTCATAGAAACAAGGTTATTTTTTTATTGATTTATTGATTTTAAGTTCTAATTTTAGTTTTTTATGATTTGAAGTATTGAACAAGTTTCTATGAAATTGTTGTTATGATAGGTAGAAGAAGTTGTGAAGATGATGGAAATTGAGTTGGGAAGTGGATGGATAGCTCATCAGCATTGTAAGGTTGATAATGTTCTAGCTCTACTTTACCACAAAAAATTTACTTGGAATTTAGATTTTGATTCTGGTGCTATTTAGAATAGCTTTTGAATTATATAAGGGTATGTTTGGTTTGACTTTTCGATGAAATGAAATTGATTTTAATGTTTTTCGATGTGCCAAAGTAGGATTGGTTTTGTTTGTGGTGCTGTTTAGATTAGCTTTTAAATTATGTAAGTGTATGTTTTGTTTGACTCTTGGATGAGTTAAAATTTATTCTAGAGGTGTTGAATTCATTTTAGTGCATGTTTGAGTTCATTGTGACTCGGTGAGTTTGATGAAATCGTGTTGACACTGTGATTTTGTTGAAGCTCCATAATGTAACTTTGGCCAAAATCACCGTGATTCTGTCAATGTTACTACTAATTCTTGGTGATTAACCTTGAAGCTAGAAATTGAAGTTTTTGCCTTCACAGTCGGTTTTTACTCTCAAATGTAAAACAAAACACCCACTTAAGTTTCTTGATTAAAATAAGTTTATGATTATTCGTTTATGGAAAAATGCTTTTAAACGTGTAGATATTCATGGAAATATCAAATGACAAGCTTCTTAAATAAAATTAAGATGCAAATGTTAATCTCTACTTATTATAAGCAATAGTTATTTACTATTTGTTTTCTGAAATTTATGTGGTTTCTCATAGACTTCTTGAAACATTTATACTCTACATCTTGTTTTTAATATATGTAAACATTATGTTAGGTTCTTAAGATTAAGGTTATTTATGCTTTTAAACTTGTATACATTCAGGTCTATTTGTCCGTGTCTCACCAAAGAATTGTTGGGTGCTTGGTTGCACAGCCAATCAAAGAAGCATTCAGAGTTGAGTCTTGCTCAGTTACTGGACATTCTGATAGCGCGAGTAAAAAGGGAAAGAAGCTGTGTCCAACCACTCTCCGGTTTGGGAATATGGCTTTTCATAGGGAAGTTGAGAAAAGACCTATAAATATGAGTGATTCTGATATGATGGATGGTAGGGCAATCATCTGCAAAAACGAACCTGTTGCTGCTGTTTGTGGCATTAGAGCCATCTGGGTCACTCCTTCCAACAGAAGAAAACACATTGCTAGCCAATTGCTGGATGCTGTGAGGTAAATTAAATTTGCTTCAGTTGTGTTTCTCATGGAAAAATAGATCTTGCAACCATAGGACCCTGCAATATCTGAATAGTGCATAGTCAACTAGTACACAGTTAATTGAGGATGGCATTATGTAATATCTCACATCTTTTAAGCATTTAGTACTAGCTATGTTGTGTTAGTGTAATAGTGTTAATTGGTTTATTATTCTTCAATCAATTTCCAGCTTGTTGATTCATTTTCTGTTTTGCACTAAATTTGTGGCAGGAAAAGTTTCTGTGCGAGATTGGAGCTTGAACATGCTCAGCTAGCTTTTTCTCTGCCAACCTCGGTTGGGAAGGCATTAGCATGTAGTTACACTGGTACTGGATCATTCTTGGTGTATAAAGCAGTATAATCGGGGAGTCTCGTGTCATTGTAGCTGGAAATCAAGTGTAGATAGCATGTTCTTCTCTTTCTGTCAGAAAATGCTTAGGCAAAACATTTAGTAGACAGTTAAGTATAAGATTTCAAATGCACTTGAAAATGTATTTATGGTTTGTATCTTCAATTATTTATGACATTTAAATATCAATGGCTGTTGATTCTTAGCTAGAAATGAATGAGAATGCTTGTTACTCCCTTCGTCCCGAAACAAATGTCGCATTTGACTATTTCACACAAATTAAGAAAAGATGATAATTGAAAGACAGAAGAGTTATTTTACTAAATCATCATGTATTTGATTATTCCCCTGTAGTGTGTGCATGTCATGCTGAGCCACGTTACAACATTCATTTGTCACATGTTATCTGGGTATTGATGAAGGGCTCCATATAAAGTGGAAGCCATTGATTTGTTAAGAAGCTAGTTAGTTATTTGTTGTTATTGGTTTAGTTAGAGAAGTATTTAAATTTGTATAAATAGTGCAATTGTGGAGTTAGAGAGGTATCTTTGAATATTGTAATTGTGAATAGTGTTTTCTATTGTGAAGGGGAAATCCTTTGAGGAGAGTATATTTTGGTGGACAAGAATCTCTATCTTTTGAATACTATGTATGTGTTTGGTAGAGAGTATATTATAATAAGAAATCTCTATCTTAAAGGGTATATTTTGGTGGACAAGAATCTCTCTATCTTTGGTGCTGGAAAGGTAGAGTGGCTTTAGGTAGAAATAAGAGAGATAGCGATGTAATGAAGTTTAAAATAGAGAGAAAAAGAAGTGAGAAAAAGAGAATCAAGAGAGATGGAGACAAAGGTAAAGAAACGTAGATGAGTGAAATTTAGAGGTTTCAAATTTATATTTGGATGGAGAATTTTGTTGGAGATAACTTATTTCTCTCATTTAAATTACACACTAAAATGTTTTTTAAAATCAAATAAGTACGATTGAGGTATTATGTCATTTGTCACGTTTTTTATTTTTATTTTTTTAATATACAAAATATATTTGAAAATGTAGTAGATTTATCTTCTAAACTCATCTCTTAAACTCTGAAAAATCTCTCTAGATTCTTTTCATAGAGTGCAAAGGTCTTAAGCCGAATCCCGTGATCTCCATCTTTGTTTGAAGGGATGAAGTCATCCATCAAAATTATCAAGAAAGCAGTGTAACTATGAATGTTTGAGGCAGCTCTGCGGAATTCGTTGGCTTCTTATGTTTCTTGACCTTTTACAATTCGAGTGATGCTAGCTGAATAAGTGAGTGACAATTTATCATGATAAAAAAAAATAGTGTGCAAAATATAGGTTTGATTCTATTATTTAACTTGTATAAGATTTGTTAGTTATCAAATAGGTGATAACAGCTTGTTGTTTTGGCTGTTTTGGCTGCAATAATTAGGTTTCTGTTTCTTTGAATTTCCTGTAAGCACTTACTTTTCTGCTAGAAATTTGATTATTCTAGCATCTGCTATATTAATTTCCTTATTCATCAAACTTACAAGCAGAAATGATGGTTGTTCCAATATTAATAGGGTGCTTTCGATCACATACAAAGCAAGATTTTAAGTTGCATATAAGAAACGTTTTAATAGAACATAATAAGAAACAAACCATTTTAAAAGTGATTCACAATAATGTAGTACTTACTAACTACTAAATGTTGCATATAAAACTTCGATTTATGTATTACACTCAAATGTAGAAGATAAGGATAAGTCACTATCTTAGTTCTAGTCCACCACATAAACAGAATCAGTTCTTCTAGTTAGATTAGTCACTAATCAGCTACATACTAGTGCTTACCACTTAGTTTACATAGCTTCCCCTCTAAATAGAGAATGCATGTAATTACTCCAATTGTAACAATAATGAGAATTTCAATTCATTTCTCTTCTTTCCTCATATTATGCAATCAAAATTGTATCCAAAACTTTGGTATCGCCACATCTTTATTGAATTTATTTCCAAAATTTTAACTCAAATGAGCAAACTTATATAACAACTTAATAAATAATTAACTCAAACTAGGTCAAATAAGAAAGAATTAACTCTACTAATCAAGCAATTTTTTTAAGAGAATTTAAATTCTTCTTTCTAATTTTTTTTGTTTTGATGATTAATTTGAAAATATTTTAAAATGGTGAAAATTTATGAAACATTTTGTTTAAACAAAATTTAAGGAATTTCAAATAACAAATAAAATCTCGGAATTTGGAATTTCTTCATTTGATATGTTCCAAAATGTTCAAATTGACCGCTATAAATTTTTTATATTTTAGTACAAATTCAGAGTAAATTTCGGTTTTTAGAAACCGATTTTTTTTTTCAAGGTAAAAAAAATTCAGTTTCTAGAACCGAAGTTTTTCGCAAGGGCAAAATTGGAAATTTAGGAAGTATAAAAGAAACACGGAAAAGAAAACATCAAGATTAACCAAGTCATTGAGCTCAAGTGGGCTAATGAGCTTCACCAAAAAGGACGGATTTCAGGAGAATCCGGGTTCGATTCCTAGGTGGAACAATTTCTTGGCCAGACTTTACTTACCTCGCAGTCGAACTCTGAACTACTAGGGCTCATTTCCCCTAGGAACCAGAGGGTTATAAACTATGAAACCCTGATACGTGACACAATACCGATACGACACCGATATGGGAAAATTTTCAAAATTCTCGATACGATACGTCCGGGATACGTTATTTAAAAATTAAATTTAAAATTAAATATATAAATGCACAATATATAAACATGGGGATGACAATTTGACCCATACCCAGAGGGTACCCGCAAAAATTTCCCACAACGGATAGGGTAAAAACCCGCATTTTGGGTACGAGCACGGGTATGGGTAATTACCCGCAAAAATGAACAGGTATGGGTGCGGGTACGGGTACCTTAGTACCCACCCCGCCCCATACCCGCATAATATATATTTATTTATTTTATTTATATTATTATATTATAATATATGTAAATCAATTTAAAACAATACAACTCTACTAAACTATTACATATTTTTAATAAAAATGTTTATTTATAACATAATATAAAAACAATGTGAATATTTAACATAAATATGAACTTTAACATAAAGTTAGTAATAATTTTGTTTATAATTTTCATTAGTCAATATTAAAATCTTTGAAATTTTTTTAATTCTATTAAAATTATATGATATTTTATAATTGATGAATTTATTAATATATTAATATATTAGATTTCCCTCAAATATATTATAATCGGTAATAAGTGATTAATGTGAAAATATGATTTCTGTTGGAGTTTCTTTTCGCAGCTACTACCTTCTCCTTTAATCTTCAACGTTCAAGCTTCAACCGTCAACCGTGGGTATTGTTTCTTTCTTCTTCTTTTTTCTTCTTTTTTCTTCAGACTTCAATGTGAAAATACGATTTCTGTTAGTGCTTGTACATTGTTTCTTTTCTTTGTTTTTTTCTTTTTTCTTCAGAGTTCAAGAATAGGGTCGATACTGGCAAGTGTGCATGTCGTAATGTTGTTGGGAAAGATGATGAATGTTCCTTCTGTGAGAATAGGAGGATTACAGAGAACAATAGAATCGGCTATTTGGAGAATAAAGCCAAGTTCTTGATGATGTAAGTAATCTAATCTGTTTCTTCAAGAAACCCTTACATGATGTTGTTGTTGTTATGAATGAATGATTATGATGATTATGATGAGATTTGAATGATGATTATGATGACATGTGAATGTAATTTTCCCCCTTTATATGTTGTTACATTCACATGGTCATCATAATCATCATTCAAATCTCATCATATAAGGGGAAAATTTTCATTCACAACAACAACATCATATAACGGTTTCTTGAAGAAACAAATTACTTACATTATCAAGAACTTGGCCTTATTTATCGGACGAGTATCGGTATCGAGTACGTATCGGACATGATATTTTGAAGAAAAAAAAAAGAAAGATTTAATATAATATATTGAAGAACCAACTCATTAGTTATAATATATTAGATTCCCCTCAAATCTATCCAAAATGTAAAAATAATCGGTAATAAGTACTTATTTTTTACATTCATTTGAATGTGAAAATACGAGCGGTTTTTTCTGTTAGAGTTTCTTTTCACTCTCTCAAGCTACTGCCTTCTCCTCTCTTCAACCTTCAACGTTCAACCTTCAACCTTCAACCATAGGTGGTAATATATACATTGTTTCTTTCTTCTTCTTTTTTCTTCGTTTTTTTAGTAATATATACATAAATTATACATTGTTTCTTTTGTTTGTTTTTTTCTTTTTTCTTCAGACTTCAAGAATCGGGTTGATACGGGCAACTGTGCTTGTCGGAACATGGTAGGGAATGATACCATGGATGGTAATATATACATTGTTTATTTCTTCTTCTTTTTTGTTCGATTTTTTAGTAATATATACATAAATTATACATTGTTTCTTTTCTTTGTTTTTTTCTTTTTTCTTCAGACTTCAAGAATCGGGTTGATACGGGCAACTGTGCTTGTCGGAACATGGTAGGGAAAGATGATGAATGTACCTTCTGTGAGAATCGGATGATTGCAGAAAACAATAAAATCAGCTACTTGGAAAACAAGGCCAAGTTCTTGATGATGTAAGTAATTTGTTTCTTCAAGAAACCCTTAAATTTTCCCTTAAACGGTTTCTTGAAGAAACAAATTACTTACATCATCAAGAACTTGGCCTTATTTATCGGACGAGTATCGGTATCGAGTATGTATCGGACATGATATTTTGAAGAAAAAAAAAGAAAGATTTAATATAATATATTGAAGAACCAACTCATTAGTTATAATATATTAGATTCCCCTCAAATCTATCCAAAATGTAAAAATAATTGGTAATAAGTACTTATTTTTTACATTCATTTGAATGCGAAAATACGAGCGGTTTTTTCTGTTAGAGTTTGTTTTCACTCTCTCAAGCTACTGCCTTCTCCTTTCTTCTTTCTTCAACCTTCAACGTTCAACCTTCAACCTTCAACCATAGGTGGTAATATATACATTGTTTCTTCTTCTTTTTTCTTCGTTTTTTAGTAATATATACATAAATTATACATTGTTTCTTTTGTTTGTTTTTTTCTTTTTTCTTCAGACTTCAAGAATAGGGTTGATACGGGCAACTGTGCTTGTCGGAACATGGTAGGGAAAGATACCATGGGTGGTAATATATACATTGTTTATTTCTTCTTCTTTTTTCTTCGTTTTTTTAGTAATATATACATAAATTATACATTGTTACTTTTCTTTGTTTTTTTCTTTTTTCTTCAGACTTCAAGAATCGAGTTGATACGGGCAACTGTGCTTGTCGGAACATGGTAGGGAAAGATGATGAATGTACCTTATGTGAGAATCAGATGATTGCAGAAAACAATAGAATCAGCTACTTGGAAAACAAGGCCAAGTTCTTGATGATGTAAGTAATTAATTACAAAATTTATCATATATAAATAACTTGGTTCATGTCCAAATTCAATTTTTTTAACCACAAAAAAAAAAAAAAACTTAGTCTAAACCCTAATTATAAAAAGCAACAACACACTCTAATTTTAATCAAGTAGACAACAACACAAAACATCAGGATACTTATAATTTTTTGTTCTTTTTGCACTATCTTTTACTTTGTCTTAGTTGTATATACATTTGCTAGTATTTAAAATATACATGTCTAAATGGATAGTTATTTTTCTTGATGGTATTTTCCGCTATTATGTTTTGAATAATTTGGTTACCTTGATGTGATTTAGTCAAGTTGAATCTGTTAATCTTTTTATGCTTTTTTGGGTACATGTAGAAAGTTTTTCTCACTAAAATGGATGTTACAAAAATGACGATCAGAATCGGTTGAATTTGATTTTAGTTACATTACTTACAAAGAGAAGATAGATAAACTAAATGATATCACAAATTTTATTTATTTTTATTTGTTATTTACAATTTATATGTTATAACATAAAATTATTAATAATATATTTTTTTAAGCTTTCATTATAATTTATATCAATATTTTATTAATTTAGTTTATTTTTTGAAAAAAATGATTTTTTATTTTTTTTGGTAATAGTCCGCGGGTTAACCGTTTATCCCGTTGGCTTATGCGGACCGGACTCGGGCTTAATATTATAACTCGTTTATATTTGCCGACGGGCTTATTCGCCCCGTTTAATATGTGGGTTTATGCGGAGCGGACTAACCCGCATACCCCAGCTCTTAGTATTAGTATATTATATATACTGCGCGCTCGTTCGCACAATGCAAGAACATTCAAATCCGATCATAGCATAAACTACGACACCATAATGGTGCTCTATTAAAACCTAAGCAAAAGTTGTATTAAGTTACATTAATAGTCTTACAAAATAAAAATATCAGAAAATAATATTGCTTAGTAAAGATTAAATAAATTTTCAGTCTCGTAAAATAACAACTGTCTCTATACTTAAAGTAAGTTACTTGTTTTTAGTCCTGTAAAATCACGATTGTAGCTTAGTTACGATACACTTCTTTTTCTTCTTTAATTAACTGTGAAATTGTGTAGGGGATGGCTGAATACATTGTGGCTGCTCTTTCTCTAAAAAGACTGATCTTTCAATGGCCACCACTGGCTGTATAGAAAATGAAGTCCTCCTTCGATCCAGGAGCAGGTTTGGTAACATACAAGTTGCCGGATTGTGTCCATTTTTAATTTTACTAACCCCTTCAATTCTCTGATTGAAAGTGAGGTTAGAAACAATTAATGCAGTATTAGCATCGACAACTATCTAGAATTATAAATGTCATTTGAAAATGTTATTGAGTTTTTAAACACAACCTACCTCAAAATACTTGATAAAGTGGTTGGAGTGACGACCTAGTGGTCCGACATCCAAGTTGTCGGGTTGTGTCCATCTTTGATTTTACTAACCCCTTCAATTCTCTGATTGAAAGTGAGGTTAGAAACAATTAATGCAGTATTAGCATTGACAACTATCTAAAACTATAAATGTCATTTGAAAATGTTATTGAGTTTTTAAACACAACCTACCTCAAAATACTTGATAAGGTGGTTGGAATGACGACCTAGTGGTTCGACATCCAAGTTGTCGGGTTGTGTCCATCTTTGACTCTATCTATCGCCACGGTATGTTTGCTCCCCTTTCAATAGTGATTCCAAACATTGTAAGTATGCTGAGACAAAAAGTGGATTAATTTAGTGTTATTTAACATATTGCAATGTCTTACCAAATGAGTTTGTTAACGGATAACTACATATATATTTACTTCAGCCTTCATTATATTTCTTCTAATATTTCTCTTACTCTAAATTTAATTTAACAAAAAAAATAAAAAGAATCTTTTATTATTAATGAAATGAAGTAATTTTTTCCACTAAAAAAATATCGTCTTTATTATAAATTTAATTAATTTGTCATTTTAGTTCCTAAATTATTAAGTGTTGTCTCTATAAGATTTAAATGTATCAATCATTATTATAAAATAAAAAACTTGCAATGTATCTTTTCTTATATTTTTTTTTTGTAAAAATAAAATTAATAAAATGTATTGACCATTTACTCTTGCTCATAGCTCAGACGGTTAATTTTTGGGCTAGTTTCCGTATATTTGATATTATTCTTTTATGTATAGAACATTGAATATTTATTAGTTGATGAAATACATTAAGTTTGTTTGATTAATTTTTTTTTAATAAAATGTATCTTTTCTTCGTAACAACTCACAATTTTTCTTCATCATAAATTTTAACATTTTTATTTTATGAAATATATTTACATCGTTTCACAGATTTATGGAGCAACTTTGCTTGTTATAATTAAATCTGTTTTTAAATATACTTTTTGTGGTGACTTTTTAAATATACATTTTGGAACTTTAGAAGGATTGGTTTTTAAATATACTTTTTGTGGTGACTTTTTTTTTAATAAATATATAAATAAAAAAATATGTGTTTATCTTTTTCGTTAAGTAAAAAAATGAAAAAAATCTGAGTTTCCAAAAAAAGGAAAATCTGAAGAGAAAACGGCACAGTGAGCTGAATCAGAATTAGGTGCAAACTTTCTTCTCCACACACTCAAAATCTGTAATGTGTCTAATTTCGTTTTATCATGTCGCAAGTTTGAGTTGTTTAAGGTTTTTTTTTTTCTGTTCGATTTCATTTTGGTTTTGGAGATGTTTTCTGCTATATTTTGAAACACTGTTTTTATTATGAATTTTAATGTTGTTTGAAGCATAGATTTAGCTTAAGATATCATGTTCATGTTCTTTTCATTATGGTATCTGTTTTTATGTTGAATTTCAAGCTCTAGGGTATACTCTTGTTATATGAATAAGGGCATGTTTGGATTGGCTTATTTTTGAGTTTATGCAAAACAATTTATACAAATAAATAAGCTTTTATGTATTATTTATAAGTTTGTTAAAGTATTTTATGAAATAATAGCTTATGAAGATACAATTTTTACTAGCAAGAACTTATCAATTAACATAAAAGCTTGTTTATTTGCATAAGCTATTTTTCGTAAGAAAAAATAAGCTAATCCAAATGTGTCCTAAATATAAGATCTTCAACAAATAACCAACAATGAATTGGTCTAAGTGATAAAGGACTTAAGCAGTGGTCACGGGTTCACGGATTCGATCCATGACCCTTGTCTATGGAAACAATTCAGTTGGGAGGGGAGAACACATAGTGTGCTCCACAAGTTCCCTCACCGAAACTAGTCACTACTAAACTTCGTACCAGAGACATGGTAACCCCGGAAAAAAAAAACCTTATATTAATAACATCCAGAATGATTTACGATCTATTGCTGTGATCTTAGTATGTTGCAAAAATTTTGGTACATTTGGTTCTGCATATTACAGCTTATTTATATGTTAATAACAATCAAGTAAGAGGAAAGTGTAGATAAGAAACATTGTTCATTGCTACATATCTATGCCTTATTGTCTTTTTTTGTTTTCTTTTGTTAGTATTACGTTGAGGGTGGAGAACGAACCCTCGACCTCCTTATTAGTGTGCTCCTTAATTTAGATGGATGCTACTTCTTTGGAGTCAAATAGCAACATCCAAACTGAACAACATCCTTTGCTGATGGAGCAGCCAGAAAGCAGTAATGGACATCACCACATAATTGATGTTACAAGGAATGATGAAACTTTGTCTACATCATCTCATAATGATCAACACTCGGAAACACATTTACCGGTGATTAATAATCAACCAGCTGGGGGTACAGATGACTACACTCATCAAACAGCTTCATCTTCTGCATCTAGATTAGACTCTACATATTCCGCTCCATTGAGAAGTCGTGAGGGGTATGGCCGTCGCAGAACGAATCCATTGAACTCTGGACTGTGGATTTCTGTTGAGCTTGTTGTCACTGTGATTCAAATCATAGCATCTATTGTGGTTTTGTTGTTGTCAAGAAACGAAAATCCACAAGCACCACTGTTTGTGTGGGTTGTAGGTTATGCATCTGGGTGTATTGCCACACTTCCTATTCTTTATTGGCGTTTTCAAAACCGTAATCAAAGAACTGAACAACATACCTCTCAGCCATCTCAAGAAACTTCTGCAAGTAATCATCTAGATAATTCTCATACCGCCGTGTATGTTTCTCATGTTTCGGATGAGGAGAATGGTCATGCTATACAATCAGCTACAGGAAACACTATAATTCCCAGTGTCTTTACTTCTGGGTATGATTTTTCTTTTTTGCCCTTCTCTTTTTCTTTGTTCCCTTTTAGCATGGACATTTCTTTGCATTGATGATGTTGTAGAATTGAACATTTTATTGCAGAAGTTAAATTATAACGCCTCAGTTAGCAAGGCTATTGATGTTGAATTCCAGTTTGTGCAAAACTGCATCTAATTTTATCCATGGCAGGGAAACTTTTTAAGTTATAGGCCTAGGAAACTATCATTAGAGCTTCTTTTATTCTTTGATGACGGTGTAGATGGAATAGCCTTACTTTATTTCTTGGGCACTTAATTGAATTTCTGTAATGAATGAATATAGGCCTTAGAGATTAAAATAGGCCAAAAATGCATTAGATATTTTTAGGTTATGACTCGTGCTTTCTAGAACGTTCTAGTATGGTACCAATGTTATAAATAAAGGCATTGGGAAATGTAATGAGCAAGCAAATCAAATGAGAAAAGAGAAATTAGTCTTTAGGTTTTATCTTTTCTTCGGAGGTTTCTCTACCCTCGAAGTAGAGTAAATTAATGAACAACTAAAAAGTTATTCCTTACATTGGCGCTTTTGTTATGAACAACTTTTTAGTTGTTCATAAATGGAAGAGAATATTGCTAAAAAAAGACTAACAAACTACTCTAAGCTAACAAACTAACTTCTTTCATTCATTTTGCTTAATCATTACATTAACTCATGCCTTTATTTATAGCATTGGTTAATCCTAACAAACTAACCAATGAATCGTCTAATTGGATTCTTCTAGATCCTCCTAGAAAGCATGGTTAATCACCTAAAAATATCTAATGCATTTTTGGCCTATTTTAATCTCTAAGCCCTATATTAATTTATTACAATTTCATATTCAACTTGACAAAACCTTGACACCTATTCTAATTTTATCCATGTTTGATCAACAACAAATAGTGCACTAAGCAAATATTATTATTTTGTTTTTGCTAAATTGCAGTTTTAAGGGATTAGTAGACCATTTGAAGATGGCCTTGGATTGCTTCTTTGCAGTTTGGTTTGTAGTAGGAATTGTTTGGATCTTTGGAGGTAACACCTCTTCTTCTGATGCTCCACAATTATACAGGTACAACTTACACGCTGTTTCTCCATTACCAGTATTTTTCCGTTCTCTAAAGTCTTCAAAATAATTTGTGTTTCATTGCACGCAGGTTATGTATTGTGTTTCTTACTTTTAGCTGTATTGGATATGTTATGCCATTTATACTTTGTGCAACTATTTGTTGCTGCCTACCCTGCATAATTTCTGCTTTGGATATTCGGGATGATTTATCTCAAAATAGAGGAGCAACAGTAGAAACAATCAATTCTCTACCAGTCTACAAGTTCAAAGTGAAGAACAATGAAAATGCAGCTTTAGAAGAATGTGGGATTTTGGCTGCAGGGACAGAAAAAGAGCGAATACTCTCAGGAAAAGATGCTGTAAGTTTTATAGATAGTTATATCATATTAAAATTACAAAACGGAAATAATTGCTTTGAATCTATACTTAGCAAAAAGAAAAATGAATAAAATGTTATAAGTGGAACCTGAATGTAAGTACCTCGTAAGGTTGGTGCTTAAATTTATTATCGTGATTTAAGTGTTAACTCTGAAATTTGTTTCAGGTTTGCTGCATTTGCTTGACAAAATATGCAGATAATGATGAACTTAGAGAGTTACCTTGCTCACACATATTTCATGTTCGATGTGTTGACAAATGGTTAAAGATAAATGCATCTTGTCCTCTTTGTAAAAGTGAAATTGGTGCCAGTAATTAAGGGTATACCTTCAACCTGGGACTAGGTCCCAAATTAAAAGGTCACGAGAGTTTATCTTAACAGAAGGCACATATCCCCTATGAAATCGCAGCTTTGCAAGTATAAATCATCAAAACTTTTGACTTACGCTTTCAAGGTCAGAACAGAAGATGGATGCAAAGACACTTGATGTATGTTAAGCATATATAATGCTACAAGCTAGTAAAATGTGTTTCCCCATCTTAGAACCCTTTTCTTCCTGTTTTCTCAACCTCTCTCCACTGGTTTTACATACTCATGATGTATAGTTGTGTAGAAAATAGGTTGTATCAAATCTTTCTTTGTTTATCAGCTCTCCATGTGTATATATAACCAAATTTAATGAAAACAATTGTCATTTTCTGAAATATTATAGGTATGAAGGCTTTGTTTGGATGAAAAGTAAGTGCAAGTAAAGAATGTAAAAGAATGAAACTATGAAAGTGAGATGATTTTAGGATATGCGTGTTTGTGACGACTTGTGTTGTTCTTTTTCTCTTTGTTCTGTAACAACTCTATTTTATTTTTAGGCACTGTGCTTATAAAGTTTTTAATATATTATCTGGCTGCAAAAAAAATAAGTGAACTTGACCAAAAAAAGAATTCACCAAAAAAAAAAAGAAAGAGAAAAGGAAAATACATATTTATGTGTAAAGCCTTACTTTGAATTGAATAAATAAACTATTTTACTTTTGTACCACCATTTTATTTTTATTTTAGGCCTAATTTCACTTTGGACCCCTCAAATATTGTAATTTCACAATCTTCCACCTCATTTTTTCCCTACTATGTGGCAAAAATATATGTTGTGGCAGCCAACTCTTATTTACACGTCGGCTATTGTTTAAATTACACATAAAAAAACAATTTGTGCATAGAATGCTAAGAGTTTGAAATTCAGAACTTGGAGGAACAATCATACAAAACTACAAGAGTCTACAAAAGATTTTTATCTTTCCTAAATGTTCGTGAACTTGTGGAGTTTGTGTCCAAAAAAAAAATGAAGGACTGGAATACTTATTATTAGCACCTCCAATGATTCAAAATCTCAAAATGAACAGAATTCATGACAAAAATAATCAATGAATATGAAAAGAAATAGTAAAGAATACATAAGATGGTTTATGAATTGATGATTTCAATTCTAAGATTTTATTTGTGGCCTAATTTCTTTATTTAATTTAAAAGGAAATGCAACATGAAAATTGATGGTTGTCAGTATTTATTTTGGCCACATCTACACAGAATTGAGGGAAATTGGGGAGAGGATCTACTAAGCCTATGCTTGGAATCATGGTGGATACGCCAAAATCACAGGCCATGATTCTGGTATGATCCTGGCTTATCCACCGTGATACAAAAACATAAGCTAAATTGTAAACAGAGAAAACTAGAGGACCAAAATCTAAAAAAAAATAAAATAGGAAACCAGTATCACATAATCGTCATAATTGGGTGCCAAAAATGGAAATAAGTCTTTATTCTATCATAACTCGTTACAATGTCTCAACCATGCTAAAGACTAAACCAACAGTTTTCACATAAATTAATGTATGATATCTAAGCCAAAATTTTCACATGATTTAATAATTATACATGATAAAGAAGCCAACAAATAGAAAGGTACAACATGCTCTCGATGTATTGTGGCCGCATGCAGGACCAGAAACTTAAAATTTCAGTAGCTCTCCCTGCTACCTAAATGGTGTAAACTTGGACGATGATGATTGACCCTGCTCTTCAACATCCCTCAGGAAAAAGGGGTGATCAAATAAAAAATTCAACCCTAAGAGATAAAATTATACACATTTGCAAAA
The DNA here is from genome assembly GCF_020283565.1 of Trifolium pratense. Classification (NCBI taxonomy): domain Eukaryota; kingdom Viridiplantae; phylum Streptophyta; class Magnoliopsida; order Fabales; family Fabaceae; genus Trifolium; species Trifolium pratense. Next base: position 57,334,151 of record NC_060065.1, on the reverse strand, counting down.
GGAATACAAATCAGTTTAGAGGGAGGGAGAACTCGTGCAAAGGAAATATAAATCGCGGCTTTGTTCCCAAAATTTTATATAACCTGCACCGAAACTCAGTGACCCTTGCTGGGATGTGGGAACTTCTAATTTATCAGATAGTGAGATCTTTAAATGCTTCTAGTTTGCCGTTTGATGCGACATGTTCCACATGGTCGCCTTGTGAATGGCTAGAACTCCCATTTACAGTGGTTTTGCATATTTGATTGAGAGCAGAGTTGGGTGTGGCAGAGCTTTGACTACCCTCAAAGTATGTGGAGTATGGGAAAAACTCAGCACATCGCACTTTCCATCCTGCAAGAATTTACCATTTCCAAATTTATAAAACATGAAATATGTTTTGTCAAAAAAAAAAAGAAATATGACAATGTACTTGGAGGTTTTTCCCCTTCCAAATTAGCACAAGATTGCCATAGATGGATTATTATTGAGAAAATGAGAAGATAAATAAGAACTGATCCAAATGATACTTACTCAATGCAGCATCCTGATCATCAAGGACTGATCCAAGAAGTTTATGAACTGCAATACAGTCTTTAAGTGTCCATTCCCGGATTGGTCCAAGTGCGCCATTTCTTTTAGGAAAAAATATTGCATGATTAATATTACCATTTGACATATTAGAAAGTTAAACATAAGTCCAGACCAGAAAAGTAAAAAAGGAAGGAAAAATTCTATCAAACACATACACACAGCAAACCCCAGAATTATAGAATAAGTTATGTTCAACATATTTGAATATACAGTTTTGCATCACATGCTAGTGTCATATAAGTTTGAAGACACGGACAGAATATATTGAGTAGGTGCTTTGTAGCACGATGAAGCAAAAGATACTGTAAGAACATTACCTAGGCGCGGGGTTATTTGGTGACCCTTCAATCAACTTGACAACCTCAGATCTTCTATTGGGATCTAAAATGTACATCATTTCTCCAACAGCAGCTCTATGCATCAAAGAACCTGCAAACAAGACGGGAAAAAACACAAGAAACCTTCACAATCAGGCTTAAAACATGTATCACAAATTCACTGACATATGTTCATAACATATTGAGTATGACCTTCATGTTTTTCAAGGAAAAGGTTATTTGCCTCAAGCAGAGATTTCCCGTGTAGCTGACTGCTTACAATGAATAGAAGAGTTAGAATTTAAGTTATGACATGCATTAAATCATGAATTAATCTAAAAAACTGTGAATATGATCACCCTAGAAAAATGTTAACAATTGCATTATAGAACCTTATAGTTTGACGCTCAGCTTCTAAGACACTCCAAACGAGTTTCTCACTGTCAGTCACAGGAGTATTCATGGATCCCACTTTATGGAAGAATTTAATCTGCAACGTATAGACTTAGAAATGAATGACGAAAGAAAGAAAATCCATTTCCTTAGTGGAGAAAGGAAAAAAATCACAATAGAGAGGATCATAAGAGAGAACAATATATTCTGAAAAAATAGGACAAAAGGAAGAAGAGGAAGGGGAGGATGGTTCCAAATTGAAAGAATATTGTTCTTTTCTACTACTCCCATATTTGTTATATGCTAAATATAAACAATTCAAAAAGATTACTTGAAGCGGTAGGACATTAGACAACAGAAATTATTATGTTATATTTTGATGCTGGTAAACGTAAACAGCCTATACTTTCTAACCCCGGTAACATAAATTGAATTGTTCTTCAGAAGAAAACTTACCAAGCAACGATGAGAATCAGGGTGTTCAGCATCCAATCTCAGCAATTGTTTTAATGCCTACAAATAGAAATATAAAGAACAATATATGAATGACTGGCATACATTCAAAAATGGCAAAGTATAATATAAATTATATAAGCTTCAGATATACAAAATAAATAAATATTCACTTTTTTTTACAATAAATAAATATTCACTTAATCAGCATAAATCACAACACAGAGCCCCTTAAACTAACTCTAAATTTCTAGGAAAACAGCCTTATTAAGGTACTATAAGCCAGAAATAAGATGCTGGAGAATAGGCACCATGTTTAACAGATTAATACCTGGAAGGCTAGCAAAATCTTCTGTTTTCTCATGTATAATTCAAAGGAGAGCAAGTGTGTCTCCAACGAATCAGGTGAATTCTTCTGCAGCAACTTCAAGTATTTTGTGGCTTCCAACAATGGATCTTCAACCTATGCAGGACAAAATTGCACCATAAAATAAACAGCATAATATCAATCTTAAATTATGATAACACGAAGTGTTCATCAGAAATATTTCCAGGAAATGTTTCACATGAATCTGTTTGATAGCATTTCCCTGATAAAGTTAGTATGTGATCAACCAAATACTTTAATCAACTACACTGATGTTAAGTCTTAACAGTTTAGTTATGAGTCTTATGACAAGTTGCACTTCACTATAGGTAGTAGGTTTCCAAAACAACAATGTACGAGCAATTTATTGAGGATCCAGCTTTGGAATAAGTGGGATTTGTTTTATATATAATAAAACCCTAAAGTTAATCATAGATCTTCACCAAACATGTCGGGTTTTAGAAGAGCTTAAAATTGTATTACAGATGCCATGACCAGGTCCTAATCACTCTTGTACCCCCGTCCTAATTAGGAAAAAAAGGTCAACTTAAGGTAGAGTATGCATTGCATGAGCATTGCCCTAGCCTGCACTTAAAAGGTCCAAAGAGCTTTTGCATAAAGGGGCATGTTAGAGACAATATAAAGCCTAACTTGCTCATCTCAAAATTTTGGGAGCAATGGTTCTTGACAGGTTTTACTCATCTTGTATGTGAACTTACAGAGGAGAGTTTGATTTTGTATAATCAAGAAATTTAAAACAGGTTTCCATGTTGGACACGGAATGCAAATATAAGAATGTTAATGGCAACATATATGTACTGAAATTTAACCTGCAGCAACTTTTCCCCTCGAGGATCTGGATCAACGGGTTTTGTATGACGTTTCCCGGACTTTGATGGCCCACTAGCACTTGTTTCTTCATTTTTCTCTTCTGCTGCCTGAAAAGGAAATAAATCAAAACCGTGAATAAATTTCTGCAGCAAGAAGTTGCGTAGAAGCGAGAGAAATTATTAATACTTTTTTAGCTCTTGCTTCTGCCTTTCTCTGTTTTTGCTTCAATTTCTTTTTCTGAGCAGGAAGCAACTTAGACATTTCATCATCCTCCTCAGCTGTTGACTTTGGAGGAGAATCATGCAATTTTATATAACATCTGCAGCAGATAACATTATATGCATGAGACCACAGACATGAGATCAGAAATAAATTCAATTTGTTAATACAAAATTCAAACTGGACAGATGTGGAAGTCCCAAAATGATGTTTCAAGCCAGAGAATTATGAGCGCACACATGCACAAATAAGAAAACTCTAAACTTTATGAGAACCAAGGTGGAGACACTATTAGAAATAACATAAAAATATATTCCTGTGTATTCACTATTTACTTAATAAACTTCAACTTTTGAATAATTAGTTCATGAAATGATATCAGAGCCTCTATGATCAAGTGGTCTAGAGTTTTGTCCCTGTAATCTCCACCGTCCACAACTCAAAGGGCTTTTGCATGGAAAAGGCATGTTAGAGAAATAAGATAAAGCCATTTGTGTCTTCACTTAATAACTAAAACTTTTGAGACAATTGGTTCATGTCCAAAACAATTGGGGGGGGGGGGGGGGGGGGGGGGGGGGATTTGCTGTTCAGTTTCTAGATACAATTTGCAACTGAAGTGTAGGAATAAAGATGAATGTGCATAACACTAACTAGCATATAAAACAACTCATGCAATAAACCAATTAAATTAAATACAACATTCACCTGATAGCTCCAGCAGCTGCTTTACGAAAATATGCATGCGAATGCAATCTGTCTTGAAATTGAAGCATTTCCACATAAGTACGCAATGTCATTTTCCTTAAGCAGTATGAATGAAAATCAAATTGGTCTTCAGTAATATCTGCATAATGCTTCTCCACTGCTAAGAATTTTTTGAGAGATAGTCCAAGATCCCCTTGGCGGAAGCAGCTTTCAGCAGAGGCGAGCTCGTACCTTCCAAAGACAGATGATACAATCAGTATTACAGATAATGAAACCTCAACATTGCAAAGACAGGTCAGAATGATATGCATCGTTAAATACAGACCACATGCACTGCATGTCATGGAGGTTGTTGTGTTGATCCCCATCTTTTGTGAATAGCACAGCAGTTTTTTCTGCCAAAACCATCTGGATATCAAGGGTATCATAGACAAAAAAAAGTCAGAAAAAGGAAACAGGGAAAGCTAACCAAATTTCAAAACTCAAGTTCAATGAAATTCCAAGTAATAGACAGAAAAACCTGATCAGCCTGCAGCATGCGTTTCACACATTCACTATTAACATAACGATCACCAAGATCCATACACCTAGCTTCATCTGCAAATGCAGCAGCAGCAGCCAAATCACCAGCATGCTTCAGTATCCGACTCTGTATTCAAAGACATGCAATGATTATTCAACAGCTTTTCAGTATGCTATACTGTCGGGGCAAATCACCGCTCATCACTAATCCCAACTGCATCAACTCATTTTCACTTTTTGATATGAAACACAACTGTTATTTAATCATTCAACCTACTTCCTTTTCTTGGTAATAAAAATACAAGAAAGTAATCTTCAATAAACTTTTTCAACTTTTAGAACCCATTTGTTCGCCATGAAACAATAATTAAAAATAAAAATGATAATTTTCATAAAATACTTAAGTAGTTGAATGAGTAGCTTTTAAAACTAAAGCAATAATTACAACTATCTTTTAAAGTTAGTGCCATTGTAATTCTGACCAACAAACAATAATTTCTAAATCTTTAAAACATAAATAGTGCTTTTATACAAACTTAAAACAACATTTAAGCTTTAAAAAAACCATACTCTTGGTGCCTTCATTGCATGGCATAACAGATTGGTCAGATATCATATTTAAAAGAAACAATAAATTAAAGAGTTTTCTATTGTCAATTTGTTTGATATTAATATTCTTTTTACTGAAGAATAAATACATAACTGGCATTTGAACTCTTTTTATATACTGCAAACATATGGTTTAACAGATTGGTCAGGCATTTGCAAGAGAAAGATAAATTGAAGTGATTATCCCAAAGGTTTTGAAAAGAAATGCATATCGAGATGCAATATTTCACAGTAACTGGTGCTTCACACTTCTTAGTGTAGCAAGTCTCTCTAAATTATGTGTGCTACTTACACTTGCTAAAGATGATTAGAAAATCATAGATAAAAGTGTCCTTTAATTAAAATATTTTGTTGACTAGAATATAAAGAATTAAAGATTAAAGTTATACGCATACATTTACACACAGACAATATAGCAGGAGGCCACATAGGAATGAGAATGGTATATTTTTGAAACAGTCAGAAAGCTAATTAAAATAAACCTTGGCAGAGTATAGATCAATGACAGTAGGAGTGTGTTCTATAGCCTCATTGATTTTAGAAAGTGCGATTTCATGTTGGCCCCGTCTGTCATAATGCTGCACCAATAAAATTTCACTGAGTAAGAAAAACAAAGATAATGGAGGAACCAAACAAATTGTATTATAAAAAGTCCCAAAAATAGTCAGAAACCTGAGCCAACAAGAACAGAGTCCACATAAGAGTTGAGGGGGGCTCTTTTTCTGCCCTGTATACAAGATAGTTAATGATTAGTTATTCCAGCACAAGATACAAGCTCAAAAGCATCAAAATTTCATTGTCAACTATAAGTTATTTGCTATACAAAGCAATCGGATAATATTTTCCTGGGCTCTTTTCCCACCATGTAGACTTTTAGCAACTTTTTAGCCAATTTGACTTATCCTCCCCCTAGATGTGTATTCTCTTTTCTCACATAATATATTAACACAAGAATTTAAAAAAAAAAAAATGGGAAAGGGTTAATGTAAGAATTAATTTTCATCTCACAAGGGGAAAAAAAAGTTCCAAGCTTTCCCTTGTAGCACATAAACACCGTAATTGTAACTCTTGTGGAACACACAGCTGTTGAGTGACTATTTGTGTATATCTTACCTCCCAGGGTATTGACCAGTCGTCCTAATAGAATTCTCTAACTCAAGAATAAGTTGTTCCAAAATGTCTGCCTGGAATAAAAAAATCAGAATCCACAAAATCAGAAACAATATTTTCTACCACCAAAATATACAATACAGTAATAAAACATGCCAAACCATTTAAACGGACAAATTTAAGTAATAAAACGAACCTTCCCAGGGTGATTGTATAAAGAAGAGAGATCTGAGAATAGAGATGGAACTCCCTAGAAAAGAAACAAATTGAAATCTCATTTTAATGTTGAAGGCTAGGTAAACTAGGCAGAACATTACACCAAAGAGGATTTGGGTTACCTTAGTTAGGAGAGGCCTAATATAATTATCTGCTGCTTCTCGAAATCTATCACCTTGAAGAAAATCTAGTGGTATTCTCTGACAAAAATAATATGGAAAAATAATAAGTGATGATTTTATTGCGTGAAGATGAAGACAGGCTACTAAACTAAAAATATATGTAATGTAATTCAAGTATTGACTGCACTACCTTGACAGCAGATGACCACTTAAATTGCTCCCGAAGTGTTTTGTACAAGGTATCTAACCGATCTATTTCATCGGGAGAAAAATCGCCATTTTCTGAATATAACCCAACACATCGTTGAAGGCCTTCATAATATCTGAGCATCAACATAGAGCACAAATAATTATCTATTTTTCTGTGAATCAGTACAATGGAGAACAAAAAATACAGACTACCAGGAAAGGAATTATAATATAATTATAGCAACGCACTATAGCCCAACTCATTTCAGAGATGTTTAGTAAAATGAAACATGAAACTTTTCTCTAGCTTCCACAGGTCAGCATTACCAAGACAAAACCGGATACAAGTACAACATAAAAGTTAATCAATAAAAGTTCATCAACACAGAAAGAACCACTGAAACAAATATTAAGGCATCTGATCTGAAGTTATCCGATATCCTATAATGCTGGTGGCTAATGCAAAAAGGAAACGGCAATAGTGGAAGAACATAACGAAGTAAAACATCTAGACATGCATTGCAATTGAGACATTCAAACCTAAAAATAGCAGGCAGAAAGCTCACTTGTAATTATCGGGATTCATGGAAAGCAATGTCTGGTACAATTTCTCGGCTTCTTCTAAGCGACCAAGCTTGACTAAAAGTGAAACCTCTTGTTCTTTATATCCAAGCTTATCAACCTGAAAAGATATAATCCAAACAAGTAATGAAATCATGTCTTTCAAGCATAACAAGTTCATTATCAAATTATCTTAGTAAATAAAACTCGTACAATTTTTGGCTCCTTCTTCTGTAACTCCTCAAAAGCTCTCTCAAAAAATCCACATTCCTCTAACAAAGAGACCTGAACAAAGATGGTTTATGCAGAAAATCACCATATTAGGGCAATAATAGTAAGGATATTTGAACAATATGAAAAAAATTTCATTTCCCTAATCCCGAAGCATGCACAAGTAACAGCAGAATAATAACATTCAAATAAAATATAATTTGACTAGAGTTTAGCTGAGAAAGCTTCATTTTATAGTGACCATGATGGATAAGGCTATCAGCAGCCTTTACTAAAACTCACAAATGGTAAAAGCCAAGTCAAAACCCTATCATGTTATGGCAAAATTTAATTATGGCAAATGTACATCGAACAATAAACACAATGGCCAGAGGAAATACCTTATATAAAACCATTTCCCCATGCTCAATTCGTTCATTTTCTGGAGGATAATCATCTTCTAATGTCCCTTCATATGCTTCCAGAATTTCAATAGCTTTTGATGCACTGTTTCATATATGAAGTTCAGATCAACAAACGGCAAAAAATAAAATTTTAAAAAAAATTGCCATTTCACCATGCAAGGTCAGATAGATTGGGAAAAGGCATTTACACCTTTCTATGCACCATTTCTGCATATAAAATAATGGAAAGGAAAAACCGAAAAAAGGGCACTAAAGAAAATTGTTTTCCCCATAATTGGGCCACTGTATTATATGTTAATATCTGAATATAACAATAAAATCTTTGAAATTTTTAATACAGTTATAGTTATATTTCTAACACAATATTCAAACAATAGTTAACAGTCTTTTGTGCTGAAATTTCAAATAACATCTCTCTGTGGACCCCATTGTGATATATAGGAGAGGTGACTAAGATATGTTTGATATTTTGGCGATCCTCTCTAAATCCCATTACCTTAGGTCCTTACTTAGTCCCACTGTGTGGTATGTACCATTAAAAAAACATGCAAATAATCACATAACACACTATCTCAAAAGCAACAACAAATTAAACAACAGAAATCTTGGCAAACAAAAGATGATCCTTAGCTACTATTTATTATAAAGTTAGTTCAAGCAATCGTCAGATTCATCACTAGGAAAAACCATTTAATTTGAGGTAATCTAAAATCATACTTAGAGTTCAAATGATGTGAAACAGCAAATCCAATCCAGTTCATGCGATGATTTGACTTGAGAGTCAGAAGTTGTTGCCGCGTCTCAACAAAGCCAGATAAATCTCGCATTTGTGCCTGTCAACGAGAAGTAAATAAAATCACATGACACATAAAATTTAAGTACATCATAGAAGAATCCATTAAGTTTGCAGAACGTGCATGTGCATTGTGAAATGTGACGGTAAAATGTCATTGGAGAACATTTGTTAGCTCCAGTACGTGATGAGAGAACCCTCCCATGGTGTGGCCCTTGCTTATGCATTGTAAGATTACAATCGGAAAAGGCTGGAAAGATATCTTTCTTTTGACCTCTTTGTTAATCCAGCACAAGTTCAATGACATATATGATTCTAGAAATATTTACAATAGATATATCCTGAACTCGAAAGGATAATAAGCAGTAGCATTCTGATTTCTGACTTAAGTACCCACAAACTTCACCAAGAGTCATAAACAAATTTAGATAGAAAAGTACAGTGTCATAAAAGGAAGTAACATTTCTAGCAATCATGATAAGATAGGAACAGAGTTCACTAAAAGTTTTCTCCATATCACAGTGGCCAACGTTCAGGAAATGTCAAATATGACGGTAGTAAAAAGAAACTAACATCCAAGTTAACTCCATTGTAGAAAAAGCTATGAGATTTCTAAATCTACGACTAATCAAATAAACCAAATAGAAGCAAAAGAATTTGATGTGGTACCTGTAAGAGAGATAGATCACGTAAGATTTCAATGTTGTCAGGATCTATCCTTAGTGCATTTCGATAGCACTTGATTGCTTCCCTGTATTCTCTGTCAGACCGATAGAGAAGACCATAAACATGCCAGCAAACATGACTCTTAAGGTCATTCTGCAGCAGAGCAAAAGTTAAGCTTGGAGCATCAGATGAAAAAAAAATTAAAGATTGATGGATGGTGCAAAACCAAATGCAACATACCTTCAATCCTTGGCGAACCAGTTCGTATGCTTCAGATTTACGATCCATGCAATTTAATGTCAAACCCTTCATCGATAAAGTTTCTATCAACCAAAAGGGGGAACAAACACATAAATAAGAGAAACGCCCATACATATAACAACAAAATAAAATATTCAAGACGAGGAAGTAAATGCATGAAAAAACAAGGACAAGCACTAAAAAAGTATACCTCCATGATCTGGAAACTTTTTCAAAATGGCATCGGCTGCTTTGAGTCCCTTCTTGTACTGTTTGGTTTCATAGGATTTCTGCACCAACACAAGAATATAAACTTAAGTCCCACATAACAAAAGTATATTTCCCACTGCCATATTGGCAATAAAGCATTTCACTTACTCCTAAATTCACAATCACCAGGATTATTAAATTTAATTACACAAAATTATAAGCACACATTTGCTTTCTTTTCTCATGTTGAGAAAACCAAATTACCAAACTCCAACCCAAAACATGGTATTAGAAAACCAGGATAATCATATAACCTAGTTACTACCTCCAGTCCCTATTATAAGAAGAAAAAAATTCACTTTATTCATTCCCTTCTAATTTAAACAAAAAAAAAAATCATCTTTTTCATTCATTCCATGGCAGACCCAAATGATTAACTCAGTTAATCAACGCACCCATTGATATTTGATAATTTGATAAATTAAAACAAAAATATAAAATTTCCCATCCATAATCCAAGTGAAAGCAGTTCAAATTCAAATTAACGTAAAATTACATGAATTAACACACTGAATATCCCTATTCGATTAATTTATATTGATATGAGCTATTTACAGTGGATTATGAGCAGGTAGAGTAAGCATAAGAAAGTGAACAAAATCTAGGGTTTATGAAAAAGGGAAAGAAGCATAAGTTGGATCGAGATAGATAGAAGAGAATGAAAGCTTACAACAATGAGTTTGAAGAGGTTGGCCTCTTTAGGAGGAAGAGAAGCACCCATTATCGTCGCCGCCGCAACGTGACTCGGTGAGTGAGTGAGTGAGTTATGAGTAGCGAGTTAAGAGATAATTAATCTAGGGTTTGTGAATTGAATTGAATTGAATTGAAATTGAGATTCTGGATGGCGTTGTAGACACACACCCCAACCCTACTCTTTGTTTGTTTGTCTTCTCAACACAACAAAACACGAATGAATGAATGAAACAAAAGGAATCAACAAGTGACTTACTACTTAGTCCTTACTATACTATTGTTTATGTGTTATTCTTTTTTGACAAATCTAGTAAAATATTTTCTCAAATATATCTCTAATTTATTTATTTATAAATATTTTTTTTAATCATTTATAAATATATTTTAAAAAAAATATTTTGTTAAATTTTATTTATATCAAATTCTGACATTACCACAAATCACTTGATTCTTTCGCTCCATTCTCGCGGAGCGGCATACCAGAAAAAAAAAAAAAAAAAGAAAAAAGATATGGGCTTGGTCTGGTCGACCCAATTATGATATTTCGACACATTGCGTCTTCTATTCCAATATGAGTAGGGGGACTGGAAACATAACTAGAGTGTCCAGGAGGAGGCAAGGGAAGTTTATTTTGGGAAGCAAGCCCCTCGACTTATTCGCTTATCAGAAATCGAAAAGAGCATGAACCTACTACGGTCCCCCCTTTGCGGGGGGTGCTTGTGGGGGTGTTGTTGGGTGGGGGTGGTGGGGGGGGGTGTCACGACGAAACAAGGGAATGAAAGGCCGCTTTGCTATAGCAAAATATTAGTGCATTCACACGAGTTTGCAGACTTCTAGCTAATAGATAAGATTAGGGTCGGCCCACAGGAAGTGCAGCCTATTTTATGAAGTAGGGCCAAAAGTTCTCGAGTCCAATTATCCAGTTTTGAGGCTAAATTTTTAGTAGCGGATATTAAATATTAAGCATTGTTATTTAGTAAGAAAAATTTAGACAAGAAAGAGAAGAGTTTATAAAAATATGAAATTTGACACTTATCATTGATTGGTAAGTGGTTATAATTTAGGAAGATTTTTTTTAAGAAATAAAATAATATTATGTGCCAACATTTAACACTTAATAATCATAACCATTCTCTCCTTTCATGTATAGTTAGCCAATTTTTTAGTGGTCAAATTTTCTTACTAAATAGCAATGCTCTAAAATTTATATGTCACATAAATTTGTTCTCTTTCTTGCAAACAAATTTCTTACTAAATTGCATTTTCCTTAAATATCTAATGAAATGAAAATATTTATTATGAATCATATAGTCGAGCATTATCTTTTATTTGTTAGCTAGTCTTTATTGTCTTTCATAGTTTTAGCTTAATTTTCCGTTGCTTTAGGTGTTAGCATTTGAAGTCTATACAATGTTCCTCATATAAGAATGTAGTGACTATTTGGAAACTTACATACAAGGACGACCAAAATGTAGTAATGCAACATTACATACACGACTAAAATTAAGTACTTGTTTGATAAGCATTCATCATATAAAGAGTTTATGAATTGCTTCAAAAAAATATGAGTTTATGAATAAGTTGTTATACAATAAGTGAAAATAAGTCTATTCACGGGGAAAAGTGAGAATGAGTTTCATGTAAGCTGAAAGTATATTATGACAATAAGTTCTTCCAAATACTTCTGCTGCAAGTGCACACAAGTCCAAAATGTTCTCCAAATGCCCCCCCTAAATTCAGGTGCCACTTTCAACATTAAGTAAAAAAAGGAATCTGGAAAAGATTAGTATGCAGTATATATATGGATGCAGCAAAACATACTTGAGATGTAAAGCTAACAAAATCAGTGTCAAAAAGTTAATTCTAAACAGAGGCAAATTGAGGTTTTTCTGTAGTATATTGTCGTCGGAAGAAGTAACCAAAACTGTGTAAACCAAAATAACTACTTTTCATCGCTAAATAAACCAGTTCAATCAGCATTCACAGGTGACACATCTTAGAGGATAAACTCTTATATGCAATGTATATTTCTTGTTCTGTCATCTCGATTGTATCATCACTATCATAGTCAACTGCACTAGAAGATGCAGCATTTGTTCTTCCCTTTTTGCTCTTCTGTTCTTCATTTATCCTTGAGTTCTTTGTCGATTCATGATCTAACCTATCTAGTTCCTCCTCATAAATACGTTTACACTCCAGTGCTTGTTTGTGGATATCTTCCTTTGACATTGAAGCCTTGTTGTTTCTCGCAGCATCCAATTTTGCAAGCTCCTCAACAACTCGAGGTAGGAATTTCCAGTCCTCAGTTCCTCTCCCGATGTCCTGGTTAAAGTTAACAAGACAAACACAATCAGCTGCGAAATCAAGCATTTCATTTCATTCTTGATATAACAGCACCACATTAAAAGTAAGAATACCGAGATGGCACAGAATTCAAACATCTGTTTTAGGCCAAATAAATGAAAGGTACAAAGATTAAATACTAAAGCTAGATAAGCAATTCAACATGTCTAGATGAAAATTGTAAGGATACTTTTAATGTAAACGACTGCCATTCAGTCTGATGACTCGGCCAAATGATTAGCCAATTCTTATTCAAGTAAATTTATCCAGTGTTTTTAGATGCTTGGGCATTATAATTAGTCAGCATCATTAAGTATGTAGGCATTATACGTTTTCTGTCCGGTGATAAAATAAGTGCAAGGGTTTGAGATAACACTTTGACACGGACAAAAAAAAGTTGGGACGACAATGATTAGGAAATAGAAAATACCAAGGATTATTGGTGTTCATGCAAGAGAAAATTTGACATGCTAACGATTTATGTTTTCCGTTTAACTGATCTCGTACCTTCAGAAGAAATATAGGAAAATTGCAACGATCTCTCAAATGATAATGAATTGCATTTAAATGATAATATAAACCTGTACCCTGCATCTATTATTAGTCTAATACTCTGATAGTCTGATTATTCTCACAAAATTTGAAGGAATGTCTCTATACAAAACTAAAAATCCACATGCAAGGAATTTTTTTACTTATATTAACATCCCCCAGGGGAAGAAATAACTAAAATAGTTGCTTACTAAGCAATACAAATCACAATCAGTTTTAATGATGTGCATTACCTGTTTTTCCTCGAGCGAACATATTGCATCTTGCAAACAAGTCAGAATCCCTTCTGTGGCTATTTTTGCTATCTCACTTGGATCTGGCTGAAAGGATTACATAAGAATTTAGTTTCACATAGGATATAACTAATGACCTTTAACACAATCAAGTTAGAACAACATATAGGCACCGTTTCTAACTCTAAGCATTTATCACGGTAAGAGTGACGACCGAACTACTATGCTTTTCTAATAATGAATTTGGTTCCACTACACACTTGTTTTTTGCCTTTATGCTGATTCTATGCAAATTCTGAATGCTTACTTAAAGCCGTGACCTATAGAATGAACAAAACCAGTGTTTATACAGGAAATGGAAGATCATGACCTTTTCTTCTTGACTTTCCAACCACTGAATTGTTTTATTCAAATCAGCACGAGCCCACTTCTGGACTTCAGAAGGGGTAAAGCATTTGCTAGCATCGTCGATGTCTTTTCCCTGAAATAAGTAGCAGACAAAAAAGTAGCAAGTTTAATTGTCAACAGATAAAATAAAGATATCCATTATTCCTGCATAGTATAGTAAATTAGAAAACATTTTGCCAGACTTCACCTTTGATTTTACAGAAGTGGTTGGCCTTGAAGGCTCTCTTTCAACAGGCTTTGATGGTTTATGCGATACAGATGGTTTTTGTTCTGCACTCACCCATAAAATTCATAAGAAGGAATTATCAGATGTAAAGCTGGACGGAGATAATGGTGTGAGACTTGGGTAGGAAGTTGGCAAAACCACCTCATAAATATATTTGATATAACATGCATAGGCCATCAGTTAATTTGGTTTTGCCCTTATGATTTTGCACTTTACACACACACACACGTGTAGAAGATGATGGTCTAAAAAGCTTTAAAAGCACCCCAATAAAAAAAAAAAATTTGAGTAATTTCAGAAAAAATTGAGCATAGATAATAGCAATATACTTGGGTAAATAGTTTGAAAATAACGGTCTTGTGAAAATTGTAATTTCTGCTGCAAAAACATGTCATTTTTATTTTTCGATTTACTTGTCCAGAAAAAACACAGAAAAGTGATGAATATGAAATGTAAGATCCAAGATGCAAGTCACAAGGTCCAAACAATCTTTAATTGGCTTCTTTTAAGCTCAAATGTCATGTAATATACAAGATGCATCGGTAGTCAGTAAAGCATTTATTAAATGCCAAAAAAGAACTTTAACTATATAGGCACTATCTATTTACTAGTGGCTAGTGCATACACAATTACATCACCTTCATTGACTTCATGTGATCTACTTCCTTTACGCCATGGTTTTCCAGCATGCATAAGGTAACTATCAATTTCGATGAGTTTCCTCTGGGTGTAACATTCTTGTATCCAATCCTAACACCACATAACAAAATAAAGGATACATCAGTTACATTTTTGTTAACATAATATATAGAGAATGATACAGCAACCAAGATCAACGTAATGTTACTAGGACTTCTCCACCAAAATCAAAAAAGTGGTAAGCTTGACACCCAATATTATTTGAAAAATGACATTATACATAGAGATGCCCTAGTAGCTTCTTGGCTATTAGCTGGTTCAAGATTGAAGACAATAGTTTCAATTTTAAATCTATGGGCTTGTTAATAACGGATCAACACCAAAGATCTAGCTTGTAGATAAATAGTTTACAACTCTGACCATGAGGCATTAATAAAATGACACCTAGAACAATGTACTTATCCATGTCAGAAGTAGCGAGAATAACACAGTTAATATATATTCATAAGGAGTATAACTATAAAACATAGATTCCTGAAGAGTTCTTCCTTTCAACTTCTATCCTTCCTAAAAAGATAAGCAGTATTTGTCAAAGAATGTGTCTAGAGACCATTCGCATGCAAAAGTAAAAAGAAAGGGACAAGGAAAACCTTTGACACAATGGTTCCACAATCAGCTTCAACTTGTCGAAACTTGGGTGTATTTGGAAATGCACAAACTAAAAGAGTGCAATTAGAGTTCCAGTCAGGCTTAAACTCTGCTCCCATTTCCATAGCTCGCGACCTCAAGATGCCACGCTCCGGATTCACAAAGCCCGACAGCACAAAAACCACACCTTCCTGTCCACAAACCAGTTTAACAAGTTAATAACCTTAAGGGAAACAACCATTTTGGTCCCCAAATGTGTGAGGTCATGTAATTATAGTATCTGAATATATCAAAATTACAAACACAGCCTCAAATGTGTTTTATTAGTCAATTTAATTAATCCATAAAAGTACAAATATAAGAGACACTTGAGAACACATTTGCAATTTTGAATCATGAAGCACGGACACAGACGCCACATGGACGGCGGACACTGACACGTCGACACCGATGGTAATTTGACAAAATGACACAATTCAATGTAATTATATAAGTGTCGGTGTCGTGTCGGTGTCCGGCACCGACGCATGTCCGACACTGGAACACGCCTAGTCCGAGGAGTGTCCGTGCTTCATATTTTTGATAGATTCAGGTACTGCAATAACAGCACATCATACATTCCATGACCAAAATAGTTCTTTGCTTTAAGCTCAATCAACAACAATGCAAGCAAACCCAAAAACACAAAATACACAAGTTTCCTTACTAGAAGCTTGTTGAAGCCTTTAGATTCCAAACTTTCAGTAGAAACTTTTCCACCATTTTTGGATTCAACTTTGGTCTTCTTGTTGAAAGTCTCAATTTCACTTGATTTTTCACCATCCAAAGATAGTTTCTTTCCACAATTCTGATCCTCATTATCATCTTTTGAACTCATCCATGATGGAAGATTTCTCTTAGAACCTTTGTTAATATCAGACATGACAAAAACTACATGGAAGATGATAAAGTACCAATTTTGAAACACACCCAAGTTCCAGTAGAAAAACCTGCATTTAGGGTTTAGTATAAAAATCATAAATTGTTTCAAAATTTCATCAATTGATAGAAACATACATTAATTAGAATTTGAGGATTGTTTAGCATGCATAATGCGTTGCACTTATTCAAATGAAATAATAATAAAATTACATAAGATATTAAATTAAATGATAAATTGATGAATATAAAAAAAAAAAAACCTTTTTGGTTGAATAGTTGCTTCTTCTTCTTCTTTCTTTAGCGTTTGATTTTGGTATTGTGAAAGGTTTTGCGAGTAATTTGATTTTTGAGTGGGTTTCGGTTCTAATGTTTCGCAATATGATAGTGATACATAAAGGTTTTGGGAAATAAATAACAGAAAAGTGGACGTGCCGGAGTGGTTATCGGGCATGACTAGAAATCATGTGGGCTCTGCCCGCGCAGGTTCGAATCCTGCCGTCCACGCTTTTTTATTTTATTTTTAAAAAAATTTATGTACTAAGAAAAATAGAAAATCATCATATTTTATCATCTTAGGTTTAATTACATTTATAAGGTTCACAATTTGGGCTGAAGGATTAAAGTTGTTACAAAAAATTTTACTCATAAAATTTGTTTCGTCGGATGGTTGCGGTTATATATACAGAGATTCGATTTGTTTTGACTTGTTAGGTTTGGCCTATTATCTTGAGTGAGGAAGTTGGATCACCTTCTTTGATGTAGAGAATTGACAAGGAGATAATCCAAATCCTAATCCAAATCATAATCCAAATCCAAATAGAAAAGAGTAACTAATCGATGAAAGAACGTGAAATCATTTTGTGTTTGGTGCACAAGACGAAGGAGGACATAAGGGGTTTGGGGGATGAGCTTTTGGCACATAGTCAGCATTGTTGAGAAAGCAATTCAATCCCTCCAAATGCTGCAACAGATGTTGGAGCATCTGTCACCACATTTGTCTTCACTGTTTGTATTGTGTTTGTTACTTGCTTTGCAAGTTAGTATTTGATGTTAGTTAGTTGTAACAGTTAGTTATAACTACTTTGTGTATTGTTGTTTAGTTGCTAACTAACTATGTCAGTTAGAGTTAGTTAGCTTGTTTGTTAAGTAATTGTACAATTTGTAACTCTATAAATTGTACCAAAGTCAATAATAAAATCAATGCTTTTGATAATCTCTTTATATCATCTCTATCACCCTCTTCCACTCTAACAAGTGGTATCAGTTAGCCTTTAGGTTTTCGATCAATTCCATTCCCTTTACACAGAAAATTCGTTCTTTCTTGTTCCATTGTTCATTGATTCATCACGATGAACAATAACAGTAATTCTTTGCCTGCAAATCTTCCGATTCTAGATGGAAAGAATTGGGATCAATGGTGTGTGAAGATGAATGTCATCTTTACCTATCAAGAAGTTGAAGAAATCATCAGTACTGGGTTTGAGCCTCTTGCAGCAAATGCGACTGAAGCTCAACAAACGGCTTTCAGAGAAATGAAGAAAAAAGATAGTAAGGCTCTGTTCTTGATTCATCAATGTGTAGATTCATCGAATTTTGAGAAGATTTCTGGTGCTAGAACAGCTAAGGCAGCTTGGGATATACTCAGTAATGCTCATGGTGGTGGAGATAAAGTCAAGAAAGTGAAGCTTCAACACCTTCGAAGGCAATATGAATTGCTAGGCATGATGGATAAGGAATCCATTGGTGAGTATTTTACTAGATTGCAGACTTTGGTTAATTCAATGAAAAACTATGGTGAAAGTGTATCTGATCAGCAAGTAATTGAGAAGGTTCTCAGAACATTAAACCCTCAATTCGATCACATAGTGGTAGCAATTGAAGAATCCAAAGATCTTTCCACAATGACTGTGAATGAACTGCACAGTTCACTTGAGGCACATGAACAGAGGCTTCAAGAAAGGAAAGAAAGGAAAGATAACAAGGCAAATCAAGATCAGGCTTTGTATGCAAAGAATGGAGGTTCTTGGAACAAGAATGGTAAGGGAAAGAATAAATGGAATAAGAATAAGGGAAAGAGTGATGGCAGTCATGATCAGAATCATCATAATGGTGAGGAGGATCATTCTGAATCTTCAAAGAATAAAATCAAGAATGGTGGAAAGAAAGGTGATAAGAGCAAGATTCAATGTTATAGTTGTGATAAGTGGGGTCATTATGCTTCTGAGTGCAGAAGCAAGGGAAAGAAGAAGCAAGAGAATGAGGCAAATCATGCAAGACACAATGATTCAGATTCAGATGGTGTTTTGATGATGGTGACTTCAAACTCAGAGAAGGATACTGTAACGACCCGATTTTTAGTAAATCGATATTTTATATATTTGCATATATTTTGGGTTAGTGTTAAATATTTATTTACGCGACCTATAATTATTTATCGCGAACATAAGTTTGTGAGCGAAACCTTTGTCGTGTTAGTGGGCTTGGGCGTGTGATAGGGCTTAATGGGCCTAAGCCATTGGGCTTGGTTCATGATCCATTGGAGAGTGGTATAAGTAGCAAGTCAAACTAAGGAATAGTCTCATAACTTGTTTTTCATGAGAAGTTAGAAGTTGTAAGCTTAGAAGCAAGAACAAGCTAAGCTAGGGTTTTGGCTAGAAGAACACGAGCAAGGAGAAGAGATTTAGAGGCCAAGAATCGTCATTCAATCTAAGGTGAGAGTGGTTAAGCATAAGCTTGGGTGATCCAAGAGAGGGGAGGTGTCTAGCCTCCATTCCTGAACTCTCTCATCCAATTTCTTTGGGGTTTGGGTGAAATTTCTTTATCATAAACATGTCTTTTCATCTTAGTATGCTTAATGAACATCTAGGAGGGAATATGTATATGTTTGATGATGGTTTTGCATGTTTATGCAACTTTGCTTATTTTGCAAGAAATTGACATGATTTTGTATGTGTGATGTGTTTTGGTGTTTTTGAATGTTAATACATGTATATATGTATGGTATATACATGATTGATCACTTGTTATGCATTTATAACATGTTATAATGTATTTTGGATGGATTTGGATGTTAAACCGCCTTAGAAACTCAAGAACAGATATTTTCTGGTGTGGTTCGCTACCTGTTCGCTTAGCGAATAAGTTCGCTACAAGTTCGCTACCTGTTCGCCATGTACCTGTAACCCTCTGATGTTGTTCGCTACGGGTTCGCTACGGCTTCGCTCAGCGAACAGCCCTGTGACAGCAATTTTTGTTAATGTTTGTAAAGTGTGTGTATCCATGTATTTGGTTTCATTTTGGTTTGGAATTATTATATGTTTAATAATTGTGTTGTGTAATGGCATTTATATAAAATGTCAAAGAAGTATATGTATTTTTGTATATCGGGTTGTCCGATAAAGAAGAATATCAGTTTGTCTGATAAAGAAGTTTAATGGATTATGTTATCCATGTAGTGAGCAGTAGCTTCGTGCTAAGTGATTATCATATGTTTGGTAAATGCATGGCATTCATAAACTCATGCATTATTTAGGGATATCAGATTCGTCTGATAAAGAAGGATATTGGACTTGTCCAATAAAGAAGGATATCAATGGTAAGTTCCTTGATAAAGAAGATGGTACCACATGCATTAGTCGTGTCTAGGTTGGCATGACATTGAATGTTTGGCATTAGTCGCATTTGAGTAAATGTGCAATTATGTGTTATGTGTTATGTGAGTTCTTTGTGTGGTCCGAAACGACGCGAAACTATCTGGTTGTGTATTTGTGAGTATGTGTTATCTGGTGTGTTGCTTATGGAAGCATGTGTGTGAGTTAGTAATATGTGATAGGTTGAATATAGGTGCGTTTCTATATTCGTATGTATGTGATTATGTTTACTAACTCTCTACCTAATTGTTATGTGCTGGACCTTTGGGGGTTCAGGTATTCAGGTCGAGGTTTCGATCGAGTTTTAGCTGCAGATCGTTTTGGTGTGGAGCACTTTTGGTGAGGAGCTAGTGTAGGCTACCTTTGTATAGTTTTGTTAAGTTAGTTTGGTTGTGATGTATATTAGTGCTCTGGTATGTTGTAACATCGAGTCGGGGATCGTTTGTATTCCGTCGTATATCGATGCGAACATCTTAACTTATGTTTTATGTAAATGATTTATCTTTTGAACTATTTTGTTCATTGCTTTGAAAATCCTTTATGTTATGTTTTCCGCTGCGACGTTTCGTGTCGTGTGCACGATCGTTTTTGAAAATGTTTTCCGTAGCGCTCCGGCTACTTATCTTTAAAAAGTTTTTAAGATCACGTTTTTAAGGGTAGTTAGTTCGGGGTGTTACAATAGTTGGTATCAGAGCAGGTCGGTTCATGTGAGCCATTAGGATTTTCTTTCTCTTGTATGAAGCATGTGTTGGGTACACTGTTAATACATTCTAACGTCGAGTTGTGATTCGTTCAGGAATCATGGCTGCTGCTAGGACCAACGCTCAGATTGCACAAGCTTTGACTGCTTTGACTACATTGGTGGTAAGGGATAATGACCCGGGAAGGGATAGTGAGAAAAGATTGGAAAGGTTTATGTCGCATAAACCGACTCTGTTTACCGGTGGCTATAACCCGGAGGGGGCTATCAAGTGGTTAGATGAGGTTGAGATCATCTTTGAAGCAATGTGTTGTTCTGAGGAGAACAAGACTACTTTGGGAACTTATGCCCTTAGAGAGGAGGCAATTGTTTGGTGGAGGAATGTGAAACTCAGGATAGGAGTGGACGGTGTTGCTATCGTTTGGGAAACTTTCAAAAGGGAATTTTTAAGGAAGTACTTTCCGGCTGATGTGAAGAATAAGAAAGTGATCGAGTTCATGGAGCTCAAGCAAGGAAATTTATCGGTCGCCGAGTATACGGCTAAGTTTGAAGCTTTGTGTGTGTTTAGTCCACACTACAACACGGTGGAAGCCGAAGAGGATAAGTGTGTCAAGTTTGAGAGTGGACTTCGTCCGGATATCAAGCTTTTGATTGGATTTTCTGAAATCAGGGATTTTCCGACCCTTATGACCAAGGCAAGGATTTGTGATGAAGATAGCAAAGCCAAGACCAACTACTATAAGGTTCTGAATGATAGGAAAGGAAAAGGTTTGGATCGTGGTAAACCGTATGAGAACAAGGGTAATGGAAATGGAAAGAAGAAGCAAGGAAGTGGAAGTTGTTACAAATGTGGAGAGCGGGGTCATATGTCATATGATTGCCCGAGGAAAAGCGACAAGTGTTTCAGTTGTGGACAGTTTGGGCACAAGGCCGATGCTTGTCGGGTGAAAGTGTTTTGTTTCAATTGTGGCGAGGAAGGTCACAAGAGTCCGGTATGCAAGAAACCGAAGATGCCGCGTTGAGGGTTCGTTCTCTGTTTTATCTCTTAGGTAATTTCGAGGGCGAAATTCTTTTAAGGGGGGTAGAGTTGTAACGACCCGATTTTTAGTAAATCGATATTTTATATATTTGCATATATTTTGGGTTAGTGTTAAATATTTATTTACGCGACCTATAATTATTTATCGCGAACATAAGTTTGTGAGCGAAACCTTTGTCGTGTTAGTGGGCTTGGGCGTGTGATAGGGCTTAATGGGCCTAAGCCATTGGGCTTGGTTCATGATCCATTGGAGAGTGGTATAAGTAGCAAGTCAAACTAAGGAATAGTCTCATAACTTGTTTTTCATGAGAAGTTAGAAGTTGTAAGCTTAGAAGCAAGAACAAGCTAAGCTAGGGTTTTGGCTAGAAGAACACGAGCAAGGAGAAGAGATTTAGAGGCCAAGAATCGTCATTCAATCTAAGGTGAGAGTGGTTAAGCATAAGCTTGGGTGATCCAAGAGAGGGGAGGTGTCTAGCCTCCATTCCTGAACTCTCTCATCCAATTTCTTTGGGGTTTGGGTGAAATTTCTTTATCATAAACATGTCTTTTCATCTTAGTATGCTTAATGAACATCTAGGAGGGAATATGTATATGTTTGATGATGGTTTTGCATGTTTATGCAACTTTGCTTATTTTGCAAGAAATTGACATGATTTTGTATGTGTGATGTGTTTTGGTGTTTTTGAATGTTAATACATGTATATATGTATGGTATATACATGATTGATCACTTGTTATGCATTTATAACATGTTATAATGTATTTTGGATGGATTTGGATGTTAAACCGCCTTAGAAACTCAAGAACAGATATTTTCTGGTGTGGTTCGCTACCTGTTCGCTTAGCGAATAAGTTCGCTACAAGTTCGCTACCTGTTCGCCATGTACCTGTAACCCTCTGATGTTGTTCGCTACGGGTTCGCTACGGCTTCGCTCAGCGAACAGCCCTGTGACAGCAATTTTTGTTAATGTTTGTAAAGTGTGTGTATCCATGTATTTGGTTTCATTTTGGTTTGGAATTATTATATGTTTAATAATTGTGTTGTGTAATGGCATTTATATAAAATGTCAAAGAAGTATATGTATTTTTGTATATCGGGTTGTCCGATAAAGAAGAATATCAGTTTGTCTGATAAAGAAGTTTAATGGATTATGTTATCCATGTAGTGAGCAGTAGCTTCGTGCTAAGTGATTATCATATGTTTGGTAAATGCATGGCATTCATAAACTCATGCATTATTTAGGGATATCAGATTCGTCTGATAAAGAAGGATATTGGACTTGTCCAATAAAGAAGGATATCAATGGTAAGTTCCTTGATAAAGAAGATGGTACCACATGCATTAGTCGTGTCTAGGTTGGCATGACATTGAATGTTTGGCATTAGTCGCATTTGAGTAAATGTGCAATTATGTGTTATGTGTTATGTGAGTTCTTTGTGTGGTCCGAAACGACGCGAAACTATCTGGTTGTGTATTTGTGAGTATGTGTTATCTGGTGTGTTGCTTATGGAAGCATGTGTGTGAGTTAGTAATATGTGATAGGTTGAATATAGGTGCGTTTCTATATTCGTATGTATGTGATTATGTTTACTAACTCTCTACCTAATTGTTATGTGCTGGACCTTTGGGGGTTCAGGTATTCAGGTCGAGGTTTCGATCGAGTTTTAGCTGCAGATCGTTTTGGTGTGGAGCACTTTTGGTGAGGAGCTAGTGTAGGCTACCTTTGTATAGTTTTGTTAAGTTAGTTTGGTTGTGATGTATATTAGTGCTCTGGTATGTTGTAACATCGAGTCGGGGATCGTTTGTATTCCGTCGTATATCGATGCGAACATCTTAACTTATGTTTTATGTAAATGATTTATCTTTTGAACTATTTTGTTCATTGCTTTGAAAATCCTTTATGTTATGTTTTCCGCTGCGACGTTTCGTGTCGTGTGCACGATCGTTTTTGAAAATGTTTTCCGTAGCGCTCCGGCTACTTATCTTTAAAAAGTTTTTAAGATCACGTTTTTAAGGGTAGTTAGTT
Organism: Trifolium pratense; assembly: GCF_020283565.1. NCBI lineage: Eukaryota > Viridiplantae > Streptophyta > Magnoliopsida > Fabales > Fabaceae > Trifolium > Trifolium pratense. The sequence continues at coordinate 57,310,281 of NC_060065.1, read as the reverse complement.
CGGGGTGTTACAGATACCTCAAAGCTATGGTACCTTGACACTGGCTGCTCAAACCATATGACAGGTCATAGAGATTGGTTATTGGAATTTGATGAAAATTTCAAAAGCAAAGTGAAGTTTGCAGATGACAGCACTGTATCAGTAGAAGGCAAAGGCAAAGTGATGGTTCAGAGGAAGAATGGTAATCACACTTTTGTCACTGATGTGCTGTATGTACCATCTATGAAGCACAACCTGTTGAGCCTTGGACAGTTACTTGAGAAAGGGTTCAATTATTCCACAAAAGATCACAGCATTGAAGTATTTGACCCTAAGAACAAGTTGATTCTGAAAGCTCCATTGTCAAAGAATAGAACATTCAGAGTAAATCTTCAAGCTTCTGCATTTCAGTGTTTTTCAAGTTTGATCACTGAAGATGAGAAATGGCTGTGGCATTACAGGTATGGACATTTGAACTTTAAAAGTTTGAATCACTTGTGTAATAAGAAGATGGTTGTAGGGTTACCACTGATTCACACACCAGAGAAGTTGTGTGAAGGTTGCTTTGTAAGCAAGCAACCCAGGAATTCATTTAAGAGTTCAGTGTACTCTAGGTCAAAACAACCACTTGATGTAGTCCATTCTGATGTGTGTGGACCAATTGAAGTTCCAACTCTAGGAGGTAGCAGCTATTTTATGACTTGTGTTGATGAATTCACCAGAAAAGTCTGGATTTATCTGCTGAAAGAAAAGAGTGAAGTATTTTCAATGTTCAAGAATTTCTGTGTACTAGCTGAAAGACAAAGTGAACATAAGCTAAAGGTACTCAGAACTGATGGAGGTGGAGAGTACAATTCTAAGGAATTTCAAACTTACTGTACTCAGAAAGGTATCATTCATGAGGTAACAGCTCCCTACACACCTAAACATAATGGTTTAGCAGAAAGAAGGAATAGAACTCTGCTCAATATGGCTAGATGTATGTTGAAGGGTAAAGGTTTACCAAAGTGCTATTGGGGTGAAGCTGTCAACACTGCAGCATATGTGTTGAACAGGTGTCCTACAAAGAGATTGAAGGATAACACACCAGAGGAATTATGGACAGGTCACAAACCAAGTGTGAAACACTTAAGAATCTTTGGTTCACTGTGTTACAGACATATTCCAGATGAGAAAAGAAGAAAGCTAGATGATAAAAGTGAAAAGCTGATTCTCATTGGATATGATGCTACAGGTGCCTACAGAATGTATAATCCCAACAATAAGAAAGTTGTGATTAGCAGAGATGTGATTGTTGATGAAAAATCACAATGGAAATGGAGCTCAGAAGCAAACAAACAAGTCACAATGCAACTGGAAGATGGAGTGAATGATGCTGCAATCACACATCAACCAGTAGATAATCAAAATCAAGGCACACATCATGAAGAAGATATGCATACATCAAGTGATGATGATGATAGAATTCAACTATCATCAGTGCCTGCTCAAGCTCCAAGGAGATCAACTAGAAACAAATTTCCCTCTGTCAGGCTTAATGATCATGAAATCACCTCAGATAGTGCAGTGAATGAAGATGGTGACTTGGTACATTTAGCATTCATGGCAGATGCTGAGCCAATTAACTGGAAAGAAGCTGTAGTAAGTTCAAAGTGGAATGCAGCAATGAAAGAAGAACTCCATTCAATTGAAAAGAATCACACATGGAAATTGGTTGAGCTACCTCCACAAAAAAAAGCTATTAGTGTGAAATGGGTGTTCAAATTGAAAAAGGATCCAGATGGCAAGATAGTGAAACACAAGGCAAGGTTGGTTGCAAGAGGATTTCTTCAGCAAGAAGGAATTGATTACACTGAGGTGTATGCACCAGTAGCAAGAATGGAAACTATCAGGTTAGTGATTGCAATAGCCAGTTCATACAATTGGTCACTATACCATATGGATGTAAAATCTGCTTTTCTCAATGGTCCATTGGAAGAAGAGGTTTATGTACTGCAACCACCTGGGTTTGAAATTGCATCAGAAAAGAACAAAGTGTATAAGCTTAACAAAGCTTTATATGGCCTTAAACAAGCTCCAAGAGCTTGGAATAAAAGGATTGATGAATTTCTGCAAAAGGAAGGTTTTGTGAAGTGCACTGTTGAATTTGGTGTATACATGAAGGGAAGTGATATCTCAGATGCTATTGTCATTTGTCTGTATGTAGATGATTTGCTGATTACAGGTCACATCACAACTAGCATTGAGAAATTCAAGGGGAGATTGAAAAGTGAGTTTGAAATGAGTGACTTGGGCAAACTAAATTACTTCCTTGGATTAGAATTTCACTATGCTTCAGATGGTATTGTATTGCATCAGAGAAAATACATTGAAGATGTATTAAAGAGATTTCAAATGGAGAATTGCAAAGCAGCTGAAACTCCAATGGATGCAAATTTAAAATTGTCAAAAAATGAAGATGAACAAGCAGTAGATGCTACTTTGTTCAAGCAGGTAGTTGGCAGCTTGAGGTTCATCTGCAATACAAGACCAGACATTAACTATGCAGTGGGCTCAGTAAGTAGGTTCATGAGTAAGCCTAAAACTTCTCACTTGATTGCAGCAAAAAGGATCCTAAGATACCTGAAGGGTACACAGGATTATGGTCTAGCTTTTCCAACAAGCAACAGTGAAACTCAAATTGAACTTGAAGGTTTCTCAGACTCTGACTGGTGTGGAGACAAAGATGATAGAAGGAGCACATCAGGTTACTGGTTCAGGTTCAGAAATTCACCTATCTCATGGTCTTCAAAGAAGCAGAACATAGTGGCATTATCTAGTTGTGAGGCTGAGTATGTAGCAGCAGCACAAGCAGCTTGTCAAGCAGTTTGGCTTGAATCCTTACTAGAAGAATTGAAGATCAACTATGTGAAGCCTATGAGATTGAATGTTGACAATAAATCTGCAATCAGCTTGGCAAAGAACCCCATTGCACATGGAAGGTCAAAGCACATTGAAACCAAGTATCACTTTCTAAGAGACCAAGTCAGCAAAGGCAAACTGAATGTGATGCATTGCAGGACAGAAATTCAAATTGCAGATATCCTTACCAAGCCACTGAGGGCTGATAGGTTCAAGGAGCTAAGGAGCATGTTAGGCGTTGTGAAGACAGAGAAATTGAATTGAAGGGGAGTGTTGAGAAAGCAATTCAATCCCTCCAAATGCTGCAACAGATGTTGGAGCATCTGTCACCACATTTGTCTTCACTGTTTGTATTGTGTTTGTTACTTGCTTTGCAAGTTAGTATTTGATGTTAGTTAGTTGTAACAGTTAGTTATAACTACTTTGTGTATTGTTGTTTAGTTGCTAACTAACTATGTCAGTTAGAGTTAGTTAGCTTGTTTGTTAAGTAATTGTACAATTTGTAACTCTATAAATTGTACCAAAGTCAATAATAAAATCAATGCTTTTGATAATCTCTTTCTATCATCTCTATCACCCTCTTCCACTCTAACAAGCATGGTCTTGAATGACCCGAAAAATAAAATAGTTATGTTCCTTTCTCATATTTGTTTGATACAGCTGGAGTTTTAACATAAGCAAAATAAAGTTATGATTTGACAAAATAACGGAGTTACAGTAGAGCCAACGTTTGATTCAATAGTCAGAATTCTTGGTCTTGCCTCTGGATTTTATCCTTAACAATCTTTACTAAGATGAGGCATTCCCCATAAGGGCCCATCATGGGGCATAATAGTCCTCTTGCTATTCATATGTGAGCTTGTTATTCTCAGTCAATTCTTCTAAACCTCTACAGGATTTGAAGGACGAGTTTTCGACACATCCACTAAGTTACACGACGCCTTATTTCTTCCATCCTTGATTAACCCTCTCCACTCCATATTTTGGTGTAAATATTTTATTGGATGTGTGTGTAAATATATCATAATATTGATTGATATTTAAGTGTGGTTGTTTATTTTTTTGTTGAAATAATTAATAGGGAGTATATATTTTATTTAGAATAATTAAGTTTGTGTCTGAAAAGAATAAATTTATTTTAAACACCTTTTGGATATAATCGTAACGCGTAGCTACATAAATTATTCCTTTTGGACAAAACATGAATTATATTCTAATTCTATGCATCATCATCATTTTGTATAATGTAATTAAAAAATTAGTTAGATCCTGGTGTAACTGATTATTTGAAAGCATCTGAGCATGTGGTTGGTGTGTTTTCTCACCAATCTTTGTTTCATTTATATGGAATAAGTAATTATACTAATTAGTATCATATTTGTTTCTGTTGTACCTGCATTCTACTGACGTGTGTTTGATTTTGTGATAAAAAAATTGACTTTAAATTTTGTTAAAACAATGATTTTAAATAGTCGATTATTATTGTCAAACTTAAAAGTTGATCGAAGATTAGGCTATAACAGTTCTTAATTATGGATTCTTTAACTTTTTTAAAGAGGAATTAGTATGGATATATCGAGTTATTGTGAGTTACTGGACTAATGAAAATATAGATAAATTGATAAGCAGAAATGTAAAGGTAATTTGCGGGAAAAAAAGTTGATAAGTTTAATTGATATATTTTTCCCAAAAAATAATAATAGTTATAATGGATCTCAACTCAACAATCATGATCTTTGTGGTACACTTTAAGAAAGATTCGCTTCATTCGACTATTTTGACGGGAAAGAGTTTATAACATTTCATTAATCAAAGTGTGTTCAATATAATCAGAAGGATATCAAACATAGTATGGAAACTGAGCGCAAGGACTAATGCAAGGAGTTGTCGGATGTGATGGAGTTGTTCGTGACAGCAGTGGTGAATGGTTGGGAGGTTATGGAAGAGGCTTAGGAGATTGTAGTATTATAATCGCCGGGCTTTGGGAGGTATTGGAAGGTATGCGTCTTGCTTGGAGGTTGGGGTTTCGTCATGAGCTGATAAGTGATTCCTTAAGTGTGGTCAAGAGGTTGAGCAGTGAGGAGTGTGTCATTCCTGAAGGTTGGAGTGTGTTGAAACATATTAGAAGATTAATGCAATTGGAGTGAGAGGTCTTAGTTTGCCATATTTATTTTGAAGCGAATCGATGTGTCAATCACACATATTGGATGTGAGTTTGTGATTGGGGAGAATTCATGTTGTGTGCCCCACGGATTACCCGGCAGATATTAGTCATCGCTAACGAAAGTGGAAGTGTGGAACTTCGTACCAATATCATGCGTAGACAAGAAAAAAAAAACTTTTCAACAACATGCAATATTTGAAGGCATGCATTGGCTATCAAGGTATCATCTAAAATAAATTATAAACTTTTAAGGTATCATATCATCTAAAGTTATAAAAAAAATTGTTAGAACTAAACCATGCACATACTTTTTTTTTTACATACTTAATCTTAATTAACTCAAAATTGGTATTTTCGAATCATAACTATCGATCATTTTCTTTAACCAATCAAGAATTGTAGCATAGTCGTGGAGCTAGAGCACGTTGATGCTATAAGTTTCGAGAGAGACTTTGGAGCAAGCAAGATTTTTCTTGAATTTAGTAAGTATGAAGTTTTTACCGCTGTTAACAATGATTAATCTCTATTGAAGAATCTATGACACACAAATCGGATCTTTTCTTCTCAATCGGATTATTTTCGTATACAAAAGTCAGAAGTCTAACTTCTAACCATCTACCGATTAAGGAGCCAAAGACTCTCAAAGTAATTAATATTCAATTCATTGTCAACTTCAAATGTTCAAAAATAATTTGGGCACAAATAATTGAAGTAATGTACGTTTCTAAGTATGAAAATAATTAGTTGAGTACGTCTCTAAATATTTATGATTTTATTTGAAGTTATGATCAAATAATTGTTTCTGGAAACTTTATTGCTTCTAGAAGAAATTATGATGCGTTGAAACATAAAAATCTCAATAATAGAATAGCAGTACATTGACGAATTTATTGGACTTAAGTGATTAATGAGCTTCACAAAAAATGACGAATTTCGGAAGAACCCGGATTCGATTCCTGGACGAAAAAATTTTTTTGTCATACTTTACTTACCTCGTGGCCGAACTCTAGACTACTAAGACTTTTTTCCCTAAAAACCAGTGGGTTATAAACCAAAAAGATTATCAGTACATTGGAGCAATAAAGAAAACACACAGAATGGTCGAAAACATCTAGTCATAATGCTACAATTGCATTGACATTGACATTTTTTCATGGATATACATTTAATATATCATGACTTTGCTTTCAATGCTAACTAACTGCTAAGTGTCAACTGTCCACATGCAACTTACATAGAAAAAATGTACTAAATTTTAAGATACAAAGTGAGAAGAAAAACTCTCCTATTCCTTCAACAAAAATGAGTTATTATAAGACGATAGAAATATAATTTTGTACTTTCTTCGTTTTAAAAACAACATCGTTTAAGATTTTCACACATATATTAACAAATATAATTATGTTCTCAAAAAATAATATTTTTACTAAATTATTCTTTTAAGTTATTGGTTGTTTTTTTTGAGAATAGTGCATGCGGTCAGAGATACAATTCGTGACTCATGCATATAGAGAAAGTTCGGTTAGGATAGAAAAATTCACTTTATGTGTCCCATGATTGTCTGACGTAGATTAGTTATTGCTAACGGTGGTAGAAACTTTGTACCATATCATAGTAACAAAAAAATATTATATTGAAAAGTGAAAAATAACATTTACTTTATTTTTATTTTTTTTAAATAACACTTATTTTGAGAAAGATAAAGTACTTATAAATGTATAGACTATAACATATGGCAATTTTTCTATTAAACACAACTTGTGTTCTCATTATTTGCCTCTTGCAAGTAGAGAGATCATATATGACGCAATTATCGGAAAAATGATAGAAATACAAAGCATATAGTTCACGTTTCAACTTTATGCATACGTATGTAATTAAAGATAGGAAGTGGGAATGCTAATTGCTTGAACCATATCTAAGACCACTATGCCAATTTGCAAGCTTTTCATCATCATCATATTCATCATCATCATCATCATCATCATCATATGTATATTCCTAAAATGTCGTTGACAACTATCCAATATGGAGTTAATAGTTGAAGTTGAAATACTATACTATATTGGAATTGGAAGAATAAAATGGAAAAACTCTTTTTTTTGAGAATTAACTAATCGGTGAGACTTGTACCGACAAACATATATACTCCTTATTATAAACGACACATTTTATTTAATGAACTTTTTTTTTTAATACTAATAAAGAATGGAGAGAGTAGATGCTTAATTTATTGACTAATATCATGTCAAGTTTCATAATTTTGGTTTTGCAAAATAACATTACTCATCAATTTTAAGGAAAATTTGGGTGAAGTTACAATTTATTTTTACAATTAAAATCAATATATTTTTGTAAGTAAACTATATAAAAAAATTAAATAAAACTAGATCAAAAGTTAATTCGGAAGTCCAACCCATCAAAGAACTCTTTGAAGGACCACGACCCCACACTTTTTCTATAATTATAGCGGACTTACCATTTCTTAAATCTCAACGGACATATGCAGTAAAAAGACTGGAATTTTATAAAGGACTTGATTACATTTTGATGTCTTATTTTATGATTACACAAATGCTTGTTTGGTTTCTCCATGAAAGTTCTACAACTTGAATTTGCAATAGTCAAATATGGTTTGACCATATTTTAAATTTAGACTATATATTTGGTCTCTATAATGAAGTAATTTTGTGTTCCAAAATCAAATGGAAATTTAAAATCATGTTGATGTTGAAAGCTTTGGATATTTTGGGCTTAAAGCTTTCATTGTTGTCGCTCTTATCCGCAAGTCACCGGAGAAGTGGGACCGTCACATTTTTCACCATTATATAGCCATCACATTGACGAGTCATGCCAACCCTATCTATACTTTTTTTAGTCATGCTAATTACTCCATTTGAAATACTACTAGATAAGGAAGAAAAATGAATAAATTTTGTACTAGGAAAAGTACTTTTATGTTTTTAAAAATTAAAAATTAAAAATTAAAAATTAGAGAACACAAATTTTAAAATTATTTTATCGTATTTAAGTTCTTATATATTAATATTTTTTTATTTATTTTCACCATCAATATCCGATTTACTGGATCGCATAATCTAATTTTAGAGTCAGATATTAAGTGATTATAGCCTCCTTCCGATCATAATTATGGGGATCGAACTATGATTCTCTCTATTAAGTTCAGCTTCAATCACCACTATATATCAACTAAATTTAGAAATTAATATTTTAAAAACATTAATTAACACTTTCTTAATTATTTTTGTCCCATTTTCTGAAAGTAGTAATCTTATCCAATACTAGTATTTGCTAGATTAGATAACTCTGTGAGTGAGGCTCTTGCATGTTGACATGATTAGATAATTTCATTTCGGATAAGCACCTTTTTCTTTCTTTGGTTGAAATTAAACTTGAGCATTTTTTGTCAAGGATAACCAACTAATTGTATTTATACAGAGGACTTAATTTATGTTGGGATCAATCAAATTATCATTGTATTATTGTGTGTAGTTAACCGTGTATAACCCGTTTCTCTCTCTTCTTTTTTTTTTAACACTTAGAAACACTCTGATTTTTCTTTTTTATATTATATTAATTTGAATTCCGACTATGTGAGAAATTAAATTTATTTAATTAAATCTATTCCACTTAGAAATCTAATTTGAATTCTCTTAAATATTTGTTCCGTAAAATACTACGGTTTTAGTTTCAAAAGAAAATAATTTTTTCACTTAACTTTCCTACTACTACTAGTGTGGACATTACAATTGATGTTATCAAATCAATACTCGAGTCGAATATTGAATCTAAAACGTAAAATAAAATACACTCCAATTTTGACTTTGTGCACAATTTTTTCAAGGTAATTTTTTTTTTTTCAATTTGATGTGAATGGATATTTATTACTAATATTGCATGATAAATTAGTACACTTCACATATGCTTAATGAGTGGTTTACAAGTAATAATCCAGCGGTGCCGCAATAATGCAATAATATTCCTGCTTTATAAGAGCCAATAGTTTTATATCTTATTAAATAAAAGAATTGTTTTATGATCTTTATTAAAAAAAAGAATAGTTTTATAGTCTTAAAAAGATCTTGTGAGTTTTCTCCTTTTGTTTATTTGTGGCAAAAAGATAAAGATAAAGCTGACTATGAGAGAGTGGCATTTAAATGTACATTTTTTGTAATTTTATGCAGAAAATGATGGAATGGGCAATGGGCGGTGGGAGAGAATCAAACAATCTTGTTGATAAGCCTATTACTTGTATTGAAGTTACTTAAACAAGGATTAATACAACGATTCACACTATATGTAATTAATCCATAGACCCACAATAAAGTCAATATCCAATTACGTATGGTTGAAGAAGAAACATCAATTATTGTAATAACGTAGTACTAACACCCCTCTTATCTTAAAATACTCTGTATTTTTCTTAGTTAAGATTTTACAAGTATAATTACCGATTATTAGTTGATGTAATAGTGATTGACATTGGACTTGATTAATCTCTCGCAATAGTGATGGAGAGACAGTAAAAATTACTTGAGGTTAGAATAGATCCTCAAGTTAGATTAAACAGTCAAATGAACAAAGTGTTGGTGAGAAAAAAAATTAGTATCATTAGGTAACAAATATTTGAGGTCTGTTAGCGAGTCGGTACATCAATTAACCTCAAGAATTGTGATGTATATGAAGACCGGAGTTCTCGGCCAGAATGGTGGAGAAGAGGTTGGAGAAAGATAATTGGAGTTGAGTTCCGATTACTAATATTAATCACGATTGGATAATTCATTTTAAAAACGATATTTTCAATATTCTTAAGGTTCTTTGATCTGCAAAATATAAATACTGGATAAAATAGTACAAGATAGTACAAGACAGAACAACACAGTACAAACATTTAAGGTATTGAACAAACTTTGTGTTGTACGATGTTTAGTGGACAAAAGGTTATTTTGGTATTTTAGACAACTTATGCTGAGGACAAAAAGTTCTCCTGTGATTTTATTGTCTCTTGGCCCCCAATTTGTCCATTACCAGAAAAGTTTTAAAATCAAACACAATACAATAGAAGTTATCCAGTCCAGTTCATTATTTTTTAGCAGATCAAACGCACTTTTAGAGTGTGTTCTTTATAAATAAATATATGTAGGATAATTATACTTGAATGAAAGGTAAACGGACAACAAGTTGCGGCATTAATTATGTTTGAATGACAAAATCAATCCTATTAAATACTATATATCTAGAGATTGAGGAGACACCAGATTGCTATGCATGATTCTTTGAACTACTATTTTTAAAATATTCTCAACATCTGATACTAGGAAACCAAATATATCAAATAATATAAATAATATAAATATATGTTGATTGTTAGAACACGTTCTCTCATGATTATAAGTAGTGTAACTTTTTATTTGAACTTTAAAAAAATCGCATTAACAAATAAATAATGAACTTAAAAATAATTTTTTTTATGTGATAATAGCAACAAGAAGTTTTGTATATAGGTTTAATATTTTATTTGAAGAAGTTAAAGTTAAAGGCCAACAGTATTAGATTCTCCCAACCCAAAACCCAATCAATGGTCACCATCCAATGCACCAAAAAATACATTTCTTTTCTCCTAAGTCACAACCTCTCTTTTAATGTTCACTTGTCTCTTCTGTCTTTCTTTGCCCATTGCCGGTTCTCAAAAACCTTCTAGAACACCTACATTATTTCTTTATATTTTTTGTGTCCATAATTATCAATCTAAAGTTGAAACTTATCTCAAACTCCATCTGATTCACCCAAAAAAAAAACCCTGAAATTCCATGTCACTTGACATGTGCATGTGCCTCCTATAAAATCCAAACTATGTAGTGTACAGCTTTATCTTCACATCCAATTAAATGCCATTAAATTATTCACATACGCTCTCTTATTTATATCTCTAACTTAAAATTTTCCTTCTCATTCATTTTCCTCAAATATACCTCGAAAACATAAAAAAAACCTTGTTCTGTTTCAAACTCTCTGTTCCTTAAAAACCTCAATAACCCACACTTTGAATCCTCAAAAAGTTAACACCCCTTCAATCAAGTTTCAAACTTTCTTTAATTTCAATCACTTTCAATTCGTGGGTCTTTAGCAAAACAGTAAAATACTGATTCTGTTATTCATTTTCAAAGTGCTCTGTTTTGCTCTGTTCTGTTCTGCTACGATGGAGTTGATTTCAGGTTTACCAGAAGACATAGCACGAGACTGTTTGATTCGTATTTCATACCAGCAGTTTCCGGTGGTAGCCTCCGTGAGCAAAGGGTGGAACACGGAGATTCAGTTGCCGGAGTTTCACCGTGTAAGGAAGAGTACCGGACATGCTCAGAAAATCCTTGTCACGGTTCAGTCTGAATTTGATTCAGAAAAATGTAAAACCGGTTCACTCGTTAAGGCTATGACTATGACGAACCCGGTTTATAAATTGAACGTATTAGAAACTGAAACGGGTATTTGGAGCGAGTTACCAATGGGACCCGAATTAAGGGATGGGTTACCCTTATTTTGTCAGATAGCGGGTGTCGGGTATGATCTAGTTGTTATGGGTGGGTGGGCCCCAGATTCATGGAAAGCATCAAATTCGGTGTTTATCTATAATTTTTTATCTGCTAAGTGGCGTCGCGGGGCTGACATGCCTGGTGGGCCTCGCACATTTTTCTCCTGCGTGTCAGATCATCAACGTATGATCTATGTCGTAGGAGGACACGATGAGGAGAAAAATGCATTGAGGTCAGCTTTTGCTTATGATGTGGCAAATGACGTGTGGATACAACTTCCTGACATGGCGAGGGAGCGTGATGAATGCAAAGTTGTGTTTTGTCGTGGTGTTAGTGGCTATGGCATGATTAGGGTGGTCGGTGGATATTGTACTGAGATGCAAGGACGATTTGAAAGGAGTGCAGAGGAGTTCGATGTTGCCACGTGGAAGTGGGGTCCATTGAAGGAGGAGTTTTTGGATGAGTCTACGTGTCCGAGGACTTGTGTCGATGGTTGTGATGTGGAGGGGATAATGTACATGTGTAAGGGTGATGACGTGGTGTCATTCAAAGGTGACACGTGGCAAGTAGTGGCCAAGGTGCCTAGGGAGATAAGGAATGTTGCATGTATGGCAGCTTGGGAAGAGGCATTGTTGTTGATTGGGTCTAGTGGGTTTGGGGAACCATATATGAGCTTTGTGTTGGGCCTAAAGAGTGGTGTTTGGACTAAACTTGAGAGCCCAGAAAACTACACTGGCCATGTTCAGTCTGGTTGCCTTTTGGAGATTTAGGAATTTAGTTTTGTTAAATTATGTTAAATTGTATATTTTTATGTAAATATATGAAGCAACAATTTTGTTATCTTTGGTTAAGCCACTTAGTCCTAAAATTCTATGAACAAGTTGTGAGTGTATGTGTCAGAGTTTCATATAGTAAAGCTTGCAAAGTTGCAATGTTTTGCAATATTTTATTTACTGGACAAGTAAAGTGTTGGAAAAAAAGTTCCACTAATTCTTGAGATTGAGACATAAAGTGTGACAAAGAATCAAGATAAGAATTAATCATTCATATCTTTGGACATATTCAATTTGTTTCTCATAGACTAATTGTAGTCAAATCGGCTATAGTAAATTATTTAAAGGTTATGAAATTGTATTGTATCAATGTAAAAGATTCTTTCATATTTTACATTGCAAATAATTTTATTAGGTTGAGTTATTAGACCTAACAAATATTTTAAGATGATATAAGAATTTATCTATTGAGTCAGATGTTATTAGTTCATTTATCATTTATATTTACGCATTGAATCCAACAGTATATGTTTAAGAGTTTCTCATTTGGATAAAAACACATTAAAAATATGTTAAATAACTCACTTTATAAGCCCATTTTTTAAGTTCTGTCCAACCAAAATTCTAGGCAATCTACTTGGGCATGCAAGTACTATTTATATATCAACACACTGTACATATATTATTTTTATGGCAATAATTGTTTGGCAAAATAAAAAGTAAAATAAATTTGAAGGCAATAATTATTTAACACTAATTGCTTTCTACTTTCTAGATAGAGTTAACATAGACTCGTAGAGATAAAATTGAGGAGGGATTTGATCATGTTATTGTCGTTGAATATTGTATATCTTCACAATAGTATGATGATTTTTTATCCATTTTGTCATTTTCCTTCAAGACACTTGACTTAGACTTAAGTAATAAAACATGAGTTGATGTCAATGTTATCCTAATTCCTAAGGCAGGAGACCTCTACAGTGACTTTTGGTACTACACCTCTTGTTCTTATAAAAAAAAAAAGTCTAATATTCAAAATTCGAATGCTAAATAAGTAAAATCTGATCAAAAGTGATTAAAGGCACTAAATTATACTATAAAATTACGATATGTCTATACATTTGATGTTCGATTGTTAAAATTCTTTTTCCCATTTTTTTGTTAGTCCAATTAGGTGATATTGAATTGCCGGATTGATAAAATTCGAAATCTTCAGTCAAAATCGGTAGTTTTAATCAAACTTCTTGACCTTTCATTAAAACTAGTTTTTCCAGCGAGAATGTTAATACGATCTGTCTATACATCCGAAGTCCGATGGTCAAAAAAAAAATTCTCATTTGTTTGTTAGTCAAATTAGGTGATATTGAACGGTCGGATTGAAAAAATAAAAAATTCAAAATCTTCAGTCAAAATTGATAGTTTTAGTCAAACTTCTCGAACCTTTCATTAAAACTAGCTTTCCAGTAAGACTGTTATTACGGTCTTTTTATACATCCGCAGTCCGGTGATCAAAATTCTTTTTCTCATTTGTTTGTTAGTCCAAAATTCTTTTACAATGAGCTGAGAATCGAACACAGGACTACCTAAACCCCTCACCACTAGACCAAATCTAGTGGCTTAAATTAGTTTAGAATTTATCTAAAGAAAAATGATCAATCATTAGTTGGTCTAGTGGTGATTGACGCTAGACTTGGTATGAAATACCACAGTTTAATCCTCGCAACAACGATCTAGATGATGATGAAACCACTTAATGGCAGAACTGATCCACCTAACCAAATTAGACGGTTTAGTGAGTCGGATACTGACGGTGAAAAAAAAAAGTAAAATTAATTTAGAACTTTTGGAGATCAATCTAAGGGCATCTCCGATGGTAATACTAATTTGGGTATCATACATTACTAATAAGTGATCCTTACAATGTCACGTAAATTTATACAACTCATACATATTTTGTTCAAATGGTGATAATACTTTAGGTATCATACATTAATAACGGGTAGTCCCTTCTATATTAATGTTTTTAACTTTGTCTTAATTAAAAAGGTAATATTAAATCGATGATACAATACCTTAAATAAGGTATAATATCATCGATTTTGATATTCTCTATGGCACGTCATGAAACTTCAAAGATAAAAATAAATAACGTACGAATCGTTAGTCTATGAAACTCGCTATGATACCCTAATAAAAAATATTTAAATTTTATTTATTTCTCTATTTATTTTGTTTCCACGTGGTATTTTTAATCCACCTTGAGTTTAATTATCATAATTTTTATTTTTTAATTATCATAATTTTAAAAATTTGTAAAAAAAAAAAATCATTCGTGTAACCAAAAATTTGTAAAAAAAAAAATTCATTTATTGTATTAGAAAACATAAATCTTCTTCCCAAATCCAGATCTGGGTTGTTTCATATCAAGACGAAGAACACGAAATTGAACTATGGATTTAAAAAAAAAGAAAAAGAAAATGTGCGTCAAACAGAATGATCGAAGTGATAATCAGAAAGGAGAAAGATATGACTAGAAACACATAGATCCAAATCTCAAAATCGAAATCGTCGGCGACAAGAAAATGGTCGATGAAGCAAGACAATCTGGATTGGTACCGATGAGGCAACGCATGGAAATAGATGGAAAAACTGGATAAACTGGAAGATTGCTAATGAAAACTATGGATAAAACTATAGTTTGCTAATGTTGAGGATGATGCACATCTAAGAGAGAGAAAACTGAGTCTGGAGAGAGATGAGCGATGGGGAAGAGAGAGTTGAGTTAGTAATAAAATAAAATAAAAATTGAGTTATAAGTTAAAATCGGCAAAAGTTAATATCCATAAGGATATTTTTATGCACAGTGCATAAGCTGGTGACAGCCATCCGATGGTGATTTTTTTATGACACGTGTATGGATCTGAAGGTCTCACATCTGACCCTGAGTCACACAGGATCACAGTCTCAAGCTCTCTCAAGGTCTTACCATCGCGATTCTCTCTGAATCTCGCCGTCTCGCCGTCTCGCCGTCGTCTTCTCCCTTCGTAATCTCGCCGTAATCTCGCCGTCATTCGCCGTCGTTCGCTGTAATCTCGCCGTAATCAAATGGTACTAGATTCCTCCTTTTTCCAAACCGCAATTCTTCGTTTCTTCGGTTTTCTTACTTGCAAATTCAATTTATATAGATTAATCAATTATCAGGATTCATAATTAACCTAATTCAATCTGCTGTTTGTTGAAATAATTAACATTGATTTCATTGATTTTGTGTATTATACTGTAATTTGATGATGCAAAACTTTTCAGAATCTTATGCGAGTTCCCAAATTCAGTTCCACATTGAAAATTTTGGTATTCTGATAAGCTAAAGATGTGTAAACCTTCACCAATAAGAAAATGTGGTACATGATAAGCTAGCTACGTGCTTAATTAGGAAAAACCTTATGACTTGAGAGTGATTTTCCACAATTTGAATAGTGCTTTATTTTGTCTTGTGGTGTTTGAAACTTTTGCAGTTTATATTATTGAGTTCTTGATAATGTTATATTTGATTTTTAATAAGTGTGGCCTGAAACTTGAAACTTCAAAGTGAAACTTGATAGTGTTTGAATTTGTTTAATTTAGGATTGATGCATTAATTGGAGGTGGGTTACGTGAAGGACAATTAACTGAACTTGGAAGTAGAAATACTCACTGTTTGAATCTGGAAAGACACATGTAAGAGCTCACTTATTTTCCATAAAATTCATATCATGTGTAGGAGTGTTAATGTGTTGTAGCATGTTTGTGAAATCTGAAATCTTGACACAAAATTATGAATTGACCAGCAGTAATTCAAAAGAAGCCCCTTGTGTTGTAGCATGTGTATATAAGCAATATCCTTATATATCTATTGAAGGTGCATTCATATCTAATGATTCAAAAATGATCTGAATCAATACTAGGAAAAAGTAGGAAGAATGTGAATTATTAAGTTCCATTAAATCCCAGCCATAAACTATAACATGTGCATCACAGCAACAAAAGATCACCAAAGTAACAACAATGAAAATAGTTCTGTAAGCTTGGAAAACATTCTTTGACCATATCCTTTAAATGCCAAATAGAAAATATTACTAGAGGATTCACAATTGCATACTGTGTTCATACAAGTCAACAAGATTCTTATATAATTTCTTATACTTTGGATGTCTCGACCCCCATCACATGAGAATTGAGAATATTGATCTATCGTTGCAATTCCCGATCCCAAAAATAAATAAAAACCTAAGGAATCAAACACAGGTCCCTGCCACCATTATACAGATGTCTTATATAACTAGTTTTACATAACCAGTTTTTTGCTGAAAAAGATTCTGAAAATATTTACAAAAACTGTGCCAGATCCTTGCTTCAATAATGCAACAGACATACTTTCTTAATTGTATCAGATATCCTGCCTAGTAGCTCTTCAAGATAATTTGTTTATTGAATGACTATGTAGTTCTTCTGTCTCTTCTATCAAAATTTTACTATGTTAGTTTTAAATCTCAAGCAGAAAAACCAAATGGTAATCAAGGTGGTTCAAATTATATATAAGGCTCACACAAATAAACTCTATCACCTCATTTCAGCCACTCAATTTAAAGTTCAATCTTGCCTTTGCCTTTGGAAATTGGCTCAATGTAAAATTTAGTTTATTTACTTCAATCAAAAGGAAAGAAATCATTTGCTCATTATCCTTAATGTTTTTTTGTTTTACTATATATAGACTGGAAAGTTGCTTATGAAGTATTTACTGTTTATTGTCCAAGTCAAGTAGGTCAGCAACAGATTGAAACCATTAATATTGGTAAATGGTTTCAGTGTATTACTTACTGAAACCATAAAACCATACTTATGGTTTCAATGTTATATTTCTCTTTTTTTAGGCTTTTATATAGTGAATGTGTTCTTGATTTTGATTTTTATTGATTCGATTGTGTTTTTGTATAGGTTTTGGTTCAATTGTGTTTTAAATGGATTTAACGTCCACTTCATCTGAAATTGGTGATATTCATTCGACTGAAGCATCTGAATGGTGCTGATGTATTGAAAAAAAAGACCCACTTACTGAACTTTTTGCAGACTACTACTTATGATATCTTTGAAGAGTCTTGGTTTTTCTTCTTCAGCTCAAGTCAAACTGTATAGATCATACTGGTTCAATAAGATAGGGGTGATGGTAGTGCTTGGTTATTGATCACATTTGTTCTATAGTTTAAGGCGAAAATGGAAATGCATTTGTGAATAAGTGTGTACTATAAGTTGTGAATAATGGTTTGAATATTCAGGATTTAAAAAATCTATTTTACTCTCATAGTCAATATTAATGGGTTCACAACACTGAAACCATTTAACAAGACTAATGGTTTCAGTGTATAACATGTTGAAACCATTTTACAAGAGTAATGGTTTTAGTGTACAATTTTTATTCAAAGTCATTTAACAATAATAATGTTATACTACATTCACTTATTAATGATTTTACCTTCATAGTCAATATTAATGGATTTTAAAAATCTATTTTACCCTCATAGTCAATATTAATGGGTTAACAAAACTGAAACCATTTAACAAGACTAATGGTTTCAGTGTATAACATATTGAAACCTTTTAACAAAACTAATGGTTTCAGTGTATAACATTAGTCAATGAATTATAAATATACTAGTAACTACTACTATTGATATGGACTAAGCAGTGTATAATTTTTCAAGTCAAGAATTGCGAGAATTTGTGTCATGTTTCTTTTACTTGTCTAGTTCTTTATGAATTATCTTTTGGTGTGAAAGGTAAAAAGATTTAGGCTTTTTTATAGTTAAGACTTAAGATGAAAAAAACGGGAGTGACTTTGAGAGATGAGAGGAAAGATATAGGGGAATTTCGTATTTTGTTTGAAAGAAAATTATTAAAGGAGGGAGGAGGAGAATGTTTGTAATCAATATTTTTTTTTGTTACCCTCATAGTCAATATTAATGGGTTAACAACACTGAAACCATTTAACAAGACTAATGGTTTCAGTGTATAACATGTTGAAACCATTTAACAATAGTAATGGTTTCAGTGTATAATCTTTATTTAAAATCATTTAACAATAATAATGTTCTATTACATTCACTTATAAATGCCAATATTAAGGATTTGAAAAATCTATTTTACCCACATAGTCAATATTAATGGGTTCACAACACTGAAACCATTTAACAAGACTAATGGTTTCGGTGTATAACATATTGAAACCATTTAACAAGACTAATGGTTTCAGTGTATAACATTAGTCAATGGATTATAAATATACTAGTAACTACTACTATTGATATGGACTAAGCAGTGTATAATTTTTCAAGTCAAGAATTGCGAGAATTAGTGTCATGTTTCTTTTACTTGTCTAGTTCTTTATGAATTATCTTTTGGTGTGAAAGGTAAAAAGATTTAGGCTTTTTTATAGTTAAGACTTAAGATGAAAAAAACGGGAGTGACTTTGAGAGATGAGAGGAAAGATATGGGGAATTTCGTATTTTGTTTGAAAGAAAATTATTAAAGGAGAGAGGAGGAGAATGTTTATGATCAATAATTTTTTTTTTTTACCCTCATAGTCAATATTAATGGGTTAACAACACTGAAACCATTTAACAAGACTAATGGTTTCAGTGTATAACATGTTGAAACCATTTAACAAGAGTAATGGTTTCAGTGTATAATCTTTATATAAAATCATTTAACAATAATAATGTTCTATTACAAAACCATTAGACAAGTATTTTGGTTTCTCATAGAAGACTATCAAGCAAGTATATACAATCAAGTAAAGTAGCAATTGTAACAAAAAAAAACAAAGTAGCAATCCTTTTTAATCTTTCAATATTCCACTAGTATCATAGTATAAGGGAAACTAAAGTAGTAATCAATTTTATACTTTCAATTGAAAGATAGCAAAATTTGCTATCAAATTTGAAGCCTCGACATAGCATAGAATGCTGCATTTTCTTTAATCATTGTTTCTGCAAAGTGTTTTGGTTCTTCTTTTCTTGTGCTTTCTTCGATCTCTAAGTAGAAAGTCAATGCCTTATTAATCAATGTTTCATCAATAGGCTCTCCTGCTCGTTGCCAATCAATCTGTGCCAGTAAATGAAAAGAAATCCATTATAGAGGAAAATCAAATGAGGCAGCGTGTTTTTGACAAAAATAAACAGAGCTTTCCCAAGAGTCAAACGTAGTCTATTACTTAAAAAAATGTATGTATATAATACATGTATATGATCCTTGATATGTAGCTCTTCGAGGAGCAGCAACATTAAAAGCAAGAGCTCTAAAGGAAGTATGGAATATTGCTGCAGTAACACCACTAGAGAAAGGAATGGGGGGTATGACAGTATGTGGAAAAGCTAATAACATAAACAACAACACCAGTGACAGTGGAGAAATTGTGAATGGAGATAATTTTTCAGGTTCCGGCATCCAAGAGCTACTTGCTAAGGGCAGTGAATTACTCAAACGGACTCGCAACGGTATCATTATCGTTATTATCAATTACAACTTAAGTTATTAAAACTGACTCATAATATAGTTTGAAAAAACAAGTAAAATTCATTTGGTTGTAATTGCAGGTGATCTGCATTGGAAAATAGTTTCTGTTTACATACATAGAACAGGACAAGTAATGCTGAAAATGAAAAGCAAACTTGTTGCAGGAGCTATTACTACCAAAAAGAACAAGAGTAAGTAACAAACAGCTTCACAACTTAATTTATTTTTACTTTTTACAAGTACTAAACTACTAAGAACCAAGGTACATAAGTCAAATAATGTTGGACTCATGAATATGCAGATGTTGAACTCAATTCTCTCAACTGAATTTGCCAGCTCCCACTCTTACCTTTCTAATTTCAAGGTACATCTACCATATGCAAACTCAACTAACTAATACATTTCAGACACAATGCTTTCCAAAACCTTTCCTACCTATAAAGGTTTATAAAGAAAAGTAACGAGCTTAGATTAAGAGTGTGAAAAATCTTTACACATTACACTGTCAACACACATGCATTAAATCCTAACTATAATATAACGACAAGACTGTAAATCTTAATTTCAGCAATACTGAGAACAATCTATCTCAGCATAACAGGCTGGAGCCAAATGCACTCTTGCAAAATCCAACACTAAAAATTCATCAACCAATCTATCAATGTACCAACACTTGTGGAATTACTAAGTTTCAAAACTCATATTAGATTGATAGCCCGTATCCATGCCGGTTCCAATTTGGATGCAAGTTTCATATTTTTTTTTCTCTACAAATTGCATCTAATTTCTAGACAGCCACACTGTTCATATTACCAAAATCTGTCAAACGTTCCTACTTTCTGCTTTGCAGCAAGGCAGTCCAAAAAACATACAAGAAAAAATTAGGAAATTAGGAAACCTAATTCCCAAAATATAATTAGGAAACCATTTAGTACATCCAATGGTTTTAATCTTGTGAAATTAGAAAATAATCAAACCAAAATAAAACCTAATTCCCAAAATCGAAGTAAAAATCTAGCTCTAACCTGTTTTCTTTTCACCATTTTGTGTTTGGTTCGTTCAAATGATGGTGACAGTGAAGATGTGAAATGTGATGAACTGATGATGAACGGCGGCGACGTTGAAGATGGAAGGCGTTAATGGCGACGACGACGGTGATGATGTTGAGTTTTGATTTCCGGCAAGGGTGATGATGATGTCGACGGTGATGACAGTTATGATGTTGATGACAGTTATGATGTTGATGATGATGAAAATCGTTTAACCGTTGCAATTAATGAGATGTGTGTAGTTTGGAGAGGGCTGGAGTTGGGCCGTTTGGAGATGGGTTTTGGAATGGGGGGTGTATGACGAAGGAGGGGGTGTACGAAGGAGACTTATGCACCGTGCATAAGTATGACTTATGCACAGTAACCGGACCCGTTAAAATCATGTGTGGAGGGCTCACGATATTATGGTGGATTAAAAATTAATCTAAAGCTTGTTATTCCTTGTCCATCATAGACCATATGTTAGACAGGTCCATGTTAGAATTAGTCTGGATTCTACTCTCTTTAATGCGGTAGAAAAATAATCTGATTATATTTTTTTTAGAAAGGATATTTCTCCGGATTCTTTTGGTTTTTTTTTTTTCGAAACAATCCTAATACCTTTATGATTGAATATAATATTTGAAAAAGATTTGCCAGATTCTTTATAAAATAAATTACTTCTATTATTGGATATATTTGAATATTTTTTAACACAATCTTCTCACAATATTGTCTTTCAAAATATGGCAAGATAAATATATATATATATATATATATACACGACAAGACAATTCAAGGGTAAGACAATTGAGTAGTGGCAAGACAAAACAAGATTTTTCGTTTTGAAAAAATAGAAGATGTCAGGGAAGAGACCTCTTTGTTCAACAAAAGAAACAACGAACACATCAAATGGTGGTGAACAAAGATTTAAGGGTGGTAAATTTGAATTGAAATTTAGTTTGAATGTGACTTCGCATGATTTAAGGGTTTGTTTTGTATGTAAGAAAAACATGGATGATAAAACTATCTACATGTACAGGTACGAGTTAATTATTGAATTTTATTTAGTTAGAATTATTATTATTTGAGTGATTTATTAGTTGATTGCAATCGTTATTTGTTTCCACTTTTTTTTTTAACGACAAATATATTATTATTGAAAATTTTTTATTCCTGAGCTTGAACCCGTGTTTTTCGGGTGAGAGCCGAATATCCTGACCAACTAGACTACAACGATTTGTTCTTTCCATTCTTTATTCTTGTTAGTTTGAACAAAATTTGAATTCGCAATATCATGCATCTTATTTTCCTCAATTCCTTCTAGGCACCTTTTGATTTAATTATTATTAACTCTGTCACCCAATTCTAGTCAATGTTTTTTTTTATTTTTAAATTTAGTGATTACATTATATAGTCAATGTAGGGTAAAAGTTCAATTCTTATTTTACAATGGTATCCATTCAATTTACTTTATTTTATTTATGAATGCGAGTAAATATTATGTTGTTGATGTGAAAACAAATGAACAACACAAGACGTAATAAGTTAGTTTTGAATTTTTGGTGCTTCACTTATAAAGTAAAATATTTTTAAATAATTAGAAATCCAATTGAACTTTTATTTTTATTAGGGACCAATTTTTAAGATTAATTTTGGTTTGTGGCGTTTCATAATTCATTTGCTAAAAATGTAATATTGTAAAATAATTAGAGCTCACACTTTTTTTTTTGTTGACAAATACGCTTTACTCAAAATATTTAACACACCTTTTGTTGAAATATTTATTTTAATTTTTTGTTCGTTTCAGGAGCAATGGTTTCTGCTCAGAGCGATGTCGTACACTACAGATGTACTATGATGATGAAGTAATAAAGGAGTCTATGGGAAAGAAGAGGACAGATATCTCAACCTCATCGAAATCTCAAAAATCATCAAACATGTTTTATTTATGATACCTCAATCTTTGCTTCGTCAACTTTAGTTTTGCATTTTATTTTATTTTCTATTTGAGGGAGGAATACTATTATTATTTATTCAGGAAAAAATATTAGACTCTATATTTTTCAATGGAGATTTAATTTCGGTCTTTTCTAAAATATTTGTTTATTTAATTTTTGCTTGTATAACTAGAAAAATAATACTTACGCATATTTTTTTTATTTTTGCCTTAACTAAAAATTTGGTTCCTTACGTTTATTTTATGTTTCGATTTGGCCCCTTACATCTAAAAAATATCAATTTAGTCTTTTACGTTTTCATTGTTTGCATTAGTTAGTACTTTCCGTCAATTTTATCACATGTGGCAGACGGTTTGTATATGTGGACAGACAGTTTGTATGTGTGATCAGACACGTTGACACTTTGATACTTTGACACATGTATAGTTCAAACGTTGTTAGTTGAAAAACTAACGAAAAGGAGTAACTAATGCAAATAGTAAAAACTTAAGAGACCAAACTTTTCAATTATACAATTTTATTTTGTACGATTTTGACCTTGGACAGTTAGCCTTTTTTATTTCGTAGATTACCCTTGAACGTGTGTAGTTTATCCAACCGACATGAGTAAATCTAGTTTTACTTAACTCTGACTGACTTTAACACTCTTTCTAAACATTACCAATCCAAAAGTTAGATTGTAATAAATAAAAACGAATTGGGGACCGAGGAATTGTATTTCACACTTACGATTATCAGAATCAAAGAACTCACTTTATATAATTACAGAATCAACGAATTGACGGATCCTAATTCAAGTATTTTTTTACTAAAAAAATGGATTAATCCTAATTCAACTATTTTTTTTACTAAAAAAAGAAAGTAATTTTTTACTTAATAATTAGTCGCTCCGGACACAATTATAAGCAAAAAACCACTTTTTAGGTTCATTGAAAAAGTAATGTATCTAGTAAATAATATAGACCGGATACATTATTTTTTCAATTAATCTAAAAAGTGGTTTTTTTTGCTTATAATTGTGTCCGGAGGAAGTAAGTAAAATTATTTAAGTCATTAAGTTCGCGCCAATAATCTATGAAGCACGGACGCGGCGAAACAACACGGATACGACGACACAAATACAGGACAACAACACTGCTACATATTCATAAAAGATATAAATTTAATCAATATATATATATATATATATATATATATATATATATATATATATATATATATATATATATATATATATATATATATAGTTAGGATCTATTGACACTAGGTGTCAAACTTTATTTTGAACACCAAATCTAATCCATCCATTTAAGTTAATCCAAAGGTCTTAAATCATTCACTTACTAAACTCACATGATATCCTTTATGTGATTTGCTCCTTAATTAATTTGTTACCGAAAAATCCGATGACCATATCCCTTCCTTTGTTTTTTTCTTGAACAATATCTCTTAACGATGCTTATGAATCTCTTGTTTTGATCATCATCACAAGTCACAACTACCACATATCAAATATTGGAATCTTGTACCGATAATAATTCATATAGTCATTTTTTTGGTTCGATCGATTGCTAGTTTTATTTTTCATTCCTTTGTGGAAGCAATTTGGAAGAATCCAGCTTTTTACTAGCTTTCTTGATTTAAGAAAAAAATATCGATCATCAGTCCACTTTCTTAAGGTTCAGTCCACTAATCTGGTAACAAAAAAAGAAAGAAAGAAAGAATCATGTATGGTAGTTTTACATGCTGCACCTCTGTCTTTGCAAATTTATCCTAAAAGGTAGCAAGCATTTAATCTCAGCCATCCAAATAAATTTATATTATATCCATGATAATCAAATGCATTGGTCCAAGATGGACAAAAAGAGTTGTTGGTCCAAATTAAACGGAACCCATTTATCAATATACATTTCGTCTCTTCCTAACTAACGAATCTCAAGTTTTTGTACAAAGGCATGTGACAAAACACACTAAATTATATATAATTTAAAAATATTTGATTATTTTTTATTTATTTTTCTACTCTCATGGGCTGGACTTCCATCACTTTCCATATTGCAATCTCAATATCTTACTCTTTATTTTTCTTTAGGAGCTTCTACGGTACATCGGAATAATTCGAATGTACCGATACATTAAGTCGTTAAATTTATAAATTAATGATTATTTTTATGAATTAAGCTGATTATTGTATTTTAGAGATAATAATATTACACGAAAAATCACAATTTCACTGTTTATAAGCAATTCACTAATTTTTTAAAATTTTTGATCAAAAAATACAATATTGACTAATATAAGGAATAAAAATTTAAAAAATATCAAATTTTATATTTTTGACAATTTCGATAAATAATATTTGGTTATTATAATGTTTTTAATGATAGAAAAAATTATTTATTTTAAAAAAAATTCATTTACCTATCATTTTAATAACCTGATGTACCGATACATTAAAAATTATCAAATGTACCATAGAATTTCCCTTTTTTCTTTTTCTCACAAAATCAACATTTTCTTGGGGAATCTAGTTCATCCTAACCTTTACCGTCTCAAGTCTCAACTACTTGTCCTGGTGTGTCAAAAAATTAAATCCTCAAATTTGACATAAGCTTACAAAAGAATGGTATTCAAATTGTCATAGTGTCTATCTATGATAAAAAAATAAACAAAATTTTAATATCTATTAATACATAAGGGTTGATAGGAGAGGGAAAATGAGAATGAAATGAAAATTGTAAGTCTTAGACAACATATGATAAGATCTATAGAGTTTCACTATCTAACAGCTACAACAATTTCAACACTTTTATCATCTTCAAGCTTTGTAGTAATTATCTTCGATGGTTGATCCTCCACCAAGTCCGTTGTTTGCTTTTGCTCTATAGTTTTCTTCAATTCTCTACCTTTACCCCACAAGACAAAGTATAGCCCGATCACAATTATCAATGATCCTATTACACTGTAATTTAGAAGAAAAAGTTTTAGATAAATAACAATGATAAAGAAAAAGTTTGAAACTTTCCAAATGAAACATTAACATAATTTAAATATAAAATTGTCAGACTCGATATATGATTTAAAGATTGACTAATTTTAGTAACACCAATTTTATTGTCCACCAACGAGAGTCCTTTTAAAGTTATAGTTTTGCTCTATATAGACTGACCTAACTTAAAAAGTGACACAAAGAAATTTAAACTTGAGATCGTAAGAGGAGTACACTTTATAGTTCAAAGGCTTAAAATTTTATTTAACCTTAATTCTAATTGTAACATGATCAATTGACACCATAATGTTAAACTTAAAATTATGGAACCTCTGATAACTAGATGTTCTCCGCCTTATAAAAAAACTAGATACATTAAAATGAACTCATTTGATGAATATTCATAAGATATTCATATTTGATGTATCCCATTGTTACAGGAAGGTTCCGAATAGTGTTCGAGAAGAGCGACCGCATATGACATTAAAATTTTAGGGGCACCAGATTTTTTGTATACTTAGTGTATGTATGTATGTGCATGCATGCATTCGTGCGTGCATCTGTGTGTTAAAATAAATAAATAAAATAATTATTATAATTAAATTTTAAAATAGAATTAGTTTAATATATAAGACCTAACAATTTAATAATATTAGTTAAATGTTTGAACCTTCCCAAATAGAGCTTTTCATCTAATAAGAGAGACCCTCCAATGACCACTAGAACAAGGAAGAGGGGGTTGAAAACAGAAGCATAAAGTGGGCCTTTTATGCGCACACACCATGCAATTGAAACCCAAACTATTCCTGAGGCCACAAACCCCTGCAAATACAAAATATACATTAGCCAATCCCAATTTTAATTCTTGAAAATACAGTGTCTGTAATTTGATTTAAAATATTTTAAGAAATTTTAAAATGGTTATTGAAATTGTTTTTTTTTTTTTTTGATAAAATTAGTTCTTTTGAAAATAGATTTAATTTGACACCATAGTGTAATTTGATACCGAAAAAACAACGGTGAAAAGTTTGATATCCCAGCCAATCTTCCATTGATTCCAGTCACCTCTTTCCATACATAAAGCATATATAATTGCTTGAATGGAAGCCATCACTGACATCAAAGCTGCACTTGTGTAATGCCAAGGAAATTTCTCACCCATCTTAGCCTATAATTAAATAATATCACACATAAAATAAAAGTATATGATTAGTACAAGTGAAAATGAGTTAAAATTAGATCTATTGTTTTTGTTTATATGAAATAAAAATTAGGTGTGACCTGAATTATTAACCATATTGAAAATGATAAACAAGTGCCTAAGGCAAGAAAAGAGCCCCAAATATTATGAGAAGACACATTTTGTGGTTGTGTATGTTTCAACAAATTCACATGAGTAGACCATATGTGAATTTCAATACTCTTATAGAATGTGAGAATCATGGCTCCACTAATTCCCATTATAGTGCCAATCACTTTGGCCTTTCCTGTTAATGTTCCAATCTTCAACCTTTCCAATCTAAGAAAATTACAAAACCAAATATAATTAATACAAAAAATTAAAATAAATCATTGTGTGATAGTTGATTAAAGAATTACATTATTTGAACATCAAAATATGATATAAATATCATATGTAACACCGTATATGTTTATTTATGTCTTCTTTTTAACTTTTTTCATGATAACTTACAAATATTTTAAAAATACACACCAAAATAAACTGATACTGTCGAATTATGTGATTAACATGCAAAAGTAGATATATTTTTTGTTATGTGTACTACATGTTTCAACCGTTCAAGTGCACAGGAGGATTTTGGTAGGTATTCGAGAGGAGCGATCGCATAGGGCACCAAAATTTTAATGGCACCAATTTTTATTTTTATTTTGTGTATGTATGTGCAATCGCGTGTCCGTGCGTGCGTGCGTGCTTCCTTGTGTGTTAAAATAAATAAATTATATAATTATTATAACTAAATTTTAAAATAAACTTAGACTCATCTTAATAGTGAAATCTATTTGAAGATTTAAAAGTTATCGGATAAATTCTAACAATTGAATCTATTTGATCTGAACTTTTCGATATGAATATAATCTATAACTTTTCTTTTATATTATTATATATTTATAATTATATGACTTATAAAAATGGAACACCCAAATTATAACTTACACAAGGCACTCAAATTCTCGGGGACGGCCCTCCAAGTACATGCGATATACAATAAGATGCATGAAATCATATGGGTTTTCCTCTATAAATAATGCACTTTCACTTCTGTTAACTATACAAACTCAAATTTTAAGACCATAGAGTGCATTTTTGCCTTATATAATCATTCACTTTGAGAGAGTTAGTATTGTTCAAAACTAAACTTATAAAACTACAATTTCATAAGCAAATGCAATTATGATTGACTTATGACTTATCTAAGAAGCACCAATGTGTCAAAAGATGTAGATATACATCAACCAAAAATTAGATATTTACACATAAAGAGACCTCTTTTTCAAATCAAATACTACTAATGGTAAGCAATGTGTAGTTATTGTAGCCTTATTATTTATCATGTCATGTTAAATTTTACAGTAGTTATAACCTAGGAAGCGCCGACACTCCTTAGATTAGGCGTGTCGGTGTCGGCGTGTCAGTGTCCGTATCGTGTCCGGTGCCCGTGTCTGTGTCCGTGCTTCATAGGTTATAACATGTATCTTCAAATTAACCTTATGTTAAATTGCTATAGCATTAACCTTATCTTCAATGTGTGTGATATATACTATATACTATATACTATATACTATCATATATGAAGGCTTGATTCCTTACCCAAAACATACTGCTAAGATGAAGGTAACAGCAGGAATAAGGTTAAACATGACTGTAGCGTATGTTACACCTGACAATATCACTGCTTCTGCGTACAAATTTTGTTGTAAGCTTGCCCTGATGATGTAATTATATACGTAAATGTTAATTACTATAAGTGTGAAGAATTTGAAGTTTGAACTCTCATCTCTAAAATAATGACTTTGTAGGTATCAACTGAGCTACCCGAGACAAAAAGATAAAAATTTGTTATATTCATAAAATCTTAATTAGTAAAACAAATAAATGATATTGAATCAACTCACCCAAATAATCCGCAAAGAAATGCTTGAACAAGAACTTGTGCTGTGATTTTTGGCTTTTTCTTCCTGTGGAAGCATAAATCAAACATCAATTGTGTTTATTGAATTAAAAAAATAACATATTTGTATATAATTAAAAAAAACAGAAAATACTCTTTGGGTCAAACATGTTCTAGATTACTTCTTTGTTTACCCTGAAAAGCAATTGAGGCATGATGAGTATTATATCATCACACTTTCTAGCCCAATATTGTCATTTGTCAATGCACATTCTAATCGGTTGAAATTCAAATAGACCCGACCGATCAATTCATGTCAACTAATCTAAATTTTGTGTAACTAATTTAATTTTCAACCGGTTAGTGAAAATGTGTGTTGAGTAAAGCATGTTGGTAGTGTAGCTTTTGAATAATAATTTTGTAAAACTCATTTGAATTTCAACTAATCAAATAATAATGAGTTGAGAATAACATATTGCGCATACCGCCAACTCGATGATTGGTCCCACAACGAACCCAAAAGGCCTACTAAATTGTGGTAATATTTTGAAGCGCCTACTCTCTAGAGATAAAACCCTAATTAAAGTGGCTTAAATAGTAAATGATGAAAGAAAAGAAAAAAAGAACATTGTTACACATAGTTATTGAATCAAAAAAGTGATACCTATCAACAAAGTAAGCAAGAGGAACCATGAAAATTGATGCAAAGAGGTAGCGATAAGCCACTAATACACACAAACTCATTCCTTCATTTGCAACTAATTTGTACAATATGGTATTCACAGCATAAGCAATCTGAATCAGCACCATAAGAATTGGAGCCTTGATTCCATCTATTAAATTGAAAATAGATGACATTGTTAAATAATCACAACTACTAATGCAATGCTATCCCTCAAGTGCTTCCAATTGGAACATGTATATATATAGTCAGTGATGGTGGTATTATGAATCCAAGGTTTTTTTTTGTTTTTTTTACTAAATGAATCCAAGGTGTTAAAATGCATGAATCTGGTATTATTTAAATTTTTGTAAAAAAAAATTATTCTATATTAGTCATAATTTTCAAGGGAAAATTAATACTAACAATTTAATTTAGTAACAGTCCTAGTTAACGAATCAGTTTTTTTTACTAAAGTTAAGGAATCAGTTATAATAATAGTATTTTGGAAATTTTATAATTAATCAACTTTTTAAAAATCTATAAAAAATATTATTTTTAATATAAAACTTTATTCTTTTGCTTTCTTAACAATTATTCTAAACACACGTGTAAGTATGACCATTTAAAAATGTTTTTGTAGTGGTCGATAAGAACAATGAAACACACAGAGACATACTTTTTCCCTAAAAAAAAGTACCATTTTTTTTATTCAAAAAATAATAGTATTTTTTGGAAGCACAAAAAGTAATAGTATTTATTAAAACATTATCACGTAATCAAGTACTAATTAATTGAAACGATATATATATATATATATTTTTTGTAAAGAAACAAGAGACCTAGTCAACTATACTATCATTTTCCAAAGCCATAAATTCCTTGTCATAAAAATTATAATTAAAATGTGAAAAATAAAACAACTTTGACCTCTTTCACTTTTGAGTCCCCAAAACTGAAAAACTCAAAACACTTTTCAAAACTTATTACTACATGAAAACTTGTGTATCAAACATGTTTTTTATTTGTTAATTTTTTAAAACTATAAAAGAGTTATAGAGAAGTATTTCATACAGGCACTAAATAATTTCTTTGACCAAACACTAAACATAGTAAATAAGTTTTTTTTCGTATGTTTAAGTTTGCATTAATTAAGGTTTATTTTCGTATATATGTTTAGTTAAGGTTGTAGCATAGTTTTTTCTCGTATGTTTAAGTTTGCATTAATTTAGGAGTAGGTGAAGAATAATGGATTGAAATCATATGTTACATTACAGACATATGCAGCAGCGGACCTAGGGGTGGGCTGAGGTGGGCCGCGTCCCACCCCACCCCCAAAAAATAATTTTTTTTTTATATGTAGGGTATTAATTTAAATGTATTATTAATAATTTTAAGTCACCCGGTATATATATGTACAAATATTAATATAAATATTAATTTAGAGTATATTATTGATGATTATAAGTAATTCGGTACACATATTAGTTCAAGTATTAGTGTAAATGTTAGTTCATAATTAATTGAATTTATAATAATAGATAAAATTAGCAGTTGAACTAGCGTATATAAATATGAAATGACATAAAAAATATGTTTAATTAATATTAAATTTTTCAAGTCCCATATTTTCACATTTGTTGCAATTTTAGTCCTATCTCAATATTTTTTTATTACTTTTTTGCTGTAAAATTAGCGAATTTTAATAGGAAAAAATTGTGAATTTTGGTCTCAAATTTGATATTTCATCTTTAGATTCAATGTTGGAGACAATAAATTACCTTTATAGCCAAAAATCACAATTTTTAGAGTAAAAATATAGTTTGTTGGTACCAAAATAATAACATGTGAAAATAGAAGAGCAAAAAATTCAATTTGAAAATAAATTGACTATTTTTCGGCCCACCCACGATATTTTTTCTAGTTCCGCCACTGGACATATGTATACCATATTCATTGTCTTGTCCATAAGCTGCAACTTGCTCTAATTGCATTTGCTAGAGAAGTTATATCTTCACGATGTTACCAAACAAGTAAATTTATATATCTTAAAATAAAAATTCAACTTTTTTGTAAATAAATGCCATGGTTGAAAGTTACATGATGTTACACTTCAAGAACTCAACATATCCAAAACATAGGAATCTAAAATCCAAAAAATTTCAATGTAAAATTGGTTGGAACAATAAGGTGGATCATGCGATCATGCTTCGGAAGTATTTTACCATCACCACAGGAAGGACCATAGGTAGGAGTCATATTGTCGGGATCTGCAGATACATACATACATATTTTGTTACTGATATTGAAGTTTATTTATTTACTTACGAATTCAACGAGGTTTAATATGATAAGAGAAAAAACATAATGTGAGATCTTCGATCAATGACTAACCGAATACTGGGATTTTATAAGGATCATTCGGAAACTGCCAGCGCTGAGTTCTGCCGACTTCGTAATGAATGGTACTATATATCACCGACGGGTTTGCCTTCAACCATCTCGAACATTTTTGTCAAAAAATCTGGTATTATTTTATTTTTGGTCAACAAAAAAAAATAACAGTAACAGTATTTGTTAAGGAATCAGTTATAAAATTAATACTAACAAGAGTACTTGTTCCGTAAAAAAAAAAAAAGAAAAAAAGAAATGTGAAATGCAAAACAACTTTGACCTCTTTCACCTTTTTAGTCCCCAAAACTGAAAAACTCAAAACACTTTTCAAGACTTATATATGAAAGAGTTATAGAGAAGTATGATAACTTGTAAATACT